>NC_081417.1:128525981-129776920 GCF_949786415.1 Peromyscus eremicus
GGGGGACGGTGTTAAGAACAGAAAGGAAGGGTTGGAGGTGGGAGAGAGAGAGATGGGTAGGAATTATGCAAATACAGTGTGCTCATATATGAAATTCTCAAAAGAAAATTTCAATTAGCAGGTTTTTTAAAAGGATGTATGGACATGATTCTTGTTTCGTTTTTGTTTTCTTGAGATGGGGTTTCTCTGTGTAGCCCTGGCTGTCCTGGAATTTGCTCTGTAGACCAGGCTGGCCTTGAACTTACAGAGATCTACCTGCCTCTGCCTCCCTAGTGCTGGATTAGTGTGCATCGCCACTGCCTGGGGACATGATTTTTTTTTAAGTTCCACTTTGAGGCAAGTGTACATTCCATTCTGCCCAGTGCCTACAAGATGATAGCTCTTGGGGCTGGAGAGATGGCTCAGAGGTTAAGAGCACTGACTGCTCTTCCAGAGGTCCTGAGTTCAATTCCCAGCAACTACATGGTGGCTCACAACCATCTGTAATGACATCTGGTGCCCTCTTCTGGCCTGCAGTCATACATGCTGTATACGTAATAAATAAATCTAAAAAAAAAAAAAAAAAAAGATGATAGCTCTTGATGGTTCTAAACCCCAGGAAAAGAGTGAAGCTGTCCTCCATGGAAGGACATGGCCAGGGAATGGGGGCAACTCTAAAGGAACCTTTGCTTAGGCTCTTAGTAAGGCATGTTTGGTTAATAGTATGTGGGCACCAGAGCCAGCCCAGCTGGGTGCAAATCTAGGGTCTGCTACGTAATAGCCATATGACCTTGAACAAGTCACTTAATCTCTGTGCTTATCTTTTCTTACTTATAAAATGGGAGAAATAATCAAATAACTATGCTTACTCCTCAGGATTGTCATAAGGATTTCAACCAGGTTGAAATTCAGCACAATGCCTGGTATTTGATAAATGCTACATAATGGTGAATTCCACCAGCTTTTACCTCTCACTGGCAGCCCCCTATTGGGTCACCTTCTCACGAGGGACTTATTGGGCATCTTTGATGTTCCTCCTGCTGATCTCATATATCCACCACCACTTCAACCACCCTGAGCCCCACAGGTGACCCAGCTGTGGAGCGATTACACAGACCAGACTCCACGTGCTCCATTTGACCCTGCCAGCCCGGCACTGCCTTTTGTGGCCTCTCTGGGAATGCTGTGCAATATGTTGACCACAAACATTTTATGAGCAAGAAGACAGGAAGAAATTCCCCTCTATCGACCGCAGTCAGACCTGCTCCCTCCCCCTCCTCTTAAGTCTCTTTGGCAATGAGAAAGCCAAAGCTGAGAGCCATCTGAGCAGGGCCTCAAGGAGCAGCAGCTTGCCCTGGGTCCCCAGTGCTAGGCCTCAAGCAACTGCCCCTACCCACTTCCTGCTGCGGAGAGGGGTGGACAGTTTCCGTCTAGGAGACATGAGTGCACAGACCTAGGAGCCTCAACCTCTTGAAGTAGGTATCTTCTTCAGAGTCATCACCAAGGACACTTCCCCCAAATAACAATAAACTATAAGAAAGGTCTTGGTAGGAAATTTTTCATAAAGGTACATTAATTGAAGCATCTCTATTCTGGGATTCTGTCTTTAGTATTTTTTTATGCCAAAATATCCTTTCCTTTATGAAATGATACCTATAGTAGTTGGGAGTTTTCCCTTTGTGCCTTTATATGGCAAGAATAATAACTGGTACCTTTACACTGGAACCCACATTTAAAACACTTTCTGATTGGCCTGTGAAATGCAGAAGCTACTCTTCTGCAAGTCCATCTTTTTTGTCCAGGGTTCTTGTCGTCCTTGGGCTCAGACACCTGGTAAGTAGCAAAACCCTCCATATTCTTGTCTCAGCTCTGTCACACGTGGGACAAGCCCCTCTTTCCAGGCCGGTCTCCTTGACTGCTCATGGAAAACAGGCCAGACCAGTGTCCCTTTTCCATCCATGATGTGGCTCTGCTCCAGCCTCTGCTTCGCTCCCCTAGCGCTCTCTACCTAACTCGAGATGACAACCCCTGGATGCTGAATGTCATGGGAGGCAGGCTGCCCTTGGGATGCTCCTTCAAAAGGTTCTGTTGGAGGCAGTCTTGGCATAGGGAGACAGGAGGTCTTCTTCCTTTGGCTTGAGGACCACTTAGGATGTTACGGGAAGGGAAAGGATTTGTCTCCAGGGCTTGGCCTGCACTGAGTTCTTGGGACCCCCTCCTCTTCCTGCCCCCAAGGCTTGGCTGGAGCACAAGGGGCCCCTTTGTGGGGGCCTAATCTCAAAGCACTTCGGCTTTAGAGACTTTGGGGGATGAAAGCACCAGGAGTTGGCGGGGCTGGGAGGTGGTGTGGGGCAGCCCTGCTAATCCCTGAGCTTTTGCCAAACAAAGCTGCCAGGAGGGGCTGGCCCCCAGGAGATGATCCAGAGAACCAATTCCCCCAAGCCTAACCCGCTCTGACAGCCCAAAAAGGAGAAACCGCAGCCTGCCCCCGGTGGCCCCAGCACAGACACAAGGGCTGAGGGAGGCCTGGCCGGGGACTGCCCTGAACTCTCATGCTCTCTGGACAGACCAGAAGAATCTGTGTCTTTGCTGCTTTTCTTCAGGTTCAGTTCCTCTACACACCCCTATCCCTCAAATACCTCAACCTTTTCCTGTTAAGACTTGATATCCCACCCCCTAACACCCCAGTTCTTACATCCAGCTCTTAAGTTTCCTGATACCCAAATCCTACACCTCCCAATATTATCCCATTCCTCAATACTCTAGACCCAACCCCTTTGGCCTCCAGTTCTTCAGCCTCTCAGCCCATCCCCATATTCCTAAGCCCTCAGGTATCCCATCTCTACCTCTCCTAATGCTCAGCCCCAATTCTACCCCAATGCTTCCAGTTTTCATCACCCAGTCCCTCAAATTCAGCTTCATAGAACACCAACACCTATTCTCCTGGCCCTTCCCCTCCTGGGATGATGGCCTGATGGCCCAGTCTCTCCACTGGCTATGTCTGGTTCACCCCATTCCATCAGCTCAGGTTTCCCTGTGCCTCTGTCCTGAACTCTGCTTAGCCATGGAGAAGGCCAAAGATGAAGTGACTGCCTCGTCCCAGAGGAAATCTAAGTTTCCCTCCAGCCAACTCTCCCACTACGCATGGCCATCCTGGAATCTCACCGAGGAGCAGCACAGCAGCCTGAGGAGGGGGAGGGGGGCTCCCAGAAGTCTAGCATTCTGAGGAACAAGTGTCACCAGGGCTGGGCTTTCGGACTCCCATCTTCCCTAGGTTGGGAGACCTAGGATATAGAAATCACCATCAGGCCCAGAGAGGGCCAGGTGCCAGGGAGTTACCCAGGCCCATAGAGGGTGCTAAGGAGCCAGTGTGGCTTTGGAGGCACATGGGAAGGGTTAGGCAAGTCAAAAGCATTGGATTCCCAGGAGAGAACTGGGGGCTAGCCCAGTGAGAGTATTTTCCCACCATTGCCTCTGCCTTCTCTACTCACTAATCTGATTACAATATTTACCAACCTCTCATGGCCTGCTTAGGGTGAAGGGTGGGGGGCCTCAATTCCAGTTCCCAGCATCCTGGGAGGCCTAGAAAGGTGTTGCCATGCCCTGAAAAGACTGTTGCAGGCCGTCTTTCTTGACTGTCCCAGGTCAGAAGCTATCTGAAGCCCCCTCCCAATAAATCTAGCTTCTTCAGGAAGTCTCCCCTGCCACTCTGTCTCCAGATGCCTGGGTCCTCCCCAGGCCCTCGCTGGGCCTGCCTGCTGGCCCATCACAGAGCAGTACTAATAATGCCGTACTTCAAAACTTAGGAGGTGATTTCCTGAGGACTGTGATGGTAGCCCTTCAGGCCCTGAGGACCAAGACAGTGGCAATACAGGCCTAGGGGCTGCTTCCTCTTCTTGGAATCCACATCACACAGTTGCTTTGACCTCACCCCAAGTTCAGGTGCTTGCTCTCTCTCTCTCTTTCCTCCCTCCCCCACGGGCACATAATGCACATACAGTTTATGAGTGCACACTGTCAAGGTGTCACAGAGAGAAGTCCCTCCCCTCCCAGGCTTGTCCTTCTCTTCTGTGCACCTGACAAGAAGTCTGCAGAAACATTTTGGACATGGTTTGCCTAAGACTTACTTCCTTCTTAAGCTGATGTGGGTGTGCGAGGTCTGTGGGTCCAGGACACTGCCTATACATAACAGGAAGGATTCTTAGGGGTTTGTGGTGGAAATCTTTACTACCTATCTCTCCCCACAAATGGATAGACTCCCTTAGGGCTGAGGAGAGTGACAATAACACTTTGGTCTCCCCTGGGGGAGTCCAAAGCCCCCAGCTTATTTATGTTTTGCAAGATCTCAAATAAATAAGTTTTATGAGCTGGCATAGTATAACATGTCTGTAATTCAGCACTCAGGAAATGGAGACAGGAGGGTCAAGAGTTCAAGACCAGCCTGGGCTGAACTCATCTGGGGGTGGGGGGAATCTTAGGGAGCATGTAAAAGTTTTTTTAAAAAATACTAACAACCTGAGGCCAGCATCAGAGTAGGACAAACTCGCCCCTGCTGAGGACCTTCTAGGTTTCCACCTACAAAATACTCAACACTTGTTCCTTTGGGTCAATTCTGCCTATAGTTTGTGAGACTAGAGACAAACAGAAGTACCAAGGATTCAGCGCCCCCTGCTGTCAGACTTTGAGAAATGCATTCTCCCCAAAGTGCCCAGGGAGGCTTTTTCTGTAGCCTCCATGGTACAAGGCCTCTTGCACCATGGCCTCTGGAAGTCCTAGGTTGGGTCAACAAAAAAACCTATCATATCTTGAGGTCATAATCTTCTACAGTTAACTGGAAGAGGAGATGATCAGGCTGAATAGAGACCTCATTATGAACTAAGTAAGCCTGGAAGGCAAGGCATGGTGGTGCATGACTTTAATCCCAGCACTTGGAAGGCAGAGGCAGGGGAGTCTCTGTGAGTTCAAGGGAAGTCTGGTCTACATATCAAGCTACAGTACAGTCAAGACTACATCGAGATACCATGTCTCAAAAAAAAAAAAGAAGGAAGGAAGGAAAGGAAGAGAGAGAGGGGGAGAGAGAGAGAGAGAGAGAGAGAGAGAGAGAGAGAGAGAGGAAAATAAAAGAAAAACTAATCCTGGGTGAATGTGACCCACAGACTGTGGAAGAGGGAGCACAGAGGAGGGGGTCTAATGAAAGAAGAAAGAAGAACAGGCCAGAGGGTCACAGAGAGAAGAGCACACTGCACAAGACAGGTGAGGCTGACGGGTGCCGGGAGGTAGGGGAGAGGAGAGACGGGCAGAAGTGAGGGAGAACAAAGCGGGTCAAGAGAGCTGCAAAGGGCACAGAGGCCACCAAGGGGGCCCACGAGCAGAAGCCAGTGCCCCCTGCGGCCTGCCGTCCACAGTCGACATCTATCCCTGCCCATAAGACTCTCTGTCCAGCCCTGAGGACTGCCAGTCCTGTGACTGATGGCCAGGCCCCTGCTGGGGGCACTGGGGGCGGCCACTCAGCAGAGGCAGACAGTTTGAACGTCTGCAGCCTCTGGACTATGGGGCATGGTGGAGGCAGTGGGCAGAACAGATTGAGTTCAGTGTGATGGTCAGAAGCCCAGACTTGGGGGAGGGGGGAGCTACTGTGGATCCTTCCTCCCCTTCCTGGATCAGCTCGTCCTTGATGGCCCAAGTGCTCTGGCTTCCAGCTGGTCAGACACCCTTCAGGATAGGACAGAGCCCTGTATGCTAACCTCACACCCATTTGCCTGTCACACACAGTCAGGCCCAACATCACATTCTACATTTTGCCTCATTTTTTTCCATCCCCTTGGTTCTATGTTTTCACGGGGAGGGTGTTAACTAGACTGTATCATAGGCTATTGAACCCCAAATGCATGGCTTCCTAGAGCACCGAACTATTGAACTACTCAGTCTCCTGAGGGGCTTCATCATCTCTTCAAATTTTGGGTCTAGTTGTTTGTTTGTTTGTTTGTTTGACAAGGTCTCATGTAGCCCAGGCTGGCCTTGAACTGCCAGTGTAGCTGGTAACAACCTTCACCTCCTGGGGGTCCTGCCTCTACAACACTGGGGGTCATTCTAACAAGGACACTTGGGGAGAGGGTAGTTAGGGTGGCAATGTGTACTTCTCCTAGGGTCACAAAGCAATTGGACTCGGTTAGAATCCCAGTATTCTGCATCCGTTCATCCAGGACTCTGTCCACTATCTCCCCTGCCTCTTTTGTACCTTGTGGTTGGGTCCAGCCTTTTACTGTACCCTTTGGTACACACATTACACGCTGGCTAAAATATCTGTGGTCATGAGGAACCATGACAGTCCAGCAGAGCAGGCTTGAGACCTAACTTCCTCTCCGAACCCAGGGAAGCTGTCTTGTGGGTAAGTGACCGCTAGGGGTCTCAGGAGTCTGGTACTAAGAAAAGCCAATCAGAACTTCAAAAGAGGAAGCACTTAGCTATGAAGAAAGTGTCCCAGGGTGGAACTGAGCTGATTATGTTCAAGAGGCAGGAAAGGGGAGACTGGGTGGGAGGACTGCTCCTTGAGGCTCCTTACAGACCCGGAGCCCAAGTGGGAAAATCCGCACACCGTCTCCCAGAAAGGACCTTGCTTTCTCTTCTTCCCAGACTAGCGGTCAGAAGACTGGAAGGCTGAATAGCCTCCTTTCTTGACCTTCCTCTCAGGTCCATGACTCCCAAGGGAGCCTGATATCTGGACTTAAAGATAGCCTACCCTAGCCCCAGCCCCATAAGCTAGTCCCCTACCCCCACCAAGGCCTCCTCGGTGTCTGGCTGAGTGAGGATGGGGGCGACAAGGGGCCAGGAAGGGGGCTCATCAGCGTTTCCAGCGATGCTAATAGACTATCCTCGGCCACATCCTATTACTGCACATCCCCTCCCCAGCCCCCCAGCCTGGCTGGCCTGCGCCTCTCCGCGGCCCCGGGGACCAGGCATCAGATTGGAGTCAAGATTCCGAGAGTGTCATTTGCCGCCGTTGATGGTGCTGATAATAGGGATGGGCTGGCGGGTGGGGAGCTGCAGCACGGAGGCGGATTCTCTATTAAGACTTCTGCTCAGTGCAGCAGCCAGCAAGAGGCAGACAGGCCTGCACGGGGCAGGCAAGGCCAGCAGAGTTCCACAATGGGATGAGTGGCTTACCTATGGCATTGTCTGCCCTGTTAGTGGGGACCCCACTGACAGGAGCAGACCGACTGGGAAGTCAGTGGGGTCAGAGAGTGTCAAATGCCAGGAGAAGCAGGAAGAAAAGTGGCAAGCCCCAGCCTATGTCCCTGCGACACTCTCTGCCTTCCTCCTTTTCACTGCCTGGGATCCCAACTTCTTAGCTGATGAACAGAATGTGATATTTTACTCACGTCTTGATTTCAGAATCTTACTAAAGGCCAGGAGTCCTTCCTGATGCCCTTAAAAAAGAAAAGAAAAGAAAAAAAATACTGGAAGCCTTATCCCTTCAGCCATTAAGCTGAGCTCAACCACTGACTGCTTTTCCTGTTTTTTATTTATTTATTTATTTTTCCAGAGTCTCATTAGGTAACCCAATCTGTCCTCCAACTCAAAATACTCCCGGCTCAGGCTCCCAGGTGCTGGGATTATAGATGACAATGAATGTTGTTCCTATGCCCCTGCACATCGGTACCCTTACCTCCACCACCTCCTTAACTGCCACTAACCACCACCCACGCCATCCTCATGGGCATTCCTGCCACCTGCAACTCAACCCTGTCTTCACTTACACACAGTGCTTACCGTTGCTGTACCCAGTTCCATCACCATCACCGGATCGGACATGTGATAAAGAACACAGCCCCAGAGCTCCTCCAGTTCCTAACTGTGCTGCCTTCTGGGCCTGTATTGTCATCCCTGTTAACATGGAGGTGGGATTAGCTACTATAAGGGGCTTAGTAATTAAACAAGTCACCACCTGTGAAATGCTTAGAGCAGCACAAGGCACATGATACTCAAGCTTTCTTTTCTGTTCTGCACCACCACCACCCCCTTCCGTAGTGATTTGGATTGACCTCAGATCCTGCAACATACCTACCCTGCCAACCCCTTAGAAAAGATTTTTAAGAATTAAAAACTACATAAGTGTGTGTGCATGTGTGTGTGTGCATATGTGTATGTATGTGTGTTGTATGCTTCTATGCACATCTGTAGGAATATGCTCATATGGAGGGCAGAGGTAGAAAGACATCTACTGTCTTCTTTGATCACTCTCCCCTTCTGCATTGAGGGTCTCTCACTGAACTTGGAGCTAGCCAATTGCCTAGATCAGCTAACCAGCCAAAGCCCCAGAAGACTCTGTGTCTGCCTCTAGCACTGGGATTATAAACCCAGCTACCAGGACTGACCTTTTCACTTAACATGAATGCTGGGGATCTGAACTCAAGTCCTCAAGCTTATGCTGCAAGCAGTTTGTCTACCGAGCCATTGGACTCAGCTTCTCACCCCATTTTATTTTGAAATAGTGTCTCACTAAGTTACCCATGCCATGCTGGGTTTTAATTTACTATGTATCCAGGCCCCAGGCAGGCTTCAAACTTGGTAACCTCCTTCCTCAGCCTCCTAAATAGCTTGAATTATTCCAATGTGAACCAGGTGCAGCCATTAAACCTTTTTTTGCAGACAGGGTCTCACCACATAGCCCTGAGTGTCTTGGAACTCACTCTGTAGACCAGGCTGGCCTTGAACTCAGAGGTCTGCCTGCCTCTTCCTCCCAGGGCCGGGATTAAAGGCGGGTGCCACCAACCTGGCATTATCATCATCATCATCATCATCATCATCATCATCATCATCTCTATGCCCACCATCACTGTCTTCCCTACCACACACTCCTCTCATTAGCTCCTCCACCTTTCTTCATAGTAACAGCAGCTGTCACCCAGCATGCCAAGAGCTATTTTAAGGATTTACAGAGAGAGGTTAACTGACTTAATCTCATGGTAGTTCTGTGTAAGAGGCATTCGTTTTACCCCTATATTATGGATGAGGAAACTAAGACACAGAAAACTGAAATAAGCCACCTAGTGTCACAACAGCTAGCAAGTGTCATACCCAGAACTTGAGCCCAGGCTGTGCTCTTGACTACTACACCAAGCTAGAGATGGCAAGCATTGTCACCTTTTGACTGTTACCATCGCTTCCCTAATACCTCTGCAGTCACACCAGGATCACCTCCTCCTCCTCGGCTATCTCCACCTCCATGACTGACCATCCATCATCACCTTCCTCCCAGCTTCCAGTAACGTCAGCTTCTCAGCACTGTTACTCACAGCCCACCAAGAACAGAGTCTTGCTTCTAAACCCTCTCCTCCGACCCTGTGTCCTGAGAGGTATATGTGCTCCCTGTTCAAGTTGGCCAGACCTAGGAAGAACACACAGGAGTTTAAATTGCTGCCAAGGTATTTAGGTGCCAGCTGGAATTTAAGGTTGGCTGGAGCCTGTAAGATGTGCTTTGTAAAGCTGACTTTGCAGCTCGCCTAGGGGGCCTGGAATGGTTTAAACACCCTTTTAGCATTCTGAGAGCTTCTGGTGAAGAAAGACACTTTCCACCTTGAGACAAGTTAGGCTGAGAACAAATTTGCCCCTCCCTGCTTGATGGTTCATCCTCTCAAAGCCTTGGGATTGGTAACAGCCTCATACGTCTTCTTGGCCCACTCCTCCTCTGTTGCATACTCCACCCACCCAGCCCCCCAGCACCAATAGGTAAATGGACCTAGAAAGGAAGGAAAAGGGATCTTACTGGCCAACACACTAATTCAGCTTATCTCTAGGAACCCCCAGGTTCTTCTTGTCTTCAACAGGTAAGGCCCATTTGTTTTGTTTTGTTTTTCCACAGCCCATCACAACTTAGCATTGCAGTTTGCAAAGCCCATTATCATTCACAGCCTGTTCTTGTTTCGAAGGCCCATCATTGCTTACAGAGCCTGACATTGTTTGCAAGGCCTGAAATCATATGCAAAGCTCATAAGTGTTTGCAGAGCCAATTGCCATCCACAGAGCACAGCTCATCACTGATTCCTGAGTCTGCTGCAGACTGTGATAATTTGCAGAGTCTGTTACCATTTTCAGAGTCCAAGATGTTGCTAAGGCTGTTCTTATTTTCAGAGCCAAGCCCCACATTTAGGTCTCATTAGTATCTATAGAGCCTGTCACCATATGGAGCGCTCAAGAGCTGAATGGAGAGGGGAAGCTGGCCTTTTCTGAGTCCTGGATATTTAGAGGCCCTCTTTTGGCTTTTATGCTTCGTTTACCTCACATTATTATTATTATTATTATTATTATTATTATTATTATTATTATTTTAATTTCTGAAGCAGGGTCTCCCTATGTAACCCTGGCTGGCCTGGAATTCACTATGTAGATCAGGATGGCATCAGACTCACTGCCTGCCTCTGCTTCCCAGTACTGGGATTAAAGGCATACACCATCACATCTGACTTGAGAGCTTCTCACCTGGCTTGGGAGCTTCTCCCAGTGGTCCACCTCTATGGGGCTGGAGAGATGTCTCAGTGGTTAAGAGCACTGACTGCTCTTCCAGAGGACCTGGGTTCAATTCCCAGCACCCAACATGGTTCACAACCACCTGTAATCCAGTTCCAGGGGATTTGACACCCAAACATAGACATATACACCAAACATGCCAACAGAACACCAATACATGTAAAATAAAATAAATAAATCATTAAAAAGGTTCCAAAAAAAGAAAGAAAAAGAAAAATGCCAATGGTCCACGTCTAACACTCAGGAACAGAGAAAGATGAAAGGAAATGGAGTCACACAGGAAAAAGGAAGTGGACAAGAGAAATGTGCACGCATTCAGTAAGACTCCTGTGGGGCTGTGCTTGTGTTGAGCTGCATAAATGGAGAAATGTAATAAAAATGGCTTCTAGTTCTTGAGTTAAGCTCTGGGCAATGTGCTTTACAGATGTTATCTTATTTTCTCTTCATTTCAATCTGGAGAGACAAGAACTGTTCTTATGCCCATTTTAAAGATGAAAAGGCTGTCCATGGCTAGGAGAGATCAAATAATTTGGCCTTGTAGAGCCTGTGAACAGCAAAACCAGAACTTGGATCTGGCTTTTTTTTTCCCCCTTCAAACACCATCTCTGCTGCTTCTTGATGGATAAAAATGGAAGGAAGAGAGGGATAGAAAAATGGGCTACCTGTCCAGGAAATGTGGACCTTGAAACCCAATCTAAAGAGGGGACCTAAAGCTTTGAAGGCTTCGGAGAGGCTTCAAATGAAGACTCTGGAATGTAAAGCCCCACGGGGATTCTCTAAAGGTGCAGGGTTCGGGAAGGCCAGCTTCCTTCTCTGTCCCCTCTTAGCTACAGCTGACTTAGAACCTGAGCATAAAGATGAGCCACACAGAGGCGTGTCAACAGCAACAAGCCTCAAGATAGCCAGAGAGATAAAGCCTGCCAGACACCAAGGCTCAGGGGCCAAAGGAGATGACAAAGAGCCAGGGATGGAGTCATAGGGACCGAGAAAGATGGACAGGAATTCAGTAGGAGACAGACTCACACAGGCCTGTTCGCAGGAGAAGCAGGCATGACGAGAACAGCAAAGGTCAAGGGGACAGAGGACAAGAAGGGGACAGGGGACAGGAGGGCTTGAGACAGACCCAGAGGCACACATTGGGAAGAGGCCCGAGTCAGTCTACCTTTGGAGCAGCCACAGCCTTGACAAAGGCCAATGAAGCTCTTATTAAAGAGGCAAAGAAGCCTTTCTCAGAATGTTCTGGATGCAGGCTGTGAAATAATCTTCTAGACACCATCTTAATCCTGGCAAGACATGGATGGTGGTGAATACCTGTAATCCCAGCACTCAGAAAGCTAAGGCAGAAAAATTAAGAGGTCTAGGCTACCTGGGTTGCATAACAAGGCAGAGAGAGAGAGAGACAGAGACAGAGACAGAGACAGAGACAGACAGAGAGAGAGAATACTGACTGCATGTGGTGGCTCATGTCTGTAATCCCAGCACTCAGAAAACTATGCAGGAGGATTGCCATGAATTAGAGGCTAGCCTGAGCTGCATAGTGATTTCCAGGTCATCTTGGGCTACAGAGTAAGACTCTGTTTTTAAAAGTTAAAGAGAAAAAGAAAAAAAGAAAGGAGGTGCATGTAAACACACACACACACACACACACACACACACACACACACATACACACACACAGCAGCAGCAGCAGCAGCATGGGGTGGGCAGGTATGGTAGCCCACATCTTTAATCCCAGCAAAGGCAGGCTGATCTCTGTGAGTTCAATGCCAGCTTGCTCTACACAATGAGTTCCAGGCCAGCCAGAGCTGCTTAGTGAGACCCTGCCTTAAAAAAAGAAAGAAAGAAAGAAAGAAAGAAAGAAAGAAAGAAAGAAAGAAAGAAAGAAAGAAAGAAAGAAAGAAAGAAAGAAAGAAAGGAAGAAAGAAAAGAGAGAATCTGGAATTCAAGTGGGTTCTAGGCCTGAGATCTAGTAGTAGTCAAGTGCTTTGCCTGGATTTAAATCCAGAGGTGGTATCAAAGAATTTTGGGGGGTGGGGAGGCCTGCCGCCTTCCTTTCAATCACCAGCAATCCTCTTGCCCCAAATAGGCAGGCAATCTTCATAAAATAGCAAGCTTGCTCTAAAAAGCCATGATGCAGGGTCTTGAGCCCTCCCCTCCAACTTGCCTTCCTTCCCCCTTCTCATGTGGAATTCCTCCCATTTCCATTGCCAAGTTAAGCCCCCAGGCTAGATAAGTGGATGGCTTTTTTGAAAAGGCCCCTGCTGGCTTCCAGCTGTGTCTAGGGTACCGAGTAAACAGAGGAATCTTGGGGCCCAGCACACAGTAGGTGCAATTAGTTGGTGCTGTGAGCAGGGATCCCTCTCTCTTTGCTGTACCATCTGCCCCACCCACCCCACCCCTAGATTCAATGTGGAGCATTCGCCCGCCCCAACTGGAGATGGACAGAGACCTTGCTTCCTCACCTGGGCACAGAAGGGGAAAGGGTAAGGCAAGGAGGCCCCAGGGCAGACCTGGAGTCCCACTCCAATCTGGACTCCCTTACCCTTGCCCCAGCCTCAGATGGACCATGGGTTCATCTCTCCAGGAAGGTAATGGCTTCTGCTGGGAACCAACTGAGCCGCTGAGCCAGCCCTTCAGCTCCAGCCTCTCCTCCCCACCCACCTGCTTGCACTCTGGCAGAGACAGGGCAGGGAGTTCAGTGTAGCTCTCCTTCTGTGAGAAGCCTGAATGGGGAAAAGAATATTGTCGAAGATCCCAAGTGTCTCTTCTCTACAGCCACCTTTCTTTGTAAAAAGGAATGTCAAGATCTGATTGGTTATAGGATTCCTTCTGCAATATGCCTATTCTGAACTACAAATAATAGTAACAATAATAGAAAGTCTCACAGCAGGCCTGGTGGTGCACGCTTTTAATCCCAGCATTTGGGAAGCAGAGGCAAGAGGACCTCTGTGAGTTCAAGGCCAGCCTGGTCTACATAGACAGTTCAAGGACAGCCAGAACTACATAGAGAGACTCTGTCTCAAAGGATACAAACAAACAAAATAAATAAATAAAGTCCTACAGCTTTAGGACTGTGTACCAACCCCTCTCTCATACCCTTTTTGGAGCATTTCTATGGATCTGAGGAGGAGGGCATTATTTTATCCCAAGTTTAAACATGAAGCTAGAGATGTAAAGAAGCTAAGGACTTTTCCTGAGAGTACACATTCATTAGATGGTATAGCAGGATTCAGACCAGGACAAGGCTCAGAGAAGGAAGTCCATGGCTCAGACAAGAATTGTGAAGACATTGCCAAGGTCTCACAGAGACTGAGCATGTAAGAGGATGCTTTTTTCTATTCTCTTTCCTCCAGCCACACAAGCTAGAAGACCTGGAGACCTCTGAGATGAGGCTTCTACTTGAGTGGGCTTTTCCTCATAGCCCAGTCATTGATTGTGACCAAGCACTCTGTAAAGCTATCTTACCAGAACTGTCCCATGAGTGACCAGAGGAATCCCTCCTGAGTATTGTTTCAGCATGATTAGCCCATGGGGAGACAGCAATCTTTCTGTTTTGTTTTATTCAAGACAGGGTTTCTCTATGTAGCCACCCCACCCCCACCCTGCTGTCCTGGTACAGTTCTGTAGGCCAGGCTGGCCTCAAACTCAGAGATCTGCCTGCCTCTGCCTCCCCAATGCTGGGATTAAAGGTGTGGGCCACCATGCTGAGTGGAGCCAGGAATCTTGATGGGCATATGGATAGAACTTCTGTCAGTCCTGTCCAGTGGATGAAGATGCTGGAAAAGGAGGATTCCACATCATTTCCCCCTCTACAGTCTGAATCCTCCTAGGGATTCAGATCCAGAAAGCTTGAGGGAAAAAAAAAAAAAAAAAAAAGCCAACAAGATAACCAGACCCTGACAGAGTCGGGTTTTGCAGAGTCAGGTTTTGGCTGTGGCTACACCAGAGAAGGAAAGTCCTACCACCACCATTACAATCTTAACCAGAAATACTCAAAACACATTTCATCCTGCCAGAGAGCACCACTTATCCCTACTGGCCAGATCCAGTGGTCAGCCAGACCACCTCACTCTGAATTCCAGATGCTGGGGGTAACACCACACACACACACACACACACACACACACACACACACACACTTCTCAGTGATGACAAAGGTGGTTATAATGTACACACAGCCACATGCATGGGAACACACACAGCATGGGAAACTGGGACAGAAGCCAGAGTTCTGCCTGCTAAAGACTCATTGACCCCGACCCCTCCATCCATGTCGATCTGGTCAGCCAAAAGATATTTCACTGCTGCCTGGGGCATGGAGTGGGGTGCCCTCTGTGTCACAGTAGCTGCTCTCTGCCAGACTGGCAGCAATTCTGTATCCACTGTCTGTCTGTGGTGACTTTCTCAGGAGTTTGGTGTGTATATGAAGTGTCTAGGATGAGTGCCTGTGTGTAGTCAGTGTGTGTCCATTGACCTTGTGTGTGACTGTGATGTTTGTGTAGCTGTGGAGCTACAGATACACAAACTTCTGCCCACAAACACACACTACCCCCAAACATATTGCTACCATAGACATAAATGGACATATACTGAATGCCAGCATGGGTATAAATCACACTGACAGCTTCACAGATGAAAAGCTTTTGGGACAGCCTGCCTTCAGTTCACTTGGAGCTAGGTTCTCTGTTCTTTTCCCAGCTGTGTGAAGGAAACACACACACACACACACACACACACACACACACACACACACACACACACCAGCCTCCTCCTTGACAGCTGCTCCAGGAAGCAACAGGCCCAGAGAAGCTGAGGGAGGAAGATCTTGGTTCGGGTAGTCCTATAGAGAGGACCTCCTAGCCTGAATCACCAAGGAATGTGCTTGTTTCCAAGCCTGCTGGACCACAGTTCCCCTCTCACACACATACCCAGTAGTCCTCGGTCACTGAAATCAACCAAGACTGAGCCCAGGTGTCAGAGACGATGGAAGCCGCATTAGGAAATGCACAGGCTCACAGACACTATCACACACTTGTCCTTGGGGTCCTTCGGAGTAGAAGAGCCGGGAAAGATCTAAGGAAAACGAAATGGCAGGTGTAAGGCCACGTGTGTGCCTTCTCGTGTCACTGGTGGGTTTCTGCCGGGCCTGCTCGGAGGCTCAACATCTGAATCGCATCTGTGATTGTAAATGCTCGCCTGACCAGCTCAGGGTGAGTGTGAGCCATAGTGGGTGGGCTTGGCTGCGTGAGGTGTCAGGGCCCGGTGTGTGCTCACGGGTGATTCCGTGGCTGGGCTGGCGGCTGAGCCAGAGCGCGCGTCTGCGGGCTTGTGTGCGCGTGAATACTGCCCTCCCGAGGGTTGCGCGTGTGCTCGCGTGTGCCCGGAAGAGCGCGGCTGCGGCGGGGCTCGCTTCTCCCTAGGCCTCCGGGCCGGCGCTCACCCAGCCCGCCGGCTCTTCTCCGCCCCCTCCGCCCGAGTAAACTTTTCCCAAATCCGCGAGCCGCTTAGGGCGAGCCGCCCCCGAGGCCTAATCCGCGCCCCCTGCGGATCTGCATAATCGGGTTAGCGGCCGCGCTCCCTCCCGCTCCCGCCACCGCTGCCGCCGCCGCGCGCGATTCTCTCGCTGTCACTTAGGGAGGCTCAGCGCGATTTGCGGCCTAATCCCCCGGGATCGCTCGGCCGCCGCTCCCCGAGGGGCCGCCAGATTGTTCCCTTCATAATTGATTGACTCTATTTGCCGGATTGGGACTTCAAAGCGCCGGCGGCGCGGGGGCGCCTGGGAAGGAGCCTGGCCCGCGGCGGGCGGGGGCTCGGGGCTTGGCGCTGTCGCTGCGCCCAGAGGTTGAGCCCAAGATACGCTGGTGATCGTCTGCAAGCAGGTCCTGTGGCCGCAGTGATGCGGACAAGTTTGGCCAGGCGCCGTGCTGGTCCCTTCATGGTGTGTGCACTACATTCCTCGCCTCCCCGGTACACAACACCTTGGAACCTGTAGAGTATCCTCCCCATTTTCGAGACAAGTAAAGGGATCCAGAGGGGTTTCCTTATTCTCTGAAGACCTTACCGCCCTGTCCTACTTCGAGTTCTGAAGACATAACTGTGAGCCAGCTGTTTCTGTCTCCGTGGAATTTGATTCTGGTGGAGGCAGAGGTACACGTAAGAAATGTAAAATAAAATGAGCAGAAAAATAACGCCCCCAAGTGACCTGATAGTAACTGGGGTGGGGGAGCGTAAATAAGAAGTGGTCCTAGGCTCCTTGTAGAGATGTGTTAGCTGAATCATGATGGCTGGAAAAAGCCAATGCTGAGAAGGCCGAAGGGACTAACCTGGGGCAAAGACAAAGTGGATGGGAAGAGCCTGGCCCAAGAACACCTTATTTGTACATAGTTAAACTGAGACTGAAACTCAGGACTGCTTGACTACAAATCTTTCCATTTCTCGGTCTAGACTAGCCTCAGAGTCAACCCAAGCTCAGCCCTTAATAGACATGGCCAGATCCGCTGGAAGAGGCTCCTGTCCAACTTCACACAAACCATCAGCTGCTGTCTCCTGTGTTCCACATCCCTGACCAGGGCCTGCCTTAGTGGGTGGCCCTAAACTCAGAGCCTCCTGACCCTCCAGCCTTCTCTTTCCCCAACTCCTAAGGAGGCAGAAGTGGAGCAAAGGACCCCCCCACACACACACACACCCCTTTCTTCATGTAGCCATAGCCAGGCTCCCCGGCATCCCTACCCCAGACTTGAGAATCCCCAGAAACGCTTAATTAATTCTTGATTACTCACTGTTTCTGCAGCTGCCATTAAACCACTTCCCAGCCTGGGCCCAGTCAGGCCATGTAATTAAATTAGCACAGGGTGAACATCCAGGCAAGAGCCAGGTACTCCTGCTGGGCCCCTTAGAACTTCCAGGGAACTGAGGAGAAAACCAAGGCTTGGAGACACCTAAGGGAGCATCCAAGGTCACTCAGCAGGGCTAGGACTCGGCCCGCAGTGTACCACTCCCTCATCCCACCTCTCTTGAGACCTCCATTCTCTAAGCGTGTATTTTAAACCTTAGATATCTCTAAAACTGAAAGAGACTTGCTGCTCTCCCAAAATCTATGCGACTTCTCTGCGTTTGGGGAGGAACGCATTTGAGACACTGGGGAGGGGAGGCTGAGTTTCTATAGGGCGGGAAGGAGAAGACTGGAAGCTTCTCCTGGGTCTAGAATCAAACGGTGGGGACATGGGAGACGGGACACTAGAGGCTGAGCCATCGTCCTTGCAGGACCCTGGTGAGGATAGGAGAAGAGTTTGATGTAGAAAGACAGGTTCTGACCATAGGAACTCAGTGAAATGAGGAGGTCACTTTCCATTTTACAGAGGAAGGCAGAGAAAATAGAATCTAGCCTGAACGAACACTCTAAAGCGGTTCTTGATCTGTGGGTCGCGACCCCCAGGGGTCGAATAACCCTTTCGCGGGGGGGGGGGGGGGGAGACGCTGACCTAAGACCATTGGAACACACAGATGTTACATTATGATTCGTAACAGTAGCAAAATTACAGTTATGAAGTAGCAACAAAATAATTTTATGGTTGGGGTCACCACAGCATGAGGAACTGTATTAAAGGGTCACAGCATTAGGGAGGTTGAGAGCCACTGCTAAAGGCACACTGCAAGCAAAAACAGAAGGGACGAGAACATCAAGGCCACCTGCTCAGTAAGATGGGCCTAGCTGGTCTCCGCTGCTGCTGTCCCATCCGTCAGACCTCCCTCCCTGCATCCTTTCCCTCCTCAATCCTAGAAGATGCTTGCTGACAGCCCTCCTCCCCCAAGCCCAGCTCCTTGTCACTTCAGGAAATCAGAAATAAGCCTTAGTGATTAGAGGAAGGCTAGAGGGAGATGGGGCTTAGAGGCCCAGGCTCAGGGAGGTGTTAAGAGGCAGCGAGTATTAGGGGTGCAGGGCTAATAGCTGTACCCCTCCCCCAAGGCTACAGTACCGGGGGGGGGGGGGAGGAAGGGAAGAATGAGAAGATACAGAAGAGGAGGAGGTGTGGGTGTGAAGGCTGTTAGGAGAGAGAGTAGCTGAAGAGGAAGCAAGGAGAGAGTGATAACAATCCAGGAAAAGGGGAGGTGTGGAAGTGAGGAAAAGGTGAAGAAGACAGGCAGGTGAGGGGTGAAAGAAAGAAATACCACACTGTTGGGCAGAGGCTGGAGCGGGTCATTAAGCAACATTAATAGTGTGGTCCTGATTTTAAAATGTTAAAATTAGCTGGGTATAGTGGCGCACACCTTTAATTCCAGCACCTGGGAGGCAGAGGCAGGTGAATCTCTGTGAGTTCGAGGCCAGCCTAGTCTATGTAGTAAGTTCCAAGCCATCTAAGCCTACAAAGGAAAACCTTGTCTCAAAAACCAAAACAAACAAAATAAACCCATCAAAATGACTGTTAAAATAAAACTGTGTGTGGTGGGGGAGCAGAAAGATGGCTCAGCAGGTAAAGACACTGGCTACCAAGTCTGGTGACCTGAGTTCAATCCCTGGAACATACATGATGGAAAGAGAGAACCAATTCCTGAAGGTTGTCTTCTGACTTACACATTCCGGCCATAGCATGTACACAACACACACACACACACACACACACACACACACACACACTAAATAAAATGTAAAAAAAATTTAAAATTAAACTCAAACATGGGAAGGGAATGAGAACCCCTAAATTACTGACAGTAGGATTTAGAGAATAGGAAGTAACAGGTCGGTCAGTTTTTCATTTTGTATTATTTTGCATTGTTTTCTTGAGTCTTTTCAAGCCATGTATTGGTTATGTACATTTATGAAATAAAATTTTAAAGAGAAATGAGAGGCTAGAGGTAGAATGCTTACATTGGGCAGGAAGCAGAGTGTGGGGGGGGTGCAATCTGGCTAGGGCAGGACTGGCAGTCAAAGGCAAGCAGGTTGACTCAAAGGAATAGAAGGCTTTTACCCAAGCAATGCCAAATACATTCCTTAGCCTTGTCCCTACCACGGAAAATCTGGCTAAGGCTGAGTAATTGAAGGCTAATTGGGTTTTAGGCTTGTTAATGCTCTACGAATGTTTGCACAGAGGAGAGCCAGTCGATCCGGATAAATGACTCCCCGTGGGACACATTGGACATGTTGGTGGAAGAAACATGAGGAGAAAGAGCATTATGAATGGTGAGCAGCAGGGAGGAGTTTTTCACTCCAGTCCAGAGGCCAGGGTGAGGGGCCCTGAGATGCCCCTGGAGCTCTATAGGGTAGCGAAAGTGGTAAGAAATGGCTAGTTTAGGAAACACTGGAGCTGTGCCCTGGTGAAGTGGGATTCCTCTAGCATCAGGGAGGAGACCAAAAGGGAGGCATGGGTTCGAGACACGCCCTAACACACACCAGAATCCAGCATACTGCAGGGTTGATGCTCTGGTCTCACCAGGGAGTGAGGAGCTAAGCGTGGTACCAGAGATAGGTGGGTACTGAGGGCTACCAGACTTCTGCCCTCCCCCACAGAGAGGGTTATGTGGTGTGAAAGAGAATGAATGCCTTTTAGAACCATTTCCTGGCCTGGACTGTACAGGAACTTGGGAACATCATCCATCCCCCAGGCCCAGGTCACAGACCTTCCTTCCAGATTCACCTCTACTGAACCCTTGCTTGAGACGCAGGCATTGGTCGAGGGAGTCCCTGAGGCTCCCCAGACTCTGACCAGTGGATGGTGTTGGCTTCTGATTCTGACATAAATATGTTCCAGCCTCTCTGGTTCCCCTAAAGAGGTCAGATGATGCCAAGAGAGATGCCTTGGAAGGCAGGTGGGCCCTGGAAGACAGTGACTTGAAGGAAATGGTTTTCTTCTGCAGAGCTGCTGCTGGAGGAGCCGTATCATATATGTGCCATGGAGCCAAAATTGCCAGCTCCCCAGAAGCCCACAGCCTTCACAGTCTCCTCTCTCCTTACCAGAGGCAGGAATACTGGGTGTGCTTTCGGAGGATCAGCTGCACAATGTTTTCCTCCTCCTCGGGCCTGACTTGGGAACTAAGGACCCTTGTGACAAGGAAGGAAACATTTAATGAGTTTGTATTCCCCTGACAGCATGGTGACTGACAGATGCCCAGGGGGGTCACTACTCTTCCCGTGTCCAGGAAGAGGATACAGCAGCAGCTGTGGGCCGGCTCTGCATGCACACACATATGAACACATGTCTGTGTCCCCTCCTGAATGTGTACCTGGGCAGGGCTGGAACCAGAGATCACTTTTCTACGAATAGAGACAGCTATGGGTTTGGGGAGAAGAAAAGGAGGTTGGGTAACTAACTACCTTCCTTTCTGTAGGAGCTCCATTGGCCTGAGCCTCAGCTCCCCACCTGGTTGCCTTGGGTCTCTCTTCACGTGACCAACCTGAGCCAGGTGGGTGGGAGGGAGCCTAAGGCTGCCCACAGTGGGGTTGGAAGGAGTCTGGGGGCATGGTCGATGTAGAGGCCTGAGTCTGCATGGGTAATGAGGCCAGGGACTGGCTTGTCAATAGCATTTAAGTACTTTTCTCCCATTTTCAGGCCAGACTGAATTATTTATTTGTTTCTGGTCAATTGCTGGTAATATCATTAGCATTTGTCCATCAAACGTAGGGAGCAGCATGTAAGTGGCCCCCTCCACTGACCACCACATCCCAAACTGACTCTCAAAGGTCACTCCATCCAGTTTCTTGCCCCTGATCTCCAGTTATTCCAGGGCCAGAATTTCCCAGAGGCCCTGGGTCCAGGATGGTCTCTCTTCCCACAGAGCATCAAGCAAGAGGAGCTAAGGAGTCTGCCAGTGGGTGTGTTTCCTGCCCTTCTTACACACCCCCACCACCAACTCAGAAGCCCCATCTTCCTACAGTCGGGCACCACATTTGAAAAGAGACTCCTTGGGAAACAAGCCAAGGCCAGCAGAGGAAGACTTGGGTGGGCAGACAGCAGCAGAGCCCAGTCAGTAGGCAGGTGAGTCAACCTGCATCTTTGAGTCTAGAGTACAGTTGCCTTTTGGAGTCAGCTGTATGTAGCATCTTTTCTCCTACTCAGCACTGATTCCTAAACCAGAGTTCTCCTTTCCATTCAGACCAGACTCCCAGGAGGTGAGCTCTCTTCACCCCAGATTAAACCCTTAATGAGGATTTTCTTTCTGGTTCTGCAATCAGTTCCCCCAGGCCTCCCTCAGGCCAGGATCTCAGAGTGGATCTCCATGGCCAAACCTTAGGCCTAGCTTTAGTACATGTGGCTCCCTACACTACCCCACCGAAACCAAAGGAGCCCAGAGGATTGGTGCCCAGTAAAGGATTCGTTGATCCACACCTAGTCACCTAGCATCCAGGTCAGGAGCTTCTGAAACCAGACCATAATTTTATGGGCCAACCTAGTCTGCTTCCATCCTCCAATGTAAGATTTAAAGAAGAAAGTGAAGGGTGAGATTTTGAGATATTGGCTGTGTGCAGAAAGCTTATGGAGAGTGGTCTGGGGAGTGATGTCAGGGGACAGCAGTATTGGAGGAGGAGGTCCAGTTGTAATGCAGTGATATTAGAGACTCAGCCAACTCCTCAGCCCAATCTAGTGCTGGGATGGCCTTTCAGAGTTGCCACAGATTGAGATGGGGACGGAGCATGTTTTCCTACTCTTGCGTTACCCTGTCACCTATAGACTGTACCTGAGGATGGCATGGCCTTGGGAGAGCACCTGAGGACAATTCCAGGGGAGGAAACACCCCCAGGAGCTGCAGGCATGAATAAATCTAACATCCCCCAAAGACATCCACAACAGACTTTCTGGGCAGCATGGATAGATGGATAGGACATAGGAGCAGTGCATGGAGATATAGGTTGTTATGAAAGTCAGGGGATGGGGCTAGAGAGAAGACTCGCTGGTTAAGAGCACTTACTGCTCTTATGGAAGATCTGAACTTGATTCTAAACACTCATGTCCAGAGGTTCACAACTGCCTGGAACTCCAGCTCCAGGGGAGCTATCATCCTCTTCTGGACTCCACAAAAACCTGCATTCATATATGTGTGTCATGTGTCTGTCTGTCTGTCTGTCTGTCTGTCTGTCTGTCTCTCTCTCTCTCTCTCTCTCTCTCTCTCTCTCTGTGTATGAAAGAAGGAGAGAGAGATTTTTTTCAATAATTGTTTAAAAATAGTTGGGGGAAGTGGCTGGACAGGGCAGTGTGGGTAGGTATAGCAGGTTGAAAAGTTTTCAGGGCAAAGAAGGGTGACAGACAGAGAGGCCTGGTGATCTTTCTTCCACGCTTGCTGGGCCCAGCAGCTTCAGTAGAAGTCTCCCCCAGCGCTGCAGCTCCTTCTCCTCAATCGCTAAGCAGGATTAGCCTCCTCTTCCTCAGGAGGAGGGGGCTCAGTGCCTGCATCAGCCACCAGCTCTGGCCCTAATCCCCCTAGCTTTCTAATCCATCCACGACTTTCTTAGGCATTAGCGTTGGGCTCCCTAAGCACCACCCTGAAGAAGGGAGCTGGGCTCTGAAGGGAATTAGGCCAGCCTCAGAGGGTGGTTGGGCAGACAACTGGAGTGAGTCGGGGGGGGGGGGGGGTTCCATCTACCCCTCAGCTGCTCCTCTGTAGCTTCCCCCCAAGACAGGGTCTAGGGTCCCTTCCAGATCACTGATAAAACTAGGTAAGGAAGGGCAAAGAGGGTCAAAGGAAGTGCTCCTCTGGCCTCCTGAATATAGAGGGGGTACCAAATGAAGGTATGAGGTAGCTCAAAGCTGGCCAATGAGATAGGGAAGTTCAGAAAACTGCCATGGGAGAGACTGACGATAAACAGTGGCCAGATTGTGAAAGGCTTTGAATGCTAGCTGAGAGATTCGAACTCTACCCTGGAGGAAGTAAGAAATCCTGGTAGGAAAATGCAGAGTCATGGTGTTGGTACCTGGGAAGGACTGGCAGGGAATGCAGGGTCACTCAGTGCCAGCTCCAATCTTGTTTGGGCAGCATAACATCCCAGGTCGCCACAGGGACAAGTGTAGCCTGGCTGGAGGCTCTCTATGTACCTGTCTAGGAGGTGAGGTGAAACTACAGACCATTAACTGCCATGGCATTATTTGATTGAGAAATGGATGGCGACAGCACAGCTGTAGCACAGGGCAGGGACCAGTGCAGAGTGGGCAGAACCTTCCTGTGTCCCAGGATGCTCTCCTGGAAGACCTGTCAGACCCAGTCCAGTCCCTGAGAGTGACCATGGGCGTCTTTCTTATTATGGCAGCCTGCGCATGGAGCTGAGAAGACAGGAGACTATGTGAGCCTAGGGTCCCCTGGAAAGTCAAGAGGGGCCTGTTCAGTAGCTGCTTCCTCAGAGACCAGCCTCCTTCCTCTTCCCACCACACCCTCCCTTCCCTAGCCCAACACCCTAGGTGAAACACCTGCAAACATTGCCAGAGTGGTTATTAGTATTCAAAGCCAGAAACTTTACTAAAATTCTCCATTGTTGTTCACTTTTCTTTTTTTAACAGATGAGACAAATGAGGCTTAAAAGGATGTCACTTTTCCTAGCCTCACACAGCAAGTGACTGCACTGAAACCAGGGACGCTGAGGGAAAAAGGACATCCATTCACAACCAAGGCACAATGTACTACAGCAGCTGCAGCCTGAGCGGGCGAGTCTGATGGATTTTCCCAGAGAACCACTCTGCCTGCTGCTTCTGGCAAGAAGGCCTCCTGAGCCTCGGGTTTCTCAGGTGGAAATGAGTTGATAATTCCAACTCACAGGACAGCTACAGTCCGTATCCAGTAGGAGAATACATGCACAGGGTCCCAGTGAGGGCTGGGAAGGGTTGGTTGCTGTTGCTTTGTAAAAAAAAAAAAACTGCCCAGTGACCAGGCAGAGAGGTAGGGACGGATTCTCAGCTGTAATTCCAAAGTCTTGAGATAGACCATACCAGAGGTAGCGGTAGGGAGCTGGGATCCCCAGACTTTTTGCAGGGGTGGGCAGTAGGGCAGGCGGAGGTATCGAGTGGATGGTGGGATATTAACAGGCTGGAAGGTTCATCATGGCAGGTTCGTTAGGCCATCCCAGCAGGCCCCTCTCATTGGGCCTCCATAATGAGCCTCCACTGGATTATCTGCTCCCACCTCCACTCAGTTTACACTGTCAAATCGAGTTTGCATTTTAAATGGGAATTTGACAAGATGGGCAATTTGTCTACTGACGAGGTTAATGGGTGTCATCCCTGCGGACTAGAGAGGGAAAACCCATGCCCTTTCATGGTCTGGCCTCTGCTCAGATCAATGACCCTGGATGCTCCTCCTTTCCACTGTGCACTCAGACTCCCTGATCCCAGAAGCTACCCCTATGTGTAGCTCACCACCTCCAGGCAGTCTCCCGGAAGAACCCTGATCTGACCCACTTCTAATAATTAGGCTGGGTTGGCAACCCTTCCACATGCTCTCAGTTAAGGTTCTGAGGACTGAACCTTGTCACCTCTCTTAGAGAAAGAGCCTTTCCTCTCGGAACCAGGCTCTGAGGCCAGGGCCAAAGTTTTCCTCAGAGTTGGGCTCACCTCCACCTGCTCCATGTGGAGCCAGTGGTGTTCAGGTTGCCACACCTGTTCCAGTGCTGGGACAGGGTGATCTTGACAAGAAAAGGCTTTGAAGCTTTCACCTCTAAGTCTTCCAGATAGGCCTAGACTTGACCTCCCCAACACTGGGTCCATTTCCACGCTTTCCACATAGAACTGGGCAAGAACCCGGGTTTCTAGGAGCCTAGCCAAAGCCAGGTGCGGGGCCAGGCCAGGATGCATTGGGCCTGTACTTGAAGATGCCTCCTCCTCCGCTTTGCAGAGGCCCAAAGCCCTGCCCTTCCCCACCCTGGCTAATGTGCCACAATTACCTCCTAAGTGCCCAAACAAATGTGGCTGCTGGGGAAAGTGACACGGGGTCCAGGTGATGGATTCGTGCCATCGGGGAGCCGGGCGGAGCGGGCCCCATGCGGGGGGGCAACACTAATATTGTATCAGCGTCGGCGCGGCGCCACGAGCCGGTGATGAATATGTGTCACTTTACACGGCGCACACTCGGGGGCCTGGCTGCGCAGGCATGGAAAATAGAGTGTCTGGGATTAATGATATTGAAAATGATAGAGAGCAGATTGGAAATGGCTTCGCCTGCCCGACCCGCAGAGATGGAAACGTACCTCACAGCTATCTGCCCAGGCTCGGCCCCCACCTGCCCCCCCCACCTTCCACCAGCTGCAGAGGCTCATGATGCGGACCCTGAGTTTTGGTCCTACCTGCAACTGCTTGAGACAGTATGAGCAGGGGTTGTGGACCTGTGAGCAGAGAGACAGAGCATCAAGAACATCAGCCCTTGATTGGCGTTTGACCCAAAAGATCCTCACCTCCATCTACCTAGTGAACCTTGACCTTGTCCACAGACAAAGCTCTGATCTCAATTCCAGATGAGACATGCTTCTGGCCAGAGTAACTCTGTGGAAGTTTGAGAGTCTCACAAGATCATAAGAGCAGCAGTGATGGAGGGGTGTATGTGGTGTGTGTGTGTGTGTGTGTGTGTGTGTGTGTGTGTGTGTGTTGTGTGTGTGTATGTGTGTGTGTGTGTGTGTGGTATGCGGTGTGTGTGTGTGAGACCACAAACACACCTGTGGGCTGTGTCTATCCTATGCAGAAAGAAGAGTAAGTGGATCGGTCATTCTGTGTGCCTTGGTGTTTATGTGCACGTACAAGGGATTTTGCCCTTGGTTGTAGCTCATCTTAGGTCACTTTGTGCCCATGTGACTCTGTGTGAAAGTATGTCTGTGAGAATATGCAAATATTCACCCAGAGATGAGTGAAGTCCAGGCAAGGACAAACTTTTCTGTGATCATAGGCGCCTATCACAAGCTAAATTCCCAGCACCAGAGCAAGATGCTTTTCCTATAGAAGTGGGATCTACCATGCTGAGATTTCAGCAGATTTTTTCAGAGGGACACCAAGCTTGAGACCATCACCCTAGTTCAATAGCTATCCATAGGCTCCATTTAAACCAAGGACAGAATAATGCATCAATTGACCCAATGATACTAGATTTTTTGTTTGTTTTTGAGACAGGATCTTGGATCAGTAGTCCAAACTGGCCTCAAATTCTACATCCCCATTTCCACCCCTCAAAGGTATTACAGGCATGTACCATCACTCTAGCTTGCAAAAGCTGCCTAGAGGCTCCTGATATGGCAGATACTTTTTGGTGAAGGGACAGCTGTGGTCCCAGATGTCATAGCTGTGGTCCCAGATGTCATAGCTATACAATCCATTGGATAAATAAAGGCCTAAGAAAACAAATAATAGTAGTGCACAGGGAAGTGCTACAAAGGAAGTATTTGGATGGCCATGACAAGATTAATGGGGTGGCATGTCACTGGCTGAGATGGTCAGGTTCAGCTCTGTACAATGACTTTCGACCTGGAGATGAGGAGCTGGGCCTGTGGAGAAAGGAGAGCAGGGAATGCCAAGGCCTTGGACACAGACTAAGTAAGCCCTGCTAGGAGGTGGAGCCAGAGGAGGGCCTGAAAAAGAACAGGACCAGATATGATTTCAGTTTTGCTCTGGGTAAGTATGGAGCTGTTGGGTTTTTTGTTTGGTTGGGGTGTGTGTGTGTGTGTGTGTGTGTGTGTGTGTGTGTGTGTGTGTGTCTGCCACACAGCCTGGTTTTTATGTAAATGATGGGGATCCAAACTCCAGCCCTTGTGTTCACAAGACAAGTGCTTTTATCCTCTGAGCCATCTCCCCATTCCCTGCTGGAAGGTTAAGGAAGAGACAAGGCAGGCCTGGTGATTTAAGCTTTAATTCCAGAACTTGGGAGGCGAGAGAACTGCCATGAATTGGAAGCCAGCCTGGGCTACATAGTGAGTTCCAAAATTAGACACCCCCCATCCAAAAGGAGAGAGGGAGAACACAACAGATGATATTTCCATTTCCCCCATGGTCAGTCTAGGGTAGAGACTCATTTGAAGGATTGAGAACAGTAGTTCTAAGGCCTTTCAGGAGGTTATGGGGTCAGCTCTCCAGGCCCAGGACCCATGCACCTGTATCTCACACATACTCATCACTTGCAACAGAAACAGTAGAGTGTATTTTCCAAGGTCTTTCCCAGCAGTACCTTGGGGGTCTTGAAAGCCTTGGGGGCCCCTTTGGGGAGCATTCTCCTGGCCACTCTGGCTCTCCCTGGGCCCTTCCTCACTTGCCTTCTCACAGGGTTGCTGAGAAAAGCCTTGCTCTGAGACCACCTCTTCCCTCCCTACCCAACTGGCCTCTGAAGCAGCAGCACCCCACCTCCCACCCTTCTCCCCACCCCACCCCTGCAAGCTGGCACCTGAGAGAAATGGGCATGGAGCTGAAGGATTGCTACAAGGCCCACTCCACCAGAGGACAGAGGAGAAACCTGACTCTCCCCCAGACTTGGCATAATCCGCCCACTCTGTCCTAGTCTGGAGCCCAGGCAGGCTCCCAGGTGGCAGTGACCTCAGTATTCGGAGGAGGGAGGAGAGAGAAGGGACTTAGGAACGACCTGTCCCCCCCTGAGGCTACTTCCCTCTCCCTTTCTGCTCAGTCTGACTTTGCTCACCCACATTCTCTCTCAATCTCTCTGTTCCTTTCTCTCCCTCCTTCCCTGCCTCTCTCTCTCTTAGTCATTTGCAGAGCGGAGATGGCCTAGCCCATCTGGGAGCGAGAGCGCTGCCCGGTGACGGAGGCGCAGGTAATAGCCGAGTGGAGGAGAGAGACGTGGAAATTTATGACATTGAAAATGACTGAGAGAGACTGTATGTGTGTGAGTGTGGGAGAGGGAGTGGAAAGGGAGAGGGAGGGAGTGTGCACGCGGCTGTCTCACACACACTCGAGAGCTTACTTTCTCCAAGGGAGGACAGCCTTGTTGGAGTGGGGAGCAATGCCAGGCCATGGACAAAGGCAGACAGACAGACAAATGATGGCACCGAGTGGGAAGGAGAGAGAAGAGAGGTGACGGCCTCTGAAAGCACAGTTAACAACCAGCCACAGGAGAGCCACCCAGAGTCACCAGTTGGCAATGGCTTGCTTTGCCCTGCTTGTCCCCAACTTCAAGAGTTCTGGTCCGAGGAGGGGCAGTCCCCATGGCATAGGGCAGTATGAGCCTAGAGTCTGAGCTAGAGGTTTTCTAAGGGGTAAGGCCAAGAAAGGGTCAGACAGACATCACAGCAGGTCAGTGACAAAATAAGGATGGAACCCAGGACCTCCTTTCTCCCAGAGTGGGTTCTGTCTCCCTAGGTGTCAGTGTGGGAAAACAGTATAAATGGATCATGAAATGTAAAGAGACAACCAGAATGACTTCTTTACACCCCCTAGTCAGGAGAGAATCAATTCCTTGGGATGCTGAGCCCCCCTAATACCTCTACCTCAGCTATCTCCAGACCACTCAGGACACTGTTACTAGGAATAGAAGTGACTAGACATCCCTCAGAGAGCTTAGCCTGCATCTCCACTAGGGAGCACCCCAGGCCCAGAGGACTATACACCCTGGTCTCCTTGACTCTGCCACCCTGGCTCACATACTGTTGAGTCTCTTCCCAGCCACAGGCTTTAAACCAAGATTCACTTAACAGATGCCCAACTAGAAAGAAAGAGAGGCAACTCCCAGTTCCACAGAATGCCCTCTCCTTTTTACTGGCCCTGCACTGAGGCCCATCCTCCCCTTTCCTGCCTGTCCTGTGCCTTAACAGTCTTTCCAGAACTCCCTTGGATGAATATTTCCCATCCCTGGGCAGGAGAGGCGGCTGTCTACAGATCAGAAACACAAGATTCAGGGCCAGACAGCCTCCCCAAAGCATAGCTCTGCCGGGTGATTGGAGGCTCTGGCTGAATGTCTCTGAGCCTTGTTTCCTTGCTCTCTTCTAAAAAAATGAGGCTGTGGTGAGGGTCACACAGCATCCTGTATGCAAAATGACTGGCACAGAGAGGGTGCCCAACTGGGGACAGCTGTCCTCAGCCCCTCTGAGCACACGGTGCAGCTCTGTCTGGGCTCACAGCTACATTTAGAGGGATGAGGTTGAGCGCTGCGGGTGAGGACAGAAAGGAAAACAGCCACAGCACGGGAGAATGCTGCCCACGTAAGGAGAGGTACAACGGGAGCTACAGCAGAAGACACTCGAGTTAACCCTAAAAGGGACTTCCCATCCTGAGACCCTAGAGAAAGCCATATTTCCAAAGTCACCCCCATCTCTCCCCAGACCTGGTCCAGTCTGTCCTCATCCTGGAGGCTGCTCAGAAACAGCAGCAACTGCCCTGCCTGGGGAGCAGTGGGGGAGGTGAAGAGTTCACTGGGCTCAGGGGCTGTGGGCCGCAGGCCTCCCACCCAGCCCCAGTGCCCTGGCCTGGCCCATTGTGGCCGCATAAAAGGTGACGGATGGTTAATAGGGGAGATAACGGGATTCATAAGGGAAATTTATCGGTCACTCTGGTGGTATAAATATGTTTATAGCGGACTAAGGGGAAATGAAGAAGCCCCAATAAATCACCATGAAGCCACCAGCAACTAATAGGCAAGCGGCCGCAGGAACCCCGGCATTGGCGCTTCCAGACACCCCCTCTGGCTGCCTGGTAATGGCATGGCGGGGCTGCAAACTCGTCAGCCCGGACGTCTGGCCCACGCAATAGCAGGAACAGGACTCCAGGGGCCACCTCTGCTAGACCAGAACTACCCTGCTTTCCTGTGACACCGCCCCCACTACACCCCTCATGGTGGGGGATCTGGACTCGGCGGACTAGAAAGACTTAGTGGGCTGTAGGCGCATGGGCCAAGGCCAGGAGGCTCTGGTGTCAGGCTGGCTCCAGAACTTGATGTTGTCACTTCCCAATCCCAGCCTCTCTTGGACTATCATCATCTGCACATTGACTTAGAAATCCCCAGTTACTGAAAGAAGAGCAATAATCCACTGCTAGGTGCTTGACACCTTGAAAGCTTCAGTGAGTGGCAACCAGTCTTGCCCTTGGGCAGGGCTGCCCCTGTTTAGGAAGCGTGAGAACTAGACAGCATCCTACACACACGTGCTCAATAAGAAATCCAAGACTCAGAAGGGAGAGGCCTGGCGACAGTCACACGGTAGAAAAGAAAGGCTGTTTTAACTCCAAGCCCAGGACTCTGTCTCCTGCCCCAGTCTATGGGAAGGTTCTGAGGGTCCATGCTTGTAAAGGAAGTCTAGGATTCCTAGGGGACCTGGAGCACTCAGAGCAAAGCCACAGGCCTCTGGCAGTGATTGCTGGTGCTTATACTTGAGACCTCAGGTCCCTTCATCCCTGCTCCCTCTCCCACTCCCTTGCTGTATAGAAAGGTCGGGCCTGTCCTCACCTCAGCAGAGTGCCAGCCTGAAGCCTTTCATCTGAATGCACAGACCTGTTTTGGGTCTATATGCATTCTGCTGTCCTGGTCACAGCTAGGCCAAAATCCTCTGGCTACTTCACTCCTTCATTCCTCCCTCTCTCCCTTCCTCCCTCTCTCCCTTCCTCCCTCTCTCCCTTCCTCCTCTCCTCCCTTCTTCCCTCCCTTCCTCCCTCTCTCCCTTCCTCCCTTCCTCCTCTCCTCCCTTCTTCCCTCCCTTCCTCCCTCCCTCCCTTCCTTCTTGTGGCAAGTTTTACAGAGCTTTCTTAGCAAACCCAATATTGAGCAAGACAGACGAGGCCCTGCCCTAATGGTGCCCATTGCCCGCTAGAGAAGTCAGGCCGGGATTAAGGAACAGGACCTTAAGGTGTGTACTACAGCTGAGCAGGTACAGGAATAAGAGAATGAATAACAGGCAGGCAAGAAAAGCATTTCCGGAGGGAGGAGGGTACCTGGAGTGACTGAGGAGGTCAAAGGACTTCCAGAGCACAGTAGGCTTGGTTTGGCTATTTCTCTGTCACTGTGGCGGGCAGTGCAGACACCTCCACTTCCTACTCCACCAACACCTGGTCCCTGATCCTCCCTGGTGGTCACTCCTCACTGGACAATGCTGCAGCCTACCCCCCCCCCCCCCACTTAACTGCAAGGATGGAATGGCCCCTCCTCTCACCCTGTCCAGGCCTGGACACCAGAACTGTCTCCAAGAACCTAGCATAGGGACCACCCTTCCCAGGGCTGGGTCCTCAGACATCCAGGGCCTGGACACCCCTAGGACTCCACTTCAAACCCATTGCTTTGAAGAGAGGAGGGACCGGGGCTACCTTCCCCCCCCCCCCCCCCACTCCTTATGGTTCTTCCGTTCCTCTCTCCCAACCTAGTGGCTGTCTCTCCCACACCTGTCTCTGGACCTCTCTCCCGTCCTGCTCTCCCTCAGTCTCGGGCTGTCTTCGACTCCCTCGCCCCCCTTCCCGAGGCCTCCTCCCTAGCCGGGCGGGGGAAATCGCTCCGTAAATAGGCGGATGGCCCGGGGCGCTCCGGGCGCAGACACTCGTTTTTAGAGCCGGTAATTGACTCCTTTCAGTTGATAATTCATGGCTTGCATATGCGCTTTAATGCGGGCGCCCGGGGAGGCGCGGCAGGCGGGGCGGCCCTGCGCCGAGCGAGCTGCAGCGCGGCGGGAGCGATCCGGCCGGCCAGGCTGCATCCTCACCACCCGACCCTCGGGTCCAGGTCCCCCGGAGGCGCGGACGCCGGCTCTGCCTGTCTGTCTGAGGAGCAGGGCACTGGAGAGCGGGAAAGGCTGTAGGAGTGAGGCGGGGCCGCACTGGTGGAGCCTTCCACAAGAATGCAAGGATGGGGCACATGGGCACCTCTTCCCCACGCAGTCAAAGGGGAAACTGAGGCTGGAACTGGGGCAATAGTTGTTACCAGCGTTCCACCGAACAGGCACAAAACCTGAGCTCTAGCAATCGTACTTCTCAAGGGATGTGGGTGAGAGGCCTCAGGCCCGGAGGCTGCAGAGATTCCTCCATCCCAGAAACTTTTCTTGCTTCCGAATTAAATTCTTCTGCGGTAATGGCCCACCCTGTTGCTCTCTCACAGACTCCCACTGAGGGGCCAGCTCTTCTCCGAGAATTCTGCAGTCGGACACCTAGACAGGTGGCCTCCCACCTCACCTGCCCCTCACCTTCCATGGGTCTGCAGCCTCCTGATTCCGTGGCACATGTGATCTTTAATGCCCTCTTAAAGATGTTTGCAGGAGCTGGGCTACCTGCCCGATGTCACAGAATGACAGAGCGAAACCTGTGCCCAGTTGCTAAGTAGTGGGTCAGACGTTAAAGTCGGGGGTGAAGCTGGCCTGGGAATAAGGAGCAAAAGACATATTAGCTCAAAAGACTAGGGAAAGCCAATCCTGAAGACAGATCTGTCCCCAAGACAGAACTTCCTGTTTACTCAGCCCCTCCAGATGTTTCCCTCTCCCCACCGCTCACTTTCCTGTAGCTAATTTCACCCCAAAAAGAACAGTCCCTCTGCCTTAAAGTCCGAGAATGTTAAACCAATGTCAAATCGCCTAACTTACTCCTGCGTCTCTCTCGCTGTCCTTCCAAGGACCGATTTCCCCGTCTGTGCAATGGAGCTGGAGGATCAGAGAAGGGAAGTTCAGTTTCCAGTGGGTCTGAGGGCAGAAGGCGCTCGCTCGGCTTGTGAAGCTCAATGCTGCCCTCTGCTGACCACACTTTGTAACCAGCCCTAGAAGGCAGGGACCAGAGACAGTAGACACTTGACTGGAGAATCCCTCAACCTTCTTTCTAAGCCTGTCTGAGGAAAAACCATAAGGCTATTTCTGTACCAGGCTTTTTCTTTTAAGGCACCAAACAGCTTCCAAATCATGACACAGAGACTTATTATTAGTTTTGAATGCTTGGCCTAGCTTAGGCATGTTTCTGGCTAGTTCTTTTGACTACTTTAACCTGTTTTTCTTTATCTACCTTCCTTACTTCTGTATATCTTACTTGCACTGCTTCTCTATGTCTGGCTGGCTGGCATCTGCCTGGCTTCTTGCCCTGGGCATGTCCTTCATTCTCTCCTCCTCCTCTCATTCTCCTTCCTTTTCTCATTTCTCTTGAGCCTAGATTTCTCTTCCTATTTTTCCTCTCTGCATGCCAGTCCCGCCTATCCCTTTCCTGCTTAGCTATTGGCCATTCAGCTTTTTATTAGACCAATCAGGTGCCTTAAGCAGGCAAGGTGAAACAGATGCGACACATCTTTTCATAATTAAATACACATCCTTACATCATTAAAACAAAGGCAGCACAAACAGAAGTAACACCTTTACACAGCCAAAGTAATACTCTGCAGCATAAACAAATGTAATCCAGTTAAAAGAATATTCCACAACCTACGTCATCAGAGATCTTGGGCTCAAGTAGAGCTGAAGGAATGGGAATGTCTTAATGAGGTCAGCAGTATCTCTGTCCAGCCTGCACCCTAAATGCTTCCCTCAGAACTGATGTAATACCTGGAGTCGTCATCTCAGCCAAATTCTTGTTTATTTTGCATGTTTTTGCCTGCACGTATGTATGTGCACCATATGTATGCCTGGTGACCTCAAAGGTCAGAAGAGGCCACTGGATCCCCTGGAACTGGGGTTGCTACAGCCCCACTCAGGACAGAGATCACAAGGCCAGATGGCAGAAAAATCTACTGAGCCCCTCATCCTGCTCCCCATCTTGGGCCAACGTGGGAAGTCCATGAACTGAGCGCCCACACAGTGGACCCCAAAGAAAAGCGATCTGGTGAACTTGAGGGAGAAGGAGACAAGAGGTCACTGTGGTATTCATGAGAAGAAAGGGGCACGGGACAGACTGAGTGGGCTCTAGGACGGTCTCCAGGAGGGGGCTCTTACACAAATGCTCTACCACTGAGTTCCATTCTAGTTCTCCCCCAACCCCCGTTTTGGCAGCTCCTAAGAAGGAGAAAGGGCTCAAAACACAGGTAGTGTCATTTTGTTATTTTCTCAGAATCCAAGTCAGCAGTTTTACCATTGTAGAAAATTGTTGTTACTGTTACTAACTTGTGCTAAAATCAATTTCCAGAAAAAGTAACTTCTGACCCAGACATGTACCCACTCTTCCTCCCCCACCTCTCTTTCCCTTTCTCTTTCCTGCACTTAAATCAGCTGATGGTATTTCCTTTGGTGAACAGCTCTGAATTAGTCCTAGAAGTCATCAGTCACTTCCTGCACAAAGACCCTGCTACTGCTTCGTCCTTTGCTGTTTAACTTTCAGTACAACCTTCAAAATATTTAGTTTGAGTCCCATTTTCCTGGTGGAGAAACTGAGCTCCATAGATGTGTCCAGAGATAGCAGTGTCTGGTTCAGGTACCTGGTAAACTCCTGACCAGGGACATTCATCCTACACCACCCTCCTGTCTCTAGGATCTACTTTCTCTCCAAGTACCAAGAGGATCATCATTTTGCTGTTTTCTCTCTGTTATTTTGTTTTTTGTTTTTTGTTTTTCCAGAGCTGAGGACCGAACCCAGGGCCTTGCGCTTGCTAGGCAAGCGCTCTACCACTGAGCTAAATCCCCAACCCCTTCTCTCTGTTTTTAATTAGTGTGTGGGGTGGGGTGGGGTGGGGTGTGTGTGTGTGTATGTATGTGTGTGTGTGTGTGTGTGTTTGCATGCCACCAAAGTGTAGGAGTCCGAGGACAACTTATTCCTTTCACCGTGTGGGTCCCAGGGATCAAACTTGGGCCATCAAGATTGTCAGTGAGCCTCTTTGATAGTTTAGTCATCTTGCCAGACCTGGTTTTGTGGTTCCCTCCTGACAAGGACGGGGCTGACACACAGATCAAATGGTGTGTCTTCAGGGATGGAAATGATCCACCCCTCCCTACAGGTTCTAGCCAGGATTGAGCAGTTATGGGGCAATTGCTCTTCACCTTTATCCGTGGGGAAGTTCAAGATGTCCTGCAGGCTCAGATAAGAGAAATCTTCGGCGGAAAGACACAGGAAAACGCAGGAAATTAGAACTGAGAGGACGCAGGTAAGACTGTGAGTGAGTGCCCCTTGCTGGTACCTTTCGGAACTACAGGCTTCTGGGCTTGGAATAGCTGATCTTTCTCCCAGTCTTTCAGAGTGAAAAAAAAAAAAAAAAAAAAAAAAAAAACCACAGGGAAATAACACTGGAGGAGCCTACTCAGCACCGGTTCCTGGGCTGGTCCCTTTCCATTTCGGAGTCTCTGACTTCTCGCCACTCGTGTGGTGGGGATTACTATCCCTTGGGTTCAAATGAAGGGACAGGGGTGACAGACAGGTGAAGTGGCTTTCCCAAAGCTACACCTGTGTACTGGAATCCAGGTGTTTGGGGCGAGGGGGTTGCTGTGCAATCCTGCCTCGAAAAAGTTCCTCTGAAGCAGCCACTCCCATGAAGGGAGGACCAGGGATGGCGAGACCAGATTACCCCAGGAAGAGCTAGGAGGATACGTTTTTTGTTTGTTTGTTTGTTTGTTGTTTTTTTTTTTTTTTGAGACAGGGTTTCTCTGTGTAGCTTTGTGCCTTTCCTGGAACTCACTCTGTAGCCTAGGAGGGCCTCGAACTCACAGAGATCCGCCTGCATCTGCCTCCCAAGTGCTGGGATTAAAGGCGTGCGCCACCACCGCCCCGTGGAGGATATGTTCTTAAGGTCAGGGGAGCAGTCCAGCCTGGGGTTAGAGTTGGATTTCATCTTGCGCAGAGCAGTGTCTTTGACATCAGCACTTGGTAGGGAACTCAGGAGTGCCCCGAGCACTGCTCTATCCAAACCTGTGCTTCAAGTTGTCTATCCAAAAAACACCGGCCGGGCAGTGGTGGCGCACGCCTTTAATCCCAGCACTCGGGAGGCAGAGCCAGGCAGATCTCTGTGAGTTCGAGGCCAGCCTGGTCTACAGAGTGAGCTCCAGGACAGGCACCAAAACTACCCAGAGAAACCCTACCTCAAAAAAGAAAAAAAGAAAGAAAGAAACAAAAAGATACCTTTTGAGGTGGGGGAAGCAGAGTGCTTGTAAGAGTAAATGAATATGCTAAATAAAAGAAGCCAAACACAAAATCCTCACACTTTCTATTCCATTTACGTGAAACTCTAGAAATTTCTGTCCATGGTGATAGGATAAGTGGTTACTAAGACTAGAAGCAGAGTGAACTGCAAAGAGACCTGATAGAAACTTGGAGGTGGCATGTTGTGGTTTGGATATGAACTGTCCTCTATAAGATCATGTGTTTGCCCACCAGGCTGGCCTTGAACTCACAGAGATCCACCTGCCTCTGCCTCCTGAGTACTGGGATTAAAGGTGTGCGCCACCCTCACCCCCCTCAGAGGCCTGGCCTTGATGTTTACGCTATTCCCCTTTCCTGTTCTTTCTGCTGCCAGTGGCCATGTCAGAAGATCAGCCCACAAGCATGCAGAGCACTGATGGGTGCCTCTCAGACAGGCAAGGCCCGGAGGGCTTCAGTTTGAGAATGTCTCTTCCTACTACTGTGCTGCTGCCATTTTTCTCTGGTATCTGGCATGGGTGAATGGGTGTGGGGGGATCCCTACTGCCTTTAATGTAGTGTGATTATCTCACTGAACTATCCCATCCTACTGAGCATTTTTACCTGTGGATTATTACGAAGATTATTTCCTCCTAAGCTGTGCTATTTAATTGAAGCAATGATTTTGAACAATAATAGTGTTAGCTTAAATAGAATTTTGATGATTGAGGGTTTTTAATAAATATAGTAAGAGATTGTGAATAGAGGTTAGATTCATGGTAAAAATTAATATAGGTAAAGGCAAGATATGGTGTTATCCCTGCCCTCGATAAAGCAGGGGCTTCAGAGAATAGAAAATAGGTCCAAGGAAGTGTCATGCAGCTAGGACTTATGAGTTTCTCTGGAGGAGCCATATAGACTGTGGCTTAGGTCAATGATTAAGGAAAACAATTGTGTCTCAGAAGCTAGGCTAGCTCAAATTATTTTAATCTTAATGGTGGGAGATGTGTTCACAGGTTTTGATGAGCATCATAGCTAAAACAAAGCTTTAAATCATGACCCAAGGTTAGGTTAAGATGTTTTGGTTATTGGCTTTGAAGTAGAAAATCTTGGTGAAAAATTTCGAAAGGCACATAGTTGAGTGAGGGACTCATTGAGGTCTAGAAACAAGAACCACAACAGCCCAGTTATTATTAGCTGATGTGCCTTTCTTGCTAGGATGGGTTGGTGATCAAAGGTGATGATTAATTCCTCATACCCATTTCTGACCTCAGCTTCCTGATATAAAAAACTGGGCATGCACCCTGAGGATTAAAATAGAGCTGATTGGTTTGTTTTTCATATATAAAAGTTTATATTTGTGATTCTTATAAGAATTTTTATAAGATTATCTTTTGGGATAAATAATAAAGTGATTGATCCTTTCTTTGTAACCACAAAATGCAGCCTGCCAGTAAAAGAACTGGCTGAGAAAAATGCCTCACATGCTTACACTCTGTTAATCTATAACAAGTTCCTTGGACATGAATGTATGTAGGTTCTTGAAGATAATTTGTTTTTCACCTGTAATACATAAAATATTTAATCATGTAAGGGATATGGAAAGCATGTTGTTTTGTACTTGTATTCATTGTAATCATTCACTTAAAAAATAGAATGTAACCACGCTGTGATTTTTATATTGCTTGAAAGATTCTGCTAGGGTATATAAGCCGTCAGGGAGAAGATAGAGACATGAGAGAAGGAAAACACGAGGAAAGATGGAGAAGGAAGACATCACGAGAGACAGAAGGGATACATCTGGGTAGAGGTAAGAAAAGAAATAAGAAGACAGAAGATGATAGAGAGACCCTAAGTGTGTGTGTGTGTGTGTGTGTGTGTGTGTGTGTGTTTTCCCTTTTTCCGCCCGCCCCAGAGAGTTAAGTTTTAACCCCTCAGATTGAAGAGTCAAGTTGAGTGATTAGTTTGCCAACTTTGTGGGTCCCTCTCAATCCCTGAGCTGCTGAGGCTGGTCCTCAAGGCAGCAACACTCTGTTTCTGGACTGCTAATCTGCATGAATAGATCGCCTCGCCGTCCTGAGGCCATGCCTTCCCATCATGACAGACTGTGACCTTGCAAACTGTAAGCCAAGATCCTGAAGCTGCCGTCGTCAGCTCTGCTGCCAAAGCAAGAAGAGAAGTCACTGATGGGGATATTATACTACACCAGTTCTAAAGATTTACCTTACGTTTTTATTATGGAAGAAGAGAAGTCACTGATGGGAATACTATACTACACCAGTTCTAAAGATTTACCTTACGTTTTTATTATGGAAGAAGAGAAGTCACTGATGGGGATACTATACTACACCAGTTCTAAAGATTTACCTTACGTTTTTATTATGGAAGAAGAGAAGTCACTGATGGGGATACTATACTACACCAGTTCTAAAGATTTACCTTACGTTTTTATTATGGAAGAAGAGAAGTCACTGATGGGGATACTATACTACACCAATTCTAAAGATTCACCTTACATTTTTATTATGGAAGCAGTAATCCAGTCAAAATTAACCAAGTCACTTTTAAATGGTGAACTTTGCTATTTAGAAATTATTATTTCAAGCCAGGGCATGGCGGCACGCACCTTTAATCCCAGCACTTGGGAGGCAGAGGCAGGTAGATCTCTGAGTTCCAGGCCAGCCTGGTCTACAGAGCAAGATCCAGGACAGCCAGGGCTACACAGAGAACTCCTATCTGGAAAAAAAAAAAAAAAAAGAGTCTCTGAAAGAAGCATTTAATATTCTTCAAATGAACTCCATAGGAAGTCCCAAGACAACTGCATAATTCCAACATTGCTCCAAAGTCCAAAGTCTTTTTCTTTTCTTTCTTTCTTTTTTTTCTTTCTTTCCTTTTTTTTGGGGGGGGGTGTGTTTGTTTGTTTGTTTGTTTGTTTTGTTTTTGTTTTTGTTTTTCGAGACAGGGTTTCTCTGTGTAACAGCTCTGGTTGTCCTGGAACTCACTTTGTAAACCAGGCTGGCCTCAAACTCACTGAGATCCACCTGCCTCTGCCTCCCAAGTGCTGGGATTAAAGGCAGGCACCACCACCGCCCCGCTTCAAGGCAAACTCTTAATTGCGAGGCCTCACAGAATCAAAAACCAAGTTACATACTTCAAGAATACAATGGTACTAAGTAGACATCCCCATTCCAAAAGGGGGGGAACAGGAAGAGAGCAAGGTAAGACCAGACCCCCCCCCCCAAAAAAAAGTGAAGCAGGGCAAACACCATATCCTGCATTCCACGTCCAGAATCTGGGGCTCATGATGGTGTCATCTGGGCTCCAGCAGATTTGAGGAACTTCGTCCCTCCAGCTCTGCTGCCTTCGACACACACGGCCTCCTTCCTGGCTGGCTCCACGTGTTTTTGGAATTTACAACACACAGCGGTCTCCGTTGGCATTTATGCTTCAGCGTCCTGCTCACTCAGGATCTTCATGAAGGGAATTGGACCCTGTTACACATTACCCAGCCTTGGCAACTTCCTGGAAACTTGGTGCCAGCCTCCATGGCCCCATGGAGCTTCCATGTTGCATGCTTACAAGAACAGCGCTATGGACAATGACACAAAGTTCTGCTGCCAGCTCGTGATATTCCTAGTGTCGTGAATTCTGCACACGTGCGGAACCCCCAGCCGGCCAGGTCAGGGTATCCCACTCGTGAGGGAGAGAAAACATGCTGGGCAGATGCGGGGGGGGGGGGGGGGGCGGAGCATGGAAAGTCATTCACATTTTGGTGCTGCATCCGCATGGAGAGTTTATTATAATACAGAGATGAAGAGAAAGATAGGAAAGAGAAAGCCAAGGAAGAAAGAGAAGGGAGAGAAAGGGGTGGGGATCGCACACCTCATGGGAATGGGGGGAGAGGGAGAGAGAGGAAGGGGAGGGGCTTTTTCTTGATGTCAGGAGGCAGGGTGGCCCCCAGGGGCCGGTTTCCAAGGGGTGGGTCAGAATACTAACACCTAGTCTCTTGGATAGTGAGGGCAATGGCCAACTGCCTACAGCTGAAGCAGAGAAACACTCTCTTTAGGTTGTGAATTTTAAGCAAGAGACTCTAGCAGAGGTACTCTCTGTCAGACACACTCCTTCCAAAGGGGTGACCTCCAGATTTACACCCTTGAGCCTTCCCTGGGTGGGGTCTTGCCCTGAAGGCACTGTTCCTACGTTCCCAGCACAAAGAGAGACAGAGGGATACATCTGGGTAGAGGTAAGAAAAGAAATAAGAGAGAAGATGATAGAGAGACCCTAAATATGTGTGCGTGTGCTCAGCAGTTAAGGGCACTGGCTACTTTTCCAAAAGTCCTGAGTTCAATTCCTAGCAACCACATGGTGGCTTACAGCCATCTGTAATGAGATCTGACATCCTCTTCTGGCCAGCAGGCATACATGCAGACAGAATACTGTATAATTAATTAATTAATTAATTAATCTTTTAAAAGAACAAAAACAAAACAAACAAACAAAAAACCAAAAACAATTAAAGCTACTTTGCCAAAACTCACCTTAGCTACCCTGCCCATAACTTTAACTATGTGTATACTCCATTACTTGCCAAATGACAAATTTTTGCGTCTTTGTTTTCTCTGTAAACCTATCTAAAGGTGGTGAATAAAAAACATACCATAACCTGGATGCTATGCTGTCTTAACATTTCCACACCAAACAAATTAGTCTATTACTTTTGAATTCAGTCTCATGAAAAATGTTTATGGCAGCCACTCGGCCCAGACAGGTGAAGGACACCCACAAGGCAGCTTGAGTCCTCACAGTCCGGGGCTGGTTGAAGACATCCTTGCGGTGCTGGGCAGGTAAGTGCCATTATCATGAGCAAATACATGGTGGAGAAATAGGAGAGAAAGAGAATCGGAATGGTTCATGAGCCGTGGAAAGAGGTGGAGAGGAAGACGCAAAGGCAGCGAGGAACAGGCTGATGTGGGAGGCCTGCTTGCCAGGCTGACATCCAGGCCCGGACTGCTCCCAACGGGCCATGTCTAGGTCCATGGTCCTACTGCAGCCGGGTCTCTGTTGACATCCATGACTCATGTTGCCACCAAAGGCCACAAGAATGCCCTGGGTCTGGGCTGCCACCCGTGGCCATGTTGGTGTCTATGTTGTTGATCTGAGTGGTCTGTGCTGCCTTGATGACATCTGAGCCTGAACTTCTGCCAAAGGCCATGTCTGGGTATGTGGCCCTACAGTAGCCAGGGTCTGTGTTGATGTCCATGACTTCAGTAACCACTGAAGGCTGTGTGGATGCCCAGGATCTAGTCAGCTACCTGAGTCCGTATCGGTGTCTGGAAGCCATGCTGCTGCTGGGGCCATGATGATCTGAGTGACCTGTGCTGCCCCCTGGGGCCATGGTGATGTCCAGGCCCAAGCAACTGCCTAGAGCCATGTCTGGGTCCATAACCCTGCAGTAGCCAGGGTCTGAGTTGATGTCTGTGGCTCCTGATACCAGAGAGGGCTGTGCAGAGCCTGGGGTCTGGTCAGCCACCTGAGACCATGTTAGTGTTAAGGAGCCATGCTGCCACCTGGGCCATACTGATCCTGGTGACATCCGGGCCTAAGCTGCTGCAAAGGCCATGTCTGCGTCTGTGGTCCTGCTGCAGCTGGGGTCTGTGTTGATGTCCATGGCCTTGTTACCACAAGGGGCCATTAGAACCATGCATGTTGAAATCTGAGGGCCATGCTGAGCCAGCCCCATCCTTCACTGGTCCTGGGATAGCTGGCTCTGCCCCTCCCTGGACACTGCAATGGCAAGGGCATAGGTGAGGTAGCTCCACCCCTCACCTGAGGGGGGCCATCCCAGCAGCCTGAATTGACCAGCTCAGTTACCACCCAGGCCCACATCTGGACCTTGGGTTGGCCCATCTTAACATATACCCAATCTATGACCTGCTGGGAGCTTGTGAAGGGACTGATCCTACCACTCAGGGCAACAGCAGGACATCTGAGAGGAGTTTCAGTTAGTGTCCAGTGATGATGGTGTGCCAGAGGCCAGAGGCCTTGAACTAGACCAATGATTCATTTCAACGAACATTTGTGGGCGGAGCTGGTTGGACAAAAGGGTATACTGTGTGACACACCGCAGCTTCCAAGCCACCAGGATGAATGAAGAGGTGTTGGGGAGGTGGGAAAGATGGAGGAGTAAGGTGGGGGTTTTTGTTTGTTTTGTTTTTAATTAATTTGGGGGGAGGTGTAGAGTAAAAGGGCCAGTGAAAGAAACACACCCTGACCCTGAAACCAGAGCCAGTTCACTGACCCTGAAACCAGAGAAAAAGGTTAAAGAGGGCCAGTGAAAGAAGCACAACCTGGCCCTGAAACCAGAGCCTAATAAACACACTCTGCCCATGACCAACTCAGCACAAAACCCAACCAATCCCTGAGCACGAAATCCAGCTAATCGCTGAGCTTTTCCAAGCTCAGGGATTGAAATCCAACCAATTCCCACCCTGAAAATCTTCACCCTAGAAAAACTCCACCCCTAAGAAACCCTATATAAGCCCTGTACCTGTTCAGTTTGAAGCTGCCTTTTTCCACCCTGGCAGAGGCAGCCACCCTTCTGGCTTCCTCCCTCCCAATAAATCTCTTGAATGAGGTTTGGGTGACCTCCTTCTTTTGCTGGAGTGGAGCAAGGCAGAGAAGTAACAACTTTCACCAGAGCGGAGCTATAAGGACTCTAACCAGAGCAGAGCAGAACTGCTATATCTCTGCGGAGTACCTCCCTTAGCAGAGCAGAGCAGAGCTGTAACATTTACAGGTATTGCCTGACTTCAGACAGCCAGGATACCTTTCCCTCCAGAGCTATAACACTTACGGGGAGATGCTGTAGGTGTGAGGGGTGGATATAGAGTACTGGGAGGTGAGTGGTATTGAATGTGAAATTCCCCAAAGAATTAAAAATGTTTACTACATTTATTTATTTCTGTGGGTGGGAATACACATGCCACCAACACTTGGCGGAAATCAGAGGATAGCTTGCTGGAGTCCATTGTCTCCTTCTCCCATGTTATGATCAAATTCAATGTGTCTGGCTTGATAGTAAGTGCCTTTACCTGCTGAGCCATCTTGCTAGCAATTGTAGATGTAACCAACCGTCTTATTAAATAAGAAACACAGCCGGGCGGTGGTGGCGCACGCCTTTAATCCCAGCACTCGGGAGGCAGAGCCAGGCGGATCTCTGTGAGTTCGAGGCCAGCCTGGACTACCAAGTGAGTCCCAGGAAAGGCGCAAAGCTACACAGAGAAACCCTGTCTCGAAAAACCAAAAAAAAAAAAAAAAAAGAAACACAGAGCCGATTCAGAGAAGAAAGCCAAGAGGTCAGAGCTAAGGGCCTCACCCTTCCTGATTCAGCGATCCTCTTCAGCCAAGAGAGCTCTCCGAAAGGGACCTACTTCCTGTGTGTATATCTTTATATAGTCTAGCTGTTCTGCCTACTCATTGGTTGTAAACCCAAACACGTGACTGCCTCGTCACTGCCTGTATGTACCGCCCTCCAAGTCCTTAAAGGCGTGCGCCACCGCCGCCATGCACTTGCTATGGCTCTAATAGCTCTGACCCCCAGGCAACTTTATTTATTAACATACAATTAAAATCACATTTCAGTACAAGTAAAATACCACAAGCAATCATGTAGATTTTCACAACAAAGGCAGAATATAGAAAGGCACTTTGCCAGAATGTAAAATGGTTTCCAGTCCAAGTCTCAATAAGATGCTTGTTCCCTTCTGAAACTACATATTGTTGTCCATATTTCTATTAGAAATATGGTCTTCAATACTCCCACCAGGAATGTCCCACAGGACTATACCCTCTGCATATAGCATTCTCAGATTTTCCTAGCCTACAGCCCCAGATTCTTCCACATTCTACAAACCGATCCCAAAGGCTTATGAACCAAATGGTCACACCAACAACCCGACTTCACAGCACCAATTTGCTTTATGAATTTTCTTTCTCCCTGTGATAAAATATACCTGAAAGAAGCATAAAGATGCTTGAGAGGAGATAACAGGAGGATTTATTTGGATTGTGGCTTGAGAGGGTCTGGTCTATTATGGCAAGAGGACACGGTAGCAGGGTCAGCTTCAGCAGCAGGCATGTGGAGTGGCTGGTTACATTGCACCAGCAGCCAGGACACAGAGTGAAAATTCAGGCCAGAACCAGGCATGGGCTATACCATATGGGTTGCCCTCCATTCACCCAATTCCAACAGCAAAACCCTACCTCCTGAAAGTTCTACAACCTCCCCAAACAGCACCACCAGCTGGGAAACAAGTTTTCAAACAGATGAGCCTGTGGGAGAATGTTTAAACCCAAACCATCACACTTCCGGCACTCCACAATGGTTCTGCCTCTTTCCTGTTTCCTTCCTCTACTTCCCTTGCTCTTGTCTGCAATGTCCTTCTCTAGTTCTGTCAACCTCCCCACTGACTGTGCCAATGGCTAAAATACTTTTGAGTCATTTGGCTCTTCCTAGGCCCCACCACCACTCCACCTATCCTAGGCCATCCCCTAGGACTTCACCCCCTCCTCCTTGGGCAATTCTCCTGCTTCAGCCCCACCCGGGTGCTGGGATTACAGGTGTACATTGCCATACCCTACTACTCTCCAGCTTCTAAAGGCTTGAGCTATAGGCTGCTCACTCTTGGGTTTGGAGCTTTGAGCCTCTGGATCTGTCTCGGGCACTTAATGAAGGAGCTTCTCTTTGCCTATTCACAGATTCTATCTGGACAAAACAACCAGTTGGTAATGAAGGGGTTAATTCTTCTGTCCGAGGAGGGTCATGAAGATGTCGAAGTCCAAGCCATTTGAACCTTAACGGCTACCCTCTACAGCTCTTGGGAAGCCTTTTTTGGTGAAGCCCGTCTAGATGCCAGTCACTGCAACGGGCTCTTCTCCACTCTGGATATCTATCCCTAGGACTTCTTCCTCTAAGAGGCTCTCTGTTCACCTGCCAGTCCTCTGCTTAGAGATCCATAACCTGTGTGTCCCAAGAATCTCATCAGACCCAGATAAGGATCCCTGTGAGCCATCCCTGTGAGCCAGGGTACCATTCCACTAGAATACACCTCCACAGCTGTGCCGATGGCTAAAATATGGCTACTCATAGTTCATCAGGTAAAGAGCCAACCCCAGCAGGGATGTTCTAGAAACCCTCTTGGCACAACTCTTGAATCCTTAAGGCTAGTCTGTACCCATCCCCATCCTGCTCCCCAGGTTAAGAAGCCCTAGCCAGCCCGACAGAAACTGTCCCAGCACTCACTAGTTCACAGGTTCACCATCAACACCAGCACCATTGCCCTTCATGCCCCCCTAGTCCCTGTTCCCACAGAAATACCTGGACATCCACAGTCAAGTACCTAGTGTTGTTGTGGGATATTTGATCATGCTGTGTGAAGATATGTCTCTGTTTTACCTCACCTTCTGATTGGTTTAATAAAGAGCTGAATGGCCAATAATTAGGCAGGAGAGGATAGGTGGGACTTCTGGCAGAGAGAGAGGAACTTGGGGGAAGAATCTGAGAGGAGGGAATTCACCAGCTAAATGCGTAGGAAGTCAGCTGTATGGTACTGAGGAGAGAGGTAACGAGCCATGTGGCAGAACATAGATTAATATAAACAGGTTAATTGAAGTTTTAAGAGCTAGTTGAGAACAAGCCTAAGCTAAGGCCAAGCTTTCATAATTAATAAAGTCTCTGTGTCATTATTCAGGAGCTGGCGGTCCAAAGAAAGACCTGTCATATAGTGTGTTGGTTTGGACTCCTTGTTTAAGGCTCCCCTAGAGTTCCTGTATGGTAGACTCTGAGGCCTTTGGCTCTCAGGGAACACTGGTAAGGTGGGGAGGGCAAGCCAGTGAGTGCTCATGGGGCTACCACAGAAGCCTGATGAAACTGCCCTTCAGTTAGCAGGGCAGACATTCCAGTAAATGGGAGGTCAACAGCTTTGTCAACAAGTCTCCTGAACAAACTTATGAAGCTCACCCCAGAGCTAGGTGTGGGGGCATATGCCTATGATCTTAGAACTTGGGATGTGGAGGAATATTTGGAGTTCAGGGTTGTCTTTACCTACTTAGTGAGTTCAAGTACAGCCTGGGCTACATGCTATGGGATGTATGGCAAATGTGTTGCTAATTAATCAATAAAACACTGATTGGCCATTGGCTAGGCAGGAAGTATAGGCGGGGCAAGGAGGAGAATAAAGCTGGGAAGTGGAAGGCTGAGTCAGAGAGACACTGCCAGCCGCCACGATGAGAAACAGCATGTAAAGATGCCGGTAAGCCACGAGTCCCATGGCAAGGTATAGATTTATAGAAGTGGATTAATTTAAGCTATAAGAACAGTTAGCAAGAAGCCTGCCACGGCCATACAGTTTTAAAGCAACATAAGTCTCTGTGTTTACTTGGTCGGGTCTGAGTGGCTGTGGGACTGGCGGGTAACAGAGATTTGTCCTGACTGTGGGCCAGGCAGGAAAACTCTAGCAACAGCTACATAAGACTCTCTCTCTTTTTTTTTTTTTCCAGAGCTGAGGACCGAACCCAGGGCCTTGTGCTTGCTAGGCAAGCGCTCTACCACTGAGCTAAATCCCCAACCCCGAGACGCTCTCAAAACAAAACAAAATAACCACAACAAAATCCCTTGCCACTAAAATCCACTGGCCATGGACATTATTAGCTTTCTGTTTAAAATGAGATTTATCACTCTGCAGGAATTGTGTACACTGTTAACATGTGTAAATTCATGTAAATACTGTAATGAGGGGCTCCAGGGGTTAAGAGCCCTTGTTGCTCTTGCAGAGGACCCAGCTTGATTCCCAGCACCAACATGGTGGCTCATAACTGTCTAGTTTCAGGAGAGCTGATGTATTCTTCTAATCTCTGCAGGCACCAGGCCCATATGTGGTGCACAGACAGCCATGCAAACAAAACATTCATATGTAGAAGTAACCATCTTATTAAATAAGAAACACAGAGCCAATGTAAAGATAAAAGCCCAAGAGGTCAGAGCTAAGAGCCTTACCCTTCCTGCTTCAGCGATCCTCTTCAGCTAAGAGAGACCTACTTCCTGTCTGTTTGTCTTTATATAGACTTTCTGTTCTGCCTTCTCATTGGTTGTAAACCCAACCACATGACCGCCACGTCACTGCCTGTCTGTACAGACCTCCAGGTCTTCTATGGTTGGTATTGAGATTAAAGGCGTGTGTCTCCAATGCTGGCTGTATCCTTGACCACACAGAGATCTACCTAGCTCTGCCTACCAAGTGCTGGGATTAAAGGCGTGCACCACGAATGCCCAGCTCTGCTATGGCTTACTATTAGCTCTGACCCCCAGGCAACTTTATTTATTAACATACAAATAAAATCACATTTCAGTACAAATAAAATATCACCATACTCATACATATAAAATACATTTTAAAATGCTGCAATGACCACCTCACCCCAATATAGAGATGAGCAAATAAAAGTACAGAGGAATTATTTAAAATATTAGTGTCTAAATCAGGATCTTAGTGCAGGGAAACAGAGTCCTAGAGGCCACATTATACGACACCATTTATTATAACATACTACCAAAATTGTTTAGACTTAGCTGGCAACAGAGACACCTAACTGTACAGAAAGAGCTAGAAACCTATGAGTATAGTAGTTATTGGTTCAGCAAAAGCAGAGAGGATTCATCCCCAGGGAAAGATCACTGATGTCAAGGAGAAAGACTCAAGTCAGACATGGTGGTGTGTCCCTGCGGTCCCAGGTAGGGACTCAAGAAGGCAAAAGGATTGCTTGAACCAAGACCAAAGAGTTTGAGGCTAGCCTGGTGGAGAGAACAGGTTTCCCATTGCACAGCAGGCTAGCTGGCTTAGGTGAATCTGGGATTCTCCTGTCTCTCCATCTCCCGTTTTGCCACAGGAGCACTGGGTTTACAGAATGTGCTATTGCACTCAGCTTTACATGGATTCTGGGGATTCAAATTCAGGTTCTTACACTTGCGTGGCCAGTATTTCACCCTCTTTCGCCTTTATAATGAGCATGGGGTCCAGAACAAAGAAAGACCCAGAGAAGTCTCCTGCATGGATTGATCAGAGTCCTGTGAATTTTGCAACAGTGAGCTGAATTGTTTGTTGGAGGTTTTGACCTTCCTCCTCTCCTGGGACATAAAGCTGCATACCTGAGAACTTAGGGGCATTCCTCTTAGAGGGTGACCAGACTGGGAAGCCATCTAGAGCAGGCCTGTATGGCTTTGCTGTGGCAAGAACAAGGTGCTGAGAGCCATGAAGCTTGCAACCATGAGTCTAGAGATAGACGACCTCTTCTAAAACCCTCCTCTCCACCAGCCAACCAGACACACATCCCAGTGGGTGCCCAGCTGGTAGCTGCATACCCCAATGCCTACATGCACACCAACCAGGTGTCAGACCCTACACGGAATCAGCTTTTCCCAATTATCAGACATTTTACATGTCTGGCAAACATTCAGACCAACCCCAGCCATACACGTCAGCCATACATGTACACACTCCAGACAATAACACAGAACATATTGTTGTGTAAGAGACTTTTCCTGGGTAGACACAACTCATGTACATCTACTCACCCCAAAAGAGAACCCCCAGAAAATGAGAGTAACAATTTCACTGAAATCCAACTTTGTGAACCAATGAGCTTTTATTGGGGTTTCTACGGGAGTGTAGGTGAAGGGTCACTTCCGGGAGTAGGGATGACTCAAAACAGCTGCATCACCAAGAAGCCCACCCCACCCCATGTGACAACTTGCAGGAGCTTCACAGGCCCGAGAGGACTCGGGCAGCACGACTGGTCAGTCTCCTCCCCAGCAGCTGTCACTGCTTCTGCAACTCTGGAGAGGGGCCCTCTCGAATCACCCAAGTCACAGCTTGTCCCGATGTGAAGTCTGTTCACCTCCAGAGTTTCACGAGCCCCTTCCCTCCCTTCTAGACGGAATGTTTCTTCGATCAGAGGAAACTGCTATATAGTACACTCACAGGTGGCTGGATACACACACACCACACACACAAGCAGCACGCAGCCACACACACACTCAACCACAGCACAGTAAACTCCAGCAGGAGGCACAGGCGGCGTTGACAATAATGGTTCCTAGGCCACCACTGCCCACAGATGGGGCCTCAGCAGCTCAGGAATCCTCTCCATCATGCAGATTCGCCACAGCAACCCCATTAGCCCAGACTTCCTCCTCATCAGTCGGGGAGGGATTGCTGCTCTCTGGGGGTGGATTGATTTATCCAACTAATTAGTTCCAATTAATATTAATACACATTCTCAGCAACTGCGGCAGCTCAGGCAGAGAAGTTGCCCATTGGGACCATCCATCACCAAGCAGGGGACAGCAGAGGACACTCCGGATCTTCAGCACATAGGACCCCACACCTCTGACATTATCCCCAACCTCTATCCCTCAGGATTCCAGAGGGAGTGTGTTACCAAAATCAGAGACTCCAAACTGGGGAACTCAAAGCCCAGAGAAGGGCTGTCACATGCTCCAGACCACACAGCAGATCCAAGGCTATATCTCCTTTCCATACACTTCTCTCCACTACCTTAGGAGGGTCTGTGATATACCCAGAGCCCAAGTACTTCATCTGCTGATCCCAACCAGCCAAGGCTGCAATGGCTGTCTGAATGCTCTGAAGTTTCTATCAGATGCTCAGCAAACATTTTCAGAATGGAGTGGGGTGGACACAGACAGATGTGTTGACTAGGTTATTGTCTCAGTGGAGATGGAGGACAGGACCACCTAGGAGATGAACAGACTCCTCATGTCTATCCCACAACCCCCCAAGGGAGATGACCCAAGAAAGTGAGGATTGAGGCAGGCAGCTAGGATCCTGGGGATCTGCCTATTTGCTTGGTCTCCCAGTAGAGAAAGGGGCTATGGGTGAGGATGGGAAGAGAGGAGAAGCAGGAAGCTATGAGAGCTGGAGGGACAGAGGGGACTTGCGTTAGGAACCCCATTGTTCTTGATGTTTCAATAGTCTGTTTTGGGGAGAGGCACTGCCACCCATAAGCAAGTCAGTGTGGCTACTGGTCACTGTGACCAAGGGAATGGTGACTACCTCAACACCAGAAGTCAGGAGAAGCAGGAGTCAAGTTTGTGGATGACACTGTTGGGTCTCAGCCCTCAAGTCACTCAGAAGCAGATGCCAAATCACCTTCACGGCACCTCCAGCGCTTGCCCTGCTCCAGCCTTCTGCCTTTTTATCCACTTTAAAGGCTGTCTGCTGATGCCCTCGGGTCCCTCTTCGAGGCCATGTCAGCTGCACCACACCCCCGGGCACCTGGACCTTGTTATTTCATCTTTCCTTGGGCTGTAAGCCCCCATTGCCACGCCAACCTTATTTATTCACACTTAGCATCAGCAGAAATTGTTTTATTTATTACTTATTTGCATGCCCCCTCCCTAGGAAATGAGTTCCTTAAAAGCCAGGACCTCCTCAGCCTTTTGCAGAGTGTCTGGTACACACAGTAGGCACTCAATAATAATTCAAGGATGGCAGGTGTTCTCCATCCCTACCTTCACCTGTCCTCATCCCCTGTTACATCAGCAGCATTTAGGTTGACTCCACCATTCTTGCACCACTCAGTCCTTGACTCCTGTAACAATGCACTTTCCAGCTTGGATGTCACTTCACAAAGGAAGTAAGTACTCCCTGACACACCTGCTCACACACACACTGCAGGCCAGAGCTGGCACCTGCTTGATGTCATCATCCCCAGGACTTCTGCTTTACAGCATTTCGGACACACTGGGTAGTCACACAGTTGCTGGTAGACTGAAAGACCATTCAAGCAGGGGCTGTTTCTGTTTGATTACCCTAAGCATACTGTGGGAGGAATCCAATGTGTTTACGGGATGAATGGAAGGAGGAGGGGAGGGGCTGGCGGTTGGTGGAAGTTGATATATGCAGCTCTCTAGACCAAAAGAAAGCTCTAGGTTGAACAGAGACAAGGAAATATTCGTCCTTGTGGTCATGAATCAAAGTGAAGAAAGTACATTAGATAAAGGTAGGAGGTCGGGGTCAAACTGGGAAATTCCCTATAATGAATGAGAGAAGGAAGTAATCAAGAGACGCCCAAACGGATCCCCTCGTAACAAGTGTGTGCCATCCTCCAACAGGCCTTCATTGACCATCCATTAAGTACTAGGCACCATGGTGGGTCCTGGGCATACACAGATAAACCTTACAAAGCCCAGACCAAAAGTGGTTTCGTTCACTTAAGGTATCCTAGGTCACCACTCCAACCTACATGGACTTTGGACTTTGGAAGCCTGACCAAGACTGGCAAGCTAACAAAACACAGACCAGAGACAGATTGGGCAGGGAAGCTCATGACTTGATTACATGGCTATCTCTAAGGGGTTCCCTGGCAGGTGTCCAGAGTGACATGCCCCTTCCTTGGTCCAGTGTTCAAATCTGTGGATGTTATGGGAATTTCATTTGGACAACATTTGGACAAAATTTCAGTTTGGACAACATTTCATGTTGTCCAACTGAATAGAGCATTTGGTTCAAGAGGTAGACTCAGGATGAGACAAAGCATGGCCCCCCAGAGAAGAAGCTGTCGGGCCCTTTTGAAGCCAGAAGAATGGTGGCAGGTGTGTCACAACCATGGTGATGGTCTCGGGTTCTTATATTTGTCCCTGAGTTCTATATTATAATAAACGGTAGAAGAAATCACATCATGTATATGCACAAGATGGTTTGCAGAGGGGAAATGCCACAGATGACCCTAAAAAATGTCCCGTTTGTTGTAGAATATTTGTTTAACTATGTAAAGATGTGTTGCATTTGTTTATGTTGTGGAATATTTGTTTAACTATGTAAAGATGTGTTGCTGTTTTGCCTTGCCTGCCTAAGGCACCTGATTGGTCTAATAAAAAGCTGAATGGCCAATAGTGAAAGAGGAGGTATAGGCGGGACTTCCAGGCAGGAAGAGTAAGGAGGAGGAGGAATTTAGAGACATAGGAAGAAAGAAAAGACACCAGGGAGTCACTGGGTGGCGGGGATGGGGGTGGGGGGTGGGAGAAGGCAGCTGCCAGCCAGTCATGGAGGAAGCAGGAAAGTAGGACATACAGAATGAAAGGTAAAAAGCCCAGAAGCAAAACATAGATGAATAGAAACTTGTTAAATTAAGTTAAAAGAGCTAGTGGGACAAGCCTAGGCTAAGGTCAAGCATTCATAGTAAGTTGCCATGCCTTTATTTGGGAGCTGGTTGGTGGCCCAAAGAAAATTCCAACTACACCCATTAGGCCTGGTGTGGTGGCACACACCTTTAGTCTCAGCACTAGGGAGGCTGAGGCAGGTGGCTTTGTGAGTTGAAAGTCTACAGAGTGAGATCCTGGACAGCCAGGACTATGTAGAGACCCTGACTCAACAACAAACAATGTTCCCTTACTGGGACCCACGGCAGGTCCTCTAGTTGTATCCTGAGCTCTACATCACAAACCTGCAGGACAGATCAAGGAAGGGGTCAAGGGCAATGACCAAAGCTCCTGCAGACATACAGCAACAGAGAAGCAAGTATAGGGACAACGCTTCCGTCTTCGAGGAGATGGTGTCACTCAACACAGAGGCTGGTGGTACCCGGAACAGTTTAACGACTGCACTTGTGGTTGCAAAATGAAGAAAGTACATGAAGTTCAGAGTGGGACATGTGGGTCTCAGGTCTTCACTATACCTCCGCATCGGCCTTGGATGAATCGGTAACCTTCTCTACACTCCAGTTTCCACAGATTTTCATATGAGATAACGGGGTCTCACCTCCAGAGCCTAAGAGATTCTATTGTCCAAACACAACTTCTCCCTTCATTGAGAAACACCCTCTATAATTTAAGCTCTGTGAGGACAACAACCGAATCTCTATCACCTGTCACTGGAGCCTCAACACGGCCCGGTGCCTGCCCTGTGCAGGGGGCTCACTTTGTTTCTCTCCACTAATTGAGCACCTTCTGAGTTCCATTTACTCCAAGAACTCCATCACACACGAGCAGTACGGCTGCTTTCACAGAGAAGACAAAGGCCTGTGTTTTCAGATGGTGATACTCTGATGGGGAAAGCTCAGAGACCTTAGAAAGCAACAGGATGAAGCGACCAGGACACTGAAGCTGAGTGCTCCAAGCAGAAGGAACTGATAACATAAAAGGTCCCAGATTAGAGATTAGTCACGTCCTTCTCTTCCTTCTCTTTGTCTAGGCTTTGACCCTCAATCTGCCCTCCTTTCTGAACCTGTATAACCCCCCAAGACCCTTGCCACCCCTGAGAAAGCACTCAAGTTCCTCACCTGGCCACCCAAGTCTTCCTTAACCTCGTCTCATCTGCATCTCTGTTTCTCCCGTGCACGTTCAACATGCCCGCCATGGCCAAACTCACCCTGGCCTTTGAGCATACTGCCCCTTCTCTCTGGGATGCTCTTATTACTTCCTTTTTAAAAAATAATTTATTTATTTGTATTTTATATGTATTGGTGTTTTGCCTGAATGTATGCCTGTGTGAGGGTGTGGGATCCCCTGAAACAGGAGCAAGACAGTTGTGAGCTGCCATGTGGGTGCTGGGAATTGAACCTGGGTCCTCTGGAAGAGCAGTCAGTGCTCTTAACCGCTGAGCCATCTCTCCAGTCCCTGTGTTCTTATTTCTTAACTCAGCCTCTGAGAACTTTCTAGGCTCAATACAGTTTCTCCTCCTCCTCCTGCTCCCCCTCCTCCAGGAAGACTTCCTTCCAGGCCTTGGTCAGCACTGGTAGCACTGACAGACTGCCTTGCTTATTCCTCCCCAGGCAACAATGCCAGCTGAGGGCCAGGTGCACCCACTTGGCTCCCTGCAGTCCAACCCGGGTGCTTTCTCTGCTGCCCTGCGCTGTCTGTAATAGCAGAAATGGAGTCCCCACCATTGAGGAGGGCTAGTGTCCTCAGGGAAGACCACCCACCACAGATGTCCACTCCACCATCAGGACAGACTGGGAGGAAAGATCCCACATTCTCTGGGGCCCAGAGGAGGACAGAAGGCTTCCTGGGGGGAAAAGGGGAGGGAGAGGTACGTGCTGGGCTTCCAAAGACTAAGAAGCGCATGTCGGCAGAGATGGAGTGAGCGAAGGAGAAAAGAGGCAGTGTCCATCAAAGCTGGGCTGAACCCAAACAAAAAAAGGAAGGGAAGGAGGTAAGTGACGAGAACACACCCCTGTGTCCAAGCTGTGGGTGATGGCACCAGGGAGGTTTTGGAGCAGGAGAGTGACATGATTGCAGCTGGTTCTAGAGGTTCCGGCCAGCCCTCTCAGCGGGCTCTGGTTCCCAGCACCCTAATAGAAACACCTAGAAAATACATAACACATTGCTTCTTCGCTGTTGACGAGCCCAGGCCATTCCTGCTGTCTGCCACATGAAGTAAGGGATCAGGATGGAAAGCGGACCACCAGAGAGGGGAGCAAGGTCCAGACTGTGTGTGTGTGTGTGTGTGTGTGTGTGGCGGCGGGAGGGGGGGGGGGGAGTGTCCTGTGCTTCCGCAGGGGTCCAGGGGAGGACAGGTGGACACCTCTTCCCTGTGCTCGGCATTTCCTCACAGGCGATAGAGCTCACAGGCCTTCGGTCCTCCAGAGCTGGGCAGGTGAGTGACCCTCAGGACGGCCGCTTTGCAGGGCTCATCAGCTGTTCCACCTCCCGCATGAACCGCAGACACATCTCCTCCTGCCAGGGCAGAGCCACACACTGCACGGCCACAGGCAGGCCTACACTCTTCTTCATGGCCTACAGGGGACACAGACATCAGGACGGGAGAAATGGGACCGGACCCCAGTTCCAGGAAACACGTACCCCGCCGGGAAGGGCACGCAGCAGGCTTGGAGCCAAAGCCTGCAAGTGCTAGGACTCTGTCCTCTACAGCAGCTGGGTCTGGGCAGCAGAGAGCTAGGAGATGGGGCAGGCTTTACCTTCTTCAGTATATGGTCCCAGATATCCCCAAAGTAGCCTCTGTAGTGTTCCATCTGGGCGTCGTCCTCAGCGGTCACAGTGGTGACGGGCACCACCCCCGCAGGGAAGTCCAGGCAGTTGTAGAGCACGGTGTAGCTGATAGCCCCTAGAACACAACACACACACACACACCGGCTGCAGCAAGCCCTGACCCCCGCAGTGCCAACTGGCCACCCCTCTGGGCCCAAGTTACCCTCATGCCACACATAAAATGGCACTCTGCTTCTACAGCTAGGCAAAATCCCTCTCCCCGGCCTGAGGCTTGCGGCAAAGCACAGGAGCCAGCGAGACTCGCCGATGCGTGCTTTGTGCCTTTTTCCGTGTAGCTTCCCCAACCTGGAACGCTGTCCCTATTTCCTTGGCTTATCTAAAAATCACCTCGATCCAAACCCCACCTCCCCAAACTGCAGGCTCTGCAGGGAGACCTCCCACGGGAGTAGCGTTCAGAACAGACAACTCATCCCCTCCCAGCACTCCACGTGTCTTTCACTTCTGTAGCCGACCAGACAGTGAGGCCCAAGTGAGGAGCAGGATGCTCCTCCATGGACGGGGTGTTCCCCCAGAACTCTTCCTCTTCCACACCGCAGCGCACAGGGCTGAACTCAGAGGAGGAAATGAGGTCATCAAGGGAGGGACAGCAGGGCCTCACCTGTGGCTCTGCCTGATGCATTCAGATCCAGAGCAGGGCCCAGCATGGGGGTCAGCAGCACATCCAAGTTCATAGCTTTCCACTGGGCAATCACAGAATTTCGGTACACCTGGAGGGACACGAACACACTGGGGGAGGTGCTCGGGTAGATCCAAGGCACCCCAGGATGTCCAGTGGACCCTGAGGTGGCTCTGGTCCTCACACTTAGATCTGAGCTGAGCCACCGTGAGACCGGAAGGGCTGCCTCTTGATAGCATTGCTTCCACCATGGACTTGAATATTTTCTGCTAAAGTGGAGCCACTCACTAACAAGAACAGTCCTAGAGGAATAAAGAAGAGCTCAGGACAGAAGACCGGTGCTGACCCAGCCTCCAGGACAGGCACTGGGCAAATGAACATCACAGAAGGGCCCAAGCCACAGTCCCTAGAGAGGAAAGAGTGGCAGGCCACTCCAGGGCCACAGCGGGAAGAGCTGCCAGGGAAGCTTGCTGGTAGATGCCCTGAGCAATTGCACCCTCCTCCCCCTGCTCCCCAGGGCTCAGACCTTACCTCAATCTCATGCTGCAGTTCCCACAACTTTCCAGCCGACCTGGGCAGACAGAGGGAGGTCACCAGCCATCACAGCCATAGCCATCAACAACATCATACACCCTACTCTCACCACGTCTAGATCTCACTCAACCCCAAGGGATCTCTGAGAGGGGAAATCAAGGCCCTGCTGTCCAGACAGAAACATCCAGGATCTCACGGGACTCCGGCTGGATGTTTTAATGACTTCATATCCAAGCCAGCACTAGACCAGACCTCATTCCTAGTGACCCTTGAGCTACAAGAGAGGGCAGGGCTGTCAAAGGTCCTCAATACCTAGAGGTGAAAGGAGTAAGTCCACAGATGTCACGCCGGAAATGGAGTGGCTCATGTCCTACTTTTGAAGATGCAGCCACCAAGGGACAGGCAGGACCAGGGCCAGGCCAGTTAAGTTCAGATTCCTAAAAGCCTTTTTACCTGTTTCCCTGGTACCCACAATCCCCAGCCCTCCCCAGCTCAGGCTAGCTCCTTTCTGGTCTCTTCCCCTCTATTCCCTTCTACGTAGCCTGTCCTGCTCTGCGCTCAGGCCCTTGTCCTCCTAAGGATCCAGGACCCTCCTCAGCCATCTTCAGGGACCCCCCTGATGGTCCTAAGCCGACCTCCCTCCCTGGACCACCTCAACCTTAGGAGCCGTTTCTCCCAGAGATTTTTCCTGTCAAAACCACCTAGATTCAGACCAGACCAGTCGGGGAAACACGGGGCAGGCGGCAGGGTACAGGAGAAGGTCTCACCGAGGCTGCATGCTGTTGAGAAAAGCTGCCATCCGAGGAAACTGTACCAGACAGACATGGGGTCAGTGATTGGTCCCCCACGCCACCTCTTCCACGCCCTCCCACCTCCCAGGTCCAGCTTTGCTAAGGACTGAGGGGATGGGGACGAGACAGTCAGGGAAGAAGAGAGGAGGCCATGCCCGGCTAAACCTGGAGGCCAGGGGAGGAAGGCAGAGCCAGAGACCATGAGCTATCACAGGATCGGGGCCCGGAGGCTGCATCCTTGCATGCCTGGAACTCTCACCAGAGGCTTCAACAGGAAGCTCAGCAGTCTTTTAAACCACCTGGGTAGCTTCAGAATTAAGATCAGGTCCCCCAAGCAGGGATCCACAAAGTCACCTTTGCTGGAAGACAAAAGGCCTAGTTAAGGTGCTCCTCTCCCCGCCCCTGATGGCTGCAAGCCCTGTTGACTCAGCGGTCCTGCCCACCTCCCTCCTCACCCAACTCCTGTGGTCCTGGTATCTAGTCTCTTGCTTGGCCTCTTTCCAAAGCACACTTTGTTTCTGCTGCTCATTGGGGTACCTGGACTCTGTCCCACTCCTAGGAAGCCCTGAGGCCTGAGGAAAATATCTCCCTAGGCATTTTCCATTTAGCAATGATGCCAGCCTACATTTATGAATGGGGCTGAAGGATAGGCTACCCAGGACGCTTGTTTCTCATCTGGTTCAAGAGCTTGGAGAAACATCCTAGGAATGTCTCATTCTCAGAGCTGGATTGAGAGGTAGGACCTTCCACTGATACCTAGGCAATATTCAGCTGCTGGGAAATTGCTGGGGGGAGGGTGAGATGGCTTAGTAACATATGACAGGCTGGGCAGTTGGCTGAGCAAGGCTTCGGGGACCAAGCTGAGCTACATGAGACCAAGAAGCAGGTTTACTGCCTTGCCCAGCCTAGCTATGTCTCCAGGAGGCACCTTCCCGGGCCTCTGCAAACAGCTGGGAGGAATTGCTCTCTGGCAAGCCTCTTAATTGAGTCTGTGCCACACACCAACCTCAGAAAAAAAAAGAAAATTGAGGGTTGAAAAGAAAGAATTAGCTCAGGAAAGGCCCAACCCCCTTCCTTAACAAACAGCAAAGAAGCCCCTGACCACCTGCATCTCACAGGGAGCTTGGCTCGGAGGGGGCTATGGAGTCACCATCCAGCCTCCCGTTACGCTATCACCTTTCCACAGTCTCTCCAGTGACGCATCTCCAGGCTCAACTTGCATAACTAGAAGGACAGCAAGGTCGCGGCCCAGGAAGCCCAGGTCTTCCATGTGGGCATGGAAGGCCTGTCCTGGACATGGTCACAGGGCCCAGCTGCCCTCCCTGGGTGTACACACGTTTTTAATTTACTTTATTATCTTACGTGTGTAAGTGTTTGCCTGCATGTATCTCTGTGACTATGTGTGTGCCTGGTGCCTGCGGAGGCCCGGAGAGGGCATCAGGTCCCCTGGAACTAGAATTACAGACAGCAGTGACCTGCCATGTGAGTGCTAGAAACTGAATCTGGATCATCTGGAAGAGCATCCAGTGCTTTGGACTGCTGAGTCCAGCCCCCCTGCACATTCTCCTGATTCCACCCTACATCCTGAAGCCCAAGAGCACTCACAAGTTCTGGAGGAAAGTGTGGCCACCATCACTGAACAGCCCACCTGCGGACAGGACCTCCAGGGCGTAGGGGATGTTGTTTGGCAAGAAGGGAACCAGCTGTGGGGGATTGAAGGGTGTAAGGCCCACAGATACTATAGCCTTCGGGTCCCCTAACTCACATGCTGCCCCAGGGGCCCTGAGGGTGATCTGTGCCACAAGGTCAGCCTCAGTTGACCCATGACCTCAGGAGAAGTCTGGAGCCACCCATGAAGCTGTCTCAGAATAATAAACCAAAGCCCACTGGCCTACAGTCTCAAGTCCCCGGGAGTCTCTAGAGAGGCGTGTATCACGGTCACGGTTATAAGGCATGCACTCTAACAGATCCCAGTGCAGGCTAAGTCCTCCGTCCACTACATGCCCCAGTCCTCGCCCCTCACTCTTTATACTGGTCTCACAGAGGCAGAATGCTCATCCCAAATGACTAAATAACAGGGACTGGAGGGGCCTGGGAGGGCTGTGGCTATCAGGAAGACTCCCCTGGAGGAGAGGAGACGCCATACCGTGTGGCCAGCAGCCTCAAGGCTCCGCTTGGTCTCTAGCACCGCCCTCCTCATGGCTGGGCTAGGTCTGGTATAGTTGTCAGTTTCGTAGTATCCCACCCGCAGGGGTCTAGAGCTTGTGTAGACCTAGAAGTAAACATTAGACATGAGGCGGAGGCAGGGGAGAACGACCCACGCAGAATGCTTAGAGACAGAGACCCTCTCAGTCCACCACGGCTACAAAGTTACAAGCTGAATCCTTCTAGCACGTTTTCCCATGAACCAACAGCAACCAATTATAATACTAATCATCATGGGTAAGGCCAAACCCCTTCACCTCTGACCTTTTCACAAAATGCCTTCGTGGTGACTCAGAGCAGGAACGAGGATTCCCAGTAGTCGTAAGGGGAAACTGAGGCTACCCAAAGACTAAAGCCCAACCACGCATTCTGTCTCCTGAGCTGAAGTTCTGTTACCTGCCCTCGCTCCTGTGAGAAACTAGTCCAGACCTCCAGACAGGGTCTCCCCCTCCCCTCTCAGAAGGGGCTCGGGCCACAGCTGTCTGAACCTGCCTGCTAAGAAGGAAAGGCCTACTCCACACACTCCTTCCCACCCACCCTAACTTCTAAAAACACTAATGCCACTCTACTGCCTGGCAGTAAAGCTCTGTACATAAACACAGATAACCTCTGTGGTTCTCCGCCAGCTCGCCAAGACTCTGAACCTCTCACCTAAAGTTCTTCCTCTTTCTGAATCCCCCTCCCTAATTATTAATCATGGTCCTGACCCAATCCTAGCCCAACTCCAGATCCACCTAGGTAGGCCCGATTCTGCCCTTGCCTCTCAGGCACTAAAGAGGCAGGCTCCCCAGCTTCAAGCTGTTCAGTCCTGTCTGATCAATGGCCTATCTTGGTCATATTCAGGAAGCTGACACTTCACACTGCTCTCAACTCATTCAGCCTACTTGCCATAAGGCCTACTTTCTGGGGCGATGGGCAGGAATACTGTAAGAAACGCTGCTACTTCCTAAGAGCAAATTCAACCCAGGTCCACAGTTTCTTTCTGAGGAGTTACAGACCCTAATGGTCCTCAGCAGCATAGGCTAAAGCCTGAGAGGTCCCAAACGCAGGCACGGGCGCCACCTAGTGGCCATACGTGGAGTAGCAGCTGCCCCAGGCCTACCCTGCCACAGGGGACTAGTTTTCCAGAAGAGCTTCCAGCCAACCCTGCCCACACCACCTGAGTTCTAGAGTTCACTCCTCTTGTCCATTCCCATCCCCCCCTCTCCCCCCACCTCACTCACCTCCTCTCTGAAGGGCAAGGGGGGGACAGTGGGGTCCAAGCGGAACAGGTCCTCACACAGTAGGGCTTTCAGGCATAATGCCAGGCTCTCCACATCCCGGGCCATGGGGCCAACAGAAAGCTGCACTGTAGGGAAGGGAAGGGAAAGGAGGGGAAGGAAAAGGTGTCACTTGTTTCCCAATGAGCTGGGTCTGAGTAAGGACTGGTCTATGGCTCCAGAGTGAGAGCAAGAAAGCAAATTCAGACCCACAATGGCCTGACCGTCAGACATTGTCCACAGGCAAAACAGGGGCCACGGCAGATCAAGAGGACCCCCCTCCCCACCCCCTAGGACACCAAGAGTATATCAGACCTCACTCACCTGCCGTCTGTCCATAGACACAGCCCTTCAGGCCACTCTTGCTGGTCAGAAACACAAGATGTTGGAAACCAATGGTAACCACTCTATACTCACCCCAAGCCCAGGCCCCAACTCTAAACCCCCAGCACTGGAAGCGAAGCCATGCACAGCTGGTGATGTTTGTCCCCCTCCCACACCCTCACAGATAATGGCTAGTGAATCCCTCCTGGACCCCAGAGAGCACAAAGGCTGAGCCAAGACCAATCTGGCGTCAGGAAGTCCAGGAGGCCCCTGGACCCACCATACCTGAGGCGATTCCCGGTAGGCTTGAGGCCACAGATGCCACAGAAAGCGGAAGGGAAACGGATGCTGCCTCCAATATCAGTGCCTAAGCCCAGAGGGGAGCCCCCAGATCCAATGAGAGCCCCCTCGCCCCCTGAGGATCCACCCGGGCTCTTGGAGGACTTCCAGGGGTTCAGAGTCTGGCCAAAGAGGGGGTTACTGCAGTCAAAACTGGAGAGAGCAGGAAAAAGTTCGGCCAGGTCAGGTCAACAACTGCCCTGGGCCTCCTCCCACCTCACCCAGCTCCTAAGGACCAACCTTAACATGGACTGGGGGACATTGGTGTGTACAAAGGGCACAGCCCCCTGCAGCTTCAGCACCTGTACCACCACACTGTCACACTCCGATGGCACCCCCTCATTCAAACTCAAGCCCAGCGTGGAGTCTTGGCCCTTAGGGGAGAGACGGGTATGAAGACGACACCGTCAGTGAGGTAGGACCCTCCGGCAGCTCACGGACACTCCCACCGCCAGCACGCTGGCCAGACCAAGCCTCCAGGGTCTCTGGACCTGAGACATCCTTTCAGGCCCCCAGAGCTGGAGACAGAGACAAAGGCAGTGTGGAAGGCTGACGCCAGGCAGGGGGGTACCTTGTAGCTGAAGCATTCCTTGAGGCTCACAGGGATGCCGTAGAGCAGGCCTTGCCGTGGGGCCTGGCCCAGCTGAGTCTCACAGTCAGTCAGATAGGAGGTCACACAGTTGGTCCCCTTGTTCACTTCCCAGGCCTGGGGAGGGGGAAAGGGACACAAGGCAGAGGGAAGCCAGCACCTCTCTTTCTAAGATTCCCCCGCTTCTACACTTCGTATAACGGAAAGTAACCAGAAACACGGCTCAGAGGCAGCGGCACAGAGGACGGACGACCTCCAGCCCAGCACCCACCCTGCTGGGGCTATGTGGCCCCAGCTTCACCAGCTTCACCCAGGCTCTCTTAGAGAATGAGACTCAAGGCCAGGTCAGGCAAGGGAGCAGGATGCTGTCCTCAGAGGCACTCAGCAGAGGATGAGCTAGAAGACCGCTGGCCGCTGGCCGCTGCTCCCATACTTCCAAGTCCTGTCTCGGCCCAGGGAGACAGACAGGGGCAGATCTCCACGTCAGGTCATGCTGGGAGTCGGCTGCACGGCTGGGCTAGACCAGACCCTGGCACTCCCTCCTCTGGCCTGTGCCCGGCTCACACTTGGCCAAGCCTCACTTTTCCCTGGGACTCTTGAGTCACAGATGACTGACCTCAATAAAGAAATAAGAGTTGGACCAAAGTAAACTGGCAGCAGACATCTAGAAGCTTAAGTCCCAGGCCTAGGGCCCCAGAGGTACAGAAGAGGACACCTAGGCTGAACCCAGTGATCCCTCTTGCTCCTGGGAGACAGCTAGAGAAAAGAATAAGTTGTATGGCCACCCTCAAAACTGCAGGCATCAGCCACCAGGCCACCCAAGGCAGGAAGGGAAGGGAGGAGCCTGAGTCTCTGTGTCTCAGTCAGTGACACTGGCCTACTTTCTGCCACCCACTTGGCTCTCGTCCCTTCTAACACTGTCATTACACACCTCACCCTGACATTGATACTCACCTACTCAGGGTCATGCTCATAGACACAATCACACTCAGAATGCATCGGAATGTATAGTCTGTCTTACTCTTTTTTCTTACGTATATTCCCTGAGCACTTCTTAAGTGAAAGATAATGTATTTGGCACTAAGGCTTAACAGCAAATAAGACAGTTTCTGTCAGGGCTGGAGAGATGACTTCGTGGTAAGAGTACTTGCTGTGTTTCCAGAGGACCCTCGTTTGAGATCCAATACCTATGTCAGGAGGCTCCCAGCCACCTGTAACTCAAGTCCCATGGGATCCAATGCCTTCTTTTGGCCTCCAAGAGCATCAGCACACATGCGCATACCCCCTCACACACACACCAATACACAGAATTTGTTTAAAGAAGTAAAGAACAATCCCTGTCCACAGGACCCATGGAGAGCGGGGGTGGGGGGTGGGGGTGGTGGTGGTGTTGGTGGTGGTGAGTCCTGCCTGTGAGTAGAGAGGGAGAGGAAAGGACACCAGTACAAAGGAAGGCAGACCCTGAGCTCAGTGTCTCCGGTCTCCCAAGGCCTGGGCTGCTGGGGATGAAGATCAGGACCTGAGGGGCACCTGCCTGGAGGCTGCTGCTGCTGCTGCTGCTCACAGAGTGAAGAGAGTAGTGAAGAGCAAGGTGGTAAAGGTGGGTGGAGAACAGGGGAGAGAGAGGAGAGAGACACAGGGGAACAGAACAGACTTGGTGACCAATGAGGGGGAGGCGGGAGAGCGGGGAATCTGGGCTGAGAGCCAGGTCTCTAGCTAAGACAACATGCTCAGTGTCCACACACACACACACACACACACACACACACACACACTCACACACACACACACCCTCTGGCTCCTTCCCTCCCTGGTAGTCCCTGGCACTGAGGTTCTACCATGATCCAGAGCAGGACAAATCCAGGCCAGGTTTTCCGCACAGCCTGTGCAGAGAAGGTAGGAAGTAACCTTGGCTTGCTTACCTTTCCTAAGTAGGTGAAAAGCACCACCTCCGGGGACAGCTCCCCACTGTGTAACTTCTGTACTAGTTGAGGCAGGGGCAGGGCCAACAGCGCCTCTGAGTCCAAATCAGGGTTCTGTGGATAACATACTCCATCAGTCTTGCACATGTGTGTGGTGGTATTGTGTTCCCTGAAATATTGTGCATGCTAATAAACTTATCTGGGATCAGAGAACAGAACCACTGCAATATTAAACATAGAGGATAGACAGTGGTAGCACACGCCTTTTAATCCTAGCATTCCAGAGGCAGAGATGCACCTGCATCTCTGAGTTCAAGGCCACACTGGAAACAGCTAGGCATGGTGACTCGCACACCTTTAATCCCAGGAAGTGAGGCTTTAATCCCCGGGAGTGATGCAGAAAGCAGAAAGGTATATAAGGCGTGAAGATCAAAAACTAGAAGCTTTTGATTGGTTAAGCATTGAGGCTTTCGAGCAGCAGTTCAGCTGAGATTCATTTGGAGAAGGACTCAGAGGCTTCCAGTCTGAGGAAACAGGATCAGCTGAGGAACTGGCGAGGTGAGGTTAGCTGTGGCTTGTTCTGCTTCTCTGATCTTCCAGCATTCAACCCAATACCTGGCTTCAGGTTTGATTTTATTAATAAGACCTGTTAAGATTCCTGCTACACATGTGACTTCTGCCCCTCAGTCCTCACAGGTCACAAGCTGATGCTCACTGTCACTTGCTAACATCCCCATAGAAGGTACCACCTGACGCCCTGACACCAGAAACCAGATCCAACCTAGGTGGGCTCTTGGCACCCCAGACCATTGCAAATGTAACCTCCGGAAGTCTTCTGGATAGGAAATGGTGAGGGACAGCCATTACCCGGACGGATTATTACACCATTAAGACTAGCATCCAGTATACCTGCCTACCGCCTGCCATGCACAGTGCTGATTGTGTTTTATTTGCTTGGGTCCCCACCCCCACTCACATGGTTATTTATTTTTCATTTTCTTCTCTTCTATTTCTGACAGTTTCTTACTATTATATAATGCATTGTGATCATATCCCCATGCCCCATTACCTTCTCTTTTTCCCCCACACACATGCCTGTTGACCTTCTTTCCGACTAGCCCTGTTCCTACTTTCTTCATGGTATTTTCATTTGGATTGTAGTTGTTGTTGTGTGTGTCCAAATCATGTTCTGATTGCAACAGCCCTAGCATACATATCCAGAAGACTGCATCTCATGTTCTGATTGTAACAACCATAGCATACATATCCAGAAGACTGCATCTCATGTTCTGATTGTAACAGCCCTATCATACATATCCAGAAGACTGCATCTCATGTTCTGATTGTAACAACCATAGCATACATATCCAGAAGACAACATCTCATGTTCTGATTGTAACAACCATAGCATACATGTCCAGAAGACTGTATCTCATGTTCTGATTGTAACAGCCCTATCATACATATCCAGAAAACTGCATCTCACGTTCTGGTTGTAACAGCCCTATCATACATATCCAGAAGACAGCATTTACAGTGTTCCTCCCCATCCTTAGGGTTTATTTTGTTTTGTTTGAGACAGGTTCTCACTATGTAGACTAGGATAGCCTCAAATTCAGAGATCTGCATGCCTCTCCCAAGGGCTAGGATTAAAGATTTGTGCCACCACACCTGGTTGTATTTGTTTTTTGAGAGGTCTCAGTTATTTTGACCAGGTTAGCCTTGAACTTTCAAGATCTCCCCACCCATCCCCCCATCCCAAGAAGATGAGATCACAGGCTTTTGGTTTGGTTTGGTTTTGATTTTGGGTTTTGGTTTTCAAGACAAGGTTTCTCTGTGTAGCCCTGGCTGTCCTGGAACTTGCTTTGTAGACCAGGCTGGCCTAGAATGAAGAGATCTGCCTGTCTCTTCCTCCTGAGTGCTGGGAGTAAAGGTGTGCACCATTACTACTGGTTGGATTACAGGCTTTTCAACACCAAGCCTATGACCCTCCATGTCTTGATTAACTCTTACTATTGTGCCCATTCCACAGATTTAGAAACTGAAGCTAAGAGAAAGGAAGTGCTTTGTTTAAGAGCAGAAATGTAAGAGTGGGGCTAGAGAGATGGCTCAGTGGTGAAGAGTACTTGCCCTTGCGGAGGACCTGGGATTGGTTTACATGATGGCTCACAACCATCTGTAACTCCAGTTCTAGGAGATCTGATGCTCTCTTTTGACCTCTGGAGGTAGCAGGTATGCATGTGGTGCACATACACACACGCAGGCAAAACACTCATAGACATAAAAATGAAATAAATCTTGAAAGAAAGGAAGGGAGGAAGGAAAGAAGGAAGGAAGGAAGGAAGGAAGGAAGGAAGGAAGGAAGGAAGGAAGGGAGAAAAGAAGGAAAAGAGAGAAGGATAGGTAGGCAGGCAGGTAGGTAGGTAGGTAGGTAGGTAGGTAGGTAGGTAGTGATGCCCTACCCACATAGCATAGACCATCCACCGCACACAAGCCCTGGCAGCGGAAGTGCAACCACAAAAGCCCCATTAAGATGCTAAGTTTGTGGCTGAAGACCACATCCAAAGGGGGATGATTGACACATTCATTTCCAGACAGGCATGAAGTGCCTGCTCTGAACCTGGCCCTGCAGCAGGAAATGAAAAGCTACGCCCATGTGAGCTTACATGAGACAGGGATGGAGCTGAGAACTAACAGGTAAATGTGCTGCTTAGTTTTGTCACGTTGACACAAGCTGAAGTCATCTAAGAAGAGGGGGCCTCAGTTGAGGAACTGCCTCCATCAGATTAGCTTGTGGGCATGTCTGTGGGGCATTTTCTTAATTAATGGTTGTGGGCAGTGCCACCCCCTGGACAGCGGTCTTCGGAAAGCTAGCCAAGCAAGCTGTGAAGAGCACACTAGTACACAGTGTTCCCCCAAGACCTCTGCTTCAGTTCTTGCCTGGAATCCCTGCCTTGGTTTCCCTCAATGATGGACTGTAACTTGTAAGTTGGAATTAGCCTTCCCACTTACTTTTGGTCATAGCGCTTATCACAGCAACAGACAATAAGCTAAGACACAATCAGACATGAATTATCAATAGTGAGGGATTGAAAAAATAAAACAGGGTATGGTGGAGAGTGGCACCTGGGTTGGGGGGGGCCCCCCCCGCATTGGTCTCTGAAGGAAGAAGGCCCTAAGGCACGCCCACCTGCCAGAACACCAAGGCTCCAGGTCCCTGGGGTCAGCTCTACCTGCAAACTCCCTCCTGGGTCCTCCTCAAGAGTATTAGACCAATTAGCGAACAGTGAATCACCACCCCATTGCTCAACACATCCTCTGTTCCTGCAAAGGTCACCAGAGAATCTCTTGTTACCAGACCCACCAAATATCTTCGTCCATGCCTCACTGAGGTCTTCAGAGGTGTTAGACCACATGCCACTCTCTTCAGTTTCTCATGGATAGAAATACTACACCCCTAGGGTCCCCCGTTACCATCTCTCTGATGCGCCCTCTGCTATTCATTCACTCAGTCAGCAAACATGGGCAAAGGACTACATGAGAGGCCATGCACCCAGAAGTAAACAAGAAGGCAAGGTCCCTGCATTCAGAAAATCAACATCTAAGCAAGCAAGCAGGACACCGGTAGACAGCTTGTGGTAAGGCGAGACGGTGGATAAATGGTCTTGGTGGAAATGAGGATGCTGTGGATGGTCTACCTGGTGAGGTGACATTTTAGCCACGATCTGAAGCGTGGCGAGGGGAGAGAAACAGCCTCTTCAGGTTCCTCTAGTACTTGTCTTCACTCTCTGGGACCAGAGGCTTGCCTTCCTGGCTTCCACTCCCATCTGTTCCGCCTGATCCTCCACCAAGCTCCACATAAGGCAATGCACAGCTGTTCATGGGGTGAGTCCTGTCCTTCCTTCTGCAGTCACTCTCTCCCACGCTTTCAATATGGCTCCATCTCAGTATGTCCCAAGACCCTCAGCCTGGCAAGTGCACATCTATGTTGGGGTAACTAGTGAACTCATCCGGGTTCCTTTATCTTTCTCTCCACTGCATCCAATCAGTCATCAAGCCCTTTAAACAGCTCTGGAAATTGGCTCTGTTCCTCCTCTCTACCAGGACCCTCATCCAGCATCATCCATTCCTCCCCAAACTACTACCCTACTAAGCCCTTGCCTCCGTGACCCATCCTTCCTGCTAAGTCTATGCAAGGGCAAAGCCCAACCTGGCCTTTCCTGTGGTGATGTATTGTTTGTAATCTAGGAAATAAAGCTTTCCTGAAGATCAGAGGACAGAGCTAGCCACAGAGTTAGCCACAGAGGTCAGGCAGTGGTGGCACACACCTTTAATCCTAGCACTCAGGAGGCAGAGGCAGAGATCCATCTGGATTTCTGTGAATTCAAGTCCACACTGGGCTACACGAGATTAATCCAGTCTAAAAGAGAAACAGCCAGGCAGTGGTGGCACACACCTTTAATTCCAGCACTTGGCATCACACACCTTTAATCCCAGCACTAGGAAGGTTCAGACAGGAAGTGGTATGGCTGGACAGGGAAAGGAATATAAATAAGTGAGAGGAGACAGGAACTCTCGCAGGCTGAGGAGCTGGTGAGGTAAGAGGTAGTAGCTGTGGCTTGCTCTGCTTCTCTGATCTTTCAGCTTTCACCCTGATATCTGGCTCCGGGTTTTTATTTTAAGACCATTTAGGGCCGGGGAGTGGTGGCGCATCCCTTTAATCCCAGCACTCGGGAGGCCCAACCAGGAGGATCTCTGTGAGTTCAAGACCAGCCTGGTCTACAGAGCGAGATCCAGGACAGGCACCAAAACTACACAAAGAAACCCTATCTCGAAGAAAAAAAAAAAAAAGAAGAAGAAGACGACGACGACGACCATTTAGGATTTGTGCAACACTTTCCCCTTGAAATGTCTACACAGCATTACACAGAGTCAGAGTGTGCTCCTGAAGTGGCTTCCAGCCATGATCTTATCAGATGACCTTTGGACCATCACTCCCTGGCACCCCCCCCCCCATATACCCACAACACAGCCCGGCCCCGCAACCTGGAAACCTTACATTCTTTTTTATTTATTTATTTTTTTTTTTATGTATATAGTGTTCTGCCTGCATGTATGCCTGCAGGCCGGAAGAGGGCACCAGATCTCATTACAGGTGGTTGAGAGCCACCATGTGGTTGCTGGGAATTGAACTCAGGACCTTTGGAAGAGTAGCCAGTGCCCTTAATCACTGAGCCATCTCTCCAGGCTCCGAAACCTTACATTCTTTTTTTTTTTTTTTTTTTGGTTTTTTGAGACAGGGTTTCTCTATGGAGCTTTGCGCCTTTCCTGGAACTCACTTTGGAGACCAGGCTGGCCTCGAACTCACAGAGATCCACCTGCCTCTGCCTCCCGAGTGCTGGGATTAAAGGCGTGTGCCACCACCGCCGGCAAAACCTTACATTCTTAATGCCAGGAGGACATCCCCAAATTTGTTAGATCATATAACACTTACTTGGGGTTTTTATTCTTTTAATATAACAAGTTACACAGAAGAAAAACATGGATCACAGATCTCTTTCTAATATATCAGATAAGTCTAATTAATATTATATATATATTAATCTTGAAAGTATCTAGGGGGCTGGAGAGATGTCTCAGAGTTTAAGAACATATACTGTTCTTGCAGAGGACCTGAGTTTGACTCCCAGCATCCACAGCCTGTAACTTCAGATCCACTGGCCTCCATGGGCACTGCACCCATATGCATATACCCTTACATACACACACACACATACACTTAAAAGTAATAAAAAATAATCATAGGGAAGTGGAGATAGGAAGATCCCTGGACCTCACTAGCCAGCTAGTCTTGCTGAAATGGTGATCTCTAGGTCCAAGGAGAGGCTCTGTCTCAAAAAATAACGTGGAGAGTAGTAGAGAAAAATATCTGACATCTGGCCTCCACACACAGGAACATACACACACGAATGCATATACACATGTACGCCACAGAGACACACCAAGGTATATGAAAAGTGAGCATCCATCCACCCTGCCCAGACCCTGTTCTGAAAATAAAACCAGTTTCTGAGGAATAGGACAAAACAGTATGAAAAGCCCACACTATTGCTGTCCATATTCACTCTTTTGATTTTTCCCACAAAGCAATCATACTGTAGAAAGCACTGCTCTTGCCTCTCCCGTCCCACAACGAACACAAATTGTGCTTCATATTTTTTTTTTCCAGGCATGGAGGCTTATGCTTCTATTCCCAGCACTTGGGAAGTGGAGGCAGGAGGATTGCCATGAATCTGAGGCCAGCCTGGTCTACATAGTGAGCTGTAGGCCAGCCAGAGCTATAAAACAAGTCTGTCTCAAAACAAAACAAAAAGCCGTAAAATAAGAGTCTAAGGCTGTAGCTGTGTTGGTATTTTTCTAATGTTCGCAAAGTACTGAGTTTGATACCTAGTAGAACATAAAACCAGACATGGTAGCCAGGCGTGGTGGCCCATGCCTTTAATCCCAGCACTTGGGAGGCAGAGGGATCTCTGATTTTGAGGTCAGCCTGGTCTATAAAACAAGTTCAAGGACAGCCAGGCTACACACAGAAACCCTGTCTCGAATCCCCTCTCCCCTAAAAAAAAAAAAACTAGGCATGGTGGAGGCCGAAGGATCAGAAGTTTAAAGGTCATCTTTAATAAATGTAGTGAGTTCAAAGTCAACCATGGAATACATGAGACCCTGGAATACAGTATGTGTTCATTGTTTTGTTTGAGACAATCACTTCTAGCAGCTTAGCAACCACCTCCTCCCTCCTGCAAAACCCCTGCACATGTCGTGTAGAAGTTACCAACAACCCTTTTGGTGGTCTGACAGGAATGGCCCCCACAGATTCATAGATTTGAATGCCTGGTTGCCAGGGAGTGGCACTACTAGATGGTGTGGCCTTGTTAGGGTAGGTGTGGCTTTGTTGGAGGAAGTGTGTCACTGCGAGTGGGCTTTGAGGTTTCAGGTGCTCAAGCCAGGCCCAGTGTCTCTCTCTTCCTACTGCCTGCCAATCCAGATGTAGAACTCTCTGCTCCTCCTCTAGTACCACGTCTTCCTGAGTGCCATGTTCCCACCATGACTATAGTGGACGGCACCTCTGAACCCGTAAGCCAGCCCCAGTTAAATGTTTTCCTTTATAAGAGCTGCTGTGGCCATAGTGTCTCTTTACAGCCATAGAAACCTTGACTAAGACAACCCCCATTCTCAAGCACATTTCGATTCTTTCTAATGTCTTCACTGTTGACAGTTGATGATGACACAGTTGCTAACAGCTATTTTTAAGTCTTCAGCTAGCATCAGGCAGTTGAGACATCCTCCATCTCCCAAATCACCAAAGTCTGCACCCCAGAGAGGCCAGTCTGTGAATATTAGGACACTTGGTTTTGCATGGAAAACAGAGGGCCAGGAACTGATAGTCTCAAGACAACTATATGGCATCCAGTGTGGAGACATTTTTCAAGAGGGAGCTACTGTACCTCTTTAAGCACTGGCCCCCTTCCAACTGTTTCTTTCTCTCCTGGGCCATCTACTGTCCCATTTTCAGACTCTTGGGTTGTCTCTTTTTCTCTCCTGGTTTTTTATCTCTCTTGTTCTATTTCAGACTGTCTCCTCCATTTGCTCACAAAGATGGCCAAGATGTTCTCAATGGTATAACCAAGCTTTCAACTTATCAATGGAATCATTTCAAAGAAGAGTGCAAGGGAGGCTAGGAAAAGGCCAGGAGACAAAGCCACAGCGGGTCTGGTTGAATGGGGAGTCATTTGTAGGATCAGTGAGCTTTTACCAAGAGAATGCATGAGACAGTACAACGAAGTACATGTGCAAAGGCCCCAAGACAGGAATCATGTCCTGTGACATCTCTTCCAACCTCAACAGTCTAATGCTGCTGGTTCTTGTCTGCAGTTTATAAACAATAGGGGACAGGGGCTGGAGAGATGGCTCAGCAGTTAATAGCACTGTCTGCTCTTCCAGAGGACCTAAGTTCAGTTCCCAGTGTCCCACACGGTGTCTCAACCATCTATAACTACATTTCCAGGGGATCTGATGCCCTCTCTGATCTCTGTAGGCATCAGGCATATACACAAACATACATGTAGGCAAAACATTCATACACTTAAGAACATTTTTTTAAAATGTTTTTTTTAAAAACTCACTCAGAGGGCAGCCAGGGGAAGTAGGGGAAAGGCTGTTGCTGGTAAGCTTCCATTGATCAATAGTAACCAGAAATCGACCTCTCCCTAGAGTTGCTCTATAGTATGGACAAGTGAGCCATTGTGTGAACCTCAGTGACTCAGAGGTGCTCATGTCCTCCCTGCCATCTAGCTTGTGTCTACCTACCTTGGCACAAAGTTAACTTTGTGTAGTATCCATCAGAGGGACTGAACTGCTTTGGCCCTCCCATTACACGTGATCCTGTCTTCCCAGGTGCCCCTTGCTATCCTACCTTCCCAGGTGCCCCCTTCTATTCAGGGATGGGCTCAGAAAGCACTAGAAGAGACTGGAGGCAGCCTCGGGTGCCACCTCTCATTTCTCCAAGAAAGCCAGAGCCCAGCAGGAGGGTTCTATGGGGTAAAGAAGGAAAGGGGCTGATCCCAAGGCTGGGATGATTTTACATCAAACTCCTACCTCCTAACCACCCCCTGACATCTACAAAGCTACTGTCACCAAGAACCCTTAGGTAAGTATAGTGGCCCACACCTGAAGTCCCAGATATTTGAAAAGCTGAAATGGGAGGGAGACCCATTAGTTAGCTGGTCTCTGACTCAGCCAGGACAGGGAGACGGAAAGGGGGGTGCAGGGGAGAGTGAACGATGATATGAATATGAACATCTTTTCTGTTTGTTAAAAAGCACAGAGGGAAAAGAGAGCAATAGCATACCCTGTACTTGCCAGCCCTTGGGAGTCTCAGGCAGGAGAACCAGGAGTTCAAAGCCAGCCTGGGAAGCATGAGACCTTGTCTAAAACACAAAGAAGCAAGCAAGCAAAACAGGCACAGAGGCCTGAAACCTCAAAGCCAGTTTCCCTTCCTGAAAAAGCTAAATTTGGTGTTTGAGGCTAGGTCTTGGCTCCACGAAGATACGCAAACAACATTTTGTATTTTAGAGCCAAAACTTCTGCCCTAAAACATTCTTTGGCAAAAAAAAAAAAAAAAACCACTTCAGTTCTTTAAAAGACTGAAGGACAATTACTTTATAAAAAATGGAGGAGCTGGGCAGTGGTGGCACACGTCTTTGATCACAGCACTTGGGAGGCAGAGATAGGTGGATCTCTGTGAGTTCAAGGCCAGCCTGGTCTACAAAGCGAGTTCCAGGGCAGACCCAAAAGCTACAGAGAAACCCTGTGTGTGTGTGTGGGGGGGGGGGGGGGGGAGAAAGAAAGAAATGGAGGAGGTAAAATACAGGAAGACCCAGCCTTTTCCCAGCCCCCAGCTCTCCCAGCCAAATGGATTCCTTATGGCTAAGACGAGTACTTCTTGTAGGCAGGAGCTGTGGGCAGATTCCTGTGCCTGCTCCCCAAGCTGTGCTGGAAGCTGGCAGAACTCAGCTGGCTGCACAGAAGGACACAGAGCAGCAGCCAAGGCTCCCCAGGCCTAGCCCAGGATCATCATCATCATGAGTATACCGAGGACACCACCAGAGAAAAAAGAGGGAGCTGGCAAAGAACCGGTGCTCAGGTAGAGGAAGTGGCCAGTGTGGGATCAGAACCTCCCAACCTGGGAAGAGACAGCTCTAAACACTGATGGTAGGCTTTTCAGACAGCTTGAGGAGTGGAGGCTTGAACCAGATACACTTTTATTTCAATATATACATAAGATATATCCAGGGGTTAGTGATGGTGGGAAGTAAATTCAAACTATTACAGCCAGCCAAAGTTTTGCCCGGATTCAGGACCACCCCTGAGTGTGGTGATATTGTGTCCCCCAATATATCGTGCACCCTAATAAACTTATCTGGGGTCAGAGAACAGAACAGCCACTAGATAGACATAGAGGCCAGAAAATGGTGGCACACACACCTTTAATTCTAGCCTTCTGAAGGCAGAGATCCATCCGGATCTCTGTGAGTTCAAAGCCACACTGGAAACCAGACATGGTGACACACCCTTTAATCCCAGCATTTGAATTCTCATGTCTTGCTTGGGAAAGACACATGTCTTTAATCCCAGGAAGTGATGGCAGGAAGCAGAAAGGTATATAAGGCATAAGGACCAGGAATTAGAGCCTTGTTAAGCTTTTGGCTTTTAGCAGCAGCTCAGCTGAGATCCATTCGGGTGAGGACTCAGACCTTCAGTCTGAGGAAACAAGATTAGCTGAGGAATTGGCAAGGTGAGGTTGGATGTGGCTTGTTCTGTTTCTCTCATCCTTCAGTATTCACCCCAATATCTGGCTCCCGGGTTTGTTTTTATTAATAAGACCCTTTAAGATTCATGTCACGGGGCTGGAGAGATGGCTCAGAGGTTAAGAGCACTGACTGCTCTTCCAGAGGTCCTGAGTTCAATTCCCAGCAACTACATGGTGGCTCACAACCATCTGTAATGAGATCTGATGCCCTCTTCTGGTGTGCAGGCATACATGCTGTATACATAATAAATAAATAAATCTTTAAAAAAAAAAAAAAGATTCATGTCACAGCTGGGTAGCCCAAAACTAGCCCCCACCCCCAATTTCTCTTCATTGCTGTGAGCTAGAGTTCCACCAAAGCACTTCGTTGCAGTTCTTGCTCAAAAATCACTCGCTGCAACTGAACACTTGCAAAATTCAATTTTCACTGATACTGATCCAGAAACACCTTCCTGACTCCTACGGTCCCCATCACCTGGAATCTCTCCAATTTGTCAGATCCCACAAAGACCCACAGCAACTCTTCGGTCCTTCAGCACACGGGCACATCTAGAGTTCAACATTTGGGCTTCTAACTGGGGCCAGAGTTTCATACAACAGGAGAAAAGGGCAAGCTCTTGCAGACACCTTTTCTAACCTTCCCCCTAACTCTTTTCACACCCCCAAACGGACACACTGAAATGTCCTAGGCAGGAGAAGCCGCTAGAAGGATGCTCATAGAAGGGTTTGTGAGGTGTTGAATACGAAAGACCGAAAGACCGGGCAGCAGAAACCGGGAAGGACTTACATTCTAGAGAGGCTTCGCCACAACTCCCTATGCAAGTAGGCGTCTATTTCCACCCCTCTCTTAAGATCCTCATGCACAAATTAACCAACATGAACTTTAAGCTATCTCGGGGACCTGGGCCATAGACTCTTGTGTCATCATCACTCCATGATTCCAAAGACCTAAACCCTAGTTTACCCTATTGATTCTCACGCTAGGTTTTATTTTTTTGTTTTTATTTTTTCCTTTTTTGCGTGTTAATTAGCGTGAGATTCTCTGGCGCAGAGCAAAGTACAGCACCCAGACTCCATGACCTGTCCTGTCCCTTTCTTTTCCGTTTCTCCTCGCGCTGCACCTGGCGCGGAAAGAGTACGGAAAGCGTTAGCTCAAGGAGGGGTTCTGTGCCTAGGCTCACATCTGCACTGCCCGCCAGTCGGCCTTCTGGCGTCCAGGCGGCTGAAAGTGCTGCCTTGCCCACGCCGTGCTCCCCACGCCTGCCCACCCCAGCCCCGGCGCCGGCCGTCACCTGCAGCCGGAAGCGCTGCACCGCCTTATCCATGGTCTCCAGGCCGGCTCGCTGCCTCCGCCGCGCCCTGGCCGCCGCGCCCCGGGCCGTCCGGCGCCCGGTCCATCGCAGGACCACCGCCGCCGACAACAAGCAGCAAACTAGGGCAACCCCGGAGACACCGGACAGCGCGGTCCACACTTGGCGCAGCACCATAGTCTCCTGTAGCCGGCTGCTGCTGGAGAGGAATCAGCACGCGCAACCCAACAGCTCCGCTGCAAAACCCGGCCTGGATCGCCCGCGATTCCGCCCGCGGGAGGGGTAGGCGCAGCCGCCGGAGCGCGCCGTTGCGCGCCGTTGCCGGGCAGCGAGAGCAAAGCTGGCAGCGCCAACGGTCAAGGTCAAGCCTGGCCGCCTGCTGGGCTCGTTCCCGGCGTCCCGGCGTTTTAAGGCAGGCGGAGCAATTGAGCTCCTCGTGGGCGCCCTCGGAAACACCAGGGCTGCCGGGTTTCCTGGACCAGACCCCTCTGGCCGCGTCTCCACCCTGCGCATCCCGCAGCTCCAACTCCCTCCCGGAAAACTCGACCAAGCCAGAGCTCTCAGAACAGGCCCGCCTGAGTAGACCCCGTGCAGCGGACCTTAATAACCCCCCTAACATCTCAACAGCATCTTTCCTGGGGAGCCAAGCGTCATCCGGGTTGTGCATAGCTGGACGTCCACCTCATCAGGGCCCAGGGCTAGCCCTCTGGGCGCGGGAAGTTCTGAGGGGTCCACCAGAAGGCCCCTCCTTTACTAACCCTCAGACCTTGAGTCTTTTACCCTGGGCGCCCTACCCACGTCTTTTTCCTCATCCACTTCACACAGACGATCCCCATAGGTTATCCTCTCCTAGACCAAGGCCCTCTGGGATTTCACACCCAGGAAACAACAGTAACTTCATCTGAACCAGAGCCCTCTCTGGGGACCTAGTGCTCATCATCACGGGGGGGGGGGGGGGGGGGGGGGGGAGGGGGGGGCATTTATTAGGGCCATGCACACTCTAATTCTGGCTAAATTGCTCTCACAGAATTTTATGTGATTCATCTCATTTGTCCCCCTAGAAATCCTGTGAGAAAGGCATTTTCTATTTTCACTTTACCAGTGAGGTAACTTGAGGACAAGAAGGGTTAAGTAACTTTTTTGAGTCACACTGGTGACTGAGTGAAGATTCAGACTCTAGTCTTACTCAAAGTGGCACTTGAACCATTAAGCAGTACTGCCACTGCTGCCTCTGGAAGTGAGGCACTGTGGGGTAGGGCTATCTCAGAACTCTGAGTGGAAACTCTGACTCCCTGAGTGTCTTTACCTCTGAATCTGATAGGGGTGGTAATCATGCCTACCTTAGAAGACTGTTAGGAGCCTGTAAGTTTCTCCTATTAAAGTCCCTGTCCCCTGTCACAGGCTAAGCCTCGGTCTTTTCTTTTTTAAACTCACTATGTAGACCAGGCTGGCCTCAAACTCACAGAGATACACCTGTCTCTGCCTCGCTCCTGAGTGCTGGGATTAAGGTTGTGAGCAACCATACCTGGTGTTTTTCTTTTCATATATATATATATATATATATATATATATATATATATATATATATATATATATAGTGCATTGGTGTTTTGCCTGCATGTATGTCTGGGTGAGGGTGTCCTGGAACTGGAGTTACAGACAGCTCTGGGCCACCATGTGGATGCTGGGAAACTGAACCTGGGTCTTCTGGAAGAGTAGTCAATGCTCTTAACCCCTGAACCATCTCTTCAGCCCCTGTTTCTTTTCTTTTTAAGGAGAAACTAAATTATTAATCTTTACTTCTTATTTTCAGAGTAATTTAGCTGAGTGTGGTGGTGCATGCCTGCAATTCCAACAAGAATATAGATTGGGAGACTGGTCATTCCTGAGGCCTGGAGTGGCCAAGTTTGTTGTCCTGCTGCCTTAGGGACTCCATTTACAAAGCATTCCTTTGTGTTTGCTGTAATGATGGCCTTTCTACCAGTATACTCCCTGGGGACATATTAAATTGGATTTACTTTACAAAAGGCTGGGGGTGGGGTAAGAGCAGATTGGGAGTCCTAAATAGCAAGCTCTGGGTTGATTAAGTCTCCTGTAGAGGATCTGGTGGGTGGCCTGTGAGGAGGATCCCCTCCTGCTACACTTCACTTTCTCAGTTTCTGTGCTTCAGTCTACACTGACCCCAGCTACTAAATGAGTCTGTTTCTGTGAGACAGGCAAACCGAAGCAAATAACAAACCTGGTAAACAGCCTTGGAAAGCAGGACATGGTGACGCAGCTTTGGAACCCCAAAACTCAAGTTCAGCTTGAGATATACAGCAGGAGCCTGTCTTCAAAACCCCAAAACCAAACCAAACCAAACTCACTCAATTAAGAGATCATGCTATTATATAAATCCAAAGAGTCCTAGTTTCTGGGTCTTGGGCTAGAAAGCCAGGAATTCAGCGTGCAGCACTCTGGAGTTAGACTGCCTGGTTATCCCTCCTGTGTGATATGCTGACCCATAGTTTCCTTAATTGTAAAATGAAGATAACGCCTCTCAACACTCTAGAACTTGTGTGAGAAATTAGTGGATGTAGCAGAGCCAGGACAGTCTAGCATGCAGACACTCACCACTCATGCATGTTAGCCATCATCAGTATTGTTGCTATTAGAAAAATAGAGGCCTACAGAGAGCGATCTTCGGGTCTGAGAGGCTCAAGCTCAGGAACCAGACTGCCTGGATTCAAAGCCTAATTCTACTGCCTACCATGACTGAAGTCACACCAACCTCTTCTGCCTCTTTTTCCTTAACTGTGAAATAGGTATTCATAGATAATTATAGCATTTTATGACATTAAACAAGCTAGTTCAAGGAAGTAGATTGCAACAGCATTTCACCAGTGATAAGGATCTGATAAGTGCTATCTCTCTTTTAAACAGAATTGTGATGCAATCCTTCCAATGTTCAGAAGGCAGTGTGGAAGAGGATTACTCCACACAAGCTGGAGCATGAAGCCTGGAATGGAAGAGCAGGTTCATGTGAAACTCACTGGGGAGAGGGTTCCAGGGCTCTACCTTGTTATCAGGAAGTGAGCTGTGGGGTCTGGCAATAGCATGCCATTGTGGAAGCCTACAATGTAGAACCATTGTAGAACAACATAGCCCTGCACCCACTTCCTTGCAGGGAGGGTTGACCTGCCCTCAACACAATGGATCCTGGTGGCTCCTCAGAACAGGGTCCTTCCTTAATTAACTGGTCACCTTGAGCCAAGTCCTGTGTTTCTTAGACATCAACTGAGGAGTCAGGTAGTACCTTCCTAAACCCCCTTGGAGGTGGGGAGGCACAGCTGTCCAGGGATAGGAGTGTCCCCAAGGGAGGCCAGATGCGCATATTCCAGAGGGTTTTGAAATCTGTCTTTGTCCTGGAAGTTGGGGGAGCTCTTAACTGCTCTTGTCTCCTTCATTTCTGTGAGCTTTTCCAGAGGCTACAAAAGGAAAACACAGAGAGGGAGAGAGAAACAGCAGCAGGTCTTGCTGCAAGGAACAGCTGTGGGTGTGTTGTTTATATATAATGTGTATATGTTTATATATTACATATATATATATATATATATATATATAGAGAGAGAGAGAGAGAGAGAGAGAGAGAGAGAGAGAGAGAATTCTCTCTTTTCCTTTCTTCCCTTCAAACTCTCCCATATATCCCCCTTGCTCTCTTTCAAATTCATGGCCTACTTTTTTCTTTAATTGTTGTTACATACATACGTGTGTGTGTGTGTGTGTGTGTGTGTGTGTGTGTGTGTGTATTCCTAAATACATAAATACAACCTGCTCCGTTTACATAATGTTGTTTTATGTATGTATGTTTTATATATGTTTTCAGGGCTAACCATTTGGTGTGCTGTTCCCTGGGGAAGACTATTCCTCCTATTGTCAACATTCCTTAGTTGCCTATAGTTCTTTATCTAGAGTTGAGGCATTCTCCTTGGCATGTCCATTGGGTCATCCTTGTGGTTGTGGTTTTAAGGTGTGCTACTCCAAAATTGGTATGTTGAAACCTAATTAACAAGATATTAGAAGGTAGGGCTTTTCAGGGAAGTGCTAGGTTATGAGGATATTTATATTTTTTTCAAGACAGGGTTTCTCTATGTAGCCCTGGCTGTCCTGGAACTCACTCTGTAGACCAGGCTGGCCTGGAACTCACAGAGATCTGCCTGCCTCTGCCTCCCGAGTGCTGAGATTAAAGGTGTGCGCCACCACGGCCCGGCTGCATATTTATATTTTAAAAGATTTGTTTTTATGCTTTTTATTTATTTATTTCTATGTGGGTCCCTGTAGAGGCCAAAAGAGGTTGCAAGATCCCTTGGAGCTAGAGTTCCAGGAGGTTGTGAGCCACCTGATGTGGGCACTGGGAACCAAACTCAGTATGCACTCTTAACTGCTGAGCCAATGTCCAGGCCCATCTACACTAATAACCTTATAAAGGAAATACTAGGATACGAAGAATGAGCTAACAAACAAAGAGGTACCAGAGCTGTGGTCTAACTCTAATAGAGCACGTCCCTGGCACACAGAAGAAAGAAAGCTGCCACCTTTGCCCTGGCACTATTCTTCCATGTGAAAACAGCATTTGCCTCCTCCGCCATTTGAGGAGGCAGCAACAAATGCCGCCTATGGAACAAAACAAATCCCTCCTGAATGCCAGATCAAAAGATGCCTTGATCTAGACTTCCCACGTTCCCAAACTGTAAGAATAAACTTTTCCTTCTTTGTAAACAACTCAGCCTCAGGCATTCTATTAGAGTGGTACAAACACTAATACTGGAATGTCCAGCCCCACATGTGAAGTAGGACACACATGCAGAAGCACACTGTCATCCGTGAGGTGCTTACAACTCACAAGGCACTGTTGGGTCTTTGAACTCAGATGTCTGGGGCCTCCTACCACCCTTCTGAGTTTGGAGTTTGACTTCTGTGCTATAGTGACTGTGAAAATTACTCTAATAAAGCTGGGAGTGGTAGCTGCAATCCCAGCACCTGGGAGGTGTAGCCAAGAGGCCCAGGAGTGCAAAATCATCCTGAACTACACAGTGACGGGCTATATTATATAGCCCAGGCTGGTCCTAAACTCGTAATCCCCCTGCCTATGCCTCCCAAGTGGTAAGAATAAGCCCAGCCGGGCGGTGGTGGCGCACACCTCTAATCCCAGCACTCGGGAGGCAGAGGCAGGTGGATCTTTGTGAGTTCGAGGCCAGGCTGGTCTACGGAGCGAGATCCAGGAAAGGCACAAAGCTACATAGAGAAACCCTGTGTCGAAAAACAAAAACAAAACAAAGAGCAAGCCCAATCTAGTCTGCCAGAGAGTGAGAGGGTTCAGCAGAGCCAGAGCCCCAGTTATACCTGCTCAGGCTCTTACACAGACAGACCAGCCAAGCAGAACCAGACACATGGGTGAGTCTTGGCAAGCCCAAATGTGCTAGCAGAATCACCAGCTAACCCACAGACACAGACAATAAAAATGTTTGTTACACAACACTGGCTTAACTGGACATGGCGATCCATACCTGTACTCCCAATGATGCTCACGAGGTTGAGAGCAGAGGATCACAAGTTCAAGAACAGCTTGGGCTACATAGGAAGTTTAAGGCCAGGCTGAAGTACACAATGAGACTTCTGTCAAGGAAGGAAAAGGGAGAGTGGCGAGGCAGACTACTAAACCCCGTTGCTCAGATGAGTAATTGAGGAGCACAGATAACCAGTGACATAAAATTCCTGTAGGAAAGCCCAATTGTGAACCAAACCTGGTTCTTCAAAACTCAATCCTCCTGTTCCTGTGTCTGCCACAGACACAAGACTTTTCAACTGTTATTAAAAGCTCCTAGCCATGATCATGGGAAGTTAGCCACCATACCTCACCTTAATCGGTTTTCCTCACCCTATTTTTATGCTGTGCTGCCTTTGCACGTACAGGAAATGGCTTTGGTTTTTATTGACATTTTTGAGAAAGGGTCTCACGCCAAACTAGAACTCGCCTCAGCCTCAGCCTCCCAAGTGGTTGAATTACGGGCGAGCCACCATCCCTAGTTTACATAAAATGTCACATCTGAGGACAGGTGGTGGCACAAGTCTTTAATCCCAGCACTCGGGAGGCAGAGTAGATTGGCTTAGTCTACACCGAGGGTTCCAGGACAGCCAGGATTACACAGAGAGACCCTGTCTCGAACAAGCAAACAAAAGTTATGTTTCTTCTTTCCTGTAACTTAATTGAGATTGCGAAGTCAGTCTTTTAACCATATTTGATACTTGGTTTCCTCAACTGTAAACATGAACTGTTTTGCCATTAGAACTAAATGGGCTAATGTTTAAATTCCTTAGAATCCTGCCTGGCATATATCATTTAATAACACAAAAGTGTGTGCAAATGAGTCACAGCAATGAATTAGAAAAACACTTTGATCTTGAAGCGTCATGGTTCTTACTGCGTTCTGGACACATCAGTGTGTTGAGCCAGCTCACATGTCTTTCCATCAACTCATCTAACCAAGATGGAGTGCGAGATATCTTGTGGGTGGCAAACCAGTTTTTGAAATTCAGATATGCAAAAAATCACATGCCTTCATTCTTGATAAGTCCTAATGGAATATTATTACACATTTACATGTTCCACAGAGAATATATTCATGGTAGGTTGTATGTAAATCAATGTTATATGAAGAATTCATCTGGGGAAATATTCTTTACAGATCGAGCCTGGCATGGGGGCTTGTTCCTGTAATCCTAGCACTCAGCTGAAAGAGGGAAGAGGGGCTGGGAGAGAGGGAGGGACAGACAGACAGACAGAATACAATACATACGTGGTAGTTTGAATGAGAATGGCCCCCATCAGCTCATATATTTGAATACCTGGTCCCCAGTTGGCGGAACTGTTTAGGAAGGGTTAGGGCTTTGCTGGAGGAGGGGTGTCACTGGGAGCAGGCTTTGAAGTTTCAAAAGGCTCTCATCATTCCCAGTTAGCTCACTCTGCCTGTGGATCAAGATGTGCACTTTCAGCTGCTTCTCTAGCCGCTGTTAGCCATTCCTTTGCTCTGCCATCATAGACTCGAACCCTCTGTAAGCCCAATGCAACTCTTAGTTTTGTAAGACACCTTGGTCATGGTATTTTATCACAGCAATAGAAAAGCAACAACATACCAGTAAGAGAAATTTAAAAAATTCTTTTGTTAAAGATATAAAAACTCAATTTCTTAGATTTTTTGGGGTTTTTTTTGTTTGTTTGTTTTACATATACTTGTTTCCTTTGTGCATGTCAGGGGTACCCGCCATATGCATGTGGGGGTTACAGGACAACCTTGTGGAGTCAGTTCTCTCCTTTCCAGGGGTCAAACTCATATCATCAAACGCTATTACCCAGTAAGCCATATCACCAGGCCCCTTTGATAAGTTTTTAAGAAAAACAGATATTGGGAAAGATGAACTTCAGTAAAACCTTTTCTTTTGAAACTGGTGAGTGGGATTTCAAAGGCAATCTTGGTTTCCTAAGTATGCCCAATGGGCACATCTACTATTTGGATTCTCATATCTTTGATAGCTTTCTCAAGCAGCTAAAACCCTCACAAATTCCAACTATTGGGAGAAGAAAACTCCTTCAATTTAAAGATTGACTTATGATGTATAAATTGATGTATAAAGGTATAAATTAAGTTTAAATTTAAAGAAGCATGTTCTTTCATTTTACATTCAAGGCAAACTTTGTTTTTTTTTTTCTTTGAGACAGGGTTTCTCTGTGTAGTTTTGGTGCCTGTCCTGGATCTCGCTCTGTAGAGCAGGCTGGCCTTGAAGTCACCCAGATCCACATGGCTCTGCCTCCCGAGTGCTGGGATTAAAGGCATGCACCACCACTGCCCGGCTCAAGGCAAATTTTTAAAAAGGGAGAATGGAAGAGAGAAGAAAAGTAGGGAGGGAGAGAAGGAGAGGGAGGAAGGGAGGGGGCTAGTGGTCCTTAAGGGACATTTAAAAAATGCTGTCTAGAGATACACTGAGTTTGTCCAATTACCATAAATCTCTCCTACCCAAGACTCTCTCAAAGAACTCTGGCCCTGCTCTCCCATAGGTTCCAGGACTGGCTACCACTGAACTTTAGTGTGACTCAGTGTCCCAAGAAGCATCTTCCTTCTCTCATGAGGCTCCTTGCTTTGGCTGCATAGGGCTGGGACCTGCCCTCTCCTTTCAAAACAGAGAGTTTGGAAGAGCATTCCTGTGCTGTTATGACACCACTGGTCTGGATCCTCTGCTGCTGCGCCTTCAGGCCGTCTGGGTCCTGCCACAGCTGCAGTAAGTACTGGGAAGATCTAGCACAACAGACATCTAAAAGCGACAAGTCACTGTAGCTGGAGCTGTCTCCAGTCCCACCTGGGCCTGCAGCCACTCAGACCCAAATAAACACGCAGAGGCTTGTATTAATTAAAACCGTATGGCCTAATGGCTCAGGCTTCTTGCTAGCTAGATCTTACATCTTAAATTGACCCATTTTTTAAATCTATACCTTGCCACATGGCTTGTGGCTTACCAGTATCTTTACAGTATCTGTGTCTCGCTGGCAACTCCTGACTCAGCCTTCCTCTTCCCACAGTTCTTTTCTCTGCTTGTCCTGCCTATACTTCCTGCCTGGCTATTGGCCAATCAACACTTATTCATTAACCAACCAGAGCAAAACATTTACAGCATACAGAGCGATGTCCACAGCAAGTCACATGCTCCAGAAGATGTTCATGTCTGGTTCTAAGAGCTGAAGCAATGTATGTCTCTGTATCTGATGGTTCTGACAGGCTGAGTGAACACTGAGATGAGGGAAGAACATCACACAGTTCTCAGCCTGACTTCTGCCATACTCTATGGTCTACTGTTGTTCTGTGCCTTTGAGCAGGCTGTCTGCAATCTATAACAGCAGCACTGGGGGAGCTGGGGAGGCCAGCCTTGACCACTGGGTGAGATCTTTTCTGAAAAGCAAAGAGAATAAACAAAGTATACAAAAGCCTAGTTTAAAGGTCCCTGGATCCAGATGGCAACATGTACACTTACTGTCTCTGTTAAAATAGCAAAAGTTGTGGAATGCTCCTTAAACTGTGTGAATATATGTTACTGTAATTAGTTTAATAAAGAAGCTGACTGGCCAATAGCTGGGCAGGAAGAGATTGGGTGGTAGACCCAGACTAGGAAAACACTTGAAAAGATAAAAGATACCAAGCCACGTGGCAAAGCATAGATAAGAAATACGGATTAATTTAAAATTTAAGAGTTAGTAATAAGCCTGAGCTATTGGCTGAGCATTTGTAATTAATATTAAGTCTCCATGTCAATTATTTGAAAACTGGTGGGTAGGAAAGAAAAGTCTGCCAACAAAAAGCTTTTTTGTTTTTGTTTTTGTTCTTTGAGACAGGATTTCTCTGTGTAGCCCTGGCTGTCCTGGAACTTGATCTGTAGACCACACTGGCCTAGAACTCAGAGATCTGCCTGCCTCTGCCTCCCAAGTGCTGGGTATAAAGTCATGTGCCACTACTGCCCAGTCAAAGCAATTTTTTAAGACAAAAAGTTATTGATAAACCAGAAACATTTAATTACTAGAAGATAGAAGGCAATATCAAAATAAAAGGACAAACAGGAAAAGAAAATCAGTATAAGACACCAGAAGGAACCAAGGTGCTTCCTAGGGATGCAGTGGAGAAGCCCTAAGCAAGAATGAGCCATGAGGACAGCCATGGGGCTGTGAAGAGCACAGCTGGGAATGAGTGTGACTTTGGGGTCTTCCTTGCCCTCTAATAAATAGTTAATAGTCCCGGTTCCCCCAGTCCAGCTCTAGATAAAAACTCTGTATTGCCTAGTCTGATGCATCAGTGCAGAGGTGGCTCAATGAGACAGAAAAGGGGGGACAGTGGGGCGGGGGTTGCAGGGACAGTGACTTTGTGAAAGCTGTGGGAGTCCCTACCTACCCGTATTATTCTAGGTTACATTTCTTCATCTGAACAGCCAGGCCTTGAATTAGAAGAAAGGCCTCCTGGGAGGCCACCCAGCCAGGAAGTAATGCACAGCACCTTGTGCATTACTTGCAATTGTTTATTCTTTCACCCTCTCAAGTGCAGAACTGAGTACATAACGTTCCTCAGCCCCCAGTACAATAGTGACTGACCAATCCAAGCCTTTCCTTGTTTTCTTGTATGTATTCATCCTTTTTTTTTTTTTTTTTTTTTGAGACAGGGTTTCTCTGTGTAGCTTTGGAGCCTTTGCTGGAACTCACTCTGTAGCCCCAGGCTGGCCTCAAACTCACAGAGATCCATCTGCCTCTGCCTCCCAAGTGCTGGGATTTAAAGGCACGTGCCACTACCATCCAGCCTATTCATCCTTTTATTACTCCCCAGTCTCATCCCCTCTTCACCCATAAACAACCCATTCATTTAATGCCTGTCTTTTTGTTTTTTGTTTTTTGGGTTTTTTTTTTCCTCACCAAGTAACCCTGGCTATCTCAGAACTTGCTATGTAGAGCAGGCTGACCTCAATTCTTAGAGATCCATTTGCCTCTGCCTCCCAAGTGCTGGGGTTAAAGGTCACAGGGTGACCAGGAGTCAATTCTCTCCTTCCATCATGCGGGTTCAAGAATTGAACTCACGTCATCTGGCTTAGCAGCAAACATCTTTACCTGCCAAATGTGTGTTCATATAAAATATATGTTGTTATAATGCAAATCAATAAACGTAACACAAAGCTGAATATGGCTGGCCTTGTTTGTACTTGCAAGTACCCAGGAGGCTGAGGCAGGAGATCATAAATGCAAGGTCCTCCTTAGCTACATAATGAGTTCAAAACTAATATGGATTACATAAGACCCTGTCTCATAAATAAGTCAATAAATAATAAAAATTAAAAATAGGCATGGTGGCACACACCTTTAATCCCAGCACTCGGGAGGCAGAGGCAAAGGGACCTCTGTGAGTTTGAGGCCAGCCTGGTCTACAAAGTGAGTTCCAGAATAGACAGGGCTACACAGAAGAGACTCTGTCTCAAAACAATAACAACAACAAAACAGACAAAAAATATTTAAATAGGTTATTTGAAGTAATAACAATAACCATCAATAGTGGTTAAAATAGAAATCCAAATTAAATGAGAACTGTAAATGCATGGTTGGGACCCACAGTGTTCAAATGACTGTAGTCAGTGTGTGTACATGTGCATATATATGGATTCCTTTATAATATACCAGGTTTACTTCCAGTCTTGCCTTCATAATTTCCTGGTCTGCCTTAGGGCCACTCCTTTCTCTTCCCAAAGCTCCCAGTGCCAACCTGCTGGGATGCAACTGAGTATTTATCTGTCTGGACTCTTCTAAGATCTCTGCCTATGTCATCATATTATTCTTAGCACCATGTATATAGCTGGGCATTGTTCAATGGGTTGTATGAATGAACTTTGCAATTATATTATAGACTGTACTGCATTAATGACTCCTTGGTTCCTATCCCAGTGGCTTCTTAAGATAGGATTTATTTTGGCTCACAGTTTCAAAGATTTCAGGCTATGGTTGCCTGGCTTCCTCCTACTAAGCCCACATGATAGTCTATTTAGCTACGTATTCATCAACAGAATATTGATGAAGCTGGAACTCACTCTCAATAATGCCATCAGCTGGGGACCAAACTATTACCATACGAGCCTTTTGGTGGGGGACGTTTCCCATCCAAATCATAACAGGATGTATATTAAATTGGTAGCTTTTGGCCTTTAACATGTCTAATGATAAACTACAGGTACTCGCTTGCCCCATGGAATTGGTAAATTAAAACAAAAAAATTTAGATGTATGTGTAGGAAAGTTTTGTCTGCATGTATGTATGTACTATGTATGTGCCTGGTGCCCTCAGAGGTCAGAAGAGGGTGTTGAAAGCCTTGGAACTGTAGTAACAGATGATTGTAAGCCACCATGTGGGGGCTGGAAATTAAACCCGGGTCCTCTGCAAAAGTAACAAGTGCTCTTAAATGCTGAGCCATCTCTCTAGCCCCAGTTTAAAAAAAAATTCCTTTATTTATTTATTTACTTATTTATTTTTTAGTTTTTCAAGACAAGGTTTCTCTGTGTAATGGCTCTGGCTGTCCTGGAACTCGCTTTGTAGACCAGGCTGGCCTCAAACTCACAGAGATCCGCCTGCCTCTGCCTCCTGAATGCTGGGATTAAAGGAATGTGCCACCACCCCCAGCTCCCAGTAAATTTTTCTAATTTAATTTTTTAACATTTGTATGTACATATGCGGGCACAGTGGAGGTCACAGGACAATCTGGGGAGTCAGTTCTCTTCCATCACGTGAGTCCTGGGGACTGAACTCATTATCAGACCTCATAGTACCATCTTGCTAGCTCCAAGTTGGCACACTTTGAAAACCCATTCTCTTCTATGAAGCGCTAGCATCCCACAAACAACTAGATCAAAAGCAGAGTACCGGACGGCAGGCATACGTCCTGCCTCAAAAAGAGAATGGAGCCGAGAGATGGTGGCACACACCTTTAATCCCAGCACTCGGGAGGCAGAGCCAGGCGGATCTGTGTAAGTTCGAGGCCAGCCTGGTCTACAGAGCGAGATCCAGGACAGGCACCGAAACTACACAGAGAAACCTTGTCTCAAAAAACCAAAGAAAGAGAGAGAGAGAGAGAGAGAGAGAGAGAGAGAGAGAGAGAGAGAGAGAGAGGGAGGGAGGGAGGGAGGGAGAGACAGAGAGAGAGAGAGAGAGAGAGAGAGAGAGAGAGAGAGAGAGAGAGAGAGAGAGAGAATGGGCACAATCAGACTGAGCCTCCCGTCCCGGCTTTATCCACAGAAACCCCAGGTAAGCTGCAGACCCTGTGAAGCTGTGGAATGACATCAAATGAGATTCATCTGAAAAACCTACGACGAAAAAGGAAGAAAAAGGAAGGGCAGATGCAGGAAGGACAAACAGACCGATGCCAATGAAAGGCACTTGAGCTCTGTCAGCTCTCAAGAGACTTCAGGGGTCATTTAGTCAGTCTTCCAGTAAGACATAAATCCTATCAGTGACGCTCTTGTCTCAGAACCAGGTGGGTCACTAGTGTGTGTGTGTGTGTGTGTGTGTGTGTGTCTGTGTCTGTGTCTCTGTGTGTGTGTGTCTGTGTGTGTGTATGTCTGTGTGTCTGTGTCTCTGTGTGTGTGTCTCTGTGTGTGTATGTCTGTGTGTCTGTGTGTCTGTGTGTGTGTGTGTGTGTGTGTGTGTGTGTCTGTGTGTGTCTGTGTCTGTGTCTGTACATGCAACACTTAAGTACAGTGCCCATGCCAGAAGGGGAAGGAGGATTGCCTAGAACCAGAGTTGCAGATGGTTGTGAGCTGCCACGGGGTGCTGGAAACCAAACTTGGGTCCTCTGCAAGAGCAGTTAATGTTCTTGACCACTGAGCCATCGGGGCTTGATTCTCAATTTTTAATGTGCCTCCATGTCATGGAAAGAGACTTTAAAAATGTCCATATCTAGAGACAGTGAGGGGTTCACTCATTGGTTAAAGGTGTTTGTCACCAACCCTGCAGACCTGTGAATTCAATCTCTGGAACCCATGTAGTGTAGAGGACCATGGTAAGTTGTCCTGACTTCTACATGTGCACTGTGGCACACATACACACAAACATTTATTAATGTAATAAAAAAAACTAAGCCATTTATGTTTCTAAAGCTGGGCATCATGGGGCATGACATTAATCCCAACACTTGGGAGGCAAAAGTAGGTAGATCTCTATGAGTTCCAGGCCAGCTTGGTCTACATATCAAGTTCCAGGCCAGCCAAGACTACATAGTGAGACCGGCCTCCAAACCAACAACAACAAAAGCAACATATATTTCTAAAGAAAACCTGTATCAATTAATACAGGGACCAAGGTAGTAATTTTTAAAAATTATTTGTGGGTGTGGGTGTTTTGCCTGCATGTCTGTGTACATGTGTGCCTAGTGCCTGAGAAGATCACAGAGGGTACCAGATTCCCTGGAACTGGAGTTACTCGGTTGGGAACCATCATCCGGGTGCTGGGAATGGAGTCTTGGTTCTCTGGAAGAACAGCCAGTGTTCTTAACTATTGAGCCATCTCCCCAACCTCAGCAGCAATATTTTAAACAATTACCCCGGGGCGCTTCTATTCTCCACACTTTGAAGAACACCGAGTTCTGGGTTTTCAATCAATATTTCCCTGTCAGTCAGTTTGTTTTCAGTTGGGGGGGGGGGAAGAAAAAAGGCAGCTTAAATTAGCTGACGTCGGTGTGAGCTATAGCATTCATCCGGGTACTGGCAGATTCTCAGCCGTCTGCCTGGTTTCGCCTCTCTCCACGTGCGTCCACTTTGCGTCAGCCATCTCAAGGCAGTAGTACTTCACGATTTCTCTTCTAAGCCAGGTAGAAACACAGCTTTCATAGAACTGAGGACCCAGAAATAAAGCCAGGCAGCTAAAGCCACTGATTATTTACTTATTTTCATTTTGAGACAGAGGTTCACTCTGTAGTCCTGGCTGTCCTGAAACTTGCTATGTAGACCAGGCTGTATTCAAACTCACAAAGATCCACCCGTCTCTGCTCGTTGAATGCTGGGATTAAAGGCTTGAGCCACCATGCCTGACATAGCTCCCTAATTTTTGATAGACTGTCAAAAATATGTTGGGATAAACTTTTTGTACACTGTGTGAAGAAGATGTATCTGTTTAATCTCATCTGCCTAAGGTACCTTTTGATTGGTTTAATAAAGAGCTGAACAGCCAATAACTAGGCAGAAAAGGATAGGCGGGACTTTCAGGGAGAGCTAGGAACTCTGGGAAAGAATCTGAGGTGTGGGAGATTTCCCAGTCAGATACGGATGGTACTGAGGAGAGGTAACAAGCCAGGCAGAACATAAATTAATATAAATGGGTTAATTTAAGTTTGAAGAGCTAGTTGGGAACAAGCCTAAGCTAAGGCCAAGCTTTCATACTTAATAAGAAGTCTCAGTGTCATTATTTGGGAGCTTGCAGTCCAAAGAAAGACCTGTTTAAAAAAAATACACATTGCATAAAAGATGGCATCCTCAAAAAATGGTGCTGGGAAAACGGATATGCATATATAGGAGAATGAAACTAGATTCCTCTCTCATTCTGTATACAAATCAATTCGGAAAGAATCCAAGACTTTGATATAGGAACTGAAACTGAAATGTTGAGGGGAAACATGAAGATCCAGACATGGAAAGTCAGGCATGGTGTGCATACCTGTATCCTCAGCACCAGAGAGGCAAGGCATCCTCAGCTACACAGCTAATCCAAAGGTAGCCTGGGCTGGAACAATGGTTCAGTGGTTAATAGTACTGACCACTTTTCAGAGGACCTGGGTTCTATTCTCAGCACTTACTCATGGCAGCTCACAACTGTCTGTAACTCTGGTTCCAGAGGATCTGATGACCTCTTTTTTTTTTTTTTTTTTTTTGGTGGTGATGGTGATAAAACAGGGTCTCACTATGTAGACCAGGCTGGTCCTGAACTTCTGCCTGCCTCTACCTACTGAGTGCTGGCATTAAAGGTATGTGACATCATGAACTGCTTAGTTTGTTTTTCCTTTATTTTTAAAATTATACATACATACATATATATCACTTAATATGGTTTAAATTTGCATTTCCCTGATGGCTAAGGATATTGAACACTTAAAAAAATATATAAATCATTTACATTGTTTATTTTGATTTGCCCATTTATTGATTGGAAGATGTTTTTGTTTTGTTTTGCTTTGTTTTTTAAGACAAGGTTTCTCTGTGTAGCCCTGGCTGTCCTGGAACTAGCTCTGTAGACCAGGCCGGCCCTGAACTCAGAAAGATCCACCTGCCCTGCCTCCTAAGTACTGGGATCAAAGGCATGCGCCACCATCATCCACCTTGGTTTGGTTTTTGGTTCTTTGAGACAGGGTCTCATGCAGCCCAGGCAGGACTGGATTTTACTTAAGGATGACCTTGAACTCCTGATATTCCTGCCTAAACCCACCAAGTGCTAGGACTATAGGCATGCACCACACATCATCAAGGATTTTTGCTGTGGTTGAATCCTGGCTTTGGGAAAGTTCAAATGAGAAGTTCTCAGGAGGGTTTTAAAGATATCCTGAACATGTAATTAAGCCAAAAACACCTAACCAGTTAGACCAGTTGCAAACCCACAGTAAAGATCCTGGGGTCACTAGGAGATCTTTAGACTTTAAATAATCCTAATGCCTTTATCTTGTTCAAAAGCAACATACCAAAAATCTAGTGGTCCCCAAATATAAAGATAAAACTTTTGCAGGACATCTAGTTTTAAATCAACTCCATCTTCCAACCATAGTGATAGAAGGCAGACCAGGCATTTTCTGAGACTAGAAACAAAAGAAGTGATTGAAAGCCAAAACCAGAAGGTAACTTATTTATTTATTTATTTATTTAGAAACAGGGTTTCTCTATGTAGTTTTAGTGCCTGTCCTGGATCTCACTCTGTAGACCAGGCTGGCACTGAACTCACAGAGATCCGCCTGGCTCTGCCTTCCGAGTGCTGGGATTAAAGGAGTGCACCACCACTGCCCAGTCAGAAGGTAACTTTTTTTGTTTGTTTGTTTCTCAAGACAGGGTTTCTCTGTGTAGACCAGGCTGGCCTTGAACTCAAAGATCAAGCTGCCTCTGCCTCCCGAGTGCTGGGACTAAAGGTGTGCACCACCACTGTCTGGTCAGAAGTTAACTTTTAAGGATAGAATTATTTTTTTCTTTTTTTTAAGATTTATTTATTTATTACATATACAGTGTTCTGTCTGCATGTATCCCTGCAGGCTAGAAGAGGGCACCAGATTTTATTACAGATAGTTGTGAGCCACCATGTGGTTGCTGGGAATTGAACTCAGGACCTCTGGAAGAACAGCCAGTGCTCCTATCCTCTGAGCCATCTCTCCAGCCCTAGAATTATTTTCAATGTCTCTTGGTGATTGTGGCATTATTATTAAATACTCACTAAATAGCACACTGATGGACTGCAAGGTAATATAAATAAGATCATATATCGTATGTTCCATTGTATGAATATCCAGTTTATTCATCCCCTTTCTTGCTCAGAGACACATGGACTATGTCCAGGCTTTTGCTTGTGAGCAGGACTGCTATGATACCCTTCACAGGTGCACTGGCATGCATGTATGAGTTTCTCTTGAATTGATCCTTAGCACTGTAGTAACGAGTTAGAGGGCAGTACATGTTCAATTATAGGAGACAAACTGTTTTCCAAAGTAGTTGTGATAGTTGGTCTGAGGTGTCAACATGATCGGATTCAGAGACACCTTGGACTGAGGAAATACATCTGTATGTCTACAGAAATGTTTCCAGAGAGGACTGGCCCATGGGACAGTGACCAGAGAGGAAAAGATCCACCCTCAATACGGTGGGACCCTCAAAAGGGCAAACTGCCCAGATGATGAAGGTAAGTATAGAGAAGGCAGCCCTCCAGCCAGCAAGTTTCTTTCTGCTCCAAGTGATACCACCTACTGCTACTGATGCCCACTGACATCAGACTGATTCTTCAGCTCTTCAATACTGATTCATTGAATACCGCAACTTTGCAGGAAACTTCCAAACTTCCGTGTTGTATTGAGACTACTCAGGCATCCTTGGGAACCTCATTCTCTGCCTCTTCAGTGTGCAGACGGCTATTGGTGGACTACCCAGCCTCTATCCAATCCAATAAATCCCCTTTATAACATATACACATACGTGCATATATATGTGTGTCTGCATACACATGCTATTGGTTCTGTTCCTTTAGAAAACCCTGCCTAATATAGCAGTTCTCTGTTTTTCTTACCTAATCTGTCTGTCCTAATTAGACTGTGATCCAAAGGCCAGCAGACCCTCTCCTCCTCAATGATTACTGCTTAGCTTTCAATTAGCACCAGGCAGATATCCAAGAGCCTATGGGCAGAAACCCAGGCACAAAGGTCTCTCAGCTTCAGCAATGTAAGTACAAAGTAAACAGCAGGCAGGGACTATATACCATGAACAGAAGCTGATAAGGGTCCTCCTCTGGGAACCAAGTTCTCTGGAGTTCCATCTTACTGGCTTCACTTGATTTAAAGTCTGAAAGGTCTTCCAGGGTCCTCAGTTATAATACAAATCTCAAGAAAGGAAATGGCTTAACCTTTGCTAATGTCCTTCTCAATGGATACTTCTAACACCCAAATACGGATTAGCAGGGAAAGCATGAAAAACAAAAAGAATGGCAATAAAGGAGGGATAAGAAAAGTGGGGAGATAGCCAATAAATAAAGTTGGAAGATAGCTAATAAATCTAAAAAAAATTTTTAAAAAGGAAATATCTTTAGAATATTAAGAGTTTCCAAGCCAGGTGGTGGTGGTGCATGCCTTTAATCCCAGCACTTGGGAAGCAGACACAAGGATCTCTAAGTTCAAGACCAACCTGGTCTACAAAGGGAGTTCCAGGACAACCAGGGCTACACAGTGAAACCCTGTCTCAAAAAAAAACCATTGAAAAAATAAAAGTGGGAAGAGCCAAGAAATATTCAAGTTATTCACGAAGTATACATACACATATATGTGTGTGTGCATGGGTGACCATAAGCAATGTTTACTATCCCCTGGCACTAAAGGTTGCCTTCTTTTGACAAATGCTAAAAAATAACTAGTATGCAAGTCTGCATGTTATGTAATGTCACCCTAAAACACTATGTGAGGCAAAATCCTGCTTTGCTGGGAGAAGGATTTGGAGATGGGCCAAAACAAGTACCAGAGCTGGCACAGACTAGAAATAAAAACAAGACATTTGAAATAAAATATCAGATTCCTAGGTACTTGGAAAGTAAAAGGAAATAGGCTGTCTGTTACTTTGAAGATGAGGAAACCCAGTCATTTCCCATAGTCCCAAGCATATCCCTACCAGATGTCATACAGGAATACTTGCTGTTATGCAAGGACATAAAAGAAACATACAAAAACAGTATGTACCAGAAGCAGCTTTTGCAGGCACATCTGAAGGAAAGCCAGAAGCATTCAGCTCAGGAAACCTTTCTCAGTGTAAGAGGATTACCAGCCACGGGCTCAACAGTTTTAGTTACTTATTCCTTAAATTAGAACATGTGCCATATGGAGACACTAGGAAGGCTGGTGGAACTGTGGGCTGATTAAATGGAACTCACCAGTGGGAGAGCACTGTATGTCAGTCGGGGTTGGGCACTTTGGAGAGTGTTCTCGGCAGCTTTGGCTGACACACAGAAAACCATAATGGAACTTAGATTGGCATGAAGTCCCCAACTACAGGCCCAGCTCTATAGCACTTCAATAACTTTATTGGCTGAATGTTTCTTCTGAAGTTTACAGCTTAAACTATGGGCTTATTCACTGATTCTGTCTAAATCCCTAATGGAGCAGGGGCCTTAGTATATATAGGCTAAAGGGCAGAAGTAAGGGTCTGAGTTAGAAACCTGCTGATAATCCACAACTGGGCATCAGTCCTACTGCTTACTGTTTACAACTATCTTTAGAAAACACACAGGATAGAGACAGGCCTTGAAGTACATCTCTGCCACTGGTCTGTGACAAAGTCATTGTCTTCCTACTTCAGGGACAGGGTGACACTATGGCAGCCTTTGCATTTTGCAGAAGTACATAGGCCCAAAATTGGCCATGAGGTTTGGTATTACCAGCTCCCCAACCTGGCAGGAAGGGAAGAAACAGAATGTGTCCATGAAAAGCTTTCGGAAGTGAGACAGGTCTTCCACTTGAACCTTGATGCTGTACTGATTGGCCAGAAGCTCAATGGCACCTTGCACCACATACTCATTCTGTAAGTGTGACAGTGAGCAAGTGGAGTAGACAACATGGCCTCCTGGTCTGGTGGCAAGGAGTCCAGCCCTGAAACCAAGAAAGAAAAAAAAAAAGCAGTAACTAGTATACTTCTCGGAGTGTGAAAGCAATGGGGCTAGGACCGTGGGTGGGCAGTCTACTACCTGATGGAGTAGTACCACCATACCCAGCTCTAGAAAGCCTTCATAGAAGAATCCTTTGATGGGGCTGCTGAGATGGCTCGGTGGTAAAGAGCACATACTGCTCTTGTGGAGGTCTGAAGTTCGGTACCCAGCACCTAGGTCACCATTTTCTATAACTCCAAGTCCAAGAGGATCCAAGATCTTTGACCTGCATGGGCATCTATACTTATGTGCACTACCTACACGAAGACACACATGCATATACGTAATTAAAAATAATAAAAATAAACCTTAAAAAAAAAAAGAATGATCTTAGCCCTTCGGTCGTGGCCCACACCTTTAATCCCAGCACTCGGGAGGCAGAGGCAAGTGGATCTCTGTGAGTTCGAGGCCAACCTGGTCTACAGAGCAAGTTCCAGGACAGGCTCCAAAGCTACACAGAGAAATGCTGTCTCAAAAACAAAAAAAATAAAAAGTAAAAAGAAGAATGATCCTTTGAAGCCTGATTCTGGTTATGAACGAAACCTTGATGCTGGCTATCAGTTGAATTCTCTCCTCAGTTATACAGACCCTCAGCCCCTAGGCCCCTCCCCTCCTCTTTTTTACCTCCCTTTCTCTTTCTCCTCTACCTATCTTTTTTTTTTCTCTTTTTTTTCTGGAGCTGAGAACTCAACCCAGGGCCTTGCGCTTGCTAGGCAAGCACTCTACCACTGAGCCAAATCTCCAACCCCCCTATCTTTTTCGTTTTCTAAGATCTCATTGTGTAACTTTGGCTGACCTAGAACTCACTTTGTAGACCAGGCTGGCCTCAAACCCCAGAGATCCTCCTGCCTCTGCCTCCTGAGTGCTGGGGATAAAGATGTGTGCCATGTCTGGCCTCTCTCTCTCTCTCTCTCTCTCCTCTCTCTCTCTCTGTGTGTGTATGTGTGTGTGTGTGTGTGTGTGTGTGTGTGTGTGTGTGTGTGTGTTTCGAAATAGGGTTTCTCTATGTAACAGCCCTGGCTGTTCTAGAATTTACTCTGTAGACCAGATTGGACTTGAACTCAGAGATCCGCCTGCCTCTGCCTCTGCCTCCTGAGTGCTGGGATTAAAGGTGTGTATCACCACCACCTGGCAGTTCTCTCCCTCTCTCTTTTTTTGAATAAATAAATGTAATAGTTCTTTTCTTTAAAAATACTTATTACTTATTTTATTTTATGTGCATGCGTGTGCCTGAATGTATGGATACGTACTACATGTCTGCAGGAGCCCATGAAGGTCAGAAGAGGCATTGGATCCCCTGGTAGTGGAGTTACAGATGGTTGTGAGCAGCCATGTGGGTGCTGGGAATCAAACTTGGGTCTTCTGCAAGAGCAGACATGCTCTTAACTGCTGAGCCAACTCTCCAGTCTTTCTTTCTCTGAGACAGGGTCTCACTATGTCACCCAGGTTAGCACCTAGGATGACCTAGACTCTCAGGTCAAGCTATCCTTTTGCCTCAGCTCCCCAAATAACAGGGATACAGATATATACCACTATACCTGTCAGAATCTGCTTTTCAAAAATGTGCAAGTCACTGGCACTGTTTGGTAAAATGGTGAGTTATTATTCTAGAAAGGACAATCTCATGAAGCCTACTGCCTCCAGGCATATCTCCAACCAAAAGATTCTTCTATGTGCTGGTTTTGGCATGCTTCCAGTAAAGTCTGAGAATCTGTAACTGTATCACTCACGCGAGAAGCTGTGCCTGAAGCATAGGCAACATCTGTCGCTCCTTCTTCCTTGAGCGCTGGAAGATGTTGTTCTCTTCCTCATGAAGGGAGTGGCGGTCTGTGGTACACGGCACATCTACCAACACCTACCCAGAGTGTCAAGAGATAAAGTATTAAAGCTCCTTCCAGGTTCTTCTGACTTAAGTCAGAGCAGTTTAGGGCCCAAGCCAACAAAGTTCAATGGAAATACTAGCTCTACCCATCCCTCATTGCAGAGTACCTGACAAGGATTCTCATTTTGACCTGATAGACAACTGTGAAATAATAAGTAGAAAAATAGTATATTTAGAAACATTCATGGTTAATCAAAAAGCCAAACCAAGCCAGGCATGGTGGTACATGCCTGTAATTCTAGCCCTTGAGAGGATTGCTACAAGTTTGAAGGTAACCTGGTCTCTACAGTTTTCCAGGCCAGCCAGGGGTACAGAGTAAGACCCTGTCTCAAAAAAGTAAAACAAAATGAAATGAAAATCTATATATGACAGTACACACTTATCATTCCAGCACTTCAGAGTCAAAGGCAGGACAAGCAGAAGTCACAGCCAGCCTCAGCTTACACAATGAGTCTGAGGCCAGCCTAGGTTTCACGAGACTCTGTTCCAAAACAAAACCTGCATATAAATTTAACTGTAATTAAATAACTGATATCAACCTAGGAAAAAAATCTTAGTGCTTCAAGGCTCTGTCCTTGACTGTTTACTGAAAACATCCAACTTATATATGATACATTACTTAATTTACAGATATTACATAATAAAGCAGAATCAGAATTCAAAATTATCTTTTTTTGGAGACCAGGCTGGCCTCGAACTCACAGAGATCCGCCTGGCTCTGCCTCCCAAGTGCTGGGATTAAAGGCGTGCGCCACCACCACCCGGCCAAAATTATCTTTTTTACAAGATGTGTGTGTGTGTATATACATGTGCTCTATCTGCATGTATACTTTCATGCCAAAAGATAGCATCAGATCCCACTATAGATGGTTACTGGGAATTGAACTCAGGTCCTCTAGAAGAGCAGCCAGTGCTCTTAACCACTGAGCCATCTCTCCAGCCCCCCAAATTATCTTAAAACATGTCAGATGTGCAAGTCCCTAGGCTCAATCCCCAGTACTGTTTTAAAAAGAAAAAGGGAGCCGGGCAGTGGTGGCGCACGCCTTTAATCCCAGCACTCGGGAGTCAGAGCCAGGAGGATCTCTGTGAGTTCGAGGCCAGCCTGGGCTACCAAGTGAGTTCCAGGAAAAGGCGCAAAGCTACACAGAGAAACCCTGTCTCAAAAAACTAAAAAAAAAAAAAAAAGAAAAGAAAAGAAAAGAAAAGAAAAAGGGAAAAGGGGAAGAGGGGCTGGAGAGATGGCCCAGAATTAAGAGCACCTGCTGCTGAGTTTACATCCTATCAGATGGCTCACAATCACCTGTAACTCCAGTTCTGATGGGATCTGAAGCTATGGCCTCTGAAACACACACACACACACACACACACACACACACACACACACACACACACTTAAAAAATTACTGCAAAAAAGTAGATCCAATATGGACATATGGACAGTAGTTTGGTTTAATATGGTTTTATTTGAAACTGGGCAAATCTGGAACTCCCTATGTAGCAAAGGCTGGCCTTGAACTCACAATTCTCCTGCCTCAGCTTCCCAAAGGATTACAGGTATGCACCACCACACCTGGTTTCCACTATTTCAGTATTTTAAAGTGAGAAATACAAAATCACTCATTAATTTATTTGCAGTCTTTTCTACACTAGGCACTTGAGACAGACAAAACTGGTGTTTTTTTTTTTTTTTTTTTTTTGAGTTGAGGACCGAACCCAGGGCCTTGTGCTTGCTAGGCAAGCACTCTACCACTGAGCTAAATCCCCAGCCCCAACAAAAATGTTTTGAACATCCCTATAGGTATGTTTGAAAAAAGTAAAATCATCTTTGGAAAGATTTGTTTTGGCAAAGTGAAAACATGAAGTAAATTAACAATAACCCAGTTTTAAACCAGGCATTAGTGCGCATGCCTTTAATCTCCAGCACTAAGGAGGCAGAGGCAGGTGGATATCTGAGTTTGAAGCCAGCCTGGTCTACAGAGCTAGTTCCAGAATAGCTAGGGCTACACGGAAAAACCCTGTCTTGTAAAACCAAAAACCAAACCAAAACAAAAAACTCCAGCCGGGCGGTGGTGGCACACGCCTTTAATCCCAGCATTGGGAGGCAGAGCCAGGCGGATCTCTGTGAGTTCGAGGCCAGCCTGGGCTACCAAGTGAGTTCCAGGAAAGACGCAAAGCTACACAGAGAAACTCTGTCTCGAAAAACCAAAAACAAACAAACAAACAAACAAACAAACAAACAAAAACAAAACTCCAGTTTTCAATATTGATATATTCTTTGGTGAACTAACACAGTATATATAGAGTAAGACAAATGAACAGGGCATGGTGGTACCCACCTACAATCCTAGCATTAGGAAGCAGATGTAGGAGGATGGGAAGTTCAAGGTCATCCTTTCCTGCATAAGCTAATCTGAGGTCAGCCTAGGCTTCATGAAACCTTATCTAAAAAGGAAGTGGGGCAGGCAGAAGGGGAAGGAGAGAAAGTTGTGGAAATTCTTACTACTCCAAAAGGGGGCTGGACTCAGGAGAATGATGACAGGTATACTCACGGATGTTGGGGTCCTGACTCCCCATGCACATGAACAACAGAGCTATGTGATTTCATCAAGCCTAGAAAATCAGTACTAAATATATCTTTATTTTGGTACCAATATATCCTGGATATTGCTTATTAGTGTCAACTGTGAAAGTGGTTGGCCTCATCCAGTCAAAAGGAAAAAGGGATATAGTTGTACTGTTGTACTACTTTTAGGAAACACTTGGAAAGGGCAAAGCTGGTCACCATCAGATATGGCATAGGCATCTCCACATCAGGCAATGTCCAATGTGTGGTTACCAACCATATGCCAGGATGGTAACTAGCTGAATCTTGACCTCCAGTGTGTGTATGATTTCCCCATGAAAAAATATGGGGGAAAATATGTTCAAATAAACATTTTATTATTTGAAAACAAAAAAACAAAAAAACTTTAACTTGGGAAGGGAGGGAGGGAACCCTTGAATGCAAGGGGAGGGTGACTGTTCTGCTATGAACATGCAGAGGGCTGGACTCTCTCCAACTGATGTGTGAATATAAAGTGAGGAAGAGTGGAGTTACCAACAGTCTGTTGAGCCCTGGGGTAGCATTCTTCTTCCAACCTAAGGTGTTTAACACTTCCCTAGCACACAGCAAACTGCACACTACTATTTCTTCAACCAATAAATTAATGAAGATATCTTCAAGCACCAAAGCTGTTTCAAACGTTTGAAGCACTGTCAAGTAAAACGGGAGGGAATTCATCTCAATTGTTCCACAAGGCACAGCTGGAACCAGTGAACAGAAAGTCATGGTAGTAATGCTGAACGCTCGCTGTAGTCTGTCTGACACTGTGCAAAGGCGTTCTTCGTCACCTGCGGGACGGGCACTGCAATGACCCACACTGAAGAAGTTACCGCACAAAGGAAAGTTGAAGTGACTCACAAATTCTTCCAGCTGCAAAGTCCTGAAGCCAGGACTCCAATCCAAGGAGCCTTCCGGAATGCTAGCCCTTACCCGTAGGCCAGGAAATCTACAGATTTGTTGTTGTGGTTGTTGTTGCTGCTGCTGTTTTTCAAGGTAAGTTTTGTCTCTGTAGCCCTGGCTGTCCTGGAATTCACTCTGTAGACCAGGCTGGCCTTAAACTCAGAAATCTGCCTCCTGAGTGCTGGGATTAAAGGTGTGCACCATCACTGCCTAGCTATATTCTTTGTCCATTTTATACATGTGTACAATAGACAGGGATCATAAACCACATTTTAAATAAGTGATTTTAGAGTATACTAATTAAAAGAAGAAAATAACTAGGGGCTCGGTGGTTAAGAGCACTTGTTGATTTTGTAGAGAACCCAGGTTCAAGTCCCAGCATCTGCATGGAGGTTCACAACTGCCTGTAACTCCAGTTCCAGGGAATCTGACTCCCTCTTCTGACCTCTGAGGCCAACAGACCCACACGTGGTGCACACATACATGAAGGCTAAACACTTATACACATAAAAATAAATAAACCGGCCGGGCGGTGGTGGCACACGCCTTTAATCCCAGCACTCGGGAGGCAGAGCCAGGCAGATCTCTGTGAGTTCGAGGCCAGCTTGATCTACAAAGCAAGATCCAGGACAGGCACCAAAACACCACAGAGAAACCCTGTCTCGAATAAACAAACAAACAAATAAACCTAAAAGGATTTTTTTTAAAGGAAATAACTTTAAAATATTAAGAGTTTCAAAGCTAGAGGGTAGTGGTGGTGCATGCCTTTAGTCCCAGCACTCGGGAGGCAGAGGCAGGTGGGTCTTTGTGAGTTCGAGGCCAGCCTGGTCTACAGAGCAAGTTACAGGACAGCCAAGGCTACACAGAGAAACCCTGTCTCAAAAAACAGAAAAAAAAAAGGGGGGGGGGGTGGGAGTTTCAATAACATACACAACAGGAGAACGTGAGAGACACTGTGTGACAGAAACAGTCACACAGCAGCAATACCGATGGGATTAGAAAACGTGCTCACGCCAGCAGAAGCAAGACTGGAGGGACCGCCAGAGAATTTCTCAAACTCTGTCCAAATCTTAACTGATAGAAACCATTAACCAGCAATTTTACTTCAAAAGCATAAAACTAAAAAGGACTGAACTTTCTAATTAATTAAAAAGTCATAGATGTCAGAATGACAACAGCATATTACCATTTCTATTTTTTAAGAAAGCACAATTATATTTTCAAATAGAAATCACATAAAGGCTATAAAAAATAAAAACAACAGTTATCTACAGGAAGTAGATGACTGTGTACAGGTCTAAAAAGAAAGCTTATTTCCCACCTGATACCCTTTTATACCTCCTGAATTTTGTACTATTTGTTATATTAATATTCAGAAATAAATAAAATGTTCTCATTCATACTCATCTTCATGAGGGCTCCCAAGCAACCAACTGACTTCAGAAATAAAATATTCCTAATAACTTTTTCCACACTCAGTTAAATTCAAATTCTTTTTGCTGCCAACTATCTCTAATGAAAATAGTAGCAAGTCATCTAAGCTGAACTGAGAACTCTGCAAATAGATCTTTCTCCAAATCACTCATGGGAAAATGTCTAGGTCCAAAAACAGCCCCACACATTCAAAACACAGGGGCTGGATCCTACTCCCGGGATCTGAGGCCAGAACACAAAGGTCAGAAATCACTTACCCGGTCATAGGTGTCCCCCTCCAGTTCTCCCCACTTCCTGCCATCCCACGAGGTGACTCGAACTTGATTCCTTTCCCTGATCTCTTGAGGAACATAAGTGTGAAGGACCTTCTGTAGCCTGCCTATTCGGGAAGTGGAGAGATCATTGGCCGCTAGATTGCCTGTGTGGAAATAAAGAGGCCTCAGAGGCTACAACTCAAAGGCATATCACACCGACAAAAGGTGTTGATGGAAAATGAAACCAATTCTCAGAGATAACCAATCAACATAGACCCCAGAGACAGGGATATTTATTATCTATGTGGCAGCAAATCAGTCACTCCGGAGCTGAGGTCATGAGGACAAATACCCACGAAAAGGAAAAGTAAAGAGATAAAGCAGGTCAAGAAAGAGTATTTCTAAAGAAATATGGTCTCTCCCACTACCCACTCCTTCATTCTGTGACAGGGTCTTATTCTGTAGCCCAGACTGGCCGTCAACCTGTAATCATCCTGCCTCAATACTAGGTTTCCAGGGACACACTGGCCATGCCGATTTATTGTTCACTTTTGACACAGGTTATTGTTATGGTGCCTAGACTGTCCTCAAACTTCTCAAGCAAATCTATCTTAGCTTCTTGAGGAGCTGGGACTACATGTGTATGTCACTGTGCCTAGCTACTCAGTCTCTTTGAGACATTGGTTGTCTTAGGTAGGTATCTATTGCTGTGATAAAACTCCATGACCAAAAGCAGCTTGGAGAGGAAAGGGTTTACTTCAGCTTACATTTTAGAGTCCATCATGGAGGAAAGTCAAGGCATTAGCTGGAGGCAGAAACTGAAGCAGAGTCTGTGTAGGAACTGCTTATGTGCCTGCTCAGTTTGCTTTCTTCTATACCACAGGACTACCCGCCCAAGGGTAGTACCCACAGTTGGCTGGGCCCTCCATATTAAGTAATCTGATGGAGACTTTTTCTCAACTGAGGTTCCTCTTCCCAGATAACTCAAGCTTGTGTCAAGTTGAAAAACAAACAAAACAGGACAATATGTCTCTCTTGGGCTTCAGTAGATACTATAGGTTATTCACTGAGAATTTATTATTATCATCTTATTCCTTAATAACAGAACCTCAACTTTACCAACAGAGGACAATGTGTACCAACAGAGTACATCTTGTGGTTTTCTTTTACAACTAAATATGACTAAATCACTAGGTTCGGTTATTGAATTGTAGACATAAATATCATGTGGGACATCTGGGAAAATGTATGTAAAAGGCTAACACAATCATTTCCTTCTGCCTCAAACTGAAATGGGCTGGCTGAAGTTCTAGCAGCTCTCTTGTACCATGATATTGATCCTAAGAATGATGCCTATAAGCCAGGCATGGTGGCACACGCCTTTAATCCCAGCACTCAGGAGGCAGAGTCAGAGTCAGACGGATCTCTGAGTTGGAGGCCAGCCTGGTCTACAGCATGAGTTCCAGGACAGCCAGGACTACAAAGAGAAACCCTGACTCAAAAAACAAAAACAAAACAAAACAAAAAAACAAAGAAGAAAAGATGTCTATACTAAAGCTGCAAAAATAAAAACAGCTTAAGTCCTTGATGTCTCTGGCACCTCCACACTGATCCCTAGACTTTCTGGATACTGGATACTTTTTAGACAAGCATCTCATGTATGAGAGGCATATTTTTTTTTTGAGAGGCATATTTATTCTTTAAGCCACTTAGTTATCTTATGTATAAACCAAACCTAATAATTTACTAACTTACATTCTTTTCTATTTATTTTTACTTAAGTATAATAAATCTGTGTAAATGCACGCCTGTGGAGGTCAGAAGCAGAAATCAGGTCCCCTAGAGCTGAAGTTACAGGCGTTTTAAACTGCCTGATGTGGGTGCTGGGAACCAAGAGTTCACAACCGCTGAGCCACCTCTCCAGCCCCCACCACTTCTCTGACAAACATGAATTTAAGAAATATCTTCTGTTGTTGTTTGTTTTTACTCTTTACTCTTTTGGCTCTTTTGGGGGGCTACCACCCAGCTCCCAAATAAATCACACACAGAGGCTTATTGTTTCTTTTTCTTTTTTTTTTTTTTTTGGTTTTTCGAGACAGGGTTTCTCTGTGTAGCTTTGGAGCCTGTCCTGGAACTCACTCTGTAGCCGAGGCTGGTCTCGAACTCACAGAGATCTGCCTGGCTCTGCCTCCCGAGTGCTGGGATTAAAGGCGTGCGCCACCACCGCCCGGGGCTTGGCTTATTCTTTCTTATGAATGCCTGGCCTTAGCTTGGCTTATTTCTAACCAGCTTTTCTTAAATTATCCCATCTACCTTTTGCCTCTGGGCTTTTACCTTTCTATATTTCTGTATTTCTTTCTTTACTTCTTACTCCATGGCTTGATGTGTAGCTGGGTGACTGGCCCCTGGGGTCCTCCTCCTTCTCTAGCTCCTAGATCTCTTCTCCCAGGTTTCTCCTCCTATTTATTCTCTCTGCCTGCCAGCCCCACCTATCCTTTCTCTTGCCTCACTATTGGCTATTTAGTTTTGTGGGCTTTGTTTGTTTGTTTTGTTTTTCGAACAGGGTTTCTCTGTGTTGCTTTGGGGCCTGTCCTCCGTAGACCAGGCTGGCCTTGAACTCAGAGATCCACCTGTCTCTGCCTCCTGAGTGCTAGGATCAAAGTTATGCAGCACCACTGCCCTGCTAGCCAGTTCAGTTCTTTATTAGACCAATCTGGAGTTTTAGACAGGCACAGTAACAAAGCTTGTGTCACAGAGTTAAACAAAGGCAACATAAAAGAATGCAACACATCTTTGCATCATTAACCAAATGTTCCACAGCATAAACAAATGTAACACAACTTAAAATAATATTCCACAACAAATACCAGGTAGCTTTTAGTTCTATTATATGAAGAATGTTCCTGTAAGAGTGATGTTAAGGCACAAGCCTGTAATGCCAGCACCAGGGAGGATGGGAAAAAGAATCAAGAGCCTGAAGACAGGTCTAAAAAAATGGGATCCTGTCCTTAAACAAAAAACCAAAAGGCTTGACAATAAATGACAGCCGACAGCCAGCCTCAGAGCAAGGAGAACCAAGAAGATGGAACTGTAATGAAGAACTGCAGGATGGTGCTAGGAAGAGGTTTAGTGCTCCCATAAGAACTGTCCCAGTTGTTGAGGGCACTCAACATAAAAAAATCAGACACTCTGTTCTGAAGGAATTTTCAGGAGGAAACAAAGTGAGAAAGGAAAGAGGGCTTCCAGTTCTGCTTCTCTGTCCAACATTTGAAAGATTTATGTTCCACAATCCCTTCAGAACTCAGTTTCCCCTGCATAAACAAGGGGGCTGACAAAGTAAATCTGAGTTCCATGCTTGCCCTGATACTCAGTGACCCTATCTATGTTCTGGGGTCACTTGGGTGAGTACCTGGATGAAGAAGAGGTGCTGCTAATTAGTACACCTTGGAAGCACTTCTCCCTTCTGACGGATTCTCACAGCACTCAGATCAGCACAGCACAGCACAGCATGGGCGCTCTTGCTCTGGACTCACTTCTTAACCCGTGCCAACATCTTTTCTTTTTTATCTTTTCTATCTGAACTTCCAGAAAGCTGAAAGCAAATCACTCATGGGCCTACCAAGAGGCTAGAGGCTAACTCAAACAATGCCAGCCAGCTTTGGAGTAAAAGAACAGGAGATTCACACCTAATAGAAAGGCCCAGGCCCATGGTGGGAGAGGCCTGGCTAAGCTCTGGGTCAGACGTGAAAATCACATCCCCTTATAGCTATCTCTCAGGCCTCAGGGAAAAAGAACTTCTACTTTAAGGCAGGATGTTGGCCGGTGGCGGCTAAAGTGAGCACTTATGAGTGCCAATGTCACCTGTCTTATGAATGCCAGCATCACCTATGACACCGAGACACAGAAAGCTTCTGCCTGTTCCCAAGGAATTCGCGTGTGTGTGCGTGCGTGCGTGCGTGTGTGCGTGTGTGTGTGTGTGTGTGTGTGTGTGTGTGTGTGTGTGTGTGTGTGTATGTGTGTGTTTTGAGACAGGGTTTCTTTGTGTTTCCCTGGCTGTCCAGGAACTTGCTCTGTAGACCAGGCTGGCCTCAAACTCACATAGATCCACCTGCTTCTGCCTCCCGAGTGCTGGGACTAAAGGAGTGTGTCACCACACCCAGCATGGAATTTATAATCTTGAGGAGGGAGAAGATACATACCCATTAAAACTCTGAGGAAAGGCTACTAATAGTAATGTGCTAGCGGGTTATACTCATGGCATGGATGCACAGAAAAGGAGCCATCCTGAACAAGCCAGCACAGCTATGTGAGAAGACTTCCTGGAGGTAGCACACTTGAACTGAGGCCTGAAAGCTAAAAGGATTTGGATAACACAGCTAGGGTGGGGGAGGAATTCTAGAGAACGGAACACGAGCAAAGGCAGCAGAGTGTGTTGGAAGGAGTACAAAGAAATGTGACTTTATCTTAGAGACAAATCAGCAAATACAAAAGGATGAGAGGATCATGTGATACATTTATCAGAGTCCTGATTTAATCTGCCTGCAGAAGCCTTGGTCAGCCATTTTTCTTGACCAACTGACAATAAGCTCAGCAAATGTTATTACCCATCTGACCCTGGGGCCAGGAAGCTTATCACATTCAGGGTGTCCTGACTGGGTGAAGTGGGGGACCCTGTCTAAGATACCATCCCACTGACTTACGGCAACAGCCCGTCTGAAGTAATGCCAGGGTTTTCCCCCCAGGAGCTGCACACAGGTCAAGCACGGTGTCTCCAGGCTGCAGACCAAGAGCCAGGACAGGTAGCAAGGAGGCAGCATCCATCAGGTAGTAATCCATGAGACCCAGGCTGCCAAGTCTGGAAGAGAGAAGACCATCACACCTACAGGGAGCCAAGGTGAGCAAGTCCATGCCTTTTAGGGTCAGTAAGCTCCACTCAGCAAAATTATTTCTCAGAAACTCATTCATTCATCTATACAGAATTCACAGTACTCATTCATTCATCTATATAATATCCATAGTGATTTTCTTTTAAGAAACAAGATCAAGGTCTCATGTGTCCCACGTTGGTCTCAAGCTTGCTATGAAGCTGAGAATGACACTGAACTTCAGATCTTCCTGCTCCTCTAATGAACTGTGGAATTACAGGGTGCTATGCATGCTCGGTAAGCATTCTACCAACTAAGCTACATCCCCATCCCTGAGTGATCCTTTTGAAAACAGATCAATTTACTCCCAACTGGCTGTCAGGGACCAAACACGGACCATGGAAAAGTACTAGCTAGGCCAGAGAACAAGCCTCGGCCCTAAACCAGATGCCCCCAAAGATAAAGAACAAGTCAGGCAGGTCAGGTAGCATAGCAACAGAACAATTGGCCCTGACCTGTGACCTTACCACCTAGCAGCCTCACAACTTGCACGTAGTCCTTCACCTGCACACCCCCCCTTTAACTGCACATACTGCACGTAGTGCACCCCTTCCCTCCTTCCTGCCCCCTCCCCCTTCCATGCTATATAAGCCTTGCTGAGGAGAATAAAATTTGCAGCTTGATCAGAACACACTGTCTTGCTGTCTTCCTTTCGTGTCTCCCCCGTCCCTCTCATTCTCTCCCGCAGGTGGGTCGCCCCGTTGACACCCCGCTGGCCGGGGCAACTGGCCTCACTAGCCACCTTGCTATTCCTTCATTGAGCCCCACGCGCTCCTATCTCAGGCCTTTTAATCACCATGCCTTCTGCCCTTAACACCCTTCCTTTAACTGTCCCCGGTGTGCATCACTTCTATCAGGCGCTGCCTCAGAGTGACCTCTTCAGAGGCACTGGCATTCCGTCTAGTCTACCTAAAATTACAGCCTCAGTCCTGTCACTTTCTATTTCCAGCTACACTATTTTTCTTTAAAGCACTTGTTCCTCACTTTAAATGTACAAGTGTGTGTGTGTGTGTGTGTGTGTGTGTGTGTGTGTGTGTGTTTCTTTTATTTCCTCATATTAGGATGTAGCTCTGGGAAGGCAAAGATTTTGTCCTCTTTGTTCTCTGTACTATTCCCAAGGCTTGAAACAGTGTCTGGCCCATAATAGGAACCCAATTTTATTGGGTTACGCATCAAGATACAAAGTACTTCACAAGTTCAGAAAGAAGGGCTATCAGTTATATGTACTGGAGCCACCTGAGTTGGGCCTGAAGAAGATCAGAGGTCTTCATTAGTTAAAAGGGGAAGAACATTCTAGGCAAAAGCATAGAAACTCAAAGCTTCTTTAAGGTTTAGGGGTTGAGGATTTAGCTCAGTGGTAGAGCGCTTGCCTAGCAAGTGCAAGGCCCTGGGTTCTGTCCTCAGCTCTGAAAACAAAAGATTTAGGAGCAGGGCTGGAGAGACGGCTCAGCAGTCAAGGGCACTGTCCTCTCTCCCAGAGAACCTCAGTTCAACCCCCAGCACCCACATGGCGGCTCACACCCTTCTCCAATTCCAGGGGTTCTGACACCCACTTCTGCTCTGCAGAATCCTGCACACAATGGGGACATAGACTCACACATAAAAAAAACTAAAAATATTTAAAAGAGTACTGGGGGCATGCCTACATTCTCCGTGGTAGAATGTCTGTCTAGTATGGATGAAGCCTTAGGTTTAATCCTTAGTGGCAGGAAGAAGGGAAAAAAGCCCAAGACTGGGGTTAAAAAGCAAGACAAACACAAAAAGTCTTAAACCCTAATTAAGGATTTTGGACTATATACACAAGAAGTTATAAAAAGCTTTTAAGGAAGTCACCTGGTTAGCTAGTTTGGGGCTTAAGAAAGCTGGGTAGGCAGAGATGGTGTGGGTAGAAAGGGGGGGAGATCAATTGCAGCCTGTCATAGGACTTCCTGACTCAGGCCTGTTACCATGAGGACCGTTAGCTGGCAGTGAGCAGCCACTCCCTTTCCTAAGATGGAGTTCACATGGGCAGCCTTGGAACAGACTCAAAGATCCAGAAAACCTAACAAGTCAATGACCTCGGGAGAAGGGTGTGATGAGACACGGCCCAGCACCAATGCCAGTCAGCCACAACAGCCACGATAGTCCCCAGGCTCCAAGTCACAGCACTCCCAAGTCCTCACGAAGAGGCTAAGGCTTCCATGGAGTAGTTTCAAAGTCAAACCACACTTGAGTTTTTGTACCTCATGTCTCAAAAAGAAAAATTAATAAGAGGACCGAGAAATATGAGGAAGGCACAGAACTGCAAAAATACAAGCAACAGTCCATAAAAGTCCCCCTCATCAAGTCTCTTCCCCTCCCTCCTTAAATTGGTTCAGTTTGAGGAATCTGCTAAAAGCTACAGTTCTTCTATTTTTTTTTTTTTTTGTTGTTGTTGTTTAAAAAGGACACACAATGTCACAGATATTATCAGGCTATTCCTAAATTGACAGGAGCTCCCTGGACTGCTGAGAGAGTAAGACCCCTCTGATTTCATAGGAAGCCCAATGGGATGAGGGGATAAGGATAAGGGGTTCATAGGAAGCCCAGCGGGAAAAGGGGTTGGTAGAGACTGTGGCGAAAGGGCAAACCATCTCCAGAATCTGCCACATGCTCACTTTTCTCCCTTCTCTAAGAACCCCTGGAAGGGGTGCCAAGTGCCTCAAACAACTTAGATCACAGGGTTTTTACCCATGGCTCTGCCGACAGCCAGTGCCTCAGGACTGACCGTCGATCCTCACCCAATCTATCCTGATATATGCAGTAACTAAACTGATCTTAAGTGAAACAGATGATGAAAATACTAAGAGAGACTTTTTGTTTTTTTAAGGCTGGCTCTCATATGGAGTTTCCACGCTGGCCTTGAACTCCATATGCAGCTAAGCATGATCTTAAACTCCTGATCCTCTTGCCTCTACCTCCTAAGTGCTGTGATCACAAGTGTGTAACACCATACCTGGCTGTGAGAGGTTATTGATGAATGCTGTATTATAGACTCTGTATTAGATGTTTTAGTACGCCAAATTTCACTCCTCCTCACCACAATCCTAGAAGACAGTTAAATCTGCACTTCTCAGCCATACTTTCTGAGTCTCAAACCTAACCCACTTCTCATTAGTTGTGTGACTTTCAGTAAACTACTTCTCTGTACCTAGGTTTTTCCATCTGAAATAAGAGTACCTACAGCAGCCAAATAGTAGAGGGCTTGCCTAGTGTGTCAGGCTCTGGATTCCAACAGTCAGCAAAAGAAAATGTATCTGCTATTACAGACAGGACTTTTTGGGTTTTTTATTATTATTATTATTATTATTATTACTTTGGGTAGTGACAACTTCAAACTCCTAAACCTCCTGCCCTACAGTTTTTGTTCTGTTTTTCTGTCTTTGTTTTTTTGAGACTGAGTCTTGCTGTGTAGCCCATCTAGCCTCTACCCCACCGTTTAAGATAACAAGTGCTGGTATTACAGGTTTGTACGACCACGTCCAGCTTCCTACTCTCAAGGACTAAAGCACAATATAGCCACTTAATCGTGCAGTCTTTCCTCACTGAAATTCATACACATACGTACCTCCTCAAGACACCGAAAGTTCTGTCTTTCTTCAGCTCTGTCACTCACTTGCACTCCCAGTCAACTCCTACTTCCTACCAAAGTCCACTTCCTCTTGCCTTACTTTCCCAGGTGCCTGGCAGGGCCAACAGGGAGGGGGAAACGCATTTTCACTGGAAAGGATGCGGTGAGTTGCTCTTGTGAAAGGCAGATATGTTTTCTACAGAAGGCAGTATGTGAGCACAAGTTCCTAGTGCAGGTTCTGGGGTTCAGAATACCAACTACACCACTTACTTTCTGAAGGATCAAAAGCGAATAAATTCCTTAACGTCTTTGCACCTCAAATATAAAAGAGGGCAGATATTATTTCCATAAGGGTGTTAACAAACCAAAAAGAGGTGGTGCATAGACAGCACGGAGACAGTCTATAGAAGCACACCAGAAAGAAACACTAACAATTCTGAGATGTATTACAGAGAGCAGGAGCTGAGCAACTCTGCATGTCCACTTCTAGCAGGGACTCAGGATGACCCTCATGGTTCCAGATCCTACCTGGCCGGAGGGAAGCGGCTAACATCCCCTCTGGGAAAAGTGAAGCATCGAAGGTTTGGACTGCATCCTGGGGATGGAGTTGGAGAGAGGCCACTCTCAGGCTCCAGTTCCTGGCAAGAGATGGCTTCATTCACAAAGTCCTTGGCACTCAGCTGCTCTAGTTTATCACTCACATTATCCCAAGCAGCAAAATTATTGACCAATGCACCATACTTCTGCTCTGAGAGAAGACTAACACGAATTGATGGCCACAGATCTCCAAATTGTACACTGTAGGTCATGTCAAAATTCTGCAGAGCAAGTCGACTGGCAGGGAATTCTGGTTCTGTGGTAGCCTAAAGGAGAAAAGGCAAGCTTATTAATCTTTCCATCTTGACTCTATCTCTTATCGTCCGACTTAACTGTTTTAGCTAGAGTTTCTGTTGCTGTGATGAAATACCATGGACTAAGGCATCTTGAGGAGGAAAGGATTTATTTCAGCTTATGCTTCCAGGTGACAGTCCATCACTGAGGGAATTCAAGGCAAGAATTCAAACAGGGCAGGGACCACAGGAACTAATGCATAGGCCATGGAGGAGTGATGTTTACTGGCTTGCTTACTCATGGCTTGCTCAGCCTGCTTTCTTATAGAACCCAGGACTACCAGCCCAGGGATGGCACCACCCACAATGGACTGGGCCCTCCTCATCAATCAAAATCAAGAAAACACCTTACAGCCATATCTTATGGAGGCATTCTCAATTGAGATTCCCTCCTTTCAAATAACTCTAGCTTGTGTCAAGTTGACATAAAACTAGACAACATATCTACCAATAACTCAGACCCCCAAGGCAAATTCAAATCCATTCAGTGCTCTCTCCTACCTTTGCATCCTGCCTCTGCCTACCGAAGGAGAAACTAGGAATTAGGAGAGTGAAGAGTTAGCCTTCATATCACAGGACTGGGAAGGAACACAATACCTCTCATAGTAACTGTGTAGGGGTCTTCAAGAAAGAGAGGCACAGTAGCGCACACTTGTAATCCCAGCACTCAGCAGGATGAGGCAGGAGGATCCAGAATTCAAATTGAGCCTTGGGGGCTACAAAAACAAATTTGAGGCCAGATTGAGTTACACACCAACAGTCTCTTAGCAAGGTGGCTGAATGGGGAAAGGTTCTTGTAGCACGAATCTTAAAAGTTCTTATTAATAAAAACAAACCCAGAGCCAGGTATTGGGGTGAATGCTGGAAGATCAGAGAGACAGAACAAGTCACAGCTAACCTCACTTTGCCAATTCCTCAGCTGATCCTGTTTCCTCAGACTGGAAGCCTCTGTGTCCTCATCTGAATGGATCTCAGCTGAACTGTGCTGCTCAAAGCCTAAAAACTTAACCAGCTCTAGTTCCTGGTCCTCACGCCTTAAATACCTTTCTGCTTTCTGCCATCGCTTCCTGGGATTAAAGGCACGAGTCACCGTACCTGGCTGTTTCCAGAGATTCCAGATGGATCTCTGCCTCCAGAAGGCTAGGATTAAAGGTGTGAGTGCCACCATTTTCTGGCCTCTATGTCTGTCTAGTGGCTGTTCTGTTCTCTGACCCCAGATAAGTTTATTAGGGTGCGATATATTGGGGAACACAATATCACCACAGGTTCTTGCCACTAGATGTGTCTATCTGAGTTTGATCTTTGGGACCCATATGAACTGATTTCCCCAAGTTGTTGTCTGACCACCCCAGGTATACCACAGCACATATATGCACACATGCACACACCCATACCCATACCAATAAATAAATAAACGTCATTTTAAAAAGTCTCCTGAGCCAGGCGGTGGTGGCACACACCTTTAATCCCAGCACTCGGGAGGCAGAGCCAGGCGGATCTCTGTGAGTTCGAGGCCATCCTGGTCTACAGAGTGAGATCCAGAACAGGAACCAAAACTACACAGAGAAACCCTGTCTCAAAAACAAACAAACAAACAAATATATAAAAGTCTCCTGTTATTCTACTACTCAGGAGGTAGAAGGGAAGGTCATTCTTTGGCTAAATAGAGTTCAAGACAAATTAGGACACAAAAGACTATCTCAAACACACACACACACACACACACACACACACACACACACACACACGTGAGAGAGAGAGAGAGAGAGAGAGAGAGAGAGAAGCACATAAAAGAGTCTCAAAAAATAAAAGAGGGGGAGTGATTGAGGACTTGAGCTGGAACATACCTCAATTTATGTGTGACAGTGCTTGCCTAGCACACGCAATGCCCTAGATTTGATACCTAGCACTGAAAAGGAGGGAGGGGACTTAAGAAGTAACTCAAGGAAAAACTCTTGAAGAAACGATTTCCTAAAGCCCCGGGAAAGCTTGAGGCGTAAAGCTTTTTTCGAGACAGGGTTTCTCTGTGTAACAGCCCTGGCTGTTCTGAACTGGCCCTGTAGACCAGTCTGGGCTTGAACTCACAGAAATCCACCTGCCTCTGCCTTCCCAGTGCTAGGATTAAAGGCGTGTGCCACCATGCCCAGACACTTTTATTCTTTATAATCCTGTTCTCAAAAATGTGTTCGTGTCTACTAGCTTATGAGAGCTCTATGGCAATGTGCTCAACAGGGCACAAACATAATCACAATACTATCTTTCACATCTGATGGAGCAGTGAGAGTCACTTACCAAAGACGGTGCAGTGAATGGCAACATAATGCACAGAATCAGAGCTGAGGTGTTCTGGAAGATTTCCCAGACCCCAGGAAGGCGGAAGAAAGACCGTTCACAAAATCCTAAGGTATGAACTAAAGCAGAAACTTCTAGGGTGACTGTTATGGGGCTAGCAGTGAAGAACATGAATCAGATTCAAAAAGAACTGAAGTCTTCAGATGAGGAGCCCACACGTTGGTCCGGGGTTGCAACAACTGGGATGCTATTACTGACAGTCTTGTTACTGCAACTTCTGCTCTAACCTGGGTTTTCGTTCTGGTCAGAATTTTGTTCTGGTCATCATTTCTTCTTATTGTGGGGACTCGTGCTCCGACCGTGACTTTTCCTATGATGAGGACTCTTGCTCTGGCTCTTACTTTTACCACCTTGAGGACTCTTGCTGCCCTTCCGACTTCTGCTAAGGTGCAGTTTTCCAATGTGGCCCTCACTGATGCTCAAGTGCGTACTCTCGCCAAGGTCCTGAGTATGGCTTTGGGAAGGACTACTGCTCCGGCTCCGACTTTGGCTCCGACTTCTGCTCCGATGGGAACCCCTGCCTTGGGGACTCTTGTTTTGATTACTAATGGAACTCTTGTTCTGGTTCTGGCTCTGATTTCTGTTTTGGCTACTCTGGCTCTCACTACTCTGACATGCATTAACAATAAAGGTTGAACTACAGCTGGCAATAGTGCTACAGGTGGAGCTCTTGGGTGAAGGCAAAGAACTGCTGTAGGGAATCTGGGGGGGATCTTTGGGTGGGCCTGGAGGGGACACAGCATAGGTATGAAGGCCACAGGGAATAGTATTGGGGCAAAGCCGAACTCGAGGGACAACAGGTAAACATCGGGGGTCAAAGGGTGTCCTCAGAGGGATAAAAGAATAGATGTGGGTAGAACAAGGAGGCACCACAGGCTTGCTATTGGGTGGTGGTGGACCCCTGGGGGCAGTATAAGTGCCACAGGGAACCACAGGCTGGTTATGACCCTGAGGGAGATGTGTAGAGTGGTTCAGGGGACTAGAGAGTGGGGATGAATAGGAAGTGGGAGGAACCACAGAATACATATGGGTATTGCAGGGGGATACTGGAGGTGGTCCATGGGGACTGCTCTTGGGAGATCTACCGGGCAAGAGAGGACTATAAGGCAGGCACTGGGGACAGGAAGTAGGGGCAACAGTTTTAAGGGTTGCTGGATCCACAGCAGTCTCTGGGGGATGTTCTTTTGGTAAGGAATTTGAAGTAGTTGTGATGGATGGCTCCATAAGAGGACAAGAGTGGCCAAAGGACTGGGAGAGAGGCTGAGGGGAGGTGTTGGTCTTATGGGACTTAGGATAATCAAGAGGGGTGTGGTGGGACGTGTTGACCAGGGAGCGACACCTGTAGGGAGTGCGTCGTGAATCTGCGGATCTGGGGGACTTCACTTGATGGGGAGCTGGGGTAGGGAGAGGGGGTTCATTATAACTTCTGGGTGACTGAGGTGGAGCTAAAAACTGGTTGCCCAAGGGAGATGGGAAATACAGGGTAGGATAAGCATACTGAGGAAGAGGTGCTTCTGTGGGGCAGGGTGTTAGCAAGAGGTAAGAGTTCCCCTCAGTCTCCCAAGACAGAAAGGACTCTAAGCAAGGCTGAGGCTGGGATGAGCTAGGAGAACCAGTCCTCTCAGGTGGTAGGTTGACAGAGTAAGGACTCCTAGGGGGAGGGATCTGGGACTCCGAGCAAAGGTGGGAATAGTGAAAAGTGCCCTGTTGGCTTAAGATGGGAGAGCAAGACACGCCTGCCTGAGAAGAAACTGGAGGGCCACAACCATTTTTCCCAAGAGATCCATCAAGCTCTGGTTTAGGTTCACAAGAGTCTGGAGGCTTAGGGTGGTCATGGTAAAGGTTGCCAGTGGGTGGAATAGATGCTGAGGAAAGAGGAAGGTCATTGTAACTTCTCCCCGAGGACCAGTGGGAGATCATGGGTCCAGTTTCCAAAACTCTGTGAGAAATGGGTGTGGATAGCAGAGGTCTACTTTCCACAGTCCGGTGAGCAAGGGGAGGAGAAATTATAAGGCCAGGTCTCAGGGGCCTATGGGTAAGAAGGGGTGAAATTATGTAATTTCCCTGGGACCCGGGCACATGGGGAGTCGAAATCACGGGGCTAGTTTCAAAGGATATATGAGTGAGTTGAGGGGAAGTTACTGGGCTGGTTCTGAGGGGCTGATGAATGAGAGGTGGGGAAGTCGCCGGACTACAGTAACAAAAGCACGGGCTTGGAGGACATGGACGCTGAGATCTTGAGGAACCGATGCAGTTGCAATAAAGGTTCCGCTGACCAGGAGAGGGTGACCCCTGAAGGCTGAATCGGTCAAAACACGGGCTCGGAGGGGATGAATGGGCCGGCTCTTGGCTGTACAGCCTTCCTAGGAGTGGGGAAAAGGGTTCAAAAGAACATCTTCTCTGTGGGGGTGGGGAAGAGGATACAGGGGCTTGAGGGGCTGGGGAGGGAACCGGTTGGGATAAGCAAGGAGATGTAATGGTGAACCTTTTGCCTGCATTTGGAGAAAGGCCAGTAGTACAGGGAAGGTGGTCGCTGAACTCTTTCCTGGACGGCAAAGGCACCTCAAGAGAGAGGACAGGGCTGAATCCTTTACTGCAGGGCAACGGAGACCCAGGAGGGAAGGGGTAGTTGTTATGAGCTTTTGCTAGGGGCGAGGTGGCAGGGGCTGAAAGTTCAAGGAGGAAAGGAGGAGAAGAGGTCATGGGACAGGAGGGGAAGGGAAAGAGGGAGAAATAAAAGGGAAAAGAAGGGGTGGGAAAGGTAAGGGAAAGGTAAGCAAAAAAAAAAAAAAAGGAATATGAGGCGATGTGACGTCACCGAAAGAACGAAAGCGCAGGTGATGACTTAACAGAGAGGGGCGGAGTCAGGAGGCTGCTTATGCAACAGGAAGAGGAGACTCGTTAATAAAAGGGCAGGCCGAGGTGTGATAACAGCTTCGAGAAGGTTACGGACCCTGGAGTGGATGCAACTGTGAACGACGGAAAACACAAGGGCTGTTTTAAGTTTCCCTCTAATGTCCCCCGCCAGACCTTACCCATTTCTTCTTATATCGGTATCTCCGCGGGACCGGTGTGAAGTCCCCGAGCTTCAGCAGCTTCCGAACACCTCTTACGGGCGCAGCCATGTCAGGGAGCAACGCCAAGGAACTCCGACCGGAACCGCAGCCGCGCACTCTCCGGTTCCGGGGAGGACTCTCCGCTACTTAAAATAAAAGCGGCAAAAGGGGAGGGAGTTAGGCTTGCGGCTCTCCCAGGGATCCGTCTGCCTCCGCCCGCCGAGAGCAAACACCGCCGACCAGAGACCCCGGGGAGCGTCGCGGCGGTGGCTGTGCACGAAAAGCTAAAGAGGCTCCCCGGGTGGAGGGTGTGGGGGGCTGGGGAGGGGACGGGGGACAGGGAAGGCCTTCTGGGCTCAAACTGCACGAGAAAGATCCTGAAGTAGAGCGAAATTAGACCAGATTTTTTTTGGCAGAAGCGGAATTGCGGGGAAGACGTAGAAGCTTCAGTTTCAAGATCTTTCATACGATACTTTTCAAGACTCGGTACCTAGTTTTGTGTTCTTTCTGAGAGACTCTTAGATTGTGTGAGCTTTAGATCCAACCACACTTGACTCCACTATTCAGGATCCAAGGAAGAGGAAGGAGTGATTAGTATTTTTAGAAATGATCGTGTGGCCGGGCATAGTGGCGTATGAGCTACATAGTCGACTCTGTCTCGGAAAGGGGGGGGGGGGGGGGAGGAGAGAGGAGAGAGAGAGAGAGAGAGAGAGAGAGAGAGAGAGAGAGAGAGAGAGAGAGAGAGAGAGAGAGGAGAATCATCTGACAGTAGTAGACCATCTATAGTAGCAAGAAAAGATGAGAGAGGGGATGGTTTGGATTAGTGAGAACACAGAGAACTCCAGTAACTGATACAATTGTAGGACAAATTGGTCCTTCTAAAGCAGCATAAAGCAGTGTGTGCTTCTCTTATATGAAACTCTGGGTTCAGTCCCCAGAAGCCCCTCCCAAGGTTTTGTTTGGTATTGTTTTGCTTTTTTTTTTTTTCAATTAAATAAAATACTGCTGTGTATGGATGGTAGGAAACACCTGTAATCCTAGCAGTTGGTAAGTGGAGGTAAGAGTTGGAGGCCAGTCTGGACCACAGGAGACTTAGTCTCAGAAAAATCAAAGACAAATTAATATATACCATATCTCAAGGTTAAACTGTCCTGTAGCTTTACTTTTATTCTTGTATTGTCATCCTGTATGTATTATATTATAGTCAGCTAAGTTATAATTTTTAAAATGTTAAAAATATGTCAAGGAGGTCTGTGAAAGTTGTGGGCCAGTCACCCTTAAGGAATTGGTGAGCTCCAGATTCAATGAGACTGTCTCAAGAATATAAGGTGGAGAACATACACCACAGACAGTTTTGTTTTGTTTTTGTTGTTGTTGTTTTGTTTTGTTTTCCTTTTTGTTGTTTTGTTTTTTGAGACAGGGTTTTTGTGTAGCTTTGGCTGTCCCGGAACTCACTTTGTAGACCAGGCTGGCCTCGAACTCACGACAGAGATCTACCTGCCTGTGCCTCTCAAGTGCTGGGATTAAAGGCATGCACTACCATGCCCAGCTTCCTTTTGCTGTTGTTTTTGGTTTTTTGTTTGGTTTTGGTTTTTTTTTTTTTTTTTTTTTTTTTAAGATTTATTTATTTATTTTGTATACAGCATGTATGACCAGAAGAGGGCACCAGATCTCATTACAGATGGTTGTGAGCCACCATGTGGTTGCTGGGAATTGAACTTAGGACCTCTGGAAGAGCAGCCAGTGCTCTTAACCTCTGAGCCATCTCTCCAGCCCTGTTTTGTTTTGTTTTGAGACAGGATCTTACTATGTAGCTTTGGCTAGCCTAGAACTCTCTATGTAGACCAGGTAGGCCTGGAAATCATACCTGCCTGCCTATGTTTCCCAAGTGCTGGGATTAAAAGTGTGTGCCCAAAATGTAACTCATACAAATATATATACATGCCCAAAATTTATTCATCATCCTAAGTCACATACATATCTGTTATTACCTTAAATAATGAGAGTACTGAAAATAAAGACTTGTTTAAGTGAGAATTTGAGTTTCAAAATTTTAGCAGGCCAAATGAAGCATGATGATTTATATCTTTAATCCCAGCACTCTGGAGTCTGAGGTAGGTGGATTTCTTTGAGTTAGAGATCAGCCTGGTCTTCATAGAGTTCAAGGCCAGCCAGGGTTATATAGTGAAACACTGTCTGAAAATGTTTTTCTTTTAATATAATCAGAGGAATGTTGAAATGACTTTGCTACTAGTTGCAGAAATCTTAATATCCCGAGTATTAAAGTGTAATGTATAGCTCGTAGAAGGCTTGCCTAGCATGCATGCATTGAGGCCCTAGGTTCAATCCTTCATATTGACAAAGCCAACAACAACAAAAAACCTATGATGTCTGAATGGCCTTTTCAACTATATGGAAATCAACTCCATCTTTACTGGGCAGAATTCATTAGTATTACCATGGATAAGTATAATTACATTGTCATCAGCTTTGTATAAGTTCACCTTAATTCCTACAAATTGGAGAGATGATTCAGTGATTAAGAGCACTTGTTGCTTTTGCAGAAGACCCGGGTTCAGTTCCCAGGCTCACGACCATCTGTAATTCCAGTTCTAGGAGATGTGATGCCTTCTGACATCTGCGGGTACCAGGCACTCACATGGCATATATACATGCAAGGAAAACACTCACACACATAAATTTTTGAGAGAACAAAACAAAAGGACATAAGATAGCCTAGTCAATATAAAATAAACCAGAGGTGTACCCTGGCAGCACAATGAATAAATTCCCAGCAAGATCTTCATCTACTAATTTAGAAGCTCTGGACAATTTCTCCAGACATGTCTTACCTCAATAGGATGTTAAGAGTTATTATTGTGTACTTTACAACAGGGTTTAGCTCTGTAACCCAGGCTGGTTTAAAACAATATGTAGAAAGGCTGGCCTCCAATTATCTTCCTGCCTCAGCCTCCTGAGTGCTCAGAGTGAGAATTTGGGCCTTGCAAAATCAGTGTGTAAAACCACCCAACAATCTGAGTATAATTCCCAGGACCCACACATAGTAGGAGAGAACCAACTCTCAAACTGTCCTCTGACCTCCACAGGAATGCCATAGCATGTGTCCCTTCAAGTCCCCCACATATTTTTAAAATCTTAAAAATTAAATGGGAGCCGGGCGGTGGTGGCGCATGCCTTTAATCCCAGCACTCGGGAGGCAGAGCCAGCGGATCTCTGTGAGTTCGAGGCCAGCCTGGGCTACCAAGTGAGTTCCAGGAAAAGGCGCAAAGCTACACAGAGAAACCCTGTCTCGAAAAACCAAAAAAAAAAAAAAAAAAAAAAAAAAATTAAATGGGAGGGTTGAACTGCGTCAACCATTCTCATGGTTTCAGATCTTCCTATGTTTTCACAGTGCTGATACAGTCTAAGGCCTTGTACTCTGTTGCTGAGCTATATTCAATCCCTACATACTCTGAATTATTCAAAACCCTCCAAAAGCTTGTCTGCTAAAGTGTGATGGATTAGAAGTTGATAATTTTGTCATTGTATCATTCATTCATTCATTCATTCACTTACTTGGTTTTTCAAGACAGAGTTCCTCTGTGTAGCCTTGACTGTCCTGGAACTCATTCTCTAGACCAGGCTGGGCCTCAAACTCATAGATTCACCTACGTTTTTGTAAGTGCTGGGATCAAAGGCGTGCACCACCACTGCACAGCTGATGTTCAATGTTTTCTTTTATTGAGACTCAGTCTCACTTGGGCCTGGGGAGATGACTCAGTAAAGTGCTTATTATGCAACCCTGAGACCTGGATTCATATCCTGGCACCTCATAAAAAGTAGGGTGCCTGAAATCCCAGGGCTGTGGAGGAAAGTCCTTGGGACTTGCTGGCCAGCCAGTCTAGCCAATCAGCATGCTCTAGGTTCAGTGAGAGACTCTGGAAAACATAGAGAGCAATTGAGACAGACACCTAGTATGAACCTCTGGCCTCATGAACACCTGTACACATACAGGAACACATGTACACATAAGGATAATTAATCCATAACACTCTATACCTTTTTGAAAATCACCAAACTTTCCAAAAGAAATATTGGAATATTACTTTAACTAGGCAAAGATATGTTACATTTGTTTATGTTGTGGAATGTAAAATGATGTTAAAAATGGGATACATTCCTGAAAAGAGTGTTAAAGAAAATCACAGGCTATACTGCTATGGAATAATCCTTTTGTACACTGTGAAGATTTGCCGCTGTAATTGGTTTAATAAAGAGGCTGACTGGCCAATAGCTGAACAGAATAAAGTCAGGCGAGAAAGCCAAATTGAGAATGCTGGGAAGGAAAAGGGAGGAGTCAGGAGTCGCCAGACAGACAGATGCAGAGGGAGCAGATGAATGTGCCATGCTAATAAAGGTATTGCCATGTGGCAGAGTGTAAATAAAAAATATGGGTTAATTTAAAATGTAAGCGCTAGGGCTAGAGAGATGGCTCAGAGGTTAAGAGCACTGGCTGGTCTTCTAGAGTCCAATTCCCAGCAACCACATGGTGGCTCACAACCATCTGTAATGAGATCTGGTGCCCTCTTATGGTATGCAGGCATACATGCAGGCAGAACACTGTATACAAAATAAACAAAATCATTAAGAAAAAAAATAATTTTAGTAATAAGCCTGAGCTATTGGCCAAGCATTTATAATTCATATAAGCTTCTGTGTGTTTTTGGGACTGGGCAGTCAGGACAGGAAACATCTGTGTACACTATACAGGTTGTCCAACAACAGGATAAAAAAAGAATTGGCTTTCCAAGTTTAGAATAAGGGCCACTGCCTGTAACCCAACTGCTCTGCCTGTATGAGTGCAGTAATGGCCCTTGACTAAAGAAAAATTACAGGCACTTGAACAACTAGTAAAAGAACAGTTAACTGCTTTTGATGCAGGTACCTTAGAACAAACGTTTTAATGTGATACAGAAAATTTTACCCTGTTGGGGATTATAAATTTCTCCTAAAAAAAATTCAAAGAGGAGATTCTCTTAATTATTTAGGATTTAAATTAAGTAAACAGAGAACCCAGCCACAAAAGGTACAGATTAGAAGAGATAGTTAAACGCTTTTTTTTCCTCTGTGTTAAAAGTCCTGGCTGTCCTGGAACTGGCTCTGTAGACAAAGCTGGGCTCAAACTCACAGATCCACCTGCCTCTGCCTCCTAAGTGTTGGGATTAAAGGCATGCACCACCACCGCCCAGCCAATTACACACTCAATGATTTTTAAAAATTATTGGGTGATATTAACTGTTTATGGCCTACCATTGGATTGTCTACTTAAGAATTAATTAGTTTCAAAATTTGCAAGATGACTCATATTTAAACAGTCTAAGACAATTAACAGCTGAAGCTGAAAAGTAAGTAGCCAAATTAGAACCAAAATTACAAAATGCCTATGTGGATCAATTAGATCTCACAACTGAATGTATTTTACTAATTATACCTCTTCCACTCACTCCCCTACTGGACTCACTATGCAGAGGGAGGATGATATTTTAGAGTGGATTTTCCTAGCTCACAGAGTAAAAATTTAAAAACCTATATGGAAAAGGTTTCTGAATTAATTGTAAAGGGAAGAATAAGACCATCAATTGTCAGAAATGGATTCAACTAAGATTGTAGTACCCTATACTAATGCTAAAATTGTTCAATTGTGGGTGATTAATGATGACTGGCAAAGAGCTTGTAGTAATTTCTTAGGAGAAATTAACAAATATGCCTTTTGTCTGGTACCTTCTGTTTGAAGTATGTAAATCTTATTAGAGTTTTCTGAACATTCAAAGCCTATGCAAAACTTGGTTATGGGGGGTTCTCAGCAAACTGAGATGTTCTGTGACGGGGAATTGCTTTGGAATTTGTTTCTGTGGGAGCTTCAAGGTAAGAGGTTTTTTGGTATGTGGAAATTGACTTGCTAAAAGGTGTAAACTGTATAACAATAAGAAAGCCATTGAAAAGCTACAGTCAGTTCACCAGAGGCTGACTCCCCCTACAGCTGAGAAGGCTACTCATCCTAGAGTGGCCCTGTTTCTTCCACAGACCCATGTGAACCGAACACCGGACACAACAGTGGAATATTACTTTAACTATGTAAATATATTGCATTTGTTTAACTATGTAAAGATGTGTTGCTGTTTCATCTTGTCTGCCTAAGGCACCTGATTGGTCTAATAAAAAGCTGAACAGCCAATAGCTAGGCAGGGCTGGTGGGTAGAGAGAATAAAAGGAAGAATCTAGGCTCAGGGAAGAAGAGAGGAAAGACTGAAGGGGAATGAGAGGGAGACTTCCAGGGTGAGCCAGGCAGGCAGTCACCAGACAGACAGACACAGAGTAGGACATACAAAAAGAAAGGTAAAAAACCCCGAGGCAAAACATAGATGAAGAGAAACCGGTTAAGTTTAAGAGCTAGTGGGACAATCATAAGCTAAAGCCAAGCATTCACAACTAATAGTAAGTCTCTGTGTCATGATTTGAGAGCTGGTTGGTGGCCCAAAGAAAGTGTATTACAAAATATAAAGAGTAGTACTTTTTTTTTTTTTTACAAGTCTTTTGCTAATAAGGTTGGAGAAATGCCTCCTCAGGAGTGCTATTAGTCCCTAACACCCACATAAGACAGCTTACAACCACCTGTAACTCTAGCTCCAAGGGATGAGCCCCTCTCATCTGGCTTCTATGGCATCTATTCACATGCCCCTATACACACATTTAAAAATAAAATATAATCTTTAAACAAATTTTCTGGTAAATTACTTTCTGTTTAATAGAGGACAGACTATCACACTTGCTGTGGAATGTTCTGTATGGCAAATGTGTTGCTAGTTAGTCAATAAATAAAACACTGATTGGCCATTGGCTAGGCAGGAAGTGTAGGCGGGACAAGGAGGAGAATAAAGCTGGGAAGTGGAAGGCTGAGTCAGAGAGACACTGCCAGCCGCCACGATGACAAACAGCATGTGAAGATGCCGGTAAGCCACGAGCCATGTGGCAAGGTATAGATTAATGGAAATGGATTAATTTAAGCTGTAAGGACAGTTAGCAAGAAGCCTGCCACGGCCATACAGTTTGTAACCTATATAAGTCTCTGTGTTTACTTGGTCGGGTCTGAGGGGCTGTGGGACTGGCAGGTGAGAGAGATTTACCCTGACCGTGGGCCAGGCAGGAAAACTCTAGCTACACACACTTGCTTCTTCAATGTGTTCAGATATTAATAACTAAATTTTTGTTGATATTACAGCCAAACTTGATAAGTAACTGTTTCCTTGATTAACAGTAAAGGTTAGTGGTGTTAGAAGATACTGGATTATATCTAGAGGTTTCTAAAGTTTTGCTACACTAAAATTCACTGACTTAGCCATACTTGGAATGAATCTTTTGCCTATACAGTGGGTTTTTTGTAAAGTACTGGTTCACTGAACTATGCAGATCTTCCAAATGTTTCAAAAAAAATTTAATGGGACATGTTTTGAGGCTTTTCCTAGGGAGATGTGAATAATAAAGCACCTGTTCACTCCAGATAGGGCACCAATGAAGGCCAAAATAATTCCACACTATTCTAGCTTGGTGAGCTAATGAGTCTAGCTGGGTTGCTTACAGGAGCATGAATGAATAGCTACTTACAGGACCATGAACAAAGTAAGGGCCATTCATATTGGATGGTTATTAGTTATTTCTTGTGTGTGTAGTGTTATAAATACCTATCTACATCCCAAAGGCCAGAAGAGGACATCTGGTGCCTGTTCCAGCATGCTCTGTAGCCCAGCGCGGCTTCAAACTCCTTATCTTCCTGCTTCAGTCTGCTAAGAAGTCACATTACAACATGCACCACTACACCCAACTTAAGTTTTTAATTATTCTGTACTTTCTATTTGAAATAGAGCAGTAGTTGTTAGTCAAAGGCAATTTTTGTCTCTCCCTCAGGGGTCATTTTGTAACATCTGGAGATATTTTGGATTGCTATAACTTCTTGGTGTTTCCAGTATCTACTAGTCAGAGGGATACTGCTAAGCACATGGGTAACATGACAGCCCTTCCCAACAACAAAGAATTATCTGACCCAAAATATCAATGATACTAACATTGAGAAAATAATGTGGGTAGACTGGAGAGATGTTTTAGCAATTAAGAAAGCAAACTGGGAGCTAAAGAGATGGCTCAGCGGTTAAGAGCACTGGCTGCTCTTCCAGAGAACCTGAGTTCAATTCCCAGCACCCATATGGCAGCTAGGAACTGTCTATAACTCCAACATCTGACACCCTCACACAGACATACATGCAGGCAGAACACCAATGAACTTAAAAAATATATATATAAACTTTATAGAGGACTGGAGTTCACTCCCCAGCACCCACTTCAGGCAGATCAAAAACCTCTTGTAAATTCCAGCTCCAGAGAGACTCCAATCAATGCCTCTGTGTGTGGTGTATGTATACACCTCTGTGGGCACCTGTATTCATGTGCACATATCACACAAAGACAAACAATTTAAAAATAAATCTTGTCTGGCATGGTGGTGCACACCTTTAATCAGAGCACTCAGGAGAAAAAGGCAGAAGCAGGTGGATCTCTAAGTTTGAGGCCAGCCTGATCTACAAAGAGAGTTCCAGAACATAGAGATCTGCCTCAAGATAGATCGATCGATCAATAGATAGATAGACAGGTAGATAGATACATAGCTATAGATTAATTGATCATAAAAAGAAAACAGGGATCTTTAAATGTTCTGATTCTTTTTTTGGTTTTTCAAGACAGGGTTTCTCTGTGTAGCTTTGCGCCTTTCCTGGGACTCACTTGGTAGTCCAGGCTGGCCTCGAACTCACAGAGATCCACCTGGCTCTGCCTCCCGAGTGGAATGTTCTGATTCTTATATCAATCTTATTGGTTTGTTTTTGCTTTTTAAAATTTAATTTATTTGTATTTTATGTACATTGGTTTTTGTTTTTTGTTTTTTTTTGGGTTTTTCGAGACAGGGTTTCTCTGTGTAGCTTTGCACCTTTCCTGGGACTCACTCTGTAGACCAGGCTAGCCTCGAACTCACAGAGATCCGCCTGGCTCTGCCTCCCGAGTGCTGGGATTAAAGGCGTGCGCCACCACCGCCCGGCTACATTGGTGTTTTGCCTGCATCTATGGCTGTATGAGGGAACAAGAGTTACAGACAGTTGTGAGCTGCCATGTGGGTACTGGGAATTGAACCTGGGTCCTCTGGAGGAGCAGCCTGTGCTCTTAATGGCTGAGCCATCTCTCCAATCCACCCCCTCAGTTAATTTTTTAGGTAAACACAGGTGCATACATGCCACAATACATGTGTAGTGGTCAGATCCAGGAAACCCTCCGGAGTGGGTTCTCCCATGCCTGTGGGATCTGGAGATGGAACCCACGTCAGCAGGCCTGGGTGCAAGAGTCTCTACCCACTGAGCTATCTCACAGACCCCACTTTTGTTTTATAAGGCGGAATCTCGTGTAGTTCAGGCTGGCCTCAAATGTACCATGTAACTCGGCATGACCTGAACTTCTGATCTACTTACCCTCACCTTCCAAGGGCTGGGATTACAGGCATGAGCCACCATGTCTGGCTTCTTGGATCAGTCTTGACAATTTGAGTCTTTCAAAGAATTGGTGTGAACCACTAGGTAGACAGGTTAGGGCAAGGCAGAGAAATCTCTATGGGTTTCAGATGCTATGTGATAACATTCTCAGCTTTCGATTGGTTTTATGAAGCTTATGAAGGTTTTACATATAGTCACATGAGTGGTAGGTCAAGTACAGAAGGGGCAGTGAATGACCATTAAGGAGATAGTCTGTCTCTGGACAGGCAACATTACAACTCTTTGCAATCAGTCCTAATCAGTCTATGAGCCTTGTAGAATCTTTAATGTGGGCATTTTTTAATTTTGTTGTTTTGTTTTTCCTGGGAACTTAAATCATAGCATAAAGTTCAATAAGAGCTTACAAGACTTGGTTACAACTCAAATGTCTCCAGTTCTGATAAGTGTATGAACTGTTCAGTTGCAGCTACCCAGTAGTTTTTGCCTAGCCTTGGGAAGCTTTACCTTTTATTTGTAGTTAGAATTTAGTGAGACTCAAGTATCCTCTAAGCAAAATTCTGGGTAATTCCCACCTTTATATAACACAAGTATAATAGTTTAATAATACTAAAATCTGGGTGATGGTATAGTAAAGTACACTATAAAGTTTCAGCTTTACTGTACATTTGAAATTTTAGTAAGATGGTTAAAAAAAAAAAAATACTTTTGAGACAGCGTTTACACAGTCCTGGCTGGCCTGGAGCTTGCTAGGTGGACCAGGCTGGCATCTGCCTCCCAAAAGCTGGAATTAAAGGTGTGCAGCACAGCAAAGGTCTTTACCATCTGTGACGTTCATCTGTGAGGCTTTTTTCAGTATCACTAGTTGTACTGAGTTATCAGTCTACTAATTGAAGTACAGGCACTAATTTTCATTCACTTTCTCTCTAGGTTATTTTCTTTCCTTCATTAATTTTTTTAAAAAAAATTTCTTTTAGAGATGCTTCTGTTGCCCGGCTGCTATTACACTCCTTGGCTCAAATGATCCTCATCCCTTAGCCTTCCAAACAGCTGAGATAATCCTTGTTAGGGAGTGAAGGCAGGAGAATGTTACCTGGAAACTGGGACTACAGGAGTATGCTACCATGCTCAATTTCACCCCTCCCTCCAAATACTGTTTGGGGGGGGGGGTATGTGCATATGCCACGGCACATGTGTACAGGTCAGAGGGTTACTTTTGGGAGTCAGTTTTCTTCTACTATGTGAGTCCCAGGGGTCAGACTCAGGCTGTCAGCATGGAGGCAAGTGTCCTTACCCACAAAGCTACCCTGATGGCTTCCTTTTAAAAATGTTTTGTTGGGGCTGCAGAGATGGCTCAGTGGTTAAGAGCACTGGCAGCTCTTCCAAAGGTTCTGAGTTTAATTCCCAGCAACTACATGGTGGCTCACAGCCACCTATAATGGGATCTGATGCCCTCTTCTGGCATGCAGGTGTACATGCAGATAGAGCACCATATACACAAAATAAATAAGTCTTAATAAATTATAAAAAAAAAGTTTTGTATGTTTGTGTGAACACTCATGTGCTCATGCACATGGCAGCTAGAAGTCCATGTTAAGTGTCTGCAAGTTTCTGAGGGTACTAGGTACACATGTGGTGTACTTACATACATGCAGACAGAACACTCATACAAATAAAATAGAACAGCCAGGCAGTGGTGGCATATGCCTTTAATCCCAGCACTCAGGAGGCAGAGCCAGGCGGATCTCTGAGTTTGAGGCCAGCTTGGACTACAGAGTGAGATCCAGGACAGGCACCAAAACTACATAGAGAAACCCTGTCTCGAGGAAAAAAACAGAAACAAAAACAAAAAGTAAAAATTAAATCTTTAAGCCAAGAGCATGCCTTTGATGCTAGCACTCAAGAGACATTGACAAACAGATATCTGTGAATGAGGCTAGCCTAGTCTACAAAGCATGTTCCAGGCCAGCCAGAACTACATAATGGGACTCTGTCTCAAAACAAACAAACAAAATAATATTAAATCTTAAGAAAGAAACTTGCCGGGCGGTGGTGGCGCACACCTTTAATTCCAGCACTTGGAAGGCAGAGCCAGGCGGATCTCTGTGAGTTCGAGGCCAGCCTGGGCTACCAAATGAGTTCCAGGAAAGGCGCAAAGCTACACAGAGAAACCCTGTCTCGAAAAAAAAAGAAAAAAAAGAAAAAAAAAGAAAAAAAAAAAAAAGGAAACTTATTGGATACTAAAACCCAAAAAACCAACCAACCAAAAAGGGACAAAAGATAATTTGAGATGAGAAATGAGGAATTAAACAATTACTTTCATCTTTATGTGTGATAATTTTATACATATATACATCCTATCACTAGAGATCATTTAGTCGCTAGGTAACAGGAGTCGCTTACATTCTCTCCTTTATACTTGTCTGAAAGGACCATTTTTCTGGGGGTATGGGGTTGGGTCCCTCCAGGTAGCCTAGATTGGCTCTGCACTCCTGCTACAGTCTCCCTATTGCTGAAATTTAGGCATGCCTAACCACACCCTGCACAAAATTTCTAATTAAATAACATTCTAAAGTAGGGACTAGGGAAACACACAGTGGTAGAGTTCTTGCCTAGCATGCATAAGACCCTGGGTTCAACTCCTAGCATCACCAAAAAAAAAAAAAAAAAAAAAAAAAAAAAAAAAAAAAAAGGGGGGGGGGAAGAGGGTGGGGTCTCAAAGGAGTTTTTATCACCTGCCTATAATCTGATACTCAAGCTGAGGCAGGAGGATTGAAATTTTGAGGGCCAACAAATACAATTTAGCAAGACTCACAAAATAAAGTAAAAGGGTGAAATATAGCCCAGTAGAAAGGCACTTGCCTAGCATGCACAAAACTGTGGGTTCGATTTTACTTAAAAAAAAAAAATTAAAAACCAAAATAATAAAGGGGTGGCAGAGGAAGTACAGACAGCAAGTCCACAGATCAGTTTATTAAGATGGAATCACTGCTATTACATGCAAGAGAAGCTACTTGCCATAATCAATAAGATTCTCAAGAATTTATGATACACATTAGAAACAAATGGTTCAAAACCACAAGGAACTTTTCCTGATGCCCTGTGACAAGGCTGAGGTGGATGAATCTGCATATTCACTTCAAGCTGCTGAAGAGTTTGTGGGCCACCTAGACAAGAAAAAGAAAATGTCATCACTTGGATTTACAATCACGGCTCACAGGTCTTCCTAACCTGGAACAGTAGTACTCCTTTCTTGACACTCTCATTCTTAAGCATCCTTACCCACACTTGGGCCCTAGTAACTCCCTTCGGTTACCCAACTCTTTCCTGTCTGCAACTCTGAATTTTTTTCATCTACTTTTTAAAAATAATTTATTTTATGTGCATTGGTGTTTTGCCTGTGTGTATGTCAGTGTAAGGATGTTAGATCCACTGGCACTGGAGTTGCAGATAGCTATGAGCTGTGATGTGGGTGCTGGGAATTGAACCCAGGTCCTTTGGAAGAACAGCAGTGCTCTTAATTGCTGAGCTATCTCTCCAGGCCCATCTTTTTCTTTTAGAAGATGCATGTAATCTCCTATAAGCTTCCACTAAATAATCACCACACATCTGTTTTTGGAATTCCCTTTGGAGGAATGTACCACCACCCTACTAAAAATCTAAAACTTTTTATATTTCTCTTGGATATATATGTAGGAATGGAATTGCTGCTAGGTGCTATCTGTGACCATATGCTAGATCCATGCTTAACTCTTTACCCTAAAAAGAAAGGATCTTTCTGTTTAGACCAGACTGCCTTCAAACACCTGGGCTCCAGTGACCTTCCTGCCTCAGACTCATGAGTAGCTAGGACTACAGATGTGTGCTCCCACAGCTGGCTCTATGCTTGCCCTTCTAAGGAACTGCCAAGCTATTTTACGCACTGGCTGTGCCACTCTGTATTTCTATCAGCAGAGTGTGAAGTGTCTACTTTCCCCACATCTCCAACATGGGACACCTACCCCTCCCGCCCCACTGGTGATCAAATCCAGGCCCCACTAGACAGGTGCTCTACAACCTACACAGAGAATATATTCTCAGTAAGTGACAAGCCAATCAGTTGTCTCTCTCTCTTTTTTTTTTTTTTTTTTTTTTAGGCAGGACCTCATTCTATAGACTAGACAGGACTAAAACTCAATATGTAGCCCAGGGTGGCCTCAAATTCATGGCAATCCTCATGCCTCAGCATTCCAAATGGTAAGTGCTAGGATTCTAGGCATGAGCGAGCACACCTGGCTTACCTAATCAGTTTTTTGTTTGTTTGTTTTGTTTTTTGGTTTTTCGATGACAGGGTTTTTCTGTGTAGCCTTGGCTGTCCTGGAATTCATTCTATAGACGAGGATGGCCTCAAACTCACAGAAATCCGTCTGCCTCTGCCTCCAAGTGCTGGGATTAAAGGCGTGTGCTACCACTGCCCAGCTACCTAATCAGTTTAATAGAATTAATCTTATCAGATCTTATGTGTGTAATATGAATAAATTACTGATATATGGAAGAGTGAAGCACAAGCTTACCTACAAAGAAAAAACTGGCCGGGCACTGATGGCGCACACCATTAATCCCAGCATTCAAGAGGCAAAGGCAAGTGGATCTCTGTGAGTTCAAGGCCAGCCTGATCTACAGATCATTTCCAGGACAGCTAGGACTGAAACCCTGTCTCAAAAAAGAGAGAAAATAACTTTATATAAACAACCAGTTATAAGACATACTGAAGGAACACACTCGCAGAAAGAACAGACTATTAAAAGCACAGTATCTGGGACTGGGGACATGCTGTCTCAGTGGTCAAGAACACCAGTTGCTTTTTTAGAGGTGCAGAGAACCTGAGTTCAGTTTCCAACACCCACATGGTGAGTCAGAACTGTCCACAAATCCAGTTACAGGAGATCTGATGCCCCTCTTCTAACTTCCTTGGGCACCAGGCACATACACGGAACAAAGACATACATGCAGGCAAAACACCACACAAAATCCAGGGCTAGGGGTGTAGCTCAGCGGATAGACTATTTGCCTAGCATGCATAAGGCCTTGTGTTTTATCTCCAGTACTAAAACAAAAAAAAAATATAAGCTCCAGCTTCCCTACTATTTAACAGTGCATGTTAGGATGTTGTTTTTTTCTCCTGTCAGAATCTGTTCCAATATGTGCAATGTTGATAGTGATACATATGTGGTAAGGATTAGGGACATTGACGGATGTAAAATGCTTGTCACAAAACCCGACATCCAGGGCCCATAGTAAATGGTTACTGATGGGTCTACATGGAGCACGAAGACCACTGTTTAGCTTTGTCCTTCCCATCTTCAGAATGACTTACACAGTGATCCCGTGCATGTAAGAAGTCAAAGAGCTCCTCTGTACAATCCTCTTCTGTCTGTGATCGGGAAGATACACGCTGATCACAAAGCTCTAGTCGCTCTCGGGCCTTCACACACTTCTCCATCTGCTCACATTGCTCTCTCACTGTTGTTAGGGGGTCCTGACAAAGAAACAGAAAAAAAAAAAGGAAGCTTCAGAAACATCCGCCAAATATATATGCTTTGGTCAGTATAATCACCAAATCAAGGTGCTACCTCTGACTTACCATACAGCCAGTAAGCAGAACCATACTGTAGCCAGAAATGGCAGAACAGGGACGCCTATTTAATTCTTTGATGCTAAGTACTAGGGAAGTTTCAAATTTCTGCCTTCCAAGGTTGCCAGTATGCACTGAAAGGCTCAGCCCTCCCTATCTGAGAAACAAGGGAGTAAAGGAAACCTGGTCAAATAGGAAGTACATCTACTAGAGGCATCACTTGTTAACACAGCATTTAGGATTCAATTTCCCTATGTAAAAGAATCAGGCCTAGCACTCTACTTGCAAAGTCAGAAAATGCAAACATGGAGAACTAGCCAAGAGATTTCCTTCCAGAGTTCTTTATTAAACCACAAATAACAGATGAGTGCCAGACCTTCAAGATGCTGTCTGATTCCTGACAAAACCAAAGAAGCCCCAAACCTAGAAAAGACATCATTTTCTAGGCTCACAACCCCAAACACTCCACTGCATAGGAGGTGTTAAATAAAGGCTTATTCCATCATTTCCCCCAAGTTGTCACAGATTCCTTCATAAAGCTCAAATTTCCTACTTCTAGTAAGGTAGTTCAAAATCAGAAGCAGCACTTACCACTAATTCTTCCTCCTCTTCTTCCTACAAAAGTTAAAGAAAATTAGTGTCAGCAGCAATTTTATAACATACATTTCCCCAATCATACTAATACTATAAATATGGAGAAAAGACTATTAATCATATTGTTTTATGATGTTTTGTTACCCTACGGTCTTTGACAGTTTCAGTGCTAAATCTTGCCTCCCCAGAACGAGCTAATTTTTAGAGATAAAATGCAGTTTGCCTGGGAACACAACTTTCATGTACCAGTCAATCTAAAAACCATATAGCCAGTCACTTCCTTAGGCAAATCTCACACACAAACTCTGTATCGCCCTTATACTCCAGAGGCAAAGGTCAACAAGGGGTCAGCACCAGTTCCGAGCTCACTGAAATTATTCTAACTATCCAACCCTTAATTTGATCAAGCCTGCTTCTTTCGCCTCCATCTTTCCTCCCCAGAGGAACCACGGCTCTGAGCCTTGTTTTCCTTGAGACTTCTTGTGTAATTGGTAAGGTCTCACTCTAGTCCAGACTGGCTTCGTGTCTGTGGCAGTCCTCCCACCTCACCTTCCTTCACCTTCCAAAGCACTGAAATTACAGATGTGAGTCACCATACTCAGTTCCCTTCCCAACTTTTATAAAAATACTTGTGTGTGTGTTGCACATGCACAAGAGTGTACAAGTGTATGCATCATTGTGCACAGAGGCCATGGGTGGGGGCATCAGGCATCCTCTTGAACCTTGCTAGGGAGGCAGCCAGTAAGCCCTAGTGATCTTCCTGTCTCTGGTCCCCTCAGTGTGTAATGCCTAGCTTTTATCCAAGTGCTATGATCCATTCTCTAGTCCTCATGCTTGGGCAGCAAGTACTCTTAAGCACTGAGCCATTTCTCTAGCCCTAACCTGTTTTTGTTTTATGAGACAGGGTCTCAGTATGTAGCCAGCCTGGCCTTGAACTTGCAGCAGTCCTCCTGCTTCAGCCTTAATGCCTGGATCACAGGCATGTGCTACCAGCGTGCCCAGATCCTCTGGTTCCTTTTGCTCACTCCCCCACGCTATCCTGCATTATGTGGCATGTCCCTTTCTCTCAAGAACTATATGCAATAAATTCTCCTGCCATTCTTTCTTCTTCCTGCTCTTTTCTCTCTTTCTTTCTCTCCTTCTTTCTTTCTTTTTAAAGATGTATTTATTATGTATATAGTGTTCTCTCTACACATATGCCTGCAGGCTAGAAGAGGGCACCAGATCTCATTCTAGATGGTTGTGAGCCACCATATGGTTGCTAGGAATCAAACTAGGACCTCTGGAAGAGCAGCGAATGCTCTTAACCTCTGAGCCATCTCTCCAGCCCTGCTCTTTTCTTTTTTAAATTTAATTGTTAATTAGATTATGGTGATATATTTGTAATCTAAGAAATAAAGGTTGCCTGAAGATCAAAGGACAAAGCCAGTCACAGAGTTAGCCATAGAGGTCAGGCAGGTGGCACACACCTTTAATCCTAGCACTCAGGAGGCAGAGGCAGAGATCCGTCTGGATTTCTGTGAGTTCAAGGCCACGGCTGGGCTAACACGAGATTAATCCAGTCTAAAGAGAAACAGCCAGGCAGTGGTGGCACACACCTTTAATCCCAGCACTAGGAAGCTTGAGACAGGAAATGATATGGCTGGGCAGAGAAAGGAATAAAAGGTGAGAGGAGACAGGAACTCTCGCAGGCTGAGGAGTTGTTAAGGTTAAGAGGTGGTAGCTGTGGCTTGCTCTGCCTCTCTATCTTTCAGCTTTCGCTCTGATATCTGGCTCCGGGTTTTTATAAGACCATTTAGGATTCATGCAAAAAAAAAAAAAAATCTGGCACCCAACTTTTGGGGGCATGAATTCATGAAAAAGCCACTTGCCAGTGGCTGCCACTGGCACAGGCCAGAGCTACACACGGCCAGAGTCCCTACCCTGCTGGCTAATTTTTTGTTGCAGCCTCTCTGCAGCAAGCTCCATAGGTTCTGGGGCTCCAAAGCCCACAGGAGTTAGCAGCTTTTACACACTCCTCTGTGCAGACAGCTGACTCCACAGGAGCGGGCCCAAGCCCAGGCTCCGGCTCCAAACACACCGGCATTGGCTGCTTTCTCATGCTCCCCGTGCAGACTGCTGGCTCGTTGGCTTCTCCCCTCTCCCGGTGGGCTTTCTCTGGGCCCCTCCTCGGGCTGCGGCCACACCATCATCTGAATTGTCCTTGTCAGCAGATTTGGTGAGTCAATTGAGATTTCTTAAAGGGAGGAATTAGTTAAAAGAGTTTTTTTCCCACATTAAAAAAAAAAAAAAGGGAGGGGGCTGGAGAGATGGCTCAGAGGTTAAGAGCACTGGCTGCTCTTCCAGAGGTCCTGAGTTCAATTCCCAGCACCCACATGGTGGCTCACAACCACTTGTAATGAGATCTGATGCCCTCTTCTGGCCTGCAGGGACACATGCAGGCAGAATACTGTATACATAATAAATAAATAAATAAATCTTTAAAAAAAAAAAAAAGGGAAATACTATTACAATGGAAGAAGTTTGGTCTCTGTTTGATAACACACTAGACAGTCTGCACACCTGACACAGCAAACACACAGAAGAAGTCAGTGGACAACTTGTGAAAATCAGTTTTCTCCTTCCGTCATATAGGTCCTGGAGGTTGAACTCAGATTGTCAGGTGTGGAGGCAGGCACTTTTACCATGTCAATGGCCTTTTATTTTTTAAGATAGTGTCCTGCTTGTAGTCCTAGCTGGCCTTGAACACTTCATTGTCCTGCCTCAGCCTCTCAAGTGCTAGGATCACACATATAAGCCACTATGCTCAGTCCATAAATTCTTTCAAAGGTAGCTGTCTCCATGTATACCACCTCACCATATACTGTATTATTTTGAGACAGACACCACCTCACTTTCATGAGTAAGATCTAAGTGTGTAGGACAGTCTACATTTTATGAAGTACATATAGCCTTTAGGATGTGATTAGTCAGCTCTTAAGGAAGCAATCCTAATTTAGAAACAATAAACAGTGACTATTAAATACTTCCTGATAATAGACTCAAGCCACCAGATAATCCAATGAAACCTAAAGAACTTAAAAAGTATTTTGGTAGTCTAAGGATGAAGCTCAGTGACAGAGTGCACAAAAGGCAGAAGATCAGAAGCTCAAGTCTGAGTCCAGCCTGGACTATAGAAGACCCTGTCTCAAAACAATAACTGAAGTATCTGGTAAATACTGCTAGAAATGGCTACACTTTGTCTTTATATCCTAAACTAAATTTAGAGGAAAACCTTTTCAGATTTTCACTATTTTTTTAACTATGGGTATGGGGGTAGAGCACATACACTAATGCAGGTGCCTGTGGAGGCCAGGGACATCAGATCCCTTGGAATCAAAGTTACAGGCAATTCCGAGCCTGATGTAAGTACTAGGAACTGAACTCAGAGCCTCTGCAAGAACAGTACTGGATCTTAACCATCTCTCCAGCTCTTTTTCTAGCCTCTTAACTTGAATATTGAATATGAAAGTGGTCAAACCTAAATCCTTTCCTTTAGTCACCTTAACTAAAGCTATAATCACTGTCCTTTGGCTTGCAGATCAATAAAATTATAAAAGTCTATACAACTTCACCCAAGACCTTAGAAACACCAGGTCTACATTATCTTTCTTATCCCAGTGTGTACCTTCAAAATAGTTTCCTTTCTTTACCTAATTGTAAAAACTATCTATAGGAGCATAGGCATAGGTCCTATCTGGTGCATGGCAGTTATTTACCTGTGTATATATGCAGGTATCCACATTTGGGAGAAGAGAAAGTAAAGGCACATAGGGAAATAAAAAGATGAGCTCAACAATCATGCTTCCCAAATCCCAACACAAAACAGTACCCTAGAAGGGAGGTTCAACTGTAACCTCAGCTCTTTACTCTAATTGGCAAGGTTTCTCCTAAGTGTGAAGTTGTTATTTAAGATATAAATTCTAGTTTTTCATCAAGTTCCTTAAATGATTTATTAGTGGGCTGGAGAGATGGCTCAGAGGCTAAGAGAACTTGCTGCTCTTGCAAAAAAACCAGGTTTGATTTACAACACCCACATGTCAGCTCACAACCATTTCTAATTCCAGTGCCAGGGGATCCAACATCCTCTCCTGACTTCCCTGAGTACCAGGCCACATATACATGCACAGGTGCACAGCATACATGCAAGCAATACAGTCATATGCATAAAAATAAAGTTTTTAAAATTCACATTGAGGATGAATGAATTAGTGGGCTGGAGAGATGAAGATGATTCAGAGGTTAAGAGCACAGGCTACTCTTCCAGAGATCCTGAGTTCAATTCCCAGTAACCACATGGTGCCTCACAACCATCTATAAAGAGATCTGATGCCCTCTTCTGTCATGCAGGCAAACATGCAGCCAGAACACTGTATACATAATCAATAAAATAAATCTTTAAAAAAAATTCACGCCGGGCGGTGGTGGCGCACGCCTTTAATCCCAGCACTCGGGAGCCAGAGCCAGGTGGATCTCTGTGAGTTCGAGGCCAGCCTGGGCTACCAAGTGAGTCCCAGGAAAGGCACAAAGCTACACAGAGAAACCCTGTCTCGAAAAACCAAAAACCAAAAACCAAAAAAAAAATTCACAACGAAAAAGCCCTCCCCCAACAAACAAAAAAACCAAAAACCTGACATCAGAGCTCAGTGGTAAAGTACAACTTGAGAATACTTAAGGCCCTGGATTCAAGGTCCAGCATAAGAATAAAAAGGTCCTAAGCTTGCTGCCAACAACCTGAGTTTGATCCCAGGAGCCCAGTGAAAAGACCTATTGACAGATGCAAACACACACTAACTCCTATCCATGCACACAAAAGATGGCTCAGCAGTTAAGAGCACTTGTCCCCATTCCAAAGAACCCGTGTTCTTCCTGGCACCTGCATGGTAGCTCACAAACATTTGTAACTCCAGTTCTGGGGGATCTAATGCCCTCTTATGGCCTCAGAGGACACCAAGCATGCAAGTGGTACACAGATGTACATGCAAGCAAAACACAAACACACGCTTACCAAAAAAATAAAAATTGTGGGGAAAACCTTGAAATTAGTGTTCTTAGACCACTGTGTCATTTCCCAGTTAGCAATGCTACAACTTAGTAATTATGTCAAAGATACCATATCAAACAAATCCAAACAGAGGTTTAATTACGGACTCTTTCCACCAATGAGAAAAACCAAAGCCACATCGAATAAAAGGACTTAATCTCCAATAATTATGATCTTTCATAAAATTAATTCAACTTTCTTCATTTTATTATTTATTGGTTTATTGGCTTTGGTTTTTTGTGGCTTTTTGGTTTTTTGTTTTTTTTTTGTTTTCTGACACAGGGTCTCTTTCTATAGTTCTGGCTGTCCTGGAGCTAGATGTGAAGACCAGGATGGCCTTGAACTCAGAGATCCTCCTCCCTGCTTTTGCCTCCTGAGTGCTGGGATTAAAAGCATGGACTAACACACCTTTTCTTAATTTTAAAACTTATCTGTTGCCGTTGTGGTTTTTAGTACCCTGCTGAACTTTCTGAGCCTGGCTCCAGCACATTCTGAAAATTGCTAAGACTAGAAAAAATTAAAGGATAAACAATTTTCCAAATAATTCCAAATCCATAGCCCCAATGGCTTGTCTTGAAGAAGAGAGAGGACAAATATATAGGAAATGGAAGCAAAGCGAGTCCCTTTTGTAAAGTACTGTGGTTAGCGCTCTGGCTCTAAAGTTGTGTGGTTTAGGACTCTATTCTCAGCTGCACTGTCTTGCTAGTTGTGTGCATTTAGAAAAGATAATAAACTTCCTTGCTGGCTGCATTATCTATAAAAATGACCCCCCAAAAATGTGCCTAATATTTACCTCGTGGGAAAACTGCAAGTTAAACGTCTTAGTACATGTAAAGCACTCAGAAGAGCAAGCAGTTAGTATTTATCACATTGGGAAAGAGCTCCCTCTTTCATCACAGAATTACATTGCACATTCTTAGACTGTCCCCAAAGATACAAGTCCTCGGCCATCTCCATCTCAAAAGATAAAGACTACTTTTTGTTTGAGGTGCTGGGGAGCGAACACAGGCCTTCTTGATGGTAGGCAAACGTTCTACCGCGAAGCTACATCCCAATTCCTGAACCACTTTTTCACAGCAAGTGGTATAAGGCTCGGGTCCCCAGAACCTCCACATAGAGTGATTCCTGACCTAAGGTAGGTTAAAGACTAACGCCGGTCTGTCTGCTTCACACACTTGTCAAATCAAAACCTTAAAACTGAAAACACAGGTTTCTTTTTTTCTTTCTTTCTTTTTTAACACAAGTTTAATCGATACAGCATTATAACTCCACATATTATAAACCTTCACATTGGTGGGGTTGGGAAGTCAGCCCTGAGAAAGACTAGCCATTAATTTGCCCAAGGTCACTCAAGGAATTCTGAAGATGAGTAGCAGAAACCACCTCTCTCAGCCCCTCAAACCCTGGGATGTAAACCCGGACTACGATGGCCCGGGAAAGTGCTTTGATGGGCTAGGTCCCGGGCCTCAGGACATTGAGCAGAGTTAAGAGCCGACCTCCTAGCCTTACCTCTTTGGGGTCTCCGGATCCGGTAAGCATCTTTCGTTCGTCCTCTAGTCCCATGTCCCGACGCTGTTCGGGATTCAACACCAGGAGAAACAACGGTAACTACTCCACTTCAGATCAAGAAGGACTCGTAAGGGTCACTTGACGGATATCCGGCGACCTGGCCGGAAGTGCGGCATACCCATCGTAGTCTGGAACACATGCACAAATTGGCCTGTACTACTCGCTAACTGCAGGAGCTAGGGGGAGCTGGTATATATGCCTGCGAAGGATTTACTAAAAAACATCCTTTTGGTTACTCCCGGCCCAAATGTATTGACATACAGTCCTTTATCAAATAGTATTTCCTACGATACTTGAAATATTTGCTAACTTATTTGGCCTTCTCTTAGTGTAGATACTGTTCTTACCCATATCTCTTATGGAGCGGTCCTAAGAGCCTGACCTCTTCAAGATGGCGGTCCGCGTGTGCCATTCTCGGGCTCGCGCACCTCCCCAAGATGGCGGCGCCCGAGGCCTGGCGCGCCCGGAGTTGCTGGTTCTGTGAGGTAGCGGCGGCAACGACCATGGAGGCCACGTCCCGGGAGGCGGCGCCAGCGAAGAGCTCGGCCTCGGGCCCCAGCGCTCCCCCCGCCCTGTTCGAGCTGTGCGGGCGGGCAGTGAGCGCCCATATGGGGGTTCTGGAGAGCGGGGTGTGGGGTAAGTCGCGGAGTGAGGGGCTACCTCCAGCAGCGAGCGGGGGCGGCCCAGCGGCTAGGGGGCGCGGGGGGCGAGGCCGAGAGGCCCGGGGCAAGGCCCAGCCCGGGGCACTGGAAGTCAGATTATTGGGTCGGAGCATGAATTCCCTGACTGACAGGGCTGGACAGAGTGAAGACTGAGACCAGATGAGCAAGTGGACCCGAACCACGGCTTGCCGCGGGGGGCGCGGGGGGCGAGGCCAGAAGGCCCGGTGTGGGGCAGAGCTGGCAGGGCCCTAGCGACAGGGGCTGGACTGGCAGGCCGGAGCCGCGGGCTCCGAACTGACACTGGGCTGGGCCGGACTGGACCGAGGAGTCTCGGATGTCGAACCGACGGGCAGGGATGGCCCGGCCGCCTCGGGGCAGGGGCCGAAATTGGCAGGCCCGGCCTGAGGCGAGGAGGCCAGGCCCGGAGCCACCTGAACTGACGGCGCAGGGCCTCCGCTGTCGGCGGGCTACCCCCGGGTAGCAAGACTCCCGAAGCCCAGCGGATGGGCGGGGTGAGCCGGCCGAGTGGAGAGCAAAGGGATGGGGTTGGGGGGGAGGCCGAAAGGCTGGGGGCGCCGTGGCCTGTTTGACGGCCCAAGAGCTGGAGGGAGCGCACCGACGCCCTAGACCTCACTGCTAACTGAGCGCTGATCGGCCTGCAGAGCAGGTAGCCCGGAGGCCCCTGGATGGCCGGGCGGTGAAGAAGGGTGGAAAGTGAGTGGAGGGGCCGGGAGAGGATCAGCAAGCAGGCAGAACGACCGGTCGGCGGGAAGGGCCCAGGAGGCCTCAGGCGGGGCAGGGGCCAGGGTATCCCCGCAGACGAGCCCGAATGGGATAGGACGCGTCCTGGGAAGAGGCCTTGGACCGAATGGGAGGGAACCGAGGCTTCGGGCCCGAGAGCGGCCCGTAGCAAAGGGTTGGACCTGTCGAGGTGGTCCAGACTGAACAGCTAAGGCCAGCGGCCTGCAGGGCCCCGACCAGATGGTCTCAAGAAGGCCCTGCTGTAGGCGTAGACCGCGGGCCAGCGGCCTGGCAACTTCGGAGGAGAAAGGGTCCACGGTGTGAAAAAGTGATAGTAGAGAGTTAAAGAGAAAGTTAGGGCCCGCTGAGGCAGGCCTGGCTTCAAGAGAGGGAGGCCATGGGCCTGACAGAATGGTGGTGGAGTAGGGTCAGGCTGAAGTTGGTTGAAATCACAGGTTAGGCAAGAAGGTAGGGGAGGAGAGAGCTAACTCCTGGCCTTGGAATATACAGTGGATGTTACACCAGGAGGCCCCAGGGGTGGTGGTGACATCTTTGCCAGAAGGTAGGCCCTGGTCACTTTAGAATTGAGGGCGAGGTTTTGATAAACCATAAGGAGGCTGGTTTGAAGGGTAGAGGCGTAAGAGTACTTTCTAAGGCCTTACAGAGTGGTCAGGTAGGTCTTTCGTGCTTTGAGTAGGCTACCACTGCGGAGCAGGCCCAAGGGCCTTCCTGTAGGTGGGGGGTGGGGGAGAAGAAAGGGGTAAGAAGTCCTCAGGCCCTGTGTGAGTGTAGGAGATTGTGGAGGCCCTGTGCCAAGCTGAGAAGAAAAAGGTCAGTCTGACCCCATGGTGAATGGGAGAAAGGCCTCAGTGGGGCTGAGCAGAGGCTCAGAGAAGTCCTGGAAACGTGGAAGCCTGCATCAGCCTGGACATTCTGAGATACCAATCTTGGCTAGAAGAGGAGATAAGGGATTTGGAGGCTCCAGCTTGCAGAGAGTAAGCATTTAAAAAAGAAAAAAGTATAAGCTAGACGGAAGCGAAGAAGAATTCTTAAGAATAAAGCTAGGTGGGGGTGGTCCACACCTTTAATCCCAGCACTCGGGAGGCAGAAGCACGTGGATCTCTATGAATTCAAGGCCAGCCTGGTCTACAGAGCAAGTTCCAGGATAGCCAAAGCTATGTAGAGAAACGGTCTGGAAAACCAAAACAAACAAAAAGTAGAGAAAGGAACAGTAGAGTTTGTAGATAGAAGAGATGAGAATTGGGTGTGAGAGAGGATAACTAAACAGAGGGGAGCAGAATGGAAAGGAAAAGGGGGAAGCTCTGGAGGAATGTCTTTCCTGTGTCTTCATCATTACTTCATTATTCCTGGTTGAGCCCCAGCCAGGTTGAGAGGAGACAGGAGAGCCTCTAGTGGGCTAGATCAAGTAAACAGCCACTCAGTAAGAGCTTGGCTTCAGGGAGAACTTTCAGAGGGGCCAAGGAAGAGGCCTGCCAAGCAGTGCCATTTGGAGGGAAGTTGCAGGGTGAGCTGGAAAACAGTCGGTAAAGGTTTCTTGAAGGTGGCGGGCTAGCATTGCTGAGGTGGGGAAGTAAATAGAGGCAACACAAGAGTGAGTGAAAAACAAAAAATTAAAAACAACGAGCCAGCGAGATAATTCAAGCCTGACAACTTAGAGCTCCTGCAGATTGTCCTCTGACCTCAAATACCTGCTGTGGCACATCTCTCAAGAGTACAGTGAGAAAAGTTCAGTAGAACAAGGTGTGCTGCTTTGTCTTGGGCCCTGAGTATACTCTGAGCTAGTACCTTCCTATGAAAACTAAAAATAACTTTGGTTCTCTAAACTCATTATACCTTAAAAACAAAAACCAGTTTTTGAACTTTATCTTGAATGGATAGCTTCAATAGAGAGCTTTTGAAAGGTTTGAGCAGAGTAATATCAGGAAGAGCAAGACTCAGAGAGAATATAGAGACAGAGGTCAGGGAAAGTCATTCAGATGACAGTATAATAGCACAGGGAAATAATGCTCTCATTCAACAGGTACAGTGAATATCATTGAATACCTAATAGATACAAAAGTACACTAGATTCTTGGATCTCAAAATTCAGTTATTCCTCAAGTAAAGAAAAAAATAAATTGAGGAAGAGCTGTGTGTGCTGGCTCACACCTGTAATCCCAGCACTCAGGAGACTGACAGAAAGATTGTCTCAAGTTACAGGCCAGCCAGGAATGAGACCCTGTCTTTAAAATGGGAGGGTGGGGAAGAGGCACTGCGCTGGCCAGGCAGTAATGGTGCACATCTTTAATCCCAGCACTTGGAAGGCAGAGGCAGATGGATCTATGTGAGCTCGAGGCCAGCATGATCTACACAGTGAGTTCTAAGTCAGCCAGGACTGTTACACAGAGAAACCCTGTCTCAAAAAAAGGGGGTGGTGATAGAGTACTCCTTTTACACAGGAGTTCAGTTCCTAGCACCCATGTCAGATTAAAACTGCCTGTAACTCCAACTCCAATGGATCCAACACCTTTTGGCCTCTGTAGGCACCTGCACTCACTTGCACAAACCTCCATATAGACACATACATATACACATAATTTAAAAACAATATTTTTTAAAAATAGATCAAGGAATGGAAGCTTTGGTATACTTTAAGATCTTAAGCTTAATAGAATAGAGATGCTGTTGATAGAATAAACATAATAGCCAATATTCACTGATTCCTGAAGAGGAAATAGACAGGTATTGTGTTAAGCAAATTACAAGCGTGATCTTTAATGTCATGAGGTAGTCATTTCTAGCTATTTCCTCTTCACACAACTCCCTCAATACACATACCCCTATTTTGTTTTATTGAGTCCGGGTTTTGCTATGTGGTGCCTGGCTGGCTTGGTACTCATTATGTATAGCTCAGGTTAGCTTGAACTTGCAATAACCCTCTTGCCTCAGCCTCTCAAATGCTGGAATAAGATTTTGACTCAAACTAAACAAGTATAAGTTCTTTTTTTTTTTTTTTTGGTTTTTCGAGACAAGATTTCTCTGTGTAGCTTTGCGCCTCTCCTGGAACTCACTTGGTAGCCCAGGCTGGCCTCGAACTCACAGAGATCCGCCTGGCTCTGCCTCCCGAGTGCTGGGATTAAAGGTGTGCGCCACCACCGCCCCGCCAAGTATCAGTTTTTAACTCTGCTAGTTCTAAGAGGGAGTATAGTAAACTAAAGGACTTTATATCTAGAGTTGGACAAATCCTGACCATACAGTTAATTATGTATTGGACAAATTATTTAACCTTTCCTGCTTTTTGTAATGAGGCCAAGGGGGAAGAGTAAGTAAAGGCAACCCAAAAGACTATAATAGGGAAACTTTCATAGTCAGGGCTAGCCTTGAATTCCTGATCCTCCTGCCTCCACTTCCGGAATACAGGGAAAAACTGGTTTTTGTTTTTAAGGTATAATGAATTTAGAGAACAAAAGTTATCTTTAGTTTTCATAGGAAGGTACTAGCTCAGAGTATACTCAGGGCCCAGTGCTTCTTCAATAAGCAAGTCAGTTTGTTGAACTCATCCTTTCCCCTCAATTTCCAGCTGCCTTAAGATAGTAAACTTTGTGTTTTGGTTTTTGTAGCCCTCCCAGGCCCAATACTTCAAAGCATCTTACCTCTGCTCAATATATATTACTTGGAGAGGATTGAGGAAACTGCCCTCAAAAAAGGTAAGTGTCTGTCTTATTCTTTCTTAGTCAGTGGTTGTGAACAAGGCACCATGATGTTCTTCAGGTAACTTTTATATCTGATACCGAATTAGAACATGCTTTTCAAAAAAGTACCTTAGCCGGGTGTGGTAGCGTGCACCTTTAATCCCAGCACTCAGGGAGGAAGAGGCAGGTGGATCTCTATGAGTTTGAGACCAGCCTGGTCTACAGAATGAGTTCTAGGCCAGTCAGGGCTATATAGTGAGACCTTGTCTCAAAGAACAAAAGTCAAAAAAGCACTTTTATATGGCTAGAGATGGCTCAGTGGTTTAAGAGCACTGGCTGCTCTTGGAAAGAACCTGGGTTTGGGTCCTAACACCCACATGGCAGTTCACAACTATTTATATAACTCCAGTTCCAGGGATCCAACATCCTCTTCTGGTCTCTGTGGGCATCAGACACGTGGATAACAATATACTTGCAGGCAAAACACATACCACATTTAAAAAAAAAAAAACTTTTAAAAAAAGTACCTTCACATCTATTTTCTTATTTCCTACAGTGTCCTGACACATGTGTACCATCCCTGTTACTCTTAAGACACAAACAAGCTATAATTAGAACTTTCGAACATTAGTTTTTTTATTTTATCAAACTGCTGTTCCTTATTGGATCAATTAACATCTAATATTTATGTAACCTTGATGGGCCAAGCAGTCCTGGGTACTTTACCCAGAGAAATTCATCTATTCACTTAATCCTTTTTTAACCCATGAAATAGATATTACATTTTACAGATGAGGAAAACAATTTAGTTTGCCCATGATCATATAGCTCTAGAGTAGTTTATTAATATTCAAATCTAGATGATCTGTCCTTAGAGTCAGTGCTCTTAACTATTCAGCTAGCTGTGTTGCTCCTCTGAAGGCAGAGAACAATATGAAAGGCTGATGTACTTCGTTCACGGTGGGCAGCGGGCAGCCAACTGTGATGTTTCTTCCTACAGGTCTCTCCACTCAGGCCATCTGGCGCCGACTCTGGGATGAGCTGATGAAAACAAGGCCTTCCAGTCTGGAGGTAAGTTACGGTACCAGAAGAACTCTAGCTAATCTTGAATAGTAAAAGCAAGTATAACATACAGACACAAACTGGGAACTATTGGAATACAGAGATTGGATTTGGGAGCTAAGAGCAGGTGATTTGTCACAAGGTTTTGGCTCATTTGACACTTAGCATTGACTTGTTTACCATGATTACAGCGTTCACAGGAAAGAGTGTGATAACAATGGAATGTAGACCCAAGATTCCTTGAATATTTGACAGAGTTGGTGCAGAGGTCAAAACTAGCAAAAAAAAAAAAAAAATAACAGAAGGAACCAACTCATCTTTGCTAAGTACAGAAATTCAGTTTGCAAGGCCTTGGTACATTCATCTGGCTTAGGAGAAGCTGTATAAAAAGTACTAAGTGGGGGCGGGGGTCTGGAGAGATAGCCCAACAGTAAAGAGCCTTGGCCATTTTTGCAGAACACCCAGGTTCAGTTCCCATCACCTACCAGGCACCTCACAGCTGTCTGTAACTCCAATTCCAGGAGATCCAACACCCTCTTCTGGCCTCATTGAGCACCAGGCATGCACATGATGCATAGATACACATGTAGGCAAAACACCCATACACATAAAATAAAAATAAAAAGGATTGAGAGCTAGTCAACAATGGTTGAAGCTCCTCATTGTGAGTGTATAGAACAAGGGACAGCATAGTCCTGCCTGGTTCTGCAGTAGTCAGGCTCTCTTTCCCTGGGATATGGAGAAAAAAAATTCAGAGCCACATTATTTGAGTCACCTTTGAAATATGAGATGTTATTTCTGAAAAAGAGACAACTTAAGAAACATGAGCTACAGATTAATAAGACTTGAATCTAAAAGAGAATATGTTTTTGCTAATCTAAAGGTGAAACTTTAGGATTATTAGTGATAAAGCAAGCTAATTTCAGAATTAATAAACATCCTATTACTAAGTATTCAAATAATCTGGATAACAACTTGATATAAGGATGTTAAGGCATATGGGGAACTCAGAATCGTGTGAGAGGAGTTGAACAGAGTTTCTTTCTAGTAAGACTCCTTTTGCCCAAAATCCTGTTGACTAATTCAGATAGAAGTCACTGGAGCTCTTAAACAGAAATAGAGAGACATACTTTCTCTCAGTATTTCATTTGCAGTATGGCCGACGAGCAAGGGATAAAAACTTTCTTTATTCAACATCTCAAGCTTCTAGAGATTTATTATTGTTTAGTTTTATTGGCTCAAATCATTTCAGAGATAGGCATAGGCTGGGTGATCTAAGTTACTTAGACAAAAGTTCTGATTTGGTACATATCTATTCCAGATGTCTTTTTCTGATTCCTGCTTTAGCACAAAAATAGCCTTCATCTTACCTATAATTTAGAAATATCTGGTGAGGATTTGGATGTATAGCTCAGTAGTAAGAATGTTTGCCTAGCATGAATAAGACACCAATTTTAATCTCTAGCACTACCAAAAACAAACAAAAAAACCCCACCACCAACAAAAAAGCCACTTATTGCCTCCTGCTTAGTTCTAGGCACTATGCTAGATCCAAAGGACACTGTTCATAAAACAAGAGTACTTAAAACTAATACTGTTGTATATAGAGAGCTGTGTGATGCAATAGATATTTTGAAAACAAAGTAGTAGGGAATGAAGGATCAACTGTTTAGCCATCTGGAAAAATTAGAGCATGTTTCCTTTACATTATGTTTAGATAATATATGTAAATTAAAGATGAAAATTTAAAAAGCCAAAGGACAAAACAACTAAAAACAAGTAAGTAGCTTGGTATGTAGTCTCATACTAGAATGCCGTTTATTAAACAGATAAAACCAAAAGAGGAAATAAGGGCCTGGGCAGTTAGGCCAGTGACGATTTGCCTAGCAAGTGTAAGACTATAATTTAGACAAGAAGAGAGATCTGCTTAATCACATAAAATGGCAACACCATAAACATGGGTTTTGTTGTTGTTGTTGTTTTTTAAGATTTATTATGTATACAGTGTTCTGCCTGCACGTATGCCTACACGGCAAAAGAGAGCACCAGATCTCATTGTAGATGGTTGTGAGCCACCATGTAGTTGCTGGGAATTGAACTCAGGACCTCTGGAAGAGCAGCCAGTGCTCTTAACCTCTGAGCCGTCTCTGCAGCCCCCATAAATATGTTTTAAAGTTGTTGTTTTTTAAGATTTATTTTTATCTGTGTGTGTGTGCATGTATGTGTGTGCCATACCTGTAGAAGTCAGAAGAAAGCCTTGGATCTCCTGGAACTAGAGTTGGAGATAGTTGTGAGATGCCATGAATGCTGGGAATTGAACCCTGGTCCTCTGGAAGAATAGCCAGTGCTCTTATCCACTGAACCATCTCTCCAGCCCCAAGTTTTTTGTTTTTAATTATTATCTTTCCAGCCTCCATAAATGAATTTTGAATGATCAACTGGAAGGCAACATTTGAAACAGTATTTGCAAAACAAAAAGATAAGGAGCTGGAGAGATGGTTCAGCAGTTGAGAGCACTTGTCCCTCTTCAGCAGACCCAAGTTGTTTCCAGCTCTCATGTCTGGTTGCTTACCTGTAACTGAAGCTCCAGAGGATCTGATGCCCTCTTCTGGCCTCCATGGATGGGCAGACACACAAATAAAGAAATTTAAGATACAGGGCCTATGCTGAGACACTTTGCTCAGCCTTGGTGAAGGGAGGAGGGGACTGGACCTGCCCCAACTGAATCTACCAGGCTGGGCTGACTCCCCAGGGGAGACCTTGCCTTGAAGGAGGTGGGAATGGGGGTTGGATTCGGGGGAAGGCTGGGGGTGGGAGGAGGGAGGACAGGGGAATCTTGGCTGATATGTAAAATTAAATTAATTATAAAATAAAAGTATTTTTAAAAAAATTTAAAATACAGAGAATAAGAAAATTAGGAACATCCTAATAAAATAAAACAAGCAAAGAGTTGGACACATTACAGAAATACAGAAAGTACCAGTAGGGAATGGGAATATAGTTTAGCTGCTAGAATACTTGCCTGGCATATTCAAAGTTCTGGGTTCAGTCTTCAGCACTTTATAAAGCCATGCATGGTAGAACATATAACTGTAATTCTAGCACTAGGACTATGGAGGCAGGAAGATCAGGAGTTCAAAATTATCCTTAGCTACATAACGTTTCAAGGCCAACCTTCCCTATGTGAGACTGAGACCCTGACTTCAAAAAACTTCAGTGAGCTGGGTGGTGGTGGAGCATGCCTTTAATCCCAGCACTCAGGAGGCAGAGGCAGATGGATCTCTGAGTTTGAGGCCAGCCTGGTCTGCAGAGCAAGATCTGGGACAGCCAAGGCTACACAAATCTTGTCTTGAAAAAGAAAAGAAAAACTTCAGTTTAGTAAAAAACATAATATGTGGGAAAGTAAAATTTTACCTCATGTTTGTAAATGCCCCCCCTTTTGTTACAAATGTCATTCTTAGGATCAACCAGAGATGCCTGGAACTTGTGCTTTAATGTTTTACTGGTTTAAAAAAAAACTATCACAACATCTCTTTCTTCATTCATCCACTTATTTATCTGGTCCTGAAGATTCTGAAGCCACATACCTGTGTGCATAGGGAAATAGACCACAAGTCCTTTGGCTACCACTCTGGGCAGGGATGAGCCTTATTTTGAGACAGGGTTTCTCTGTGTAACAGTCCTGGCTGTCGAAGAACTCGCTTTGTATTCCAGGCTGGCCTCAAACTCACATAGATTCACCTGCCTCTGCCTCCTGAGTGCTGGGATTAAAGGCATGGGCCACCACCAGGCATTTATTTATTTACTGAGGCAGAGTCTTCTGTATATCCCTGGATGGCTAAGAACTTGCTAAGTAGACCATGCTGGCTCTACCAAGCTCACAGAGATCATCCTGTTTCTGCCTCCCAAGTGCTGGGAGGCTTGTATCAATACACTTGGCCCTGTTAAAACTCTTTAGTGGGCAATCTAGTTATGTAAGTCAAGAGCCTTTGAAATGTTCAAATTCTTTAACTAGAAATTCTACTTCTTATACTTACTTCAGCAACAAGTATACTAAAATTGGAGTAATATAGATTAGCATGGATCCTTCATAGACATAAAATCATGAAGCACTGTTTACTGTGGGACAAGGTCTCTTGTGAAGGCCAGACTGATCTCAAACTCACAGAGCTTTATGGGCCTTTGTCCCCTGACTGCTGGTATTAAAGAGCTACTCGGTCTGGCCTCTGGTGGTGGTTTGTTTGTAATTCTGCTTCTTGGAATTCATAGCATGTAGAAGTTGACATAATCATGAAGATTTATTTCAAGATTTTAAGTTTAATATCAAAAACACTAGAAACAATTTAAATATTCATAAAACTAAAGGTTTGGCTTAGTGGTAGAGCACTATCTTAGCATATGCAGAGTCCAGGGTTCCATCTCTAGAACAGGAAAATAGTCAACAATAGAGGAACTGTTACATCTGTATCTTCAAACAATAAAATCATCCTAAAAATATGTTGTTAGGTATGGTGGTGCAAAGCTACATCTTGAAAGAATAAAATAAAAACATTTAAATGTATGGTATGCTCAAAATTGTCTCAATGTCATAAAAACAAATATGTAACATTATATACATACTCCAGAGTTGGCCTATACCTGATTTTTGGTTCCAAATCAGTTTTTCTGCCATCAGAAAAACTGCCTTTTTTCCTCCTCCAAGGATTTGGAATAGTCCAGCATTTAATATATTGTTGTACAACTTCTAACAAAACTAGGTGGTCCTGAACTCCTAGAGATAGGATCGTTTACCTTTATACAAAGAAAGCTGGGGAGCATGGTATGTGCCCAGGCTGACTTCAGGGGATTCATGCTATGAATGAACAAAGCCCTTATGAGATTGTCCAAAATACAAATATATCAACAGGACCAGCCTATGGTAGTTCCTGGTGTACTAAATGTGTTCATGACAGTATCAGATGTGCTTTGCTTATTGAGCAAAAAGTCATTGTGAGGATGAAGACACAGAGTCAGAAAGCCAAATTAAAATGGGGCTTTTGAGGGTGCAGAGATGCCTCAGTGGTTGAGAGTCCTGGCCTTTCTTCCAGAAGACCCACATTCAGTCCCCAGCATGCACATGGTATCTTAAAAACTGTAACTCTAGTTCAGGGATCTGATATCCTTTTACTTCCTCAGGCACTGTGCAAAGAAATGTAAATGCAGACAAAACACCCATACACATACAAAACAAATGTAGAGAGGGAGAAAAATGGGGATGGCAATAAAAGCATACTAGTAATACCTACACTTAAAGAGGTGGAAGTAGGAAGATAAGGAATTCCAAGTCATTTACAACTAGTAGTCTTGAGGCCAGCCCTGGTAACAAACTACAAGTGTGCTCGCTCTCTCTCTCTCTCTCTCTCTCTCTCTCTCTCTCTCTCTCTCTCTCTCTCTCTCTCTCTCTCATGACAAGGTTTCTCTGTCCAGGTAGCCCTGGCTGTCCTGGAACCAATTTGTAAACCAGGCTGGCCTTGAACTCAGAGATCCACCTGCCTCCTGTGTGCTGGGATTAAATAAAGGCATGCACCATGCCTGACTACAAACCCTTTCCTTCCCACCCCCCCCCCCCCCAACAAGGTTTCTCTGTGTAGTTTTGGTGCCTGTCCTGGATCTCGTTCTGTAGATCAGGCTGGCCTTGAATTCAGAGATATGCCTGCCTCTGCCTCCCGACTGCTGGACTAAAGGTGTGTGCCACCACTGCCTGGCCCTACAGACCCTTTCTTAACAGCAGCAAAATAAAAATAAAATTGCATGCAGAAGTAAGTAAAATGGACAATATCTGTGAGCGTCTATTGATGCTAACAAGGATGTATTTAGCCTTCCCTCATTTGTACACCTATTTCCACCTCTATTGGTGCCTAGCTGCCAGCTCATGGAGGACAGGCCAAGGTGGAAAAAAGCCATCTTAATTAGCAATGCATCATTTCCACTACGCCCATGCAAGAGGGTGTTTAATTCAGTTTGTATTGTGCTGTAGTCCACAAAAGGAGTTACTTGGACTAGATTTCTCAGGTATTTTTTCAACATTGATTTTCTTGCACATAATCTAAAGGGTAGCAGTGGAATAAAATAACTTCTACTTGTATAAGAATTCGTGAGAAGCCGGGCGGTGGTGGCGCACGCCTTTAATCCCAGCACTCGGGAGGCAGAGGCAGGCGGATCTCTGTGAGTTCGAGGCCAGCCTGGGCTACCAAGTGAGTCCCAGGAAAGGCGCAAAGCTACACAGAGAAACCCTGTCTCGAAAAACCAAAAAAAAAAAAAAAAAAGAATTCGTGAGAAGTCATTGAGATAACCATTATAACTTTATATATTTAACCTTCACAATGACTCTTGGTAAAGTTGTTATAAATAGGTAGAATGAGGTCTTCCCAAAGGTTATAATTAGTAAATGATAGACCTAGCTTGAAGCAACTTGGCTCTGGAGTACTTGTTTCTATTATTTGTCTCATGCTGTTCATGCAATTATCACATTTGAGGTGTTACACTTTCATTAACAGGTCTGAAAGTCCAGCTTTTAGTTATCTCACCTACGTGTTCCTCATGCAGAAACAGCCGCAATAACTTAGATCACAATCTTGTATAGATTTTTCATAGTCTTATAACTTACCTGTAAAGTTGAAAACTTATTGAAGTTGCTTGCAACTTCTTACTTTGAGACAAGGTCTCATTATATATAGTTCTGGCTAGCCTGAAACTCAAGAGATTTGCCTGTCTCTGTCTCCCTAGTGCTGGGAGACACTAGTGCCACCATGCCCAGCTTCACAATTTCCAGGACTATGCATATTAAACTATCTTGGTACATGCCTATAATCCCAGGATGCTGAGGCAGAATTGAGATAAGCTTGAGCTACATAGCAAGATCTTGTCCTAAAAGCAAAAAGCTGAATATCGGCCAACAATGTGTAGGGAAAGTACTAGTGAGATTCTGAAGGACTCAAGAACATCCTTTGCTATCACTCAAAACTAAGCAGAGGGTAGAAGAATGGTCAGTCTTAAAAGCGTTGTCCAAGGGCACCTGTTGATTTTTTTTCCCCAGAGGACACAAGTTCAGTTCCTAGCATCCATATGGTGGCTCTTCCTGACTCTTCAAAACCAGGCCAGTGTGAAGTGTACAGATATACACACAAACAAAATACCCATACACATAAAAGTTAGAAATGTGTTGTCTAACATGCACAAGGCCTTGGGGGCTTAGTGCTTAGCATTCTAAGGTAGAGGAAGAGAGGTTTGGTTCCCAGCTAAGTTTTCTTGCTTCCCCAGTGTCCTTATGCAGGTGAACAAGACATGTAGGTTGACTCAAGCATGAAATCACTCTTAAATATTACCGCTGCAGGCAGAAACTAGGACAAGAAGGCCAGACTTTTGCCTGAGGATACTAGGGGCTGGATACCTCCTGGAATTGAGGGTGTTGCTCTGGTAGGGAAGATTGAGATGGGTAGGTTAAGGATCAAAGAAAAGCGTTTTGTTGTGTTGCCCATTCTAATAATCAGCTGCTGTGGCAGTAACACTTTCTTTCAAAGTATCTTCATCTTATTTGATTCATGTAACAATCTTCACCATAAAGCAGGTTATAGATTCTCTGCACCTTAGGGGAGAGAGATCAAGTGTGCAAATGAGAATTGGAGCCTGCTGAAGCCATGAGACCAAATAATACAGGATAGTGGGGCCTTGAGCTGGGTGTGGTGGCACATACCTGTAGTTCCAGCACTCAGAAGAGGCAGTAGGAGCAATACAAGGTCATGAGACCCTGTCTACAAAACAAACTTTCCGGGGCTTGCAGGATTCTTCAGAGTAAAGTTACTTGCCTGACACTCCTGGCAAACTGAGCTCCAGAACCAGTGACTCCACTGAAGTTGTCCTCTGACCTACACACACACATACAGCACATGGACTTCCCCCTCCCCACAACTCTAAAACTTCTAACCATAAAAGAAAAGAAAACAAACAGTAAATTCTGAGGCTTAGTGTCTTTCGGAGTGAGGTAGCCCTTCCTAATCTTTGGTAAACATTAGAATCATTTAGGGGAACAGTTTTAAAAATAAATATGTTTAAAGCTGGGCACACCTTTAATCCCAGCACTTGGGGGGGAGGGGAGCGCAGAGGCAGGCGGATCTCTGTGAGTTCAAGATTAGCCTAGGCTACAGAGTGAGTTCCAGGAAAGGCTCCAAAGCTACACAGAGAAACTCTGTCTCAAAAAACCAAAAAATATGCGCTGGAGAGATGGCTCAGCGGTTAAGAGCACTGACTGCTCTTCCAGAGGTCCTGAATTCAATTCCCAGCACCCACATGGCAGCTAACAACTGTCTGTAACTCCAAGATCTGACACCCTCACACAGACATACATACAGGCAAAACACTAATGTATATAAAAGAATAAATAAATAAATTTAAAAAAAACCAAAATATAAAATAAAATAAAGATGTTTGGACCTTGTTTCAGATGTCACATGTAATTCACCAAGTCTGGGAAGCTGTCTGACATGCATTTTGTGATGGTGGTGGAAGAAAACAACTCTATAGGAGATTCTGATGTGCACCAAATATTAAAAATCTGTTCCCTTCAGTTTTTAATATATCAAAATAGTCTGGTGAAGTCCCACTCCCATCGAATAACCCACCTTGGAGAAAACAAACCTAAGAAGTGATTCCTGTACCCAGAAATGTCTGATCTTGTTGACACAGGCAGAAATTAAATACCATGGGGCATGCCATCATCTCAAGGCTTGATAGTTGGTGTATCTCTAATAAGCAACAGCCTCAGGGAATGTTAGCAAGTTCTTTGTGAAACTGAGTTACCAGTGGAGAACATTCCTGACAGATGTTTCAAAGGACATGTGTAAGAAAGGCTTGGGTGGCTGGGTGGCAATGGCACACGCCTTTAATCCCAGCACAGGGTGGCAGAGCCAGGCGGATCTCTGTGAGTTTGAGGCCAGCCTGATGATCCTCAGATCGAGACCCAGGACAGGCACCAAAACTACACAGAGAAACCCTGTCTCGAAATAAACCAAAAAAAGAAAGGAAGAAAGGCTTGGGTTAGGGAGATGGATTTAGCTAGGGGAAAATATTCATGTGAAGAAAGCTTCAGGTTAGCAGAGCTCTTGTAGAAGAGAGCAGGAGAGCTCCGCTGTCAGCCTGGAAAACTTTTAATTTCTATGTAGTAGGAAAACATTGATTTATCATCCTGCAAAGTAATTTGGAAAATGAACCATCAAAAAGTTAAGTGGAGCCGGGCGGTGGTGGCACACGCCTTTAATCCCAGCACTCGGGAGGCAGAGGCAGGCGGATCTCTGTGAGTTCGAGGCCAGCCTGGTCTACAGAGCGAGATCCAGGAAAGGCACAAAGCTACACAAAGAAACCCTGTCTCGAAAAACCAAAAAAAAAAAAAAAAAAAAAAAGAGATAGTGGAGATAGCTTAGATAGCTTAGCAGGTAGAAGTCCTTGATGCACAAGTGTTCAGGAGTGGAGTTGGAATCCCCAGTGCCCATGTAAATGCTGAGTGGGCATGGCACTTTACTATAATCCCAACCTAGAAGCAGGTTCCCCAAACTGTGCTTGCTAAACTGGTCAAATCAGCTCTGGGTTCAAGTGAGAACCTACCCTAACAAAGTGAAGGAAAGCATCAAAAGCATCCAGTATCAACTTTTGGCAGCCACAAAACACACACACACACACACACACACACACACACACACACACACACACACGAACATGTATGTGCACATACACAAGATTGTTCCTCAGAACCAGATTTCTTGGGTCGAAATCTTGATTATCACTTACCTGTACAGTAACCAGTGGTAATTTATGTACTTCTCTCTCTAGGTTTAGGTTTTTGCTTCTTTTTTTTTTTTTTTTTTTTTTTTTTCGTTTTTCGAGACAGGGTTTCTCTGTGTAGCTTTGTGCCTTTCCTGGAACTCACTTGGTAGCCCAGGCTGGCCTCGAACTCACAAGAGATCTGCCTGCCTCTGCCTCCCGAGTGCTGGGATTAAAGGCATGCGCCACCACCACCCGTCCAGGTTTAGATTTTTATTTTAGCTAGAGAAGGTCAGTAATACAGCAATTGATTGCCCTATGCAGGTCCCTGGGTTTGATCCCCAGCACTCACAACTGGGTCCACTGGCCCAACATGACCTCCTGAAAAAAGGCTCACAGCTACCTGCAGCTCCAACTCCAGGGGATCCAGTACGCTCTTTGGACCTCTTCATTCATGCCCACATGTGTATACACACTAGATAGAAATGTCCTAAAGCATGTTTCAGAAATCATCATTTAATATGCATGAAACTAAAACTGTTAGGCTTGGGGAATAGCTCAATCAGTAAAGTGCCTTGCAAGCATAAGTCTGATCCCCAGAACCCCCTTAAAAGGGGGCTGACTCAGTGAGTAATGTGCTGATGACCTATTTGGATCCCCAGAACCTATATAAAAGCCAGACAACATAGTTATTTGTAATCCCAGTGCATACCCCCATACTGGTAGACAAGAGAATTACTAGCTCACAGGACCCCTAGCCTGACACAACAAACACTAAGAGCATCTTCCTCAAACATCAAGTCATTTGGCCTCAATGTGCATGAATACACAAAAGCTAGGTATAGTAGTGCTTAAAAAAAAAAAGTTTTACTTGTGTGTAAGTAACCACATGAGCCAGGGACATTGAATACTCTGAAACAGGAGTTACATTTGGCTGTGAGCCATCATGTGGGTACTGGGAACTGAACCTGGGTCCTCTACCAAGAGCAGCTAAATGCTCCCAACCGCTGAGCCATCCCTATAGCCACCCCCCCACACACACACACACATAACTTTTTTAAACATTGTTTCTCTACATAGTCTTGGCTGTCTTGTAGTTATGTAGACCAGACCTGCTGCCTCACAAGTGCTGGGATTAAAGGCATTCACCACCACACCAGTTCCATTGGTGCATACTTTTAATCCCAGTGCTGGGGAGGAAACAGATCTCTTGAGCTTGATGGCCTGGCATCCTAACCTACTTGGCAAGCCTCAACCCAAGAGCATCTTACCAAAGAAAGGTAGATAGCACCTGAGGAATGATGCTGAAGTACAGCCTCTGGCCTCTCAATAACTGTATATACAGGCATACACAAAAATTATGTCAGACAAGGAGCACTATACATTTGCCTACAGAAAGAACTAAAATATGTTCCTTCATCTGTTTGTGTCCCTTGCTTATTTGATTTGTGTAATTTACTTTGACTGATGCCTAGTTCATTGAGTACTCAGAAAGTACTTGTTACTAGAAAGAAACCAAGAGGGCATTTGACAAATGTCTGGTGTTTTCTTTGCTTTTAGAGTGTGACTTGTTGGCGAGCCAAGTTTATGGAAGCCTTCTTTTCCCATGTTCTACGTGGAACCATTGATGTGTCCTCTGATAAGCGACTTTGTGATCAACGTTTCTCACCTCTCCTGCACAGCTCCCGTCATGTTCGACAGCTCACCATCTGCAATATGCTGCAGGGAGCAACTGAGCTAGTTGCTGAGCCAAACCGCAGGGTTCTAGAGACCCTGGCAAGTTCTCTGCATACCCTCAAGTTCCGCCACCTGCTGTTCTCTGATGTGGCTGCTCAGCAGTCACTACGGCAGCTGTTGCATCAGCTCATTCATCATGGAGCTGTCAGCCAAGTGTCGCTGTACTCCTGGCCTGTGCCTGAGTCAGCCCTTTTCATCCTTATCCTCACCATGAGTGCTGGCTTTTGGCAGCCAGGCCCTGGTAGCTTGCCTTGCCGCCTGTGTGGTGAAGCCTCCCGAGGCCGGGCCCCATCCCGAGATGAAGGGTCCTTATTGCTAGGCTCACGCCGGCCTCGGCGGGATGCAGCAGAGCGATGTGCTGCAGCACTAATGGCCACCCGACGGAAGAGTGAAGTCAAGCAGATGCCCAGGGCTGTACCTACCACTCGTGTAACACGCCGCAGCACACAAGAAAGCCTGGCAATAGGCGGGACAGACTCTAAGAGGGAGTTGTACCCTCCAGCCACCTCTTATGAGGCTTCTGGCACCAAGCAGCCATCCTCTGCTCCAGCTGCCACCTCCTCTGCCTCCTCTTCCACATCATCCAAACGGGCTCCAGCTAGCTCAGCCTCTCAGCCTAAGCCCTTAAAGCGTTTCAAACGAGCTGCAGGGAAGAAGGGTGCCCGCACCCGTCAGGGGTCTGGTGCAGAGTCTGAAGACCTGTATGACTTTGTTTTTATTGTGGCTGGTGAGAAAGAGGATGGTGAAGAGATGGAGATTGGGGAAGTAGCTTGTGGAGCTCTGGATGGATCAGATCCCAGCTGTTTGGGGCTCCCAGCACTGGAGGCATCCCAGCGATTCCGCAGCATTTCCACCTTGGAGCTGTTCACAGTTCCACTCTCCACAGAGGCAGCTCTGACACTGTGCCACCTGCTGAGCTCCTGGGTATCACTGGAGAGCCTTACACTTTCCTACAATGGTGAGCACCTGAAGGAACCAGTCTGGGCTTGGATCTCTCAGCAGCACTGTGCCTAATCCAGGGTGGGGAGTATGATCAGGGAGGTTGGATATGTTCACAGAGGCAAGAGGTAAACACAAAAAACATTGGCACACTGTTAATGTTAGAGAAAGGCTTCTAGAGGGGCTGAGACATCAGCTAGATACAGGGGGCAATCCAGACCCAGCCAGGGCTCTGGATTTGTATCACACCAGTCATATCAAAGCAGCTACCCAAGTTTTAAGAGGGCAAAAAATAGAACAGCAAACCTACAAGACGGTCTTCTGTCCTTAGCCACTTGACCATACACTGTCAACAAAATGTACAATCTGGCTGAAACTACCTAAGTTGCTAAGCACTACTACAAAAAACATACAGATGTACCATTCATGACCATCAGCCTCCTAATACCCTTCATTATATCTGCAATATCAACTCCCATTCTAATCTGCCAGTTTCAAATTCTCCTTTACTTAGTAAATGACCGCACCAAGAAAATAATGTCATACATGAACTTTTTCAACTAGCCTACTTCTGAGTTAATCTTTTTCTTCTTCACATCAATGAGATACAGCCTTATCTGAAGCTAACTAATTCCCCATACTCTAAATCTATACTTCCTTTTCTAGGGAGCCTTTTTTCTCAAATGCTTTAATTTGCATATACTTGGGCTATATCTGACATTAAATATTCTCGAAATATTAATTTTTTAACATCAACTTAAGATAACAATTGACTTGCCCAGGATAACTCTGCTTAGCACACTGTAGAGCCAGTATTCAAGCCCAGATTAAGTTGAGTTTAAATTCCAGTCTTCTAAAACCACTATACTACTTGCCTTCTTTCTACTGCTTCTCTTACTACCCAAACATTAAATCAGGTCTCCACCAACATTCCATTTTCCTCTCTTCTCAAGATATAGTCATCTTAGGGTTGGGGATTTAGCTCAGTGGTAGAGCGCTTGCCTAGCAAGCGCAAGGCCCTGGGTTCGATCCTCAGCTCCAAAAAAAAAAAAGATATTGTCATCTTTACTGCTCCACTCAGGCTCACTTACGCCTTCACCAGTGCACAGAGGAGAGTGTAGGTCATCGAGGTCCTCCTTACTACTACATTTCACATGTACTTTTCCAGTCCTCATAATTACATTCACTATTTCTTCCTAAGCCGGGTGTGGGAGTGCACACATTTAATCCCAATACTTGGGAGGCTGAGGTAGATAGATCTGTGAATTTGAGGCCAGTTTGTGGTCTATGTAGTGAATTCCAGGATAACCAGGGCTATATAGACAAACCCTGTTTAAAAAAAGGGAAAACAAAAGACAAAAACCCTATTTTTCTGACATACTTCCATTACCTCAATCAGTTTCTCCTCCTAATCATCAGTTTCTCAGAACTCTCCCACTTTATCACCTTTTCTAGACAATTACATCTATTCCTGTAGCTTCGACGGCCACTGATGCTAAGACCCTCCCCACTTCCCTTGGCTGAAGACATTAGCCCTATCTTATTCCTGAATACCTAGATCTGTTTATTTCGCTTACTACTAGAAGTCGCCCAGCTCATTTCCAACTTGGATACACTATCACTATACTGATCCCCCTCCTCTCAAAGGCATCACAACTTGATTCAGTTGCCCAAAGAAACCAAGATTCTGTCTCTTCCAATATTTAGTCTTTAAGCCCTACTTTTACATCTTCCAAATCCATTTATATCTGTGTCCTTAATTCAGGTTATTATTACTCCTCTATTGACTTAATTTCAGCAGTCCTTCATACAAACCATTGTTTGCACCACACAAATATTTTTTTTTTTTTTTTTTTTTTTTTTTTTTGGTTTTTCGAGACAGGGTTTCTCTGTGTAGCTTTGCGCCTCCCCTGGAACTCACTTGGTAGCCCAGGCTGGCCTCGAACTCACAGAGATTCGCCTGGCTCTGCCTCCCGAGTGCTGGGATTAAAGGCGTGCGCCACCACCGCCCGGCCACACAAATATTCTTTTAAACATGTAGTTTGATCCTTTTGTTTATTCAAAGCCTTTTACAGGCTAAGCATGGTGGTACTCAGAAAGTGGAGGCAGGAAGATCTGGAGGTTAAGTCCAGCATTGTCAACATATTTAGTTTGGAAAAACATGAGACACACACACCTGGCCTTCCTACATAACCTAGGCTGCCCTCACACTCACAGTCTTGTCTTAGTCTCCCACATAGGATCACAGACATGGGCCACCATGCCTCCTGATTTGACAGAATTGTTTATGTGCACTCATGCTTGTCCCTTCATGCTTTATACACCATGTATTCCAGTTTAGAACCTGTTGTTCAGTCTTCGGAGAACTCTGACTTCCAGACTGTCGGTTTTTTTTGTTTTTTTTTTTTTTGTTTTTTTTTTGGGGGGTTTCCCATATTTTCTTCTCCCTATTTCCTTTATAGTCTTTAAAACTGAATTGGGAGCCAGATAGTAGTGGTGCATGCCTTTAATCCCCAACATTGGGGAGGCATATCTCTTGAGTTGAAGGACAGCCAGGGCTACACAGAAAAACCCTGTCTTGAAAAGCAAAAACAAAAAAATCTGAATTGGGAAGTCAGATTTTTCAGTATACATCTTTTCACATATTAATTGTACTCTTGTACAATTACATTTTTATCAGCTATATGGGCAAGAACACTGCGCTCCTTGTGTCTAGGGGAGGAAAAAAACGTTGATAGTAGGATGAGCTGAGCAGTGGTGGTGCATGCCTTTAACACTATCACTTGGGAGGCAGAGGCAGGTGGATCTCTGTGAGTTCTAAGACAGCCAGGGCTACACAGAGCTGTCTTGGGTGGGTGGGTGGGGATTAGTTGGATAAATAAATGAACATTAGCTTACACAATTCAAGGAATAGTACTTGGTTCCTAGGAGTTACCTTTTTAGATTCTTTGTATTAATTCTGTGGGAAATGGTTCTTTTGTTTCTTTCCTGTTATATCAAACTCAAGGACTCAAACACATTAGGCACATGCTCTACCACTGACCTAATATTCATCCAATCTATAAATTTTTTTCTGCCATTCTTCCCACCTACAATATACTGGGATGAATCAGTATTATTCTCAGTTTACAAGTATACTCCATGACCTATAAGATCAAGCTCTCTACAGTTTAGTTTTCAAGACTTCCCAAATGCTGACCCCAGTACATGACTCTAGAGCTATGTCCTGAGACACTTTCCACTCCTGAGTTAATATCTCCTAGATAGTACCCACTTATCTAAAATTCCCTTCAAGGCCATGCATCTTTAGGAAACTACTTAGAATCTATATGTAGATACCTGTGTAGCTTTCTGGGTCTACAATTACTAGCACAACCACATCCTATCTTATTTTGGGATTTCCCCTGATGATGCTAGAGTACAAAGCCCCTATAACAGATAGCAATTTGCTAGTTACCTGAGGAAAAGGAGAGAATGGATGAGTAATTGATACAAATTTCAAACATATACAATCACAGCCAGGTGTGGTGGTGCACACCCATGACCCCAGCCCTGGAGAAACAGGCAGGAAGTGTAAAGTCTGAAGCCTTATCTCAAAACTAAAAATCTGATAATATGATCCAAAGCTCAAGACTTAGTAGTAATCAATAGAAATATAGAGCCTTTCACTGAATATTACTTCTGCTTATATTTCCCACATCTGTAAGTAACTTAATCTTTTTTGCCATAGGCCTGGGCTCTAATATCTTCCGCCTGCTGGACAGCCTGCGGGCCCTGTCAGGCCAGGCTGGATGCCGCCTCCGTGCCCTGCATCTCAGTGACCTGTTCTCACCACTGCCCATCCTGGAGTTGACTCGCGCCATTGTGCGAGCCCTTCCCCTGCTGCGGGTCCTGTCTATTCGTGTTGATCACCCCAGCCAAAGGGACAACCCTGCTGTACCGGAGAATGCTGGGCCCCCTAATCACGTAATTGGGGATGAGGAAATACCAGGTAAAGCAGTGTGTATGCACATACACATCTCCAGTGATATGTACAGTTGTGTTTGGCTGGGGGGAGGTAGGGAACTTCACCTGTAGATTATTCTACTCAATCCTGCTGTTACTGTCATGTTTGTCCTTTACAAGCTGCCATTCTTTAAAATAACCTGTTGAGACAGATCTCAGGACTGCTGTGAACACAACCAAGACAGCTGTCTCTAGAAAGGGGATCTAAACAGAATTTTTAAAGTAGATTCAGTGGCCCTGCTTTATGTTTCTATTTCCTATTATGTCTCCTCTTGCAGCACTATGCATTTGCTGTGTGTGTGTGTGTGTGTGTGTGTGTGTGTGTGTGTGTGTGTGTGTGGTTGTGTACATGTATGTGGAGGCCACAGGTTGACATTGGGTGTCTTCCTCTATCCCTTCTCCACCTCTTAAGAATTTTGTTGTATGTGTATGTGTATGTTTTCATGCATGTATCACTGTGGAAATTGGGACAGCTCTGTGTGTGTGTGTGTGTGTGTGTGTGTGTGTGTGTGTGTGTGTGATTGTAGAAATCAGAGAACAACCAAAAATAAATAAATAAAATTTTAAAAAGGCAGGTGGTGGTGGCACACGCCTTTAATCCCAGCACTGGTGAGGCAGAGGCAGATAGATCCCTGTGAGTTCAAAGCCAGCCTGGTCTACAGAGCAAGTTCCAGGACAGCCAGGCAGTCTCCACTTCTCCAGTGCTGGCATTTGGGGTGTGGGCCATCACAGACCTGCCAGTTACGTAGGTTCTAGGGATCCAAACTCAGGTTTTCACACTTAACACCTGCACCATCTACCCCTGCATACTTTTATTTGCTTGATTGCAAAGACAAGATTTTATATTTAATGGTCCATTTCTAGAACTCGGCATAAAGCCTGACACATAGCAGGATAACTAGATAAACAAACCACTTTCCTAATGAGTCTACTATATGTAGAAGTAGAGGGCCAGTGAGATGGCTCAGCGTAGAAAAGCACTTGCCATCAGACCCAAAAGCCTAGTGTGATCCCTGGAACCCACATGGTAGAATAAACACCGGCAAGTTTTTTCTTTACCTCCTAGTAGTGGTACACATATAAAATATATATCTTGTTTTTGTGAGACAGAGTTTCTCTGTGTAGCCATGGTTGTCCTGAATTAAAAGGCGTGTAGCATCGCCACCCTACATATGTATTTTTAAGTGAAGTATAGACTAATTGGAATTTCCTTTTCCTATCATATACAGAAAACTGCCTAGAGCAATTGGAGATGGGATTTCCACGGGGAGCTCAGCCAGCCCCACTGCTCTGCTCTGTTCTGAAGGCCTCAGGTTCTCTACAGCAGCTGTCGCTGGACAGTGCCACCTTTGCCTCTCCCCAGGATTTTGGGCTTGTGTTGCAAACACTCAAAGGTAGGAATGGTAAAGGAGAGTAGGTAGGGACCTACCATTGTTCGCTGGGAAAACTAAGCCTCACTGCTCATGGCTTCTGCCTCCTATCCAGAATACAACCTATCTCTGAAGAGGCTGAGCTTCCATGATATGAATCTTGCAGACTGTCAGAGTGAGGTGCTCTTTTTGCTACAGAATCTGACCCTTCAAGGTAAGCTCCTAATCCAGAACCTGAGCATTCCTGTGTCCTCACTGTAGCTCTGCTACTTTCTCAGTATGCAAACCCCTGTTCTTCCCCTCGTCTTAATATCGTCCTTGACTATAAGTATATAGAACCTGTGTAACCTTCCTTCTAATGTCCCAAATTCAGTTCCTCTTCAAACATGGGCATTTACCCAATTTTTATTAGTACCTCACTTTGCTTTGTTTTGTAAGGGCTGGCAGAAATGGTGATAGCACCCTGGGTGGGTTCAATTTTAAAAAAACAAAATGAGATAGTGGAGAGAGGGTGGGGAAGTGGTGGCACACGCCTTTAATCCCAGCAGAGGCAGGATGTCTGAGTTCAAGGCGAGTTTGAGACCAGCCCGGTCTACAAAGAGAGTTCCAGGACAGCCAAAGCAGTTACACAGAGAAACTCTATCTCAAAAAGCAAAACAACAGAAAAATAGTGGGGAGAAATGTGCTACTGTGGCACGTTGCCTTCAGGTATTCACCTCTTTAACTAATCTCCACCCCTGCAAAGGGATCAGTGGCCAGAGAGGAGGAAGTGGATAAAGAAATTGCCCACGCAGAGATGCTCCTCCCAGCAAACATTTAGGCTCAGTATCTCATTTGAATTGAGTTCCAACACTTCTTGGGGCTTTATAGATTCTTCTTCTTTTTCGGGTCTGTATAAAATGTTCACACACCTTGCTAGGACCACCTGGGGCAGGAAGGACAGCACCAGCCCTACTTCTCATCCCAATATTCTTTTTTCACTTGACAGAGATTACCTTCTCCTTCTGCCGTCTGTTTGAGAAGCGCCCAACCCAGTTTCTTCCTGAGATGGTTGCTGCTATGAAGGGCAACTCTACACTGAAGGGCCTTCGACTACCAGGGAACCGCCTGGGTGGGAACCAGACCCTGGAGAGGGAGGGAGGGAGGGAGGGAGGAACCAGGCCTTTGACTATAAACTTTGTGGGTAAAGGTATTGACTAGTCCACTGAGAAGGCTGTGGTAGCAATATAAGTATTTGAGTACTAGGTCTTCAGAACTGCTAGTACTAGGGTTTTCCCAAGATGGAGCTGGGATAGGATAGATACCCTTGTTCCCCTCCTCGTGGATGGAGGTAATGAGTGTCCTCCTCCCTCTCTCCAGGGAATGCTGGCCTGTTGGCCCTGGCAGATGTTTTCTCAGAGGATTCTTCCTCTTCTCTCTGTCAGCTGGATATCAGGTATGCTAGGGACTGGGGAGAGAAGGGATGGGAGAAAGGGATATAGACAAAAGCCTAATTGCTTCCTGGATATCTAATCCATCTCATCCCTGCCAGTTCCAACTGCATCAAGCCAGATGGGCTTCTGGAGTTTGCCAAGCGACTGGAGCGCTGGGGCCGTGGAGCCTTTGGTCACCTACGCCTCTTCCAGAACTGGCTGGACCAGGATGCAGTCACAGCAAGGGAAGCAATCCGGCGGCTCCGGGCTACCTGCCATGTGGTTAGCGACTCATGGGACTCATCCCAGGCCTTTGCAGATTATGTCAGCACCATGTGATGGGGCCCATACCTCACAGGCCCACCCTCAGTACCATCAGCTTGCAAGGGCTGAGGCATGGGCTGCCCAGAATCCCCAACCACTGATTCTGTCATTCTCCTTCTGCCACTTTGTCTGGTTTTTTGTTTGTTTGGTTTTGTTTTTTGGGTCCCCCTCCCCCCCCATCTTCCCTTGTACTGAGGTCTTGGAGGCCCTGATGAGGCCCAGCAAAGGCATTCCCACAGCTAACTTCAGAGGCTAAAGCCACTTACTCAGTACCCTGGAAACCCCAGGCCAGGAGTTATAGGTCATTATCTTCACTGAGGAAAGCCTCCTACCCCTGCCCTAGGGTTACCTGCCTCCTTCCTCAAGCAGGCACTCAGCCTTTAGAGAAGCATAGGAATGCCCACCACCAGGCCTCCTCCTGGGCTTACCAATCTATTCCTGGGCCTCAGTCCCTTTCATGCCTTTATTCCTTTCTTTTTTTTTTTTTTTAAACCAAAAAGTTTTTCTTATAAAATAAATTTTGGGCAAACATCATATAGCCCTCCTTGATGATTTTCTCCCAGGAAACAAAACTGAGCAGAGCCTCATGAGGCAAAGAACCCCCTTCCCCAGTATCCTTCCTCTACCAATACATCCAGACCAGCTGGTTATCAGTGGAGACCGCGCTGCTCCTCATGAGAACGCTGGTGGAAGACGAAGGTGATGGCTGGAGATGAAGCATCCCAGGCAGCCTGGAGTACCTCATCCTGGAGCCCCCGTTTATCTGTGCTGTGGTTCCACTGAGCCAGATCTGAAGTGCAGTCAGAACCATCAGGGGGTGGCCAGACCTGGCGGCTGTTTACACAACGGCGGCAATGCAGCCTGGGGTTAGAGGACAGAGCTGTGGTCACTAGAGATCTTACTTCTGTGCTATTCAGGTAGCTCAGAGATAGGACAAGGGCACTCCACCTACCTGTCATGTGTGTCACTGAGGCTAGCTTCATCCAGGGTAAACAGCTCTTTCAGCTCACCAAGCGAGAAATGTCTCTCTACATCCTGCTCCTCATCAACCACACAGCTGCTCAGTGCCTTCTTGTGGCTCTGCCGCTGAAAGATCTTCTCCTCGATGGTTCCAGCCTAGAAGGAGGATGAAAGAGGGCCCAGTCATCCCTGTAGATACTAAGGGAGCAGAAAAACCCAGGGGTTAAAGCCATCTGGAAAGGGGCAGTGAATGAAAAGTACAAATCCTGAGCTAATATCGGTCTCAGCTGAGATCCATTTTCCTAGTTCTTCTAAGGTCAAGAATTATGCTGCTTTGCCCATCCAGGCTATTTTCTGCACCAATGGAGGGTGTCAGGGATAGGGCTAAATCCATTTAGGGTAAAAACAGGTTATCTGTAGCAAAGCTTCCTCCACACCAGGCCCAACTCTGATTTATTCAATACCATTTGAGTATTTTTTCAGTCATACACTAGTAATAGGATGCAAGGAAGAATGAAATATCCCTGTCCTTTAGGTCACTGAACACTTCAACAGACAGACTTACGAACAAATTTGCCCAATGACAGAAGTCTGTGCATGATACTCAGGGTTCCATAAAGAGAATGGTAGAGGAGTTCAGAAAATCTTGAAAGTAATTGTTTTTGAGCTAACTCAAAAAAAAAGAAAAAAGATTTCAAGCCCAGAGCGAAATGAAAGTTGGACATACGGAGTTATAAAAACCAAGCCGTTCAGTTGTTCAGGAGGCTGAGACAGGAAGATTTCTTGGGCAAAATATGTGAGTATAAGAAAGTTAGAAAGTGCTGGACGGTGGTGGTGCACGCCTTTAATCAATCCCAGCACTCAGGCAGAGGCATGTGGATCTCTTGAGTTCAAGGCCAGCCTGGTCTACAGAGCAAGTTCTAGGACAGCCAGGGCTACACAGAGAAGCACTGTCTCAACCCCCCCCCCCCCCAAAAAAAAAACTAGAAAGGATGAAAGAGTAAGATGATCTCTATTAAAGCTTTGAAAACAAATGAGTAACATACTATAGCCTTAAGAAAAATTAGATGAGGAACTTATATCATTAGAGATGAAGTCAAGCATGGTACTCACAGGATAGCTACTAGATTTGGGAAAGAAATGAAGACTTGTGTCCAAAAACATCAGTAAGCTAGAGATGTAGACAACAATCTGCATGATCTGTAGTGGATAATTGACATTATTTACCACTTCTTAGCCCTTTGGGACATGGAGCATGAGAAGACTTTAAAGCAAACTGACACAGTATGAAAGAAAATAGTGCCCTATGAAAAGTATGTATTGAGTAGGCATCCGAAGAGCACGGTAAGAAGCATCTGAAGGAAATAGGTGGAGAGCAAAGAGGAGGGATGAGGGAGAACAGAAGAATAAAGGACTCAGGGTTAAGTACACAGTGTGGTCAGATCGAGGCAGAAGAGCTAAAAAGAAACACTGAGAAATAGTTAAGATGGTCTCAACTCTGACCACCATCACCATCCTTACAGATAGCAGTCGGTAAATATAGCAGGTCTTCTTTTGACCATCACGCCAGACTCGGGCCATAGCTTGTTCATCATTGGCTGGGTTCCAGTCAGGATCAAACATGACCAGCCGGTTAGCACCAATGAGATTAAGACCACAGCCCCCAGCTTTGCTGCTCAGCATGAAGACAAAATCAGGACTCTGGGAAGGAAAAAAACAAGAAAGGAGGGGCTAGGGTGCACACACTTGGAATGTGAGCTAGGATCCTTCTCAGCTCAGCCAACATGTCTCCCACTCTTTGATACTCACACTGAGGTCAAGTTGGTATGCCTACCATTCAGTTTCCCAACCCACAAAGTCAGGTTCTAAGCCAGTCATCATTGATCAGCTTCATCTTATCACACCCACCAGAACACAAAAACAAAAGTAAAACAATGAAACAGAGCTCCTTTACAGCTTCTCTGTCAACACATAATTCCTATGCATTGGTGTACTTACCGATGGACTATTGAAGCGCTCCACAACCTTGGCTCGCTTCTTAATGGACATTGTGCCATCCAGGCGAACATACAAGTACCTGGAGGGATATCCAAAGATCAAGACCCAAGAAGGATGAATTCCTTAAAGCTATGGCTACCAATAAGACTAGTTTACCATCTTGAGACTGCTCATGCATGCATAGTCTGAGGCCTCCCAATGAGGACAGAGAAAGACAGGAATTACGATCTGTGGGAGTACTTGAGGGACCAGGATATAAGCTTGTGTAGAGTTGGAGCTAGTGCCATCAGTCATTAGGAAAGAGAACTTCTCAGGAAAGTCATTCATAAAGCCACATCTTGACAAACATTGAATAATCAGAAAAGAACCAGTCGTCCTAGAGTACCAGTGAGGGAGACACATCCCTTTGCTAGCCTGGTTAGACTCTTCCCTACCTTCGAGCTCGGCACAGCTTTTCAAAGAGATCCAACGTCTGAGTATAATTAGACACCAGCACAACTTTGTCACTGCTGCGGCTTCTAGTCATGGCCAGAATGTAATCCAGGACCAGCATTTTACCTGGGAAGAGTGACTACTATCAGTCTTCACAATTAGTCTTCCCAATGGCCTAGGACTGTTACACTTGATATCCTGCTTTCCGACAGAATAGCTTCAGGACAGAGACAGTTTCCTATCCTCCTATAGTTCCTCCAAGGAGAGCATCTACTGATGGGGAGGGCTCACCTGACAGCTGTGGCTCGACAGCTTTAGAGGTGTAACCAGGTGGGAAGATGTCCAAAGTGCCCTCAAAGCCATCCTCCTCCGTCACACACTTGTCATAGATTAGAGCTGGGTCTGAAAAAAATCAAAACTATACCAAAATGCTAGTGACTTGCTTTTCCAAAGCTTCCACTTCTGTGCTCAGCCTTTGGATATCTGGCACCTAAGGTAAGCCCTCACTTACAACTAGACTCTTGGGGTCCACCCTCCCAAGTTCCCATAGGGTGTAGCCAGTACAATCTGGAAGCCTAGATGGACACTATCACTCACTACTGTGTTCTCCCAACAACAAAGGAATCAACATGAGAGGCATTGTTTGCTACTTTTCCTCCTGCCTAATGTTGTACAAGAGGATGTATACATACCAGCATTCACATACATAGTACACCACATTTCAAGCACCAAAGATGGACTGGGCATAAGACAACGTAGTTTCCAAAGTAAAGGTATAGCTCACAAAAAGTCCACAAGGCAGGAGTCACATCTTATGGAGAGTTAGACCACATGTGGCCTCCATGAGGTCTCTAGAGAAGGTCACCAGCCTATCTCTAGGACCTTCCTCTCTCTTGTTCACTCACACAGGAGATACTGGGCATGGGCATGGGCACACTCACGGTTACATAGCTTCTTTAAAGAGGTGATAGAAGACAGGGAAGACACACTCATTTTGCCTTCACGCAATTCTTCTTCAGGCTTAGCCTGTCTCAGAAATCTCTTATATAACTCAGTTTGAAGGGGTGTCAGCCTGAAAATATAAAGGCAGGTGACTCACCAGAAGAAGCTGGACCACATACACTGCTACCATAAGAGCATCTTGAAATTCAGCCATGCTTCGGAAGCTAAGCTTTTACCCACTCCCTGCATGCCTGTTAGTTAATTTCAGTACCTACAACAAACCACTTGCTCAATCTTCACTGGCAGATATTTAGAGAGGATATCTGATGTTCTCCGTATCAGGCACCTAGGAAAAATGAGAAAAAGCAACAGGCTGGTGAAACTGATGTGCTGTATACTAGAATAAAAGCTATTACCTAAAGGATCAAGACTCACTCTATTTTATAGTATGTCAGAACTATCATTTCTATGACACATATCATAGACTCATCATTCCAAATATGAGGTTTATTTGTTTTTTTGTTTCAGGATCTTAATCGTGGGAACAAAGACCTTCAAAATTGCCTTGCTTAGACTGAAAACTCTTTTTCTTCCTTCCAGCTTGTTGGCTGGTCTTTAAAAGAAAGCTAAGGTCTTGCATTCACCCTGCAGCTGTCAGGAAAAGTGGGTCACAAACTTTGGGACTTTTTTCTTTTTAATTTTACATATATGAGTGTTCTCCTTGCATGTATATCTATGTACCATGTTTATGCTACTGCCCTCAGAGGTCAGAAGAGGGCACCAGATCCCCTAGAACTGAAATTATGGACACCACCATGTAGGTGTTGGGAATCCTCTACAAGAACAACATGTGTGCAGGGGCTAGAGAGATGGTTCAGCAGTTAAGAGCACTGGCTGCTCTTCCAGAGGAACCTGGGTTCAATTTCCAACACCCACATGGCAGCTCACAACTGTCTGTAATGCCAGTTTCAGGGGACCCTGACACCCATGGCAAAAACACCAATGCACATTAAATAAATTAATTAATCAACTAAAAAAAAAAAAGAACATGTTCTTAACCACTAAGCCAACTCACCAGTCCCTAAACTATAAGTCTTTATTGGGAGGCTTCTATCTGCATTTGCACAGGTACCAGCTGTCACATGACCCCTGGAGTCATTAAACCCTTATCTCCTGGTCAGACCAGGAAGAATAGAGGCATCTTCTGAGTACTTACCTAGTCAGGCATGATAGCACATGCCTGAATCCCAGCATCTGGGAGGTGGCCTGGGATACATGAGATACTATCTCAAAAATAGAGAAAGAAAAAACAAACAAAACAAAAAACCTAGCAGCTTCATGGGACACAATAACTCTGCCATCTAAAATTGGTAGGAAGAGCCGGGCAGTGGTGGTGCATGCCTTTAATCCCAGCACTCGGGAGGCAGAGCCAGGCAGATCTCTGTGAGTTCGAGGCCAGCCTGGTCTACAGAGCGAGTTCTAGGACAGGCTCCAAAGCTACACAGAGAAACCTTGTCTGGGGGGGGCGGGGGGGAGGATTTGGTAGGAAGATGTAGTCAAGCAGTTGGGAGGAGCAGGATATTCATAAATGTAATTCATCAAGGGCCCATACCAACAACAGGGGTCCAGAATGTGCTTGCCCCTAGATCATTTGAAACCCACCGAAAGAAAAAGGCCCTCTTGGGCTGGGACCATACAGAGATTCTTCAGCTCTCCACAGAACTAGAGTCTACACATAGAAATCCCGATGCTTTAGACTAAAAGCAACTGTCAAGAAGGTTCTGAAGTACTAACAAGGATATGTCTTGTTCAGGAAAGCTAACTGCACCACAGAAGAACTGCTTCAGCAGGTTGATAAGAACAAAACCAGGCCACAGGGCTCCCAAAAAGTGGAACTTACCCTATAAGACTTTGTTATTTATTCAGTGCCAATTCATGGCACAGACCCCACTTCTTCCCTCAAACACCAGCCCTTAAAGGCTCCAGACAGACCAAGCCAACAGATCTGGGCAGTTTCCAAATAGCTCGGAAGGTCTCAAATCATTTGGATGACCAGAGTTGAGGCTATTACCTATTCACGATACTGATGAGCTCCCGCAGACGTTCCTCCCCTAGCTGCCTGTCTACCTCACTGGCAGCTGCATCTCGACTCTTCAAAATTGGCAACTCAAAATGCTTCTTGAACTCCTGAGCAGTTCCTAAACTCAGGAGAGAATTGAATAATAAGCATGTAAGGGTAGAATGATTTTTCTCGCTACTAATAATGACAAACCACCTCATCACCAATCATCCTCCTTGATGAGAACAAAGCTGAACAAAATACAAGCAATTTTTATTTAATGAACCAGACAGCAAAGCAGTGAAGAGTTGAGTGGCTAAATATAGTTAGATGGTAATGCACTAATAAGAAACCTTACGGTAATTGTAAATGGACTAAAGTTCCAACTATAAGATAAAGTCACAGGCTGAGGATATGGCTCAGTAGGTAAAAGCACTAGCAGCACAAGTTTGACAACCCAAATTCCATCCCCAGAACCCATAAAAAATCTAGACTCAATGGCACACATGTGTAATCCAGCACTGCTATGGGGAGCTGGGAGGCAGAGGATCTCCTGGAGCTTGAGAGCATAGCAGCAGAAACAAGAGTAGAAAGCAAGAATCAATCCCCCAAAATCATCCTTTGACCTTGATATTCTCTCTCATACACACATACAATAAATTTAAAAAATAAAATAGGTTGGGCATGATGGTACACAGCTTTAATCCCATCAGAGGCAGGAAGATCTCTGTTTATTTTAAAGCCATCCAGTAAACATAGGAGACTCTAGGTCAACCAGGGCTACACAGTGAGACCTTTTCTCAAAAAAATAAACATAAGATAAAAGATGTTGGGGGTATGGAGGACAAAGAGATGGCTCGGTAGTTAAGGACACTGGCCACTGAAGACCAAGAATGCCAGGAGACTCTCCACCTTCAAGAATGCCTGAAGAAGGAGCTGGTGCTGGTAGTGTCCTCTGCCTGGGGCCTCACCCCTACACCAAATATGCTAACCTAATCAACCAGGCCACACCCTACAACTACTCAGTGCCTGTTCAAGATCATGGGAACATACCCAATGTGCCCAGCCACCCACAGGACCCTCAGGGTCAAAGCCTGGAATGTCTGAAGAACCTGCAAATACTTCTGATGATAGAAGAGGCCCCCTTCCCTGTTGCCCCTGTAAAAATGTGAAAACAAAGTAAGAAAGAAAGAACTGTGGCCTCCCTTCCACAGAACCCCAGGATCGCCTCTCAACACTCAAAAGGTGACTCATAACCATCCTTAACTCCAATCCCAAGAGATCTCATGCCCTCTTCTGGTTCCTTAGAAAACAGGCACACATGTGATACATAGACATACATATGCAGGCAAAGCACATATAAACAAAGTAAAAATAGTTTTTTAAAAAAGCTACCAGCCATGTTACACAACTGCCAGTCTATATCATCTTTTTTTGTTTTTTTGTTTTGTTTTGTTTTGTTTTCGAGACAAGAGTTTCTCTGTGTAGTCTTGGTGCCTGTCCTGGATCTCGCTCTGTAGACCAGGCTGGCCTCGAACTCACAGAGATCTGCCTGGCTCTGCCTCCCAAGTGCTGGGATTAAAGGTGTGCGCCACCACCACCAGCTGGCTAGTTTACTGATTTCTAGATTGGCAGTTGTGCTGGGCGGCAGTGGCACACACCTTGGTGTGGTAGTAACTGAACTACTAACGGTTCCAGAAATGTTCTATTGCAACAATTTTGTCTGTCTAAGGAGATTATGTATATTCTGTCTAAGGAGATTTTTCTGAGCACTAGAGCAACGGGGGAGCTGGAGGACCAGCAGATCCCTGGTCACTAGTTCAAAAACTAAGGTGACGGGCAAGATGGCTGGCTCAGCAAGTAAGGCACTTGCTCCAGACCTGACAACCTGAGTTCAGTTCCTAGGACTAGCATGGTTGAGAGCTGTTCTGGCATGCACATACATACCCATCTCATACTTAAATGAAAATGTGGGGCTGGAGAGATGGCTCAGGGTTGAAGTGCATATACCATTCTTGCAGGACCCAAATTCGGTTCCTAGCACCCATGTAAGGCAGCTCATAACTGACTATAACTCCAGCTCCAAGGGATCTAACTCTCTCCTGAAATACATGGGGAACTGCACTAATGTACACAACACACACACACACACACACACACACACACACACACACACACACACACAATTAAAAGTACTAAGTATTTTATATTTGTATTGAAGGCAGTGGTATCACATACCTTCAATCCCAGCACTCTGGAGGCAGAGGCAGGCAGATTTCTGTGAATTCGAGGCCAGCCTGGTCTAAAGAGTGAGTACCAGGACAGCCAGGGCAACACAAAGAAACACTGTCTTAAATGAATGAATGAATGAATGAATGAATGAATACTAAGTATAATGGGCAGAGAGGTACCTCAGCAGTTAAGAGCACTTGCTCCTCTTGCAAAGGACCCTGGGTCAGTTCCCAGAAACCACATGGTGACTAACAACCATCTGTACGCCTCTAGTTCCAGGAGATCTGATGCCAAGAGCACCACGCATACACATGGTGGTATATATACATGCATGCAGACAAAACAGTCATACATAAAAATCTTGAAAGATACAGTGTAAAATCCTTTTAAAAATCCTATGAAATTTTTAAAAACTAAGAGAGAGAGCAGTCAAAGACACCTATCCACAGCATCACATGCTCATACCACATTAACATGGATCACACATAATTTTAATGCATAGGGCTATTTCCAGCTCCAGCTGATAGGCGTTCCATCGCCTACATAGCTCACACTGCCTCTGCAGAAGACAAATGACCCAAGTGGGTCTTTCTGAGTTGTTCCACAGTCAAAGCCAGCCTACAGTTTCGCCTCACCATCCCTTTTTCTCTTTTGAGCTCAGACTGACCTCAAACTCCCTGTGTAGCCGAAAATGGTTTTGAACTCCTGATCCTCCTGTCCCCATCTCCCAGGTATGAGATTAAGGCATCAGCTTGGCTATGGCTTGGCTACCCTCTGCCAAGAGAAGCCTTCTAACAAGAGTGTCTACTGATCCACACCTAATTGGCAATGTAACCTTGCTCTCCTCAGATAGAGTTACACTCTAAGGACAAAGCAGGCAGGGCTCCTTACCCAAAATGCCTGAATTAACGAAGTGCACCAAGCTGAAATATTCAAGCAAGTCATTTTGGATGGGGGTCCCGGAGATGAGCACCCGCCGGCTGGTATTCAAGCTGTCCAGGGCCTGGTAAGTCTGATTCTCGGAGTTTTTAAGTCTGTGTCCCTGCAAGATAATTAATTCTCACTTAGGATGATTTAATATTCTTAAATGATAAAAGTCTACAGATAGAAAAGAGTCACAAACATAACAGGTCCTAAGGTTGCAAGAACTAGGTAGGCCAGCATAAGCTTCTTTGCCATTGGCTTGGAGAAAAGTATTAAGCTCACAAGGTAGACCAATGCTACACCCAAAAGTCAAGGATTCCCTCTGTTCCCTCCAATTTTTCCATTTCCAAACTTCCAGAACCTTCCTACTCAGCCATCTTTCACAGTCCACGTGGCCATAATACAGACCCTGATCTCAGGAGTCCTCCTCCTCCTCCCTGCCAGTCCAACCAACACAGAGCTTTCAGAGCCAAGTGCCTCAAGGTCTTGTTTGAGCCATGATGCTACTATATCCAAAGAGCTTCCCTTCACAGCTCTTCCCAACCCTATCCTCTCTGCAGCCATCCCTAATGTCTCTTGAAGCCATTTACTTTCAAGAAGATAGAAAAGGACACTTTTCCTAAGAGCCACCAAGCTGAGATCAAGCAGACGGCCTTTCTTTTGTTGTTGTTGTTTTTTGTTTCTTTTTGTTTAAGACGGGGTTTCTCTGTATTAACTGCTCTGGCTGTCCTGGAACTCTATTTGTAGACCAGGCTGGCCTTGAACACACAGAGATCCGCCTGCCTCTGCCTCCCCAGTGCTGGGATTAAAGGCGTGTGCGCCGCCGCCGCCACCACCACCTTGCTCGAAAACAGCCTTTCTAAGTACAGCTTCCTCTCATTTCCATGCTGGGAAAGCCACCAAAAATTAAAAACCACTCACCCACCAGTAAAGAATGAACAAATTAGACTTGTTCTATTCAGTCTGCCTTTGATGATGGTATTAAACAAAGACTTCCCTGACTCCCACATAATCCATACAACAAATGAACATTATATTCATTTTAGAAATGAAGAAATTGAAATTCAGAGAACTAAACAGTCACCCAAAAATCATGCTATACAATTAGCAGAGCTATAACTGAAACCCAGGACTGTCAATTCCAAAGCCACAGAGCTTTATCTCAACTAGACATGAACTTCTTAAAATAGATCCACATATTTGCTTTTTGCAATACTTTCAGTGCACAGAATACAGTCATGCACAAAGTACTGATTAGTTAGTATTAGTTGAATGTAAGATAAATTAAGGTTCATCTATGAAAGAATTAAATATAAAATTTTAACTTTTAATGGGCATCAACAGTTGGGTTCTTTTGAAGTGAAGCTCCCTGTAGAAAAGGCCTCACAGAATCCTATGGACCTGGCACCTAATAGACACTTGGATGAAATCTAAATGAACACTTGAGTCTCTACTGGACCAGTCACTGAGGCTCCAGACAGCTCCTATCATTACCATCAATTTTTTTAAAAAGCAGCTTCTGAGCTAGGTATGGTGGCCCATGCTTACAACCCCACAATAGCCCCAGAATAATCCAAGTGATCTTATGCTTTCCAAGAAATGAAAACATGGTAGAGCAGTCTCAGGGTAGCCACGAAATTTTTTTAACAGTGAGAACTCACCAACCTCACTACTTTCTAGCATCTACCACCATGCATATGTACTAACAAGAAGTTCACAGTTAACCTACGAAAATCTGTCTTGGGAGTACGGGACAGGATGGGACAGGAAGTGGAGAGATGACTCAGTGGTTAGGAGTGCATACTGCTCTTTTGGAGGATTCAGGTGCTTTACCCAGCACCCACATAGCAGCTCACGACAGCCCTTAACAGTTCAAGGGAATCTGATAACTTCTGACCTCCACAGCCTCCTGAACACACGGTACACATACATGTACTCAAGCATACACACAAATGTAAAAACAAAAACAAAACCTACACTAGGGCTTTACTTTGCTTTGTTTTTTAAACAGTTTTCTCTTTGTAGCCTATGCTGACTTGAACTCTTTTTTTTTTTTTTTGGAGACAAGTTTCTCTGTGTAGCAGCTCTGGCTGTCCTGGAACTTGTTTTGTAGACCAGGATGGCCTCAAACTCACAGACATCTGCCTGCCTCTGCCTCCTTAGTGCTAGGATTAAAGGCATGTGCCACCACTGCCTGGCTTTTTTTTTTTTTTTAATAATTTATCTTTATTTTATATGCATTGGCGTTTTGCCCGAATGTATGTCCATATGAGGGTATTGGATCCCCTGGAACTGTAGTTGCAGGGCTACCGTGTGGGTGCTGGGAACTGAACCCAGGTCTTCTGGAAGAGCAGCCAGTGCTCTCAACTGCTGAGACATCTCTCCAGCCCCTGAACTTTTTAAAATATGTTTTTCATTAATGTGTATGTGTGTCTGCATAAGTTCATCTGTATGTGTGTGCAGGTGCCTGAAGAAGTCAAAAAGTGTTAGACACTGTAGAACTGGAATTACATGTGTAGTTGGGAGCCACCTCATGTGGGTGTTGAGAACCAAACCCATAACATCTTTAAGATCAATTAATGTCTTAGTCACTATTCTATTGCTGTGAAAAGACATCATGACCAAATTAACGCTTTTTTTTAATATTTATTTTTTCTTATGTGCATTGGTGTTTTGCCTGCATGTATGTCTGTTTGAGGGGAGGGCGTCGGATCCTCTGGAACTGCAATTACATGCAGTTGTGAGCTGCCATGTGGGTGCTAGGAATTGAACCCGGGTCCTCTGGAAAAGCAGCCAGTGCTCTTAACTGCTAAGCCATCTCTCCAAATTAACTCTTATAAAAGCAAGTATTTACTAGCATCTTGCTTACAGTTTCAAAGGGTTAGTTCATTATCAACACAGAGGCACTGGAGGAGTAGCCGAGAGCTACATCCTGATCTGTAGGCAGAGAGAAAGACTGGGCCTGGCGTGGGCTTTTGAAACATCAAAGTCCACCCCAGCGACACACTTCCTCCAACATGGTCATACCTCCTAATCCTTCTTAATCCTTTCAAACAATTCCACTCCCTGGTGACTAAGCATTCAAATAGATGAGCCTATGGGGGCCACTCTTACTCCAAGCCAATCAGTAAGCAGGCTCAGTTGCTGAGCCATCTCTCTAGCCCTTGGCATGAACTCATGACCCTCCTCCTCAGCCCTTGAGTTTCTAGAATTATAGGCTTTTGCCACCATACCTATAACACACCAGACTTTCTTATCTCTGTGCTTCTAATCATTTAAACATTACTAACCTAGACTAAAAGCCATCTTTACCAAGGCTTAGGAGATACCAAACACTGGGATAAGAGCTTCCCCAATCAATTTACTGAGTCCCCACAATAATCACATGAGGGAGATATGTATGATCACTCTATTTTCCAGATGCAGAAACTGATAGTCACGTGATTAAGTAACTTAAGTATAAGGTCATACTACTGTTAGGTGGCAGAGTCAGGACCTGAGTAAAGGTATCTATAAAACCTGTTCCTGCTGGGCGGTGGTGGCGCACGCCTTTAATCCCAGCAATTGGGAGGCAGAGCCAGGTGGATCTCTTTGAGTTCGAGGCCAGCCTGGGCTACAGAGTGAGTTCCAGGACAAGCACCAAAACTACACAGGGAAACTCTGTCTCGAAAAAAAAAAAAAAAAAAAACCTGTTCCCTTAAACACTGTGCCATGTCTCACTACACATCTAAATCCCTCCCAATCTCAAAGTCCTTCTTTGGTCTAAGATTACTATTTAGAGGGGAAAAATACCAATTGGCCCCAGTACCTAAACTCTCCTCAGAGTTGTTTGTTTGTTTGTTTGTTTGTTTGGGATAGGGTCTCACTAGCCTGGCTGGCCTAGAACTCACTACAGTAGACCCAGCCACAAACTCAGAGCTCCACCCGTCTGCCTCCTGAGTGCTGGAATTAAAGTGTGTGCCACCATGCTCAGCTCTCCCCAGTTTTAGGCACTGTTTCATCCCTCTTTTGGCAAACTGCTGTCATAGGCTCTCCCACTCACTTGTCCCCTCCAGTGTGGCATTCTCTGTTCTTCCAACTCCCCAATGACTAGTGTAGTCCTGGGATAGTAATGCTTTGAAGACTCTGACATCCCGATCTTCTACCACCCAGACTACAAAGTGTTCAGTACCTCATCACATATGACCAGTCCAACATTTCCTTTTTGAAGGACTCCAACATGAAGGCGGAAAGTCTCATAGGAAATGATGAGGATAGGAGAAGGCACTCGAGCTCCACGCTGGTTCATGAATCCTTCTACAACAGAAAGGTGTCAGAGAACAAGTCAGATCTTAAACGAAAACAGTCTGACAGCTGTGTAACATAGCCTAGAAAGAACTGTGCTGGTTTTCAATGGCAATTTTCCCACTTGTCCCCACACTGCCATCAACACTGGCCACAAGCGAACACACATTAAAGCTTCATACCCAGTTTCCGGTCTATTTCGTCCTTAGAGCCTCCGTCGATGGCCAGAGGTTGGATCCTCCCTCCAAGCCATTTTCCAACCTCATTGTACCAGTTCTTCACCAAGCTGGAAGGTGACACTACCACTGCTTTTTCAATTTCTGGCTTGCACTCTGGGCTCTGGCGTAAAAGTGTCCACATCAATGTGATGCACTGTAGTGTCTTTCCCAGGCCCATCTCATCAGCCATGATGCAGCCATGGCTTCCCGGGATCCGCCGACTGGTGACACACTCCCATAGGAACTTCACTCCCTGATGAATAGTACCATTTAGTCCACTCTGACCCGTACTTAGCCCCTAGCCACACATCCTTCCCCTGACCCTCATTTACCTCTCTCTGATGAGGCCGCAACACCTTACTGAGAATAGGATCAACAACCACGTGGACAGGGAGTTTTTCCCTGAGAAAAGATTGCAGAAAAAAAATAAATGTTGCTCAGACTCAGGCAAGGTCAACCCTCAGGAAGTGGTATCCTGCGGACCCAGAAGGTTCTACACCTTCTCCCCCAGGGAATAAACCAGAGTGAGGCCCAGCTTTAGGACTCAGGAAATTCAGAAAGGGTGAGACTCCTGTCCTCACCTCATCACTTGCCCATCCAAATGAGCATGGCAGAAGGCAGTGAGGAACCTCCACAACCTGAACACAACCACACACTCTCCCACAGACAGTCTCCTTCCCAACCACTTGCTCTGGATACAGTGCCGCTGTCATGTCAGCTCTGGTAACCTATGACAATTCCAAGGGCGGTGGGGGGGAGGGGTCACACCAAACACCCTCCATCCTTCCAGGCATGTACACGTATAGTGGACTAGAACTACTCAAAAAATATCAATGTGCATACTTATCAAGCTTCAGCTGGTCATGGACGCTTAGTGGGGGAGGCTCATACAGAACCAAGGCACCTTCCTCCAGAGGGTCATGGAGGGCACGACGAACTCCAGCCCTTTTCAGACCCAATGCTCGAGAGCCCAGAGGACCTAGAAATCAGCAGTCAACCTGTGAGCTGACCCTCTATAATCAGGCACTCCAGCAAGCCCAACTTAAATGCCCATCCTTCATGGAGCCTTTCTGAATATCCATGACTTCTTTCCCAAAACTCCTTCAAACCATCTGTGAATCTATTGGACCATTATCTCTTCAGCCCTGAAGCATTTTTTCCTATTTTATTTCTCCCATTCAACTACAAACTTCTGGAGGGCTTTATCAAGTTCATCTCAAGCCAACTGTAGCAAGGTCTAAAACTCAACAGAGGCCTTTCATGTGTGAGGACTTGAAATCTGGCTGCTTCCTTCCCTAGTCCCAGGGCAGGCACAATGCAATGTCCTAAACAAGACGAAGGAAAACTGGAAATTAAACCTCCTCCACAGTCAGCCTTATAAAGGAACTAACACTGAACATGCTTGAACTAAACGAAGGCAGCATCATTAGCTACCGGGCACACCAAAAGCTTTTGAGCAGACATGCCCCACCAAGAAGATGAAAGACAATTAGTCTTGGCAGTCTCTGCTAAATGCCGGATAGCCTTCACACAGGCCTCAGGAGGATCATGTCAAACACATCCACCCATGGACTGACATCTTTAATTCCCAGGTTAGCATATAAGTCTTCAATCTATTTAGGCACACTGACACAAATGACTTTAAAAAAAAAAAAAAAAAAAAAAACTGAAAAGACGTGCCAGGTGGTGGTGCACATTTATAATCCCATCATTGAGGATCCTGAGGCAGGAGAATTGCTGTGACTCTGAGGCCAATCTGGATTATATAGCAAAAGCCTGCATCAAAACAAATAGATGCTGGAGATGTCTAAGCGATTAAGAACATGCATTGCTCTTCCAAAGAGTCTGGGTGTGATTCCAGCATCCATGTCAGGCACACCACACAACACATGCAAGATCCAATGCCTCTGACCTCCTCGGGAGGCCAGATGAACACACACACACACACACACACACTTAAAAATAAAATAAACTACCAGGCATAGTAGCACACGTTCTTAGGAGGCAGAGGCAGGAAGACCTCTGTAAGTTCAAAGCCAGTTTGCCTAGTCTATAAAGCAAGTTCCAGGCCACCCAGGATTACACAGAGAGACCCTGTCTCGAACAAAACACAAAATAAACTTAAAAAAAAAGAAAAAAAATCAATAAAGTCTCCATTTTACCTTGATAGTTTGGAATGGGGACCTTGAAAGGCTTTGACAAAATGCTTCGAATAAATGCTTCCTAAAAAGAAAAAGAAAAACAGGAATTCAGGACTGTTGAAGATTTTATAGACCAATAAATGATCTAATATGTTCCACTTCTGGTGTTTTTTTTTTTAATTAAGAAAAATTTTTCATTCATTTTACACACCAATCAAAGATCCCCCTCTTCCCTCATCCTGCCTCCCCAGCCTCCCCTGCAACCTACCCTCCATTCCTCACCCCCACAAGAAGGCAAGGCCCCCCATGGGGAGGCACATCCAGCAGAGGCAAGTCCAAGCCCTTCCCCCTGCCTCAAAGCTGCACGAGGTGTCCCATCATAGGTAGTGGGCTCCAAAAAGCCCCTTCACGCACCAGGGATGGATTCTGATTCTACCACCAGGGGGCCCCCAAGCAGATCAAGCTACACAATTATCTTGCCATGCAAGAAGGCCTAGTCCAGTCCCATGCAGGCTCCACAGCCATTGATCCAACTTTCATGAGTTCCCACTAGATTGGCTTGGTCGTCTCTGCAGGTTTCCCTATCATGATCCTGATGCACTTGCTCATAAAATCCCTCCTCTCTCTTTGACTGGAGTCCTGCAGCTCTGCTTGGTGTTTGGCTGTGGATCTCTGCATCTGCCTCCATCAGTCATTGGAGAAAAGCTCTGTGATGACAGGGTATTCACCAATCTGATCACTGGGGCAAGCCAGTTCAGTTCAGGCACCCTCTCCACTATTTCTAGTAGTCCAAGCTGGGGTCATCCTTGGGGATTCCTGGCAACTTCCCTAGCACCCGGTTTCTCTCTATCCCCATATCTCCCTCCATCATGGTATCTCTCTCATTGCTTTCCCACTCCATCCCTGTTCCAGCTCAACCATCCCAATTCCCTTATGTTCTCACCCCCCCCAATCCCCTACCCTCCATTGCCCACCCCTCCACTTCAGGATTTTTTTAATTCATTCATTCATTTTATTTTATGTGGATGGGTGTTTTGTCACTCTATCACCAAGCTAACCTCCCAGCCACAAAAAAAAAAAAAAAAAAAAAAAAAAAAATTGTTGCTGGTCCTGCCAACTATTTAATTTTCAGCTTCCTTGAAAATTAAACAGCCCAAAGATTAGAAGTAATATAAGCAGTGGCCATCAGTAAACTATAAACAGAAATATGACAATGATGGCTAATAAGAGCTACATCTCTTTCACTATGTCACAATTGGGAGGCAAGGCTAAGATAGTCTATGTGTTCCAGCTAGGCTGGCCTCAAACTTTCAATTCTCCTGCCTCAACTGAGATTTTAGGCATGTACCACCACATCTAGTTTCCTCCTATCATGATTTAATCCTCACTAAGATTTAATCCTATAAGGTCTACAAGTTGCTGTTATTCCAGGCCAGCACAGAGATACAAACCCACAGTCCTAGTACTTAGGAGACTGATCACGGAGAATGCTGAGGTTAAAGCCAGCCCAGGTAAAACCTTGTCCCAAAAAGAAAACAGCCTGGTGTGGTAGCTCATACTTGTTACCCAGAATTTGAGAGGTAGAAGCAGGAGGATCAGGAGCTCAAGGTTATCCTTAGTTATACAAGTTTTGAGACCAGCCTGGGCTACATGAGACCATGTTTCAACAAAGGGAAAAGGTGCCTGGAGAAACAGCTCAACAGTTAAGAGTACTTCCTGCTTTTCCAGGACTCAAGTTCAGTTTGGGAACATCCAGCCTCTGACAGCACCCCCATACACATGGCATACATTCACATTCACATACTCTCTGTCTGTCTGTCTCTCACACAAAGAGAAAGAGAGGCCGGGCGGTGGTGGCGCATGCCTTTAATCCCAGGACTCGGGAGGCAGAGCCAGGTGGATCTCGGTGAGTTAGAGGCCAGCCTGGGCTACCAAGTGAGTTCCAGGAAAGGCTCAAAGCTACACAGAGAAACCCTGTCTCAAAAAACAAAAAAACAAAAAAACAAAAAAAAAAAAGGAGAGAGAGAGAGAGAGAGAGAGAGAGAGAGAGAGAGAGAGAGAGAGAGAGAGGTGCTTGCTGTCACACCAATGAACTGAGTTGGCTCCCAGGATCCACAGTGAGAGAACAAATTCCCACAAGCTGTCCGTCCTCTGACTTCCACAAGTGCCACAGCACACGCCACCTCCACTCACACAATACATACACAGCTATGACAGATGGAGAACACTCCTGATTCTATGAACTCTACTTGTGACCTCTTACTTAACCTCTTACTTATGGCCATGCATATCACCCCAAAGCCAGGGAGTGCTTCCTGCCATGGAAAGGTCCAAGACAGGGAACAACATGGGAAGGACATAAGGACAGGGTAAGCTCAAGTTGGTCATGGTAGCACAAATCCCAGCACTCAAGAGGCAGAGGCAGGCAGATCTCTGTGAGTTCGAGGCCAGCCTGGGCTACAAATTGAGTTCCAGGACAGCCAGGGCTACACAGAGAAACCCTGTCTCAAAAAAACAAAAACAAAAACCAAGAAAGGATAGGCTCATCAACAAAAAACGCCAATCAAGACAAAGGTACAGAAAGCAGACACACGCAGGCCCTAGAAAGGAAGACTCAGTGTGGGCTAGCCTGAAATCAAGACTACAAAACCAACTATGAGGCAAAGCCACGGGAAGAGGAGGGGAGGAGGGGGAGGAAGGAGACAGAGGGAGGAAGAGGAAGAAGAGACAAAAGAATTAACGATGAGCTAAATGACAATAACATTTGATCTTTATCGGTATACACCTGGACTATTCGGGGAATTATAATAGCTTGTGAACCTTAGCAATGCCACAGCTAGGACGCGAGAGAGCAAGGAGAAATCAAGAGCAAACACCCTAAAGTTTTGTTTCTCTGTGTGTGTGTGCTATGGAGCATGACACATAGAAATGGCTTCTCTCCTCCCACCATGTGGGTCCTGGTGATCAAACTCCGGTCCATTAGGCTTGGTGGCAAGTTCCTTTTCCCGCTGAACCATCTCGCCATCCCTTGTTATATTTATTCTTTTGAGACAGAGTCTCACTGTTGCCCAGGCTTGCCTGGAACTCACAGCACTCCTCCTGCTTCCACCTCCCAAGCATTAGCATTCCAGGCATGAACCACCACATTTGGCTCCTAATAAAAAAAACTCCTTTCTGCCAAATGGTAATTTAAGACAAAGGCAAGCCTATCTTGCTGTGAAACTTTTACCTTTATATTCTAACCCATTTCTTTACATATACAGATTATAAATTTCTAGAAACTCAGTGTCTTTTTTACAAAAAATATTTAATATTTTTGTGAACTACTAAAAGAATGGGTAAATGAACATCACTAAATCATGTGACAAAATACTAAATCCTGTTTATTTCCACCTGAAGAAAACTTTTGTTTTTTTCAAACAGTGTCATTACATTGAGGCTAGCCTAGAAATCTATATAGAATCCAGTTTGGCCTTGAACTCACAATTCTCCTGCATCAGCTTCTAGACTGCTGGGATTTTAGGAGTATGCAAGCATGCCCGGCTCTGACTAAATTTATGATTTTAATTTCTTTCTTAAATTAAGAATTAAATTTTCTTAACTAGCATGAATACTGTAGTTATGAACAACAAAGATAATCATTAAGAAAAAACACTACCCAGGCGTTGGTGGCACATGCCTTTAATCCCAGCACTCAGGAGGCAGAGCCAGGTAGTTCCCTGTGAGTTCAAGGCCAGCCTGGGCTACAGAGCGAGATCCATGACAGGCACCAAAACTACACAGAGAAACCCTGTCTCAAAAAAAAAAAAAAAAAAAAAAAAAACCACTAACCAAAAAAAGAAAAAAGTCTGCAGGGCCCTACAGTCAGCGGTGGTAGTAGGCGCCTTTGACATCCCAACATTCAGGAGACAGAGGCAGGCGGATCTCTGTAAGTTCAAGGCCAGCCTGGTCTACAGAGTGAGTTCCAGGACAGCCAGGGAAACACAGAGAAACCCTGTCTGAAAAAAAATCAAAGAAAGGAGAAAGGAATGGAAAGGAGAAGGGAAGGGAAGGGAAGGGAAGGGAAGGGAAGGGAAGGGAAAGGAAAGGAAAGGAAAGGAAAGGAAAGGAAAGGAAAGGAAAGGAAGGGGAAGGAAAGGAAAGGAAAAAAAGGAAAGGAAAGGAAGAAGGGAAGGAGGAAGGGGAGGAGGAAGGGAAGGGGGAGGGGAGGGAGGAAAGGAAGGAAAGAAAGAAAGGAAGGAAGGAAAGAAAGGAAGGAAGGCAGGCGGAGGATGCATGCCTGTAATGTCAGCACTCACAGAGAAGCAGGAGGACCCAGAGTTCAAGGGTATCCACAGCTACACAGTAAATTCAAGGCTAGCCTGGTTACATGAGACAGTGTGCCTTTAGGAAAACCTGCTACTGATCCAGGAATACTGGAGTGTCTTTTGAGAGTCATTTCACAGCCCTTCCCAGATCTTAGCTTGACTCCAGGGACGAGTACCCCAAAACCCGGCAACCGCCAAGCCACCTTGAGACAGTAGTTTTCAGACTGTCTTAAAATTCAAACAATTAGGGAACTAGAGAAACGGCTCAGCGGTTAAGAGCACTGGCTGCTCTTCCAGAGGTCCTGAGTTCAATTCTCAGAAACCACATGGTGGCTCACAACCATCTGTAATGGCATCTGGTGCCCTCTTGTGGTGTGCATGAAGACAGGTCACTCGTACACATAAAATAAATATTTTTAAAAATTCAAACAATTAAATTCTCAGATACAGAAGGTGAGGTTTCTTTTTTTAGATTTATTTATTTTTATGTGTTATGAGTATTTTGCCTGAATATATTTAAGTGCACTGTGTGCATGCCTGGTACCAAAAGAAGCCAGAAAGGGGTGCTAGATCACCAAATTAGAGTTATAAATCTCAGAGCTGCCTGGGATCTGTGAACCAAACTCAGGTCCTCTGCAAGAGCAGAAACTTCGTAACTGCTGAGCCATCTCTTCAGTCCCTGGGGGTGAGTTTCAGAGGGAAACTTAGTATAGATTCATGGGAGGGGACGGGGGTTTAAAAAGGATGAAAGGAGGGGCTGGAGGGATGGCTCAGAGGTTAAGAACACCGACTGCTCTTCCAGAGGTCCTGAGTTCAATTCCCAGCACCCACATGGCGGCTCACAACCATCTGTAATGAGATCTGGCACCCTCTTCTGTATACATAATAAATAAACAAATCTCAAAAAAAAAAAATTAAAAAAAAAAAAGGATGAAAGGAGAGCAGGAGTGAGCAGAACTCCTATAAAGCAGGAGCGGTCCCAGGACATAGGGCACCACTGAAGCACCTAGTCTGTGAGCATTTTAAAGAATTTATGGCAGAAGTGTGTGGGGGGGGCGGAAGAATGGGACAGGGGACGAACTGGTCATCATTAGTCCAGATGAACTCTTTCCAGTTCAGTCACGGTCATCTACAGCTCTAGGCAGATGTGCAGGAGATAACAGGAAAACAGGAGCCAGGATTTGTGTGCCCTTTCTGGCCTCCAGCAGGGAATGGAACTGCTACTTTGGGGTTCCTTCCCTACCTGACCAGTTTCTATCTCCTGTCATAACTGGTGAGTCCAGAGCAGCAGCTCACACATGTAACCTATAATCCCAGCTCCTACAGAGACAACAAAAAAAGATGCTACTAACAACTACCTTTAGGCAGAAGCAGGCAGATCTCTGTGAGTTTGAGACCAGTCTGGTCTACAGAGTGAGTTCCAACCAAGGCTACAAAAATTTGTTTAAAAAAAGGGGGTGGGAGGTGGGAATGCTAAAGCAATGGCTCAGACACACCAGGAGCACTCAGGAGGCAGAGGGAGGGGAATCTCTGAGTTTAAGGCCAGACTGGTCCAAGACGGCCAGGGCTACACAGGGAAACTCTGTCTCTAAAAACAAACAAACAAAAAAAAACAGAGTAGTTCGTGCTCTTGCATAAGACCAAGTTCAAGTCCCAGCACCACATGGTGGCTCACAACCATCCTTAACTCCAGTTCCAGGAGATTCTTTGCCCTCTTCTGACCTCTAAAGGCACTAGACATACATGTGTTGCATAGACATGCATGCAGGTAAAACATCCCCACATATAAAATAGTTAAGTCTTAAAAAAAAAAATTTAGGGGCTGGAGAGATGCCTGAGAGGTTTAAGAGCACTGACTGCTCTTCCAGAGGTCCTGAGTTCAATTCTCAGCAACCACATGGTGGCTCACAACCATCTGTAATGAGATCTGGTGCCCTCTTCTGGCCTGCAGGGATACATGCAGACAGAACACTGTATACATAATAAATAAATAAATCTTTAAAAAAAAAAATTTAAAGCTAGGCAGTGGTGGTACACACCTTTAATGCCAGCACTTGAGAGGCACAGGCAGGCAGATCTCTGAGTTCAAGGCCAGTTTGGTCCAGAGAGAGAGAGAGACGGACAGACAGTCAGTCCAGGACAGACAGGGCTACACAGAGAAAGCTTGTCAAATTAAAAAAAAACAACAAAAAAACAAAACCCTCTAAATCAAATCATAGAAAAAGCAGGGAATGAACTCTGTTAGAATTTGATATCAATTCTAGGGCTGAAGGGATGATTCAGTGGTTAAGAGCACTGGCTACTCTTCTAGAGGTCCTGAGTTCAATTCCCAGCAACCACATGGTGGCTCACAACCATGGGGTCTGATAAACTCTTCTTGCATGTGGGGACATGCCGACAGAGCACTCAGACCTAAAAAAAACATAAATAAATATAATTAAGAAAAGAAAAGAATTTGATATCAATTCTAAAACTAAAAAGTTACTTTCAAGATTATTGGCACGTGCCTGTAATCCCAGCACTTGAGAGAGACAGGCAGTTCTCTGAATTCAAGCCTGCCTCATCTACAGAACTCCAGGCTAGCCAGGGAACTTGAGACTCTTAAAAAAAAAAAAAAAGAAAGAAACAAAAAGAAAAGGAAGACTTAAGTAAATACATAAATCAGGATGAGGGGCTAGATTTAGACAAAGTAGCCAAGAATTTATATTCCAAACTTTAAAAGATTTCCAATAGAACTCAGAAGCCATAGGATCTGTAGGCAAAGAGAAGGCTGTGTTACTGTCTGAGGTGTTCCTATTTATGAAGACTCTTAGCCAAAACCATCAGCTGGAAAGCAGCAGCAGGACTTGGCACGAGTAGACCCCTGAGGATCTGGTCTAGCAATACCAAACTGTGACACAGACATGACCTCATTCGCTTGTTCCACTGGTTGCTGATAATCCACACCATGTATTTTGAGAATTCCTTCCCTGAGAAACAATGTCTACCCCTCCCCCTAACAATCACCCAAATTCCACTAAAGTTCACTCCAGGAAGCCAATGAGTTTATTATTGGAGTGGGAGTACCCTTACAGGGCACAGAGGTGACATCAAAGTAACACTGGAAAGTCCTCACCCAGCAAGGATGACTGCTTCCCAATAGCCTAGATGGAGCCTTCTCCACTCACCCTTTCCAGCCTCGATACTCTAGGGCCTCCCCAGACCACAGACAATTAGAGAAGAATTGCACACAAATGTTTGGGAGCGGCTGGAATCCCAGATGGGGGTCCAGTCACGCTCCCCATCTCCCTTCTTCTTAGAGAGAACGTCACCAGTCCCTAAGCCCTGTCTACAATAAGTTTATCTAATGAAGATGGTGGCCATTTTGCTTGGAGGATCGTGTTCTACAATGTCCTTCCCTCCTGATGGGAGAAGCATGCTCTCCACACCCAACAGTTTCCTATTTCAGCAGTTATACCCAATCTTCCACCTCAACTGCTCTGTCCCTGCTAGTTCTTTCTCACCAGCCTGATAAGCACTCTGTTGCCTGGACAACAAAAATGCCTTTAATCTTTTACCTCTCCCTTCCACAGGCAAACTTCCAGAAAGAATTTAATGCCTCTCTTTCTTATCTCCCACTCCAATCTGGCTTCCACTCCTCCTCAGTGACTCTGCACAAGGCTATGGCCTGCATGCTTCTAATTCCAATGGACAAGTTTCCATTCTTAACAACGCAAACCATTCTTTCCTCTCAGATATGCTGTCCTGACCACTCTCCCACTACTGCACTTCTCTGGAATCTCATGCTCAGCCCAGTGGGTGTTTCCACCTTTGCCTAAATGCTCTAAAAAGTCAGTGTTCCTCAGGGCTCAGGACTTAATCCCAAATTTCTTCCAACTGTAGATTCACCCTGACAATCCAACACACTTTGAGATATCAAATATCTCTTTGCCAAAGACCACCTAATCTATTCTTTTTTTTTTTTAATTTACTTATTTTTATTTTATGTGCATTGGTGTTTTGCCTGCGTGTATGTCTGTGTGAGGGTACCAGAACCCCTGGAACTGGAATCACAGACAGTCTTGAGCTACTATGTAGATGCTGAGAATTGAACCAAGACCTCTGGAAAAGCAGCCAGTGCTCTTTTCCTTCTCCCCAGCCCCCCAATCCATCCCATACTCCTACATACACATCTGCAACAGCCCCCAAAAGTAAATATGTAAGGGCTCTTCACATTCATCATGTCCAAGGCTGAAGTCTTCATCTCTAAGGCCAGCTTAAGGCTTTTGTGAGACCTAGACAATTTTACCTTTTGAGTCTCTTTTTCCATTTTAAAAAAAGAAGGGCTGGAGAGATGGCTCAGCCATTAAAGGCTAGGCTCACACCCAAAAAGATGAGTCTCTTTTTCCATTTTAAAAAAAGAAAGAAAATTATATCCGTGTGTGTGTGTGTGTGTGTGTGTGTGTGTGTGTGTGTGTGTAAGATGTGTTAGAAATAGAGACAAGTTTATTAAAGAAGACTAGGACAGGTCTGAAACAGAAAAGCCAAGAAAATATTCCCGTGCCTTCTCTGGTAAACAGACAACTGTAATATGGGCTGTACACATGCCTATATAATTTTTTTCTTTCTTATTTTAAAAGGAATTAAAAGTCAGCTTTGGCTACACAATGAGAGTCTGCCTCTGAGTACTGGGACTAACAGAATGTACCACCACACCTGGGTGTTGGGTTTTTTGAGACAGAGTTTCTCTGTGTGGCTTTCAAGCCTGTCCTAGAATTAACTTGTAGACCGGACTAGCTTCCAACTCACAAAGATCCACCTGCCTCTGCCTCCTCAGTGCTGGGATTAAAGGCGTGCACCACCACCATCTGCCTGGGGGTGCATGCCTTTGACAGGGATAATATCCCTGTTAAATGTGTAACAATTATGCCATGAGACATCTAGCAGCAAAGAGTTCAAGTCTAGCCTGGCAACTTAGTAGGATCACATCTCAAAGTACAAAGTGAAAAAAAGGACTGGAGCTACAGCTCAGTATAAAGCAGTGGTTCTCAACCTTCCTAACGCTTCAGTCCTTTAACACAGTCCCCTATGTTGTGGGAACCCACAACCATAAAACTATTTTTGTTGCTACTTTATAACTGTAATTTTGCTACTGTTATGGTTTATAAATGTAAATAGTTTTGGAGGTAGAGGTTTGCCAAAGGGATTACAACCCACAGGCTGAGAACCCCGGTATAGAGCATACTGAAGGACCTATTTTGCCGGGCAGTGGTGATGCACCCACCACTCGAGAGGCAGAGCCAGGCGGATTTCAGTGAGTTCGAACCAACCTGGTCTACAGAGCGAGATCCAGGACAGGCACCAAAACTACACAGAGAAACCCTGTCTCAAAAAACAGAAAAACAAACAAACAAAAAAAAGTACCTATAATTAGAGTCAGGCTTGGTGGTGCATGCCTTTAATCCCAGGAGAGGTAGGAAGATGTCTGAGTTTGAGGCCAGCCTGGTCTACAACGTGAGCTCCAGGACTACAACAGAGAAACCCTGTCTCCAAAAAAAAAAAAAAAAAAAAAAAAAAAAAATCAACAACAAGCTGGGCAGTGGACTAGCTCACACCTTTAATCCCAGACAGCACTCAGGAGGCAGAGGCAGAGGCAGAGGCAGGTGGATCTCTGTAAGTTTGAAGCCAGACTGGTCTACAGAGTTCCAGGACAGCTAGGACTACACAGAAAAACCCTGTCTCAAACGGCCCCCACCCCACCCCCCAAAAAAAAAAGAAAAAGAAAAAATTCAACAACAAAAAAAGACCTGGAGTTGTGAGAGGACCAGTAGCACACAGGAAAGGAAAGAGGGGGTTGAGAACATGACAAAGGGGGCTGGCTGGAGAGATGGCTCGGCAGTTAAGAGCACTGACTGCTCTTCCAGAGGACCCAGGTTCAATTCCCAACATCCACATGGCAGCTCACAACTGTCTGTAACTCCAGGTCCAGGGGATCTGACACCTTCACACAAAACATACTATACAGGCAAAACACCAAAGAACATAAAATTAAAAAACAAGGACATGACAAAGAATCTACTATGATGCAGAAAATATTCATTCTAAAAAGAATCAAGCCAGGCTTGATGATGCAGGCCTGGAACCTCACATTTGGGAGGTAGAAGTAAGAGGGCCAGAAGATCAAGGCTGCCCTCGGCTATATTAAGTTTGAGGCCAGTGTGGGCTTTATGAGATGCTGTCTCAAAACAACAAAGCCTAAAAACAAATTAAATAAATAACTCTCCTCTTTCTGTATTTGGTAGTTCTAAATTTTTCTCATGGGATTCAGAAGGTGCCTAAGTATATGATTATAAGCAGAAAGATAGAGCTAGGAATCAGATATTAGCAGTTTTCCATTCTCATTTAGGAGTGAATTTTAATAAAAATGCAGAAATGCAAAGTCTTAATGCAAATCAAAGTGTTTCAGTAGAGCTGAGTTTAGTGACACACACCTTTGATCTTAGCACTCAGGAGGCAGAGGCAGGTGGATCTCTGTGAGTTGAGGCCATCCTGGGCCACAAGTGAGACCCCCATCTTAAAAAAAAAAAAGTTAGCCAGGCGGTGGTGGCGTACATCTTTAATCCCAGGCACCAAAACAACACAGAGAAACCCTGTCTAGAAACAACCAAAAAAAAAAAAAAAAAAAAAAAAAAAATAGTTCTCAGGAATCAAATTCCAGAACTCCGTAAGAGTGAGAAATAACCCTGTTAAATTCTTCTGTACAAGGCCATCATCATTCTTATTTTCTCAAAACATGTAAATGTCTTATTGACAACAATTAAATGGTATCTGTAGGCCATCAGTGGAATTTTTTTGAAGCTGATCGAGATTTATGTTATTTATTGCTGTGACTCCTGTTGTGTTTCTATAAGCTTGCTGCTACACACACTGAGCTGGGCCAGCAAGATGGCTAACAAGTGAAGGCTCTTGCCAAGTCTGATGACCTGAGTTTGATCCTAAGAACCCACAGGGTGGACTCCACTGTTGTCATCTGACTTCTACATATGTACCAGGCACACATGTACAAGTGTGACCATACACATGTATGAATAATAAAAAAAAAGCACATTGAGCTACTTTCGTTAAACCAATAGTTTTGTTATGTTTAAAGTAATCATATGGTCACATGCTTAAATCTGGATAGCAGAACTTAAGCAATTAATGAAGTACATAAATATCTCCTTAATATACTGATTAGAAAACATGAAAACAATAAAATTAACGATTAAAAAGAACGAAAGCATCCTTTGGGCCCCCTAAGTTTATCACAGGCCCTGTGACTCTAAGATGCTTATTTATGTCCCCCATCAAATGCCTTTCTTCCTGCTTCCTATCTCAGTAAACGGTATCCTCTCCTTTGCCTGTCAGAGTCTTTCTATATATCTTACAGTATAGAAATATATTAAACGTACTAATATTTAATGTCATCTTAATATATATTTGCTGCTTTACTGCACTTTACTGACACACAAGTCCAGGCCACATCCTTTGTTGTCTTGCTATTTCCACCTTCTTTTTGTGTGTGTGTTTTTCTGTGTTTTTGAGACAGGGTCTCTCTGTGTAGCCCTGGCTGTCCTGAAACTCACTCTGTAGACCAGGCTGAGTCTTGAACTCACAGAGATCCCCCTGCCTCTGCCTCCCAAGTGCTGAGATTAAAGGCGTGTGGTACCATGCCTGGCAATACTTCCACCTTCTTTCTGGCTTTTCCATCTCATTCCTCATTCAAATGGAGTTTCTACGCCACTGCATACCTCCTACCCCCACTTAAGACTTCAAAGAGGTAGAGATAGCTCAGTGGTTAAGAGCACTTGCTGCTATTCTAGCAGAGCAGAGTTTAGTTCCCAATACCCACATCAGGCAGCACAGAGCTGCCTGTAACTCTAGCTCCAAGGATCTGATGCTCTCTTCTGCCTTTGGTGGGCATACATATACCTGTGACTATCCACACAACACAAACGTATATATATTAAAAACAAAACAAAAAAACTTCAAAAATCCTCAGTAGCCTTAGAATAAAGCCCAGACTCCCACAACATGGCTTACAAAGAGGCCTTTCACTCTGGGACTGTACACAGCTGTCCACCCCATCTACCATCTCTCTCTACCTGCCAACTTCCCACATCTCCACCTGACCAACTCAGCAAACACCTTTCAAGATCTGCCTCAGTCTGTGGCCAGGCTTTCCTCAGGCTGCTCAACTAAACTCTCTCTTACTCCTTTCACCCAGATAACTTTTCAGAACCATCAGAAATTAATTTAGCATGCCCTTCAAATTTCAGCCATTCACAGCCTCTAAACTGTGAAGCCATTTAAGGCACTCATGGGACAACTTGAACAAAGCCTAATGAAAACTGTTCTAGAGGATTAAAGATCACATAACAGGATTCTTTTGGAAGGAAAAAAAAAACACTCAACACAAAAAGCAAGAGGTCGGTGCTGGAGAGATGGCTCAGAAGTTACAAGCACTTATTGCTCTTGCAGAGGACCCAGGTTCTATTTCCAATGCCTACTATCATACAAAAGTACTTTTAAATGTTTGCTGAATACACAAATGGCTAAATTCAGTTATATATTCCCATTTTCCTTCCAAACATTTCTCAGAAAGTTTGATGAGAAAAACTTGGGCTGGTCAGCACCTGCCACCAAACTTGTCAACCTAAATTTAATCCCTGAAATCCACATGGTAAAATGAGAAAAATCAACTCTCAGAAGTTATCCTCTGACCTCCCATATACGCATGCCCATACATATACACACATGCTTGGAGAGACACAGTCAAATAAAAACATGTGCAATAATTTAAAAAAAAGCCAGGTGTGGTAGAACACACCTTTAATCCCAATACTCAGGAGGCAGAGGCATGTAAATCTCTGAGTTCAGTCAGACCAGCCAAGGCTGGTCTTGATCTTGTCTTGAAAAAAAAAGAAAGAAAGAAAAGAAAAAGCCAGGAGGTGGTGTGGTATGCCTTTGATCCCAGCACTTAGAAGGCAGAGGCAGGCAGATCTCCGTGAGTTCGAGGCCAGCCTGGTTTACAGAGCAAGTTCCAGGACAGTCAAGGCTATACAAGCATACCCAGTCTAGAAAAAACAAAAGAAGAAAGTTGTGCAAAATAATGCAAGACCCTGTCATGGTGAGAAGTTGATTACTAGAGGAAACAATAAAAGCTATGGGACTCTAGTACTTTCTAAGCCATGAAAAAACCAAGTTTGTTGGCAGGCACCTGTAATCCAGCATCCAGGAGGTAGAGGAAAGAGGATTAAAAGTTTATGGCTAGGGCTAGACCACTGGCTGTTCTTCCAGAGGACCATGGTTCAAGTCCCAGCACCCACATAAGGCAGGTCATAGATGTCTGTAACTCCTATTCTAGGGGATCTGATACCCTCTTCTGGCCTCTGCAGGCACCAGGTACACACATGATGTACAGACATACATGCCAGCAAAATACCCATACATATATAAATAAATAAGCGGCTTTTGGTTTGGTTTTTTGTTTGTTTGTTTGTTTGTTTGTTTTTTGGCTTTTCTTTTTATTTATTTACTTATTTACTTATTTATTATGTATACAGTGCACATATCTCTGCAGGCTAGAAGAGGGCACCAGGTCTCATTACAGATGGTTGTGAGCCACCATGTGGTTGCTAGGAATTGAACTCAGGACCTTTGGAAGAACAAGCAGTGCTCTTAACCTCTGAGCCATCTCTCCAGCCCCTTTTTTTTTGGCTTTTCAAGACAGGGTTTCTCTGTGAAACAGTCCTGGCTGTCCTAGAACTCACTCTATAGACCAGGTTGGCCTCAAACTCACAGAGATCTGCCTGCCTCTGCCTCTCAAGTACTGGTATGTTAGAACAAGGGGAACACTCCTCCACTGTTGGTGGGAGTGCAAACTTGTACAGCCACTTTAGAAATCAGTATGGCAATTTCTCAGAAAATTGGGAATCAGTCTTCCTCAAGACCCAGCTATACTACTCTGGGCATATTCCCAAGGAATGCTCAACCATACCACAAGGACACTTGCTCAACTATGTTCATAGCAGCATTATTCATAACAGCCAGAACCTGGAAACAACCTAGATGCCCCTCAACTAAAGAATGGATAAAGAAAATGTGGTACATATACACAATGGAGTACTACTCAGCAGTAAAAAACAATGATATCATGAATATCATGAAATTTGCAGGCAAATGGATGGAACTAGAAAATATCCTCCTGAATGAGGTAACCCAGACTCAGAAGGACAAACATGGTATGAACTCACTCATAAGTGGATTCTAGATATAAAGCAAAGGATAACCAGACACAACCCACAGCTCCAGAGAAGCTAGCTAACAAGGAAGACACATATAAGAGGGACACACAGTGAAGGAGAAATAGATGAGATCCACATGAGCAAACTGGGGGTGGGGTGGTAATGGAGGGCAAGGAATGAGGGATGAGAACATAAGGGAATGGGAGGTTCGAGCTGGAACAGGGACAGAGTGGGAGAGCAAGGAAAGAGATATCATGATGAATGAAGACATCATGGGAATAGGGAGAGTGCTAGGGAAGTTCCCAGGAATCCACAAGGGAATTGTTCCAGGAATCCTTACCTTAAACTACTAGCAATAGTCGAGAGGGTACCTGAACTGGCCTACTCCCATAATCAGATTAGTGACTACCCTAACTGTCATTATAGAGCCTTCCTCCAGTGACTGATGCAGAGATCCACGGCCAGGCACCAGGCCAAGCTCCAGGAGTCCAATCGATGAGAGAGAGGAGAGATTCTATGAGCAAGGGAAATCAAGATCATGATGGAAAAATGTATAGAAATGGCCAGCCAAACTAGTAGAAACCCATGAACTGTGGACCAATAGCTGTGTAGCCCCCATGTGACTGGACTAGGCCCTCTGGATAGGTCAGACAGTTGTTTAGCTTGAACTGTTTGGGGGGGCCCCCAGGCAGTGGGATCAGGATCTGTCCCTGGTGAATGAGCAGGCTTTTTGGAGCCCAGTGCCTATGGTGGGACACCTTGCACAGCCTTGGTGCAGGGAGGAGGGGCTTGGACCTGCCTCAACTGAATGTACCAGGCTCTGCTGACTCCCCATGGGAGACCTTGACTTGGAGGAGGTGGGTATGGGGGTGGGTTGTGGGGGAAGGCTGGGGGATGGGAGGAGGGAGGAGAGGAAGATCTGTGGTTGGTATGTAAAATGAATAGAAAATTTCTTAATAATAAAAATTTTTTTAAAAAAAAGCATGTGCCACCATTGCATCTCTTAATAAAAGTTCTGACAGAGTTCAAGGCCACCCTGAACCTACATGAAACAACTATAGAAAGAAAGAAAGAAAGAAAGAAAGAAAGAAAGAAAGAAAGAAAGAAAGAAAGAAAGAAAGAAAGAAAGAGAGAAGAGAGAGCGAGAAAGAAAGAAAGAAAGAAAGAAAGAAAGAAAGAAAGAAAGAAAGAAAACAAAACACCAAATACAGTATCTGATCAATGCTACAACCTTCCTCCTCGACACATTTATTTAGGAATCTGCACCACTTTAGATCTGGTCCCACACAGTTATAAACAAGGAAAGACTCAAGCAGACTTCCCAGCAGATCACACAGAAGCTAGGGACAAGCTGTGCACTCTGCTGTGAAGGAATCCAAGGCAAAAGAACTCGGTACACACACACACACACACACACACACACACACACACACACACACACACACAAAACCAGGCCAGTTGTACTTATGACTTACATGTTGACTGCTATCCAGACAGGGTGGTCGGTTGATTAACTGAGTCAAAGGTTTCCGAAAAGGAGACAGGAAACACTGGGTCTCGTTACTGGACTTTCGTTTCTTAGGAGTCTAGGAGAGAAACCAGAAAGTTACGTTGCAACACCCGGACGGCCCCAGAGACCACCCTACTGGCAATCAGCCCTTGAGTGCTTATTAGAGACAGGAGTCGTGCTGAACACGAGTAGTCCCAGGTATCTGAAAGGTTGAAGGAAGCTAGCAGCATTGCTCAGTTGTTGAGTTTTTGTCTAGCAAATATAAAAACCAGTACTAGCAGGCACGAAAAAAAAGTGCCAGCAAGATATGGTGGCACACACCTGTAATCCCAGCATTTGGGCAAGGGAGGCAAGAGGATCAGGAGTTCAAGTCCACCCTTGGCTACATAGCAACTTTGAGGCCAGCCTGGGCTACATGAGATCCTGGATCAACAAAAACAAAGGTAGTTAATTTCAGGCACCACTCTAAACTTTTTTTTTAATGAAATTCCTTTATCAATTTTTTTAAAGATTTATTTATTTATTATATATACAGTAGTCTATCTGCATGTATGCCCGCACGCCAGAAGAGGGCACCAGATCTCACTAAGTGGTTGTGAACCACCATGTGGGTGCTGGGAATTGAACTCAGGACCTCTGGAAGAGCAGTCAGTGCTCTTAACCTCTGAGCCATCTCCCCAGCCCTAATTTATCTATTTTTATTTTATGTGCATTGGTGTTTTGCCTGTGTGTATGTCTGTGTGAGGGTACCAGAACCCCTGGAACTGGAGTTACAGTCTTGAGCAGCCATGTGGATGCTGGGAATTGAACCCAGGTCCTCTAGAAAAGCAGCCAGTATTCTTTTTTTTTTGGGGGGGGGCGGGAGGGGGGGGAGTTCAAGACAATGTTTCTCTGTGTAGCTTTGGTGCCTGTCCTGGATTTCGGTCTGTAGACCAGGCTAGCCTCAAACTCACAGAGATCGCCTGGCAGCCAGCGTTCTTAACCGCTGAGCTATCTCTCCAGCCCCCACACTGAACTCTTAATATGTATTATCACATATGACTATCACAACAACCCTAAGATATTATGTTTACTAGGCTCAGCTACCTCAGGAGGCAGAAGCACGTGGATCTCTGTGAGTCTGAGGCCAGGCTGGACTAGGAAGTTCGACCCTGTCTCAAAACAAACAAACAAACAAAAAACAACCAGTACTTTCAGGAGTAACACCCAAATGGAGCTCCACTCATTATTCACCTGCAGAGAATGCTGCCCCAAGTTCAACTCTGAGATTTTTGTGAATGGTGAGAGAGAACCGTTGTTTCTTTCTCACAGGTAGCAAAGCAGCAATGCTAATGAGCCCCAGGCCAGGCACGGTGGTTTACTCTGAAGGTAAAAGGGGGAGACTCACAGTTTAAAGCCACTGTTAGCTATACCACAAGTTTGAGGCCGGGCTAAGCTATATGAGAGACCCTGTCGCAAAAGGTGAGGGAGAGGGAGGTGTCCGAAAACAAGTATGGACTTGCCACGAAGCCTGGTGACCTGAGTTCAATCCCTAAACCCACACAGTGGAAGGAGATAACTGACTCTCCTCTTAAATGTCATAGCACATACACTCTCCCCAAAAGAAGTTTAAAAAAAAAGTTAACCCCAAGCCATCAGGCAAGAGCTCATTTGTGCCAGTGCATCAGGCTGACTGAATCCATGATGATTCTATAAGGCACACCTGAAAGAGTTTCCAGGCCGCCTTCTCTTCACGTGCCTTTACCCATCCACAGACCCTAACAAAAAGAAGTGCCTTCTAAGACAGGTTTGGTGGCCCACACCATTAATCCCAGACTTAGTAGGCAGTGGCAGATGGATCTCTGAGTCCAAGGCCAGCCTAGTCTACACATAGTGAGTTCAAGGTCAGCCAGAAAGCTACATAATATAGAACTCCTGTCTCAAAAAGACAAAACAAATTAAATTTTTAAAAAAGTACCAGATAGGCATGGTGGCACATGCCTTTAATCCCTGCACTTGGGAGGCAGAGGTAGGTGGATCTCTAAATTCAGAGGCTAGCCTGGTCTATAGAGCAAGTTCCAGGGGCAGCCAGAGATATCAGAGAAATCCTGTCTTGAAAAAAAAAAAAAAAAAAAAAAGGGTTTCACATATCCCAGGCCTGCCTGAATACACTATATAGTCAAGGGAAGCACACAGAATACAGGTGTACACCACACCCACTTTTTGCAGTATTTGGGACCCAACATAACTCATTCCTTGGTTTTAATATACCCCTCCCATGAAGAAAACCGAAGCTATATTAGTTTCTAGTGAACCTACCTGAAGGACAACAATTTTATTAACCTTATTCAATGTCTGGTACATTGTAATTGTTAAGTTTTCATTAATAAGTGCCAGATGTGCTGATGCATGCCTGTGACTTCAGGAGGTCTGGGGAGGCAGACCACAGACCACAGTCTGAGCTACCTGGTGAAACCCGGTATAAAAAAAAAAAAAAAGCCACTAAATGTATGAAAAATACTTTCTGAAGATGACTATGAACCACAGAAACCAGCTCCAGACTCCCTTCCTGTCCAGACAGCCCTGTATTCCCATTTTCCCTATTCCCTTGAAAACTCACTACTGTCTCAGGCTGCCAGTCTTCATCATCAGATGATCTGCCTTCTGGTTTCCTCCTGGCCAACTGGCTGGGAGCTAAGCTCCTCCTCTGTAAGGGAGAACAGTCAGTGAGTGCCTGCAGAGATCCTGCAGCAAAGGCCCCTCAAGTCTGCTTAAGGTCACACTTACCATCCTGGGCCCAGAAGCATCAGATGTCAAGTATCCATCAGCTAAATTAAAAGCGCCCAGCAACCAACAACGCAGGACCAAGACATGCTATAGAGGGGAGCTGCTATATCATTGAAAAGAAAGTCTAAAGAGTTGTCATGGGTGGAGGAGATGCAATCAGGGGCTGGAACTTGGGTCCAAACAAGGAATGTCGGTCGCCAGCTTTTCAAGGCTCAAGAAATCCAAAGTGCACGTCCAAGTCCAGGCTTGCACTAGAATGGGAGAGGAGGCAGATGAAGTTGCAGATGAAAGTGGAATAAGAATAAACGTCCCTAGCTGGGCTGCCTCCCTAAGGGTTATCACTAGCCACGAGAAAAGTAGAGGTTTAAGTACGAAGGCAAGGCGCCTGAATCCTTAAGAGGGGGATGGGAATTTAACAGCGCTGGACTGATGCCAAACCTCAATCTGAGGGAGGTCAAGTAGGGACCCAGGAAAGACTTGAGGGAAGTTAAACAGGAACGCGGGGAGGGCCAGTAAAAAGGTTCAGGTTGGGAGGAGGAGAATCTCAGAAAATGCTAGAGAGCGTCTCCAGTATCTTGCCCTTAACCTTCCTCTTCCCGAAGCGCGCATTAACAGCCTCCAGGCAGTGTCAATCGAACGTCCCGCCACTCTGCCGCCAAATTCCCCTATTGGCTGCGTTCAGTGATCTTGGCGCTCGACGTTCCAGCCTGAAGGAAGGGGCGGGCCTAGGGCTGAGGCTGCTAAGGGTCTTGGATTTCCGCTGAGAGGTTCAACCGATCTCTAGGAGGCGTGGCTCAGCCCGTTGGGTGCCACCGGCAGGTGACAGATTCCTGCTTGCAGGATTGTCAGCCTTCCTGGCTGCTGAATTTGGCTCAAGCAGGTGAACCAAATGTATGGTTTGCGCCGAACTAGCGTGCGGAGGACTCGCTACCTAGATTAGGAAAGGCGGCACATTTCTGGGAATTTGGTCCCGGCTCTTAGAGCCCTGAGTATCTTTCCTATGCCAGACCTGGAGCAGACGTCGGAGCTGGAGGTAGGCAAGGCCAGAGGCCAATCGAGGGAGCGTTGATGCTGGGCTGAGATGTCTTGAAATAAGCCACCGTTTCCTGGGGTGGAGTTGTGATTTTCAAATTGGACATAACACCCATTCTCTCAAAACCTGTTTCCCTTTATCTAAGTAATATTATAGTACCTTCCCTACAGGGTTATTCTCAGACGCAAATTAAAATGTGCAAAGTGGCGGAGTCTGTTGGTGCATGCCTTTAATCCTAGCACTCACGAAGCAGAGGCAGGAGGATCTCTATGAGGCTGGCCTGGTCTACAGAGTGAGCTCCAGGACATCGAGGGCTCTGTAAGAGACCCTGTCTCAAAGAAAGGAAAAAAAAAAGTGTACAAAGTGCTTCACACAGTCCCATGCATCACCTAAACGCTCACTAACTTTGAAAGCATACCCATGACAATGACATTTACCACTCTCTACTTGAATCTTCTTAGCTATAATAATCCATTTAATGTTCTCAACTATAAGGTAGGTTTATTGTCCCCATTTTGTTTTGTTGTGTGGATTGGTTGGTTGGTTGGGGGAGGGGCTAGGACTGTAGCTCAGTGGTAAGTACTCACTTAGCAAGCGTCAGGCCATAGGTTCAGTTCCTATCACTGCTAACATTTGTTATTGATTATCAGTGTCCCTAATTTTTAACCCTTTACCCATGACTTCTCCACCCCTAAAGGGTAAAGAAGTTGATTAGCAAGCTAGACTCTGGTTTCTCCAGTTTAGCCATTGAATTAACTTGTGCTATTTGTATTCAACCTATTAAGTCTTTTACTTCAAGAGAGAGATAACCATCTGGTGTGGGATCACTCTCAGAAGAGAGGGCCCAACAGTGTGTGGGTAACAGTGACAACATCTTTTTCACAGGGACATTTTGGAGGTTTGGGGTTTGTTTGTTGTTGTTTTGGTTTACATTGGGTTTTGTTTTTGTCTTGAGATGTATAGACATCTTACTGTGTAGCCTTGTCTGATCTAGAACTCATTGAGATCCTCCTGCCTCAGCCTCCTGTATGACCTAGGATCATAGACCTTCGACATCATGCCCAGAGCTATGGAAGAGGCAGAATAGAAAGACAGGAAAATTATGGAAACATGATAAATGAAAAGAGCCCCACACCCTGGAATCTGGTTGAATCTTCTCACTAGCTAAGAATCAAAAATTCCAGCTAGGAGGCTGGAGAGAGATTAAGAAGACCACTTTCAATTCCCAGCACCACATGGTGGCTCACAACCATCTGTAACTCCAGTTCCAGGGGATCCAACACCTTCTTTGGCCTCCATAGGCACCAGGCACATATGTGGTGCACAGACAATTATGCAGGCAAAACATTAATTTAATTTTTTTTTTAATTTTAAAAAGAAGCCAGTTGGTGGTGGCACATTCCTTTAATTCCAGTACTCAGGAGGCAGAAAGAAGCAAGCAGATCTCTCAGTTCAAGGCTAGCCTGGTCTGCAGAGCAAGTTGCAGGACAGCCAGGGATACACAGAGAAACCTTGGCTCAAAAAACAAAACAAAACAAAACAAAAAATTAAAAAGAATTCCAGCTAGCTTTAGGGTTTGCCACCCAAGAATGAGGACCTGAGGTTGGAAAGATTGCTCAGTGGTTAAGTATGCTTCCTGCTATTCCAGAGGACTCAATTCAATTCTCACTATGTACCTCTGACTGGTCGGGAATTCAGAGAATTGCCTGCTTCTGCCTCCCATGCTAAAGAAAGGCTTGCTTTAGGTGTGGGAGAATATGCACAGAGGGCACACAGAAAAAGACCACCTGCAAGCAAAGGGGAAGACTGTACAAAGGAGCCTTGTCTCTTCTTGAGCGTTACAGGTTTTAAGGGTCTTTGGAGTGGTCTATCCCAATTTCAGATTGGTCAGTTTTTTTGTTTTGTTTTTTGGGGTTTTTTGTTTGTTTGTTTTGTTTTTTGGTTTTGTTTTGTTTTTTGGTTTTTCGAGACAGGGTTTCTCTGTGTAGTTTTGGTGCCTGTCCTGGATCTCACTCTGTCAACCAGGCTGGCCTCAAACTCAGAGAGATCCGCGTGCCTCTGCCTCCCGAGTGCTGGGATTAAAGGCGTTCACCACCACCGCCCAGCAGATTGGTCGGGTTTTAACAAAGACAGGAAGACCAATAGGTCTACAACTGTGGAGTAAAGGCATCCTGGCCTTGAATTTGTTGGACTGATCCACAAGCCAGAGTCTCTACGGTCAGAGAAAAAACTTGCCAGGCTTTTATTTTAAGCTCCCAGGTTTTTATCTTAGGTCAGGAGAATGAAGAAACAACCAGCCATCTTGAAAATTCTCCATCTTGATTATCTAGTCCTGGTTCCTCTCCCTGTCTGCTGATCATGGAATCTATGTTACTCCTAGTTCCTGCCTGGAGTTAAAGGTGGCTTTCAACCCCAAAAGAAAACTGACCCTTCCTCTCCTGGCAGCCACCAACTTTCAATAACTCTCTCTTATAAGAGTGTAATGGTCAGGCTGGAGGGATGGCTCAGCAGTTAAGAGCATGTACAGCTCTTCCAGAGGAGTCCAGCTCCCAGCACCCATGTTGGGTGGCTGACAACTGCTGTAACTCTGCCAGAACCTCCAGGGTGTCTGATGCCTCTAGCCTTCTTCAGCACCCACACTCACATGCACATAGACACACAGACACACAGATATACACCCATAATGTAAAATAAAACCATGAGGCTTAGAGAGACAGCTCGATTGTCAAGAGCACTAGTGTCTCTTGCAGAGGACTCAGGTTCAGTTCCCAGCACCCACATGGTGGCCCTCACAGCAGGCATGCATATGGTGCACATACATGCACCCAGGCAAAAGAATGTTAGACTCTAGATTCTCCTCAGGCCTCTTCACAGATACTGACAGACTCCCTACTGGGTCACTGTCTATAAGGCCCAAACTAGCAGACTTGATAGAAACTCACTTCAAAGGGGTGCCATATCCTGTTCTCCACCCTCTTTCTTGCTTCCTGCCTCTAGGCTGGAAATCTGAAAGCCTAGCTATAGCCTCCGCTGTGAGCCTCCTCAGCTCTCACAAGGTAGAAGAGGAGGGTCTCCAGGCCCTGGAGAGATGGCTCTGTGCTTAAGAGCACTTGCTGCTCTTGCAGAGAAACCAGGTTCAGCTCCCAACACCCACATGGCAGCTCAAAAGCATCTATAACTCCAGTTGTAGGGGTGCCAGGCACTCACATGGTATACAGGTATACATACAGACAAGCACTCATATACATAAAAATGAAATCTTGGAAAAAAGAGGCTCCCTCCTCTGCCATGTTGCTCTGATTCTGTTCAGAGATCCCACCATTTCTCTGGTGCTGAGGCCTGAACTCTCCTCCACCATGCTATTGTCTCTCTGTCTATGGTGGTGTTAATCCCAGTGATTCGAGGAGAAAGACCACTGACCCAAATCATCATGGCCAAATTAATTAAAGCAGGCAATTAATTAAAGCAAATTTGTTTGCTTGTTTGTTTGTGTGTGTGTGTTTGCTTTTAATTCATGTACTGTCTCTTCCTAAAAGCAGGGTTCAAGAGGTCAGCCTTGGATGTCAGGAAGGCAAGGTTTTTATAGCTTAGGGGTAGGGGGTTTCCAAATGGGGGATTTGATAGGCAAAAATAGGCAGGGTTCAGGAGCAGAACAAGTTAATCATAATGACCCCCTGAAACAAAGGCATGGTCACAAGGAGATCATAACAAGGTAGTCATAACAACCTTTTGAAACAAAGGTAGGGTTGCAAATGGTTATAATAACTTTTTAAAACAAAGACATGGTTGCTGTTTTCTGGAACAGGCAGCACAGAACCATTTGTAGTTAAGGTTACAGGTGGGGCATAGTCTAATCCTTGAGAAACAGAGGTTTAATCATAAACAGGAATGAGCCTAGTTTGTCTTTACTATAAGATGGCTTTTAAACCTAAGATGGAGGCAGGTTGGTTCATCAGTGTTAATAACTCTTCTGATAAATTCCTTAGGGACTGGAGAGATGGCTCAGCACTGAAGAGCACTGACTGCTCTTCCAGAGGACCTCGGTTTGATTCCCAGCACCCACATGACAATGGACAGCTGTCTGTAACTACAGTTCCAAGAGATCTGAACTCTTCTGGTTTTCTCAGGGACCAGGCATGCACATAGTACATAGTCATACATTCATGCAGACAAACACACATAAAATAATTTTTAAAAATTTCAAATAAACTCCTTAGTCTCCAGTAGTCTGTCTGGCGTCTCTTTGAGTCCTATCCTCTTTCCTTCCATCCACACCACATTCAGAACCTCCTTCCACTATGTGTGTCCTGAGGATCAAACTTGGGCTTAGCAGCAAGTCCCTTTACCTGCCTTTATCTTGTCATCCTGGATTGTTTCTTTTTCAATGTTGAGTTTTGAATGTTCTTGTGTGTGTACAGGTACACTTATATGTGTAAGTGTGTAGGCAAATGTGTGTACAGGTGTCTGGAAGGCAGAGGACAACACTGGATTGTAGCAGGCTTTCTTTTGGGCCACTAACTAGCTCCCAAATTATGACATGGAGACTTATTAGTTAGACTGCTCAGCCTTAGCTTATGCTCATTTCTGGTTCAGCTTTTTATTAGACCAATCAGGTGCCTTAGACAGGTAAGATAAAACAGCACCACATCTTTACATAGTTAAATGCTGTGGTAATATTTTATTTGTGCTGTAACAAATAAAACATCTGGGGATCAGAGGGCAGAACCAGCCACTAAATTAGACATAGAGGCTAGACAGTGATGGCACACACGCCTTTAATCCTATCACTCAGGAGGCAGGGATCTGTCTGGATCTCTGTGAGTTCAAGGCCACACTGGAAACAGAGTCAGGCAGTGGTGGCACACACCTTTAATCCCAGCAACTTGAGATCTTTGCTTGGGAAGAACACACCTTTAATCCAGGGAAAGGATGGCAGGAAGCAGAAAGGTATATAAGGTGTAAGGACCAGGAACTAGAGGCTTTTAAGTAGTTCAACTAAGACCCTTTTGGGTAAGGACTCAGAGGCTTTCAGTCTGAGGAAACAGAATCAGCTGAGGAGTTGGCAATGTGAGGTTGGCTGTGGTTTGTTCTGTTTCTCTGATCTTTCAGCTTTCACCCCAATATCTGGCTCTGAATTTTTTATTAAAAAGACCATTTAAGATTCATGTTACAGGAAAGGTTTTAACTTTAATAAAACTATATACAATAAGAACAATTATCAAGTAACAATTACAATATCTGATCCATTTGTATTTGACAAATTCAGAGAAAATACTCCATTATTTATCCCATCTTGGTGAGTCCAAAGTTTTGTACCTAATTTACCTTCTCTTATAATTAAGGAAAACTAACTTTAACTATCTGGTCTTCAACTCCATCAAAGACCCCAGAAGGTTATTTTATTACCTGAATAAAAAGGAAGTGCAGTGCAAGACACTTCTGAAACTATAGAAATGACAGAGACATCTGGCTGCCTGGACAGTCACCCAAGGTTCCTCTACAACATGGGGGAACCCATCTTCAGCCTACAGGTCTAGGCTTTTCTATGAAGCATGATATTTGATAGACTATTCTCCCTTGTTTTGGCAAAGTTCAGCAGGTGCTTTCCTTTGTGTCCTGCATGTCCAGTTTGGACAGTATACTGTCAGCAATTCAGGCAAGGACAGTTTCATGTCCAAATGGCTAGCTTTGCCACATTGAAAGCAAACTCCATATGGAGGTTCTTCGATGTCCATCATCCTTTCTGAAGTAAATTGGTGCTGCCAGGAGCAGATGTGTCTCACTGTCATGAAAAGCCTTAGGTTATTAAACATCTTAAATTCCATATTCTGTAGGTCTCTGAAGCATTTGAAGTGCATCTATCTAAAATATATCTTTTTAACCTTGAAAATATACCTAATATGACAAGTTTAATTACTAGAGATGACTACTAACCTACATTTCTTAATTATACATTATATTTTTAAATGAGCTGCATAAGCACAATACCTCAAACAAAAGTAGAAACATACATATAGTATAACAAAATAACTTTAAATTTGTGTCAATATATCAAAATCCATACCAATGTAAAATATTTGAGGTCTTTTTATCCTATATTCCTATATCCCCACTAAACGATGACAAACATCCATAACCCACTGAAAGACCAAAAACCACCCACCCCACCTCTAGGGAATATGGGCGTTGTGTTCTCTAGACTGCTTCCTATTGCCTGAGGGAGACGGCATCTTTAGGGGACCCTGAAAAAATTGACACAATGGTCAAGTCCTGGGAAAACTAGTTGTAACATTTGTTGTCCAATCTCTGAACTGTTGCCATGCAGAGGGATCAGTATATACGGAACCTGTCTTATGGTTTTTCTTGGTTTATTTCTTTATGTCTGTAACCAAGATTTTCAGGAGGTCTCCCCCATCAAACCTGATGTCTATTAACCTTGAAGGAATCCACAGCCTTTTGTTTCCTATGGAAACAAAAGCATAACCTCTTCCCCAACACATTATCTGAATTCCATTTGAAAATTAAGGTATTTCTAAAGTATCTAGGCTGGTTTAATTCAGCAATCCCTTTTACAATCCCATGTCTCTCAGCAGCTATCAGCATTCAAAAAAATTCAAAGTCAACACAACACCATACAGGACCCAGACTCCCTGTGTATTTCCCATCTTTATGTAGCTTTTTTCTTATGTATCACTTTGCTCTCTCTTTAAAGACTCTACTGATTATTTTTAAACTATTTTTTCCTATGACTGTCTAACTCATTTTTTTTCCTTAAGCCTACACACATTTTTAAACACACTGTAACCTGTTTACAAGTTTTTCCCATCTGAACCCGCTTTACTGAGTGTCTCTAGCCTTTTCTGACCTCGTGAGCCAGATCTTAAACTGTTAAACAGCTTTGGGCTGGCAGCTTGCCCCACCCTGCTCAGGTCTGTGAAAGCCAAGCTTTATACCCCTTGAGCCTAGCTGAGAGCTGCATTCAGCTGGAAGCTGTTTCTAACTGCCCCAGCTCTAGGAAGCTGGTGCCTGCACTGTGGCAGGCATTTTTACTTAGCTTTTTGTTTCTATTTAATGTGCTACTCAAGTACTCACTGTATGGCAGAATCTATTAAAGGAGCTATATCCATTTTGTTTTGTTTTGTTTTTCAACTTTCTTAGGCCTTATGTGGAAATTTGAGCCCCACATTGGAATGCCAAATGTAACAGGCTTTCTTTTGGGTCACCAACCAGTCCCAAATCATGACACAGAGACTTCTTATTACTTATGAATGCACAACCTTGGCTTATGCTCATTTCTGGCTTGCTTCTTTTCTTTAACTTAAATTAACCTGTTTCTCTTCATCTTTGTTTTGCCTTGGGGCCTTTTACCTTTCTTTCATTCTGTATGTCCTACTATGTGTCTGGCTGGCTGGCAACTGCCTGGCTGCCTAGTCCCAGGCATCTCCCTCTCTTCCTCCCTCTCTTTCTCCCTCATTCTCTCCTGTTATTATCTTTTCTCTGGAGCCTAGATTCCTCCTCCTATTTATTCTCTCTGCCTGCAAGCCCCACCTATCCCTCTGCTGCCTAGCTATTGGCCATTCAGCTTTTTATTAGACCAAGCAGGTGCCCTTAAGCAGGCAAAGTAAAACAGCAACACATCTTCACATAGTTAAACAAATGCAGCATAAACAAATGTAACACACCTTTACATAGTTAAAATAATATTCTGCAACACTGGGTATTGTTCATCATGCACTGCCCCCCTTGCGTTTTGAGATAGGGTCTCTCATTGGCCTGGGACTCACCAGGTACACTAGTGAGACTGGCCTATGAGCCAGAGGTGTAGCTAGAGTTTTCCTGCCTGGCCCACAGTCAGGACAAATCTTTCTCACCTGCCAGTCCCACAGCAGCTCAGACCCAACCAAGTAAACACAGAGACTTATATTGGTTACAAACTGTATGGCCGTGGCAGGCTCTTGCTAACTGTTCTTACAGCTTAAATTAATCCATTTCTATAAATCTATACCTTGCCACATGGCTCGTGGCTTACTGGCATCTTCATATGCTGCTTGTCCTGGTGGCGGCTGGCAGTGTCTCTTTCACTCAGCCTTCCACTTCCCAGCTTTATTCTCCTCCTTGTCCCCCCTATACTTCCTGCCTAGCCACTGGCCAATCAGTGATTTATTTATTGACCAATCAGCAACACACTTGACATACAGACCATCCCACAGCACAGAGGCTTACCTGTTTCACCCTCCCTTAGTGCTAGCCATCACACCTAGCTTTTTTATGTAGTTTCTAAGGATTAAACCCAGGTCCTCATGGGCAGGTGAGATGATTCAGTGAGTAAAGGCATGTGCTATTAATCCGGACTATCTGAGTCCCCAGGACTGACATGTGGAAGGAAAATAACCAACTTCTACAGCTGTCCTCTGACTTACACATGCACTATAGGGACATGCATCCCTACCCCTGAGAAGTAAACTAAGGTCTTCAAAAAAGAAAAAGTAAGTTGGTTGGTAGGTGTATAAGAATTCATTACTCTATTTCCTCTACTTTTTTCTTGATTATTTTACTTCTGGAGACAGTCTCATGTAGCCCAGTCTGGCCTGAAACTTACCTGTATAGCCAAGAATGACTTGCACTTCTGATCTTCCTGTCTCCATCTCCCAAATGTTGTCATTAGAGTGCACCACCACACTTCTGATCTTCCTGTCTCCATCTCCCAAACGTTGTCATTAGAGTGCACCCCCATACCTTGCTTTACTTAACCGTCCTGGCCTCATGCATGTCAGGTGTGCACTCTGCCTTGCACCTGAGCTACATTCCCAGTCTCCTATTTTGATATTGTTTTAAGATTTTTTTAAGATTTTTTTTTAAAGGCTGAAAAGATGGCTCAGTGATTAAGAACACTTCCTGCCTTTTCAGAGGGCCACGGATCAGTTCCCAGCACCCATATAGGACAGCTCACAACCACCGTATCTCCAGTTATTCTAGCCACCAGGCCACCTGCATACACATGTTGCACATACATACAGTCACATATGTGTACACATGTATACATATAAAATAATTTTACTTTTGCCAGGCAGTGGTGGCACACGCCTTTAATCCCAGCACTCGGGAGGCAGAGAAACAGGCAGATCTCTGTGAGTTCAAGGCCAGCCTTGTCTACAAAGTGAGTTCTAGAACAGCCAGGGCTGTTACACAGAGAACCCTGTCTCAAAACAAATTTGTTTGTTTGTTTTTGAGACAGGGTTTTTCTGTGTAGTTTTGGTGACTGTCCTGGATCTCGCTCTGTAAACCAAGCTGGCCTTGAACTCACAGAGATCCACCTAGCTCTGCCTCCCGAGTTCTGGGATTAAAGGTGTGTGCCACCATCACCCAGCTCAAAACAAAATTTTCCTTTATTCTTTTTACTTATGTGTAGGTGTGTGTGCTTGTACTAGGGTCTGTGAATGTAAGTGTACTTGAGTGCAGGCATCTGATCCCCTGGAGCTGGAGTTACAGGTGATTATGAACTGCTGGATGTGCTAAGAACCAAACTTGGGTCCTGTGGAAGAGCAGCAAGTGCTCTTAACCACTGAGCCAGCTCTTTAAAAGAGAGAATAGCTGGAAAGTGGTGGCGCACGCCTTTAATCCCAGCACTCATGAGTCATAGGCAGGCTGATCTCTGTGAATTTGAGGCCAGCCTGGTCTACAGAGCAAGTTCCAGGATAGCCAGAGCTACACAGAGAAACTCTGTCTCAAAAAAACAAAAAAACAAAAAAAACCCAGAGAAAGAGAGTAAACTAAAAGAAAATAATGGAACACCATTACTACTTCGAATACGACTTGGAAAACTAGGCATGGTAGTACACACATGGAATCCTAGTCTCAGGAGTCTGAGGCAGGAGGATCCTTGAGTTCCAGGCTAATCTGGACTACAACGTGAGACCCTGTTTGGGTTTTATTTATTTTTGTGATGCCAGGTATAGTGGTGTAGGCCTATGATCCCAGTACTTGGAAGATGGAGGCAAGATCAGGAGTTTAGGGTAAGCCTTAGCTATACAGTGAGTTGAAGGCCAGTCTGGGCTATGTGAGACTCTGCTCAACAAAAAAAGGGGAGTGGGGGGAGGTGGGGAATGGAAGACACATAAGCATTTGTCTTATCATTCTGGTATGAACTTTATTTCAGGGCAACTAAATGTTCATATTAAGTTTTTATGTACAGATTTAGAGCTAATAAATAAAAATGTACTAATAGTGCCGGAAAAATCATAGTTTTTTAATCCCAGTGAATCTCAGTGGATGGTAAAATAACTTGGTAAAAAGTTGGTGGGAAAGTTTGCGGTGCAGGAATCAGGGTATCACCATCTGAAACTGGAAGAAGTGTGGGGCCTGACATGGGCAGGGAGGAGGAAAGCTGTCCAACCAGGAATATCTGTGCTCTGTGGAATTAGTGAAAAATAGGTCTTATATTGTGTTAAGTCACTGAAATATGAGAGCAAGTCATGATAGAAGTTAGTTTACTATCAAAGTATACCATATATACATATTAAAACATGTAAAAGCCCAGAATCATACACATACACACATGCACAAACACATACTCATATATATTTAAAGATACGTTTTCAAACATATATTGACACATTTGAGTGTATGCCTATGCCCAAGAGAAGACTGAGATGAGGAATCAGGAAGTAAAAAAAAGAAAAAAACTGGATCTAGTATCAACAATAATTAATCACTAAGGAATAAAAAAAAACATTTTTAAAAGGAGACGTACGTGTGTGTGTGTGTATGTGTGTGTGTGTGTGTGTGTGTGTGTGTGTGTGTGTGTGTGTCTGCACTTCCCAGGGAGAGCCTGGGTTAGTCTGCTAGGAGTGTAATTACCTCTGCCTGGAGAAGAAGGAGCACACAGTGGTACTGGAAAGGAGAAATTGTCAGGGAGCCAGCCTGCAGAAACCCTCCACCTTGGTCACAAGACTACAGGCTTTAAAAAGCCTGAGGATTTTCACCCAAGTCTGACTCCTTTTCTGAGGCTGGCCTCAAACCTGCAACCTGCCTGCCCCAGCCCCCTGAGAGCTAGGATTGCCAGCATGTGCCAGCATGCCCAGCCTAACTGGTTTTTAAGCCACTAGAGTTTGTGGTAATCCATTACATCAGCAACAGCAAACCAATACACTGCCTGATCTCCTAGGAGAATATGAAAAGAGTGACTGAGGGGGTGAAGTGGGGAGCCATGGATTTCATGAAAGGCCTTACGATCACACTGGCTTTCATCTATACCATAGCTTATTTGTTACTTATCTGAAATTAGCAATTTTCTATCCAACAATATGTTAGTAACAATGGGTTGTTTATAGGATTAAGAAACAATGTTTTAAAATGCTTAAGTATAAACCAGGTTAATTTTCTTTTTATACATTACATTTCCTTGTGGGCTTATACACATTCATTATCTCTGAATGTGTGTAATTGAATACTCAGCATGTACCGGGCACCATACCCACAATGAGCTTGTGTTCACTGTAACCCCAAATATTTCTAACGGAAACTGCCACTCAGCTTCCATTCAGCCTAAGGTTCAGCCTCACCACCACTACCACCACCACTACCACCTCCCTCCAAATACACACCGAACACCTGACCTCTCCCATGGTCTCATGTCACCTGGACAGATGGATTCAGTCTGGCCAGACCCATCTTCCTCTCCCAGGTCCTGTTTCCCCAGCTACCATCTTTCCATTAGTGAGTTCTGAGAAAAGCCCCAGCACCCTCGGAGAGCAGTGTGCTTCCTCTGCTCAGACTCTCATCCTCCTTGTCTCTGCATCTCTCAGCTCTCCCCAGTTCTCTGAGCTCCCAAACAGTTCCTCCCTATAATCATAAAAGTCCACACTCACAGGACAGCCGAGCCTCCCCCACGCAGCCTATAGGCCTGTAGGAAGAACAAGGGATACATTTTCTATGGCTCTAGAACTCCTCGGATGATGAAATGGGGTCTAAAGGTATTAAGACAGGATACCCAAAGCCAAGTGTGGTGGCTCACACTTGCAATTCCAGCACTCAGGAGGCTGAGGCAGAAGGATTGCTCACATGTTCCAGGCCAGCTATGTAGCTAAAGATGACTTTGAACTCCACCTGTCAAGTGCTGGGATTACAGGCCAGGTGTGTGCCATCATACCCAGGTAGGTCTCAAGTCTTACGATGAGGAAAATAGTTTTCAATTCCTTTGCATTGGCGTATTGACTGGGCAGTGTGACTAAGATGGAACTGTGGGATTGCAGAGAGGCAGTAGGTTCTCTAACATAGCCATTGCTACAGTTTCACAACAGGTAGAACTGGGCAAACCTGTGCCATCTCTCAGCCTAATCCTCTGTGCAATGGTGGGGCGGGGAGGGCTGATCTGAAAGGCTACGCTGAATTACGTTTAAACTTGGAGATTTCACCCAGCAACTCCAGCAATGTTGCATAATGGCCACAAGGGGGCAGGCAACCTCTTCAGCCCCTATGTTTATAGCTGATGAACTGTAACTCAGAAAAGGAATACAACAGCTTCAAAGAGGAAAAGTGGCCAGGAGTCCAAGGAACACTACAGATGGCTCAGAGTGTGGACTGGGACAGGGCATCTGAAATTCCAGTCTGAGGAAAAGAAAGCAGGAGTCCCGGAGCTATGGGGTACAATATGGAGAGGTCTGAGTCCAGAGCTGTGGGGTACAGTAAGGAGAGGTCTGAGTCCAGAGCTATGGGGTACAGTAAGAAGAAGTCTGAGTCCAGAGCTATGGGGCATGGTAAGGAGAGGGTCTGCTGAGTCCAGAGCTATGGGGCATGGTAAGGAGAGGGTCTGCTGAGTCCAGAGCTATGGGGCATGGTAAGGAGAGGGTCTGCTGAGTCCAGAGCTATGGGGCACAGTAAGGAGAGAGTCTTCTGAGTCCAGAGCTATGGGGCATGGTAAGGAGAGGGTCTGCTGAGTCCAGAGCTATGGGGCATGGTAAGGAAGTCTGGCAATAGCGGAGAGGAAACTGAGGTGACTGTAGAAATAGCGACCACTTTGAGAACAGGGGAGGAGGGGGTCAATAGAAGAGCCAGAGGCTGAACTGCTGTAGGATTTGGTGGTTGCAAAACTACTGAGGCATTGGGGCTGGGAAGACAGGATAGTAGACACAAAAACTTGGCTACCTTCCCTTCCCCAACATGGAATTCTGAAAAGCAGAAAATAGCTGTTTTGGGGAATACTCCTCCAACTCAGGAGGGTCCCCTGAACAAAGATCGCCCTTTCCCCTCCAGTAATCCAATTTCAGGGCCCTGGAAAGACAGGGCAGTTACCTGGGACTCAAAGGGTTAATCTCCAAGAAGTCACTCGGGTTTCTTTGTTTTTGTTTTGTTAGTTTGGGTTTTGGTTTTTGGAGACAGGGTTTCTCTGTGTAGCCCTGGCTGTCCTAGAACTTGCTCTGTAGACCAGACTAGCCTCAAACTCACAGAGATACAACTGCGTCTGCCTCCCAAGTGCTGGGATTAAAGGCGTAAGCCACCACCAGCTGGCTCTTTGATTGTTTTTTGAGACTGGGTCTCACTATGTATATAGCCTTGTCTGGCCTGGAACTCAAGAGATCCACCTGCCTCTGCCTCCTGAGTGCAGGGCTTATTTGTTTAGGTATTAACCACAGCCTTTGTGGTCCCCCTCTCTGGGCCTGCCTCTTCCCTGAGCCCCAGAAGGGCAACTTCCCTGAATTTCTTCTCTGGTGTAATTAGCTAGGGCCTTGGGATCCAACCCTACAGCCACTCCCAATTATCCCTTAAGTCAGGAGTCACGGGCTTGCCCTGAAGGACTTTGCATCTCTTTCCCCTGAGGAGACCCAGGGACCACAGGACTTGTCTTTTCCTGCCACACTCCCACATCTAGCTCAGACAAGGGACTTCCTTGTGTCTCAACTTCAGAAAGGTATTCTTATGACCAAATGGTGGAAGGCTGGCCAGGATGAGGGAAGGGTGAGCACAGAGTCAGAGAGGTCAAGATCATTCCACCATCTGAGAGTGTCCCCAGAACTCTGAGAACTCACTCTCCTAATTTCCAAACAACAGTGGGATGAGAGGCACATAAAAATGCAAAGGCCTAAAGAGGGAACTGAGAAGACACTCAAGCTGAACTCCTGGCAGACAGATTTGGAAGCAGGAAACAGGGATGGGACAGGCCAGGACCAGGGCCAGATAGGGGTCTGCAGTAAAGTGAGCCAAGCAGATTTGAGAGCCGAGGTGAAGGCCTCTGAGTTTCTCACTCGATAAGAGTATCATTACAGCACCAAACAGGGATGTAGCCACAGAAGTGAGATCCTTGAGAAAAAAATGAAAACATCATGTTTGAAAAGTAAGAACTGGAGAAAAGCATGACAGACATCTGTAGGAAGAGCGATGTGTTCCCTCTCGTAAGAGGCAATGGCAGACAACAGGGACCCGAATACCCTCTATACAGACCTATCACACACCAACCGGGACTGTACAGAGGAATACCCTCTACACAGACCTATCACACACCAACCGGGACTGTACAGAGGAAGCACTCTTGGTATATCATAAAAGGAAATCACATCACTCAGCAGGCAGGAAAGGGTTGGTTTCCCAACTCCAAAGGCATCTAGAAGGGCCAATCCATGGAAGTTTGGCCCCGAATGCCCCAACTCAAGTCTCCATTTTTTTGTAAGAGGCATCCCAGGCTCCCAGGCTTTGGATGAGGTGATTATTCCCCCATGTCTTCTTCAGTGATGTCCTAGAGGCCCTAGATTTCATAAAACTTCATCTTACCAGGGAGGGGCATGGAGATACCCTTACATCAGGAGCCACAGACTAGGTCTCTAGAGTCAATATCTCTATGGAAATAGCTCTAGGGACCCAATAATTGAGGGATAAATGCAGAGGCTCCCCAGGGACCAGAGAGAGAAGCCAGATTTCTGTGGTAAGTGATTTCAGTCTAGCTTCTGTCTAGTCGGAGGTTGAGGGGAAACTGAGGGAGGCTTGGGCCAAAAATTGAATGAGCCACAAAGCACAAAAAGGTAAAAAGCTTTTACAAGAAGGTCACGTCATCCTGGCACTGTCCCCAGTACCAATGAGCCTCAAAGCCCTGCTTGGCATCGTCATCCTCTGATAGCTCAGGTGGTCCACCTTGAAGCCCATCTCCTGGGAGCTTCCATGTAGCTGTGAAGCTCCCTAGCGTGGTGGATGTCATGTCCACCTCAGTCCTGGCCCTGTCTTCATTGGGTATAACCTTGGCCCAGTCAATTTCAGGACAGGAAGGCCCAGGGGGTCTTTGTTCATCCAGCTCTCTGGGAGCCACAGTGTCCAAGAAGCTGCCGATAGAGACACTGTCTAGCCGGTCAGTTGAGCTGGTATCTGGCAGGCTGTCCCAACTTCCCCACCTTGAGCGGCCGGGGCTTCCACCTGTCAGGCTATACTGACTGCTGGTGAGACTGCTACAATGGCTGGTCAGTGTTCCCCGCTCCTCCAGCAGCCAACGAACTGCCTCAATACCCTCGTTCAAGGTCACCAGCTGCTGCAGGATCTTCACATCAATAGCTCGAAGGTAAGCCTGAAGAAGTGAGAAAAGAAATTAGTTCCAGGTTCTAGGCTATGAGTTTCCCTAACCTTGTGGCCCAGCCAGCCATGCTTCACTTTTTAAAAACATAGACAGCCAGGTGGAGGTGGCACACGCCTTTAATCCCAGCACTTGGGAGGCAGAGGAAGATGGATCTCTGTGAGTTCAAGGCCAGCCTGGTCTACAGAGCTAGTTCTAGGACAGCCAAGCCAGGGCTATACAGAGAAATGCTGTCTCAAAAACAAACAAACAAACAAACAAACAAAACAACAACGACAACAACAAATTATTCATTTTACAGCATGGGAGCAAGGATTTTGAAATGTGGTCCATTGTGTATTTTCTACAGTGGGGTCCTAGTAGATGTTAAATATTAAAATATGTGACTAGGGGGGCTGCACATGTGTCTCAGTGGAGTGAACACTTGCCTAGGAGGCACTAAGCCCTGGGTTCCCTAGCACCCAATAAATTAGGTTTGGTGATGCACATTTGTAATCCAGGCACTTAGGAGATGGAAGCAGGAGGGTCAGAAGCTCAAGGTCATTCTTAGCTATGTCAGCAGTTCAAGATTAGCCTGAGCTTCATGAGACCCTGTTTCAAAATTAATGAAATAAAATAAGACAAGACTTGTGGAATATTCTTTTACACTGTGTGAATATATGCCACTGTGATTGAGTTAATAAAGAAGCTGACTGGCCAATAGCTGGACAGGTAGAGGCTAGGTGGGACTTGAGACAAAAGAAGAGCATGAAGAAGGGGAGTGGTATCAGAATTGAGAGGAGACTCAGAGAGAAGGAGATGAACTTGCTGTACTGAGAAAAGGTACCAAGCCATGTGGCAGAGCATAGATAAGAAATATGGGTTAGTTTAAAATGTAAGAGTTAGCTGGTAACAAGCCTGAGCTATTGGCCAAGCATTTATAATTAATAATAAGTCTCTGAATGGTTATGGAGTGGCTACTGAGACACAGAGAAACTCCACCTACAAAGACTGGTTGTGATGGCTTATGCCTATAACTCCAGCACTTAAGAGGCTGAGGAAACACCTGGGAGGCAAAGACAGGCAGATCTCTGAGTTCAAGGCCAGCATGGTCAATAGTGTTCCAGGATAGCCAGGGCTACACAGTGAAACCCTGTCTTCAAAACAAAACAAAACAAAAATCAAAGAAGCAGACAAAAAAGGCTGAGGTAGGAGGAACAAGCATTTAAGGCAGGGACTAGAGAGATGCCTCATTAGTTGTTTGCTGCTCTCGTAGAGGACTGGAGTTTGAAGTGCTCATATGAAGTGGCTTACAACTTCCTATAAACTACAGCTCCCAAAACATCCAATCCCCTCTTCGGACCTTTATAGGCACAAACATGCATATACATATAAATAAAAATAATAAACATTTTCAAAACTTTAAAGGAGTTTGAGGCTAGCGTGAGATCTCTTTTCAAAAACTAACAAATCCAGGCCAAGCCAATGTAGCATACCTTTAATCACAGTACTTTCAAAGCAGAGGCAGGCAGATCTTTGTGAGTTCGAGACCAGCCTGATCAACATAGGGAATTCCAGGACAGCCAGAGCTACATAGTGAGACCCTGTCTCAAAAAACAAAAACAAAAACAAACAAACAAACAAAAAACTAACAAATCCAGAGTTAGGGTTAATGCAGAGTACCTGCCTAGCAACACACACACACACACACACACACACACACACACACACACACAAATCCAAAATCCATTCTGACTGGGCTTCAAATGTCCTGTTCAAGGTAAACTGTTGGGAGATATTTGATCACACACTGTGAACCCTGAATTTGCATTTGCATTGATTTAAATAAAAGCAACCTTGGGTCAGGAGACTGAGTCAGCAACTAGTTGGCAGAGGGCATCCAGGAGAGACAGAGAGACACAGGAAGTAGTAGGGAGGGATTTGGAGTGCCACAGCTTTTTGGGGTTGGCAGAGCAGAAGCACAGGTCTTTCGCAGATGCCAGCAGGGAAAGATTAGCTCGTTGTGACCCAGCCTCTCTGAGCTAGGTTTTCACCCCAGCCTTTGAATCTTAAGTTTGATTTATAAATAGAATGATAGAGATTTAATTAAGGTTTAGCGGCAGCAACTGCTAGTGTCTGCAGCAACAGAATCCCCACCAGGCTGTGGTCTGAGCGGCCAGGCGGCTACTCGAGAAGCAGACTGTGGAGCTGCAGTTGCTGGCTGAAATAGCAGTAGATTAAGGCCCAGCCACTGTGCGAAGTTAGAACAACAGTGAAGTATTAAATCAATCCAGACTCCCCAGTATGACTTAGAAACCAGAGGCTGGCTAGTAAGGTGTCAGCTGGGAAACAGTTTGGGCCAAAAGGAGATGGGCTCTGAGGAAGCAAGAGGGCACTAACTTGGTTCCCTGTTCCCTAAAGATTGGTGACAAGGCCCAAGGGAAGAAGGGCTAGGTAGAGCTCGGGTTCAGAATCCCAATGGCTGGGCATTTGGGGCCTTTAGTCTCCCGGAAGTTAAGTGTGACCTACAGTGTAATCTCCAGGGGTCCCTCCCAGCTCAAATGTACTGAGTTAACCTTTCTCAAGCACAAGTCTGAACCTGCCCCTGAGCTTTGCAGTGTTCAGAGAGAATAAACACATCAGCAGCTGCATTCAAAAGCCTGTTATATTATGACCCTTGTCCATCTCTCTAGCCTCAAGTCTAGACACTTCTTTGTGAATCAAGATTTTGCCACAACATTGGTTGTTATTGTTTTTGTTTTGTTTGGTTTTTGAGGCAGGTCTCACTATATACCCCTGGCTGGCCTGGAACTCACTATGTATGCCAGGCTAGCCTCAAACTCAGAGGGATCTGTTTGCCCCTGCCTACTGAGTTCCAGGATTAAAGGAGTGTGCCACCATACCCAGTACATTATTGCTTTTACGTTTAGATTTATTTTTTTAACTTTTTTTTTTTTTGGTTTTTTTGGTTTTTTTGGTTTTTTTTCGAGACAAGGTCTCTCTGTGTAGTTTTGGTGCCTGTTCTGGAGCTCACGCTGTAGACCAGGCTGGCCTCGAACTCACAGAGATCCGCCTGGCTCTGCCTCCCAGAGTGCTGGGATTAAAGGTGTGCGCCACCACTGCCCGACGGATGTTTATTTACTTTAACTTTTAACCAAACTAATACATTCATATAGAAATGGGCCTGGTGGCACAAATTTGTCATCCCAGCTACTGAAGAGATAGAGGCAGGATTGCAAATTCAAGGACATCCCAGACAACTGTTTTGTCTCAAAATAAAAAGATATTTTTAAGAAGGACTTGGAAGGCCAGCAAGATGGCTTAGCAGGTAAGGACACTTGCCTCTGCCTTCCCAGTGCTAGGACTAAAGATGTGTGCCACAATGCATGGCTTCACTTCTTCTTGAAGAAGACCAGGGTTCGGTTCCCAGCACCCACGTGGTAGCTCATAACAATCCTTAACTCCAGTTCCAGGGGTATGAAGCCCTCTTGTGATCTGTGCAGGCACCAGTCATGCATGTGGTCCACATGTATACATAAACAGGCAAAACACTCAAACATAGAAAAAAGGTAATAAATCCAAAATTTTAAAAAAAAATTCCATGTGGCAAATGGTAGAGAAAACAATTGCTACTGAGAATTGTGAGTACCTGGAGGGCCATAACCCAAACCTAGATGAGAGATATGAGCTAAGACTGGTTAGGCTGGACTTGATCCGTGGGGAGAAGCATTCCAGCCAGAGGATGTACTGTCCTCCAGTTCTAAGTGGGGAGCACCTGATACCACATCACTCCAGGTCAGCTCTTCTGGGAGCAGGCCCTTGTTCCAGCATTTTTCCTCTTGAATTTCTAATCCTGCTGCCTCACCTCTAGTGTGCTGGGATTACAGCCATGCCACGCCACACCCAGTTTTATGTGGTGCTCAGGATTCAACTCAGGGCTTTATGCATAAGGCAAGTAAACACTCTACATCTGATCACATCCCTAGCCCCAACAGCATTTCTCTTCCTATACAAGCTTCAGTCTGTCTCCTCCTTCCGTACCCCAGGTCATCAGCTCCCTGAGAGCAGCTGTTCCTGGCCAACTCATTTCAGGTTTTCTGCCAAAGGTTGCACAGAACACCTTTCATTCAGTTCTGTGATTCTCAAGAAGCTGAGTTGTACTGTGTTGCTTAGGAAACCAACCCGAGCACCAGATTCTTTAATGCTGCGACAGTGGGATTCCCTGACTATGACAGCACCATCCCCCCAAGAATAGAAGCAAAAGGCTTCCTCCCCAGAAAAAGAAACACTCATTTCATACCATCTCTTTGGAAACTGAGCAGAAGATAAATAGAGGCCGCCCAGTGCTTTTCCCTGGAGGCTCCCTTCCCTTCCCCATATGTAGATTAGATTCTGCCCAGCCCAGATGTCCTGGGCAGGGCTCCCTCTTTGCTCAACCCAAATCAGGCCTCAGGTTAAAAGCCTGAAGACCAGTTTCTAGATCCCTGGTAATGTTGGGATTAACTATTGTCACTAAAATAAAAGTTCTTAACAGTTGTCTAGTTCCACAATTACTCCCTTGTTTCCTTTGTCAAAGGTCAAAAATCCGTAAGAACACGGAAAAGACAGGACCCTGCTTAAGACCAGAAAATACATCAGAAGTGGAGACAAAATCTGTACTCATGTCTTGCCCCATTCCTTGCCTCATGCTTTCTCACAAACTGCTCTGCGGAGGTGGCTTCTCATAGCAACAGCTCTTTGGGTGGACGGGGAGGTCGCCATTGCTTGCCATTCCCACACATCCGTCAGACTGGCTCTTCACTCAACTTCAGACTAGGGAACAAAGCAAGAGTAGGAAGCCAAAAGTAGGCTGACCTTGGCCTGAAGGGCAAGCCTCTGCTCCTCCACAAGGAGAGCAGAGAGAGAGGGACAGCTGAAGGACAGGCCTTAGAAGACTTTGGTCAGTTCTGCCTTCCTGGCCCCAAATCTCCTGCCCTGCCCTTGTGCTTCTAATCTAGCAGTTAGAGTAGAGTACAAGAAGAAACCAGTGCTATCCTGGCCGGAGGAGGGGGAAAGGACCCTGACATGGACCTTCTCCTTATGGTCTCCAAAACACTGTTTATGGGAAGCCTCAGACCCCAGGTCAGATAGGTCAAAAGTTAGAAGAGTTGAAAGCAGAAGTTAAATGTACTCCCCTAAAGTTTATAAAGAACAAGAGTCAGAGGTTAGGCCCGCCTCCAGATTTCCTGTATGAGAAGCAAGCCCACGGACATTGAAACTTTTCTCATTTCAATGACATGAAATGTGCTTAAAGTATCTAGCACAAAGCAGGTTTTCATGATAAATGTGATCAAGTGATCTGGGCTCAAATCTTGACTTTACTTTTGGAGGGGTTGTGGGCAACTGCTTACATTCATATATAAAATAGCACTTATCTAGCTGAGCGTCGTACAGCTCAAGTGCAGAGCACTCACCTAGTGTGTGCAAAGCCCTAGGTTCAGCACCTCAAAGGGGGAAATGCCACCAGAGAGACGGCTTAGCAGTCAGGAGCACTTGTTCTTGCAGAGGATCCGGGTTAGGTTCCCAGAACCCACACAGTGGCTCACAACCATCCATAACTCCAGTTCCAAGGGATTTGATGCTCTCTAACCTCCATGGGCAACAGGCATGCATGTGGTACACACACATTCATACAGGCAAAATATTCCTACACATAAAGTTTCTTAAAATTCTTTTAAAAAGAAAAATACCATGTATCATGCCGGACATTGATACATGGCTTATATTCTCAGTATAATTTAATTTCTAGCTGGGTATGGTGGCATATGCTCATAATCCCAGCCAGCACTCAAGCAAGAGACAAGAGGAATATGCGTTTGGGGGCCAGCCTGAGCTACATAGTGAGCCCATGTCTCAAAACAAAACAACTTAGTTTTCAAAGGACAAACTAGGTAGGCTGTCCTCTCTATGCCTCGAGCAGTATGTACAATGAGGCAAACCTGGCCTCTTTCAGAGGTAAGTACAGTCACAGCCCTGCTCTGGAGAACTTGGCATTCAACGACAACCATCAAGGCCAAGCACACACTTGGCATTCATATCCTGCCCCCAGGGATCCTCTCTGACCAGCATCCCAGGAGGCTCTTAGCATAGAATGAGAGCCCTGGGCTGGCCTTGGAGGTCCTTTCCTCCTTCCACCCTTTCAGATCTGCTTGACCTAAGGTTGGGCACACAGTGGACCCCAGGAAGACTTCACTGGAGCAGTCACTGTGGACTTCTGGTTCTGAGCCCACACATAGCTGGCAATTCTCAGTTCTCCAGAACTGGCTGCAAAGTGGTGGCAGGTGTAATTCATCTGTTTCACCGGAACCAGGGCCCTGCGGGGCCCGGCTGCCCTTTTGGCTCAGAATCTAGACCAACAGCTCCAGGGAAGGCGGGGTTCTGCTGTTTCCTTCTTCCCAAGAAGATTCAGGTGAGACCCTGGGAGTCTGAATCCCAGGTGAAGGGCCAACTCGGACTGTGTTGGTGCTCTGTCTCTGTTAAGGTCTTAGAATGTTTAACACCATGACGGTGGGATGCTTACAAAAGGGACATGTTTTAGTGTACCCCTAATGCAGGCAGTTTCAGCAAGTATTACCTCACCAAAGCGCTTCCCCCTGCCCCCCCCCCCAATCCTGACTTGAACACCCTGGGGCCTTAGGAAGAAACCTTTCCCCAGTTTGCCAGAGAAGTGGGTAGAAAACGGTTGCCTTACAATGGTGTATGAGCAAATTGGTGGGCCCAGGTGCCGATGGGAAGGAAGAATTTGCTCTGAACTAAGTTTTTTTTTTTTTTGTTTTTTTACTGCTTAGCCTCCTTCCTCCCGATTATTGGGCAGGGAAAAGTTCCAAGAGCTGTGCCTCCTGCTTCCAGTTCTCAGGATCTATCAACCCTTCACTCACCCTTGGGAGTGAGAGGTCATGAGGTAATGAGACGTCACTTCTCTTCACTTTCAACCCAGGGTATATGGATTGATCTGGGAGGGACCCTCCTCGGCAGCCTAACTCCGGGAACCTGAGCCTGTCCCTACAAACGGCCTTATGCTGAGGACCCCGTCCCTGTCCCCGTGGCCTGTAGCACCCACACTCACCAGCTCCATCCTCAGCGCCATAATCTTGTCCCCCAGGCCGTGGCCGGTGCTGGGCGCCCCCGGGAGCAGCAGGTCCCCAGAGGTCCCCATCTCCCACTCGCCTCGAAGCCCGCGGAGCAGCCCTTCGGGGGTCTTCCTGCCCACCTTGCCCTCCACGTCTCGCAAGTCAGGCGTCTGGGACTCCGCGATCCCCTCCATGTGGGCCCAAGCCACAACAAGGCTGGGCGACCAGACGCAGAGGTCCAGGTCCCTAGGGTCCTCCCTTCTCTGCTGCGAACAGAGCGAAACCGGTGGGTCCCCGCCTGCGCCGCGCTGGGGGCAGGAGGAGGGCGCCGTAACGCTCAGAAAAGCCGCGCAGTCGGGTAGAGAAAAATACCGAGTGTTGCGCAGACAACTTCTAGCCCTGGATGGCAAGCGACTGGAGTTGGAACTGAAAACCTCAAAGGGAGCTCAGTGCTTTCTCCCTACGTTGACGCCAGCTAAGCGCACAGCAGGAAGCTAATAAATGTTTGCTGAACGAAAAGTAGGCAGCCTCAGTCAGAGCTAACACGGCTGCAGAGGGTTTGGAAGTCTCTCTGCTAATAGCTGAGTCTGTTACGGGGGCTAGAATATAGCTCTCAGCTCACAGACACCTCCCAGCGCCTAGAAATCAGATTGAAGGCGTGATAGGAGGTCAGTCCCCATGGCCAATGAGAAGAAAACATTAAAATTGAAGGGATACACACAGTCTTGATCTTGAGCTTACATGGGCTTACAAAAGAGGTGCTTCCTAAGCCTGACTAAGTATGGGTTATCTGAAAACCTTGTGAAGTTAGGGCCTTTTTTTTTTTTTTTTTTTTTTTTTTTTTTGACAGAGAGGGTCTCACTGTGTGGTTTGTCTGGCTTGGAACTTGCTATGTAAAGTAGGCTGACCTTGAAACTCACAGAGATCCACCTCCCACTACCTCAATAGTACAGGGATTAAAGTCCTTTTTAAAGATTTATTTTCTACTTTAATTACATGTACATGTTCACATGAGTCGAGGGTGTGTGCACATGAGTACAGATGCCTAGATGCCACAGGAGGTCATCAGATCCCTGGAAGATGGATTTCACAGTTGTGAGCTGTGCAAAGCGGGTGCTGGGAACCGAACCCAGGTCCTCTCTAAGAACAGTATGTGCCATCTCCAGCCCTGAGAGTTTGCATTTCTTTTCTTTCTTTCTTTCTTCTTCTTCTTCTTCTTCTTCTTCTTCTTCTTCTTCTTCTTCTTCTTCTTCTTCTTCCTTTTTGGTTTTTCCAGACAGGGTTTCTCTGTGTAGTTTTGATGCCTGTCCTGGATCTCGCTCTGTAGACCAGGCTGGCCTCAAACTCACAGAGATCCACCTGGCTCTGCTTTCTGAGTGCTGGGATTAAAAGTGTGCACCAGCGCCACCAGATGAGAGTTTGCATTTCTAAGGAGCTACAGTGGATGTGTTGGTTTCTGTGGCCCCCCAGTTGGGCTCCAAAATGTTGTTATTTTTGTTCTTTTCTCTTAGCTCTTTTAGGGGGCCCACCACCCAGCTACACAGCCAGCCATGGAGTAAGAGTGAAAGTAAGATATACAGAAGAAAAGGAAAAAGCCCAGAGGCAAAAGATAGAGGGGATAATTAGTTAAGAATAGCTGGCAAGAAACAAGCCAAGCTAATGCCGGGCATTTATAATTAAGAATAAGCCTCTGTGTGTGATTTATTTGGGAGCTGAGTGGCAGGCCCCCAAAGAGCTAAAAGAAAAGAGCAAAACCAAACAATAACAGCAATGGCCATGCTACTGCTCTGAGGACCACACTGAGTAACAACAAGGATGTATTTCTAAGCTGTTTGGACTTAATTCTACAGGTAAGGAGGGGCCATGAAAAACTGTTTTGTTCTGTTTGGGATTTTAATCCAAGTACTTCCAGCCTACCATTACAGAAAGATTTACAATGAAAAAGTACTTCTTCCAGCTGGCAGTGGTGGCACACACCTTTAATCCCAGCACTCGGGAGGCAGAGGCAGGTGGATCTCTGTGAGTTCGAGGCCAACCTGGGCTACAGTGTGAGTTTCGGGAAAGACGCAAAGCTACACAGAGAAACCCTGTCTCGAAAAACTAAAAAAAAAAAAAAAAAGTACCTCTTCCCTCTACTCTTTCACACCTCTGGGTCCACTTCCAAAGGCAACCTACTTTCCCTTTGTTGTTGTAGTGTGTATATATATGTGTGTGTGTGTGTGTATGTGTGTAAAACTACTCATAATTCTAGAGTTTATTTATTTACTACATGTATGTGTCTCTGTGTGGAAATATACACATAAGTACAGGTTCCCCCACCCCAGGTCAGAAGAGGACCTTGGATCCCCCAGAGTTGGTTACTGGCAATTGTGAACCATCTGATACAGGTGTTAGGAACTGATCTCAGGTTCTACTGTAAGAGCAATATGTGCTCTTAACTGATAAGCCATCTCTCCAGTCCAACCATCCATAAGTCTAACCCATATCCTACCACTCGTTCTAAATTTATTATTTATCATTATTATTATTTTGATTTTGGTTTATTAAGACACAGTTTCTCTGTGTATCCCTTGGCTATCCTGCAACTCACTCTGTAGACCAGGCTGGCCTTGAACTCAGAGATCCGCCTGCCTCTGCCTTCCAAGTGCTGGGATTAAAGGAATGTATTATCATGCTGGACTAAATTTAAATACTATATACTGACTTCCTATGAATATATGGATGATGTTTTTTTGAGGCAGGGTTTCTTGATGGCCTCGAACTCAGTGATCCATCTGCTTATGCCTCTGTAGTGCTCAGATTAAAGGCTTGTGCCACTAACCCAGACTCAAATATATGGACCTGTTTGTTTTTCTTTGAGACACAGTCTCATATAGCCCAGGCTGGCCTCAGTTGTGTAGCTGAAGAGGACCTTGAACCTTTTCCTGCCTGTTGCTCCCAAGTATTGGAATCACAGATATGCACCATCCTACCTTACCTCTCCTTAGCATACTCCACCCATGGTTTTTGTGATGGTTTAAATGAGAATGACCCCCACAGGCTTCTACGTTTGAAATCTTGATTCTCAATTAGTGGAAGTATTTGGGAAGGATTAAGAGGTGTGCCTTGTTGGAGAAGGTGTGTCATTGGGGATAGACCTTGGGGTTTCAAAACGATCAAGCCATTGCCAGTTAGTTCTCTCTGCTTTGTGCTTGTAGATGGAGATGGTATCTGAGCTCTCAGCTTCTGGTTCAGAACAATGTGTGCCTGCCTGCTTGCCTGTTGCCATGCCCCACCACTATGATGGTCATAGATTCTAACCTTCTGGAACAGTGAACCTCAGTGTAAATGCTTCTCTTATAAGTTGCTTTAGTCATAGTGTTTTGTCACAGCAATTGAAAAGAAACTAAGTTTTTAACCAGAAACTGACAAAATATCTGCCTTTTTGAAAAATTACCCTGGACTTTTTTTTCTCCCTTTTTTTTTTTTTTTTTGTGTGTGTGGGGGGTGATATTTCAAGACAGGGTTTCTCTTGTGTATCCCTGGCTGTCCTGGATTTCACTCTGTAAACCAGGCTGGCCTCAAACTCAGAGATTTGCCTGCCTCTGCCTCCCAAGTGCTGGGATTAAAGGTGTGCACTGCCACTGCCCAGTGTTACTCTGGACTTTTCAAGGATCAAGGAAAATTGGAAAAGCAAAACTCTGAGTCATGGAGACTAGCTGGAAACCACAAAGCAAAACAAAAAAAACCAAACAAACAAAAAACTGAAAGTACTTCAAGTGGCTTGTTAGAGAGAATTTGATCATAACAGGCATAAGTGAAAGAATTGGGCAACTGGTTAATTCATTCTTTTCAAATGGTATTCAATATTGTTCAAAAAACAAATTATTTCAACTATTATGAAAGTTGATTTCAACTAACAGCACTGGAAAAAACAGCTATATGGCCTGATGCAATTTACCAAACAAGGGGACCCAAATGAGGTCTGAGAGCAAGTGGAAATGATGCCAGTAGCTGTGGGATTGTGGGTCCTATGGAGAGATGCAGCAGGCAGGTAGACACAGGAGAGTCTGAAGCTCAGGAGAGAAATGAAGACGACACATGTGAGTTTGAGATCTGGACAGTGTAGGTGGAGTTTCTTGTCAGGACTGCCAGGTCCCAAATAACCACACAGAGACTTGTTATTACAAAAGCTTGGGTGATAGCTTAGGCTTGTACCACTAGCTCTTCTATCTTAAATTAACCCATTTTTTTAAAAATTACTTCCTGCCTCCTGGCTTTATTACCTTTATTCTGCCCATGCTGATTTCCTGCTTCATAATCTAATAAGGTTTCACTTCATAATCTTGGCTGTCCTGGAACTCACTTTGTAGACCAAATTGGCCTTGAGTCTATGGCAATCCTCTTACCTCAGCCTCCTGAGTGCTGGAAGTGCAGAAATGAACTACCATGGTGAAGTGTTAGCTCCTTGCTATGAAAAGCAACTTGATTCAAACTGATGATTCTTTTTCCCTCACGTCTGTGGGAGTGGAGGTGCAACACCATACCAACATGATAAGCACTGTTATCATGTTGAAAGATACCATCTCTCCATGCAGGAGGCAGGTGGAATTCGGAGAACTCAAAAAAGTCAAGTGTTGCTGGGCATGGTGGTGCACTCCTTTAATCCTAGTACTTGAGAAGCAGAGGCAGGTGTGTAGTCTTTCTCTGTCTTCGACAGCCAGCTCCCAAATACAACACAGAGCCTTATTAATTAAAGCCTTATTAAAGCTCGGCTTTAGCTTAGGCTTGTTCCTAACTAGTTCTTATAACTTAAAGTAACCCGTATTTTTAAATATACATTCTTTTACGTGGCTCAGTTACCTTTACTCTGAACTGCCCATCCTGCTTCCTCCACATCTGGCTGGTGACTCTGCCTTTCTTCCTCTCTGAGTCCTCTCTGTCCCAAGAAGTCCTGCCTAACCTCTTCCAGCCTAGCTAATGGCCATTCAGCTCTTTACTAGACCAATCACAGTGACCTATCTTCACAGTGTAAAGGAATACTCTGCAACACAGGTGGATCTCTGTGAGCTCAAGTCCTGGTCTACATAGGGAGTTCCAGGACAGCCAGGGCTAAATGGAGAGACCCTGTCTCAACCTCCTGCCCCCTCAAAAAAGACTAATCAGGGGTTGGAGATGGCTCTATGCTTAAGCACACCTGCTGCTCATCCAGAGGCTCAGTTAGGTTCATTGCACTATGACAGGCAAGGTCACAACTTTAACTCCTGCTCCAGGGGTCTCAGATCGAAGCTCTGGTCTCAAGGCACACCCTCACTACTTGTACATGCACACACATGCACATAATTAAAAATAACTTTTAGGGGTTTTTTTTGTTTTTGTTTTTAAAGAATCAGATAATCAACACGGCGGTGGTGGTGCATGCCTTTAATCCCAGCACTCAGGAGGCAGAGGCCGGCAAACGTCTAGTCTACGGAGTGAGTTCCAGGATAACCAGGGAAACAGAGAAACCCTGTCTCGAAAAAAAAAAAAAAAAAAGAAAGAAAGAAAGAAAGAAACAAAAGCCAAATAAAAGATTCGGAAAATCACAGCGCCTATCATTCATGGTTTATGGAATCAAGGTAACAGAGGCGCTCAGAACAGTAATGGAGCAGGTTTTCAATCCTCTCCTCCTCAGCCTGCAAACCGCCTCGCAGAGCTGGGCCATGCAGGCCTCATGCTGCAGCCCTCTGATCCTGGAGCGCTCAGGGAAATGGCCCGAAGCCCCGGGAAGCCGCTAGCTCCCGACTCCGCGGTGCGGGCATCTGCTCTCCCCCGAGGCCCACTGGTGGCCGGCTGCGACCCTGCGGGAGAGGCTGTGCATGCGGGCTCTCCTCGCACGCTGTAGTCGCCGGCCGCGGCCGCCGCCCTAAGCGCCGCCCGACGCCCTCTCACCCCGCGGCGGCGGCGGCGGCGGCGGCGGAAGCGGCGGGGCGGGCCGGCTGGGCCGGGGCGGGGCGCGAGCGGCATGGAGGAGGCGGAGGCCGCGGAGGCCGCGGCGCGCGGGGCCGAACTGTGCGGGCCCGAGTGGGGCCCGGGGCCCCTGAGCCGTGAGTGCCTCTCGGTGCGGGTCCCGGAGGGCTGGCGCGGGCTGGGTGGGTCTCCCGAACCTTCCGGCGTCCCTGCGCCCTGGGAGGAGAGGAGCTGAGCCCGATGGGATGGGGCGAGGGTGGAGGATTAGGGTGCGGGAGGTCGCTGTTAACTGGTCCACCCCGGGGCTGGAAAGGACTGGGATTTGCACCTTGTAAGGACTGATGAATCGTGAGAGTTGAGTTTCTGGCCTCCACTGAGGCTCTGAGTCTGGACTTAGTTTCTCCAGCCCCAGGGAATTTTCAGGTGATCCAATTCCTCTAAAGAATTTCTGGCGAGACCCAGAGAAGTTGAGCCACGTTGCCTAGGTCACACAGCTCAGCAGTTTGCTGAGAGAAGTGTTGCTAAGAAGTCCTCATCTCTCCAGAAGGCATTAGGCTTTGGGAGAAGCATCTTACTCCATGTGACTCTACGGTCCCCTCAGATTCCTGAAGTCATGGACTGGCCGGGACAGGGGTGACTCCCTAATCCAGTATGGATGACTGGAAGCCCAGTCCCCTCATCAAGCCCTTCGGGGCGAGGAAGAAACGGAGCTGGTATCTTACGTGGAAGTATAAACTGACAAACCAGCGGGCCCTGCGGAGATTCTGTCAGGTAAGTGAGGTCCCACATGTCTGGAAGGCTGGCCTCCTAACTTTACCCTAGCATAGACTGTGGACTAACTGCCCCGGCTACCAGGAAGAGGCAGCAGATTCCAGGAGGGGAACCTCTGTGTGTCACGACCTTCTCAGGCAGTGATTAAGACCCAGCATTCTGGAATCAGAACCCAAGCCTGGTCTCCTAGGCATCCAACAGAAACCAGAAGTCTGTCAGGAAGGCTTTGCCCCTGAACAGCCAGCTGTCAGGCAGTGTGGCCCAGGTTCTGTGTCTTCCTATTCTCCGCTATGGTTCTTGGGTCCTAAATCCACTCTCTAGGAACTAGTTATGGAGGGGACCAAGGAAGTCAAGGACTCAAGTGGAAAAATACAAGAGCTCTGGGTAAGAAGGGCCTGCTGGAGGGAGACTCGTCAGGGGAACTTCTCTGGGGGATGGCCACAAACCCATCCTGATTGAGAACCAGAAAGAGGAGAGAGAGGCCCCAGATTCTTTCTCCCTGTGTCCTCTACAGCCAGGGTCAAACTTTCAGAAAACCTCTGTGACCTGGAGGGGGTGTGCCTCAGTCTCCCCCATCTTTCCACTCAGACAGGGGCTGTGCTTTTCCTGCTGGTGACCGTCATTGTCAACATCAAGTTGATCCTAGACACTCGAAGAGCAATCAGTGAAGCCAATGAAGACCCGGAACCAGAGCAAGACTATGGTGGGAGTCCACTGAGGATGGGGTGGGGGACTATGCTAGTGAGACGTTATCCATGCCTGTTCCAACAACTCCCTCTCCAGATGAGGCCCTAGGACACTTGGAGTCCCCTCGGCGCAGAGGCAGCAGTCCCCGACGTGTGCTGGATGTGGAAGTGTACTCAAGTAGAAGCAAAGTGTATGTGGCAGTAGATGGCACCACGGTGAGTGGACCGGCATCTTCAGTCCAGTCAGGACCGGGGACTGAAGCCCTGTCTGACTACTGGTTTCTACCTGTTAGGATTAAGGAAAAGGTCTATGAAATGTCTGTGTGGCAAAGTCTCGGAAGTGCTCAGTTAGTGGCTCAGCAGGCCACTAACTCCCTGGTTTACTTATTATGTAACCCCTTCCTAGTCCCTTGGGCTTCAGCCTCGGCCCAGGCACTGGGGTCCTAGAGGTAATGGGACTTGCTCTTCCGAGAGACGCTTATTGGTAGAGGATTATAGGATATTCAGAGTTAAGCAGAGACAGCCCAGGGCTCTAGATGCCATGAAAGTGTTAAAAGGTAGATTGTAAAGAGATATGCTCTTTTTCTGATGAGGGTACCAAGGGGGCTTTCAGGGAGAGACAGCCTTGAGCCTGAGTTAGAACTGTAAGCAGTGACTGGCAGGCTGGTGTGTTTCATATTTGTAAGACAGAGTCACCGTGAATGCCAAGGTGAATAGCTGGATTATGTTTCTGCCACTGTACAGGTGCTAGAGGATGAGGCCCGAGAGCAGGGTCGAGGCATCCACGTCATTGTCCTCAACCAGGCCACGGTGAGCTTGAGGATGGGAGACCCAGAGGGCTGAGGCTGCACTCTTCCTTACTGGTAACACTATCTCATAAGAGGTTTGCTCCTGCCAGGGCCACGTGATGGCAAAACGTGTATTTGATACGTACTCTCCTCATGAGGATGAAGCCATGGTGCTGTTCCTCAACATGGTGGCACCCGGCCGTGTGTTGATCTGCACGGTTAAGGTCAGTGAGTCTCCCTGGCTGTGTTCTCCATGCCCCTAGCTCTGACTTTGCTCAAGGGAATGGGAAGAACTTCTGGGAAGGGTAGCTCAAGTTCCGGTCTGAGCCTTGGTTGGTGGGTTTTGTTTTGTTTTGTTTTGTTTTTTTGAGGGGGGAGTTGTTGTTTGTTTCTTAATCAGTCCAGCAGTTACTGAGCACCTGCTGTATGCCACTGTACTAGTTGTTGAAGATCCAATAGGAAGCAAGACAGAATTCCCACCTCCCTGGAGCTCACATCCCAGTGGTAGCAATAGAACAGTCAACCCAGCCTATAATGTCAGGAAATGACAAGAGAAGAAGAAAATAAAGAGGCAGAAAGACATGGCTGCATTTTAGGGAGGGAACACCTCTATTGGGAAATAGTATATGAGCGGAGGACTGGAGGAAGAGAGAAGTAAGCCTGTAGTTGTCTGGAGGAAAAACAGCCTAGGTAGAAACTTCTGGAATGATCTACGGGAAAGGCCTTGAAATGGAGAAGTACCTGGCAAGCTTGAGGGACAGTGAGGATGCCAATGGAGTCGGAAAAGAAAGGGGAATGAGGACAGTGTTGGGAAAAGAGTGTGGAGCGGTGGCAGGAGGCAGGTGCTGGTCAGGTGGGTGAAGGACTTAGTATCCGAGTGACCTTGAATGAGTCTCAGACTCTTAAGCCTTCAATACTTTTTTGTCTGTGAAAGACAGTAACCAAAGAGTATTGTTGGAGTCACTCAATGAGCCAACTTAAGTAAGAGATTTTATGTGTGGTACTTGAGACATAACCAGTGCTGCATAAGGCCAGGTCTCCTGGACCCACACAGGTCGTGTTGACTGTCTTTTTTGGTCCTCTAGGATGAGGGCTCCTTCCACCTCAAAGATACAGCAAAGGCTCTGCTGAGGAGCCTGGGAAGCCAGGCAGGCCCTGCCCTTGGATGGAGGGACACTTGGGCCTTCGTGGGACGAAAAGGAGGTTTGGGCACCAAAGGCTGTCCACCCTGTAGTATCAAGGGAGGGGCAGAATGATAAGAGATGGGTGTGCGATGGGGGTGTATAGGAGTCAGTGGTAATACTTCAGGTCAAAGTGGGCAAGGAGTTGGGAAGAAGCCCCACACTCAAGTCTGGGCCTTCATTTTTCCTTTTCCTTCGGCAAGGTCCTGTACTTGGTGAGAAACATTCTAAGTCTCCTGCCCTCTCCTCCTGGGGTGACCCGGTCCTGCTGAAGACAGATGTGCCACTGAGCTCAGCTGAAGGTGGGGTCAGTGGGGGCCGGGCTCAGGGGCAAGGCTTGAGCAGACAATGGGCGTTTGGACCCTCTGTGAGGCTATTTTTCCTTGACTGTGTGCCTGGGGCTTCCCTCACCTAGCTGGCCTGACGCCTTCACCCTCTCCATTTCCTCCTTCCCTTAGAGGCCGAGTGTCACTGGGCAGACACGGAGCTGAACCGCCGCCGCAGGCGCTTCTGCAGCAAAGTTGAGGGCTATGGAAGTGTGTGCAGCTGCAAGGACCCGACACCTATTGAGTTCAGCCCTGACCCAGTAAGTGGGGCCAGTGCAGTGAGGCTTGGACTCCTCCACAGCTTAGCAAAGAGCCTTAGGAACAATTCACAGCTGAGGTTTTCTCTACCTTGACCCGGTAGGCGCTAGCTCAGCATGATGTATACTCAACTCTGAAGAGAGGTTGGGGGTGGGGCAGGCCATGTTACCAGGGCTGAGTTGGACTCTGTGTGTGTGTGTGTGTGTGTGTATGGAAAGACAAGAACAAGGAAGACCCTTGGCCTGCTCCTTTCTGCTCCTGAGGCCCTTCTTTGCACTGAGAATTCTTCTCTAAATGGAGATCCCAGTTGGAAGGGGGAATAAGGGAAGCTAAAAGCTGTTTCTCACACAGCTTCCAGACAATAAGGTCCTCAATGTGCCTGTGGCTGTCATCGCAGGGAACCGGCCCAATTACCTGTACAGGTGAGCCTGGAGTGGGCTGTGTGCAGCACCGAGCGGGGATGTCAGGAGGTGGGTGGGTCCTTGGCTCGCCTTCCTGTACAAGTAACACTTGCAGGAAGCAGAGAGGCAGCAGATGCTGGGCCTGCTCGATATGGGTAAACACGGGACATAGGAGCCCATTTATAAACGGGAGTGGTGAATTGAGAGGACAGAGGAGCCCTAATCTACTTTTCCGGGCTCCCCAGGATGCTGCGCTCTCTGCTCTCAGCCCAAGGGGTATCTCCGCAGATGATAACGGTCTTCATTGATGGCTACTATGAGGTGAGTGGGGTTGGGGTCAGAGCCGGACACAAAGCTGTGGGTACTGAGCAGCCATGGTCACTGAGGGCTGGTGAGGGCTGTGAAATGTGAGAAGCTTGACATGTTGGGACCTGTAGAGGTGGAGAAGATAACACACACGATGACTGGTGTCCATGCCCACAGGAGCCGATGGATGTGGTGGCGCTGTTTGGTCTGAGGGGCATCCAGCACACCCCTATTAGCATCAAGAATGCCCGTGTGTCTCAGGTATTCCTTGGCAAGGGTGTAAGGGACAGATACCTGGTCCCATCCTCTGCCTCAAATCTTACGTGCCCAATTCCCCACCCAGCACTACAAGGCCAGCCTCACTGCCACTTTCAACCTGTTTCCGGTGAGTACCACGGATACCTTGGGTCTGTGGAGAGAATTGTGTTATGGAGAAAACTCTTGCCTCACCTGGCCTTGCACTTCTGATCTGAAAAATGGGGGAGCAGAGCAGTACGTGAACCCTGAGGGTTGGAGAGAGAAAGCCCTGGGACGAGAGCAGCCTCCTTGGAACCATGGTGTCTCTTCCCGTCCCTGTAGGAGGCCAAGTTTGCCGTGGTTCTGGAAGAGGACCTGGACATCGCTGTGGATTTTTTCAGGTGACAGGGGTAGCCCACCACTGAAGTGCTTATAAGCCGCATGGGAGTTCTGTGCTTGACTGGGTCTCCAGGGAAGGATGTGGTGAGGTACGCTGGAGAGCTTTGAGTGAGCCCCAAGGTTGGGGGAGAGCTTGCTTAGCTCGGGGGGCGTACGCTGGGCTTGTATAGACGGTAGAAAAGGTGGAGACAGTGAGACTGCCAGCATTGTGGTGTGTCTGGGTTTGTCCCTCTCTGAACTCTTGAACTCTGGCTCTCTCAGTTTCCTGAGCCAGTCCATCCACCTGCTGGAGGAGGATGACAGCCTGTACTGCATCTCTGCTTGGAATGACCAGGTAGGTCGGGTGGCCAGGGGTTAGTCAGCATGGGCGTCTGTCAAAGTTTGGAACTAATGCTCCATGATACCCCTTGTCCTTAGGGGTATGAACACACAGCTGAGGATCCAGCACTACTGTACCGTGTGGAGACCATGCCTGGGTTGGGATGGGTGCTCAGGAAATCTTTATACAAGGAGGAGCTTGAGCCCAAGTGGCCCACACCAGAAAAGGTACCCAGCAGGATAAGATGAAAGGGCTGGAGTCCCTATCAACTCCAAACTGGTAGCCTTCATAACATTCTGTGACCCCAGCTGTGGGACTGGGACATGTGGATGCGGATGCCGGAACAGCGCCGGGGCCGAGAGTGCATCATCCCAGATGTTTCCCGATCCTATCACTTTGGCATCGTGGGCCTCAACATGAATGGCTACTTCCATGTGAGTGGGGTATTAGGGAGTAGGGTACTATATGACTTTGTGGTCAAGGACATGGATTCTGGAGCCTAGTCCCGACACTCACTAGCCATGTTAATTACTGTTCTGTTTTTACCAGTTTCTCTATCTGGAAGATGAAGGTAAAAAATGCCCCCTCTGGGGGCCTGGAGAGATGGCTCAGCAGTTAAGAGCACTGGCTGTTCTTCCAGAGGTCCTGAGTTCAATTCCCAGCAACCACATGGTGGCTCACAACCATCCGTAATGAGATCTGGTGCCCTCTTCTGGCCTGCGGGCAGAACACTGTATACATAATAAATAAATAAATCTTTTTTAAAAAAAAAAAAAAGACCTGGATATTCAATTCTCAGCACCTACATGGTGGCTCACAACCATCTGTAACTCCAGTTCTAGAGTATCAGACCCCCCCCCCCTGTGGCACTGCACATACATGGTGTAGTCATACAGGCAGGCAAAACATCCATACACATAAAAATAAATATTTTTTATTTTTTTATTTTATTTTATTTTTTTTTTTGGTTTTTCGAGACAGGGTTTCTCTGTGTAGCTTTGCGCCTTTCCTGGAACTCACTTGGTAGCCCAGGCTGGCCTCGAACTCAAAGATCCGCCTGGCTCTGCCTCCCGAGTGCTGGGATTAAAGGCGTGCGCCACCACGCCCGGCAAAAATAAATATTTTTTTAAAAAATGCTGCCTCCCAGGGGCCAAACATAGATCACAAGCCTTGTGACCCCACCACTTGAGAGGCTGAGGCATGATGGGCAATAGTTTGAGGCCATCTGGACTTCATAATGAATACCCTCAGAAAATAAAACAGCCAAACTACCTGTCTGTGAGTGTTTTACCCACTGCATGTGTGTCCTGTTCATGCCTGATAGCTGAGGAATCTGGAAGAGGGCATTAGATCTCCTGGGACTGGAGTTACAGATGGCTGTAAACCACCATTTGGGTGCTGAGAACCCAGGGACCTCTATAAGAGAGCAGCAAGTACTCTTAACCACTGAGCCACCTCTCCAGCCTCATTATGAAGTCTAAATGAGTTCACAGATGTAAAAAGAATGTTAAAAACTGTAAGCTTTATATTAGAGTAGCTGGTATTGTACATTACTACTGTTTCTATCACTGAACTGTGGGTGCAGAAAGGATATACTTGTTCTAAGCACTGGGCCTTCTCCTGTCCTTGCAAGTATTGGCACACATGTTTCAGCCTGAGGTTAGCCAGGATGTCCCTAGCCCCCTCCGTTCCACCTGGCTGTACCTGGAGGTCCACTCTCCTGTTATAATAAGAGTGCATTTGAAACAGTCCAGCTGCAAGGGGTGTATTTAGTTTGGAACATCCTGGAAGACGGCAAGACCCCCAGAGGAAGCTAATAAAAGAGCCTTATTTCCCAAGGAAGCCAAGTGCTTCCTCAGGTCATTCATGGTGCCGGAATCAGCAGTTTCCTTCCTTCTGACCCATCTCGGCTATTGGCTTCATCCAACAGAAAGCGCTCTCTCTCTCTCTCTCTCTCTCTCTCTCTCTCTCTCTCTCTCTCTCTCTGTGTGTGTGTGTGTGTGTGTGTGTGTGTGTGTGTGTGTGTATGCTCATGCGTCTCCACCACCATCTCTTGGTTTTTTTAATAAATCATATTTTAATTTTTTTGAAGATTGATTTATTTATTTATTATGTATATGGTATTCTGTCTGCATGTATGCCTGCACACCAGAAGAGGGCATCAGATTTCATTACAGATGGTTGTGAGCCGCCATGTGGTTGGTGGGAATTGAACTCAGGACCTCTGGAAGAGCAGTCAGTGTTCTCAACTTCTGAGCCATCTCTCCAGCTCTTGTTGTTTTTTTAGGGTCTCTTATATCCCAGGCTGTCTCCAAACTATGTAGCTGAGACTGGTCTTGAACTTGTGACCCTCCTGCCTCCATCTTGCTTCTTTATTTCTAAGGCTCTGCAGCAAGCCTGGGAAAAACCAGTGGGAACAGGACTAATTCAGGGATCAGTAGCATGAGCCAAGGGACCAGCCCAAATTAAAGCTAGTAAAAGCTTGTCAAAGATGGTGCCAAGAAGATGGAGAGGCTGGAGGCAGTCAGAGAGCCCTTTCCAGGCTCTACTCCATTGTTTGGGTCCTGTGGTTCTGTGGTGGGTCAGTGAGCAAGTGTGGGCAGACTAAAGGCGGCCCTGACTTTGTCCTCACTCCCGTTCCAGGAAGCCTACTTCAAGAAGCACAAGTTCAACACGGTTCCAGGTGTCCAGCTCAGGAATGTAGACAGGTAGAGGCTGGCAGCAGGTCAAGGGGGTGGACAGCTGCAGGCTTGATGACCAGTCCTTGCTGGTTCTTTCCTGTCCAGGGCCTTGGGTATTTACCTGAGCCCTGCTGTGCTGTGCCTTTCCCCCGTGACCCTTCGCCCTGCCCATTCCTGTCCACGGGCCTGAGGGCCTCGCCTTCCCTTGATTCATTTCTTCTTCCCATCAGTCTGAAGAAAGAAGCTTATGAAGTGGAAATTCACAGGCTGCTCAGGTATGGCCTAAGGCAACTGGGATGCATGGCAGGGGATAAGGAATAAAATACAGGCTTTCTTAGTACCACTTACGGACACTATAGATAATGAAAACCAGAGTTCTCTAGTGTAAACATTACAAAGAATTTCAAGATGGCCGGGCGCTGTTGGCACACACATTTAATCCCAGCACTTGGGAGGCAGAGACAGGCGGATCTCTGAGTTTGAGGCCAGACTGGTCTACAGAGCAAGTTCCAGGACAGACAGGGCACACAGAGAGACCCTGTCTTGAAAAACCAAAAATAATTAAATAAATAAAAAGAATTTCAGTAGCAACAGAGCATTCACCACACCTGGGAAGTGTGTCCTGTCCTGGCCTTACTTTTCTGTCCCCAATGCAGTGAAGCCGAGGTTTTGGACCACAGCAAGGACCCTTGTGAGGACTCCTTCCTGCCAGACACAGAGGGCCATACCTATGTGGCCTTTATCCGAATGGAAAAAGATGATGACTTCACCACCTGGACTCAGCTTGCCAAGGTGCCCCAGGGCTCACCTGCCTCAGAAGTACCCTCACCAACATGCATTGCCCCACCTAGCAGAGAGTCTTTGTTGTAGAGTTTCAAGCTCAGAACCTTTTCATGCTCTCAAGAACCCCACTTCCTGGCCAGGTGTGGTTCTCTAGTGGTGAATGCCTTTAATACAAGCTCTCAGGGAGGCAGAGGCAGGTGGATCTCTTAGGTTTAAGGCCAGCCTGGTCTACAGACCAAGTTCCAGAATGGCCAGGGCTACACAGAGAAACATGTTTCAAAAAACAAAGAAACAAAGAACCTCTCTTCTAAGCCCTGCTCAAATCCATACTCCAGAGGACGCTTGCTCTTGAAGATTGAGGCAGCTGCTAGACCTTCAGTGGGCTGTCTCCACACTTCCTGACCCATCCCGTTCTTCTACTCTATCCCTGCCAGTGCCTCCATATATGGGACCTGGATGTTCGTGGTAACCACCAGGGCCTGTGGAGATTATTTCGGAAGAAGAACCACTTTCTGGTGGTGGGGGTCCCAGCCTCCCCGTACTCGTAAGTCGCCTCTTCTGTCCTGGGAGATGCCCTCCTGGGGTTGGAGCATGTCATCTTCTCTAGATCATTCTTCTGTTACATTTCAGAGTGAAGAAGCCACCACCAGTCACCCCTATTTTCCTGGAGCCACCCCCAAAGGAAGAAGGAGCCCCAGGGGCCGCTGAACAAACATGAAGCCTCCTCCAGGACCCTGCAGGGCTGGGTACTGTGTACCCCAGGCAGGCTAGCCCGTCACCCTATCCTGTAGGATTTTGTAGATGCTGGTAGGGGTTAGGGCTGGTTTGTTTTTAACATGAGATTTAATTACTAACTTTAGGGGAAGGATCCCCTGCTCCAACACCCGTTCCTGAGGTTAAGGTCTATTTATTACTTCCTTGTTGGAGAAGGGCAGGAGAGTACCCAGGACCTCTTTGGGATCCCTGGGGCAGCTGATCCTGCCCTTTTTACACCCCGTCCTCCCAGGCCTGGCTCAGAATCTAACCTATTTATTGACCGTCCTGAAGGCCTTGGGAATAGGCCCAACCTGGGGCCTTTATTCCTCTCTGGACCAGGACGCTGCCCTGAGGGTGGGACTGGCTCATACTCAGGAAACTGCTGTGCCCAACTGATGACAGGCCCAGCTGGGCCATGTGCTGACAGACTCACTCAGAGACCCTTCGACACTGGACCAGGCCTCCTCTCAGCCTTCTTTTTGTCCAGATTTCCAAAGCTGGATAAAGGTGGTCATTGATTAAAAAAAGGAGAAAACCTCTAGGGGTGTGTTTTGTGATAGTTTTGTGGGGAGCATGGCATGGTGGTAAAGGAGAGAATCATCTGGACGGATGGTGATGTGCTTTGGGTTTTTTTACTGTCTGCCATAGTTTTATCTTATGTGTGGAAGCCATTTGGCCACCAGGGGATGCCCAAGTCTCAAGCTTCAAGTCTTTTGTTTTTATTTGTTTAAAGCAGGCTCCGCCCTGGGACCAGCTGACTTTATCCCTGTTCTGGCCTTAGCTCCAAGCAGCCATCTCACACCCCTTCCTCACTGTTTACTGTCAGGCTGGTCCCTTCTTGTTTGTCTGGGCCCAGCACCTGTCCCCAGAAGTGCAGTAGCTAGAAGAGACCACAAAGAGAAACTTGGGGGAGGATGAGGGAATGGGAGAGCATGTAAATAGCGAAGACGAACGTGACTAGGCCAAAAGCAGTGGCGGCACCAGGGGTGTGGGAGATGATTTTGTAGGAGGATACTGGGCAAGCAGATAGAGGAGTGTTTCTGTGGCCTTCTGGATTGGTTGTGTGCAGAATTCCATATAGGGATGTTTTTCTGGAGAAAAAGGCCATGGTTTTTAGATTCTCAAGAGGCTAGTAACTCTAAAGAGCATAGGAAAGTCTGAGTTAGTCACCAGAAAATGGACAGTATAGTCCACTGGGAGTCAGATAGCCCAAGGCAGGGGAACATGACCTTTAAATGAAGTCTCTGAAGGATTAAGATCAGGACCTGAGTAGATTGCATTGTAAGAAAGGGTATAGATCTTTTGCCAAGGAGTCAGGAACTTACTGGAATTCCTGCCCTTTATCTGTTCGCTGTCCTGGCCTCTCTTATAGTGCCTGGAGTTGAGCACAGCAATGGCATCAGTGCGGTGGCTTTGACATTGCTTACCACCCTGACTCCTTCCGTGTTTGCTGGAGCTAGAGACAGCGTTTCAGGTGGCAAAGCAGGGACAGAGAAGCAGTTGGTCCATGATGAAGTGGCAGCCCTCCCTGGGCAGAGGAATCCCTCTTCACTTCCCACCCCTGCTTCCACACGGGTACCTATGGAAGGAACCGAGTGGTTGTGTGTGAGGCGCAGTTTGCTGGCAAAGAGTGGCAAAGGGTGGAGGCCAGCTAATTCCTCTCCCTGCCCAGAGCTCTAGTAGATTATCAGTTAGGCTTCAGTGACTGAAGCTGTGTGGCTCTAGCCAAGTCTCTGCTCCTTTTTGGGCCCAGCAAGTGGGTGAGAGTTGTGGGCTGCTCTGGAAAAGCCCGTAGGGACAGATGGGGGGTAGGGGGTGGGGTGCCAAAGGGAAGGGAGGAGGGAAGCCAGTTAGTCAAACGGCTTTGCTTGGTAGCAGCTACTGTCCTGTGGCCATCTTAGTGCTGCCACTTGAAGTTTAGAGACGTTCAGTTGGTTTGTTTATTTAAGACAGGGTTTCTCGGTGTCTCCCTGGCTGTCCTGGAGCTTACTCTGTAGCCCAGGCTGCCCTTGAACTCAGAGATCTGCCTACCCCTGCCTCCCAAGTGCTGGGATTAAAGGCATGCGCCACTACCATTTGGCTTAAAAGACATTCAGATTTTTGTCAGGGACGTTCTGGTCAGGTTCTTCAGATTGGACTATCACTGTACTAAGCAAGGTCTACCCAGTTACAAGAGTCAGTCTGGTCAAAGTCTCAGCCTCAGTGTTTCAGCTGAAAAGCTGTGGGACTCTGGCTGTAAAAACTAAGTAAAGACTAGAGGTGTACCTCAAGCAGTAGTGTGCTTGCTTAGCACACATGAAGCTGGGTGTGATCCCACATAAAACCAGGTGTGGTGACACCCACCTGTACACCCAGCACCTAGGAGATAGAGGCAGGAATTCAGTGTCATTCTCAGCTATATAGAAAGTTCACAGCCAGTCTGGGCTACATGAGACCTGCCATCTCAAAACAACAACAACAAAACAAGTGAGATCTTGGCTAGATGTGATGGTGCACACCTTTAATCCCAGGACTCAGGAGGCAGAGGCAGGCAGCTTTCTGAGTTGCAGGCCAACCTGGTCTACAGAGCAAGTTCTAGGACAACCAGGACTACGTAGACCTTGTTTCAAAAACAAAAACAAGAAAAGGATGCTTGGGTGAAGGAACCAGTGCTGGTGGTCATTGTGTAGGGAGCCTTGCTATAATTATGATTTCAGACCATACACTAAATGTGCCACCATGACCAACCAGGCCACACCCTACAACTACCCAGTTCCCATTCAAGATGATGGGAACATACCCAGTGTGCCCAGCCACCCTCAGGGGGTACAAGTCTGGATTGGCTCAAGAACCTGTGAATGCTCCCATTGATGGAAGAGACCCACTCCCCTGTTGTCCTCCAATAAAAATGTGTAAATCAACTCCCCCAAGAAGATATGGATCTTTAGAGCAGTGAATAGGCCAACACCAAAGAAAAGATTTTAACGTTCTCTAAAGTAGGGCACATAGCTTAGAGCTACTCATCAGGGTTCCTGGAGGGCTTCTTGGAGCCCAAAGAGTGACTCCACCCCCACAGCCCTGACAATAATTCTGTTCTCCCCTCCTTGACTTGGCACAAGCTTGTTACTTTCATAGCTTTCCAGTCCAGTGCCCTTCACCAGGAGGGAGAACTTTCAGGACAAAGTCCTCTCATGATACATAAAGGCAGACCAACCCAGCTCCCACTTCCTCCGTGCCCTCTTGACCATTTTTACTCTGCCTCCCAGACCTGAAGCCCAAATACCTACCTCACTTCCACCCTGCTGAATCTCCAGCCTCACAAAAAGCAGTGCAATTTAGGCAGTCTGGACCCATCTCTCCAAGTATACACAGTCCAAATAGAAATGTTTTCATTGGTTTATAGGTTCCAAAACACCTTCTACACATCCATTCTATGACCTTGCTGGACTTGAATATGCCCAGGCTATAAGTGCCTTCATCCACCAGTGGAGTGCTGGGATCATCAAGAGCCACTTTTATATTAAGGGAGTGTCAAAGGTTGAAGAAAAGATGAAGGAGATGGGCAGAAGTGGCTGCTTCAGAGACTCTGGAACAGATGTTTCCCCAGCCCCACCAGTAGAAGGACAAGACAGACACACAGCCCGCAAGAGTTGGTCCCTATTTAGCCCAAAGTCCAGAGCAAGCAAAGGCAAATCCACTTTCAGCCCAAATGACGTTGTTAGATTTCATCTCCACCCGGGTCACCGCTGCCTAGCTGTGCCAAGTGCCTCTTCCTGGTTTCCATGTGGCAGCAGCAAGTGGGGAGGTAGAAACAGTCTTATTTCAGATTGCAGTAGAGATACATGGATACAATCATGGCAGCCAGCTGGTGGGGAGGAACAGGGAGACATGAAAGGCCATGATTGAGATCAAGGATTGGCTTCCTGCCCACCCTGAATAGCCTACATGAAGCATTGCTTCCTTGATGGTAGAGGACATGCTTGGCATCCATAGGTCTCTGGGTTCAGTCCTCAGCTCCAGAAAGAAAACACAAGAAATCCTCCTCTAGAGAAGCCTTAGAGATGGGTTAAACTGTACTGGTCTAGTGGAGACTACACCCAGGTCCAGTCTCCTCACTGACTTACCTCCAGGGCTGCGATTCCAACTGCCACACCACCCACAGTGACCGCATTGGTTCTGATGTCATGCAGAAGCTGTTTGAAACAACCCTTGGGGGAAGGGAGAAAGTATTTATAGCTGACAGTGCCCTACCTCTCACCCATTTACTACTACTGTAAGGCCATTAAAACAATCCCAGCCATGCCAGGCAGTGATGGTGCACGCCTTTAATCCCAGCACTCAGGAGACAGAGGCAGGTGGACCTCGAGTTCAAGGCCATCCTGGTCTACAGAGAGAGTTCCAGGAGAGCCAGGGCCACCCAGAGAAACCCTGTCTTGAAAAAAAAAAAAGTAACCCCGCCCTTCCACGTCAGCCCGTACCTGTACTTGTGTTCTGTTGGCCTTCTCCTCCGTGCACGGTCCCTCAGTGCTATTACCAGGCTTGCCACAACAGTAAGAAGGAAAGACCTTATTCTCTTCGACGAAATGTGAGCCGTTAAAATCTGTGTAGTTGTTGAAACCACAGCACTTCAGCTGCAGACAAATAGGATTGGTGATTGATGGGGCCGTGGGTTTGTTTGTTTGTTTGTTTGTTTTTGTTTTTCCTCTCCACTCCCAAATCCTCCCAGCCCACCTTACCCCGTCCATGGTAGAGTTCCACACTTGGGTGAATTCAGTCTGAGAACCATAGTCTTTCTTGATGGCAGGCACCACCAGCAACGTCAGGAACTGTTCTGCCTGGATGGGTCAGGCCAGTGTTAAGAGACTGGCAGGGGAAGTAGCCATTCACAGGTCCACCACCCACTTCTCGGGGCTTTGGTCAGTTTTTCTCCCTTGCCCCATCCCCGTGCCTCACCATTGTGGTATACACCAAAGCAACCACAGCCGCTGCAAGCTCAGCGATGAAGATGATGAGGAGGATGACAAAGAACTGGGTGGGGGACAAGGAAGTACACTTTAGGGAGACTGGCCTTCCTTGCCCTACCCACTCCCATAAAAGAGGCAGGGGTCCCCCATGGTGAGGCTCCCGTAATCCAGGGTAAGCTTTTGGGATTCCCCAGTGGCTGGTGTCAGGGATGAAGGGACCCTTGGTTGTGGTTTGGGGAGCCGGGTCTGACACACCATCATGAGCGCACACTTGCTCTCCGAGTGAGCACCGTAGCAGCCCAGGAAACCAAGGATAAAGAGGACAGCACCAGCTGCGATGAGGAAGTAGCCCACGTTGACGAACTGCATGGCACTTGATGACAGTGGCCCAAAGATCTTCAGGAAGGATGTCCCATCGACGGACACCCAGATCCCCACAGCCAACAGGGCCGCACCGCACAGCTGGGGACAGAAGTCAGTCTTTGAAACAGTGCTAGTAATGTTTCCCTTTCTCACCATCAAGTCTGGAAACTTTCCCTTGACCAGGGATTCTAGCTACCTATTGTGTGTGGAGGGAAACATTAACTAGTACCAGAAAGATGGGAACTGGGACACACAAATTCACCAGTCTGTTCACCTGGGAAGATAAAAATGAGATCAGGGGTTCTAGAAATATCCACAGGCTGGGAGGAGGCCCAAAACTTTCCTTTTTCTGTAGTCAGGGTTCTGCCACATAGGTAGAAATGAAAACAGGTCTAGTCACTCATTCTTGGGCTGTGGGTGCCTACAATAACTCTGTTCTCTGATACATGAAAGCAGGCGGGTGGTAGTGTTGAGCTGGCTCAAGAGTCACTATAGTAACAGCAGGGTGAGGCTTCCACCTGCTTGAAACCTTGAAAGGGGCGGAGGTTGAGAGGTTCATCTACCCAAAGGCCCTATTTGATTTCTCTTCAGGGTGGAATCAGCTGCCAGACTCACTCCTTTTTCACCTAGACCACTGCCTGCCTGACAAGTAAAAACCAAGAGGTTGAACCCGAGTGCAGCTTCTCTTCAGGACGCTGATTTAACCTCAGGGTTCAGAGGGTTCAGTGGAGGAGGCCCTGGTCCCACAGCTCCTAGCAAACTCTTTGCTGACCCAAGGGCTTCGGTGGATCAGCACCGGACACTGACTTGTGCCCAGCTCCCACTGTCCAGCTAAGGAACTGAGTCTGGGGTGGGGGTAAAGAGATATATATTGTGGCTGTATCCCAGGATGTTTGCTTAAGGACAAGAGAGCTGGGCTCCTAGCCTACAGGGTCAAATTTCAAGGAGCCTGGCCTTCCTACCTTGTTCTGCCCAGTCTGGCAAGGCCTGGGCAACAGAGGACAGAAACCAAACTGGATTTGCCTTTAACCCTATCAGGCCGGAGTCCCGGCTCTCCCAATTGTTGAAATCTTCGTACTTCCTTCAGTTATACGAATAAAACCTAATTCAAGGCAGCCAAAGGAAGTCCAAGGTACAGACCACACTGGAGCCAAAGAGACTATCTACCCTTCGCCCAGTTTCTCTCTTCTTCCTTCCTTCCTTCCTTCCTTCCTTCTTTTCTTTTTTTCTTTTTAGTTTTTTGAGACAGGGTTTCTCTGTAGCCCTGGCTGTCCTAGAACTCGCTCCGTAGACCAGGCTGAACTTGAACTCATAGAGATCCTCCTGCCTCTGCCTTCCGAGGGCTGAGATTAAAGGTATGCGCCACCACCGCCCAGCTCCTTTGCCCACTTTCTTTAAACTGGTGCACACTTGGTGTTTCTACTTTCTCCCCCCTCTCTTGTTCTTCTCTGGTGGCACTAGCCCCTGACCAGTGTTTTCTTGCACTTCCTTCCTACTGCCCCATGTCTCCTTCACGGTGGCTATTTTTCTGCTCATCTCTAATACTTCCAGTTTCCAAAAACTCACTTTTTTTGAGATCAGGGGTTCTAAAATATACACAGAGGTTGGGGAGGGGGTAGAAGATAGACTTTCCCCTGTTGTTGCCAGGGTTCCACCCACCCCTATAACTCCATTGGCTGCTAGCAGGCACGTGGCTTTCAAATATCCGTGTACCTCCACTGAGTACACATGAGCCTGGGGGATGACCCTTCCTTCTCCCCGAGTTGCTCAAGCTATTTCTAAGACTTCTTCTTTGTCTGTTCCACCACCCCTCTGCGACGAACCCCTTTATTTACTGTGTTCCTTTCTTCTTATCTCTGTCACTATCTCCAGGGCTTGGGCCTCATGGCTCAGCTTCTCAAACAAGCCCTATATAATCTGTTCCTGGTTTTCTAAACAATATCAAATTTCATTACCTCTGGGCCTTTCTATGCACTTTACAGCCCCCACCCCACCCCACCCAATGCAAATGTCCAGCTTCAGCTACTTCCTCCAGGAAGTATTTTCCTACCAGGCTAGATTCAACCCCTCCAGGGACTCCCTTAGCCTTGGTGGTAAATCTGAAAGTACCACTTTGCAATTATCAGTGTATATAGCAATTATCAGCCTGTTTGACAATTATCAGCCTGTTTGGTTTACTGGTCCCGAGATCCTCAAGGGCAGTATATGGCCTTGATTGCCTTCTACCCTAGCACATGGCATAGAGTGTTAGTCAGTGAATATGTTTTCCTTTTTGTTTGTGGCCTCATTCATGCTAAGCAAATGCTGTACCACTGAGCAACAATCCCAGTCCCTTCAATGTCAGCCTAGTCAATGAATGTTTATTGAATACATAAGGGTTGCTAGAGTCAACTCTAAGAGGCATGAGGCCGCTCTCCTTTCAACTTCTCCATGCATGGTAGTTAATTTTGCACTATAAACTTAAGCAGACCCTCTTTCCCCTCTGAACCTTGAATGCCTATAGAAAAAAAAGGGGGAATCCCTCCTGCTAGCCTATCCCAGCCTACACTGATCCTTCCTGGAAGGGAGGTGAGAGCCTTAAGCATCTCCATCCCTAACCTTCCCATCTTCACCCAAACTCCCATGTGGCAGCCAGGCTATTTGTGGAGTTAGGAATCAGCATTTGGGAAGACCCTCACTTCCTGTTCTTAAGGAGAATTCTTAAGGCATCTGGGTACATAGTCTCCTATTCCCCAGCTTGGGCTATGTTCAGATTGTGACTTGCTTTTGTAGGGAACCTCCAAAAGCCCACAATTGCCATACTTACAAAGATGATTAGATTGAAGAGGAACATCATGACCTTAAGGAACTTGAAGCACTGCATGGTGGGTCCTGGGAAACAGACATGTACAAATTAGGGCCTTCTGTCCCACCTGCCCGGGGCTGGCCCTGCTTTTTGGACCCTAGGTACCAGAGTCTAACATTCTGTGATTTCTCACAAATTTCTGACCCTGTGTCTGGACTCTGATATCTCAGAACTTTTCCCAGTTCCCATCCTGACTTTCCCAGTTCCCTGCCCACCTATACTACCCAGATACTGTTATCAGAACTTAATTCCCTGATCCTAACATCCCCAGATTCTCACACAGGTATTACAAGCCCCACTCCCACACTGTAGGACTCTCAATTCCCTTTTCTGATACCTGTCTTTCCTGGTCTTCCTCATAGACCAACCTTAGACTCTTTCAGTACCTTCCCACTGGCTTTTTCCAGCCCCCAAACCTGTTTCCAGATTGGTCCATTCATAGGTTAATCTCAGCCCTATGCCATCACCTGCTCAGGGCTCTTGGTAATAGGTTCTGAACAGGATCTGCTGCGCTCTTGAAGAAACAGAACAGCTCCAGGAAGCTGCCACTTGGTGTACTGGCAGAAAGATGAGGGATTGCCCAGTCCTCACACAGCACTGCTCAGCTACAGGTGGGGCAGGTGCTTTAAAAGCCTCCTGCCGCCCGCCCGCCCGCCTCCTGGCCCCACCCATGGCTGATCAACCTCCTTTGCCCCTGCTGCCCCCTACTGCCTGGAGATAGGTTCCCAACACCCAAAGCAATAGTAAATCTCCACCAGGAAATGTCACCTACAGGCTCTATCTCTTCTCCTCTCAGGAAAGGGGTTAAGGGGACAGCAGAGTCAGGAAAGCAGAACCTTTCCAGAACTTCCGTGTGCCCTGCTCACAATAGTGTAATATGATCCTTCCCTCGAATCTGTGTGTTCACTGGCACCCACATCTGTTCAGGTTGCCATCCATGTTTACACACAAAACTCACATATATAATAACATGGACTGATACTTCTGAATGTGCAAACACGCACACACGTACATGCACACACTAGTGAACACACACGTACACGCACATTTATTGGAGCACACACACATGCATATGCACATGCTCATACACATATGCACATAAACATGCTCACACACACACACACACACACACACACACACACACACACACACACACACACGCTTTCAAGGAAATGATCACAGTCTGGTAACCTCTGTTCTTTCCTCAGAACAGGAAATGGTTCTTTGTCCTCTTCCCTCCATAAAACCTCAAGTTCCCCATCTTTCTCCCTCTTCATCTTTTTTTTTTTTTTTAGTATCCTTTTGGTTGCATATTTCTGATATGTGAACCTGGTTCTCTTAGAGGTCAGTGGAGGACATCAAATCCCCTGGAACTGCAGTTATAGGAGGCTTTGAACCCCCCTGTGGGTGCTGGAAATCCCACCAGGGTCCTTCGCAACCTCTTAACCTCTAAGTCATCTCTTCAGCCCCCTCCCTTCATCTTTTCGCTCCTTATCTTTTTCTCTTCTTTCTTCCCCTCTCCATGTTCTGGACCTCTGTGCACAGCCCAGAGGTCCAGCAGGTGGCACTGTGTGCCTACAAAGGAGACAGTCCCATGCCAAGGTTCTGGAACCCTTTCTTTCTGGGGCTCCCTCTCTGATTTCCCACACCACTAGTCCTCAGTGAGAGGGTCTTTACAAGTTCTTGCTCTCCAGTTATTCAGATATTATAGTTATTCAGGTGCTCAGATTCTGGTTCTGTCATTTCTTAGCTATCTGACCATGGGACCTGGGAAATTTTTTTTTTTTTTTTTTTTTTTTTTTTTTTTTTTTTGAGACAGGGTTTCTCTGTGTAGTTTTGGTGCTGCCTTTCCTGGAGCTCACTCTGTAGCACAGGCTGGCCTTGAACTCAGAGATCTGCCTGCCTCTGCCTCCCAAGTACTGGGATTAAAGATGTGAGTCACTTACACTGACAATTTATTTATTTATTTATCTTTGATTTTTTTTTTTTTTTTTTTTTTTGAGACAGGATTTCTCTGCATTGATTGGCTGTCATGGAAGTGGTCCTATAGACCAGGCTGGCCTTGAACTCAGATCCACCTGCTTCTGCTTCCCAAGTGCTGGCATTAAAGACATGTACCATCACTCTCCAGCTTATTTTTTAATTTAAATTTTACTTAATATGCTTGAGTGTTTTATGTGTATGTGTATGTACATCTCTGTACCATGTGCAGAGGCTAGAAGAAGGCTTTAGATCTCCTAGAACTGGAATTATAGACAGTTATGAATCCCCATGTAGTGCTGGGAATCATATCTGGGTCTTCTGGAAGAGCAGCAAGTGCTCTTAATCGCTAAGCTATTTCTCCAACCCCTATTTATTTATTTTTCAATTTTTATGACAGTCTATATAACCCTGGCTGTCCTGGAGCTCCTGGTGTGGACCAGGCTGGCTTTGAACTCAGAAACCTGTGTGCTTTTGCCTCCAGAGTGCTGGGAACACAGGTGTGAACCACCAAGTCTGGCTTTACTTATTTTGAGAAGTCTCACTCTATAGACCAGACTGGCCTCAAACTTGAGGCAATCCTCCAGCCTCAGGCTTCAAAGTGCTATGATTTCAGGTGTGATCCACCACACCCAGCTAACTTGAATTCTTGTTCCTCCTGACTCAGCCTCCTTAGTACTAGGGTTACAGGCAGACCCACCCCATCCTGCTATTTGGCCATTTCTGAGATTTGTTTTTTAGTCTTTGTTTCCTAGTCTGTGTAAGAGAATAGTTATGGGGTTTTAGAATGAGTTTTTCTCCCTGCTCTGTGGCGCAGAGCAACGAGCACAAGAGGTCAGAATAGAGAGCACTGCTGGAGGGATTATGGGATGGGTTTTAGGTGAGGGATGGTGGTGGTAAAGTGTGTGTGTGTGTGTGTGTGTGTGTGTGTGTGTGTGTGTGTGTGTGTGTTCACATGCGTGATGCCTGCAAAGGCCAGAAGAAAACAGCCTTAGGTTCCCTGGAGCTGGAGTTATAGATGGTTGGATCTACCCAATGTAGGTGCTGGGAACTAAAGGGTCTTCTGCAAAAGTAGTAAGCATTCTTGACTGCTAAGTCATCTCTGCAGCTTGGAAGTGGATTTTTTATGGTTGTGAGGAAAGGGGCAGTCGTAGAGACAGAGAAAAGGGGTTAATAATATTGCAGATAATAAACTTGTATTAGCCGGGCGGTGGTGGCGCACGCCTTTAATCCCAGCACTCGGGAGGCAGAGCCAGGCGGATCTCTGTGAGTTCGAGGCCAGCCTGGGCTACCAAGTGAGTTCCAGGAAAGGCGCAAAGCTACACAGAGAAACCCTGTCTCGAAAAACCAAAAAAAAAAAAAAAAAACCAAAACTTGTATTACCAGCTACTCTGGAGGTTAAAGCAAGAGGATCATTTGATCCTACAAGTTTAAAACCCTTCTGGGCAAAAGATAGTGAGATCCCATCTCAAAATTTAAGCAAATGGGCTGAGCTTGGTGGGTCATGCCTGTTATCCCAGCACTCAGGAGGCAAAGGCATGTGGATTTCTGTGAGTTCCAGGCCAGCCAGAACTGTATCAGACTATATTAATAAAACATGACTTTAATGTGCAACGTGGTTTTTTTTTTCTGCACAACAATCCTATGAAATAGACTTTCTTTTTTGTTTTTTTATTCTAGGTTGGTTTGGGTTTTTTTGTTGTATGTCCCAAGTAGTCCAGCCTGGCCACTGACTCTGTAAAGCTAAGGATGACCTTGAACTCCTGATCCTCTTGGCCTCTACCTCCCACATGCTAGGATTATAGGTCTAGGCTGCCACACACATTTTAGACTTTCTTTTTAATCCCTATTTTAAATATGGGGGAAAAACAGAAGCCCAGAAATCTTAAGTACTTGTTAGGATCACATAACTTGTGAGAGACAGAGCCAGAACTCTTCATGTCAGCCTATCTTAAATGTTAATGGAGTCTCTAAGGAAGCAGGTAGGACTTCCATAGAGAGCCAGGGAGGAGGCTTTGGCCCAGAGCATGAGTAAGGGCAGAGGGCTCACAGGTACAGAGGCTAAAAGTTAAGGAGAACAGAGCGGGGGATGGTGAGGCCCCACATGGGACCTGAAGTTCCTGAAGGACTGAAGGTACAAGAGGTGATAGAAGGGAGAGAGTCTGGTTAAAGTGGGGAGAATTGGGCAAATCCAAAGTTCCTCACCTTAGCTCAAGCAGGGTAAACACTAACTTTCCTGTCTGCTTCCTACAAGAACGGGTGAAGCCAGGGTTCGCATCTCTTACCCCCTTTTCCATGGGACTTTCTTTTTCATCTCAGGAAGAACTCTGGGAGTTCACATTCTTCCGTGTCCCTGGTTGTTATCGAATATCCTGAATAAACAAATAAATGAGCATAGAATAGCAAAAGGTGAATGCTCTGGGCTTTGGATCTTGGCAGTTATTGGATTTGAACCCCCGACTGCCTCTACATTCTGTGACTAAGGTGGTTTCCTTATACAGTCAATCTTCATTATTCAGATTCCATATCTGTGAACTCACCTAGTCACCACATTCATCTGTAACTGCAAGACCAATTCTTGTGTCACTTTCACAATTATTTACAGAGGGAAAAAGTTCTGAGTGCTTGACACACATTTCCAGCTCAGGTGTGTTAAACAGGAGGACCCTCTGCCCTCAGAAATATGTTTCAGCTCTTACAAGCCAATGTTTGCCCAGCAGTCTAATTACTACCAATAATTTTTATTCAAATGTTTTATTTGTGTGTGTGTGTGTTGCTGTTGATGATTATTACGTCATTAATAGTGTTGCTGGCCCAAGTAGCCCCAGTGGTGCTGAAGAACTATAATCTAGTATTCCTAAGCACAAGAAAGTTGTGATATACTTTAGAGGATATGTATGTGTTAGATACTCGGCCTCCTTTTTTCGTTTTTGTTTTTTGAAACAGGGTTTCTCTGTGTAGCCCCAACTGTAGACCAGACTGGTCTCACACTCAGAGATCTGCCTGCCTCTGCCTTCCAGGATTAAAGGTGTGTACCACCATACTCAGCTTTGTTAGCTAACCTTGATTCACACAGTTATATTATGCAGCTTCAGTATTTGTTAAGTCAATGTTTATGATGACTTTGCAAACCTCCAACTAATGGGAAGAGTGAGAATTAACTTCTATAAATAAGACTAATAATAGAATCTCCTCATAGGGCTGTGGTGGGATTCAATGAAGTCATGTTTGTGAAGTACTAAGCTTAGTGTCTGGCACACAGTAGGTGCTCAATAAATACTGTTAGTATTGTTAATGTGGATGATTAAAAATAACCAAGTGATTCCCCCCCACCCACCACCAGAGTTCATTTCCCCAAAGGACCAAGCTGTGGTTGTCTGCCTCTTGGGCTAGACTCCATGAAGAGGATTGTGAGGAAGTCTGATCTATGTCTGGGTGGAGGCTGGGCCAAACCTGTAACAAAGAGGACCACCCTTAGGTGGGCTCCTTATGTCATAGAGATCTCAGTTGTCCTGGCCAGCAGAACCCCTCAGAAGCTCTTTGCGGTCATGGGGCCCCCTCAGCTTGTCCGTGCCCCTCGGCCTCGGGGCATGAGTTCTCCCTACCCAAGGCCAGGTATAGGTGGGCCCCGGAGCCGGTGTCCCAGGATGTTCAAGTGTAGCCGCAGAACATACCGGCAGAAACCCCGAGCCCCAGCTGTCACCAACCTTGCCACTATGACCACAAACATCAGTGACACCAACAATACTACCACCAGTGTGTGGATCCTCTCACCACAAGGTTAGTGGGGGAGTGTGGGCTGGGGAATCTGTGACTCGAGGTGGGGGTTTGAAAAGTAGAAGTGTTCTCCTGTTCTGTTTATGTGCTCTAAGGGACAGTTTGTGGAATTCCATCCCAGGGCTATGGTGGGGTCTTGAAGGCACAGATCACCAAATGCTGAGAGCCTTAATGAAAAATGGCAGGACTGAAGTGGAGGGGGCTTGAGGGCGATGGGTGAGCTGTGGGGTGTTCACACATGCCTATTGTCTCTGTGTGCGTGCATGGACACATGCATACATGTGTGTAGGCATGCAGTGTAGGCCAAAGGACAACCTTGGATGTCATGCACCTTTTCTGGAGACAGGGCCTCTCACCAGCCTGGAATTTGTCAAGTAGGCTAGGCCGGCTGACCATCTGACAGGAGGCATCCATGTGTCTCTCTGCCTCCCCAGTGCTGGGATTATCAGCATGTACCACCACAGGAAGCCTTTTTACCTGGATTCTGGGATCGACCTCAGGAGCTAATAGGACTGGGACTTCACTGAGTTATTTCCCCAGCCCCTAGCCTCCACAAATACTTTTTTTTTTTTTTTTTTTAAATCTTCCCTCTCTTTTCTCTCTCCAGTTCTCAGACACCTCTGTCAACCTGGGGGCTTTCTAATCCTCTAGAAATGCCCAGAAGCTTGTCTTGCACTGGACCTGCTCCTCCAGAGGGCTGTCAGCGGTGAACAACAAATACAATCACTCTGCTTAAGCTGTTTTACCCCATTCTGAAGTGTTCCAACTATGCAGGACATGAGGATAGGGTCGGGGCTGGATACTCTTAGGGATGAACTTTAGGGACAGCACACGTGAACCACAGTTAGACAGTGGAAGGACAGGACAAGGTCAGCCAGACAAACCCATCTTTGTTCTCAGCATTTGATCTGCCCTGTGAGGTAAGGGGTTCTCCTGCCTTACACTCCCATGGGCACAAGGCATCTTGGAAAGAACAAGCAGGCACAGATAAGAGAGAGACCGGATGAAAGACAGAACCCCACAAGTGCTCTAGTATGAGGTACGCTGGTGCTGGTCAGTATGTATGTGTGGCTGCTCCTGGGTGTGATGGGAGAACTTGCGCATTAAGGCACGTGTGACTAGATATGCCTTTGTGACTGAATGTGCTTCTGCTCTCAGCCCTGAGAGTCAAGGGGTGGTTGTGAGGGCCGAGGCAAACCAAAGCAGCATCAGCTCAACTGAAAATGAAGGTCAGGAGGGGGAGGGGGCAGCCTGCAGGAGGGAGGGGTGCAGAATGGTTAGTGTAGGAGGAGGACATGTCACCTTCAGCCCCCAGCCATCCTCTGAGGTCAGCGTTTTCCAGGACTGCCAGCTGAGCTGGGGCACTGGGGGTGGGGCAAGACTGAGTTGGAGCCCAGGAACAGGGGAGGGTGTTGCGCTCTGTCTGGCCTGGGGATTTTCCATTTGGATTTCTGAGTGCGTGCCCATGTGTCATAGGGTTTAACTAGGTTTCCGTGGGTTGTGTTTCTGTGGGGTTGTGTCTAGTGGTAGAAACATTGCGAGTGTCTTTGTCTCTAATGAGTTGATTTGTACATGGGCTAGTGTGAGGATTGGGGGGTGGGAGCAATCCCTAAGACCTTTGGTGGCCTATGTGGGGTTTAAGAAGCCTGGCTAACATCATTTTCCTCTCCCAAGAGGAAAATGAGTTAAGTACATCTACTATAAGCCTGCCAGAGCATGAGATCCTGTGGGGAGGGCTAGGGCAGATAATTCACAGTTACACTGGATCCAGAGAATGCTGGGCTCCGAGGTATGGAAATAAGCTGCTGGACTTTAATTGCACCTGGAAGGTGGCTGGACCAGTGTCCAAGGCCCATAAAGAATCTGTACAACCAAATACATGACATAGTCCACTAACAAATGTAGACATGTAAATATAAGTGGATTCGCATATATACAACATAATTAGCAAATGCATGTATTCAGGCACATGCTATGAACTGAGATCAGCACTAGCAAGAATGCAATAGATACCCACCCACCCCTTGCAGGAGGCATGCCCATACACAGACACAAACATACATACACCCACACACAAGAACACAAGCATATAAACATAGACTCATGCAGTCATACTCATGCAAACTCAGGCACACACAGGTAGACACACTCACCGGACTTCCCTGCCCTTGCAGCCCTGAGGCCCAAATGCTTCCCCCCAGTATCACTGTGTGTAATGCAAGCATTCATGCCTTTGCTTATGTCTCTGTGTATCTGTGTCTTTGAATGTGTGTATGTGTTTCTATGTACGTGTATGAGGGGGGTGATAAGCAGAGGGAACTCGATGACATCATCTCTTCCAGCTATTTTTAGCTCCATCTGCAATGACTTCTCCTCCATTACCCCTCCTCCTCCAGGTTCCCAATTCTCCTCCCCCTCCGGGCTCTCAGAGGAAGCCACTGCCAGAGGTCCCCACTCCTTCACCTTAGATGGCGTCCCTGGATGATTGGGTGCAGGTCACTCTCTTTCACCCCACCAGAGAGTTCTTTGGTGACTGAGAACACAGGGATGATTCCCAGACTAAAGAAGGGGGGCTTGAGCTGTAGGGCAACCGCAGCAGGGTCCTGGGTTAGGTGAAGGGCCCTGGCTGATCTGCGACTCCTCAGGTGCCTCTGCCTCTCGGTCTGCAGCTCTGACTCAGTAGTGCTTGCTGTGTTTAAGGGAGGTTGCTAGTTCTGGAGATGAGACAGGTGAAGACAAGGAGAGGTCTTCCTCAACGGGAGACAGAACACTGGGAACCTGGAAGCTTTAAGGATGATGTCTGTCTCTTTCTTCTCTTCCATCTCCCATCGGCCAGATAACATAAGGAATCCAGAGGGAGCACACACGCACACCTCTTACCTTGCACCCTTCATTTCAGCAGTTCTACCTAGATAGCTCCACAAACAGCGCTTCCTCCTCACACCCTAGCTGGGCTCCCAGCCCCACACCAACCCACCAAGCAGACGAGGGGCCCTCTGCTATTCACGTCTACTTTTAGACCCCTCCCCCTGAGTTGCTCCGTGGGAAGGCCGCTGTTCTCCATCTGGAGATGGGAAGACTGAAGCCCAGAGAGGGGTGGCACTGGCCCACACCTTATGGTGCTGGGGAAGCAGCCCAGGGGAGATGGTAAGCAGGTGGTGGAGGAAGGGGTGGCACACTGGGACAGCTGGCACAGGTGCCGAACGCACAGCCCAGGCAGGGAATCAGGTGAGGGGGAGGAGAACGGTAGCCGGAGGGGTCCATGCCAGGAGGAGGGCTTCCTGCTTTAGCCAGCCTTGGGCAGCCACCGGAAAATCGGGTTTGGCAGCTTCAGTCCTGTGCTGTGCTGAACTGTTCTGCCGGAAGGGCTGGAGGAGGGGGTCCAGATTGCTCCTGGGAGGTGGCCTGGGGCACGTCATCCTCGTCAGAAACAATGAAGTCCAGGGACCATTTTGAGATCTTTTGGAATGTAGGGAGAGTAGTCCTGGACTGGAAGCGCCCCTGTTTTACTCTAAACCCTAGTGTGATGCTGTATTCGCCCTGGTTCCCTTCTTTCTTGGCCAGAGAGCCCCACAGGAAGGCGCTTTTTGAGATCGGGTTCCGTTAAGTTTTTCTGGGAGTCTGACTCAGGCAGGGGGACGAACAGTCAAAGGATAGGGTCTGGCTGAACCAGACAATCCCCGGGGCACGAGGCTGGAGTCCCCTTGTCACCAGCGGGTCAATCACCGGAAGCCCAGATCCAGGCCCACAATACAATACTGGTCACCCCACCCTTACCAGTGCCCTTACCCACACCCCTACTTCCGGCCCTCTGTTCCTTCCTCATCTCTGGGGAAGGCTACAGAGCTCCCTAAGGAATCTCTGTGTTCCCTCCCCTGGCTCCTTGCCCTAGCTTAACCCTCCCTCCCTGTCACCCATTCAGCAGCCTCCCACTAAACTCTCTTCCACTGGACTCTGGGGCAGGCCAGAGAGGAAGGACTGTAAAGGAGATTGCTTCTCTTCAGGGTCTGGACATTAGATAAAGGGCTTGAGGGAGATGGGGTGGGTGAACTGAGTGCTGGGGTTTAGTGTTGGATTGCCCTGTGACCCCAGGAAGAATGGCAATCCCTCTCTTCCCCTAGCCATCTCCTTCTGCCTTTAGTGGAACCCACAGAAGAAACCCTGGCGTTGAGACGCAACTTATAGAAAATAAACACAAAAACCCAGGCCAAATGGGCACTGCTTGTTACCATGTCAACCACAAAATTCATTAAACACACACACAAAAAAAAGTCATGAAATTCTGGATTCATAGAGTCCACAGTCAAAGGATCTTTGGTGCTTTTAGAGTTTTGCTCTAAAGTTTTGGAAGCTGAGGAATCTAGAATGATGGCATCTACTGAATCCTAGACCACACACACACACACACACACATGTTAGAATGTGCTTAAATTAGATGTCTGAGATGTCAGTGAAGTCCCACATTCAGGTGGATGCCTAAGCCAGATTTTCTGCTGCAGATGACAAAGCAGCTCATGCATGTGCTCAGTGGGAGAGGCAGACAGCCTGGGGTCCATGAGGTTAGACTGACATAATAACTCTGCCATACTGGACAGACACAGACTCTGTCCATGAAGACGAGTTCTCTAGCACAGGGGAAGGGAGCTGCAAGTGGAGACAGAGTGGAGCTATAAAGACAATGAAACAGCCTAAAGAAAGAATCATGGTCAGGTGTGGTGGCACACGGCTGTGCAAGGGATTACGAGACTTGGGGGGGGGGGTCACTTGAATTCATGAGTCTAACACCAGCCTGAGCAACATAGCAAGACCCTCATCTCAAAAAGGAAAAAGAAAAAAGGAGTGGGGGTATCAACAAGAAGCTTAACATACCAGCTCAGCCCTTGTATCTCCACAGCCAAAGACATTTGTTAACCACAGCCAAAGACATTTCTGAAGGTTAGCAGGGTGCAGTGGATCAGGAGTTCAAGGCCAGCCTCAGCTATATAGTGAATGTGAGGATAACCTGGGCTATATGAGACCCTGTCTCAAAAAAACAAAGCAAGCCTGGTGTGGTGGCACACTCCTCCAATCCTAGCACTCCAGAGGCAGAGTTTGATGCCAGCCTGGTCTATGTAACAAGTTCTAAGCCTGCCAGGGCTACGTAGTGAGACCCTGTCTCAAAGTAAAACAAATCCACCAAAACAATAAAAAACATTTTGGAAGGGTACTGGGGACTCCTTACTACACTTCAGGTCAACAACCCATGTCAGACTCTTTTCTTTGGAAAGATACTGAACAAAACATACTTCAAGCTTTTCTTAGGGTCTCTGGGAGAAACAGACTATTCAAAGATGCTGATCCTTGATTTACATCAATGTCACATGTACCCCAGGTACTGGGGTTCAGAGTCCCCACAGTAAGGTCCTGAGAGAGAATCTTGTTAAGCGCATCTGAGATGATACTTAGAGGAGCTGTGTATTAAAGAGGGAGGGGAGCCAACCTGAGCTTTGGAATGTACATAGCTCAAGTAGTTCAATGTTTGACCCTCTGAACCACAAAAAAAATAATAAAATAAATTGACGTTAAACAAGAAAGGAACTTTTATTTGTTTGGTTTTTGTTGTTGTTGTTTGTTTGTTTGTTTGCTGGTTTGTTTTTTGTTTTTTCGAGACGGAGTTTCTCTATGTAACAGTCCTGGCTGTCCTGGAACTCACTCTGTAGACCAGACTGGCTTCAAACTCAGAGATCACCTGCCTCTGCCTCTTGAGTGCTGGGATTAAAGGCATGCACCACCACCGCCTGGCTCACACCCAGCTTGTCTTGAGGGAAAGTTGTATGAGGACCCTTGCAGAGCTCTGGGGCTGGTTATTGGTTAATAATAAACATATTTACCTAGTGTTTCTGGGAAGCTACTTCAAACTCAAGAACCCAGAAGGAGCAGTTCCAAAGACAGGCAGATGCCAGGCCTTGCTGGGCATGGGAAATGGGGCAATGTCAGCTGAAGGGCCTCATGGACTGCTTGTCTGTGGATTCAGCTCAATATCTCTACTCTGACCTCTGATAACACTTCCATTTCACACCCTGCCCTTAGTTACCTGTCAGTCTACATACTTACACATGCTGTGTGACCTTTGGTGAAGCCTGTCACCTCTCTGAGCCTCAAACCTTCTTTGTGCTTTTTGAAGTCTATTGGGTCCTTAGGGCATCATATTATTATTATTATTAGTAGTAGTAGTAGTTTTTTTTTATGACAGGGTCTCATTATGTAACCCTAGCTGTCCCAGAACTCACTATGTAGACCAGACTGGCCTCAGACTCGCAGAGGTCTGTCTGCCTGTCTCTGCCTCCCAAGTGCCGGGATTAAAGGCATGCACTACCATGCCCAGCTGCATTAATATTATTTATTCCTGGTTTTGTTTAGAGAAATTCTGCCTCAGATATTTCTGCACCTAGTTTTGAAAGAATACAGGGTCTCTGGGAGAAACAGACTATTCAAAGATGCTGATCCTTGATTTACATCAATGTCACATGTACCCCAGGTACTGGGGTTCAGAGTCCCCACAGTAAGGTCCTGAGAAAGAATCTTGTTAAGCGCATCTGAGCATTAATCAGCTTCCTGGAAGAACGGAGGCAAACAGCAATAGAAATAATGCTTATATTTGACATTCTTGCATTGATGTGTGTTTCCCTGAAATGTTATAAAATGTCCACAACTGTCACTCTGGTGTTTTGTTTGGTTTTGTTCTACAGAGTGAACCCAGGGTCTTTTGAACATGCTAAGTATGCACGTTACAGGGAGCTACCCCTCCCCCCTCGAGTCCTCATTGCCCTGTTAATAGATTAATGGGCTGAAGCTCAAGGAGAGTAAATAGCATGTCTAAGATTACCTGCCTAGGGTGTAACAGAACTGGAATTGCAAGTCAGATTCTATCTGAATCTGAGGACCTTGGCTTCAGATTAGCATTAATTCCATGAGGCTTCAGTAGGTAATGAGAGCCCATGGATTGGAGTCTCAGAGCAGTGGCCCAAGTGTCCAGCTTGAAAGGTGCAGAGTGTCATTCTGAGTATGTGATAGGTACTCAGGTCCTTGTGTTGGGGGAGGGGAATGAACTGTTTATTGGAGATGGCTGGAGACTGGAGTAGAAAACATGGTGGCCCTGAGCTTGTCCTCTGGTGTTCATATGACAGTGTGAGTGTGTCGAAAGGGGACTGACTGTAAATGAGGCTTTGAGGCTTTCTTAGCAGGTCTGGTTCTCAGTAGCCTGGGGCAGTGGGACTTTCCCACTGGGATCGTATCTTGTTGGATTGATGCTACATCTGCCACTTGGAGGTTCCTGGTAACCTTGCACAACTGCCTTATTAGCTAATTCCAATGAGGTGGGAGGATTTCAGATATACTCCTGATACCTGCCCAAAATTTGGGTCATCCAAAGAGGCTGAGAGATCAAAGAAATCACTAGTTATACAGGGTTGGGGCTGGAGGCAGCCCTGGGGGTCATCTCATCCAGATCTCTCTAAGAGTGAGGGAGGAAAGGCCACACACAGTTATCTCCATCACCTACCAGGCTCTCCACAGGGATGGATTCTGGTCCTGATCCCGGTCTTTTTTTTTCTTTTTCTTTGAGACAAGGTCTCACTCACTATGTAGTCATGGCTGGCCTGGAATTTGCTAGAGCCCAGGTTGGTCTTGAATGCAAATCCTCCCACCTTACTCTTCTAAGTGCTAGGATTACAAGCCACCAAGCCCAGTGCAAAGGTGTTTTAGGATAGGCTTACAGAATTGGCAAACGTTTAGCTGATGCAGCATGGGAAAGGCCTTTTCTAAGAAACAGCATGAGTAGAGTGGAATTCTGAGACAGGCATGAAGAGAGCCCAGGCTAAGACTTAGAGTCTGCACTCTCTGTGCTATCAGCACAGATGTAGTCACTAAGACAGGGGCACCCCAGGATGTGAGGGCTCTCGAGGTAGCTGCTAGGGGGACCTGAGAAGACCACACAGCTAAATGATTCTTAATTGTGTATGTGGAGAGTGCTGGACTAACACACACACACACACACACACACACACACACACACACACACACACAGATACACACTCTTCTATCTCTCCTCCCCTGTCTCAAAAGAGGTGGCTAGCGACCACCACAACCCACGTTTCAAGGCCAGTGGGCACACCTCTGCCTTTCAGCAGCTCCTCCAGCTCTGGGGCTGGGGAGGGATGGAGGCACCCTCAACTTTGGAGCTTTGTGAGATCCGTGAGCCCTCCCCTTGTTGCAGTGATGCAAATCCGTTCCGGATTTATTAAAGGCATTCTTTCTGTGAAGCAGGCGAATAGGCGCCAGTGCCTGGCTGGGAGTGCTTCTCCCTGCCCTGACCTAAGGGCGGCCAGGGCTGAGATGGGAGTTCCCTCCCGGTTAGGAATCCTGCCACTCCAGCCAGGAGTTTGGGGATAGGATAGAAGGTGGGAATTCCTTAGCAGGATAATGTGGGGGCGCTGGGCCCGGAGAAGAAAACTGGTGATCCTCGGACTCAGAGCCAAATAGGAGTGGCAGGCACAGAGAGCAAGCAGGACACTGGTCTAGAGGTCTGTGGCAGGTTTGGGTAGGGAAAATTTGCAAGTTTAGGGTTGGTGAGCAAGTTTAGGGTTGATGGGGTGGAAGATTCTGGAATCCTCAGACCACTGAGGGGCTACCCCAAACACAGGTTTGGCTACCAAGAACTAATTCGACCAATTCCTAGTCTTGAGGACTTCCTCATCTCTCACAGGGTACCTGCTGGGAGCAGGAAGAAGGGAATGCGTGGAGCTCCAATTTCAGGAAACAGAAGTCTCAGAACTGTGTAACAGTCGGTGAAGAGTACTTATATGTAGAGGCATGGAGACTCGTGTACTGTTGACAGCGTGCCGGACCGAGCTTTGTAACCGAGGACAGATCAGGTGATCAGTGGCGTCCACCTGTACTCACAGCTACTCTGGAGGCTGAGGCTGAGGACAGATTATTTGAGCCCAGAAGTTTAAGGGCCAGCCTGGGCAACATAGTCTTTTGCAAGCAGAGACGGGAAAAGAAAGACAGGACTGGAGAGATGGCTCGCAGTTAGGAGCCCTGGCTGCTCTTCCAGAGGCACCAGGTTCAACTCCCAGCACCCACATGGCAGCTCACAATCACCTGTAACTCCAGTTGCAGGAGGGTGGCCAGTGCCCTCTTCTGACCTCTGTCTGGTACACAGACATACATACAAGCAAACCACTCATACACAGAAAATAAAACAATAAGAGTTCTTTTATTAACAAAAATTTAAATTTATTAAATTAACAAAAAATTTAAATTTGTTAAATTAACAAAAATTAAATCAACTTGGCTTTCGGCTCTGCTCTAGCCACTGTTTAGCCTTAGACAGTTTTTCAACTTTGACAAACCTCATATTTTTTTTTCATAAAATAAAAACAATAGGAATAGGGAGGCACGAGGTTTGTTGTGAGAGAGAAAGGAGTTTAAGAACAGTATTTGGCTGAGTGGTGGTGGTGGCATATGCCTTTAATCCCAGAAGAGACAGGTGATGTCGGTGAGTTCGAGGCCAGCTTGGTCTACAGAACTAGTTCCAGGATAGCCAGGGCTGCACAGAGAAAGCCTGTCTCAGGGGGGGAAAAAAGTGACGGGTGAAAATAAACAGATAGATCTGAGAGACAGGAGTGATAAGATGGGTGTCAGATCTTCGTGATGGACTGAACAGAAAACTGGAAGACACAAGTGAAGAGAATATGTGTTAGTCAGCTTTCTCTTCCTGTGACAATATCCAAGGCCATAAACTCAAAAGGAGGAAAGATTTGGTTCACAGTTTTGACCGTTTCAGTTTGTGGTACTTGGTCCTGTTGCTTTATATTTATGGTGGTTCAGTGTATCATGGAGGGCTGTTTACCTAAAGGCTGCCAGAAGCACGTGAAAGAAATTCAGGGGTCGAGGTCCTGATACCTCCTTTAAAAGCATGCCTCCAGTAATGTTACAGTCTCATCACTCTTAATAGTGCCACAGGCTGGGGACCAAGCCTTCAACCCATGGACCTTGGGGGACCTTCAAGATCCAAGCTCTAGAGGAGAAGTGTGAGAATGTTGTACTTATTTCCAGCTTGGGTCTTCCGTGGTACTGTTTTCTGAGCTAGGGAGTAGGAAGAGTAACACATTTGCTGGGAAGCTGAATTAGGTTTTGAACATGTGTATGGCCATACCAGTGGACAGATCCTTAATAATCAGGGTCTTTTAATCCTACCTGGCAATTACTGTACCCAGAGATGGGATGGAGTGCCATTAGCTATTGCTGATTGGCTGTTTCCTGGCTTTAGCTGATTGGAAGCTTGTGGCTGAAAGGGGATGCTGTCTGTGGTGGAGGTTGATATCACCTTGGGGCAGGGCCAGATAGGTGTGTCTCCGTGTATGGCTTTGGAGTGCCAGACTTTTCTTTGGCTGTGGTCTTATTCTATTAGCTTAGGGGCTGGGTTGTCAGGAGAGGGTGACAATACTCTACGCCACCTTACAGCTGAGAAAACTGATGGAGACTTAAGCACACAGATAGGTGTGGACGAAGGTCTGTGTATAGTGTACTCTCACAGGATTAGCTGGCGTTTGCTCTAAGAAGACAGGGAAAGCACCAGGACCAAGCTTCCTAGGTAGAGCCGTGTAGTTTGGAGGGCTGGCGAAGACCAGAGAAGGAAACAGAGGCAGCTTCCTGGAGGTGATGCCATTTGTATAACCCTAGAAGCATAATCTCATTCTTGGACTCCTGGCCAGCAGCAACTGGCAAACAGCCCCTGCCTGCAGCAAGGAAAATCTAGGCATCTAAGGGGCCTGCAGACAGACTGTGCCCACAGAGCCTCCACAAGGGCAGGCTGGGCTTCCTGCAGACAGGCCACAGGCCACAGTACTGGGCATTGGTCATCTCAGAGTTTGGTTATACTGTTGCAACACTGACAGCTGGAAGCTAGTGCCTGCTCATTTTCCTATCAGGGGTCAGCACAAGGTTATGTTCATTTCCTAGGTTTTATTTTACTTTAAATCGGGGGTGGGGTGGGGTGGGGGGTGTTACATGACAAGATGACTCAGCAGGTAAGGATACTTGCAGTTTGATCCCTGGAACTCATATTAGTAGAGAAAAGAGAACCAGCTCCTGTTAAGTTTACCTCTGACCTCCATATGTGTGCCTTAGCATTCAAGCAATCCCTCTACCACAGACAAATAAATAAATAAGTAAATAAGTAAATAAGTAAATAAATAAATAAATAAATAAATGTTAAAAGAGAAAAGCATCATGTGACAAAGTGACAGAGTCTGTCTAAGAAAGACTGTCACTCTGGGCCTGTTGGCACACATCTTTAATCCCAATACTTGGAGGCAGAGGCAGTTGGATCTCTGTTCAAGGCCAGCCTGAGTTAGTTCCAGGGCAGACATGTGAGACTCTATCTGAAAAAACAAAAGAAGTGTTGTGCATGCCTGTGTGTGCATGCACTTGTGCTTGTGAAGAAGCCAGAGAAAGACACTGGTGGTCCTTCTCTATCATTTTCCACCTTATTACCCTCACACAAGGTCCCTCAATGAACCTGGAGCCAGTGACACAGCTACCTCTACTCCCCTATTCCTCACAGTGCTGGGGTACTGGGAAGCACACAACCATACCTGGCTGTTCGTGTAGGTTCTGGAGATTTGAACTCAGCTCCTCATGCTGTGTACCCATTTTCCCAGCTCTGGGAAAAAGTTTTTTAAGACATAAAAAGATGTTGCTTGGGATTAGAGGTGTGACTTAGTAAAGTGCTTACCACCCAGGCATGGTGCCCAATGTGGGGCATGTATTTCTACCTAGGGTTCTGAGAGAGCTGGAAGAAAAAAAAAAACAAAAAAAAAAAAACCAAAAACAAACAAACAACACAGCTTCCTAGTATCCTGGTGCTCGTAGCATACAGAGGCACAGCTCTGCCATACAGCAAGCACTTGAGCAGCTGCATGTTAAGTAAAAGCAACAAGCTAAGTAAAAATGCCTGCCACAGTGCAGGCACCAACTTCCTAGAGCTGGGGTGGTTTTTTTTTGTTGTTGTTGTTTGTTTGTTTGTTTTTGAGACAGGGTTTCTCTGAGTAGCTTTGGAGCCTTTCCTGGAACTCACTCTGTAGCCCGGGCTGGCCTCGAACTCAAAGGGATCCACTGCCTCTATCTCCCAAGTGCTGGAATTAAAGGTGTGCACTACCACCACCCAGCCCATAGCTGGGGTGGTTAAATGCAGCTTCCTATTAGACTTGACTCCCAGTTAAATGCAGCTCTAGGCCTTTTGAGCAGACCTGAGAAGGGCAGAGCCAGGCGCCAGTGCAAAACTACATGGCATGTTTAAGATTTGGCTCACGAAGTCAGAGAATGCTACATGTGCACAGTAATTTAGGTCCAGACCAAAAAATCCTTTAAAACAGGTTACAGCATGCACAGGTACTTTAGAAAGAAAAAGAAATGGGTATAGACAGTCATAGGAAAAAATAGTTTAAAAATAGCTAAGTATAGTTTTTAAAGAAAGAGTAAAGGAATATAAAAAGAATAAGCCATGTAAAGACGGGAAATACACAGGGAGAATGGATCGTCTATGGTACTTTGTTGACTTTGAATTTTTTGAACACTGATGAGCAAATAGCAGCTGCTGAGAGTCATGGGATTATAAGAGGAATTGATAAATTAAATCAGCCTAGATACTTTAGGGATGTCTTAATTTTAAAATGGAATTCAGAAAACGTATTGCGTTGGGGAAGAGGTTATGCTTTTGTTTTCACAGGAAGTGAAAGGCTGTGGATTCCTTCAAAATGAATAGAGACCAGATCTGAATGGGGGAGACCTCCTAAAAAATCTTAGCTACAGACATAAAGAAATAAACCTAGAAAAATTACAAGACAGGTGAAATATGCTGATCTCTTGACATGGGAATAGCTGAGACTGGATGAGACATGATAAATCTTATTGATTACAGAGGCCTTATGACTTATTATTACATGTCATCTTTTCATATGGCTTAGATAGAGGTTTGGTCTATGGTTCAAACAAACTTATAAAGTTGAGAGATGCCTTTTATCTACTCAAACATAAAACAAAAAAACGTCTTTGACTGGCTTGTGTACAATGCACAGTCCATACTTGTGTTAATGCAGATATATATTTTACCTTTGAAAGTTTGTGTGTTTTCAGAGCAAGGGGACCAGACACTAATGGAAATGGGTGGCCCAGGGGGTTCAGCCTTTTAGAGTGCCTCTGTTGAGTTTCCTCTGAGTTATATGTTCAGAAGAACTTCAAGGCTGCTAGCTGAGATGGTTCAGCCTCACAGACTATTCTAGCCAGAACTTCAGATAAGCTTTGCACTTTGCCATTACAAAGAGACTGGACAACAAATGTTACAGCTAGTTTTCTTAGGACTTGACCATTATCTCACTTTACTCAGGGTCCCAAATTCAGAAAAGAAACTTAAATAAGGAATGTAAAGTTTATAAGGTTGAGAATTATAAAAGCTTAAATTGTTTATCTAAAAAAATGTTTTGAGGTTTAAAAAGATAATTTTGGGTTGGTAATACAAGTTAGGATAGAAAATAAATTAGGCATACAACTTTGGATTTACCATGATAGAATAGGCAATGGAGTATTTTCTCTGAATTTGCCAAATGCAAATGGACTAGATATTGTAAATGTAATTCTTTTTTTTCTTCTTTTCTTTTTTGGAGACAGGGTTTCTCTCTGTGTAAATGTAATTCTTTTTTTTTTTTTTTAAAGATTTATTTATTTATTATGTATACAGAAGAGGGCGCCAGATCTCATTACAAATGGTTGTGAGCCACCATGTGGTTGCTGGGAATTGAACTCAGGACCTCTGGAAGAGCAGTCAGTGCTCTTAACCTCTGAGCCATCTCTCCAGCCCGTAAATGTAATTCTTACTTGATAATTGTTATCATATATAGTCTTACTATGCTAAAGCTAAACTTTTTATTTAGACAAAAGGGGGGAACTGTTTCAGAGTATTTAACTATGCAAAGATATGTTGCATTTGTTTAATTATGTAAAGATGTGTTGCTGTTTTACCTTGCCTGCCTAAGGCATTTGATTGGTCTAATAAAGAGCTGAATGGCTAATAGCGAGGGAGAAAGTATAGGTGGTACTTCCGGGCAGAGAGAGTAAGTAGGAGGAGGAATTTAGGCTCTGGAGAAGAAAGAAAAAGAGGCACCAGGAGCCAGCCAGCTAGATACAGAGGAAGCAGGAAAGTAGGACATACAGAATGAAAGAAAGGTAAAAAGCTCTGAGGCAAAATGTAGATGAATAGAAACAGGTTAAATTAAGTTAAAAGAGCCAGTGAGACAAGCCTAAGTTAAGGCCGAGCATTCATAATTAATAATAAGTCTCTGTGTCTTTATTTGGGAGCTGGTTGGCAGCCCAAAGAAAATTCCAACTACACAAGCCTGAGTACCTAATTTCAATCCCTAGCACCCATGGCAAAAGCTGAGTGTGAGATTGTGTTTTATAAAAGAGCAATAGGGAGGCAGAGACAGAAGGATCCCTGAGACTCACTGGCTAATCAGGCTAGCCAAATCAGCAATCTCAAGGCCTTTAAAATACATATATTTATCAGACCTGGTGGCATACAGCTTTAAGCACTTGGGAGGCAGAGGCAGGGGGAATCTCTGTGAGTTCAAGGCTAGCCTGGCCTACATAGTAAGTTCTAGGACAGCCAGGGCTACATAATAGAGAGACCCTGTCTCAGCAAAGTAAGTGGCCCACACCTTTAATCCCAGCACTCAGGAGGCAGAGGCAGGCAGATTTCTGTGAGTTTGAGGGCCTGAGCAAGTTCCAGGACAGCCAGGGCTACATAGTGAGACCCTATCTGTATTTCCTTCTTTTTGCCTATATCAGAAGTGGGATTCAAAGAGAACCTGTCTCCAAAACAAACAAACAAACAAACAAACAAACAAACAGGAGGTGGGTTGGAGATGGATTTTTCTTTGGGCTGCCAGCTCACAATAAATGACATGGAGACATTAATTATGGAATCTTGGCTTACAGTTTAGGCTTGTCCCATTAGCTCTTATAACTTAAATTAACCCAATTATATTAATCTACGTTTCGCCTCATGGCTTTTTACCTCTCTTCCGTCTTGCACCTCCTGTTTCCTCTTCGTGTCCTTGGGCGTCCCTCTCTTGCCTAGATTCATCTCCTCTTCCTCTCTCTCTGCCCGGAAGTCCTGCCTAGCTCTTTATTAAACAAATCAAAAGATACCTTGGCAAAGACACATCTTTACAGTGTACAAAAAGATTATTCCACAACAATGGATGGTTGTTTTGAAGTATACCTGAAACTGACCTCTGCTCTTCATATTCATAGTCACACAGGTGCATGTGCACATGTACACACACACACACACACACACACACACACACACACACACACACTGCTACTCTAAGTCTAGTGCATTGGAATATGCTTGTAGTTCCATTTATTCAGAAGGCCGAGGCAGGAGAATATCAATGTCAAGGCCAGTATGAGTTCTGTTTCAGCAAACGGAAAGACGAGAAAGAAGGGAAGAAGAGAGACAGAAGGAAAAAAGAAAGGAGGGGAGGGGAAGGAGGTGTTCTGATATATCCTGCGGGGGACCTCAGCTGGCTGAGCCAGGGTATTCCACGCGTGCAGGGAAACATGGCAGGCAGATGCAGTGGTGGGTGGCAGCTCGTGGAACAGTAACTCACACCCAGGTGCTGCATCCACGTAGAGAGAGTTTATTACAATAGAGAGATGAAGAGAAAGATAGGAAAGAGGGAGAGAGGAGGAAAGAGAAGGGAGAGAAAGCAGAGGTGTGCACACCTCGTGGGAATAGAAAGAGAGAGTGGGAGAGAGGAAGCAGAGGGATTTTTCCATAAAATGAGGCTTTTACACATGGACTTAGGGCACCCCAAGGGGCAGGTTTCCAAGGGGCGGGTCAGAATACTAACATTGGTTTCCAAGGGGTGGGTCAGAATATTAACAGAAGGGAGGAAGGAAGGGAGGAAGGATGGGAAGAAGGAAGGGGGAATGGTTGCTAACTTTTCATCGGTCACCTATTATTTTCTCCAGATCCACATGGGTGATGACAGACTGCTATAGGAAAGGGTTCTCCACATTCTTAGTAGCTAATAAGGATGACTACAATTTTTTGGGTTTGGGCTGGAAAGATGACTCACAGGGTAAGAGCACTGACTGCTTTTCCAGGGGGCTTGGGTTTGAATCCCAGCACCCACATGGCAGCTCACAATCCTATTTAACTCCATTTCCACACCCTGGCTTGTGACCTCTGAGGGTACCAGGCATGCAAATCATGCACAGGTATACATGCAAGCAAAACAGCCATACACATTAAAAAATAAGATGAAATCCTGCTCTGGGAAGATGGCTCCATTAGTAAGTGCTGCTATCCAGGTATAACCCCAGGGCCCACATCAAGATGGACATGGTGGCACGTGCTGGAGAAGAAGAGACAAAAGGCTCCATTGAACTTTCACACCAGCCAGTCCAGCCAAACTGGTGAGCTCCAGGTTCAGTGAGAAACCTTGTTAAAAAAATAAGATGGAGAAGACTGAGGAAGACACCCAATGGCAACCTCCAGAAACACACACACACACACACACACACACACACACACACACACACCCCTGTACATAGACATATGATATATATATATACACAAAAATTCTAAGCAAGGCTATTAATTGTTGAGGAAACTAGAAAATAAAAGCAAGCAAAAAAAATTATACAAAGAGAATCCTTTAAAAGATAATGTTGGGAGCCGGGCGGTGGTGGCGCACGCCTTTAATCCCAGCACTCGGGAGGCAGAGCCAGGCGGATCTCTGTGAGTTCGAGGCCAGCCTGGGCTACCAAGTGAGTCCCAGGAAAGGCGCAAAGCTACACAGAGAAACCCTGTCTCGAAAAACCAAAAAAAAAAAAAAAAAAAAAAAGATAATGTTGGGCCAGGTGGTGGTGGCACACGCCTTTAATCCCAGCACCCAGGAAGGAGAGGCAGGTAGATCTCTGTGAGGTCAAGGCAAGCCTGGTCTACATAGCAAGTTCCAGGACAGCCAGAACTAAATAGTAGAAAGACCCTGTCTCACAATAAGTAAATAAATAAATAATAAATGTTATCTTTTTTCATTTCTGGAATTATACGATATATATACATATATATATAAACATAGTCTTGTGTCATTTTTTTCTTATTGAATAAAACCATAAAAGCTGTCCAATATTTAATATTCTTTTTTAAAGTCCTAATCACTCCTACTCTATGTAATTATATTTTTTTTATCAAACTTTTTTTTTTTTTTTTTTGTTTTTTTTTGTTTTTCGAGACAGGGTTTCTCTGTGTAGCTTTGCGCCTTTCCTGGAACTCACTTGGTAGTCCAGGCTGGCCTCAAACTCACAGAGATCCGCCTGGCTCTGCCTCCCGAGTGCTGGGATTAAAGGCGTGCGCCACCACCGCCCGGCCTTTTATCAAACTTTTATCCTTAAGCATGTAATATTTAATTTTTGCTATTATAAAAATGCTGTGATGAGGCCAGGCGGTGGTGGTGCACACCTTTAATTCCAGCACTAGGGAGGCAGAGCCAGGTGGATCTCTGTGAGTTCGAGGCCAGCCTGGTCTACAGGGCGAGATCCAGGACAGTCACCGAAACTACACAGAGAAACCCTGTCTCGAAAAAAAACAAAACAAAAACAAACAAACAAAAAATGCTGTGATGAAGATCCAGGCATAATGGTACATATTTATAATCCCAACACATTGAAGGATGAGGCAGACAGTTTCAAGTCCCAAGTTAGCCTAGGACACAGGTAAGACCTTACCTTAAAGAAAAAAAGAGAGAGAGGGAGAGATGGCTCAGCAGTTAGGACTTGCTATTCCCGCAGAAGACCCAGGTTCAGTTCCCAGCACCCAAATGGTGGCTCGCAACAGTCTTTAATTCCAGTTCTAGGTGACTCAGTACCCTCCCTTGGTCTTTGTACCAAGTACACATACAGTGCACATTCACACATGCAGGCAAAACATTCATACACATAAAATAAAAATAATAAATCTTGGAGACTGAAGAGATGCTTCAGAAGTTAAGAGCACTGGCTGCTCTTGCAGAATATTTGGGTTCAATTCTCAGCACCCACACATAGCCGCTCACAACCATCTATAACTCCAGTCCCGGGAGACCCAATGCCCTCTTCTGGTCTCTACAGGCACTGCACACAGGTGGTACACAGACTAACATATAGGAAGAATATCTATGCACATATAGAAAAAATAGAGATTAAAAAAAAATTATGGGCAGTGGTGACACACACCTTTAATTCCAGATCTCTGTGAGTTTGAAGCCAGCTTGGTCTACAGAGCAAGATCCAGGACAGGCATCAAAACAACAGAGAAACCCTGTCTTGAAAATAACGAAACAAAACAAAATAAAAAAAACACCAAAAAACAAAATAGAAAAAGAAAACACAGTGACAACTCATCTCAGAAAAACAAAGTTCATCCTGGTGAGACTGGTTACCTTGCAAGCCTGATGACCTAATTTGATCCCTAGATAAGAAAGCTGGACTCCACAGCTCAGATCTATAATCCTAGCACCCATATGGAGAGATGGGAGGTAAAGACAGGAGACTCAACAGGAAGCCAATATATGCAACTGCAGTGAGATCCTGCCTCAAAAACCAGAAAGGAGAGGACTGACTCCTGCAGTCTTCTGACTACCATATGTGTGAGACAACAAACCCATGTCCACTTCACCAAATTAATAACAATCTTCTTAAAAAAAATGTTATGGGCTGCAGAGATGGCTCAGCACTTAAGAGCATGTAATGTTTTTGCAGGACTGGGTTTGGGTTCCCAGCACCCACATAGCAGCTCACAACTATCTATGACTCCAGTTCCAGGAGAACTGGTTCTGTCTTCTGGTCTCTGTAGGCACTGCATGCATGTGATGCATAGTGCACTCACATACACATAGGCAAAACACTCACATACAGATGGATGTGGTAGCATCCTTTAAACCCAGCACTGAGGAAGTAGAGGCAGGTAGATCCACATGGGCCAGCCTAGTCTACATAGTGAATTCCAGGCTAGCCAGGGATACATATTAAGACCTGTCTCAAAACAAACAAAAACCCAACAAACCATCAACACTACCAAACACCAAAAAACTACAAAACACATAAAATAAAAAATAAATTCTAGCCGGGCGGTGGTGGCGCACGCCTTTAATCCCAGCACACGGGAGGCAGAGCCAGGCGGATCTCTATGAGTTCGAGGCCAGCCTGGGCTACCAAGTGAGTTCCAGGAAAGGCGCAAAGCTACACAGAGAAACCCTGTCTCGAAAAACCGGAAAAAAAAAATAAATTCTAGGGCTGGAGAGATGGCTCAGTGGTTAAGAGCACCGACTGCTCTTCCAGAGGTCCTGAGTTCAATTCCCAGCAACCACATGGTGGCTCACAACCATCTGTAATGAGATCTGGTGCCCTCTTCTGGCCTGCAGGGATACATGCAGACAGAACACTGTATACATAATAAATAAATAAATCTTTAAAATAAATAAATAAATAAAATAAAAATAAATTCTAATTTAAAAGGTAAAGGCACTTGCCTGATGACGTGTTCTATCTCCAGAACCCACAGGATGTAAGGAAGTATTGCTACAAAGCTGTCTTCTGACTCCTACACAGATCATGGTACATGCACACACACATAAATAAATACAGGGGAAAATGTAATGCAATGATAAAAATCTGTGTACACATATCTCTGTTTATATTTTGAGTTATTTTCGACTTCTTCTGGAAGTAGAATTATAGGTCAAAGACTAAAAACAAATTCTTTCTTTCTTTCTTTCTTTCTTTCTTTCTTTCTTTTTTTAAAGACAGGGTCTCACTATGTAGCGCTAGTGGGCATGGAACTCACTGTGTAAATCAGGTTGGCCTTGAACTCACAAAGATCTGCTTGCTTTTGCTTCCTTAAGTATTGTGCTACCACACCTGGCTAGAATATTCTTTGCTTGTTTGTTTGTTTGTTTGTTTGTTTGTTTGTTTGTTTTTTGAGACAGGGTTTCTCTGTGTAACCACCCTGGCTGTCCTGGAACTCACTTTCTGGACCAGGCTGTACTCAAACTCACAGAGATCTGCCTGCTTCTGCCTCCCGAGTGCTGAGATTAAAGCATGTGCCACCACTGCCCTCTCAGTAAAGATATTGTGCGGGAGTGCTGAATCTATTAAGCTATTTGCTCCTTTCAAAGAGGAAATCCTTTCTAGATTCTCCGAGCTTTAGGATTTTTGAGTCAAATTGGCTAAATCTGAAGCACCTAGTGAGAGGCCCCACCTTTCAACATGGGTGGCCACTCGGTCACTTCCTGTGAGTTTTTCTTTTCTCCTTCTTTCAATGAGGTTGCTTTAATTTTTTTCTTTATTACATTATTTATTGATTGTGTGCGTTTCTGTACTAGCCACATGTCACAGCACCATGTGGGGGACGGAGGACAATTTGCAAAAGTTACTTTTCTCCTGCCACCATGTGGGTCCTGGGGATCAAATTCAGGTGGTCAAGCTTGGTAGCAGGTAGCAGTTACTTGCTAAACCACCTCATTCATCCCTTGTGTAGTTTTCTGATTGAGAGACTGAAGGCGAGTCTTATGGGCAGATTTTGGGATAGAAGGAGTGGCCAGGAGGAGGCCCAGAGCTTGTTATAATAGCCTAGCAGAGATTTTTTTTTTTCAGCTTCAGACATTTTTATTCTCACTAGCTAGTTAACTGACAGTTTGTCTAAGTAGAGATGAGGGACGGTAGAAGACAGCAAGCTCTTGCCTTATCACATTTCCAGAGGCTGGAGGAGACTGATAACGTAGGGGCAGTACCAGCACCAGAGTGTCTGTGTGCTTGGACAAGGGCTAATGAACCAACAGGAGCTAATTGAGAGGCTCTTGGGCCCTGTGCATGACGATCAGCTGATCTGTCTTTAACAGTGTGATAAATGCCCCATTCAGTCCGGGGGCAGTCACAGCTCAGAGAGACCCAGTCAGACCCTGTTACTGATCTGATGACAGGTGCATGGAGTAATCGCTGCTTCACCACAGATGTCTTCTCTGGAGGGTAGTCTCTATTCCAGGAGACAGAATGAGATTCTTCATGGTCAGAAATGTCACATATGATACCCTTTTCCAGAGGAACTCTGCACATTGAAACAGAGCAAGCAATGAGTTCTTGCTATTGCCTATTTTTTAGATAACAACAATAATAATAAAAGACAGCTAGCATGATGGCTCATGCTTATAATCCCAGGACTTCAGAAGGTGAGGCAGGAGGATCACCAGAAGTTCAAAGTCAGTGAGTTTCAGGTCAGCCTGAGCTATAGAATGAGACCTTGTCTCAAAACAAAACAAAAAACAGGGACTGGAGATATGCTTAGTGGTTAAGAACACTTGTTTTTGCAGAAGATCAGGGTTTGATTCTAAACACCCACATGGTGGTTCAGAACCCCCCCCCCATAATTACAGGGGATCAGGCACCCTCTTCCGACCCCTGCAGGCCCCAATTACACACGATGATGATTTTAGCTTGTGTCAAGTTGACATGAAACTATCCAGCACACTATCTAAATCTCTCACTTTAAAGAAAATATCCCAGAGATTTTTTTTTTGGTGGGGGAGCAGTGCAATAGTAAGTACTCTTGCATGGTGAAGACATTGTCAAGAATATGAAGTAAATTAGTCCCCAGAACCCATGTTGGGATGGAAGGAGAGAACCAACTCCACAGAGTTGGCTTGTGGCCTCCATAGACACCCCACCATCATGTATACACACATACACACTAATAAATAGCTTGCTTAAGTGAGAGCAAAATCCTTACTGAAAATAAGAATAAGTAAAAATTTAACGTATCTTAGCCAGGCTTGATGGCTCACACACGTCTTTAATCCCAGCATTCAGGAGGCAGAGGCAGATCTCTGAGTTTGAGGCCAGCCTGGTCTACAGAAGGTGTTCCCGGACAGCCAGGGCTACACAGAGAAACAAACAAATGAAGTTTCTTTCCTTTATAATTGTGTGTGTAGCATGTGCACACACTGGCCCCTCCCAATCATTTAAGAAAAAAAAAGAATGTAGGGGTTGGTGAGATGGCTCGGTTGGTAAGGGCACTTGCTGCCAAGCCTGGTGAACCTGAGTTCCATCCTATAGAGCCACATGGTGGAAGGACGTAGTGGAAGGAGAGAACCAACTCGAGTTGTCTTTTAACTTGGACACGAGCACCGTAGCACGTGTAGCTCCCAAAGGAAATAGGTGTAATTATTTTTAAAAGAGTGAAGTATTTGAAACCCCAAACTCGGTACTGACGAAAGCCGTGTGGTAAAGTTGAAGGGCAGAACTGATCACTGGAGAGGGAGGTGTTGACAGGACACTGAACTGCAAACATCAGGCGGAACTCCTCAAGTCTGCGCAATTCAGTTTTGCTTGGTTTGCTTTGGTTTTTTTGAGGCAGGATCTTGGTACATTGTTCAAGCTGCCCCCAAGCTTGTTCTGTAGCCAAGCTAGCCTTGAACTCATGATCTGCCTACCTCAGCTTCCCAAGTTCTGGGAAGTAGATAACATTCTTATTTGGCATTAATATCCCAATGGAGCTGGGAACATATATCTGTACTGCTTATTAATGTTCATCAAACCTCATCCTCTCTAATGGATTGAGATGGCTTTAAAATACTTTCTAAAATTCCTAATTTTATCTTGTTTGAAAATTTCAGTAAGAAAAACAGCATTTTTACTATGAAACAGAACAGATATAAGCTGAAAGAGTGTATATTCTGCTTTCTTTCCGAGTAGTTTAAATGAACCTGGCCTGGTGGTACAACATTCGGGAGGCTAAGATAGGCGTGTGTGAGCTTGAGGCAAACTACTGTCTCAAAACCTCCAAAATAAATAAAAAAAGCTGAGCATGGCAGTATCCTCGTGTACTTCCAACCCTTTAAGAAGCGAAGGCAGAGAGGAAAGAGATGGCTTAGCAGTTAAGAGCACTGACTGATGTTCCAGAGGACCCGGGTTCAATTCCCAGGCCATCCAATGTCTGATCATGCCAGGATTAAGAAGAAGAAGGAGAAGAAGGAGAAGGAGAAGGAGAAGGAGAAGGAGGAGGAGGAGGAGGAGGAGGAGGAGGAGGAGGAGGAGGAGGAGGAGGAGGAGAAGGAGAAGGAGAAGGAGAAGGAGAAGGAGAAGGAGAAGGAGAAGGAGAAGGAGAAGGAGAAGGAGAAGGAGAAGGAGAAGGAGAAGGAGAAGGAGAAGGAGAAGGAGAAGGAGAAGGAGAAAAGGAGAAAAGGAGAAGGAGAAGGAGAAGAAGAAGAAGAAGAAGTGAAGGCAGGCTGGGTGTAGTTGCATAGCACTTTAATCCCAGCACTTGGGAGGCAGAGGCAGATGGATCTCTGTGAGTTCAAGGCCAACCTGGTCTACAGATCAAGCTTCAGGACAACCAGAGCTACACAGAAAAAAAACTCTGTCTCAAAAATGAAAAAAAAAAAAAAAAAAAAAAGGGAAAAAATTAAGGTGGAGGCAGGAAGATCAAGAATTCAAGGTCATCCTTGGCTACATACTAAGTTCCAGGCCAGTTTGGGCTACATGAAAATCAGTCTCAAAAAACAAGCAAACTGTCTATTGAGAGAGATCGTCTGGTAAAAAGCACTTGCCTCCAATCCTGATGACCTGAGTTTGATCCCTGGGACCTATATAGTAGAAGGAGAGAAACCTACTCCTACACATTGTCCTTTGACCTCTACATGCCTACTGTGGTACTCAAGTTCACACACATGTATATCAAAACAAATTTTAAAAATTAGACAAAATGAAGTTTAAAAATTATTTTATGTGTATGGGTATTTTTCTTGCATGTATATCTGCACACCACTTGCATGCCTTGTGCCTGAGGAGGCCAGAAGAGGATGTTGGATACCCTGGAACTGGAGGTGCAGACAGTTGTGAGCCACAGTGTAAGTGCTGGGAAACTCATGTGCCAGCTAGCTTGGAGTACCCTGCTGCATAGCAACAAAGACAGGGCCTAGGAAATGGCTCAGCAGGAGAGGCCACTGGCTGCTAAGCCTGTTGATTAAGTTCAGTCCTTACCATTCACATAGTGAAGGAGAGACCCACCTCCAGAAAGTTGTCCTTTGGGGCTGGAGAAATGGCTCAGTGGTTAAGGGTACCAGGCTCGCGCATGGTGCACACACATAGATGTAGGCAAAACATTCATACACACAAAATAAAAAATAAATCTAAAACAACAACAAAAGGTGGGTAGGACCAGGCATGGTGGTACATACCTTCAATCCCAGAACCCAAGAGGTAGGAAGCAGGTGGATCTCTATGAGTTAGAGACCAGCCTGGTCTACATAAAGAGTTCCAGGCCAGCCAGGACTACACAGTGAGATCCTGTGTTGAAACAAGCAAAAATGAGATGGATGGGGCTGGCAAGATGGCTCAGTGGGTAAAAGTCTTTGCCAAACAAGACTAGTACCTTGAGTTTGGTCACTGGATCCCACATAAAGCTGGAAGGAAAGAAGTGACTCCATAGGCTGTCCTCTGACTTCCTGCATGTGCACATGCATACACACACACATAACAATAAAGTTAAAAAATATTTTTAATTAAAAAAAAAGACATTTGACATTGACCTTTGACCTCCACTAACATGCACACTTATGCATATACATCTGCACGTGGGATTATACATTGTACATGCACATACCACAAATACACAATACACACAAATGAAAATACGGTACCACAAGGTTGGCATAATGGCTCAATGATTAAAAGCATTTGCTGTTTCCTCAGAGGACCTGGGTTCAGTTCCCAGATCTTACATGGTGGATGGCTCCCAACTGCCTGTAACTCCAGTTTTTGGGGATCTGATACCCTCTTCTGGACTCTTAGAACACCAGGCAGGAACATGGTACACACAAATACATTCAGGAGAAACACTAATATACATAAATAAAAAGAATCTTTAGAAAAATCAGATCCCACAGTAAAAGTTGATGTGGAGTGCATTGCTTTGGTTAGCAATGTAAGGGAAGACCACTTTGAGGAGAGGACATCTGAACTGAGACTCGAAGGAAGGGAAGGTGTAGGGAAAGATGTGGGGAAAGGAGCATTCTAGGGAGAGGGAAATAGAACAGTCCTGAGGCCTCTCCGATCCTGCTCACTGACGAAAGGCGGGAGCAGAGGTAGAAGGATGGGTGTGCGTGGAAGAGAGTTGTTAGAAGAAGGTTGGGTGAGAGGCACAGAGGAGACCTTAATGACCAGGCCTCCACTTACCTCTCCTAACCTTCTGGCACTTTCAGCTGCTTGCACTCTACTTTTTAGGCAAACGTGAACTGTTTTGTTCTTCAGACAAGCTGTTCTCTTTTTATATGAATGAGTTCTGTGCAGATTGCTCCCTCAAGCTGGGATTCATAGCTATAACCATTCTCTTTTTTTTTTTCCCCAGTAATAGAATTTTGTAGTTCAGCATGGTGGTGCACACCTTTAATTCCAGCATTCTGGGGGCAAAGGCAGAAGGATCTTTATGAGTCGAGGCCAGTCTGGTTCCAGGATAGCCAGAGTTACTTAAAGAGACCATGTCAAAATAAAATTAAAAAAAAAAAAAGAATTTTTGCAGGGCGTATAGAGATAGTCTCCTGTCTGATATATTGATATGTACTGCTACATGAGAGGAAAAAGGTTTTTTTTTGCTTTTTCGATACAGGGTTTCTCTGTGTAGTTTTGGTGCCTGTCCTGGATCTCTCTCTGTGGACCAGGCTGGCCTCGAACTCACAGAGATCCGCCTGACTCTGCCTCCCAAGTGCTGGGATTAAAAGCATGTGCCACCACCGCCTGGCTGAGTTTCTGTCTTTTTGACACACTGTTCTCTCTCTTTCTTTCCGTTTTTTGTAGACTTGGTCTTTCTGTGTATCTCAAGCTGACATCAGGCTCATGATCCTCTTGTTTAAATCTCTTGAATGATTGCAAGTGTGTACCACTGTACTTAGTTTGGATATTTTATAATAACTTGGCCTCTATTCTTTCTTTTGTCTGGTAAATTCTTTCTCTTTTCCTTCATTCCTTTTTGTCTTTTATTTTCTCTTTCAGATAGGGTCTTACTCTGCACCCCAGGTTGTCCTTGAATTCAGTCCTCATGTCTCAGTCTCCTGATTGCTGTGGTTACAGGTAGGTACTATCATGTTTGACTTGACTTGTGAATTCTTATTTTTATCTGTCAAGACCAAGATCTAAGTACCACTTTTCCTGTGCTCTCCAAGGGGAGTTTCTTCCCTTCATTTAACTCTCACTCAAATGTCTCCAGCAGATGACTTTTTCTGTGTCTTTACTGTACTTTATATTTGTAGCTATCTAGTAGTCTACTCAATGACCACTGACTAGGAGGCTGATAAAATGTCACACCGTGAGTAACTGAGGAGTTTATAGTCTACAAAGAAAGACATGCCTCGGATAAGATAATTGGGTAGTGTCATAATACATGCTCTGTGAGAAGTGAGCTGGAAGGCAGTACAGCCATCCCTCCTTCCTTTCTTCTCAACTCCCATGTGCAGTTCTATGAAAAAAAAAAAAAAAAACAAGAAATGGAGAAGTCTGGATAACCCAGATCTTGAGAAACTAACAAATGGGAATGAGAGAAGATGTTAGGTGGTAGCAGGACAGCAGTTATGGTTACACTCACTTTAAAGAGGCACTTTCCAGTTCCATCAGGACAGAAGAAATTATTGCTCCTGGAAACCTGCATCATTTACTGAATGTGGTCACTATTGGAGATGGTGAAAGCTCCTTGGAAGCTTCTGCCGCAGGAGATGAAAAGTTGTAGAGCTGCAAGATGACCAACCACTGAAGGACTTATTCTTTTTCTTTTTTTTTTTTTTGGTTTTTCAAGACAGGGTTTCTCTGTGTAGCTTTGCGCCTTTCCTGGAACTCACTTGGTAGCCCAGGCTGGCCTCGAACTCACAGAGATCCGCCTGGCTCTGCCTCCCGAGTGCTGGGATTAAAGGCGTGTGCCACCACCGACCGGCTGAAGGACTTATTCTTGACTTGAGAATCCCTAGAGAGTTAATTCCTACAAGTAGGGAAGGTTATGTTCAAGTTGAAATAACTTTGGCTTAAAAAAAAAGTTGTTAAATAGTCTGAGTTAGTTGCAGAGAAATGGGCCAAGGATATGTAGGCTATATGTTGGAAGTTCTATCTAGAATTAAAAAAAAAATATTTTATGTTAATTGTGTGTATGTATGTGTTGAATGTATACACTATATATACATAAGTGCAGGTGCCTGTAGAGATCAGAGAAGTATGTTTGATCCTCTGGAGCTGGAGTTATGGACCGTTTTGAACTGTTTGATGGTACATATTCTTAAGGGGTGAATCATCTCTCAGCTCCTACCTGAGGTTATTAGAAGGTTGCTGAAGATTACATTTGGTCCATGAACTCCTTATTACTTCTAGAAAGAAAGCAAATCAATATTGAAGACAATAACCAGGATAATATTGGGTAATTTGCATGGATGTAGATGTAGGCTTCTGGTAGCTTTTGTGAATTATAAGATTCATAAAAACTGAAGACACTGTGAAAACTTGGACTGTCTTTGAACAGATAAAGAGAACTTAGCAAGGTCTTTAGGAGGGAAGAAAGTGTAGCCTCACTCGAGTTTACCAAGCATGCCAACTAGTCTGCAGTCCAAGGAAGTACAACAGGGAGCAAAGATGCCAGTGTTGATGTTGTTAGAGCGTCTCCTGTTTGTAATGAGGCTTTGGATGTTGTTAGAGCTTTTCCCGTTTGTAACGAGGCTTTGTGTTTCCTTGTTCATCAGAGACCTTCACACTCTTTGAACTTGTCAGTTGTGGCACCTTATAACCTTGATACAAGATTTTCACTAAAACCTGAGTTTTATGTTTTAAAACTATCATACTCTAGCCAGGCAGTGGTGGTGTACAGGCAGATCTCTGAGTTTGAGGCCAGCCTGGTCTACAGAGCAAGTTCCAGGACAGGCAGGGAAACACAGAAAAGCCCTGTCTTGAAAAACAAATAAACAAAAACCATATTCTTTTTCTGCATATAAATTAAGAGTGTATTACAAAACATAAAATGTTAGTTTCTCATTGTCAGTGATTCAAGAAAACAAAGCTTTGAGCCTGTGAGAGTCTGAATGGAAATGATGACCCTATAGGCTCATAGGGACTGGCACTATTGGGAGGTGTGGCCTTGTCGAAGTTAAGTGTGGCACTGTTGGAGGAAATGTGTCACTGGGGGTGGGCTTTGAGGTCTCAGAAGCTCAAGCCAGGCCTAGTCTGTCTCAGTCTCTTCCTGCTGCCTGCAGATCCAGATGTAGAACTATCAGCTCCTTCTCCAGTACCATGCCTGCCTGCATGCCATCAAGCTTTTCACCATAATAATAATGGACTAAACTTCTGAAGTGTAAGCCAGCCCCAGTTAAATGCTTTCCTTTATAAGAGTTGCCATGGTTATGGTATCTCATCATTAGCAATAAAACCCTAACTAAGACAGAACCCTTGGTGGATCTGGGATCAGGACACCTGTGTGTGGGCTGGTGGTCAAAAGCCAGGCTCAGAGTTGGGCAGTGGTGGCACATGCCTTTAATTCCAGCACTCAGGAGGCAGAGCCAGGTGGATCTCTGTGAGTTCGAGGCCAGCCTGGTCTACTGAGGGAGATCCAGGATAGGCACCAAAACAACACAGAAAAACCCTGTCTCGGAAAACAAAACAAAACAAAACAAAAAAACAAAAAAACAAAAAACCCCAAACCGACCAAACAAACAAAAAAAGTCAGGCTCAGGAGCACACCAATTGGCAATCTCTAGCAGGAGGTAAAATATCATTAAAAAATTTTAATCTCTGCCCAGGCAGTGGTGGCGCAGGCCTTTAATCCCAGCACTTGGGAGATAGAGCCAGGCAGATCTCTGTAAATTCAAGGCCAGCCTGGTCTAAAGAGTGAGTTCCAGGATAGGCTCCAAAGCTACAGAGAGAAACCCTGTCTCGAAAAAACAAACAAACGAATGAATGAATAAATAAATAAATAAATAAATAAAACTAATCTTTATGTGTATTGATGTTTTGCCTGAACATATGTCTGTGCATTGCCTTCAGAGGCCTTGTACCCCTCTGGGGATACAGTTACAGACAATTGTGAGCAGTCATGGGGGTGCTAGAGATGGAATTTAGGTCATCTGGAAGGGCAACCAGTTCCTTAACCACCAAGTCATCTCTCCAGTTCATGATAGTGTGTAAGATATATTCTTCTTTCTTTTTTAGATGTATTTATTTATTTTGTATACAGCATGTATGACTGCATGCCAGAAAAAGGTACCAGATCTCATTACAATGGTTGTGAGCCACCATGTGATTGCTGGGAATTGAACTCAGGTCTTCTGGAAGAGCAGTCAGTGCTCTTAACCTCTGAGCCATCTCTCCAGCCCAAGATATATTCTTGAATGTGTTCAGCATGCTAAAAACACACAGTAGCCCCAGACAACAAGTCATTGGTTTAATTGCTGAGGACAGGTGAGAGGAAAGGTCATTCAGTTAACCTATAGACTTGGGAGGACCTGAAAGTTGATGGTATTTGGGGGAAAAGTCACTCAGAATATGAGGAAAGAGATTCCTTGCTCGGGGCCTTCTGAGATGCTAAGAGTGGTGAGCACCAGATATGCAGTGTGATGGTGGAGCCTCTTTTGTGGCCAGGGGAAGTTTCAAGGTCTCAGTGTTAGCTGGCCAAGTGTTGAATGCTCTGACATAGCCAGAGAAGGGAGAGTTTATAACCACAGGGCTATCTGGGTACTCTGCTGTGTCAGGGAGTGAGGATAAATATACCTACATATGAACTGGGCCTGGATAAACTCTTATGGAGGCAGAAGGTACAAAAACCAGAAGGTCCAGTAGTCAAAGGTCCTGTCGATAGGAATTAGATCCTGTCTATAACACAGCGTATTAGATCTGTTCTAGAATAAAGTTTTGGGGGAAGTTCCAGCTGCCAGGATTGTAGCTAGAGTTTTCCTGACTGACCCACAGTCAGGACAAATCTCTGACACTCGCCAGTCCCACAGCCACTTAAACCCAACCAAATAAACACAGAGACTTATATTGGTTACAAACTGTATGGCCGTGGCAGGCTTCTTGCTAACTGTTCTTAAAGCTTAAATTAATCCATTTCTATTAATCTATACCTTGCCACGTGGCTTGTGGTTTACCAGTACTTTACATCTTCCTTGTCCTGATGGCGGCTGGCAGTGTCTCTCTGACTCAGCTTCCTGTTCTCTCTATTCTCCTCTCTGTTAGTCCCGCCTATACTTCCTGCCTGGTCACTGGCCAATCAGTGATTTATTTATTGACCAATCAGCAACACATTTGACATACAGACCATCCCACAGCACAGGATGGTTGTCTAAACAACCCAATTGTTGAAAATAAACACCAGGAAAGGAGAAGGAAAGATCTGACCATGGGGTAAAGAAAACTAGTCCCTGCCGTTCGCCCGTAGTTCCAGCTGCTCAGGAGGCTGAGGCCATAGGTTCTTTTGAACCCAGGAATTCAGAACCAGGCTGGTCAACACAGTGAGACACCAGCTCTTAAAGCTGTTAATAAAAAGAGCAGGAAATGATGGGGCATGCCTTTAATCCCAGCCTTGGAAGTCAGGGGCAGGCGGATCTCTGAGTTTCAGGCCAATCTCTGAGTTTCAGGCCAGCCTGGTCTACAGAGAGAGTTCCAGGACAGGCTCCAAAGCTACACAAAGACACCCTGTCTTGGAAAACAAAAACAACAAAAAACAAACAAACAAAAGCACACAAAACAAAAACAACTAATAAAAAGGGAAGCAAAAATCAGTCAACAGAAGTGATTGTAGATGCCCATCAAGGATTCTGATAATTTATAACTTTTTTTTCTAAGAGAGTTTTCTCTGTGTGGCCCTGGCTGTCCTGGAAATTGCTTTGTAGACCGGGCTGGCTTTGAACTCAGAGATCTGCCTGACTCTGCCCCCTGAGTGCTGGGATTAAGGTGTGTGCCACCACTGCCCAGTTCAGTGGATCTTTTCAAATGTTTAATTTTATTATTTTATTTATGTGTGTAGGTGTCTGCAGAGTCCATCAGAAGGCATCAGATCCCTTGAATCTGGAGTTATAGGCATTTGTGAAATGTTAGGATCTGAACTCTGTCCCTCTGCTAGGGCAATGAGCACTCTTAACCAATGAGCTTATCTCTCTAGCCCTTAAGAGTGGATCTAATATTAGATCTCTAAGTTCTGGGGCAGAAGCATGAGAATAGAAACTAAAACACTGGGGTGGTGGTGTAGCTTAGTTGGTAGACTGTTTACTTACTATGAAGCAAGCCATAAGTTTAATCTCCAATACTTCATAAAGCCATCACAGGGAATAAAGAGAGAGAGATGGCTTAATTGGTAAAGTACTTGCCACACAAACATGAAGACTCCAGGACCCATGTAAAATCTGGGTGCAGTATCACAATCTACAACCCCAGTGCTGGAAATGGGTGCCTAGAGATAGGTGGAGTCTTAGAGCTTACTGGCCTGACAGTCTAGCTGAACTGGTGAGCTCTAGGTTCAGGTAGAGATACTGTTTCAGAAAATAAGGTAGAGAGCAATACAGGAGCACACCAGACGTCAATCTCTAGCCTCCATTGGCATGTGTACCTACAGGCACAGGTACATACACACATACTAAAAACAACATTAGGTGTCCTGGCATATACCCATTATCCCAGTACTTAGGAGGTAGAAGCAGGAAGATCAGAAATTCAAAGTCATCTTTGGCTACATAGCAAGTTCCAGAGTAACTTGGGATTTCTGAGATCATATCTTTAAAAAAAAAAATGAGAGAAAAAAAGAAAAGCTGGGTGGTGGTGGCACGTGCCTTTTTTTTTTTTAATTTAACTTCTTTATTGACTCTTTGGGAGTTATGCCTTTCATCCCAGCACTCAGGAGGCAGAGGCAGGCAGATCTCTGTGAGTTCTAGGCCAACCAGGTCTATAGAGTAAGTTCTAGGACAGCCAAGGCTACACAGAGAGACCCTGTCTTGAAAAACAACAACAACAACAAAAAACCAGCCAACCAACCAAACAAACAGAAAAACAAAACAGTAAAGGAGGTTGTGGGTAAGCAGGACTTCTAACTAAAAGGAGACTCCAGTTATAGCGTTCAAGGTTGAAACACATCAAAGGAAAAGGGCAAAGGATGGGCTTGGAGCTTTAGCTATGTTTAGCTCTCACAAGAGGAGGCCCCAGCCAGGAAAAGAGAATCTGGGGAAGAGGCTGGCAGCCAGAAAATTGCCAGCTTCTAAGAGGCTGCCGCTGCTGTCACTATTTTAAAGACAGTCATGCTATTTAGCTCCAGATTGCTTCAAATTTGTGATCTTCCTTCTCCAGCCCCTCAAGTGCTGAGATTATAAGCATGTACCACTAAGTCCATTTTCCTGAAGCTTTTAATGGAAAAATTCATACAAAGAAAGCACCCAAGCCATCTCCCATCACAGAGGAAGATAGGGCCCGATTTAAGCTTTGCAATGATTATGAGCCTTGGATGTCCTACACAGCTTTTAAAGATGAGGGGTGAAACATCTGCGGCTACAGACCTTGATGGTCCTCAGGAGAGGTGGGTGCTTTGTTGGGGATCAAGGCCAAACTGTAAAGTGTTTAAAGAATAGAGGAAGAGGGTATCTGAACGATCTAACTTCATCCGGGTATAGAGGCCACAGAAAAACAAAGGAAGGAAAAGCCCAACATTTCCATTGTCCCACACAGGTCCTCTAACTTAAAGCTTTAGTTTGGTGAATCTATCGAAGTTCAAAAACGTACAAAGAGAAGCTATCACTCACAGAAAGACCAAGGCAACAGTCTTCCTCCCTCCTTCCCTCTCTCTCTCTCTCTCTCTCTCTCTCTCTCTCTCTCTCTCTCTCTCCTTTGTTGTTGTTCCAAGAATGGAATGTGACTCAAGGAAAGCAACACACGATATAGTTTGGGAACTGACTCTAGGAGTAACCCAGGAAGTCTGTATTAACCAAGAGGAATGAGTTTTTTTTTTTTCCGTGAGGAAATGGTTTATTATAATAGAGAGACAGAGAGAAGATAAAAAAGAGGGAGAGAAGAGAGAAAGAGAGAGAGGGAAAGAAAGAGAGGGGTTGAGGGGTACAAACCTCCTTGGAGTGGAGAGAGAGAGAGCAGGAATGGATTTTGAAATGGATCTCCATAGACTAACTTTATTGTCTCTGGGTTCTCTACACCACAGAATCTATTTTTTATTTTATTTTATGTGTATGAATGTTTTGCCTGCATAAATATAGGTATGCCTGTTGCCTGAATAGGTCAGAAGAGAGCATCAGTACCCCCAGAACTGTATTTAAGGATAGTTGTGAGCCACTATGTGGGTGCTAAGAATTGACCCTAGGTCTTTAGTAATCGCAACAAGCACTCTAAAGTGCCAAGCCATCTCTCCAGGCCCTTAATTCCCTTCTCTTATTATTATATACATTTATTGTGTAATGATTACATGCTGTGGGGTCATGTCAGGGTTAGAGAACAACTTGAGTTGTTTCTCTTCTTCTGCAGGAGTGTTCTGGGATTGAACTCAGGATGCCAGGCTTCATAGCAAGTGTCTTTACCAGCTAGATTATCTATCTCACTAGCCCTCACATCATGCTGCTGCTGCTGCTGCTGCTGCTAATGATGATTTTTTTGAGACAGGGTTTCTCTGTGTAGCTCTGGCTGTCCTGGAACTCACTCTGTAGACCAGGCTGGTCTCCAACTCACAGAGATCCGCCTGCCTCTGCCTCCTGAGTGCTGGGATTAAAGGCATACGCCATCACTGCCCACCTGGAAGCCATGATCTTTAAGGAAAAAAAAATTGTTTTTGAGACAGGATCTCTCTATATATATAGCCCTGGAACTCACTATGTAGATCTGCCTGCCTCTGTCTGCTGAGATTAAAAGCTGGCAACACTATGCCCAGCTTTATGTATTCATTTATTAGTGTGTATGTGTGTACATGTGATATTGGGGGAAGACATGTAGATATGGAGGTCACAAGACCTGTGGATGGAATCAGTTCTCTGCTTCTGCCTTCACGTGAGTTCTGGGTATTGAACTTAAGTCACGAGGCTTACTTGGTGAATGCATTTGCCTTCTAAGCTATCTCATTGGCCCTACTTCATATTTGTGAATATGTTCATCATGCTAGAATATTTACTGTCATATTTTCCAAAGACCTGCCCGATTAAAAAGTTCTCTTTAACTAGACACGGTGATTTGTTCCAGGGTGATCATGTGACTGACCTAATGGGTGAAACCTATCCCCCAGAATTTCTCTGTTACCACACGGCAAAATTTGTATTCTGCTGGGTGGAACTGCTACTTGGGTGGAGTATAAGCCTGGATCTGCTTGATCGGTCCTTGGAGAAGCATCTGAGGGAAAGAGCATTGAGAATGAGTCAGATTCTTGCTGTGTTCTAGTTACTTTTCTGTTGCTGTGATAAACACCGTGACCAAAAGCAACTTGGGGCAGAAAGGATTTACTTCATTTTATAGGTTACAGACCATTAAGGAGGGAAGCCAGGGTAGAAGCTCACGCAGGACCTGGAAACCGTGGAGGAATGCTGCTTACTGGCTTGCTCCAAAACTTACCTTCAACTATCTTTCTTACATAGCCTAGGCCCACCTGCCTAGGGATGGTACTGCCTGCAGTGGGCTGGGTCCTCCTTTCACCAATTACCAATCAGAGAAATACCCCACAGACATGTACACAGACCAGTATGATAGGGAAATTCTTCAACTGAGGCTCCCTCTTCCCAGGTGCACTGTTAACCACCCAAATTAGCTGTCCTACACGGTTTGAGTACCTCTACTCTCTATTCCTGAAGTGAGACAGACTACCCTTTTATTTGGCTTACGCTAGGTTTTAGTCACAACTAAAGTCATGTGTAATGACAGTGATACTGGGGCCTATGAAAGACTCAAGCTTGAAGGTGTCCCTTTATAACTTCTACAGTTTTCCTTAATCTCCAGAAAAGTTGATGACATGAAATATCACATAAGATGTAAACACAGGCTATGAAAAGATCTATATTGTTTTTAGTTAGTATTATTAGTTCTGGGGATTGAACCCACAGCCTCAGGCATGGTAAGTGTGCAGTCTATGTCTGGGCTATGTTTCCAGACCCCGAAGATCCCCAGATAACTGCTCCCACTGTGTCAGCCATAGGAAATTAAAAACAATCACACTGTTAATGAGCTCCTAAAAGTCTTTAGTGTTCTAACTTTGTATTTAACATGGTTAGGGCCAATCCAGGGAACTAAATCCGAAGTTTAAGATCCAGAAGGAAGTCAATTCCCTCATTGCCCAAAACTCCCTCTTTTGGGAGTCCATGCTTGGTAATGTGCTACTTATTTAGGTTTTATCCAAGCGATTTCTGACTCATGCTGATGTCAGTTTTTTTTTTTGCTTATAGTTGGGGGTTCCAGTATATGATCAATGGACTCTTTTGCTTTGGGTAGCAATCATGGGAGAAACATGTGCCAGAGCAAAACCATCCACCTCACAGCCAGGATACAAAAGGGAGAGACAGAGACGGGCTAGTCCCCCTATTCCCTCAAGGGCATACCCTCAGTGACCTCAACCCTTTCCACCAGACGCTACCTCTTAAAATTTCTATTTCTCCAAGTAATGCCAAGAGGGAACTAAACTTTTAAAACATGGACCTTTGGGAGACACTTAAGACCCAAACTATCAAACATACTGTTAGAAAAATGAAAAAAACGTGTTTGTTTTTTTTTTTTTTTTTTTTAGACAGTGTTTCTCAGTCTAACAGCTCTGGCTGTCTTGGAACTCACTTTGTAGTCCAGGATGGCCTTGAACTCACAGAGATCCTCCTGCTTCTGCCTCCTGAGTGCTGGGGTTAAAGGTGAATGCCACCACTGCCTGGCAAAAATGTTTGTTTATAGAAGTGTGACAGATTACAAGGTGCAGCCTTCCTTAAATGTGGGAAATCACAAGTAAATTCTCAGAAAGCAGAGGTGTCAAGTTCTAGGCTACACTCTATTGATTCTCATGCTTCCCAAGGCCCAGTTGATTGTTTCTGGTAACTGGCCACTGCAGGTCTGTTTTATCATTGTCTTTCTCTCCCCGCCCCTCCCACCTCCCTCCTTCCGTCCACTTCTTTCTTAAAGACATAGGGTGTCACTGCTGTGTTGCCCATGCTCACCTCCAACCACTGGGTTAGGGTGGTCTTCCTATTCCTGTTGCAGAGCAGCTGGGAACACAGACCATGAGCACACTGAGGCATTCTCTTGGCTAGATACACTCACAGGCTTCTGAGAGACAAGCTGCGAGGCAGGTCTAGCAGGAAATTCTTGTCTGTCTTAGAGATTCATGGTGGCTTTTGACCGTATGGTCCAGAACAGATTGTTATTAGTCAGTCTATGAGTGTGAAGCTTGATGGAGTGATAGACGGGACTCAAAGCAAGTATATGTACAGAGAAAACACTAAAGGCTTTCCAAGGAAGAGGACCTGAATTTCCTCCACGGGAGACAGCTTCAGGACCTGATTGATGAGATTATAGAGAACGTTTGACATTCTTTGCTGCCTAATAATGTCTGAACATTGTTCCCATTTTGGAGGGCTCCCAAGCCAGAACCCATAAACCCTGATATGATATTGAATATAATTCCAGAAATAAGATAATATTTTAGGATTTGGGCTACCTATGAAGTTCAAAATCTCTAACTAGAGATAAAATATACATGCTTAAGTGGGGAGAGGAAAGTAACAATGATTAATCAAAAATAATTTTCACAGATGGCAGAACTTATAGCACAAGCCACCTCCTTGCTGCTGGCACATTTGGTAAGCGATAGGGCTTGAACCAGGCACAACTCTAGTCCATTGGGGAATAGAGAGTAAAAACTGGACAGTGGTTCAGAGTGGAAAGTCAGGACCCCTGGGATTCTTGAGCTGCAACAACAACAATATAGTTGGATCATAATTTATAGGAATATTTGTATGAACACTTCTATTAAACCTGAGAAAGAAGTAGCCCTGATTTGGACCCTGTGCCTAAAGAGTGTTGATTGGGCCCTTTTCTGAGCCAGTGTTTCTCCTTAGGATGAGAAATCCATTGAGACAAAGGGAATTATTTACTCAAAGACCTTGCTTCTCACTTCGGGGTCATCCTCAGTGTCTGCAATTTCCTGATCCCAAAGCTTCTACTTGTTTCCAAGACCTGCACAGACCCTTCCCATGGATGTGTTCTCCTGAGAACAGAAAGCATAGAGTCAGCACCCTTAGACCTAAAGGTGGTTGATGGACAGCTGCTGGGAAGGGATAGGGGAAGGAAGAGCTTGGACATGTGCACAAGGGCCACTCTTACAGTGCAGGATGAAGCACAGGGGTAAGAAGACAAGGAGTCATCTCTGTCTCCTCCATGTTCTTCATGTGCCAGAACTCCACAGATCCTTGAATTTGAACTTAGTCTTCTGGGTTTTCATAAAGCTGTATTCGATATGATATGGAGACTTTTTTTTTTTTTTTAGTTTAATGGTATATTTTATTTAGAACCTTTTAAAAATTTTGACGTATGGCCTGTGGGTCTCCATACATACTCTTGCCCCAGGCCCTACCAGTGTTACTATAGGAACATAGTCAGGTGTCAGGAAGCTCTGAACTTATGCTGTAATGTTATATTGCTAAAACAAAATACCCAAGGATGGGCACTTTATAAAGAAGACTTACCTTGCCTTATGGTAAGGTAAGTTCCAGAAGGCTAAAACATTCAAGTTCAGGCAGTCACATCTGATAAGATTTATTTTTAAAAGTTTTTAATTAGCATATTTTAATTATACATAATAATGGGTTTCACTGTGTCATTCTCGTGCATGTACATAATATATTTTGATCATATTCACCTCTCATTATTCTCTCTTACCCCTCTCACACTCTCACCAATCTCCTCAACTAGTCCCCTTCCACTTTCATGTCTGTGTGTGTGGATTAGGTTTTTTGCCGGATGAGGGGTTATTTATAGGAGCATGGGCAATTTACCAGTGTCTACATCACTCAAGAAAATGTCTCTCCCACCACATCAACACTAATCGCCTATAGATCTCCCGGAGGGGTGAGGCCCCATGAGTCACTCCTTACAAACAGCAGTTAACTGCCCATAAATCCTTAAAGAGGGGTGGGGCCTCAAGTGCCCCTCCCACCTTCCGGACAGAATGTTGACCGTCCAAAGCTTGTGCGGGTCTTGTTCTAGTAGTCACAAATGCCAAGGGTTCAATAGTGCAGCGAGCGTGTCATGCCCAGAAGACAGTGTTCCGGAACACCCCACCCCTTCCTCTGGATCTCACATCCCTTTCCAAACCACTCCTGTGATAGTCCCTGGGCCTTGCAGGGGATGATATAGATGTTCCATTTTGGACTGAACATTCAACGGTCGCTTATTCTCAGTATTTTGACCAGTTATGAATCTGTGCAATAGCTGCTGCCCACTAAAAAAGAAGCTTCTCCGACCAAAGCTGACAGAACTACTAGTCTGCTGAGATCTTTATAGCACATAACAAGACAAAGGGCATCGTGTGGTGGAAGTGTGTATGAGAGGAGCAGTCTACGGGAGAGAAAACAAGAGGGTGAAGTGAGAAAGCTGCACTCCCAATGTATCAACTCTTTCTCAAGTAATTCATCTAATCCCTGGAGGTCTAATGGACTCTCCCGGAGATGGGTCTTGATCCTTCCCTCAGAGTGGTGCCCCATGACCCAATTCCCTTCCACTGGACTACTTCTCAATACCTTTACCCTGTGGATCAAACTTCTAGCACATATTTTATGATATTTATATACAAGTATATACTATACTGAGCTAGGGGGGTCAAAGTCATGATTGGGGAACCCTCAGAGACAGCTGACCTGAGCTCATGGGAGTTCACCGACTCTGGACCAACAGTTAGGGAGCCTGCATGGGACTGACCTAGGCCCTCTGCATGTAGGTGACAGTTGTGTAGTTTGGTCTGTTTGTGGGACCCCTAGCAGTCCCCGGTGCTTGAGCTGGCTTTTGGGAACCCATTTCCCATGCTGGGTTACCTCACCTCGATGCAGGGGGAGGAGCTTGGTCCTGCCCCAACTTTTTAATTTTCATGTCTTTTTGTAAAACTCTATATTCCATATATGAGAGATGAAAAAAAAAACCCTCATATTTTTCTTTCTTATTCGGGATTATTTCACTTAACAATATAATAGTAAATTCCATCCATTTTTCTAAAAGAATAATTTTTTAGGAGCCTGGGCATAGTGCTATATGCCTTTAATACCAGCAGCAGGAAGGCAGAGTTAGGCAGATCTCTGTGAATTTGAGGCCATCTGGGGCTACATAGTGAGACCCTGAATCAAAAATTTTAATTATTGGATTTATTTTTATTGTATGTTCATGAGTGTTAGCCTGCATGTATGTTTGTACTTCACATGTCTACCTGGAACCCGATGAAGTCAGGAGAGGGCATTGGAACTTCTGGGACTGGAGTTGACTATCGATATTAAGGTACCCAGGCTGAATCTGTAACTTGGCTACTGAGAATAGTGTCACAATAAACATGGGTGCCAACAGGAGAACTTTGGAGGGACAGTCATATTCAAACCATAGCAACTCAGGAAATAGATTATTTTTTGTATTCATCCCATCCTTTAACTATTCCATTCAGATTATTTCCTTCCTTCCTTCTTTCCTCCTTCCATATTCAGTATTGGGGATTGACCCAGGGCCGTATGCATGCTAGATCACACTTGTGGATCACTCTGTCATAGAACTATATCCCCAGCACTTTTTTTTTTTTTTTTTTGTGAAACAGGGTCTCACTATGATACATGGCTGGCCTGGAACTCTCTATGTAGACCAAGACGGTATTGACCTCCTAAAGATCTTGCCTCCCAGCCTTCTTTTTACTTTTAATTTTGAGACAGGGTCTCACTGACTCAGGTTTGCCTTGAATTCACTCTGTAGTCCAGGAAGTCCTTGAACTCGTGATCTCTCTGTGTCTGGGGATATAGGTTGCACCACCAGGCCCAGCCTTCTTTGGTTCCCTTAGGAGTGGTTTCCTTTGAAATTCAGTGTTAGGGTGGACAATACCCATAGTCAACTCCAGAGGCTGACTCTGTTACAGGTCCAAATCTTTAAAGAGTCTAATTTGGAGAGGGGGGTCCTATTTCCAAATATTTGTGAAAGGCACACTAATTAACTTGACCTGGGTGGGATCACTTATGACCAGGAGCAAAGCCCTATACAAGTTGAGGATGGAGATTCCATGCTGAAGTCATCAGAGGTATTAGAAGTCACCCACTACGATAGGACAATTGTCTCACCAGCCTAGGACAATGACCTTTACACACACTGTCAGGTTATAACCCACAAGCAAAGCTCTTTGGGCTACCTGATGTAGCCAGTAGGGTCCTTGAAATGAATGAATCATTCATATACACAAAAGAAAATAAATGAAAACACTCTCCAATAAAAAGTGTCCCCCCAAGGATATCGCTATGAAGAACTTGATTAGACCAAGTGCCCTTGAACTCACAGAGATCTGTTTGCTTCTGACTCCCCAGTACTGGGATTAAAGGTGTGCACTAGCATTCCCAGACCATGAAACCTTTTTAAAATAAACAAATGAATAAAATGGGAAAATATTAAAAGAAAATTAAATTATGGAGCTGAGTATGATGCTTTACCCGTACAGTCCCAGCACCTGGGAGACTGGCACAGGAAGATTACAGTAAGTTTGAGGCCAGTCTAGAATTCTAGGGCTGGCCAGCTTGGGCTCCAGAATAAGAGCTTGTCTCAAAACTTTAAAGGAGAACAAGGAGGAGAAGGAGAAGGAGGAGGAGGAGGAGGAGGAGGAGGAGGGAGGAGGAGGAGGGAGGAGGAGGAGGAGGCTTGGTATTTGTGGTATGACTTTCCTAGGATTGCAATAGTGTATTACCACAACTGGCTGGCTTAAAACAATAGAGATTTATTCTTTCATAACATTGGAGGGCAGAAGTCCAAAAGTTCAAAGTCATGATGTTGGCAGGATTAGCTCTTTCTGGAGACTCTGAGGGAGGTCCATGCCCTTCTAGATTCTGATAATTCTTAGTGTCCTCTGGCTTGTAGTTGTATTGCTCTAGTCTCTGCCATTGTCTTCAAACAGCCTTCCATTTACGGTTGTGTCTCAGAACTACCTTTCTTTCTTTCTTTCTTTCTTCCTTCCTTTCTTCCTTCCTTCCTTCCTTCCTTCCTTCCTTCCTTCCTTTCTTTTTTTGTTTTTTTTCTCTGCATAGCCCTGGCTGTCCTGAAACTCATTCTGTAGAGCAGGCTGGCCTCTTAACTCAGAGATCTGCCTGTCTCTGCCCCCGCCCAGTGCTGGGCTTAAAGGCATGTGCCACCACTGCCCGGCTCTTCATTTCTTATAAGGATATTTGTCATTGGATCTAGAACCCCCCTTAGATTAAAATAATCTCATCACAAGATCTTCAATTATACCCTTGAAGACTTCTTTTCCAAATAAGGTCATATTTAGAGCTTCCTGTGTTTAAGGATTAACAGATTCTCAGATAGAACTGGCTGAAGTGATATTAGGCTGTAATCATTTTCCCCAATATATTACTTGGTCAAAAAAAAAAAAAACCCAACAAAACAGAACAGAGAAGTCATAGTGGTCTGTTATTGAGTTAAACATTTCAGGGATGAAGCAATTCACGGGTGAGAAGGGTATTGCCTGGCTCTTACTTGCAGGGTCCTAGGAGAACACTGCAGAAGCAGCAACCACAAAGCCCAATATCAAGCTAGGATGCTGGGCTCAATTCCCCCATTGTCTTGGAAAAGAAGACACGATCCAAGGGATGAGTTTCAGTTGTGGTTGGGGAATAAAGCCCGCAGTCAGTTCCGCAAGAACAGAATCATGAGGTTAAGATTCAGCAGTCGGAGGTCAGCAAGAGGCTAGCAGAGTGAGCCTGGTAAGAGAGGGAAGATGGGGAGGACCAACAAAGGGCGCTATTTTGCCCTGGTTTTAGGGCCTCCGGGAAAATTAGTTAGTTTGAAAGCACAGGGGTCAGGGAAACTGTTATTGCTTGTTCATATAACTCTCCCTTAGGAGATGGTGGGCTTATCTTATTCAGGACAAACAGTATCTTACAGAGTGCTCAGCACAAGATTGGCTCACAGGACGGACGGGCTTAGCTGAAGTTGAAACTAAAGCTTGTCATTTTTGACCATTTCTGTCTTACTTTTTTTTTTTTTAAAGATTTTATTATTTATTTATTTATCTATCTATTTATTTATTTATTTATTTATTTATTTATTTATTTATTTATTTATTTATTTTGAGACAATCCTGTCTGTGCTGCCCCAGCAATTATCGGCATGACAGTTCACACCAGTAATCCCAGAACTCAGGAGGTGAAGGTAGGAGGGTGAGAGGTTAGCCCAGGCTAGTCTTGAACTTGTGGAGCAGCACAGACAGGTCAATTCCAGAGGCCAATATTTGTCTTTGAAAATTTGGACTCTTTTCCTCCAAAGTTATGAAAGGATAAATTTTTATTATTTGAAGACACCTTGTTGTGGTAGTACATATGGTACCCTGAGAAAGTGTGTGTGTGTGTGTGTGTGTGTGTGTGTGTGTGTGTGTGTGTGTGTGTTGAGACAGGAATTCTCTGTGTAGCCCTGGCTGTCCTGGAACTCCATCTGCCTCCCAAGTACTAGGATTGAAGGCATGCACCACCACTGCCTGGTTCAGCTTTTTCCTTTGAATTAAGGAGATCTCTGTGAGTGTATTATTTTTAAATCAAATGATCAAAGTTCTTTTTGTTGTTTGTTTTGTTTTTGGAGACAGGGTTTCTCTGTGTAGTCCTGGCTGTTCTGGAACTCAGTCTTTGGACCAGTTTGGCCTCAAACTCAAAGATCCACATGCCTCTGCCTCCCCAGTGAAGGGATTAAAATGTGTGCCACCACACCAGGCTAACCAAAATTTGTGTTCCATACTTGTACTTTTCTTACTCAGAGATTTTTTAAAATATTTTATTTATTTATTTAGACTTATTTATGCCAGGACTGTTACACAGAGAAACCCTGTCTCAAAAAAAAACAAAAAAAAGATTTATTTACTCAATTTTTATGTGTTTGAATGTTTTAACTGCGTGTATGTATGTTCACCATGTTACATCCCTGGTAAGAAGAGAGTTGGATACCCTATAACTACAATCAAAGATGGTTGTGAGTTATCGCGTGAGTGCTGGGAATCTGAAAGAGCAATAAGTGCCAGAAACCACTGAGCCATCTTTCCATTCCCTCAAATGATGATCTTTCAGCCCTGGAAGCTACCCTACTTCTTCAGATCTTCTGGATGATGCTTCTGTAGAGATCAATGTGGAGACTGCAAAAGGCCTTTTGTTTAAAGATATTTATTATATAAAACACTTGAGATTTTCTTGCTTGCCTGCAGAACAAACTGTTATCCCCACTTGTAAGCTTGGTTTGTCCAGTAAGAAAACTGGGCTGATTTTATCCTCAAGCAATTGAAACATATAAAATGGATCCTGAATTCGAGACCTGTGGCAGTATAGTGTAATTACATATATTCTGGAAAGGTGGCATAAACTACAAAGTGCTCAGAACTATGGACATAACGACTTCGGAAGTAAGCATGCTTTAAAGCCCTATATGGAGTTACATTTCAGAAATGAGCTGGGTTGAAAAACGAAACTAATTCCTTTTCTAGCTGCTGAGCTTTCCTGAATTTCCTACAAACTGCTTGGAATTTTTCAAACAACTCACAGCTGATAAAATAGAAGGTGGCGGAACTGAGTGTCTGTGGTGAAAACCCTGGAGGCAGCTGGCAGGAGAAGGTCACTGTGTGTCTCTCTTGGTTCCTGTAACCAAAGAACCACGTTCTTTTTCTCTTCTTCTTTTCTTCTTTTTTTCTTTTTGTCCTTTCAGATAAACCAGGAATCGGCTGAGAAGCTACCGAAAGAATGACTAGGGGAATCTGAACCCAGAGTGCTGGAGAACCTCCCTGGAGAATTTACTTGTAACGTTTGCTTATTCACTCACGGAACATTTGCTGACCACTCAGTGTGCCACACCCTCAGCTGGGCATGGATGACTCAAGGACGTGCTCTCCACCCACAAAAGAATTATTATTATTATTTTAATATTTTTGAGACAGGGTTTCTTTGTGTAGTGCTGACTGTCCTTGAACTCAGAGATCTGCCTGCCCCTGCCTCCTGAGTGCTGGGATTAAAGGTGTGTGCCACAACCGCTAGCTCTCTCTCCCCACCCCCACCTCCCATTCTTAAAAGATAAATTAAAGCTGGGTGTCATGGTGCACACTTTCAATCCCAGCACTTAGGAGGCAGAGGCAGGTAGATCTCTGTGAGTTCGAGGCCAGCCTGGTTTACAAAGTGACTTCCAAGACAGCCAGGGCTACACAGAGAAACCCTGTCTCGAAACCCCACCCTACACACACACACACACACACACACACACACACACACACACACACAGAAGAAAACAAAATATTTTGTGTTTTGCATGTTCTTCATGCATGTATGTCTGTGTACCATGTGCATGCCTGATGCTCACAGAAGCCAGAAGCGGGTATCAGATCCCCTGGAACTAGAGTTACAGTCAGTTGTGAGCCCCCTGTGGGTGCTGGGAATCAAACTAGGGCCTGTGGAAGAGTGGCCAATGGTCTTTTAACTGCTGAGCCATCTCTCAGACCCAGGGAATTTTTAAGAATGTTGGCAAGGTATGTCTAACAACACATGCTTTAACTTCACCCAAGACAGAGGGGCTGATGTGAACACAGTCTTAAAAACGACTGTAAGGAAAGGGGAGCTTGCCACTTTATACTGTAGTATGTTTATGGAGGATATTTTTTTACTGTTCTGAGAACTGCAAGTATTTCACTATAGCCAATTCTTATTTTATTTTTGAGAGAGTCTCATGTAGTCCTGGCTGACCCTGAACTCACCATGTAGCTGAGAATGTCCTGTACTCCGCCCTTGAGGAATTCATTGTTACAGTAGGCCTATTATTGATAATTAGGAGACAGGAAGAACTGTGTGAGAAGAGACGAGAGAGGTTGGTGGGAGCTAGAGCATCATAGGCCTGAATGCTAGGCTAAGAGAACAGTTTTCCAGAGGGCAAGAGAAACCTCCTGAGTTAGAGGAAAGACGTGTAGGTTTGTTTTTGGTTTTGCTTCCTCCTGCTGGAGATTGCACCCAGAGCCTGGCCTGTGTTAGGCAAGTCCTTTACCACGGGGCTACATCTCAGGGTTGATTTATTTATTTATTATTTAGTGTCATGACTCTAGCTGTGTGGTGTATGGACGAAAGAAGGCAAGATTAGGAAGAAGCTATGCAATTGGGATTCAAGTAATAGAGGGATTCTAGGACTGAGGACCCAGTCATTGGTAGGGCACTTGCCTAGTACGTAGGAAGCAAGCCCTGGGTTCAGTCCTCAGCACTACAAACAACCAGGAATAGTGTCACAAGCCTGTCATCTCAGCACTGAGGAAGTGAAGGATGAAAGGTCAGAAGTGCAAAGTCATCCTTGGAAGCCAACTGGGCTACATGAAACCCTACTCTGGGTAAACAAATAGAACAACAACAAAAAAAAAACCAAAGGATTCTGGCCAACTGCAATTTGAGTTAGCTTCTTCTTCTTCTTTTTTTTTTTTCAATTTTTATTTTTTAGTACATTGGGGTTTTACCTGCATGTATATCCGTGTGAGGGTGTCTGGTCCCCCAAACTGAAGTTACATGCAGTTGTAAGCTGCCATACGGGTGCTGGGAATTGAACCTGGTTCCCCTGGAAGAACAATCAGTACTCTTAACCGCTGAGCCATCTCTCCAGACCCTGGGTTAGCTTTTTCAGTGAAAACTTTTTTTTTTTTTTTTGTTTTGTTTTGTTTTTCGAGACAGGGTTTCTCTGTGTAGCTTTGCGCCTTTCCTGGAACTCACTTGGTAGCCCAGGCTGGCCTCGAACTCACAGAGATCCGCCTGGCTCTGCCTCCCGAGTGCTGGGATTAAAGGCGTGCGCCACCACCGCCCGGCTCAGTGAAAACTTTTAAAAGATATATATCTGGCTGTCCTGGAACTTGCTATGTTGACCAGACTAGGCTAAAAACTCAGAGATCTGTCTGTTTCTGCACTGTCCCCAAGTGCTGTGACTAAAGGCATGTACCACCACTTAAGATATACTTTTTAATTATTTATTTTATGTGTATGAGTGTTTTACCTGTATGTACATCTGTGCCCTGTGTGCATACCTGGTGCCTATGGAAGCCAGAAAAGGGCATTAGATCTCCTAGAACTGGAGGTAGAGACAGTTGTGGGCCACCATAGGGTGCTGGGAATTGAACCTTGGTCCTCTGCAAGAGTAACAGTGCTCTTTTTACTGCTGAGCCATCTCTCCAGCCCTTCAGTGAATCTTTTTCAGGCTTGAAGTTAATTGTATGTAATGGAGAAACAGAAATAAAGAGACTTCACGTTTAAACCAAGTATGTAAAAAGTTCAAGTATGTAAAAGTTCAATCCCTAATATTATGTCTACTGGGTAGCTTCTACTTGCCTGCTTATGTGTCTGTATCAGCAGTTCTCAGCCTGTGGGTCACAACTCCTTTGGGAGGTTGAATGATCCCTTCATGGGGGTCACATATCAGATATTTACATCATGATTCATAACAGTAGCAGAGTTAGTTATGAAGTAGCATCAAAAATAATTTTGTGGTTGGGGTCACCACACATGAGGAGCTGTATTAAAGAGTCCCAGCATTAGGTAGATGAAGGACCACTGCTCCAGACCACCACATCTTTGAGGCTCCCTCAGCATTGTCAATTTCACTTTCTATACCTGACATTATTTTATTCCTTTGTTGGCCCTCCTCTATGAGTCTGGAGAACTTGATGTTCGTGACTCTTTCCTATTCATTTTGTATCTCTAGGTAAAAACATTTGCTAGCTGAATAAAGAGGTGGAACTGTGATGTCACAGAAAGGGCAACGAACCTGGGGCTCGAGTGTCAGCTTTGTTACTAAGTGATTGCATGACTTTGAACAAGTTCCTTCACTGATCTGGGTCTCAATTTCCTCATCTGTAAAATGAGAATAAAAATACAACCCTCTTCCCCAGGGTTATGGAGATGAAATGAGGTAACAGAACTCACCAGCTGCTCTCCCTGTTTGTGCCCTGCCCTAGCAAAACAGCCTGGACTATTGTTCCTGTCATTTGGATCTCATTTGCTCTGTCTCCTGGTGAGAGCCAAGCTGAAATCTGTTGCCTTGTTGGAGGGGACATTTGTAGAAGCGGCATACATATCATCCAGGTGGCCTCTGTGTTGCTGGAAGGACAGAGACTAAAAGAGAGGAATATGTCAGGCTGGAGAGAGATGTACTTTTATATCCCTTAAAGCTGAAGGAGAACCCAAGGTGGGGAGAGTGTGGCAGAGCAGCTCTCCATCATGTGCTGATGGGTCTAAGCTCCCTAAGCCCAGGCCTTCATCACCATTTGGACAAATGCCTCTTCTATAAGGCCCCTCTCATTCATCTACCGTCATAATGTCAGTGCCTTAGGCTGACATGATTAACTCTTATCATGACTATCAAAGTGTTCAAAAAGGATGAGGGGAAGTAAAAAAAAATGGCAAATGCTATATAAAAGAGATGATATTCAGAATGATTTTAGGCATAGCTACCTCAAGAGATGTCTATCAATTCCTATATGAAATGTCTTTCTAGAAGATCTACTAACATTGCTCTTTTTGCAATATAAGGGAAACTTTCCCATCCAAAAGCACGTAGCTGAGGGAGGCCCTAGAAGCTGTAACTGATAGTTTTTAGTGTTTTCTTTGCTTTCCGTTTATTAAGTGAATTTATTTAGCTGTATGGACTGGGTCTCAGGAGATAAGTGGTCAAGGCAAGGTGCTGAGAAGGGGAAGAAAAGGAGACTGAGGCTAGTGGAATTCCTCCTCAAAGGCTAAAGTCAGTCCTGATGTTAAAGCTAATGACGTTTTCATTTTGCCAAGCTTAAAAAAAAAATATTTTGTGTTCAGATGGCACCTTTAATCATGAATAACTTTTGGCTGACTTCCAGGCAGATTCTTCTGGCACAGAGAACTCTGAGATCACACACTGTGTTCAGAGCAGAGAAGAAAATTTTCATCCACTTCTGAAATATAGAGGAGGGGAAATGGAGCATATTTGAACAGTTTCATAACAAAACCATACCAGGGTAAAAAAAAAAAAAAAAAAAAAAAGGAAGAGCATCCTAGCTATTTGGAGTTTAGAAAGGTACTATTCTAATTATTAAGTGGCATTTTTTCACTCTCAGAGTGTTACACAATAAATTAAGTAGCTTGCATAAATCCAATGGCAATCTTCTATTTCAAATATATAAATAAAAGCAGATAGATTTTGTGATTTATCTAAGGCTAACTGAAGAAAGGAGGGAGGCAAAAAAAAAAAAAAAAAAAAGCACCTCCCAAAGTAGCAGGTTGTGACCCAGGAGTTTGAGCTCTTAAAGCTGAATTTAATCCACACTCAGGCCAAATATAATCCTCCAGTATGGAAGTGGTCCAGGACACCAGAGCTAACATTTTTTACCTTTGCCAAAGAGCCAGAGGCAGTTAAATGACAAGCAATCAGAACATTGATTCTGTTTCCCAACTGAAAGAAAAGCCAGCATCATGTGATAGGCACTTCCCACCATGGTAGGACAGATTTAAGCATCTTAAAGGGAATGTTCTGTTTCTGGACATCCCCATAGCCTCTTGTACCACTCATTCCTTGGAAGTCTACTCAACAGTCTGTTTAAATTAGGGTTTTGGCTCATACAATTTTTGGTGGCAAGGTTGAATCATTGCTGTCTTAGTTAGGGCTACTATTGCTGTGATAAAACACCATGACCAAAAGCAACTTGGGGAGGAAAGGGGTTATTTCACTTCCAGTTCCATACACCAGCTAATAATCAAGAGCAGTGAGGGCAGGGACTCAGGCAGGGCAGGATCCTGGAAGCAAGGGCTGATGCAGAGGCCATGGAGGAGTGGAGCTTACTGGCTTGCTCTCCCTGGCTTGTCTCAGCCTGCTTCCTTATAGAACCCAGGACCATCTGCTCAGAGATGGCATCACCAACAATGGAATGGGCCCTTCCACATCAATCCACAAACTAAGGAAATGCCTTACAGGTTTGCCTACAGCCTGAGCTTATGAAGGCATTCCCCCCACCTCCCTTCTTTTGGGGGCAGTTTCTTAGACAATGTTTCTCTATATAATAGTTCTGGCTGTAGACCAGGCTGGCCTTGAGCTCACAAGGGATCCACCTGCCCCTGCCTTCCAAGTGCTAGGATTAAAGGTGTGCACCACCACCACTGTCAAAGGCATTTTCTTAATTGAGGTTACCTTCTCTTAGGTGACTTTAGCTGTTTTAAATTGACATAAAACTATCCAGCACACTTGCTTTATGCCATGTATCAACCTGGAGCATTTGACTTATACTGTGTTACTTTTTCACTCCATCCCCCTAAACCTTAGGTATGAGAAATACTCTGTATTTTAGAAACTGAAACCCCATCACAAACTGATGAAAAGTGGTCCAGGCAAAAGCTGCAGTAGAAACATAAAAGCCATTATCTTTTCCATACTTTTGTCTCTTCACTTTCATTTTGTTTGGGAATGGACATGGACACCTGTGAGCAAACGTACACCAACTTGCCCTTGAGGGATTGTTCTGCCTTTTGAGTTATCAAATGTGAATACTTTTGGCATTCAGATATGGTAAAGTAGAGACTGCTGGGAAGTCAGCCACAAATTAGAGTTGATCTTCCAACATCTTCTACCTGAAGGAGCAGTTCAGGAGATTAAAATTAATGAGCCCTGCTCCAGAGCTGCTCTAGCTTTTGAAACACATTTCAACTCAAGAGACAGAAGAAAGCATCTCGAGGATTCTGAAAGAATTCTCGTGTGCTTTTGAAATTTGTTTCCTTTAAAGCTTAACCCTGTCTGTATTTTCAGATTCTTTATCTCTTTACTTTGTATCTAGTCTGTACACATTTTGATTTTGATTGTTTCTGGGGCCTGTCTCAGCTCAGGACTTCTTTTTGTTGTTGTTGTTTTATTTTTTTCAAGACAAGAGTGTCTCTGTGTATCCCTGGCTGCCCTGAAACTCTCTGTAGACCCGGCTGGCCTTGAACTCAGAGATCCTCTTGCCCCTGCCTCCTGAGTGCTGGGACTAAAGACGGGAATCACCAATGCTGGCCTAACTCAAAACACTTTTAAGAAAAGCAGAACCGGGGCCGGGGGTGGGGGTGGGTGGGGGTGGGGTGGCGCACACCTTTAATGCCTGCACTCAGGAGGCAGAGGCAGGAGGATCTTTGTGAGTTCGAGGCCAGCTTGGTCTACCGAGCGAGGGCCAGGAAAGGCGCAAAGCTACACAGAGAAACCCTGTCTCGAAAAACCAAAATAAATAAATAAAATAAAGAAAAAAGAAAAGCAAAGCAGAACCACCTCAGGAGTATGGAAAGTGGCGACTGCGGAGGCTAATCAATACACAGAGCTACTGGGGTAGGCTTTGCTAGGGCTTAAATCAGCTTGTCAACTCAAACACAATGGGCTTTGTTACTCCAGTGTGAAGAGGAAACAGCAGTTTTTGGCCTCCTCGGACTGTATTGTAGAGCAGGATGGCAATTCCAGGCACAGGTTAGCTATTCAGCGGTCCCCGGCAAGTTAATTAGCTGTTTCTGCAATGCATGGAAATGTTCAGCATTTTTATACTGAAGCTGGTCTCCGAGCTTTAAGTTTGGAGGGAGGGGACTACGTGTGCGGAAAAGGGTCTGTCAGGGAAACAAATAGTGGCTTTTTGGCGAGAGAACCCCACACCTATGATTTACCTCAGAAATCACACTCACTATACTTCCAGAAATTTTTTTTTTTTTTTTTAATGAGTACTAGAACTGGAGGGCTTGCTGAGATGCCTCACTATTTACTTGAGCGTTGAGTTATTCTGGGTTCAAAAGTCCTACAGTGGGAAGCAGAGTAGCGGCAAAAATGACTCCCCAAGAAATGCCCGAGGTTCAGATACCCGTAGGGAGTTGCGGGGGGGGTCATGGGCACCTTGTCTGGATAGGAACAGTCGTGCAAGTGGGTATGGCGACCTTTGCTGTACCCGACGATTTAACCCAGGGGTAGGAGAGGGCGAACGCAGCAAGGTGAAGAGGTGTGTGGGGAGGAACTCTGCCCTGCGACTTCCAATGGAGCCGAAGAGCGTGCGCCCAGCCAAGTGACAGCACGCCCCGCTGCCACCGCTCCCCTCCCCCGCGGCCAGTCTCCAGGCAGAAGAGTCTAGCGCCAGCCCGTCCTCCCCCTCGTCACTAGTCCGGGCGGCCCGAGTCACAGCGGGAGCCCCGCCAGTCTCCGGGCAGCTTGAGCCCCCGAGCGCTCGCCCAGCCTGTCAGTAACCGCCGTTTGCGCCTTCTTTCTTTCTCCACAACCCCTCCTCTTCCTCCTCTTTTCTTTTCCCCTTCTGCCTTTGTCCCGCTTGGTAACTGAGGTCCGACCAATCGCCGCCTTACCGGCCGGCGCCGGCTCTCTTCTGATTGGCCCGCGCGGGGCGCGCAGCCGTCTCCGCTCCTCAGCTGGAGCAGGGCAGACAAAAGACGCAGGCTCGGGCTCCGGCAACCGGGCTCAGCCAATCAGCGTCAGCCCCCGTCTCCTGGCTGAGCTCGCGTGCGCCCGGCTCTGACTCCTGGCGAGCGGCCAGCGCCCGGGCTGGACCATTCGGAGTGAGGCTGGGGGTAGAGACAGAGGTTGACCAAAGAGTAGAGTCTGACCCGGGCACGGGGAGAGTTAAAAATCGGAGTGGAGGGCTAGAGGAGGGAGTCTTCCTCAGGCGCTTGACGATCTTCGCACGTCAAGATGGTACGGCGTGGAAAGGCCCGTCGTGCTGTCGGCTGTTCCCCCTGCCCCGCGCGGTTGGGTGGCGCCCCAGCGGGGGTGGGGAGGGAGGGCGGGGGAGGAGGTCCCCTCCGCGCAGTTAAAATGAAACTCTAGTGGTTGGCTCCCCGGCAGAGCGTGAGGGGAGCCGGCGCTGGCGGGGATACCTCTCCTCCCCGCGCACAGCCGAGCTGACTGACTGGACTGTCCAACGGGTCGCCATCCCGAAGCTGCGGCAGCTTGGGTTCCCAGGCTGACGCGAACAGAGCCCGAGCCCCAGTCCCAGAGGGAATCGCTCTCTGCAGACCAGTGGGACCCCGAAACTTGAACGCAACCCCCCCCCTTTCCAGCCTTTGTCACTCCCCCAGCTTTCTCCCAACGCGTTCTTTTTTCTTTTTTTTTTTTTCCTCCTCTCCCATTCTCTCTCCTCCGAAGGACACAAAAGTGGCTTCCGCTGAAAGATTAGGAGGCGGTGGGGAGCTTTTCCCTTCGGAGAGCGATTGTGTAGGAAGGATTTTTCGGGAAGCGGCTTTTTAACACCACTGCTCTCTGCTTTCCGAGCCTCTCTGTAAGCCTCTGAGGTAAAACCCCGTAGCTTTGAAAGTTCGGGGCATTTTGTTGGGTGCTGTAGGAGGAGAGAGGGGGAGGATCTTGTCCTCATCCCAGTAGTTGGCTGGACTTGTACTGGCCGTTGGAAACCCCGAAGTACATTTCCGTTTGGAACTTTAGCAAATATATATATTTAGATTTTGAAATACCAGATAAAAGATATATATGCTTTCTATATATTTCCTGACGACCTGCCCCTGACAGCGCGATGTACAATACGGTGTGGAGTATGGACCGCGATGACGCAGACTGGAGGGAGGTGATGATGCCCTATTCGACAGAACTGATATTTTATATTGAAATGGATCCTCCAGGTATTTGGGAGCAAACTTTTAATTTTTTTTGAATGGGTCTGATTTGTTCTTAACAAAACCCCGGTGATGTTTTCAGGCCAGAAGTATTCTTGGGTGCGCCAGGTTCGGGATGAGGGGCAGATTGCAGTTAAAGCTGCAGTAAAACTGCTCTGGCTTATACCTTTAAAGTTTGCAGTTAGGACCCTGATCCCATTGTCCGGAGAAGGTGGGGGTGGGGGGACTGGAGTGGGGGAGGGAGGAAAGATCAGTTTTTGGCTTTGCCTTTGCATGTCATTCAGGTTTTTGACGGGCCTCCACTTTTTTTTTTTTTTTAAATAATTCAAGATTTCTACCTGCAAGGGATGTTTTATAATCCCTTCATGAAGACAGTCTTTCCCTTTGTGAGAATTCCTTAAAGCTTATACTTTAATGCAGTTGTCTGATTTGGTTCGTTGTATTTTACCTTGGTTAACTTCAGAAACTGAGTTGCCTTTGTGATTCTTCATTTTAAGACTCCGTGTTTCTCTCATAGAAGCCAAATGCCGGTTAGTGATTTTCAGGGATTGGGCGGTCTTATTCATTCATGGCCTTAGTCTGAGGTTCTTTCCTTCTGTGCATATAGTCTCTAGGTTTGCATGCAGTATTTTATTACTCGTTAAGTAATTTATAGTGATTTAACTTAGTTTGGGTGTCAGAATTGATATAATTTTGACTCTTAAAAATAAAGACCCTTTCTCTTTCCTCTGAATGGGATATACACAGAGATGGGGCAGGTTTCTGTACCTGTACATGGGAAATGTATATATAATATATTTTTATTTGAGAGCTTTTTCTGAGGCCATTAGAGATATTTTGTGTCCCTGATAGGGAAGAGGAAAGAAAGGGAAATGGAAAAGTTTTTTTTGTTCTGTAAAGTACGCCTCATTTTAGGTTATTATAGCTGTCAGATATTCAAACCTTCCTTGCAGTTACCGACAGTGCTTTATGTAATGATTTTGAATAAGCAGAGGGCCTTTGTGATTCCTTGTGTTAATTGAGGATGAATTCGTTGTCTTTTTTAAATGGGTTATAGTTAAACCTACAGAATAACGTGTTTGTCATTAGGGAACCTTGCTTATTATAAGACTGTGTATTTTTGGAAACGTTTGAAAAGAATGAAGTCCATGCAAGTATAATGAAGTATAAATGTCTCGTAGAAGGTATGTAGTAATTATTTCTAGTGTCCTTGTGAATGGAGAAGTATCTTCTTTAAAAATTAGTGATAGTGTTAAATGATGCCTTAAAAACTAATACTAATATTGAATAACCCTTTTTTGAAAACTCTTAATTATCACTAAGAATTTTTCTCCTTTTCTTTGTTTTAGAACTGTCTTGGTTTACTTTTGTAAATGTGGTTGTAATCCACACGCAGCTTTTCAGTGTTCTGTAAAGTTTGTAAGATTTGCCATCCATCTATTGTGTGTTTTCTCCTTTGTTTCCCCCAGTGGTAAAGCGTTGCTTCTGTTAGATACATTTGTCATTCATGTGTTCAGAAATCTAGTATACCCCAGGTATCTCTCCTGTAAAGGGTAAACGATGCTATGTATCTGTATTTATAAGAATTATCTATGCACATTGCCTTAGGGTCCTACTGGATCATACAGTATCTTGCCTTCCATACATACAAAGGGGATTTGTTGGGTGGGGGAGTTGAGTAGAGAGGAGGGTAGAAAATGAAGAAGGCACTAATGATTGAAAAATTTTAACCTTAGAGGAAAATATTGGTCAAGTGGAATATATTTTATTTATTTATTTATTTATTTATTTATTTATTTATTTATTTATTTTTGAGATTGACTCTCACAATATAGCTCAGGCTAGCCCGTAACTCTGTGTGGCTGGGCTCTCAAACTTGGCATTCCTTCTGTCTCATCCTCTGAGGTGCTGAGATTACAGGCATGTGCCACAATGTTTGGCCCAGAAATTATTTTTCAGAAAACTGACCATTATAATTATGCAAAGATGTGGGCTTTAATATGGTTGTATAGAAAATTCTGACCCAAACTTTATTTTTCATCGAAATAAACTTTTGAGTTTAAAATATTTATTCTTGAATAAAATTCTGTATACTAAATATTCAGAACACTGAAAATATGTTTATATTGTTATCTTTTGTTTTGCATCCTTACTAAAGAATATGGTGTTTCCAATATTTAAAAAAGAAACTGCTTTTGAATATGCTGAAACATTGACTATAAAATTAATTTTCGGCTGGGCAGTGGTGGCACATGCCTTTAATCCCAGCAGGGGCAGGTGGATCTCTGTGAGTTCAAGGCCAGCCTGGACTACAGAGTGAGTTTCAGGAAAGGCACAAGGCTACACAGAGAAACACTGTCTCAACCCCCTCCCCCCCAAAAATTAATTTTTGTTCTTTCTTTTTTAAATTTTTGAGGCACTAGATGGCTAGCATGGAACTAACAGAAATCTACCTGCCTCTGCCTCCTGAGTACTGGATTAAAGGCCATCACACCTGGCCTAAAGAGGGAAAAAAATGTGTGTGTGTGTGTGTGTGTGTGTGTATAAACTTTTTTTTTAAGTGGGAAAAAATGTGTGTGTGTGTATAAACTTTTTTTTTGCATGTGCATTACATTTTTTCTTTATTTAAATTTTTTGTGTGTGCCAGATCATATTTTATTTAAATTATCAGAAACCATCTGGGCAGTGGTGGCACATGCCTATAATCCCACCCAGCACTTGTGAGACAGGGGCAGGCAGGCAGGATCTCTGAGTTCAAGGCCAGCCTGGTCTACAGAGTGAGTTCCAGGACAGCCAGGAGGCTACACAGAGAAACCCTATCACAAAAACAAAACAAAACAAAACAAAACAAAAACAAAAAACAAAAACCCAGTTAAATAAGACTTTTTTTTAAATAAACTAATATACAGTGATATTTACTTTTTTTCTTTTAGAGTTCTATGTGTGTTTTGACCATATTCAATCCCCTACCAACTCCTCTCAGTTCCAACCCCAAATTCCTACCCATATAACTTCATATCCTTTAATGGAAATAATGCTAACTTTAAGTTAGGGTTTAGAATATTTTAAACTGTGAGTAAATTATCAATGAGATGATTGGCAGAATGTTTGTATCTGTCTTTTTCCTAACCTGCCACCCTAAGAAAAGTTCTTCCTTCTTTCTAGAACTGGGTGAAAGCTTACTGTTTTCCCATTTCTGTTCTGTCCAGTCTATAGTTTTTGTTTGTGGGTTATGTCTGTGTACCACATGCACATCTGGTGCCCTCCGAGGCCAGAAAAGGACATTGGATTCCCTCGAACTGAAGATACAGTTACGAGCCATGATGTGGGTGCTAGGAATTTAATCCTTGGTCCTCTGGAAGAGCAAAAAGGCTCTTCACTACATTTTGTGTGTGTGTGTGTGTTTGTTTGTTTTTGTTCTTTTTTTTGTTTTGTTTTGTTTTTGACTTTTTGGAGACAGGGTTTCTCTGTGTAGCTTTGAACCTTTCCTGGATCTAGCTCTGTAGACCAGGCTGGCCTTGAACTCACAAAGATCCGCCTGCCTCTGCCTCCTGAGTGCTGGGATTAAAGTGTGCACCACCACCGCCCAGCTCTTCACTACATTTTTATTGTTAAACTATCATGTGATGGTTTACCTACAATGGTACAATGATAAATGTTGTGATTTTTTTAAAAAAAATCTTCTGTTGGCGCAGGCCTTTAATCCCAGTATTCAGGAGGCAGAGGCAGGCGGATCTCTGAATTCCAAACCAAACCTAGTCTACAGAGTGAGTTGTAAGACAGCCTGGGCTACACAGAGAGAGCTAGTCTAGAAAAAAACAAACAAAAATCTTTCAAATTGTTTCTTTCGCCAATTTAAAAATAAAAGCCCCAGATTGCTTACCCTTGCATGTAAATCCTACTATTTTTGCTTCCTAATTTTCTAGTCCATTTTTTCTTCTGGAGCCCATCGTAGCGTCTATAGATTTTTCTTTCTTTTCTTTTTTCTTTTCTTTTCTTTTTTTTTTTTGCTGTGACTTGAATGTGTGATTTTGTCCTCCTGTCACCTAATGGTCACTTGTCAAAAGTTTATATATGTTTCAAACTCACATCAGATGCTTTTTTTTTTTTTTTTTTTTGGTTTTTCGAGACAGGGTTCCTCTGTGTAGCTTTGCGCCTTTCCTGGAACTCACTTGGTAGCCCAGGCTGGCCTCGAACCCACAGAGATCCGCCTGCCTCTGCCTCCCAAGTGCTGGGATTAAAGGCGTGCGCCACCACTGCCCGGCCAGATGCTTTTTTTAAATTCCCATAATATATATTCCCTAGTGCCCTTTGTTAGAAGATGTCCTTCCTTTTCCATTTCTTTTAGAGTACTTCTTAGATGGAATTTCTTTATCATGTTTAGAGTGGCTGCTGCATTTATTTATGTATATTTTGCCCTATGGAATTATCTTCCTACTTGGTTGGAAGCTTCTTAGCTTGTTTAGGGTCTTGGAAGTAGAAGACAATTTAATCAATGTATGTTGAACTAATAGATAACTAAGGAGCACTATTTGTTTCTAGATTTAGGTGCTTTTTGCTTAAAGTTCTTGGCAACTTCATTCCTTGGCTATTGCAATATCCTAACTTTTGAGTTAGTTTATTTCTTAGGGCTCTTAATTGGAATATTATCAATATTTTTATGTTGATTTTAGTCTGAACTATAAATGTAAAGGTTTGTACCTATTATCGCCTTAAAAACTCTTCCAGCTGGGTGGTGGTGGCAGTGGAGCACACCTTTAGTCCCAGCACTTGAGAGTCAGGCAGATCTCTGTGAGGTCGACGCCAGCCGGGTCTACAGAGAGAGTTCCAGGACAGCCAGAGCTACACAGAGAAACCTTGTCTCGAAAAACCAAAGAATTGAATCTAAATAGGAGCTTAATATCTTTTTGAAAAAATTAATTATATTGATTGATTGATGTGTATGTGTGGGTGTACCTGTGGCAGCTAGAGGACAGTTTACATGAGTTGGTTCTTTTTTTCACCATGTGACTCCTAGAGATCAAACTCAGGTTGTCAGGCTTGGCAGCAAGCATCTTTACTCACTGAGACATCTTTGTGGCCTGGATTTGATATTTTAATGTTCTTGTATTTTCTGGCAGCTGTAGAGATACTATTTACATGAGATGTAAAACTACCTTCGAAATGTTAAGATTAGGGTTAGAAATACAGTTCAGAGTGCTTCTCTGTTATATAGGATACCCTGGGTTTGATCCCCAACATAAGGTAAACTGGGTGTGGTGATGTAGATCTGTAATTCCAGGTAGAGGTAGAAGATGAAGTTGTCAGGAAGATCACAGCTACACAGTGAGTTTTGACTAGCCTGGAATAAGAGATCTGTCTCAAAAAAAGAGAACAAATAATATTAAGAGGTTTTTTTGTTTGTTTGTTTGTTTGAGACAGGGTTTCTCTGTGTAGCTTTGGTGCCTGTTCTGGATCTCACTCTGTAGACCAGGCTGGCCTTGAACTCATAGAGATCCGCCTGCCTCTGCCTCCCAAGTGCTGGGATTAAAGTGTGCGCCACCACCGCCCAGCAATATTAAGAGTTAGGGTTGTGGGCTAGGCTGGCAAGATGGCTCAGCAGGAAGAAGTTCTTCCTGACAGTGTCCAGCCTCATAGCCTAAGTTTGATTCCTAGGATCCACATGGTAGGAGAAAACTTCCATAAGTTGTCTCTGATTTCTACCTGTGCGCTGTGGCACATGTGCCCCCCACATACACATGTGCGGGCACATGCACTAAGTAAATAAATGTAAAAAAGAAAAGAATAATTAAGCTGGATGTGGTGGTGCATACTATTATCCCCAGCATTTGGGAGGTAGAAGGAGGAGGATCTCTGTGTTCAAGGCCAGTATGAGCTACACTAGAAGTTCCAGGACAGTCAGGGGTACATAATAAGACCCTATCTCGTAATGCTTGGGGGGGCACTCACCAACCTAAGACCGAGCGCCTGTGTGGCCTGGGCAGGCGTCTCTATGACGGGTAAAGTGACCTGCTGATGTCCCACGCAACCTAAGTCAGAAGCTCATTTTTTAGTAAAAGGGGGACCTGTAGGGCCCTGGCCCCCGTTTTGGGTAACTGTTGCCTTGCTTGCTGACCTTGACCTTGATATCCTCCCTGTGCTAATTCCCTGCCGGGTTTCAACCTCCTGAATGCTTAAGGGAAGTTCCTTGTCTGTGTATCCTGCATAATGGGCAACATTGGTTGCGAACTTCTGCCCTCTGGGGTTCTCCCATTGTGCTGTAAGCCTGTATTTAAGACCTCCTCCCTCCTTCAATAAATGGCATTCGGCATTAAACAAACAAACAAAACAAAACAAAAATCTCAGGAACTGAGAGGCATGCTATCAGGCCTGCATGCACTCTCTCCAGCAACAAGCATCAATCTCCCAATTTGATGACAGGCTAAATACAACTTCCAGACATAATTAAAAGACATATCAATAATCCTGCTTAAAAAAAAAAAGACTCTGTCTCAAAAGCAAAACAGAGAGAGAGAGAGAGAGAGAGAGAGAGTTTTAAAATAGTGGCACACACAGAATAAGCAAACAAAATATGGCCAGTAAGTATCTTGCTTACTCCTGAAGTGCATATGTGTATTGGGGTTACTAGCCAAGCAGTTGCTGACTAGGCTCTCAGAGAGCCTCATCTTTGATATACGAGCTATTGTAGGATTGAACTATACACGATTGATCCTAGAGTCATAGGATCAACGTTTATAGATAGAGCTCAGATGAAGCCTGAGATTGGTGGCGTATTATATCTTATATTCTCAGCACTCAGAAGGCTAAGGCAGGAGGATCTAGAGTTCAAGGCTATTTTGGGTTACTTATCTTGGGTTACTTGTTCTTCTTGGGAGGAATAAGAAGAAAAGGCATGGTCCATAAACTCAACACTTGAATTTTGACATTAATTTTAAAAAAACTATCTGCACCACGCTCATACCCAATACCCAAAGAGGCCAGAAAAGTGCATTAGATCTTTTGGAACCCAGGAATTAGACAGTTGTGAACCATCATGTGGATGCTGGGAATTGAATTCAGGTCTTCTGCAAGAGCAGCCATTGCTCTTAACTGCCAAGGCATCTATCTCTCCAGCCCCAAACATTGTTATTATTTTGACTATAGAAAAATGTAATGAATGACTCCTTTTTTTGGATTAAATGACAGAGCCCTTAAGACTCTAGACCTTTTTGGTTCTCACCAAGATAATTTTTGAAATTATATCTAGAGTAGCAGTATTTCCTTAATAGATAATTAGATTTTTTTTACATTTATATATTTATATGTGTGTGTTTGTGTGTATACACGAACGAACGTGTAGGGATCCGTGGTGCTCATGTGGTGGGCAGAGGCCTCAATCCTAGGAGTTTGGTTCTCTCCTTTTTTTTTTTTTTTTTTGGTTTTTTGAGAGAGGGTTTCTCTGTGTAGCTTTGCGCCTTTTCCTGGATCTTGCTCTGTAGACCAGGCTGGCCTCGAACTCACAAAGATCCACCTGCCTCTGCCTCCCGAGTGCTGGGATTAAAGGCGTGCACCACCACCGCCCGGCCCGGTTCTCTCCTTTTACCGTGTGGGTCCCAGGGATCAAACCCCGGTTGTCAAGCTTAGTGGACTCTGCCTTATCCACTGGGCCATCTCACTGACCTGAAAATTAATATTTTTAATTATTAGTCAAAATACAAATATAGTAATGTCTAGAAAAATAGTTCGTGCTGGAGCTACGGCTCAGGCAGAACACTTGCTGAGTATGTGCAAAGCTCTTTGTTTGATTTCCCAATTCCTGCTTCCCAAAGTTCTCAGTTTCTTTTGTCTCAGTATTCTAGTTCTTAAAAAGTGTTGAGAACATCAAAGAACTTCTGTTTAAGTGGATCATGCTTTTGTTGTTTAAGAGTCTGTGTAGCACAGGCTAGACTTGACTCACTATGTATGCCAGACTGTCTTTAATTCATGGTAATCTTACTGCCTCTTGCCTCCTTAGTGCTGGGATTAGAGGAGTATACCAATATGGTTTTAAGCTTTGTGCCTTTCCTGGAACTCACTTTGTAGACCAGGCTGGCCTCGAACTCACAGAGATCCGCCTGGCTCTGCCTCCGAGTGCTGGGATTAAAGGCGTGCGCCACCACCGCCCGGCTTAAGCCAGTGGTTCTCAATCTGTGGGTCATGACCCCTTTGGGGGTTGCAAATCAGATATCCTGCTACATTATATGTACATTATGTACATTATGATTCGTAACAGTAGCAAAATTACAGTTATAAAGTAGCAATGAAATAATTTTGTAGTTTGGGAGTCACCACAACATGAGAAACTATATTAGGGTCACAGTATTAGGAAGGTTGAGAACCACTGCTTTAAATGAGTTATATTTACTGGTTTTGGAATAAAAATTCAAAAAAATAAAATACTTAATTCAAGCCAAGTGTGGTGGCACATACCTGGAATCTCAGTACTTTGGTGGTGGAGACAGGAAAATCAGAAACTTGAGGATATCCTCTGCTACAAAAGGAGTTGGACAGCAGCCTGGGCTACATGAGACCCTATCTCTAAAATAGAAAAAGAAAAACATGAATTCATTTAAAAATAAAAGAGCATGACATACTAATATTTTAAAATGAAAAACAGAAACTAAAATTTGCGAGTTGATGCACTCCTTTAATCCCAGTGCTTGGGCTACAGAGGCAGATGGATCTCTGTGAGTTCGAGGCCAGCCTGGGCTACAGAGTGAGTTCCAGAAAAGACTCCAAAGCTACACAGAGAAACCCTGTCTCGAAAAAAAAAAAAAAAAGACAAAAAAACCCCACCCCAAAACAACTAAAATTTGTAACAACTAAAATTTGTTTCTAAAAACAAAACAAAAATTAGTGAGAAAAATGTTATTCTATGTTTTTGCATGCTTTTAACATGTAGCTTTATAGCCAGATATTCACATGATTGCTCTTGCTCTTGGTCCATTGAGATACCATTTATCATAGCCTATGGAAAATTCTACAGATATGAGAGAATGGGAATAAAGAAGACAGCCAGGCAGAGGAGGCTCATGCCTTTAATTCCAGCATTCAGGAGGCAGAGGCAAGCAGATCTCTGAGGAAACCAGTCTGGTCTACAAAGTGAGTTTCAGGATAGCCAGGGCTACACAGAGAAATCCTGTCTTGAAAAAACAAAACAAACAAAAGTTATATTATTTGTTTGGGTGTGTGTCTGTGTCACAGTGTATGTGTAAGAGGACAATTTGTGGGAGAGGATTTTCTCCTACCATGTGGGTCCCAGGAACTGTTCTCAGGTCCTCAAACTTACTTCAGCTTTAACTGGCGTCTTTTTGTTTGTGGCTGTGCTTTTTTTGAGACAGGTTTTCATGATGTAGACAGGGCTGGCCTTGAATTTACATCCATCCTTTTGCCTGACTCCTGAATGCTGAGATTATAGGCATGAGCTCCCATGCCCGGCTTTTTTTGTTTGTTTGTTTATTTGTTTGAGAGAAAGCCTCATGTATGCCATAATGGTTTTAAATTTGATACTACCCTGAGAATGACCCTTGATTTTCTTTGCTTCACTTGTTGAGTGCTAGGATTATAGGTGAGCCCAGGTTATGTGGTGTTTAGGATTAAATGTAGGGTTTTGTTATGCAAAGCAAGCATTCTGCTAACTGAGCTACATACATCTCCAGAACAAACTCCCTCCCCTACTTTTTGGTTTGTTGTTTTTTAAGAGATTTATTGTTTTTATTAATGTGTTTGTGTGTGCATGCACATTCTCATGTGTCTGCATAGCTTGTATGTAACACGTGTTTACAGGAAGTCAGAGGGCAACTGCTCCCTTGGAGCTGGAGTCAGGAGACGCTGTGAACCAACTGGCAGGAGCAGTTAAGTGCCTTAACTGCCTAGCCATCTTTACAGCTCTGGTTTGTTTGCTTTCAAGACAAGGTCTCATAGCAGTCCACCTGGCTTTATTTTATTTCATTTTGTTTTTTTTTTTGAGACATGATTTCATTATGTAGCCTTGGCTTGCTTTGAACTCCCTGTATAGACAAGGCTGGCCTTGTACTCACAAAGATCTGCCTGCATCTACCTCCACAGTGCTGGGGCTAGAGGCTTGTGCCACCACACCTGGGTCCAAGCTGTCTTTGAACAGGTGATTCTCTTGTCTCCACCTCCTAGATTCTGGGATTACAAGTGTAATGAATCTCACTCAAGTCAGTATCATTTTAAAAAATGATATTGTAGTGTGGAATAAATGGTGCAAAAGGTGTACCAATTTTTAATATTTTATGAAAATGACTAGTCATTGTTTTCATTTCATATATTATAGTTTATCCAACTATGTTTCATTAGAAGTATGATAACTCTTCCATTTGATGCTTTCTAAACTTCTCATCACTGTTTTGATACTAAATAGTTTTACATTTTTTCTTAGAATGTAAAAATGCTGGGCTATCTTTATGGTTTTTGTATTTAACAAGATAGGTAGAAAAAGAACTACAGGGTTGGGGATATGACTTAGTTGTCAGAGTGCTTGACTAGTGTTCAAGTCCTAGATTCTATGTCTAGCACTGTGTAAGTTGGGAATGCCTCCAGCACTTAGAGGTAGAGGCTGGAGGACTGATCAGAAATACTGAATTGGAGGCCAGCCTGGGATATATGTGACTCTTACAAAAATTTAATAAATCAGTAAAAAAATAAAGGAATTACAGATATGTTTATGACATGACATAATTTTTTGTTTTAAAAGACAGCCTGAGTAGAAAGAATACAAGCATTAGAAAAAGATGATATGAACTCTGAAACTAGCATGGCTTCTTTTGTGTGTATGTCAATTCATGAATGTGTATGTATGTGTGTAGGTGCATGCACACACGTGTGCATGTGGAGGCCAGAAGTAGACACTGAGTGTCTTCCTTCATATCCTTTGAGACAGAGTCTCTCACTGTACCAGGCACTCACTGATTGGCTATATTGGCTGGCCAGTGAACTCTGAGGATCCACCTGTCTCTATACACTCTGCCCTAGAGTTATAGATGTACAGGATAACACCTTTTTATGTGGGTTCTGGCAATGAGAACTCAGGTCCTCAGGCTTGCGGGCCAAGCACTTTACCAACTGAGCTATTCCCTCAGCCCCATATTATTGTAGACTCAGTACCTGTTTTATGCTTTCTTTGTACTTTTTCTTTTATCCAAATAGCTATTCTTTAAAGCATATACTTTGTTTCACTTTACGCAGGATACCAAGGCTTAAATAGGTTTAAAAACAAGGCTCAGCCGGGCAGTGGTGGCCCACGCCTTTAATCCCAGCACTTGGGAGGCAGAGCCAGGCGGATCTCTGTGAGTTCGAGGCCAGCCTGGACTACCAAGTGAGTCCCAGGAAAGGCGCAAAGCTACACAGGGAAACCCTGTCTCGAAAAACCAAAAAAAACCAAAAAAAAAAAAACAAAACCAAAAAAACCCAAAACAAAACAAGGCTCACAGCAAGTAAAAAAGTGGGTGTGTCTACCTGACTCTAAAATCCAAACTTTTAACCAGTACCTCATACTGGGTTGCTGTGTTTTTTATTTATTATTTTCTCTTCTCTGTAAATTTATCCTGAATTCTACATCTAGGCTAATCCCACTAAAATGTTATTTTCACTGTGTTGTTATTTTACTAACAAAAACTGATAGTTTCTTCCTCTTAAACTTGTTATGTTTGGTCTTTAATAACACAGCACCAGTTTACACTTTTACCACTAATCCTGTCTGCTCCCTTCTAGCCTGATAGCCTGGATATTTTTTTATTCCTATCCCAAAGCTTTTGCTTGTATTGCTTTTTTTGTAGTGCATTCTGTATACCATCACACCATATCTTTAGATCGTGATCCTGTGCTAGACAGCTACCCTTTTTAAAACTCTCCAGTTTAGGGGTTGGGGATTTAGCTCAGTGGTAGAGCGCTTGTCTAGCAAGCGTAAGGCCCTGGGTTCGGTACTCAGCTCTGAAAAAAAAAAAAGACAAAAAAAAACCCCCAACTCTCCAGTTTGGGGGCCTGGAGAGATGTCTCAGCGGTTAAGAGCACTGACTGCTCTTCCAGAGGACCCAGGTTCAATTCCCAGCACCCACATGGCAGCTCACAACTGTCTATAACTCCAAGATCTGACACCCTCACATAGACATATCTGGAGGCAAAACACTAATACAAATAAAATAAAAATAAATAAATTATTTAAAAAAAACTCCAGTTTTAGAGATTCTAGTGCTGTGTGTTATTTCATGTATGTCTGTAGCTTGTTATCTTTACATGAAATCATAGTTCATGAATGTAATTTCATTTATTTCTCCAATAATGTAAGCAACAACTTCTTTTTCTTTATATTTATTTATTTGAGACAGTCTCAGTGTGTAGCCTTGGCTGGTCTGGAACTCCATTATGTAGACAATACTGGCCTTGAACTCACAAGAGAGCCTCCTGATTTTGCCTTCTTAGTGCTGGGATCAAAGGCATGCACCACCAACCACACTCAGCTCGATAATGTCAACTTCTTTATGTGGCTCTCATTTCATCTTTCTCTTTTAGGTGTGAGTATGTGGGGTGTGTGTGTGTGTGTGTGTGTGTGTGTGTGTGTGTGTGTTTGCTGTGGATGTACATGTCTGTGCATGTGTATGCCTGTCTATATGTCTCGTGTGTTTGAAGGGTAGCAGCTGACATTGGATGTGTTCTTAGTTCACTCCCTTCCTCTTTCCTTCATTGTTTGCTGTTCCTTCCTTCCTTCCTTGAGACAAGGTCTCTTAGTGAACTTGGAGCTCACTGGTTGGGTGAACATGAACTCCCTTCCTTGGCAGTGGTTTGAGAGTTAAGCTGCTGTACCTGGCTTTTATGAGGGTGCTGGGAGTCTGAACTCAGATCCTTATGCTTGCGTGGCAAGTCCTGTGAGTGACTGAGCCATCTCTCTAGCACTTGGTTCTTATTTTTGTCTTCTTGTCTTTATATCTGGTGCCCAAATATTTTGTTAATCTTTTGTACTCAACCAGTTTCATTTAAAATGTTGATATTATAATGAAAATTTATTTTAATGAAAGAAATAATTAAAAAGTGCATTACTTTCAGCAAGATTTTATAGTTTGGATTAAAGCTTATTTTTGGAATTGAGAAATTAGAAATGAGTAAATATATTTTTCAGAGTTGTTAAGTTAGTTATAATGCGCAAGGCCAAATGGAGGCTTATGCCACCCAATGTGTTATGCCAATTAGCTTCAGAATATGTAGAACTTGACATGGTAAGATCAACTATCTAGCCCTATTAAAGACCACTTTCCAGTTTTCTTGCTTTTATGTGGTATATTTGTTAAATGTATTTAAATATTTATTTTTATTTTAACTGTATGGGTGTTTTGCCTGCATATGTGTCTGTGCACACATGTGTGCAGTGGTCTCAGAGGCCAGAGGAGGATCACTTGAAGCTGGAGTTATAGAACTGTCTTGTGGGTGCTGGGAATTGAATCCAAGTCCTCTGGAAGAGCAGCAGTGCTTTTAACCATGAGCCATTTCTTCAGCCCCTGATTGTGCATATTTACATGTTTATATAAAGTAAGATCATCTATTCTAATAAAAGAGACAGTAGTAGTCCAAGTTCAGCCCATCAAGTCATCCGATTGTGCATGGACCACATCAGTGTGGGATCTACCCTGTGATCAGGTGTTGAAGAGTGAGAACAAAGCCAGAGTCAGTACCATCCACTGTTATCTACCCTTGGGTGTCCAGAGCATGTAGCCATGCAATCTTGAATTGTATTAATTTTAAAATTTATTACTATTATTACTTTTTTTTTGAGACAGGCTTGGTGGCAGACACCTTGACTCACTGACTCTGTGTAGTCCTGACTATCCTGGACTGTGTAGACCAGGCTGACCTCAAATTCACAGTGATCTGCCTGCCTCTGCCTCCCAAATGCTAGAATTAAAGGTGTCCGTCACCACATCTAGCTAAAATTTTTATTTTTAAACTTATGATAAATCCATCATGACCCAAGATTTATAGTGGTTATATATTGTTTTTAGAAAGATTTTATTGAAACTAATTGATTTAGAGTCTGTTCTTTTTTCTCTTTCATTTGTTTTACTTTGTGTGTGTGTGTGTGCACGCCACACATGTGGAGACCAAAGGACAGCTTTCAGGAGTTGCTTCTCCTCTTCCACCATGTGGCTTCTGGGGATCGAACTCAGGTCCTCAAGCTTGGTGGCAGGCACCTTGACCCACTGAGCCATTTCTCTGTCCCTAGAGTTTGTTTCTGTATTTGACTTTTTTTTTCCCCCCAGATAGGGTTTTGCTATACAGTCCTAGTTGGCCTAGAGCTTGCTACAAAGACTAGGCTCTCCTCAACTCCCTAAGATTTGCTTGCCTCTGCCTCCTGAGTGCTAGCATAAAGACATGCACCCCATGTCCAGTCTGTATTAGATTTTGAATTTCAGTTTTGTAGTGGGGACACTCGGTGGGTTATTTATTAGTAAGCTTTTTTTTTTCTGTTGTTGGGATATGTTTCATAAAAATAATTACTGTTTTCAGGGGCCAGTTGCATAGCTGCTTCAAAATGGTGTAAGAACCAAAATTTTACCTTTCCATGTAACAGGCTTCAGGGTTTGTTCATTTTAGCAGCCTAACAGTTTCAGTAAAAATCTCATATTTTGTTCAATTCATATACTGCTCAAGTCTTCTGTGTTTGAGATTGACTTAACCTTCAGTTTAGTAGCCGAATGGTTGCAGTGATTCCAGACAAAGTCATACACAGCTTCTAAAGGAGGGCGGACATCTGCTTCTGTGCCTCAGTTTCCAGAGAGGAGACTCCAGAACCATTCCCAGACTTCTTTCATGTCCTTTTGTCCAGAGTCAGGTCATGCTGAACCAATAACTGTAGATTACCCTTACACTAATTGTGTCCCTGAAGGTGAAATGGTGTTGGTTTCCCCTAAGGAATACTGTTTAACCTGCAGGGATTCTGTTAGGAAGAACTAAAATTTGGTGATGGGAAACCCATTTTCACTTTGTAAGTTAGAGTTCACAAGGCCAGATAGCGTAGATTAAGAGTTGAATAAAAGGGCCGGGCGGTGGTGGCGCACGCCTTTAATCCCAGCACTCGGGAGGCAGAGCCAGGCGGATCTCTGTGAGTTCGAGGCCAGCCTGGACTACCAAGTGAGTTCCAGGAAAGGCGCAAAGCTACACAGAGAAACCCTGTCTCGAAAAACAAAACAAAACAAAACAAAACAAAAAAAAAAAAAAAAGAGTTGAATAAAAGGACAATAAGGTGGATCAGTGAAGAAGGGCATTTGCTACCAAGCTTGATGACCTGAGTTTGATTCCTGGGATTCCCATGGAGTTGCTCTCCAACTCCCACGCTTGTGCTGTGGTCTTCGAACACACAAATAAGTAAATGATTCAAGAACAAAAAAAGAGGGGCACTGTGAGGTTGCTTGTTGTGCAGGCCTGATGACCTGAGTTTGATCCCCAGAACTCACATAGAGGTGGAAGGAGAGAACTGACTCCATGAAGTTGTCCTCTACACTCAATTAGTACGCCCAATAAACTCTCTGGGTTACCAAGTTAACAACAAACAAACAAAAAACAGCAAGTGTTTTTGTACATGCTTTTTGGTTTTTGGTTTTTGGAGACAGGGTTTCTCTCTGTAGCTCTGGCTGTTCTGGATCTTGCTCTGTAGACCAGGCTGGCCTCGAACTCACAGAGATCCTCCAGCCTCTGCCTCCCAAATACTGGGATTAAAGGCGTGGGCCACCACCGCCGGTTTAGATTATATCTTTTAATTAAAATATATGATATAACTAAAGGTTGTCTTTCTCTCCAGTATGTTGGAAACTAGAGTCTGTATCATAGGATGTTTAAGAGAGATGGCTTTAGAATAAACTGCCAGAGTTGATAATATGTCTCTGCTACTTGTTAGCATGTATCTCTGGGTAATTTACATGTATTGTATTTTCTGCATATAAAAAAATGAAGGTGAATCTGGGGTGATAGCTCCATTGGTAGATTGCTTGCATTAACAGACATAAGGACCTGAGTTCAGTCTCCTAGAATCCATGTAAAATATCTGGACATGGTGGTACATGCTTATAACCCCAGCCTGCTCTTCAAGCCTGTGTTCAGGTACCTGTACACACATGAACATATACACTGCGGGGGTGGGGGGTGGGGGGGTGGTTCTGATCCTTCAGTAGGGTTACTGTGAAAGTGTATTGCACGTGTGTGTGCAGATGTATGTGCATGGTGTTCATATGAAGGCCAGAAGGCAGCACTGGCTGTCTTTCTTGATTGCTTTCCACATTATCTCTCATTGGACCCAGCACTCACTGACTAGCTAGACTGGCTAGACAGTGAGCTCTAGAACCCCTCCTGTCTCTTCCTCCTAGTACTGGGAGCACAGGTATGCGTTGCCATGCCAGGTTTTCACATGCATGCTGGTGACCCAAAGTCAAGGTCCTCATGCTTGTGCATCTCACACGTTACCCACTGAGCCATCTCCTAGCTCCTACTTTTGTGTATTAATTCAGTGAAATTTTTAACAAATGTTTGACTGCCAGACATTGTTTTAGGTGCAGCAAGTGAGAAAAACAATAAGCTTCATGTGGGCATTTTGGAATGAGGGAAGAGAATTGACAAATTCATAACTATAATACATAGTGATGTGATAAACACTATAAAGTAAAACCAAAGTACAAAAATAGAGAGTCTTGAGTGGGGAACTGATGTATTAGCTGGTTGGGCAGGGAGGCCTTACCTAAAGGAAGTGAGAAAGCAAGCATGTAAATAAATACATGACAGATATGGGAGCAAGGGAATTCGCCAGACAGATAGAATATCTAATGACTATCCTTGAGTCAGGACCACTATCTCAGTGACATATTCAGAGATCACATATGCCAGTGTGACTGGGAGTAGAGTGAAGAGAAGGTATAAGTAATACAGATACGGAAGAGATGGCTCCATGTCAAATGCACTTTGACTGCAAGTGTGAGGACTTGAATTCAGATCCCCCAAACCCTTGTAAATCTGGACACAGTGGCATGAGTCTGTAGTTTCAGGCTCCTATGGCAAGAGATGAGGCAGAGGTACAGTCCCTGGAAGCTTGCCTGGCATATGCAGTGTAACGGCTGATGACAAAGGTCCTGCTCCAAACAAGATAGTACTCAAGGATCAACAAATGATGTTGTTGTCCTCTTACCTCTCCACACAGACAGATGTGTGCACACATATCAGACACACACCCATAGTTTTCATTTATTTATCTATCTATTTATCTATTTATTTTTTCAGGACAGGTGTCTCTGTAGCTCTGGCTGTGTTGTAACTCACTCTGTAGACCAGCTGGCCTCGAATTCACAGAGATCCGCTTGCCTCTGCCTCCAGAGTGCTGGGATTAAAGGCATTTGCCCATGTGCTCAGCAATAAGAATGAATCTTAAAAAAAGGAGAGAGATGAAGATAAATAATGGTGTAGGTGGTAGAGCATTATATGGTGTAGAACATTGTAAGCCACTGTAAAAACTTTGGCTTTAAAACGTGAGTGATGGCCAGTGAGCTGGCTCAGTGGGTAGAGGTGCTTACTGCCAAGCCTGTCTATTAAATTTGGTGGAAGGAAAGAAGAACCAATTCCTTCAAGTTATCTGACCTCCACATGTGCTGTTACACCTGTGCATGTGCACACATACACACAAAATGTAATGAAAAAACTTGGGTGAGATGAAAATCCATCAAGGTGTATTGAACAGTAATATACTATACCTGCTTGTAGAGAGTAGAGATTGGTGGATGTAGAGAAACTAGTGGAGGCTGTGGAAGTGATAAAATAGTAGTTGCATTCTGAATAGTATTATTACCAATTATGTGATGTGTCACTTCAAAACTGACTGGCTTCTTTCTAGTTTCTTAGCTTTGTATTTCTTTATGTGAGTTAATTAAAAATTAAGCAAAAATTATTTATTTTTACTATTTTTTCTCAAAGTGTTATGATTCTGATCTGTGAAATTTAGTTGCTTAGTAGAGGTATATTTGGCTTTAGTTATTTAAGAAGAGTTACCATAAGTTATGATTATAAACAGTTCAGTATAAATCTAGTTTTTATTCCAATTTACTTTAAAAGGTAACTTTAAGGGGCTAGAGAGATGGCTCAATTGGCAGCTCTCCCAGAGGACCTGGGTTTGATTCTCAGTATTTATATGGTGGCTCACAACTATTGGTACTCCAGTTCCAGGGGATCTGATATCCTCTTCTGCCTCCAAGAACACCAGCCATGCACATGGTATATAGGCATACATGCAGACAAAACATCACACACCAAAAAAAAAAAAAACCTTTAAAAATTATTATTATTATTATTTGTTTTTTTGAGACAGGGTTTCTGTGTGGAGCCTTGGCTATCTTGGAACTTGCTATATAGAACAGGCTGGCCTCAAACTCATGAGATCCATCTGCATCTGCCTCCCAAGTGCTAGGGTTAAAAGTGTACACTATTGGGCTGGAGAGATGGCTCAGAGGTTAAGAGCACTGGCTGTTCTTCCAGAGGTCCTGAGTTCAATTCCCAGCTACCACATGGTGACTCACAACCATCCATAATGAGATCTGGTGCCCTCTTCTGGTTTGCAGGTATATATGCAGACAGAACACTGTGTATAATAAATAAATAAATCTTTAAAAAAAAAGTGTACACTATTATGACAGGCCTAGTTTCTCTTTAATCCATATATTTTTCATTTAGCAGACAGTTAAACAGTGCTAAACAGCTGCTGGTGAGATCAGCACTCTAACCTCAAATGTATTCCGGGCCTTCCTTTCGTGGTTTGGACCTCATTTGCCTATCAGACACATCTAACACACTTCCCACTTCACATATGTTTCAACAAAAGTTAAGGTACATTAACCCACGCATGTACTGAGGCTGTTACTGCTCCATGATCTCACCAGCAATACATACATTCCTCCTTCTGCTTATATAATTTCCTTTTACTATGATTCAGACATTTAATCAACCACTATTTACTAACAGAGCTAGGTATTGGAGATTCAACAATTATTGATTCAGTCCATATCCTAATGAAATTTATAGCCTAATAAGGAATGAAGAAGCTAAACTACTAATAATACAAATAATTTAAATAAGTGGATCAGAAAGATAGCTCACAGGTAAAGGTACTTGCTACACAGCAGAACGACCTGAGCTCAATCCCGGAGACCCACACACATGCATCTGTTAGTACATTATACAGCAGCACTTTTGTTTTTCTTCCATTTAGCTGCATGTTTTGTCTTTTAGAAAGCTATCTGCTTAATTTTAAAAGTGCCACTGGGTGATTTAGACTTGTGGGACATTAATTCAGAACTTGGGGGTTAGGCTTTCTCCAAATAATTATAAACTCTAAGAGCAGCTGTTACGTGTCTGACTGGGACTGATCTGAGCTGGTCTTTGGTTCCTAGGTTCAGCAATGGACTTCAGAGTTGTCAGATAAAATGTGTGCTATGTGTCTTGTACAATATTTGGGACAATTATTGTTTATTTGAAATTCAGGTTTATCTGGGCATTGTATGTTTGTATTTGTTAAAGCTGGCAGTCCTAATTTGGGGAGAGGCTTTTGACTAGACCACATTTTCTAGTTTATTTTCTGTATAGCGATGTGTAACTTAATGCAGTAGATGTCTGAATAGAAAATTCAAGAAAAAGGTAGTTGCCTTTGGCTCCTGGGATTACAAGTATCTTCATTCATAGGAGATAAAGATTATGTTACATAAACGTACCACAAAAAAACGTGATCTTGACAGTAATTAGTTTTAAAGGATGATTGTTTTAAAATCTGGGTAGCTTTCTTGTCTACACAGTGGCTATTAGAATTACTTCAAGGGTTTGTTAAAACACATTGCTGGGACTTACCTTCAAGGCCTCTGATTAGTAGGTCTGGGGTTGAGTCCTAGGAATTTGTAACAAGTGCTTGGGTGAGACTGGCTTTGCTAGTCACACACCACACTTTTAGAACCACTGCTATGACCTGTGATCAAGGCCTATTCCTGGAGCTGAGGAACAGGTTAGTCCCACCTAAATTCCTTACCAATGTTGGGAAGAAACAAGGCATTTTGGAGAGATAATAACTATGTCCAGTAAAAAGAAATAAAAAGACTGCTATTTTTTTGCTGTCTTCGTTTCTTCCCTTTTATTTAGGCAATAGCTTCTTGATTTTTTAAAAATAATTCCCCTATTCCTTTTGCAATCAGTGTGAAATAAATGGAGATGACCTAATCCGTGGTCTAAAGGTAGGTTTATGATCCACTCCTGATCAATAAGGGCAGTTGCTGGGTGATTAGCCCACTAGTGAATAGGGCAGTGATCTTTGTAGTATAATCAATGAACATTCTATTTCCTGTCCTCATTAATAATCTGAAAATGACAGAGGCCTTGTCTTCAAGGAGCTCAGTCTATAATTAAGGAGACCCACATATTAACAAGTACATGTAGTACTTGCCTTTATAAACTCCTTCCCTTTCTCCTGGCAGTCATCAAATGTACATTTTCATTATATGAATATTGTATTACCTCCTATACTTTTTCCCCCCTGGTTTTTCAAGATAGGTTTTCTCTGGGTAACAGACTTAGCTGTCTTGGAACTCACCTTGTAGACCAGGCTGTTCTTGATCTCTCAGAGATCTGCCTGCCTCTGCCCCTAAGTGCTAGGATTGAAGGTGTGCACCACCACCACCTCCTGGCTCTCCTTTACTTTTAAAATTACATTTTATTTATTTATTTGTGTGTATGTGTGTGTCTGTAGTGTGTTCTGGGTGTTCAACCTTGAGGGTGGTAGTCTTTCCTGTAAGGGTTGTTTGTTTTGTTTTTTTTTTTACAGAAATCTACATCTTGGTGGTGGTTCTACCACAGAAGGCAGACAAGAAAGAAAGATCCCATTTTTGTAAAACAAATAAAATACAAAGTATATTTTACATCTTTGTTTAGGATTGTATGAACACAGAGAAAGGTATAAAGGTATATTTCAGGTCATGCACTCATTCAGTGGGATGTAGCAAGGTAACAAAGTAATCTTTGTGTTGTTATATGGGAGGAGATAAAACAGTATGCAAATAAGAAGTAAATATAGTTTGGTAGGTAGAGATAAATAATATAGAAAATGTAGTTACTGGCTAAGGAAGGTGGGGGACTGAGAAGGAATTGCTGTTTTATTTTGAGTAGTCAGAGAAGGCCTCACTGATACATTGATTTAACCTTATTGTAAAATATATATGGAAATACTTAAAACATAAATGTGCTGTTTATTGAATTGATATAAAGTGAACAGCCATGTAACCACCATCCTCATAAAGATGTGAAGATAGCCAGCTTTTTAGAAGTCTCAGGCACTCCTGTTCCCAATTATATCCTTCATCCCAACAGAGGTAATTATTAACTTGGCTTTTTATAGTAATTAGTTCTTGTTTTTCTTTATAGTTAAATCTCTAAATGATGCATATTATTTCTCTCTGCTCTTGAGTTTGTTATACATTTTTACAGAATTTTGCAGAATATATTTTATTCTTTCTATTAAGTATTATCTATACTGTTTTTATGTAATAGTAGTTTCTTTTTGTTAGTATAAGGTATTTTGTTGTATATTAGTTCATTTTTACTTTTTTTCTTGGACAGGGGCTTATTCTGTAGCCTTGGTTATCCTGGAACTCCCTATGTATATCAGGCTGGCCTCAAACTCACAGAGAGCTACCTACCTCTACCTTCTGAGTTCTAGGTTTAGAGGCATTTGCCTATATATATATAAAAGAGTTCTTGTCATAACCTTGGTCCACATGGATCTAAAATAATCTTCCTATTTTTAAATAATTTTACTTTTTTGGGGCGGGTGTTTGTTTGTTTTTTTCGAGACAGGGTTTCTCTGTGTAGTTTTGGTGCCTTTGCCTGTCCTGGATCTCGCTCTGTAGACTGGGCTGGCCTTGAACTCACAGAGATCCTCTTGGCTCTGCCTCTGAGTGCTGGGATTAAAGGTGTGTGTCACCACTGCCTGGCTTACTTTGTTTTTTTGAGATAGTTCCTTACTATAAAGTCAAGACTGATCACAATCTTGTTGTCTTCCCTCTTAAGAGTTGTATTGTAAGTCAGATCTAGATAACTTTTTATAAGCACAAATAATTTTAATGATTTATGGTAAATAAGAGTGAAGTTTAGCAGTTTTTTTTGTTGTTGTGTTTTGTTTTTGTTTTTGTTTTTGTTTTTCCCAAGACAGAGTTTCTCTGTGGTGTTTGGTGCCTGTTCTGGATCTCGCTCTGTAGACCAGGCTGGCCTTGAACTCAGAGATCTGGCTGGCTCTGCCTCGCAAGTGCTGGGATTAAAGGCATGAGCCATCACTGCCAGGAAATGGTGATTTTTTTTAAAATTTTTTTTTTGAGACAGGGTCTCAAAATTCCCAGATCTTAAATGGCTTAATTCAGATGTTACCTCTCTTATCCCCAGATTCAGAACGAAATGTGAATCAAGCACAGATAAGAGCTGTAGACTTTTATTTAGATTTACCCTAGAAAGCCAGTGTCAGGAAAATACTACTTTGTCCACATAATATACCTGTTGACATGAAAAAGTAGTAGTATGTCAAGGGAGGATTTATATAAGGTATAAGTGATCTTGAAGTGATTGGCTTCACAGCTTCCTGGTGTTCTGAGTTGGGGTAATTTACCCCGTGGTTGTCAAGCTGCCCTATTCTGTTCCAGATAACAAAACTGGTGGTTCTCTCAGCACCTCCTTCCACAACCTTAGTGCCACAAACTCTGCAGTTTCTGAGAAGATCATCAAAGAATCCTCTTCTTTAAAACCATTTTAAAGCTGTAGACCTGTCCATTCACGATGAACTAGCAAGCTGCCCTCAGGCCCAGGCCTTGGCTGCTTCAGTATCAAGAGGAAGCTCTTCTCATTCATACCTCTATATTTACTATATTTACTTCGTGTAGGATATGATGAAAATAATAAGAATGGAGAAATATCTAACTTTTGACTACCCACCAACCTAAAAACTTTATAAAGAAATTAAAACTGAGTGAGTTCAAGGCCAAACTGGCCAATTCAGCAAGACTGTCTTAAAGGGTTGGAAGTATAGCTCAGTTGCCTGGGCATGTGCAGGGTTCCGCATCCCCCACCCCTTTTACACGCGCGCGCGCACACACACACACACACACACACACAGATCAAAACTGGGCTGGGGATATAGTTCTGTGGTAGGTAACTGTCTAGCATGCCCAGACCCTGTATCACATATGAAATACCAGTATCCATATGCCCAGTATCACAAGTAAGAGGGAGGAGAGGAGAAAGAGAGGGAAAAGAAGAGAAAAAGGAGTGGGAGGGGATTACATCCTTACATTTACTTTAGTAGTGCCCAGAAAGATTACCACAGATTGTTTCTGATTTAATGAACTGATATTTGACAATTTTCTAAACTGGCAAGACCTTCTAAGAAATGATGACACTAAAAATAAGTTAGAGAAAATAGAGGTATGCACAGAGACACAGTAGACAGCAAATGTACACAATAAAAGCATACACCATGAGCCTATTTTGCCATTAACACCCAATGGTTTAAATCATGGTTTCATAATACATATACAAGATTTAAAAATGAATAAACAGGAAGAAAGCCAAGAAAAAATAAACTAAAATACAGTGTAAGAAAAAGATAACTGAAGATAGAACTTTTCACTTCTATTAGATTCTCTATTATAATAACAAAGGCAGACTAAATCATCTAGTGATATTCTGTTTACTAAAGAATGCTAAATTAATAATGGGATACACGGATCTAACGAGTAGTTCAGTCTTTGGTAGATGCTGACAGACTGAAAGACATGATCAATCAAAAACTAGAAGCCCTTGTAAGATGAAAACTTCTTTGCAGTTCCCAGTGTGGAACCCTATGCCTCATGGGTTCATGAAGACTCTACCATTGAGGTATATATAGTCCCACCCTAAAGAAAACAAAAGTGAAAAATCTTAAAATCAGTTTAGGCATCTAAATAAATTCCTCATCTACCATCAGTTGTTTTATTTTGCAATTCAAAGGGGAAAAAGGTAAATGGTTCTACCTATCTACAAAAATGTGAATGATCAAATATATCACAGTGGCTGGGTTCTCACAAATCATGCATGTTCCGCTTAAAATGTTGGGAGGCTGAGGGAGGAGGATCATGAGTTCAAGGTAAACTGGAGCTACATAACAAGACCCAGTCTTAAACAAACAAACCAAAAGCAAAGAACCCAACATAATTTCCTAATGTATATGTAGAGAAAATAAGGTTATTGGTTCAAAGATCACTATATACTTGCATCCCTAGATACACTAAACCAATAGAAAAGGTACTTTTAAAATTTTTGCTAAGGGTTGGGAGCTGGAGAGATGGTTTAGTGGTTAAGAGCGCTCACTGTTCTTGCAGAGAATCCACCCACATGGCTGCTCACCACCATCTGTAACTCCAGCTCCAGGAGATCCAGTACTCTCTTCTAGCCTCCATACAGGCATACGTACAGGCAGTTATGAGCCACCATGTGGGTGCTGGGAACTGAATCTGGATCCCTCTGTAAGAGAAGTAAGCACTTTTTTTTTTTTTTAAGCCCTAGCTGTCCTGGAACTCATTCTGTAGACCAGGCTGGGCTCGGACTCACAGAGATTGGCCTGCCTCTACCTCCTTAGTGCAGGGATTAAAGTCATATGCCACCATGACTGGCTCATCGCACTCTTACCCACCAAACCATTTCTTCAGCCCCATGAAATAATCTTTTAAAAAGACATATTTTGAAAAAAAAGCTGTGTTTGGTGACACCCATCTTTTAATCTCAGCACTTGGAGGCAGAGGCAGTTGGATCTCTGAGTGCGAGGCCAGCCTGTCTGCATAGTGAATTCTAGACTAGCTGTGACTGCAGAGTGAGACCTTGTCTCAAAAAGAAACATGTAAATAAAGATCATCCTTGGCTACCTATGTTCAAGGCCAGTTTAGGCTACATGAAATATTCTGTCTCAAGAGAAAAGAAAGAAAAAAAATGCAATTTAAAGAAAATTTATGTCTTCAAAGATAAAATGAGGAGCTGGAGAGATGGCTCAGTGGTTAAGAGCACTGACTGCTCTTCCAGAGGACCCAGTTCATTTCCCAGCATCCACATGGCAGTTTACAAACTGTAACTCCAAGATCTGACACCCTCACACAGACATACATGCAGGCAAAACACCAGTGCACATAAAAGAAGAATAAATAATTTTAAAAAAGATAAAATGATAACGTTGAGCTTCTGGCTCAACCAAACTACCTGCCAGAAACCACAGATATCTGCCTTGATGTCACTGATATACAATACAGATTCTGTGTAGTGATTGGCTGTTTCAGTGTTTTCATTCAGAGATTAGTATTGCCAGCAACATCTGATGTGGGATTGGGATTTAATTCACAAAGCCAACTGGTGGTTGGGGCATAGGACAGGGTAGTGTTACTAAGGAGCAGAAATCTTTCCACCGGGGGCATTCCATTTGTATTACCATTTTGTGTGTGTGTGTGTGTGTGTGTGTGTGTGTGTGTGTGTGTGTGTGTTGGGGGAATCTCTTGTAGCTTAGGCAGGATTCATGTGGGTATGTGGGTTCTGGGAATCAAACTTAGGTCTTTGAGTCTGCACTTTACTTCCTGAGCTGTCTTCTTTGTCATTTATTTAGATTTTTTTTTGAAACATTCTTTTTCTTTATATATAGTTTAAATGTATTTTAATAGCAAACTTACAGGAACAGCACAGAAGACAGACAACATTAAAAACATGTACTTGCATGTAGGACAACTCAGAAAAGTATAGTGAATGGATGGAATCTACTGTATGATAAAAATGCTACAAACACCATTTAGTTGCCGTCAATAAGCAATTTACTTATTTAAAAAAAATCCAAATGCTGGCATTGTCCAGAAAATTTTAACAGGTTTATTTATAATTGTTATAAAGTCGAACTGTTGAAATGTGTTCACTGAAACATTTTGCTTGCATTAATGCTTTACATCTTGCATTTATATTAAAAATTCACACACAAATGAAAATGGAAAAACTGACAATACCTGATTTCCGTCCCCTATTTTTCCACTCTCAATCATATAGTTAGGTACCTTTTGACCCCATGGAAAAAATATCTACTGATAACAGGAAGAAGAGGAAAAAAATTTTTGAGAATGAAATGTTTCCTCTCATAGTGGACTCTTAAGCACGTTCTCTGTGTATGCGGTATGCTAGCTGGATATCTTTTGGCATAATTGTTACACGTTTGGCATGGATAGCACACAGGTTCGTATCTTCAAAAAGGCCAACCAGATAGGCCTCACTTGCCTCCTGCAAAGCACCAATAGCTGTACTCTGGAAGTGCAGATCTGTTTTGAAGTCCTGAGCAATTTCTCGCACCAGATGCTGGAAGGGGAGCTTGCGAATTAGAAGTTCAGTGGACTTCTGATAAGGAGTGATTTCACGGAGTGTCACAGTACCAGGCCTGTAACAATGACGTTTCTTCACACACACACCCCAGTAGAGGGCGTACTCTTGCGAGCGGCTTTAGTAGCCAGTTGTTGAAACAGGTTCTTGTGTGGTTCAGACTAGCCTCAGACTTGCTATGTAGCAGAGATGACCTTGAACTCCTTCTGATCCTCCTGCTTCAGCTTCCCAGATGCTTCCATAAGAGGCCTATGTCACCACACCTGGTTCCAAATCTCACTTTAATGAAAATACTAGAAATGAGTAAATTTAGTAAGGAAGGCATGTCAAGAAAGCTGAAAATAGGCCAAAAGATAGTCTTCAGCCTAATCATGAATATAGAGGAATACTGTGGAAGGAAATTAAGTGTGCTGTCCCTCTGAACACATCATGAATGATAAGAAAGCAAAATAGACTTTATATTGATATGAGAACATTTGAATGGTTTAGATGGAAGATTAAACCAACCATTATATTCCGCCAAGCCAAGACCCAATCCAGAGCAATCCCTAAGTCTCTTGAAACTATAGAAGGAAAGAAAGGAAGTATGAGGGTAGTGGAGGTTGATCCGGTTTTAGGAAAGAACTGTCTCTGTAACCAAAGCAAAGTGCCTTAGCAGTTATGTACAGGATAAAGTGAAGATAATGATGAAGCTGGCTGGATGGAGTGAGCCAGAGATTTTCACTATAAACAACCCCTCCCACCTTTTTTTTTTTTTTTTTTTTTTTTTTGAGACAATGTTTCTCTTTGTAGTCCTGGCTGTCCTAGAACTCACTCTGTAGACCTGACTGGCCTCAACTCAGAGATCCATCTGCCCCTGCCTCCTGAGTGCTGGGATCAAAGGTGTGTACCATCACTATCTGGTTGGCACCTATGATTTTTATAGTTACAGAGAAGTCAGTGCCTGGCTTAAAAGAACATGCTCATTTTCTTGTTAGGAGTGAATGTAGTTGTTGACTTTAATCTGAAACTAATAATTTCCTGTTAGTAAGACAGTGGATCTGTTTATAACTGAAAATGTGTAGATCTGCTCAGGAAATACTCTTTTCAAAATACTGCTTGTTCGCCATGTACATGGTACCTGGGAGCCCTGATAGAAATGTAAGATTAATACTGTTATTTATTTTGTTTTGTTTTTTTCGAGACAGGGTTTCTTTGTGTGGTTTTAGTGCCTGTCCTGGATCTTGCTCTGTAGATCAGGCTGGCCTCGAACTCAGAGATCCGCCTGGCTCTGCCTCCCAAATGCTGAGATCAAAGGTGTTCGCCACCACGGTGGCTAAGATTAATACTGTTTTTATGCCTACCTACTAATATAACATCCATTCTGCAGCTCAGGGATCAAAAAGTGACTGCAATTTTGTGTGTGTGTGTGTGTGTGTGTGTGTGTGTGTGTGTAGTTTTATTTGTTCCTTCTACCTTTATGTAGGTTCTGTGGATTAAGCTCAGGTCGCTAGGGTTATACAGTAAGCTCTTTACCCAGTAATTCCATTTTTAATGGCTATAGCTACCATAAATAGTGATTCCTTTGATGGATATGAATGAGTGAGGGAAATTATATTGTTATAGATACCCTGAAGAAAAAGAAAACAAGAATCTTGTGGGTGGGCATGGTGTACATTCCTACAGTCCCAGCATGCAGGAGATTGAAGCAGGAAGACTGCAAGCTTCAGGGCTGCCTGGGCTACAAAATGAGACCATATCTCAAAAAAAGGAAAAAAATGTGAGCCGTGGAAGATAAGCAGAATACCACCATTAACAAGAGCTTGGAGGAATTTGATTCAATCATACATGACATTGAGAGGTTCAGAACTGCAGATGTAGAAATCATAAGAGAATTTGAATTAGAATTGGTTTACTGAGGTTGAATCTGGTAGTAAAGGTACTGTGAACACTGATGAAGTGACACAAAGGATTTAGGATATTATCTTAGTTGATAAAGCGCAGTTTGAGAGGACTCACTCTAAATTTTAATTTTATCTTTTGTATTTTGAGATAAGGTCTTTCAATATAATCAGCCTTGTCTCAAATTCACCGTTTAGCTCATGCTAGTTCAAACTCCTCATCCTGATTTAACCTGGAGTGCTGGGATTACAGATGTGGGATACTATGCTGGGCTTCCATTTGTATTTTACTCTGGGTAAAATACAGTTCAACATTATCACATGCCACAGAGAAATCTTTCATGAAAAGGAGAGTCAATCAGTATGGCAAACTTTATTGCTAGTTTTTGTTTTTGTTTTTCTTTTACACCAAGACAGGATTTCTCTGTGTAACAACTCTGGCTGTCCTGGAACTTGCTGTGTAGAACTCACAGAGATCCATCTGCCTCTGCCTCCTGAGTGCTGGGATTAAAGGTGTGCTCCACCACCACCTGACCTACAGTGAAAGTTTAACTCAATATAACATTGATGAATCAAAAAACCTAACATGATATGCCTTATTGCAATGCCTGCTTAACGTGGCGATCTAGATCCAAACCCATAGTATCACAAAGGTATGCCTTACTCTTGCCCATTTGAAACTTTATAGCCATTGAATGCTAATTTCTATCCTCATTCCTGTCAGACTCTAGCAAGCACCATTTTGCTTTACATCTGTGTGGATTCAGCTACTCTAGGAACCTGATGTAAAAGGGATTTTATGTCATTTGTCTTTTTGTGACTGCCCTGTTTAACTTGGTGTAATGACTTCAAGCTTCATTCACCTTGTAATATGTGTTAAATTTTTATTTTTTAAAAGATTTACTCTTTTTTAAAATTATGTGTATGTGTCTGTGTGTGGGTATGAGCATGTGAGTGCTGGTGCTGGTGTAGGCTAGATGCATTGGCTTCCCCTGGAGCTGGAGTTACAAATAGTTGTGAGTTGCCTGATGTAGGTGCTGGGAACCAAGGGTGCACAGCAGCTGGAACCAGTCAAACAAGCACACTGGATTTATTCTTTCTTTAAAAAGCTGACTTGAGCCGGGCGGTGGTGGTGCACGCCTTTAATCCCAGCACTCAGGAAGCAGAGGCAGGCAGATCTCTGTGAGTTCGAGGCCATCCTGGTCTCCAAAGTGAGTTCCAGGAAAGGCGCAAAGCTACACAGAGAAACCCTGTCTCGAAAAACCAAAAAAAACCCCAAAAAAACAAAAAACTGACTTGAGCTGAGCAGTAGTGACGCATGCCTTTAATCCCAGCACTCAGGAGGCAGAGGCAGGCAGATCTCTGAGTTTGAGGCTAGCCTGGTCTAGAGAGGGAGTTCCAGGACAGAAGGGGCTACACAGAGAAATCCTGTCTCAAAAAACAAGCTGGGTGGGCGGCGGTAGTGCACTCCTTTAATCCCAGCACTCCGGTGGCAGAGGCAGAGGCAGAGGCAGGTGGATTTCTGTGAGTTCGAGGCCAGCTTGGTCTACAGAGTGAGATCCAGGACAGGCACCAAAACTACACAGAGAAACCTGTCTCAAAACAAAAACAAATAAAAAAGAAAAAAAAATCCAAAAAACCAAACAAACAAACAAAAAAGCTGAATTGAAGCTCTGTGTGAATGAGCGAAACTTGTTAGTGGAATTCTTTGCTGATTAAAGATAAGATGACAAATAGCTTTTTTATTGGGTAATCCCCAAGTATTTACATTTTCAGGCCTTCTTTTTTTTCTGCTTGGGAGTTTAAATTTAGCACGGTATCTTCCTGTTTAGGTTTTTCCTTAATTCTGCTGTTTTCAGTAGGGGATTCACTTCTCTTCTCAGCTGTGTTTGGTGTCTTGAGTCCAGAGCCTCTAGTTATTTTTCCTGAATGTGTAGATTGACAGCCTGTTCTAGTTTAATTTCTGTTGCCATAATAACAAAAAGCAACTTAGGGGAGAAAGAAGCTTACTTATAGTCCGTTATTGTTGGGAAATGAAGACAGGAATTTGAACAGTTAGTATTGGTACATCCACAGTGAAGAGCAGGATGCATGCATTTGTGCTGCTTGCTTCCACTCAGCTTGATCTGGCTATTCATTCACAGCTCAGGACCCCCTCTCTGGGAGTGGCGCCACTCATGGTGGGCTGGGTCTTCCCTCAATTATTAACTTAAAACAGTCTCTCACAGACCTGCCCATAGGCCAAATCAATAATCAATCCCTTATTGAGGCTCTTTCCCAATGATTCTGATATATCAACCTGACAAAGCTAACTACCAGGAGGCTGGAATGAGGGCTTCAGTGGTTAAGAGTGCTTGCTGCTCTTCCAGAGGACCTTAGTTCAGTCCCCAACACCCACATCAGGCTGCTCACAACTGCTGAGACTCCAGCTTTAGGGGATTTAATATCTTTTTCTGGCCTCCTGTACATGTGTGACATATACACAAATATATGCACACATACACATATACTATATATATATATATAAATATATATATAATTTTTTTTTTTTTTTTTGGTTTTTTGAGACAGGGTTTCTCTGTGTAGCTTTGCGCCTTTCCTGGATCTCGCTCTGTAGACCAGGCTGGCCTCGAACTCACAAAGATCCACCTGCTTCTGCCTTCTGAGTGCTGGGATTAAAGGCGTGCACCACCACCGCCCGGCAATATTTTTATTTTATATGTATTGGTGTTTTTCCTGCATATATGTCTGTGTAAGGGTGTTGAATCTGGGACCTCTGGAAGAGCAGCCAGTGCTCTTAACTATTGAGCCATTTCTCCAGCCCCCAGTGTGTGTGTGTGTGTGTGTGTGTGTGTGTGTGTGTGTGTGTGTGTGTATGTTTTTTTTTTTTTTTTGTGTGTGTGTGTGTGTTTTTTCCCCCGAGACAGGGTTTCTTTGTGTAGCTTTGGTGCCTGTTCTGGAGCTCTCTCTGTAGACCAGGCTGGCCTCGATCTCACAGAGATCCATCTGGCTCTGCCTCTTGAATGCTGGGATTAAAGGCTTGCGCCACTACCACCTGGCCCAAATATATATATATATTTTTTGAGACGAGGTTTCTCTGTGTAGCCCTGGCTGTCTTGGAACCCTCTATGTAGAAGTTCCCAGGTTGGCCTCAAACTCACAGAGATCCTTCTGCCTCTGTTCCCAGGAATAAAATATCTTAAACAAAGCTAACCATCACACAGCCCTTGTGTAGGATGTGGTGGGAGGAAGGTGACTGCCTGGCTACTTGGTGGAATTGGGAAAATAACTGAAGGTCTAACTATTCTTTAAGTAGATACTTAGCCAGTTCTGTTTTGGGGCCCATTCTTTCTTTTTTATATTTATTTATTTGCATATTTTATGTATATGAGTACTGGTCTGCATGTGTGCCTGAATGCCAGAAGAGGGAATTAGATTCCATTATAGGTGGTTGTGAGCCACCATATGGTTCCTGGGAATTGAACTCAGGACTTCTAAAAGAGCAGCCAGTGCTCTTTACCACTGAGCCATCTCTCTAGTCCTTGGGGCACATTCTTGAGTTTTTCCTTCAGAGACACATTGTACCTCTTAATTCCTGCAGGATACAGTAATATGAATTATATTGCTTTTGAATGGACTTCCTTTCTTTAGGCACATGTTTAATGTTTTGGACTCTACCAATTTAAATTTGTCTTGTTTCTTTTCCTTTATTAGTTTTGTTGCTATGCTCTGTTGTCTCCCCTCTGAATCTCTTCACTCTTCTGTGTTTAAATATTCAAAGTGTGTTTTATTGCCATGTAGAATTGATTTGTAGAGGAAATAAAGAACCACACCTATCTTCTGTCTTACATTCTACCTACTGTGTTCAGGCTGCTTTGTTAGAAAACTTCTGTGAAATTTGGACCAGCAGTAATTGCATCACCTGGGACTTGCTAGAAATACAGACTTCTGGGCCCTAACCCATATCTGGCAATTGTGTTGTAGATTTTACTTTGTGTGAGTTATTTATATTGAATGTAAAAAAAGAATGTTTTACAGTCCTGCAACCTGAGAGAGACATTACACATTTTAAACTGCTAATCTTTATGTTAAGTGGATAAGTAGAAGAATTTCAAAATTGAGTAGTTACTTTATTTTTATTTTATTTATTTATTTTGGTTTTTCAAGACAGGGTTTCTCTGTGTAGTTTTGGTGCCTGTCCTGGATCCTGCTCTGTAGACCAGGCTGGCCTCAAGTAGTTATATTTTCAGCTGTAGCTAGTTTTATAAGCTGTATCAAAACCTTTTCAAATAAGGAAGGTATTAGCTGGGGAAGTGGCTCACTGACAGGGCCTTGACTTTCATGCACAAGGCTCTGGGTTTGATCTCCAGTGCTACCAAATGTTTCTTATGTGTATAATAACAGGTTCTTCCCTACATCGTAATTTCAGCAGTCTGACAGTCTGATTCACACTCTTCTAACAAACCAACACACAAACAAACAAAACCTTCAAGGCCTAAGAATATGTATCAGTGTAGTGCCTGCTTAACAAGCTCAAGGCCCTAGGTTCAGTTTCTAATATTACAAAACAAAAATAGCTTTATTGCAATATAAATTACCTATCATAGTATGGACATAATTCATGGACATTACATTGTAGTGATTCTTAAATTAGTATATTCAGAGTTGCACAACTATTACCATAGTCAAAATTGAAACATTATTAGCCTGCAAGAAATCCTGTATGTGCCAGCAGTTACTTTTTAATCTCTCAGCCTGGCTCAGCATTGATCTATTTCCTGTCTCTGTCAATTTGTCTATTCTGGACAATGGGATTATGTAATCATCAGGTCCAAATGAAACTCCATTTCCCAGAAGATATTTAAATCTCTATTAAGACTGAATTTAACTAGGTGGTAGTGGTGTAAACCTTTAATCCCAGCACTTGAGAGGCAGCAGGTGGATCTCTGAGTTTGAGGCCAGCCTGCTCTGCAGAGCGAGTTCCAGGACGGCTGGAAGGGTGAGGGGTTGGGAAACGACACTTAATTTAGCAATCTGAGGGAGAGATGAGCAAGCAGAGTAAGGTAAGATTTTTGAGAGTGGAGAGCAGAGAAAGTTTAGAGATAAGCAATTTTAGGATCATTTGTTTGTGCAGTGGCAGAAGTTGTTGTAATCTAAGAATCTGGAAATCTAGTGTGCCATTTTTGGCTGTTGAGCTATGCTGAGGCCAAGGCATTTGCAGTAAGACATCTAGTCCTAATGGAATCTCTGAATTTGAAGAGGAAAAGAGATTTAAGGAGGCAGCCAGGAGCAGAGTAAGAGGATGGGCAAAAGAGACAGAGCAGGCTTGAGGAGTGAGCTGAGAACCCAGGGGGCGTGAGAGCAAGGATGGGAGAGAGAAGGGCAAGTGTCCTAGTCAGAGAGAAATGTCCCAAATCATCAAGGAGAGGTGTCCTTTCCATGTGATGGGTGCCCAGTAGGGCAAGAGAAGCTGCCTGGCACACCAGTACAACTTTTGTATTGACAGAGGAAGCTGCAGGAGGGAGCTGACAGAGACAGATGGCAGCTCTGAGGTGACACCCTAGTACTAGGAGAGAGCAGCTGGAGGGAGGAAGTGGTTGAGTAGCAGACTCTAAAATATGGAACCCAGTATGGTGGGTGGCAGAAGACGGCAGAAACAAATGATCCAGAGTCAAATCAGCAGCTTGGTTTGGTTAGGAGAGGCTGGGACCCTTGGAAAGGGGTGGCATAAACTGCCCCTCCTGGGTATCTTGGCATCAGATATACAAACTGACAACATGACCGCTTTATGGTGTGGTTAAGTGGAGGGCTTTTATTGTAGATATAAGAAAGAACAGCCAGAGGCATCTGAAAGAGTCCAGAGCAGAGAGAGAAAAGTAGTAGACTGAACACGGCCAGCAGACTGGACCTGGCCATGAGTGAAGCAGGAGCAAGTGTATGTGGGGTGTGGGAGAGCAGAGAAAGGGGGAGGAGGGAGACAGATAGACAGGAGGAGGTCAAAAAAGAAGAGGGAGCATAGTGGAGATAGCAGGGCTATAAGGAGAATGAGTGGCTGGGGGAGGGAAGCTCCTGAGCTGGATGGAGTTTAGGGTAGGGAAAGAAGTGAGAAGGGCTAGGATGCCAGCATGGGCCTTGAAGTGTGTGACAGGTACCTGTGATACTCAGGGAGCCTGGAAGCCAGCATGTACTTTGGTATGCTAATAGGCACCACATATGTCCCTTCTTCCTTTTGGAATTCAGAGAAGTGGAGTTTCTTTTGGACCTAACAATGATATGTGATCATGATTAGCTTTTGAAGTTCATCATATAATGTTTTTCAACCCATCTATATTCTATAATCACTGCTTCATTACTTTTATTGTTGAATAATATTGTATTATACAGATAAAAATTACAGCTTGTCTCATCTCCTGATATAAACTCTTATTATTTCCACTTTTTGGCTATTACAGGTTGTTCAACTATGAACATTACATACAGGCTTTTCTGTGGATATAATATTTCATTTTTCTTGAATATGTAAAGTTGTTGAGCCATCAGGTGACTGCTTAACCTTTGAGGATGCCAGGCTGTTTGTTAAGAAGCTCATTAATTTTATAGCCCTAGCAGTCGTATAGGGGTGTGCCTGCCTTCCATCTTCACTCATTTGTTATTCTGTCTTTTTAATTAGAATTACCTTATTGGTATAAAATAGTGTCTCATTGTGGATTTTTTTTTTTTTTTGAGACAGGGTTTCTCTGTGTAGTCCCCTGGCTGTCCTGGAACTTGCTCTAGAAACTAGGCTGGTCTCAAAACTTAGAGATCTGCCTGCCTCTGCCTCCCGAGTGCTGGATTAAAAGCATGCATCACCACTGCTTGGCTCATTATGGAATGTTTGTTACTTTTTGAAGATCATTTCTTAAGAATTGTATAACCCAGACTGGCCTGGAAATATCTATGTACCCCAGCTTAACCTCAAACTCCTATTCAGCTTCCTGAGTGCTAGGAGTACAGCATGCACAATCATGCCCTGCCTCTTTGATTTTGTTTTGCATTTCCTTGATGACTGACGATGTTGAGCATCTTTTCATGTGCTTGCTTTGGCCATTTGTATATCTTTTTTTTTTAAATTTAGTGTGTATGTGCTAATCACAGTGTATACGTAGTAGTCAAAAGATGGTTCCTTCCACCTTTCTGTGGGCCCTGGAGACTTGAACTTTGGTCACCAGGCTAACTCAACACACACCTTATCTGTAGACCACTCTGGTCTACACAGTACATTCCAGGACAGTTAGGATTACACAGTGAGACCCCATCTGAAGAAGAAAAAGAATACCTAAAATCTGATTTGGTGGTACATTGCCAATATCCAATATAATATTATTTAGAGTCTTTGTGTTGTTACACATTAGTCACTTAATAGCTTTTGGAATGAACTGCTCAGATTAGGGCTTTATTTGTGTTTTAAAGATGTTAAGTTTTGCTGAAGTGAAAGTATTTTATGAGGAGGGGAAACCTTTACTTTTCAGACAAGTATTTGTGACATTTCAAAAGTGCCCCCCCTGGCTGACATTAATATGACAGCTGGTTTGACTGGCAGTTGTTTGAATCTCATTGCACATGGTTAAGGAGCTATTCCTGGGTGAGGAAATTACAAAATGAATCATTTGCATATACAAAATAACATAAATTTCTCTTCTAGCTCTTCCACCAAAGCCACCTAAGCCAATGACTTCAGCAGTTACAAATGGAATGAAGGACAGTTTTATTTCTCTTCAAGACGCAGAATGGTACTGGGGAGATATTTCAAGGTAACTAAAATGCTACTTTAATTGAATGCAGTGTTTTTCATTGATTCTGAGAGTTAGTAGTTAGACTTTTTTTTTTTGGTTTTTCGAGACAGGGTTTCTCTGTGTAGCTTTGCACCTTTCCTGGAACTCGCTCTGTAGACCAGGCTGGCCTCGAACTCACAAAGATCCGCCTGGCTCTGCCTCCCGAGTGCTGGGATTAAAAGGCGTGCACCACCACCGCCCGGCAGTAGTTAGACATTTTAATGCTCTACTGTTTTTCATTTAAAGATTACCATTTTAAGACTTGTGTATGGGAACCCTTCAAAAGTGTATTTAGGGGTTGGTAAGATGGCTCAGAGGTTTAAAGGTGCTTTTGTGGCCAAGCCTGATTACCTGAGTTCAATTCCCTGGATCCTCATGGTGGAAGAAGAAAACTGACTCCACAAGTTGTCCCCGACCTTCTGACACACACTATGATATGGCAGCATGCGCACACCCCGCCCCCCATGAAATTTTTTTTTTAAAAGAGCCTTTAGGGGCTGGAGTAATGATTCAGTGGTTAAAGAGCACTTGTTGCTCTCTCAGAGGACTTGGGTTTGATTTCTAACACCCTCGTGGTGGCTCACAACCATCTATAACTCCAGTTCCAGAGGATACAACATCTTTTTGTCTCCACAGCCACTGCATGTGTGTGGTAAACAGTCGTACATACAGGCAGAGTACCCATACATATTTAAAAACATTCTTTAAAACAGTGCCATTCTTTCATTCTCATGACAAGATTACAGGAAGATCTTTGGGTTATGGGTGTGATTATACTTTTTCATACTGTGTCAAGGAGGAACTTTTGAGTAGATGATCCTTAAATGTTTAAGATGGTTCCATGTGATTTATAATGAAAGATGTTTATTTTATGAACTTAGATTTCTTTACCTTTTTTTTTTTTTTTCTTTTTTAGATAGGCTCTCATTCTGAAGTCTTAGTTGGCCTGAAACTCACCAGAGATCCCCTCTGCCTCCTGCGGGTCACCATGCCTGGCCTTCCCTTACTTTTCTGTGTAGCCCAGTCAGGCCTGGAATTTGGGATTCTCCCCAGCCTGCACCACCTGGCTTGGCTCCTTTACAGTTTTCTCCCTAAGGCAGTGCTTGTAAAGTCTTTGTACAGGAGTCAGTTGAGATGGAGCACAAGAATCTTTGAGGCAGGGTCTTGCTTTGTAATCAATGCTGACCTAGAACCATCTCAAACTTTTGATCGCTTGCCTCAGCCTTTTTAGTGCTAAAATTATAGGCAAGTTCCACCATACCCATCATTAGGTGATTTTGATGCAGTTCTTTTTGTTTGTTTTCTTTTTCTTTTTTTCTTTTCTTTTCTTTTTTTTTTTTTTTTTTGAGACAGGGTTTCTCTGTGTAGTTTTGGTGCCTGTCCTGGATTTCGCTCTGTAGACCAAGCTGGCCTTGAACTCACAGAGATCTGCCTGGCTCTGCCTCCCAAGTGCTGGGATTAAAGGTGTGTGCCACTGCCGCCTGGCTTTGTTTTCATTTTTTGAGACAGGTCTCACTGTGCAGCTCTGGCTGTCCTGGAACTTGCTCTGTAGACCAGGCTGGCCTCAAACTCACAGAGATCCACCTGCCTCTGTTTCCTGAGTGATGGCACTAGAGGCATGCATCACTACACCTGGTTTGAAGCAGTTTTTTAAAAATTATTGCTTTTAGTTTTTGAAACTATATCATTTTTCCCTTCCCTTTCATCCCTCCAAATTCCCATATATTCTTCCATGCTCTTTTTCAAATTCATGACTTCTTTTTGTAATTTCTTTAAATAGCTCTTTCTCTGAAAAAGCCATCCAAGACAGATCTGCTTCTTGTGTAAAATGTGGATATGGATAATTTTGAATACAGAGAGGGAATATTTGTATACTCATACATTTTTTTTCTTAATTTGAATCTTGTATCTTTTATTTATATTTTTTCTCATTAAAGTTTAATGGGTCTCTAAGGTTTTGTCGTTTTTTTTTTTTTTTTTTTTTTTTTTTTTTGAGTCAGAGTCTCAGTGTGTAGAACAATGGCTAGAAGTCTGTAGACTGCTGACCTTGACTTAACCCCCCCTTCAGCCTCCTGAATGACCAGTTTACAAGCTTGCACTATCATGCCAAATATCTAGTGTATTTCCTTTTTTTTTTAAACCTCGACTGTTTATGTCAAAGCAGGCTCAATTTGATGCTGTAGTGCCATAATACACCAGTAGTCCTTCCTTCTCTTACCTGTCTCATTCCATGTCTTTGTTACCCGTACCATCTGAAGTGTATCTTTTCATTGGTATCTGGTACATCCATACTGTTACCCACATAATTACCATCTGTCTTCAGAACACTTGTATCTTTCTAACTTAAACTCTGCCTGTTAAAACAGAAACGCTCTTCCTTCCTTAGCCCTTCCTAACCAGGCTTTTACTTTGTTTTTATGAATTCAACTACTGTAGGTAGTGGGATTATACAATATTATACATTTATGACTGGCTTTTTATTTATTTCAGATATCTTCATAGTTACTCATGTGTCAGAATTTCATTTCCTTTTTAAGCCTAAATATATCCCAATATTTGTAAATATCATATTTTGTTTATTCATTTTATCTTTTGTGCTGTTGTGCATGATGCTGTTATAAATATTGCTTATAAATAAATATCTGCTTGAGTTCTTGTTTTTGGTGATTTTGGATATTTACCCAGAAGTGGAACTGCTAGATCATTTGTTACTCTGTGTTTAACTTTTGAAAAGGACTTAATACATTTTAGATTAAAATTCAGTAGACCAATTTTTTAGCATTATACAGTAAGAGTGTTTTTAAATACTTAAAGGTGCAACAGGCTTTCTGTTTTGGGCCACCAACCAGCTCCCAAATCATGACATGGAGACTTCTTATTAGTTATGAGTACTCGGCCTTATCTTATGCTTGTCCCACTAGCTTTTTAACTTAACCTGTTTCTCTTCATCTATGTTTTGCCTCTGGGTTTTTTATCTCTAGTGGCTCCCTGGATTCTGGCCCTGGGCGTGTCCCTCTCTTTCTCTCTCATTCTCTCCTCCCCCTCTCTCCAGCCTAGATTTCTCGTCATACTTATTCTCTCTGTCTACCAGCTCCACCTATCCCTCTCCTGCCTAGCTATTGGCCATTCAGCTTTTTATTAGAGCAGTTGGGTGCTTTAGGCAGGCAAGGTGAAACAAATGCAACACACCTTTGCATAATAAACAAATACAGCATAAACAAATGTAACACATCTTTACATCTTTAACAAAGGCGGCAGAAACAAATGTAACACACCTTTACACAGTTAAAGTAATATTCCACAGCATAAACAAATGTAACACATCTTTGCCTAATTAAAGTAATATTCTACAACATAAAGGCCGTCTAAACTATACTTTAAAATCATGTTCTTCCTGAAATTCCTAAACTGCAGAAGGAATTTGTTAACATGAATTCAAATGAGAGAGCACGGTGTTGATAGGCTGTGAACGTCAGTAACAGCTGCCACTGCTGCTTAAAATAATGCCCTTCTTCTTAAACAGCTGTGGGTTTTTCTTGAAACTCTTCATGTTCAGACCTGCCTAAGAAAGCCCTAAAGGCATATTAGAAACATGATCTGTACAGACCATTGAAATCTAGAGGAGTTAAACATCAAGTATTCTTTCCCTAGATTACATAATACCAAAAATAAAAACAGAAATCGTTTCCATGGGGAGGACCTAGGTGACCACTGGGGACTTGAGGGTATTGTAACCTTCCAGCTGATCTTGATAATATTCAGAGACAACCAGTGTTTAAGGTTTTTTTTTTTCCTTTTTCAAATGTTTCCTATAATTTTGCTTCTCAGGGAAGAGGTAAATGACAAATTACGGGACATGCCTGATGGTACTTTCTTAGTGCGTGATGCCTCAACAAAAATGCAGGGGGACTATACATTGACTTTGAGGTAAGTGCTTTTCTGCCTTTGGCTCATGTCTTCCTAGCTTGAGTATATAGAGTTCTGTATTTTGCTTAAATATTTACATATTTTTATTTAATTTAGATATATAATTTTTAGTTTATCTAACATTTTAACTTTAAAATCCCTTTCCTGGGGGTTGGGGGTTTAGCTCAGTGGTAGAGCGCTTGCTCAGCTCTCGGGGGGGGGGGGGGGGGGGGGGGAGGGGAATCCCTTTCCTGTACATAAAATATTTAAATATAAAATTATGCCTATTTCATTTTGATATTTTAAATATATGTAGCAATAAAATAAAAGGCTAAAATTCCTAAATGTTATGGAGTAAGGAATATATTATCTTATTCTCTTACTTCATTAATGAAGTAAATGTCATGGGTATAGCTCAAGGTTATTAATGAGCCTAACTCTCTAAAAATTCTATTTTTCCTAGTGTGGGCTCTAGGAAGTAGAACTCAGCATAATTTTGACAGATTAGGATATATAGACAATAAAACAGCCCTCAGCCTGTACTATGTCGTCCATATGGACATATTAGTATTTTATAAATGGTAGAAATATGAAATTTTATACTTATAAATATGGGACATATATTAAAAACAGGTTAAGAGAAACTGTTAGATATCTCAACATTTATTTTTAATCATTAGAATCACATAATTGTGGGCTGGAGAGATGGCTCAGTATTTAAGAGCGGATGTAGCTCTTGAGGACCTGATTTTGGTGGTTCTTTGTACCCTTATCAGGTGGCCCACAACTGCCTGTAACTGCAGCTCCAGAAGATCAGATACCCTCTCTGACCTCCATAAACATATGCGTAATTTAAATAAAAATAAAACATTAAAATCACCTAATTGTAATAAAGTTTAGTGATTTGTTTGTATAATATTAGTGGTTCATTCATTTACTCATTCATTAAAGCTTCATATATACTAGGCAAGCGCTCTACCTCTGCCACTATATCCCCAGCCATTTACTTATTTATTTATTGAGGCAGAGTCTTACTTACTGTTTAGCTCTTGCTAAACTGGAACTCATTATATAGACAGAGCTGGCCTTGACCTCAAGAGATCCACCTACCTCTACCTCCCTGTACTGTAATTAAAGGATTAAAAGTGTATGTGAGGTATGTGTGTGGGCACACATCCTGTAGCACTCATGTGGAGGTGAAAGGGCAACTTTGTGGAGTCAGTTCTGTTTTCACCTTTTTTTTTTTTTTTTTTTTTTTTTGGTTTTTCGAGACAGGGTTTCTTTGTGTAGCTTTGCGCCTTTCCTGGAACTCACTTGGTAGCCCAGGCTGGCCTCGAACTCACAGAGATCTGCCTGCCTCTGCCTCCCGAGTGCTGGGATTAAAGGCATGCGTCACCACCGACTGGCTCCTGTTTTCACCTTTAATTGGGTACTGTAAATGGAGATTTTTGAGGTTTTTTTTTTTGTCCCGACTGCCCGGTCCCAAATAAACACTCAAGAGGCTTATATATGTATATAAATGCTTGGCCAATAGCTCAGGCTTATTACTAACTAGCTCTTACATTTAAATTAACCCATTCCTATTAGTCCATGTATTGCCATGGGGTTCATGGCTTTACCTGTCCTCTAGCATCTTGCTTCTTGGGCAATTTGCTGGCATCTACCCTGACTCCCTACTTCTTCATCCCAGTCCTCAGTTTGATTTTCCCACCTGACTTTATCCTGCCTTGCTATAGGCCAATCAACTTTATTATTAATCAATGAGAGTAATACATATTCACAGCATACAGAAGGATTATCCCACAGCAGGGTTCTATGAAGCAAACCATATTGTCAAGGTTGTACAGTAAATGCCTTTACCCACTGAGCCATCTCACTGCACCCCTAGAATTTTTCTTTCCTTTCTTTTCTTTTTTTTTTTCTCTCTTAGACAGGGTTTCTCTGTGTAGCCCTGGCTGTTCTGGAACTTGCTCTATAGATCAGGCTGGCCTTGAACTCAGAAATCCACCTGCCTATGCCTCCAGTGCTGGAATTAAAGGCATGCGCCACCATGCCAGGCTCTAGAAATTTTTTTTCCCCCTGGAACTCACTCTGTAGACCAGGATGGCTTCAAACAAGGAAATCCACTTATTTCTGCCTCCCAAGTGCTAGGATTTAAGGCATGTACCACTGCCCAGCTATAAAATGCTTTTAATCTCACTGAGATGCTATTTTATCCCTAAATTTTTAATCATAACTAACTAAAAATAAGTTATTTATGTTATGCACAAGAGTAAAGCCTGTAAATGTTATATAACTGGGCTGGCAAGATAGTTAGGCAGGTAAAGGTACTTGCTGCCATACCTGATGACTTGAGTTTAATCTCTAGGACATATATGGTAGAAGGAGAGAACTGACTTCTACAAAGTGTTCCCTAACCTCCACAGACTCAGTAGCATGTGTACAACCCCTCCCAATACATGCATACATACATGGGATAAGTTTTTAAAGTTATATAACTTAGCTGAAGTTTCAGTATTCTTCAGGAGTAAAGACAAGCAGTGATTTCTAGTCGAGGACCACCTTTAGGATTTGATGCTAAAAGGAATTAGGTTGGGGAGTTGGCTTAGTGGTTAGGAGCACTGCTGCAGAAGACCTGGGTTCAATTCCCAGCACCCACATGGGCAGCTCACACCAACCATCTGAGGTTCTGATCCTAGGGGATCTGACATCCTCTTTTGACCTTGGTGGGTACCAGTCATGCCTGGAGTGTACATATATATACACATACAAGCAAAACACCTGTACACATATAATAATAAAATTTGTTTTGTTTTGTTGAGACAGGGTTTCTCTATGTAGCCCTGGCTGTTCTGGAACTCACTTTGTAGACCAGGTTGGCTTCAAACTCACAGAGATCCTCTTATCTTTGCCTTCTCAGTGCTGGGATTAAAGGTGTGCAACACCATACCTGGCTGTAATAATAAAATAATTTTTCAAAAATTATAGGAATCTTCAATATTTCCTAGTTTATATGTATTTCTTTAGATGTAGGAATTCCTTGAATAGCATTGCTCAAAAAAGGGGCCTGTGATCCTCCTTTAGAGGCAGTCCCTTTTGTTGTTGAGCAGTAATAAAATTTAGATTACCTTTGCATTGGACATTGTTTCTAGGATTAGGAATATTGATATACTTAGTACATGGTTTTACCCTGTGGAGTTTATAATCCAAATGTGTAATAGTGGAGTAGGAGAAACAAACATACATTATATCTTAATTGTTTCATTAGAGTTTATCCAGTTTTCCCATCTTTCTCTTTCTCTTTGTTTTTCTTTGGTTTGTTTGTTTGTTTCAGTATACTCATGGCTGTACTGGAACTTGCTATGTAGACTAGACTGGCTTTGAACTTACAGAGATCTGCCTGTGCTCCCAACTATTCAGATTAAAGATGTATGCCACCACACTCAGCTCCTTGTTTTTAATCCCTGTAACTATTGTTCTGCATTCTGTCTCTAAATTTTATTATTTTAGGGGCCTCAAATACATAAAATCATACATTATTTTTCCTTCTGTGTCTTGCTTATCATTCTTCAGTTTAATATCTTCAAGGTTCATATATGTTATAGCGTGGATTTGAATTATATTTCCAATAAGGATGAATAATACTCTGTTCTATGCATATAATATATTTTAGTTATCTATTCATTAGTTGGTAGATACTGACAAGAATGCTTTAAGGTTTTCATCCATCTAGAAAAGACTGGCAAATAGTTGGTTTTCAGTAAATATTAGACTAGAGGATAGATTAGATGAGAGAAGGACAGGGAAGCTTTCTTAGAGGAAATGGCATTTGAACTGCCCCTTTATTGGTTTTGCTAGGCAGACAAATGATGGACTTAATTCAGTTTAATAAACAATCTCAGTGATATTTAATTACACAGGTCATCTAACAAGTTAAATCTTTTGTCTGTTGTAATTCCCACCCAGGAGGCATAGGCAGGAGGATTATAAATTTAACCTTACCTGGTTAACTTACTGAGACTTTCTCAAAATAAGAAGTGAAGGGTGAAGGGGCTAGAGAGATGGCTCAGTAGTTAAGAGCACTCACTGGCTATTCTTCTAGAGGGCCTGAGTTCAGTTCCCATCACCCACATGACAATTCACAACCATTTGTAACTCCATTCCAGAATATCTGGTGTCCTCTTCTGGCCTGTATGAGCACCAGGGAAGCACATGGTGCAGAGATATACATACAGGCACATACCCATACACATAAAAAAAATTACAATAGGATGGGCATACAGCTCAGTCTTGGAGTGCTTGCTTAACATGAATGAGGACCCGAGGTCCCAGCCCCAGTGCTGCCCGAATAACAAAACAAGTTTTGCCTAAAGGACCACTTAGGCAGGTAAAGGCAAAAGAAGAAAGAAAGCTGTATTGAACAGGAGTTAAAGTAATAAAGTTTCAAAAAATATGCTTTGGGGGCTGAAAGGAAGAAAGGCAATTTACTTTTAAGGGCATATCAAAAGCTGACTTTTATGGAAGAATTGATATTTTATGTGTAGAAACAGGGATATGAATTGCAAAAGTAGATAACAACACTAGGAGCAAGGAAAGATGGAAGAGAGAAACTGGGGCCATTTTTTTGTGTGATCCTGTTCCATTTGGCTCGGATTTTGGCTTCCATACCAGGAAGTGGTATGGGATAGAAGGTTTGGGGGCTTAGAGAGCCTTGAATTCTAAAATTTGGAGTTTATATTTAATATTGTAGGTGGATAGAGAGAAGTTGTAATAAGACTATATTTTAAAAGAAAGAAGAAACACGGTAGGGGATGTAGCTCAGTTGAAGAGTGCTTGTCTCTAGCATTTAAGAGACCTGAGTTTGATTCTTTTTCCTTTTTATTTTTTTTCTTTTTGTATTTTTGTGTTTTTGTTTTTGAAGACAGGGTTTCTCTGTGTACCGTTGGCTGTCCTGGAACTCCCTCTGTAGATCGGGCTGTCCTCGAACTCACAGAGATCCGCCTGCCTCTGCCTCTCAAGTGCACCACCACCACCCTGCCTGAATTTGATTCTTAGAGCCAAGTGTGCTGATTCATGCCTGTAATCTCAGCAGGATCCCATAAGGATCCTAAATTCAAGGTCGGACCTGACTACATAAGGAGTATGAGGCCAGTCTGAGCCATATGAGACCCTATCTTAAAACAACAAAACAATAAAAGAAACATACTTAGGCAGCTTTTACAAAGTGAAGAGTATTCGTGATTGAATTGAAGATTTATTGCTTAATCATTTAACATTCATGGAGTACTAAGTGTTCAAGTACTCTTCTAGGCAAAGAAAATGACAACATAATATGGCCTCTCCATAGTGTTTTTATTCTTGGTGAGAGAAAGGGAGGGAACACAGGAAGACAAAATAAGCACATTAGAAAAGAAATGAGATGAAATAACTTCATAGCCTGTGAAATACTGCATAAGGGAGCATGACCTGGTGGGGAAGGAGTTTAAGGAGGACTTTTGAGGTAATGACCTCTGAGAGCTGAAGGATTAGAAATAGCCAGCCAGAAAGGTATCCCCAGGGGAGGGAACAAAAAAATACAAAACCAACAATTTCGGGGAAGATTTAATGGCTCTGACAAATGCAAAGACTATGTTGTGTTTGGCTTACATTTTCAAGCAGAATAAGTGATGAAGTTGAAATTTGAAATTAGAAGAGAAAGTTAAGAGACCCCCCACCCCCTTTCGTTTTTCGAGACCGGGTTTCTCTGTGTAGTTTTGGTGCCTGTCCTGGATCTCCATCTGTAGACCAGGCTGGCCTCATACTCACAGAGATCTGCCTGGCTCTGCCTCTCGAGTGCTGGGATTAAAGGTGTGTGCCACTGACAACGACGCCCAGCGAGTCTTTTATTTTTTTTTTTTAAGAGAATAATTACATAGCCATGAAACAGACTAAAGAGGAATAGTTTGAGAAAGTGAAAGCAAAGAATAACATCATCAGAGTCATGTGAGAATGATGTATTAAGAAGTGAGAGAGCCGGGCGGTGGTGGCGCACGCCTTTAATCCCAGCACTCTGGAGGCAGAGCCAGGCGGATCTCTGTGAGTTCGAGGCCAGCCTGGGCTACCAAGTGAGTTCCAGGAAAGGCGCAAAGCTACACAGAGAAACCCTGTCTCGAAAAACCAAAAAAAAAAAAAAAAAAGAAGTGAGAGGCAGTGGTGATGCACATGCCTTTAATCCCAGCACTTGGGAGGCAGAAGCAGGAGATCTCTGAGTTCGAGGCCAGCCTGGGCTACATAGTGAGTTCCAAGCCAGCTAGGGCTGCACAGTGAGAAGCTGTCTTGAAGAAAGAAAAGCAACAGCAGCAGCAACAACAAGTAGCAGGTGGCTGGGGATGTGGCTTACTGAGTGAAAGTGTTTTCTGCTAAGCCTATTGCCTTGTTCAGCCCTGGGACCCTCAGGGTGGAAGGAAAGAACCAATCCTGAACGTTGTCCCATGACCTCCATAAACAATGTAATACATGAACATCTTTTTAAAGGAAGAGAGACACTGGTGTTCCTCCTTAAATGGTAGAATGCTTGTCTACACACACAAATCCCTAAATGGCATCTCCAGAACCATGTAAGCCAGCTGCCATGTAATCCCAGCCAGAACTGGAGCGGGGAACAGGATAGTCTAGAGTTCAAGGCTATCCTTGGCTAGTAGAGCTTGCTGGCAGTTTGCTAATCCTCCTCAGAACAACAACCCCCGGAACCACAGAAAAAGAAAGAGCAGGAAGAGAAGGAAGGACTGGGGACAAGGAGACAGAGTCTGGATTTGTTAAAAGTTACTGGTGATCCTTCCATGGGAGAGATGAAAGCAAAACTGGGTTGTAGAGAATAGCAGTGAAGAAGCTCTTGGGTCTTTAACCAGCGTTTAACTGGGGCAGGTGGGATGACTCCGTGGTTAAAGGCACTTGCTGTGCACAGTCTAACAACCTAAGTTCAATCTCCAGAGACTGGTGGCATGTGCCATTCCCCCAATAATGATATATTTTAAAAAACACACGTAAAACAACTATATAAACTTAGTAACCAGATGGTCTATAAGAATACTATTTACTTAAAAATGTTTAGAATCTGTTGTCTGCTTGGTATTGGCCAGGTGCTAGGATACAAAGAGGAATGTCATGAATTTTTTTTGTTGTTTAAGAAGATTAAGGGAGAGAGACATAACTAAAAATTCACAAAGATGTGTCTTCATTTCTCTACTGCTCTGCTTAGAGTCCATGGTCCATTATTACAATTACCTCTGTAAAAATATCCTCAATTTTTCTTAAATTTAACTCTTTACTTACTTGCCTTTACTTGAGAAGCTGAATGTGGAGAAAAAGCCAAAAACCTCTCTGATTGATTTCACAGTGAGTTCTTGACTACTGATCTTAAATGGACCTTATTAGCATGTAGCTTTATTTCTGCATTTCATAATCCCTTTACCCTCTCACTTTCGACAACCTACATGTTCCTTGTTTCCAGCTCAGATCTGCAATTCTCCCTTTTAGCTAAGAAACGTTCTTCCTGTTTCACTAGGAATGTATACACATAAGAGAACTTCATCATACTCTTTTTTAAAAAATAGATTTTTAAAAATAATTTAACTTTATTTTATGTACATTGGTATGAAGTATCAGATCCCCTGGAACTGGAGTTACAGACAGTTGTAAGCTGCCATGTGGGTGCTGGGAGTTGAACCTGGGTCCTCTGGAAGAGCAGCCAGTGCTCTTAACTGCTGAGCCACCTCTCCAGCCCCAACTTCCTCATACTCTTACTGTCGTAGCTATCAGTATTTGCCCACTAGGATGAACACTTTGCCTTCCTCCAAGTCTGGTGAATGATTGCTTCAGTCTGGGGCTACATTTCTAATTGTGTAATGGCTCTTTTTTTTTTTTTTTTTTTTTTTTTTTTGGTTTTTCGAGACAGGGTTTTTCTGTGTAGCTTTGCGCCTTTCCTGGGACTCACTTGGTAGTCCAGGCTGGCCTCGAACTCACAGAGATCCGCCTGCCTCTGCCTCCCGAGTGCTGGGATTAAAGGCGTGCGCCACCACCGCCCGGCCTGTATTTTTACTTTAAAAAAAAAATTTTTTTTTTTTTGTGTGTGTGTGTGTCTGTCTGTCTGCATGTGTGCCATAGTGTATTTAACGGAGATCAGAGGGCAATTTATGGGCGCTGTTCTTTTCCTTCTACTGAGTAGGTTCTGTGGATTGAGCTGAAGTTGTCAGGATTGATGCCAAGGTTCATTCCTGATAAGCTGTCTCTGTAACTCTTCTTTAATTTTCAATTTTTAGCCCGAGGGAAGAGGATTGCCACAAATTTGAGGCCAGCATTATCTACACAGCAAATTTCAGGCCAACCTGGGTGACAGTATAAAACCCTGTCTCAAAAAGCCCAAGCCCAAACAACAAAAAACCCCACAACCCAAAAGTCAAAATGCAGCCCTCTCCTTCCCAAACCACAGACCTGTAAGATACACATATGGGTTTTTAAGTTCTGTGAGAGTGTGGACTGTATATGGCATGTTTGTCCTTGTGTCCATAGCAGTTCATGTAGTTACTGGTACATAGTAGATGTTTGTGGGGTCTGTAAACAACAGGGCGGGCAGAGTAACCATTTGAGTGAGGCAGGAAGGAAATCTGGTTCAACATGACTTAGTTAGCCCGTGTTGGTTCAAACTTTTAGAATCTGACCTTGAGCAGTTTATTTTAGACATACTTAAGCACAGCACAATTTTGGAAAAAAGTTTCTTGATGATAATTAACTCAACTCCGTGTATATATACAACAGCTTAAGACACGTTGACATGAAAACTCTTTACAAAGTCCATATGGCCTCTTCCAAATGATGAGGTCCATTGACTCAGAAACAAAGCTCAAGATAAGGCTCCAGGGAGAATGACTGAAGTAAACACAGTAGCCTGTGGGAGTCAGGAGTGGCCTGGTCCTAAGACAGCACAGAAGTTACCTAGGCTGTTGTAAAGTACAGATGCCATCTCCTGTAAGGAAGGGTTTTATTGACTGAGAAGCAATGCTTCCTCTAGGGAGGAAGAGTCTGGGATAAACAAACATAATAGTCTGGGGGAATTCAGGTTAAGACTGGCTCTACAAGGGGGCTGGAGAGATGGCTCAGCAGTTAAGAACACTGGTTGCTCTTTCAGGGGTCCTGAGTTTAATTCCCAGCAACCACACTGTGGCTCACAACCATCTGTAATGGAATCTTATGCCCTGTTATGGTGTGCAGACAAACATTCAGACAGAGCACTCATATACATAAGTAAATCTTTTTTTTTTTTTTTTTTTAAAGACTGGCCCTACAGATAGCAAAGATTACCAAGTGTCTCAGTCAGTGTTCTATTGCTATGAAGTTGCCATGATCACAGCAACTCTTAATAAAAAGCATGTAATTGGGGCTTGTTTACAGTTTCAGAGGTTTAGTCTATTATTATGGTGAGGAGTATGGCAGCATGCACACAGAGATGGTATTGGAGGAATTGAGAGTTCTACATCTGGATCTGCAGGCAGCAGGAAAAGGGAGACATTAGGCTTGGCAGAGGCTTCTGAAACCTAAAAGCTCACCCACCCCCAGTGGCAACTTCCTCTTGTTAGGCCACTCCCAGGTGCCAAGCATTCAAATCTGTGAGCCTTTGGGGGCCATTCTTATTCAAACCACCACACCAGGTTATTAACTACATCCATAACATCATTCCCAGCCTTCTGAGTGGAAAACAGGTTATACATATCCCCGCCCCCTCCCCTGTCGAGGGAGGAGACAACCCTGTGTGTTTAATATTCCTGGTTTCCCTAGTACATATCTGTGAGCACAGGGACCTCATGTCCTCTGCAGATGTTCAGCATGTTAATTTGAATGAATTTCTTTTTCTTCCTTCCTTCCTTCCTTCCTTTCTTTGGTTTTTTTTTTTTTTTTTGGTTTTTTCGAGACAGGGTTTCTCTGTGTAGCTTTGCGCCTTTCCTGGAACTCGCTTTGGAGACCAGGCTGGCCTCGAACTCACAGAGATCCGCCTGGCTCTGCCTCCCGTTTTTTTTTTTTTTTTTTTTTTTTGTTGTTGTTGTTGTTGTTTTTCGAGACAGGATTTCTCTGTGTAGTTTTGGTGCCTGTCCTGGATCTCACTCTGTAGACCAGGCTGGCCTCAAACTCACAGAGATCCACCTGGCTCTGCCTCCCGAGTGCTGAGATTAAAGGCATGTGCCACCACCACCCAGCCAGTTTGAATGAATTTTAAGAGAGACCATCTTGGATTTATTTTCAGTATAAGTGTATGTATACACCTGTAGTAATCACAAATGATTAGATGGTCCTTCTAATGTGCATTTTATAGGGATAGTTCATCATCCATCTAAATACTGACCTAACCCTTGTGTAATTTGAATTTTAATTGGTCCATAGACTCAGGCCTATCTTGTTTAGTCTTTCACAAATCCCAGTGTATCGTTTGTCATGTATAATAAATGCACAGCATACAGAAATATAAAACCCCTCCCCCATTTTACAGTGCTGTTAGAAAAATGAATGGGAGTAGCACAGTATTTTGCTGTTATGTAGTGAATCGGCCTGATGAGGGTTTAGATTATGCTCCCCGGGGGGCTTATTAAAAACCATTGTTATTTTAATTAAAATTTTAGTTTTAGTTATAAATTCTTTTTTTCTTCTTCCTTATTTCCCCCTTTTTTATTTTCTTCTCTTTGGTTTTCTTTTCTGGGGCAAGGTCTTGTCTTGTAGCCCAGATATACCAACCTCACACTTACGATTCTCCTTCAACGTTTCAGGAGTACAGGCATATGCTGCCACACTTGGTCTTATAAATGATCTTTTTTGTTTGTTTGTTTGTTTGTTTGGCTTTTTTTTTTTTTTTTGAGACAGGATTTCCCTGTGTAGTTTTGGTGCCTGTCCTGGATCTCGCTCTGTAGACCAGGCTGGCCTCAAACTCACAGAGATCCACCTGCCTCTGCCTCCTGAGTGCTGGGATTAAAGGCGTGTGCCACTACCGCCCAGCCTATAAATGATCTTTTAAGGGATTATTTGGGTTTGACTCAGTAAATAAAGGTGGTCTGAGCTACTTAAGCATCAAATTATATCTGTAGTAAAACCTTGAGTGTTTTGGTGATACTGAGACAAACGTTTATAATTCCCTTTATATAGAGCTGGCTTCTGCCTCTGCTTGGACACAGCTGTCCTGATGAGATTGCCCTTGTTCTCTGTGACAAATTTAAAAACAATTCACAAAAAAAACAAAAGAAATAATTTACTTATGTTTTAGTTATGTTTAAGTAATATTTTGGGCTAAATTTGTTGATACTGAATGTTGTATACATTTTCATTTTTTGTTTGGTTTTATTTTTGAGGCAGGGTCTCTCCATGTAGTTCTGACTGTCCTGGAACTCACAGTATAGACCTGGGTGGTGTGGAACACACAGGCCCGAGATTAAAGATGTGCACTGCCACCTTCAACCTAGATGTGTTGACTTTTAATAACTAAGGTATTTTATGAACAAAACAAATAGGAAAAAAACAAAGGAAAGAAAGAAACAGGTCAGGTGTGATGGCCCTGCACTTGGAAGCAGAGGCAGGCGGATCTCTGTTGTTCAAGGCAAGTCTGACCCATAGAGCAAGTTCAAGGACAGACATGACTATAGAGAGACCTTGTCTCAAGAACACACAACAAAACAAAGGAAAAAAAAAAAAGAAAAAGAAGAAGGAGAAGAAGAAGAAGAAGAAGAAGAAGAAAGAAAATAGGTAAGAAAATAGTATATGCCAGGTGGTGGTAGTGCAGACCTTTAATCCCAGCACTCGGGAGGCAGAGGCAGGAGGATCTCTGTGAGTTGAGGCCAGCCTGGTCTACAGAGCGAGATCCAGCACAGCCAGGGCCACATAGAGAAACTCTGTCTTGAAAAAACAAACAACAACAATAAAAAGGAATATATACTTGCAAACACACTGTTAATATATGCTGTTTTATCACCTCTAACCATATTAGCATAATAATACATTTATTTGATGTGAATTAAATTTTTATATCTCTATATGAAATTAGTGTTTTAAGAGAATTCTGAGGACAATGCTACAGTTATTGTTTTGTTGTTTACAGGAAGGGAGGAAATAATAAATTAATAAAGATCTATCATCGGGATGGTAAATACGGCTTTTCTGACCCCCTGACATTTAATTCTGTGGTGGAGCTCATTAACCACTATCACCATGAATCTCTTGCTCAGTACAATCCCAAACTCGATGTGAAGCTGATGTACCCAGTATCCAGATACCAACAGGTATGACCATAGACATTCTCATAGCATTATTTCATATAATTTTATTCTATTTATCAGGCTTATTGGTTAAAAAGAAGGCTAGTTTATATTTATTTTCCCAATTAATCTTAAGTGTAGTGGTGCTTGCCTTTAAGGCAGGTGGATCTCTGAGTTTTAGGCCAACCAGGGCAATGTAAAACCCTATCTCCCCACCACCACCACCACCCCCCAAAAAAAAGAAAAGAAAAAGATACATTTTCTAAGTAGTATTTTAGGTATTTTAGCTTAGTTTTTTTAATTTTGTTTTTTGAAATAGGGTTTCATGTAGGTAGGCTGGCTTTGAAATCACTATGTAGCTGATGGTGACCTTGAATTTCTGATCTTCCTGCCCCAGTCTCTTGAGTTCTTGGGATTTTAGGTTTTTGCTATCATACCTCGTGTGTGTGTGTGTGTGTGTGTGTGTGTGTGTGTGTGTGTGTGTGTGTGTGTGTGTGTGTGAGAGAGAGAGAGAGAGAGAGAGAGAGAGAGAGAGAGAGAGAGAGAGAAAGAGAGAGAGAAGAGTATAGTTGGGTTTTTCTTTTTACTTTTTGAGGGACCCGCCACCCAGCTCCCAAATAAATCACACACAGAATCTTATTCTTACTTATGAATGCTTGGCTTATTTCTAGCCAGCTTTTCCTAAATTATCCTGTCTACCTTTTGCCTCTGGGCTTTTATCTTTCTCTATTCTATATACTTTTCTTTACTTCTTACTCTGTGTCTGGCTGGGTGGCTGGGTAGCTGGGTGGCTGGCCCCTGGTGTCCTCCTCTCCTCCTTTTCTCACTCCTCTTCTCTTTTTCTCTTTCTGTTTATTCTTTCTGCCTGCCAGCCCCACCTATCCCTCTCCTGCCTAGCTATTGGCCATTCAGCTCCTTATTAGACCAATCAGGTGTTTTAGACAGGCAAAATAATACAGCTTCACAGAGTTAAACAAATGCAACATAAAAGAACACATCTTTGCATCATTAAACAAATGTTCCACAGCATAAACAAATGTAACAAATTTTAAAATAATATTCTACAGCATCTGTAGTCTCACTTTCTTACATAAAAAAGTTACTCATTTGGTGAGACTTTTTCTTTTTTAATTTAAAAATTGTGTGTGTGTGTGTGTGTGTGTGTGTGTGCATGCATGTGCGCATGTGCATGCCTGTGTGCCCTTGTGCCTGTGTGCCTGTGCCTGCAAAGGCCAGAAGACATGACATCACATCTGGAGCTGGAATTACAGGGAGTTGTAAACTGCTGAAGGTGGGTGCTGGGAATGAACTTGGGCTCTCTGAAAGAGCAGCAAGTGTTCCCAACCACTGAGCCATCGCTCCAATCCCTCCAGCCTTTTTTTTTTAAGTTTTGTTATATTTTACTTTATGTTTTTGCCTGCCTGTATGTCTGTGCATTTATATATGTGCATGGTGCCCATTGAGGCCAGAAGAGGGCATTGGATTCCCCTGGAACTGGAGTTACAGATGGTTGTTAGCCACCAGGCGGGTGCTGGGAATGAAACTCAAGTTCTCTGGAAGAGAGAGCACCAGTGCTCTTAAGCACTGAGCCATTTCTCTAGCCCCATATTTTTTAATTTTTAAAATAAAATATTTTTACCTGACTTAAAATCTGATCTTAGTGTCACTAAAAAGTGTTTTGCTTGCCGGGTGGGTGGTGTGTTCCTTTAATCCCAGCATTAGAGAGGCAAGGATTGCTATAAGTTCCAGGCCAGGCTGGTCTGCATAGTGAGACCCTGTCTCAAGAACCAGAACAGAACAAAATCCTCACGAAATCAAATGAAGTGTTTTTGGTGCTTGGTATTAAAGTTTCTGAAGTTGAAATATAATTTGAATGTAAACAGACCTGGAAAAACATGTCAGAATTAATAACATTCCTTCGTTTATTTTTGTTTGCCTCTGTAGGATCAGTTGGTAAAAGAAGATAACATTGATGCAGTAGGTAAAAACCTGCAAGAGTTCCACTCGCAGTATCAGGAGAAGAGTAAAGAGTATGACAGGCTGTATGACGAGTACACCAGGACGTCTCAGGTGAGACCTCTTTTGGGACGGTCTTTGTGTGGTGTGTCCGTTCGTCACACTCTGAGTAGCTGCACGGTCTGCTGCCGCCTTTCCTTAACTGCCTTTGGGGATTCTGATGATACAAAAATACTCCCACTCATACCTTTTCTGTTATTGTTGTTAAAGATAGAATTTTCTATCGGCATTAACCAGGGGGTTAGGAATATGACTTAACTTAAACAGAATGCATATTGTTTGCCTATCAGGTTTGATCCTTGCATCACATAAAGCTGGGTGTGGTGGTGCAAGCCTTTGATCCCTGGCACTGGGGAGCTGGAAGCAGGAGGATCCGAAATTCAAGGTCATTCTCAGCTGTATAGCCAGCTGGACAGCTTTGGGAACCTGTCTCCAAAAATTTTTTTAAATTAGGTAATGTAAAATAGTAGTTGTAAATTATAAAAATAAACAATGACGAATTCTAGAGATAGAAATTAGTTTTTTGTCCATCTGGGCAATGCAGGGCTGTTTCAGCAGCTCTGCTGTCGTGAGTCTTGGATTTTCTGTTTTATGCTCTCCTTATTTAATAGGAGCCATCACCACCATATTTCCAGTAAAAGAAAGGAAGACTAGGAAGGAAAGAGGAAGGCCCCCCCCCCCCCCAGGGTTTCTCTGTGTCGCTCCGGCTAGCCTGGAACTCACTCTGTAAATCAGGCTGGTCTCAAACTCAGAGGTCCACCTGCCTCTGGGATTAAAGGCATGTGCTGTCTCTCCCAGATAGTTTTATGCTTTTTAAGACAAACTTATTAGATGTGTATGAGTGTTTTGCTTGCTTGTTTGTCTGTACTACGTACATGCCTGGTGCCTATGGAGATCAGAAGAGGCCATCAGAACTGGAGTTATGGATGGTTGTGAGCCATCATGTAGGTGCTAGGAATCAAATGTGGGTCTTCTTCAAGAACAGTAAATGCTCTTGACCACTTAGCCATCTCTCCAGCCTAAGTTTTCTGCTTTAAAGTTTTTATTCCTATTTATTTTATGAATATGAAGTTGGTAGTAATGATCCTTCTTTGAGTCTTTTTTTTTTTTTTTTTTTTTCCCCGAGACAGGGTTTCTTTGTGTAGCCTTGGCTAGTCTAGAACTCACTCTGTAGACCAAGCTGGCCTCAAACTCAGAGATCCACCTTCATCTGCCTCCCAAGTGCTGGGATTAAAAGCGTGCACCATCACTACCCAGCTTTTATATATACTCTAAGCTAAAAGTTTGTTGATTTTATTGATTTTTTTTCTGGAACAATTTTTGGTTGTTTTTTTTTCCTTCTCCCTTCTTGTCCCCTTTTCTCACCCCTCATTCCTTTCTCTCTTCCTTCTTTCTTTATTTGTTTCTGTTTCTTTGAGACTCTGTCTTATTTAGCCCAGTGTAGTTGCAGGTGATGCTGAATCCCTGTTCCTTCTGTCTCCACCTCAAGTGCTGCTGGTATCACAGGTGAACCTCCTTTCCTGGTTCTGCTGGTATCACAAGTCTACCTCCTTTCCTGGTTCTGCTGGTATCACAAGTCTACCTCCTTTCCTGGTTTTGCTGTTTTTTTTTTTCTTTTTTCTCTAATCTTCATTGTTTCCTTCCTTGTGCTAGTTCTGCGTTTTGTTTGCTTTTTTTTTTTTTCTCGTTCCTTAAGTCATCCAATTAGATTATTGATCTGAAAGCACACTTCTCTTTTAAAAAATAACTTGTTATTAGTATGTACGAGGATCCTGGTGTCACTGCACACTTGTGCAGGTCAGAGGACAACTTTGTGGAGTCCTTGAGAACTTGCATGGTCTCATGGCCCGGGCCTTTTTACCCACTGTCAGTTTGCTTGCTGTTGCTCTGATAAAGAGCATGACCAGAAGCAACTTGGGAAGGAAGAGTTTGTTTCATCTTACAGTTGTAGTCCATCCTGAAGGGAAGTCAGAGCAGGAGCTGAAACAGAAACCATGGAGGAGTGCTGCTTTCTGGCTTGCTCCCCAGGGCCTGCTCAGTTTGCTTTCTTTGACAACCCAGGACACCTGCTCAGGGGTGTTAACCACTCAAAGTGGACTGGGCCCTTTCATATCAATTATTAATCCAGAAAGTGTCCCACACACTTTCCTACAGGCCAGTATGATGTAGGCATTTTCTCAATGAGGTTTTCTCTTCTGAGATGGCCCTACCTTGGGTCAAGCTACAAAAGTAACCAGCACACCAACTGAACCTTTTCACCACTATCCCCTCTCTGCGGTTTTTTTAATCATAGATGTTTACATCTATGAAATTCCCTGAATATTGCTTTTGTAATATCTCATAGGTTTTCTTATGGAGTGCTTAGGTTTCATTCATCTTATTTCACCTGTCATTTGTTTATTTTATATTTATTATTGTTGTTATTATATGAGGCGAGGTCTCACTATGTAGCCCTGGAACATTGTGTAGATGAGGGTAGCCTGGAGCTTACAGAAATCTATCTACAACTGCCTCACAAGCCTTCTGGGATTAAAGGATATACCACTACACCTGTCCTTTGTCATTTATTTTATGAGCCATCAGTTGTTTAACAGCATGTTATTTCTGTATATTTGTTACTTTCTAGTTTTTCTCCTATGATTGATTTCTATTTTCTTTTCTCTGTGGATCAGAGAAGATCCTCTGGATGGTTTAAGTCTTTTAAAATTTATTAAAACTTGGGGCTAGAGAGCTGGCTCAGCATTTAAGAGCACTTATTCTTGCAAAGGATTTGGCTTTGTTTCCCAACACTCACATGTTGGTTCACAACCATTAGTAACTATAGTGCAGACCCAATGCCTTCCCCTGACCTGAAGGCATTAGGCACAAATGTGGTGCACATACATACAGATATGCAAAACACTCATACACATAAAATTAGATAAATCTAAAAAAAGAAATATAAAATTTATTAAAACTTGTTTTGTGGCCTGGGTATATTTTGAAGAATATTGTATTTTTACCTAAGAATTATCTATATTCTACCCTTGCTGTGTGGAGTGTTCTTTATGATGCCTAGTATGTATATAATTGGGTTAATTTATAGTTAAAAAAATCTTTGTCGTATTACATAAACACTACTGTTATGCATCTCTGTCCCTGCTTGTCCCCTACTTTTTTTCGGTCAGGGTCTCACTATAAAGCCCTGATAGACTGGACTCACTATGTAGACCAGGCTAGCCTCGAACTCACAGAGATCTATGTACCTCTACCTCTCAAGTGCAAGGGTTAAAAAGTTTGTGCCAACATGCCCTGTCCCTTTGTTATATACTGTCCAATATTAAATTTTTATGTTTTATGCATTTTCCTTTCAAATAATATAAAATAAGAGGTAGTACTTGGGGTATAGCTTATTGATAGAATGCTTATTTAGCATATATAGTTTCCTGCTTTTGCTCTTTACTAACTATAAAGCCTCATAGTGACGATTTCACCGTACCTATAATGTTGATCATTTTAATGGAGTCAGTCTGTAAAAGTCTTAATAACTTTTTCTCCATTCTACCATCACACACTAGGCTCATCACAGTTAATTCATCTGGAAGTGCTAAAGTAAAAGATGTTGAAACTGGACATTAAGGTCTAGACACCAGGCACACACATGATAAAAATAAATAAATGTTCTCAACCCTTCTGGCTCCTACAGACTTTCTTTCCCCTCTTCTGTGGGGTTCCCCTGGCTCTGTCTAGTGTCTGGCTGTGGATCTCTGTGTCTGCTCTCATCAGTTGTGGATGACGCCTCTTTGATGACACCTGGGCTAGGCACTGCTCTATGAGTACAGCAGAACATCCTTAGGAATCATTTCATTGGGTTTTTTTTTTTTTTTTTTGACAGTCATGAGTCTCTGGGCTGTCTAGCCTCTGGTTCCTGGCCATCCAGGCATGGGCTTCTCTTATGGCAGGGCTTCAAGTTGGGCCAGGCATTGGTTGGCCATTCCCATAAGTTCGGCATCACCATTACCCCAGCACATCTTGCAGGCAGGACAGATTGTAGGTCAAAGGTTCCATGGCTGGGTTGGTGTCCCAGTCCCACTGCTGGAAGCCTTGCCTGGTTATAGAAGATGGCCAGCTCAGGCTCTATATCCCCCATACTGGGAGTCTTGTTACGATCACTCTCAAAGGAGCCAGAGGGGTTGAGGACACCAGAAGAACAAGGCCCACAGAATCAACTAAGCAGGACTTGTAGGGGCTACAGCAACTGAAGCAACAATCACGGACCTGTATAGATCTGAGCTAGGTCCTCAGTTTTGGTTGTGTAGCTTCATGTTCTTGTGGAACTCCTAACAGTGGGAGTGGGGGCGTGTCTTTGACTCTTCTGTCTGCTCTTGGGACCCTTTTCCTCCTGAGTTGTCTTGTCCAGCCTTGATAGAAAGGTTTGTACCTAGTCTCATTGTAACTTGTTATGCCATGTTGTTGATATTCTGCTCTTTTTTTTTTTTTTTTTTGAAGGGAAATGGAGGAGTGGATAGAGGGAGGCTGGGAGGAGTGGAGGGAGGAGAAAATGTGGTCAGATGTAATAACGTATGAGAGAATAAAAATTTAAATAAGTGTATATTTTTTAAAAATTGAATTTAAACACACATTAAATACACACATGCATTTAGGCATACAACAGATGTAGCACAAATATCAAATAGCAAAATAAAGTTATAATTAATTCTTTTTTTTGAGACAGAGTTTCTCTATGTGACCCTAGCTATCCTGGAACTTGCTTTGTAGACCAGGCTGGCCTCGAACTCGCAGAGATCTGCCTGCCTCTGCCTCCCGAGTGCTAGGAGCAAAGGTGTGTGCCACCACTGTCTAACTCAAAATGATTCTTAATAATTAAAAAGATAAAAAAGGGAATCAGTTTTCACACAAAAACATGGACCAACACAACATTTTGGTATTAGAATTCTATACTTTTTCAGCATAAATCTGGTCTTCTACTTCAAGAAAGTCTCACCTTAGGCTTTACCACATTGATTCAAAATACTCACATCTTCCTCCTTACTCAGGCAAAGCCTTAGTGTTGTAGTAGAGTCCTTTATAGCTTGTAACCAATCAAATAAATCCTGTTCACTGTGTCTTCAGTATATATGTAGAACCTTATCCAAAGCTACTTTCTTGTCTGGTGTGATAATTTTTGTGTTGCTGTGACAAAATACTTGAAGGATGGGTATGAAGGTGCACGCCTTTAATCCCAACACTGGAGAGGCTGAGACAGGCGGATGTCTGTGAATCTGAGGCCACCCTGGTCTGCATAGCCAGTTTTGGACCATTTCAGGCTACGTAGTTAGACACAACATGTAACATTCAACAACAAAATACTTGAGAGAGTCAGCCTCGAAGGGAGAAAGGTTTGATTTGGATCGCAGTTTTAGCTGTTTCAGTGCAGTATCAGGAGAGGGAAGGCCTGGGGTTCTGCTAGATCCTTCAAAGGTGTGCTGCCAGTGACCTGACTTCCTAAAGGTTCCACCTCTTACCCCAGCAGTGCCTTCTAGGAAGTGGTTCATAAAGCCTTTAACACATGCACCTTTGGGGGAACATTCCAGATTCAAGCTATACCATCTGCATCTACTGCAGCAGCCTCCTAACATATTCTTGCCCCATCCGCCACTTCTCATCTCCTAAATCAAGTTTCAGCTTATCAGCCAGGGTGATAATTGTCTAACATAGGTTAAGTTACACTCTTGTGCTTATGTTTCAGTGCGTGTGTGGAGGACAGAGGTCAATCTGAGGTGGTGTTCATCTGGCACTGTCCACTTTGTTTCTTGGGATAGGGTCTGTCACTGGCCTGAAGTTTGTCCAGTAGACGAGGCTGGCCGGCAAGTGAGCCCCAGGGGTCTGTTTGTCTCTACTTCTCCAACATGGAGATCATAAGCACATCACAGTGCCTGTCTTTTAATGTGGATTCTGGGGCCAGATTCAGGTCCTTAGCCTGTGTGCAAGTGCTTTGCTGACTGAGTTGTTGCCACAGGCTTACTCCTTTGTTTACAAGGAGTTTTTAAAAACAAACAAACAAACAAACAAACAAAAATCCAACATAATCCCCAAACCCTCTGTTAGTCAGGGTTCTCTAAAGATATTTAAAAAGAAAAAAGTCTGAACTCGTTCTATACTTGAGGTAACCCTGAATACCTCAACCCCCTGCCTCCACTCTTGAATGCTAGAATTGTAAATATGTGCCACCTGGCTCTGACCTTACTTCATTAATAATGTTTTTTTTTTTTTTTTTAAGACAGGGTTTCTCTGTGTAGCCCTGTCTTATCCTAGAACTCTCTTCAGACCAGGCTGGCCTCGAACTCACAGAGAGTTCGTGCCTCTGCCTCCCGAGTGCTGGGACTAAAGGTGTGTGCCACCACTGCTCAGCTTTGTTTCTTGTGTGTAGGTGTCAGAGGACAGCCTTCAGTGGTTGGTTCTCTTCCTTCCCTGTGGGTGCTCAGGCTTGGTATCTGTCAGATGGTTTTTCTCCCTGGCCATCCTCTTGGCCTGGACATTATTCCTTAGAACTAGTCACTGTTCCCCCTGGTTCACTGTTCTTAAATATAATACACCCGATTTCCACCTTACAGGGTTTGCACCGACTGATTGCTTCAAAAACTGTAAAACCTGGCTAACCCCCTTACTTCCTTCAAGTCTTCCCATATGTCATCATCTCAGTAAGGCCTACCCTGGCATCTTTATTTAATAAATTTAATTTATTGATGAGGCATAATGACAAATGCTTATAATCCCAGCACTTAGAAGACAGAGGTAGGAGGATCAGGTATTCAAAGTCATCCATAGCTACATATAATGACTTCAAGGCCAGTCTGAGCTACATGAGATCATCTCTCAAAACAAAACAAAAAATAAAATGGTAACATGTTACTGGGTATATACCTATCATCCCAACAATAGGAGACTAAGGCAGGAGGACTTCAGATTAGAGGCCAGCCTGGGCAACAGTGAAATCTATCTAAAAACACACATACATACACACACACACACACACACACACACACACACACACACACGAACAAAACAATAACAAAAAACCCAAAACAACAACAACAAAAGAAAAACCCCAAAAACCAACCAAACAAAACCAAACAGCAACAACAAAATTAATTAAAGGCAAGAGAAATGGCTGAGTGGGTAAAGGTACTTGCAGCAATAAGACCCGAGTTTGAATCCTGGCCCCCATGGAAAAGTGGAAGGAAAGAACCACTTTCACTACGCTGTCCTCTGATTGCTACATGCACGGCATGGCATGCAACCTGCCTCCCCATAATAATAATAATTAAAAAAAATTAGTTAACTTCATTTGGTTGCTTCTACCTTGACATGAAGCCAAACCTAACTAAAGTTCAAAAGTTGTCCTCTGAGTCCTTTAGTTTCAGGCTTTAGTTTCTCAAGTTCTCTTTATTACCATCAGGTAGGACTTGTGGTATAGTATGTTCTTAATGACCATCGATTGAAGTTAGTAAATATGAGGTAGTTGAAAAACTATCCTACCAGTGTGAGAATTTCTAGAATTATAAATACCCAGTATAGCAATCTTTCTGGAATTTTGTGCACAATCATTACTTTTCTTAGAAGTACATTGAGCCAGAGTTAGGCCCTTTCTGAAGATTTTAGGACCATCCTGACTCAGATGTTAACCTCTTGTATCTTGGGATGGTGAGATGGCTTAGCACGTAAAGGTTCCTGATTACCTGAGTTCAATCCCCAGGACCCACATGGTGGAAGGAGAAAATAGTGACTTCCACATTCGAGCACCTTGCTGTGCACATGGGCATACATACAAAAAATGAAATATAATAAAATACAAAATTATTTTTTAAAACCTTGCTATCCTCAAAGGTCATCAGAATGTATGAGAGACTAAATGGCTTAGTCTAACTGGGATTTTGGAGTTAGTAAGTCTGTTTTGTAGAATTTTTAGTTTTTCATTTTAGTACATCTTACTTTAGCAGATATTCTTTCTCTGCTTTTTTTCTTCTAATCAGATTACTGATGAATCTGGAAAATTCAGTATACAGTGTAGTGATGAAAGAGATAATAAATAGATTCTACATGGCTCTTCTGGGAATAAAACTTTGGTCTGATAAGGGATTATAATAAAAATTATAAAATTTCTTTCAAGATCAAGATTATAAAAATATGATAAAGTGTTTGTGTGTGTTTTGAAATGGAGTCTCATTTAGCTAAAGTTGGCCTTAAACTTGCCCTGTAGATGAGGCTGTCCTTGAACTCCTGATCCTCCTACTTGTTGCCTCCTGAGTACTGAGATTATAGTCAGGAATCACCCTGCCTAGTTATAAAGTGTATATTGTTTCTTTTCCTCCTGTAGGAAATACAGATGAAGAGGACTGCAATTGAAGCCTTTAATGAAACTATTAAAATATTTGAGGAGCAGTGTCATACCCAAGAACAACACAGTAAAGAATATATTGAGCGGTTTCGCAGGGAGGGGAATGAAAAGGAGATTGAACGGTGAGTGTACTTAATACCTCCAAGTGAGGAATGAAATAAGACTTTTTTCTTTATTAGTAATTTCTGTCTTGTTTGTTTATACCCCCTCAAGTTGCACAGCTATGTTATATGGAACTGCTGGCTATTCACAGTAATGAATGGTACCAAATGGCATCTTTCTTTTTTATAACCTTTTCCAGAAAAGCCTTCCTCAATATCTCATTCCATTTAGGGGTGTTGTGTAAGCCTTCATATAGTGTCTGGTACTGATCCCAGTGCAGCATATTTCCATTCAAGTGCAAACTCATTAAGAATAGACATGGTGGTTTTTTCCCCCTAATATAGCCCAGCACCCATGTCTGTCATAGTCATGTTCTTATGGTACTAGCTGGGAATAGTGACACAGGTCTATAATCTCAGCTGTTCCAGAGGCTGAGGTAAGTGTATTTCTTGAACCCAGGAATTTAAGACCAGCCTTGTAGCATAGTGAGACCCTGTCTCAAACAAACAAACCCAACAAGATTTAGGACCCTGTTTATGCTTCTTGACCCTTTTGCTTCTGTTGTTATTTTAGCCTTAATATGTCATATTTTCACAGAATTATGATGAATTATGATAAGTTGAAATCACGTCTTGGTGAGATTCATGATAGCAAAGTGCGTCTAGAGCAGGACTTGAAGAAACAAGCTTTGGACAACCGGGAAATAGATAAAAAAATGAATAGCATCAAACCTGACCTGATCCAGCTGCGTAAGATCCGGGATCAGCACCTTGTGTGAGTAGTCTGGGGCTGGATGCTGAGGGACACACCAGCACCAGTTTATTACTGGAACTAGAAATGACATCAATGGGAGAAGAACTTGAAAACTAGAAGGCAGTATGTAAGAATTTAGGAATGTGGTCCTGTAGTAGTAGGAGGTCCCAGAATGGCATAAATCAAGTCAGAATGTACTCTACTTTATGCAAATACTTGGGAATGCTCAGACGAAACTAACAAAGTGTTGTAGAGTAAAAAGTACATATTGGGGCTGGGGAGATGGTTCAGTGGTTAAGAGTACATGCTGTTCTTCCAGAGGACCTGGGTTTGGTTCCCAGTACCCACATAGTGACTCACATCCTTCTGTAACTCCAGTTCTAAGGGATCTGATGCTCTCTTCTAAACTCTGTGGGTATTAGTTACATACATGATGCATAGACATACATGCAGGAAAAACAGTTATAAAATGATTCTAAAAAAAAATTAAAAGTATATGTTAATGTTTCCTTAAAGCATACAAATTAGAAACTGTAGTTTTATGGTAGAATCACAGAAGTAGAATTATTCCTTCAAGGTAAATTCTATAAACAAACAAACAAACAAACAAATAAATAAATAGAATAGGTAGTTCTTTATAAAGGATTTTTATGCTTAAGAAATGACTTTGGTGTGTGGTAAGACATGTCCATGACTCCAGTACTCAGGAGGTAAAAGCAGTAGGACCCAGGAGTTCAAGGCCAGCCTCAGCTACATAGCAAGTTTTAGGCCAGGCCAGGCTACATGAGACCTGTTTTTTTTGTTTTTTTTTTTAAAAAAGAAAGGAAGGAAGGAAGGAAGAAAGAAAGAAAAGGAAAAAAATGTGGTGCTGGCAAGATGACTCGGTGGGGAAAGGCCACCAAGCCTGACAACCTGATTTCAGTCAGCGCCTGGGACCCACATGGTAGAAAGAGAGAACAAACTCCTGTAAATTGTTCTCTGACCTCCACTCAGTGCCATGCCTCCTCTCCCTGATGTAAAAAAGTGCATCTCTATAAAAATGAAATTTGTGTTTAAATAAGAAAAGTGGTGGCTGGAGAGATGGCTCAGTGGTTAAGAGCACTGACTGCTCTTCCAAAGGTCCTGAGTTCAATTCCCAGCACCCACATGGTGGCTCACAACCATCTATATGCCTTCTTCTCTCGAGTAGGCATACATGCAGACAGAACACTGTATACATAATAAATACAAAAATCTCAAAAATAAAAAGTATGCATAGTAGGCACTTCAGATCCTTTGAGTAGTGAAAACCAATGCTTTTTAACATTTTTCTTTATTTTTATTTTATGAGTATTTTGCACCACCACCACCCAGCCAGTAGTGCACATCTTTAACCCCAGCATTCAGAAGGCAGAGGCAGGTAGATCTCTGTGTGTTTGAGACCAGCCAGGGCTACATAGTGAGACCCTGTCTCAAAACAAAAAGCAACCAAAACCCCCCATCACTTTGGAAACTAAGGAGCACAAGGTTCTTTTTCCTTAACTCTTGATTGCTATCATTAGCTACTTCTTTGGTTCTTAGTCATTGATTTTTAAAAGTAATTAATTAAAGTATTTTAAGTTAGCATATACATAGATGGGTTCTTGCCATTTACTATTCCAGAAAACTCAAGTGTCTTTCACAGTAATATTCTAGTTGACTGTCAACAGACTTTGCATCTTAAAACTTTATTATTGTCCTCCATTCAGGGTGCCTTGTGTGCAGCAGCACCCTTTTGTGTTACCCCACATTCCTACAGGAAGCTACTGTTTGCCCTGTGCCCTTCTTGAGCTCTTTCCAGCTTCGTCCTCTTCTTAGTCTTAGACGTTAGATCTGTCTTGCTAAGTGAGGCAAGGGCAAGGAAATGATATGCTATTATCATTCCTATATATCTTTTTTTTTTTTTTAAAGATTTATTTATTTATTATGTATACAGCATGTATGACCAGAAGAGGGCACCAGACCTTATTACAGATGGTTGTGAGCCACCATGTGGTTGCTGGGAATTGAACTCAGGACCTCTGGAAGAGCAGTCAGTGCTCTTAACCTCTGAGCCATCTCTCCAGCCCCCTTCCTGTATATCCTAAGGTGAGTTTTTATGTGAGAAGGCAGGCAGCTTTGTTAGTGGAACATGGACCAAAACTGTTTCTTCTTTTGTTTCCTAGCTTTTCAGAGGTACCCTAACTTTCTTCCTAGAAGGAACACCTCCATTTAAGGAGGTTGGGTGTTCAAAGTAAATGGGGGCATTTGAGGAGATGGCTTAGTGAAGGAGAGCTTGTATAACCGTGAGGACCTGAGTTTCAGTCTCCAGCACCCACACAAAAGGTAGATATGGCCACACATATCGATAAAGACAGTCCTGGGAGGCAGAGACAGGTGGATCCTGGGAGTATGCTGAATAACCAGTCTTTTTTTTTTTTTTTTTTTTTTGGTTTTTCGAGACAGGGTTTCTCTGTGTAGCTTTGCGCCTTTCCTGGGACTCACTTGGTAGCCCAGGCTGGCCTCGAACTCACAGAGATCCGCCTGGCTCTGCCTCCCGAGTGCTGGGATTAAAGGCGTGCGCCACCACCGCCCGGCTGAATAACCAGTCTTAATGAAAGGGTGAGCTTTCATTTCAGTGAGGGACCCTGTCTTAAGGGAATAGAGGAAGACATCTGTTATCCTATCTAGCTTCTATGCTTGCTTGTGTACCCATTCACACACATACCACACACACTCCCACAAAACCAATTACCCACCCCCACACACCCATACAGATTCACCCACCCACACATACACCTACTCACGCACATACCACCACCACCAGAGAGACAGCGAGAAAGGAGGAAAATGGGGACTCAGGAGAAATTGTGGTGTGATTTACTAAATTTAAGTCTCTTACCCAGTGTGATTATCTCTTAATAAAGAGATTATTTTCTTTAAGCAAAGAAAATGTTGGTGCTAAGGATGTTAGAGAAAGGTATGTGGATGTTTGGGTGAAGGATGGGCTAGTGCAGTGGGGTGGGATAGGATGGTTAAGGAATAAAATGAGTAAGCCAGCTCCACTAAGTGTCAAAAGTGAAATCCAAGTTAATGAAGGGCACGTCTTTCTGAGAAAGTCTTCAGAAATACGCCTTTTAGATCTTTAAACACTTAGCTGTGATACAGGTTATACAAATACTTGAGTCAGTGACAGATACTAAGGTGATCCTAGATTGTGAAGATTTTCTTAAAAACATCCCACCAGTAAATATTTACTGAATATTGATTATCTCTGTGCTTGTACTGTTTAAGAAATTGCCAGTAGGGGGCTGGAGAGATGGCTCAGAGGTTAAGAGCACCGGCTGCTCTTCCAGAGGTCATGAGTTCAATTCCTAGCACCCACATGGTAGCTCACAACCATTTATAATGAGATCTGGTGCCCTCTTCTGGCATACAGGCAGAACATAATAAATAAATATTAAAAAAATATTTTTAAAAATGGCAGTATAACCATAAGCAGAAAAGAAATCTCTTTAAAGCAACATAAGTTTTGTGGGGAAGACAAACATAAACATTAAAAATATAAAATAATGAATTTTGCTGGGTCTCTGAAAATTAATAAAATGGTAAAGAGTAGGCCTTAGTTGGGACAAATTAGGGTAGAGAGCTCTGAGATGATGTTTATGATGATACTGAATGATAAGGAAAGAAGACTTGGTTTGTGATGAACAAGTATATTTTTAAAAATACTTACTTTTATTTTTTTAAAATTATATGTATGAGTGCAGGTGGGCAGTGTGGAGGCCAGAGGCAGTAGATCCCCTGGAGCTAGGTTATAGGTGCGAGCCACCATACGGATCCTAGGGACTTAACTGGAATTCTCTGTAAGAGCAATATGTGCTCTTTCTTTTTTAATAATTTGTTTTTATTTTATGTACCTTGGTGGTTTTGCCTGAATGTATGTCTGTATGAGGTCATTGGATCCCCTAGAACAGGAGTTACAGACAGTTGTGAGCTGCCATATAAGTCCTGGGAATTGAACCTGGGTCCTCTGGAAGAGCAGCCAGTGCTCTTAACCACTGAGCCATCTCTCTAGCCCATAAAAGTGTTTTTTATATTCTACTTTTATACTCCTGTTTTAGACCATGGGCCTCTACTATGTTTGAATGCAAGAGTGTGTGTGTGTGTGTGTGTGTAGGGGGGGTGTGGGTGTGGGTGTGGGGGGTGTGCTTCTAGAAAAGAGAAGGAAGAAAATTAGATACATGCCTAATTTCAAGTAGTTTTCTGTGTTTCTTCCTTTTTTCAGGAAAAATTAATTGTGGTATTAATTGAAGGAAAAGTAATAGAGAGATTAATTTAGGGAAAACTCTGGCCATTCTTCTTGAGACTAGGGAAAAATAAGAGGTTCCTGGGCTTTCAAAGTATGGCTGGTTTCAGCATCCTCACTCTGTCCAGACAGTCATGAGATTCTGAGGTGGTGTCTTCCCTCTTGGCAGATGGCTCAATCACAAAGGGGTGAGGCAGAAGCGCCTGAATGCCTGGCTGGGGATCAAGAACGACTATGCTGATGAGTAAGTTCCTCCTTCCAAAGAGCTTTGTTCTCATGTAAGGCTCCTCCCATCATGCATGTGGAAAGTCGGCTCTCAGGGTCACCAGCAGAACAGAGAACTGTGCACCTCTTTTGAAGTGAGTTGCCTGAAGAGTATGGTGCACACACTGGAGTGTAGAAACTCTCCCACATGAAACTTGGATGCATATACTGCCATTCAGGTATTTTAGCTTATTGAATGAGTTCTGTAGTTTCTGCACCATAGTAAGTAGTAGAGTTGTTTAAAACTAAACACTCACCTAATTGCAATTTTACTTTTTGTGTGTGTGTGTGTGTGTATGTGTGTGTGTTTTCTTTTCTTTTCTTTTCTTTTTTTTTTGGTTTTTCGAGATAGGGTTTCTCTGTGTAGTTTAGGTGCCTATCCTGGATCTCACTCATCTCACTCTGTAGACCAGGCTGGCCTTGAACTCACAGAGATCCGCCTGCCTCTGCCTCCCTCCCCCCCCCCCAAAAAAAACATTTTATTAGCTTTTAGATATAAGAATATAAGATTGCTAGAATAATATTTCAAATATTTAATTTTTAGAAGCTACTTTATCAATGAGGAAGATGAGACCCTGCCGCATTATGATGAGAAAACCTGGTTTGTGGAGGATATCAACCGAGTACAAGCAGAGGACCTGCTTTATGGGAAACCAGACGGTGCATTCTTAATTCGTGAAAGTAGCAAGAAAGGATGTTATGCTTGTTCTGTGGTGTAAGTCTTCTCTGGGTATATTATATGGCCTTTTCCAATCTGCATTAATTAATTACAGTCATCATAAAATTGAGATGGAATTAGATATGGTGATAAGAACTCACGGCTTACTTAGACCATCAGTATTTATCTAATGGTTTTAGGATATAGTGGATTGAGTCTGGTCCTACTGTTTACTTGCTTTGTAACGTAGGGACATGTCTTACTTGTCCCTTGTCTAGTCTAATCTGTAAATGCTACCTACTGATGTTACTAGGGTAATGATGACACTGTAAGACAGGGAAGAAAACAAAGATGACTAAGTGATTGCTCTCAGAGAGCACAAGGCTTAGACAACTATGGATGTTTTCTCTCACACACAGAATATAAGCATAAATATAAACAACATAAAAGTAAAATAGTGACAGCCAAGGCTACACAGAAAAACCCTGTGCCGAAACAAACAAACAAAAAAGTAGAAGAGGTACTATTTGGGAGAAGGAAGGGGGAAACAGGATAGCCGGGGAATATATGATCACAATGACACATGTCTCAAAAATCCTACTGGGACCTGGAAGATGGCTCAGTAGGTAAAGGCGCTTGATGACCTAAGTTTACGACTCACATGGTACAAGGAGACCAACTCCCTCAAGTTGTCACTGATTTCCACATGTATGCCATGCATACACAGTATGTGTACCCCACCATAAAGAAATACAAGTAGTTTTAAAGTGACTTTAAAAAGTCACATTGAAACCCATTCTTTTGTGTGTTAAATTAAAAAAAGGAGGGTCATGTAGAGAGGATGAATGAACGGGATTCACAGTGATGAGATTACAGGCATAAGCTATCACACCTAGCTCCCAGGCTTCATTTCATAAAATACCTATGATAATAGAATCACTGTGAAATAGCTGTCATTAGTAGGCCTTGCACGTGTGGAAAGGTTCATTCTGGTAAGGGAAAAGGAAGTTAGAGGTTTGGGGAAGAGGTGTTAGTACTGGACCCTAAAGCGTGAATGCTATCTATGAAGAAAATGAGGCAGAACAGAAGGAAAAGCACATTATATCACTGTGTTAGTGTCATCGAGGAGTAGGACTACCTACAGCAGCATCCCATTTTTGTTTGCCTTACTCTACTTAAGTTGTGCCAGTAGAAATGACAGGGGACGGCAGTTCTCACCAGACTTCAAGTCTTATAAGAACAAGAAAAGGAAGGTGGTAGAATGTCTTCTACAGCTGATAAACACTTTCAGCAAAGTGGCTGAATACAAAGTTAACTCACAAAAATCAGTAGCTCTCCTATATACAAATGACCAGTGGGTTAAGAAATCAGGGAAACAACACCTTTCACAATCGTCTCAAATAATGTAAAATATCTTGGAGTAACTCTAACCAAGCAAATGCTGTTTGATAGAAACATCATTCAAGTCATTTAAGAAATTGAAGATATCAGAAGATTCCCATGCTTATGGATCAGTAGGATGCATATAGTAAAAATGGCCATCCTGCCAAAAGCAATCTACAGATTCAATGCAGTCTGCATCAAAATTTCAACACAATTATTCACAGATCTTAAAAGCACAATTTTCAGCTTCATATGGAAACAGACAAAAAAAAAAAAAACAACAACCCAGGAGAACTAAAAAAATCATGAACAATACAAGAACTGCTGGAAGTATCACCATCCCCAATTTCAAAGTTGTATTACAGAGCTACAGTAATAAAAATAGCATGGTATTGGCACAAAAACAGACACATTGATCAACAGAATAGAATTGAAGACCCAGACATAATCCACACACATATGAACATTTAATTTTTGATAAAGAAGCCATAAATACACACTAGAATAAAGACAGCATCTTAAACAAATGGTGCTGGTCTAACTGGATGTCTGCATGTAGAAGAATTCAGATAGATACTTATCACCCTGTACAAAACTCAACTCCAATTGGATCAAAGACCTCAACATAAAACCGGATACACTGAACCTGATAGAAGAGAAATTGGGGAATAGCCTTGAACTCATTGGCATAGGAAAAGACTTACTGAACAGAACATTGTTAACACAGGCACTAAGATGAACAACTAATAAATGTGATCCTATGAAACTGAAAAGCTGCTGCATGGCAAAGGACACCATCATTTAGACAAAACAGCAGTCAATAAAATGGGAAAAGATTTTACCAACTACACATGCAATAGAGGGCTAATATCCAAAATATATAAAGAACTCAAAAAAACTAGCTATCAAGAAAACAAATAACCCAATTTAAAAATGGGGTACAGATCTAAATAGAAAACTCTCAAAAGAGGAAAATCACATGGCTGGGAAACATTTAAAGAAATGTTCAGCACCCTTAGTCATCAGGGAAATGCAAATCCAAACTACTTTGAGATTTCATCCTACACCTGTCAGAATGGCTAAGGTCAATAACACACCTGACAGTTAATGTGATGAAGAGGTGCAGTAGCGGGAACACTCATCCATTGCTGGTGTTAGTAAACACTTGTATGGCCCCTATGGAAATCACTGTGGCTGTTCCTCAAGAAGATGGGAATTGATCTACCTCAAGATCTAGCCTTATGCCAGGCTATGGTGGTGGTGCACGCCTTTAGTCCCAGCACTTGAGAGGTAGAGGCAGGTGGTTCTCTGTGAATTCCAAGCCAGCCTGGTTTACAGAGTGAGTTCCAGGACAGCCAGGGCTCCACAGTGAAACTCTCAAAAAACCAAAAAAGAAAAGAAAAGAAAAAAAGAAAAGATCCAGCCTTATACCACTTTTGGGCATATACCCAAAGGATGCTAATTTCTAATGCAGAGACACTTGCTCAATTATGTTCATTGCTGCTCTATTCATAATAGCCAGAAATTGGAAACAACCTAGATGTCTCTCAACAGAAGAATGGATAAAGAAAATGTGATACATGTACATAATGGAATATTACTTAGCCATTAAGAAAATGAATTAATCAAATTCAGAGATAAATGGATGGAACTAGAAAAAAATCATCCAGAATGAGCTAATCCAGACCTAGAAAGAGAAATATGGTATGTATTCGCTTATACGTGGATGGTAGCTATTAAGTAAATGATAACCAAGCTACAATCCATAGAACCATGGAGATTAGATAGAGAGTAAGGGACTAGGGGGACAGATATTTCTCATTAGGAAAGTGAAATAGATTAGTTATGGCTGGGTGAGGGGAGGCTGGAACAGGGAGATTAAGTGCAGAGGGGGAAGGGAGAGAGGGGTAAGGGAGGGACTATGGAAAAAGACAGCTAAGTAATATTGAGGAGTAATATACAATAGATGCTTCCTAAAATATATACATACACAAGAAGGTGATCTAACTTAAATTGCCAAATAATTAGGGAGACAGAGCCCCAACTGGCCATCTCTTGTCACCAAATGAAGCTTCAAGTCATAGGATTGGGTCACATGTAATTGAGTTGTTGGCCAAAGGGACCTGTCTTAGGGTTTCTGTTGCTGTGAAGAGACACCATGACCACGGCAACTCTTATAAAGAAAACATTTCATTGAGGGTGGCAGCTTACAGTTTCAGAGATTCAGTCCATTATGATCATGAAGGGGAGCATGGTGGCATACAGGCAGACGTGGTGCTGGAGCTGAGATTCCTACATCTTGACTCAGAGGCAGCAGGAAATCAACCTACTGTCACACTGAGTGAAGCTTGAGAAAAAGACCTCAAAGACTGTCCCCACAGTGACACACTTCCTTCAACAAGGCCACACCTCCTAATAGTGCCATTCTCTTTAGGGGCCATTTTCTTTCAAACCACCACAGGATCCCATGGGAATCCTCAAACAACTCAGGCTGTTGCCAAGGCTATAGATTGCTCTCCACAAGCTGACAGCAAGGCCCTACTGCTGAAGACAGCGCCTACACAACTCACTGAACATGGAGAAGTTGAACTGGTGCCTACATACTGCCTTTATGCCTATTATATTAGTATCTTTGGAACTGGAAGTTACTCTGTATGCTGCTAAAAGAAAAACATAGACATTAACCCAGTCACAAACCCTTGGATCAACAATGGGGCGTGCCTGCAAGATATGCTACTACAATGGTGGCATAAAGCTTGTGGGTGTAACCAACCAGTATCTGATTTGACTTAAGGTCTACTGCACGAGATGGAACCCATACCCGACACTGCGTGGGTGACCAAGAACCAGACAGTAGATAGCTCAAGGACCTAGGGTAAAACCAAACACTACTATTCTTTAAAAAAAAAAAAAAAAAAAAAGGAACAATAAAATGACTTCTAATGACATTCTGCTGTGCTCTGTGGATCTGTGCCTTGCTCATCCATCATCAAAGAATCTTCCTTCTGTAGCAGATGGCAACAAATACAAAGACCCACAGCCAGACATTATTCAGAGAATGAAAGACCTTGGAACACTTAGCCTTAAATGGAATGTTTCCATCAAATCCTTCCTCCCAGGACTCAGGGAAGGGGAGGCATAAAGAGTATAAGAGCCAGAGGGAATGGAAGACTCCAAGAAAACAAGACCCACTAAGTCAACATGTTCAAAGTTCATATGAACTCAGAGAAACTGAGGCAGCATGCACAGGGTCTGCAAGGGTCTGCACCAGGTCTTCTTTGAATATATTATGGCTTCCGGTTTAGTGTTTTTATGGGGTTCCTGAATGTGTAAACAAGTAGATCTGTTTCTTGTGCCTTCTCTTGGGCTCTTTTCCTTCTGTTCGTTTGTTTTGTCCAATTCCAATGTGTTAGTTTTTGTTTTATCTTACTTTATTATCATCCCTTAGAAGCCTGTTTAATGATTTATTTTTATGTGCATTGATGTTCTGTCTGCATGTATGCCTGTGTGGAGGTGTCAGATCTCTTAGAACTGGAGTTACGGAGGAGGAGGAGGAGTTGTCTCAGGTCTAAAGCAAACCCCATGTAAGCTGCCATGTGGGTGCTGGGAATGGAATCTGGGTCCTCTTAAAGAGGAGCCAGTGCTTTTAACCTCTGAGCCATCTCTCTAGCCCCTAGAAACCTGTTTATTTTCTAATGAGAGACAGGAAGGGAGTGGATCCAGAGGGGAGGATCCACTGGAGAAGGAACTGGGAGGGGTGAGGGAGGGGAAACTATAATCGGGATATGTTATGTGAGGAGGAAAAAAAATCTATTTTCAATAAAAGGGAGAAAAACTTCAGGAAGGTAGCACCAGGCACATAGAAAAAGCATTAATCATCATGACTAAATAGGATTCATTTCAAGAAAGCAAGAATGGTTTAACATAGAAAAATCAATGTGATAATATTAGAAAAGGAACCAAAAAAATGGCATGGTACACTCAATATATTCACAAAAAGTTTTGCAAAATCCAGCTTTCATTTCTCAAAAAAAAAAAAAAAGAAAAGAAAAGAAAAACCAGGGGATAAACTAAGAATAGGGGAGAATTTCTGTTACCAGATAAAAGGTATCATACTTAATGATAGAAATTTGAATGTCTTCCTCCAAGAGCAGTATGTCCACTCTGAAAGGCATTGTGATTGAGCCAGGAGTGGTGGCACCTGCTTTTAATCCCTCTCAGCACTCAGCAGCAGAGGCAGGTGGATCTCTGTGAGTTTCAGGCTAGCCTGGTCTATATAGGGAGTATCAGGCCTTCCAAGTTACATGGTGAGACCCTGTCTTTCAAAAAAGGACATTGTGATTGGAAAGGAAGAAGTAAAATGGGTTTATAGAAATTGCAGCTTCTCTCTCTCTCTCTCTCTCTCTCTCTCTCTCTCTATCTATCTATCTATCTATCTATCTATACACACACACACACACACACACACATATACATGTACATACATTCATTTATCTATGTATTTATTTTTGGATAGGGTCTCATGTACCCCAGGCAGGCCCTACTTAAACTGTTGTGTATCTGATTATGACCCTGAACTTCTGATAATCAGGCCTCTACTTCCCAGGTGGTGGGTGCCGCCATGCCCAGTTCATACAAAAGTATATTTCTGTGTACTAGTAATGAATAATCCAAAAATGAGGTGACATGCCATTTAAAATTATGAAATGCCAAGGAATTAAACAGATTTGTACAAGATGTCTGAGAAGTGTGGTTGAATAAAGTTAAGAGTTTAGTCAGTGAAGACATCTGTATGTTAATATCTAGTAAGTGGTTCTCAACCTTCTTAAAGCTGTGACCTTTTTTTTTTTTTTTTTTAAAGATTTATTGATTATGTATACAGTGTTCTGCCTGCATGTATGTCTGCAGGCCAGAAGAGGGCACCAGATCTCATTACAGATAGTTGTGAGCCACCATTCGGTTGCTGGGAATTGAACTCAGGACCTCTGGAAGAGCAGTCAGTGCTCTTAACCTCTGAGCCATCTCTCCAGCCCAAAGCTGTGACCTTTAATACAGTTCCTCATGTTGTGGCAACCTCCAACCATAAAATTATTTCATTGCTAGTTCATAACTGTAACTTTGCTACTGTTATGAATCATAGTGTAAATATCTTGTGTTTTCTAAGGGTCTCAGGCGACCCCTGTAAAAAAGGGTATTTCAACCTCCAAAGGAGTTGTGACTCACAGGTTGAGAAACACTAATCTAGAGGCAGTTTTCCTGTTCTGTTACACTTACTCAGCTCCCTGAAACAAAATAAACTTGATTTTCTTTCCTCAAAAAATATTTGAAATATTAGTAATTCAAAAATTCACCTACAAAGTTAGCACAATCCTAAGAAAATCCATAGTTCTAGCTGAATATTTGCAGAAATAAACAAGATTTTTCTGAACTTTCTATGAAATGCAAGAGATCCAAAATAACTCAGTCTCCAGAAAGGAAGTTGTAGCACTATCACCTTCCTTGATTTCAGAACTCATGATTGTAAGCCAAGGAGGAATTAAAGGATAGACGTGATTGTAAGCCAAGGAAGAATTAAAGGATAGACGTGTGTGGAATGACAGGAAGTGTAGGCTGAGAGAGTAGGTCTACATTTATGTTTGTTTGAAGTCAAGTCTTTAAGAGGCACAGTTATGACTGTCTGACAGGCTACTTAGGCATGGGATCCTTTGTCTAACAGTTGCTCTGGACTCCTGTCTACTGTGACCTGCCTTAGTTAGCATTTTCCCATGTTGTCGTTGCAGCGCGGATGGGGAAGTGAAGCACTGTGTGATCTACAGCACCGCTCGAGGATACGGCTTTGCAGAACCCTACAACCTGTACAGCTCGCTGAAGGAGCTGGTGCTCCATTACCAGCAGACATCCCTGGTTCAGCACAATGACTCCCTCAACGTCAGGCTCGCCTATCCTGTCCATGCACAGATGCCCTCGCTCTGCAGATAAGCAGAGTGGGAAAAGACATGGCTCTCCAGCATTTTTTTCCTATGGTTTTAATTAGACTACGATGAGGGCATTCTTTCTACGTAGACTGCTTGTTTTGCACAAGTGATTCTGTGAATGTGAAATGGAGAGGCCGAGCAGTAGCTGGCCCGGATTTAGGGATAAATGAGGGGCCCAGGGTCTCTGGAGTCAGCTGTGCTGCTGCACTGTTGGAAGCTGGAAGCAGATACTGGTTTCATGGGGGGTTTGCTTTGTTGTCAGGCACCTTGAACAGAACAGTTAGACTTGTTGTAGGTGAGAGTGGGGGTTTACTTGGAAGCCTCTGAAGAGTCCATGTCCTCTTGTCTTTCACTCTGAGGATGCAGCAGGTCATGGTTCTGTTGGAGTTGTTTGGCTTTGATAGTCTCTCCCCACAATAAGCTAACTTTGGTTCTGTGGTAAGATGGGGTTTGGTTTGGGGGGAAAAAAAGGCAACCAAAGGAAATAGGGAGGTGTGGGATTTCATTTACAGAATCTAAACCAAGGAGGCAAAAGACCCCTTCAGTCGATGTTATTTCAATTTTACAACCATAATTTAGGCTTCAGTGTCTTACCATCTCCTCCCTCTAACGCACTATGTTCATGAACCAGCAAAGCAACATTGCCAGACAAGGTCTAAGGGGAGAAGGTGACACTTAGTAGCTGAATGTACACTTCTGTACCAAAACTTGAAAGTAAGAAAACTAGAAGCTTGAGTTTTAACAAACACTAAAATTGGTCAGTGTGTTTCCTTTTTCCCTGGCCTTGTTTCTGAGATGAAGAATAGAATTGTTTTGTGGGGATAGTGAGCTTTGAGTCATGTTTAAGTTGGTGCTTGTGTGGTGTTTCCTTAGCCTAAAGAATGATGTTTGAAACCTTTGTAACTTAGTTTTATGAGTAAAGAAAAGGTGCAATCCAGTGCTTTTAGGTGGCTTGATATACCAAATAATGATAGAGAACATCATTGTTGTGTGCTTCTCCAAGTGTAAAAAGCCTTGCCAAAACTGTACAAGAATTAATTTGCCTTCATCTCCCCTTCCTTTTCTGGATAGGGTTTAGGGAGCCATAGGTAGGTAAAGAACTCAGTTAGTGGTCACAGACCTCAGTAAATCACATGCACATGGGCTCTTGTGTCCAGGGTGAAAGGCCCATCACATTACATGTTATTATTCCATAATGTGGTTGAAGCTTTTGCCAAGAGAGGGTGTAGAGTGTTGAGTTTAGACTATCTGGGGAAAAAGAATCTACAAGCTTTCCTATTTGCCTTTTTGGTGAGCCTGCCATTAAGGCAGTGTGCAAAGCCTCTCCTCATGCTTCAGTGGCTGTGATTTTAGGCCAGGAATCTTCTGCTCCATGTGGTTTAGGCTTTCCAGCTGAGTGAAGTTCATTAGGTAGAGGGCAGGCATCTATTCCTGGCTTCACACTCATTTAACAAACAGTCCAGCTGCTTCAGAGCCAGTCCTGGAGCCATAACAGGCACAGTGTGACTCAGCTGCTTGAGCTTAGTGACATGCAGGCAGGCATTCTAGTTGAACAAGATAAGCAGCCCATACCTGGGTCTTGGCTCATAAGATCAAATTTGAGAGCCAAAATAAAGGCGAACATAACTTTCCCTGAGCATTTACTTCAGTGACATTGTCTAGAATGAACTACAGTAGAGAGATCAAAATTTTTGGCAGTGTTTGTCACAGTAAGGATCGGAAGAAAGTGGCATGTCATTACTGTTGACTTTTCCTTGTTCTTGCTCCAGTATGGAATGAGAGAAAATTGACCTCCCTTAGCCACTATTCAAGGCTCTGCCTTTCTCAAGATTGCCAGCTTGAAGTCTTGCTCAGTTTACCAGGTAATTTACCAGGTAATGCCAGATTGGCATTCCTATGTGACTTTGTACCTGATAGAACTTGCTGAAGCAGTTACATGCTCAAGATAGGGTGCAATCTCCTATCTGGCACCAAAGTTCTAGTAGGTCCTGGATGCTTTTTTTGTTTTGTTTTGTGTTTTGGCTTTTCAAGACAGGGTTTCTCTATGTAGCTTTGGTGCCTGTCCTGGATCTCTCTCTGTAGACCAGGCTGGCCTCAAACTCACAGAGGTCCGCCTGGCTCTGCTTCCTGAGTGCTGGGATTAAAGGCATGTGCTACCACCGCCCGACACTCTGGATGCTCCCCCCCTCCAAGTTAAGTCAAAATGGAATATAATATACAACTGTAGTACTGAATAATGTCATTACTTTGTAGGGCAGACACGCAGGATATGCAGGAGACAGAAAGCAGCATCTTAGCATCTACACTTGGGCTGAACTGGGGAGAAAGGCTGTTTTTCAGTCCTATATTCCTTCCCTTTAAGTGATCCGCTTTGTGGGATCTAAGACCAGGGATCATTTAGTAAATTGGAAGGTATCTTTCTCTGACAAGTTGCCACAGGATTTACTTGGTCCTGATCTGTGGAAAAGGCGTAAGGACCAGTCTCCTAATAGCTGCCTGGTGTCTGGGGGAGTCAGCATGCTGCTATTGCTCCATGGCTCAGAAGCAGGTCTTGGTCTTCTTCCTAAGTCTAGCTTGTTCTGTCCCATCATCTGGGCCCTGGGACTATATATCTCTTTTGGCATCTTAACTGCAGTTTGACTGAAGCAGAAGGTAAAGAGACAGATTAACTAACCAGAGGGGCAGATCAGCCAGCCCCCAACATGAAAGCAGCTTTTGGTTGGCTAGCTACACTTGTCTTTTATAACTAGACAATGCTGTTTACACCTGGCATTGTTCAAGCATAGGTAGATTGCCTATGTTCTTGTCACTGCTCCATCCACAGATAAAGACATTCTACGCTCCACTCCTCCCTAAGACATAGGATCTCAACATTTACTTCAGACTCCTTGAGCCACTGTGGCGTCTACCGTGTTTCTCATCTTGCTGCAAGGTACCAGCTCCAAGCATTTTCCTGAGCTAAAAAAAATTGTATCTGAGCAATTTCTGGTTTCTAGGATGATCTCTGTTGCCATTTAGGACCCCAGAATAGATCTCTGAGATTTCCATGGCATCATAAGCCAGAGGGTCTGTGCTTGGCCCTTTGCTGCCAACTGCTCAGTTTTGACTTAGCTCTAGCCATTTGTGACAACCAGCCTTGTTTCTTTACAAATCCTCGCATGTAACTTTGGTACCCTGTTGTTTCTTGTGAAGAATCTATTCTGTTGTCTTTGATGTAATAAAAAATTTCATGTAGTTTATGTAAAAGTACCTGACTCAGAAGGAAGCCAATTGTGTCTTGTGTTGGGACAATTCATAATGTAGTTCCTAGACCACGTTTGCAAATGGTTATTGTCACCAAATGTGTTCGGACATTGCTGTGCAGTTGTGGGGAAGGGGTGGGGGGCAAGGTAAAGTGAGAACATTGTTGTTTTTTTGTTTTGTTTTGTTTTTTACCTTCTCCAAGACTGGGATGGTCTGGCTGACTTGCTCCAGATGCAATAAAAATATTGCAATGAAACACCTTTCTGTCTTCTTGGCATGGAGGGTGGTGGGCTTGGGGCAGGGTAGGGAGGACAGCAAGTGGTCCTGCAGTCTTGGAGGCTGAACTGAGACCACTAGAGGTTCCCCCTCCTGTGAGAGGGAGTCAACACTTAACAGATCCTATCTACCCCAAACAAGACACTAACAAACTCAATACTAACTGAAAATATTAAACCTGAGAGCCATTTCCTCCCCTTAATACCCATTTCTAGTAAGTGCATTTTATTGGTTTTCATGCCCAGAAATAAGCTTTTTTCTCATTCTACTCTGGGGTAGGAGAAATGGACTTGTCCTCTTGTCCGTCTCTAAGGCACTTTATCCACATGCCTTGGCCAGGGAATGTCTGTATCTTTTATTTCTCCCCTGCTGTGTCCTAAGTACAAGGCATGAACTGTGCATGTTTAATCCCAAGACAGTCAAAATTATCTCCTTCCCACCCCTCTTTGGAAATATGCACTAGGACATAGTGTCTCGGGCATTTGGACAGCAGAGAAAATACAAGGTTGAATATCTTCAGTTCCCTTATTGCCCCACCCCAGACCTACAAGCCTGCCTATAACCACAGAATTCCTCTCCTTCTGTTCAGTTACAATAGGTAGCCCTCTAAACAACGCCATTCTTCATATCTATTTTGGATTTTATTTCCTCTCACCTCTGGAATCTTTTCACTCAGAAAGATCATCCCCATTTTATACTTAAAACGGCTGGGTGTATAGCACTGGAGAGATGGTTGTTCTTCCAGAGGACCCAAGTTCAGTTCCCAGCACCCACACAGCAGCTCACAAACATCTGCAATTCCAGTTCCAGAGGTCTGACACCCTCTCTGGCTTCTACAACACTGCATGCATGTGGTGCATAGATATACAAGCAAGAGAAACACCCATATATGTAAACTAATTTTACAAAACAAAAATGAGTATCCTCATGCTACTCTGAAATTCTATTCATACCTTTCCCTTATCCTTTTTCTTCACAGCAAGTCACCTCAATGTCTTATTTCCTCACCCGAAATTTCCCTATAGGTTATTACTACTCAAAACGGTGCCCTTTGAAGTGTTAACCATTTGTTTTCTTCATGAAAACTCATCCACTCCACTATAAGCCATTCACCTAGTTTTTTTCTGACATGTTTCAGCTAGAGAGCTTTTCTAGTGTCCTCACCTTAGGACTCTTTACCTAAATTTTGCCTCCATCAGCAAATTTACCTACCATGTCTAGACCAATGCATTTCTCTTGCCCATTAGCATGGAATGCAGGGTGTGGTGGTCTGAATGAGAATGGCCCCCATAGGCTCATGTCTGAATACCTGGTCTCCAGTTGAAGGAACTGTTTTGGAAGGACAAGAAGGTGTGGGCTTTGAGGTTTCATGGCTCCTGCCAGACCTGGTATTCCTTCTCTCTGCCTTCTGCTTGAGGTTTAAGATGTGAGCTCTCAGCTCTGCCTGCTGCCATGGTGGAGTTTGTTATTGTTAGGGTCTGTGTAGCTCTAGCTATCCTGGAGCTATGTAGACCAGGCTGGCCTGGAACTCCAGTGATCCTCCTGCTTCTGCCACCCAACTGCCACCAGGATTAACAGTATGTACCACCATGCCTGGTGGGTCTAGCTTCTGATTAAAGATCTCATTCCCTATTTTAATTTTCTTTTGTACTGGTTGTGTCTACTCAGTGTTGAGAGTCTTTTGGGTTTCTTATTTCATTCTGTATGTTCTCTGGGCAATCCTTATCTTACGTAGGTTTAATTATCATAATACCTTGTGAGAGTTCCTTGGTGTTGACAGGTTTTTGCACTAGTCCCTGGCTCATGTGAACCACTGCAACCTGTCTAGACTACAGCCAGAGACTATACAGGCTAGAACAAACATGATACTACTTCTGAAGTTGCCTTTGAGAAACTCCTCACACATAGTAGTGTTCTAAAAGGGAGTACTACTGTACTTGGGTTGATGCCTTTGTATTTATATCACAAGATGCTTGGTGGCTATGCGTCCTCCCATTCACTTCCAACCTTCTAGGACTGTTTCCAGAAAACTGCAAGTGCTTCCTTCCTCTCATCTACCCCCTTCATCTGTGCTATGGTGCTTCCCACAAGATCCTGACATGAGATAATCACCACCCCTTCAGCTATCTTGTGATCTTCCAGGCTATAGCCTGTGACCTGTTTTCAGTACCCAGTGCACCAGCCCAGCCTCTGCAGCTAATACATAACAGGAGTTACGGAACTATCAGAAGTGAATAGGGAAGGCATCCCATATGGCCCAGATATCTCTTGGAGCCACCAAGTCTTCTAGCCTTGACACATCCAGCCTGGTTCTCTGTCCTGTGATGCTACTAACTCTAATCACAGCACCTGGTGTACTTAACAGAAGTAAACCATATGTAACTCTAGCTGCTAACATGATAGCTTTTATGTAGAAAGACTTCAGTTCATGTTGTATAGGAACTTGTCACTGTCAATCTAATTTTTGGCAGTCACGATCTTCCTCATGCAGAATGAAAAAGCTGCAAGCTGCAAGCTGCAGTGGGCTGAAGTACTGACTTTGGTCTCCAAGTCTCTCAGAGGCAGGCATTAGATCATGGGGCAGGGGCAGGGGCAGGTAGCTTAACCATCAGTTCAGGAATTTTGCAACTCTTCCGGCCTCGACACACCAAGCCTGGTTCCTCTTACCTACCCTTGGGTACCATGCATTTCCCCCTGTTTCTTCCCTGCCCCCTCCCCAACACTACCCACAAGTACAGTTCTAATCATTAAGGGTTACTTACTGGCTGCAGAAGTCCCAGCCCACAAGCCGGAGTGGTCTGTCACTGAACAGGCAGTTGTTCTCACCTTTGTTCTCTCAGCATTGCACTACACCTCCTGTTTTGAAACTCTTTCCTCTCTCGGATCTTGTGTGTTACTGACTGGACTCTGGACTGTTTTCACACCAGACAACTCTACCACTGAGCTTTACCTTCCAACCCCCTTCATGTTGCTGTGCCCAGGGGTGTCACTGTTGATAAAATGTAGCTCTCATTTCCATATATTTTATTATCTTCTGGATACCCCATATATACCTCAAAGTAAATACATCCAAGGTCAAACTCATCACTTCCTTGAACTTTTTCTTGTTTACTGGTGAAGACACAAAGTTAGAAGATACATACAGGTTCTAGAGTCAGAGACCTGAGTGCTAATCCCAGCTCTGCCCAAACTGTATTGCCCAGGGCAGAAAAGCTCACTTCCTTATCAAGAAATCGGGAATGTTAGAGGCCACAAGTCCTCATTTAGTGCTCTATTACCCACAGAATCTCAGGGCTGGCTGCTGCTTTGTTCCTTGTGTACACTGACAGCCGTACAGAAAGATGGTAAACCACAGTCTGTCTTTAAACTATCAAACCTTGTTCCACTGAGTTCTCTTGGGTTCCTGGAACATAGCAGGTATATTGTGTATACTACAATCTGGCCATTCTTTACTGAGCCACTCCCTACTCTCAGAAAAACTTACTATCCAGCACCCATTTATGTCTGAGCTCAGATATTTCATCATCTGAGAAATGAAGCTGGATTGGGTTCTCTCCCTGCAAGTAAGAACTTAGTCATTATAATCCCAGTAGCAACAGGCCCCAAACCTAGAGTCCTGTGGATCAGGACCAACAGAAAGAAGCAAACCCAGGCCGAGATGGTTTCCAGGAGGGTGTATTACACAGGTGAGTTCAAGGAAAGCAAGCCCAACTGCTATGTTTGCTTTAGAAGCTCATCTGATGCCAGGGCCAAGTCTGGATGTTTTTGCTGGCCCCTAGGTTCTTGGTTTCTCCAGAGCAGGTTGGGCCCAGTTTCTGGGCTGAGGGGGTAGCCTCTGCATGGAATGTCCTGCCTCCTGTCACCTGAGGCATCAGGAACTTCCATGATGCTCAGGACTGGCTCCTCTTTCTCCATTTGTTCACATTCAGACTCCCATAGCCAGTTTTGGCTGGGGACCTCATGAAGTGGATAGGTCAGCCCAGGGACACTAGGTGACTGTGGCTTCTCCTGCTCAGGAGACAGGTTCTTAGGAAGAGTTGGAGCTGTGGCTTCCAAATCTTGGGAGTTAGCTGGTTCTCCTGTCCTTGTTATCTTCTTGTTTAGGGATGCCCTGTCTGGACCTTCAATAAGGAATTTCCAGGACCATGTACCTGGCTTTCCAGAGGTGGAGGTGGCAGAGCAACTGGTAGGGGTAAGTTCTGAAGATCTGGGACAAAGTGCAGCTAGTGCCTGTGTGTGGAGGTGCTGGGCCTTCCGGCAGCCTTCAGAGGGCTTGGGGCTGGTGGGCCCAGACCTATTCAGGCTGGGGGCTTCTAAGGAACTGGTAGCTTCCTCAAAGGCTTGTGGCCTCCAGAGCCTCCTCTGGGAGAGCCCGGGAACTTCTATTCGGGGGGAACCTAGTATGTCCCCTGTCAATAGGCTCGACAGTACAGGAGCCTGGTTCTTTAGATCCCTGTGTAAGAGAGCGTCCTCATCCCTATCCTCTCCTGAACCTTTAGGGGGTAGATTCTTGCCTGCTTCTGGTTGGGGGACCAGTCTTGGCTCTTGTGCGGCCTGGCTGTTCTCAGGCTCCTCATCAGTGTCATCTTCTGAGGAGTCTACTTCCCGGATAGCTTCTTGTTTTTGCAGTGACTCTCGGCGTTCAGCTCGATCCTGCCGGAGGGTCCCAAGGGCCCGTGAAGGAGCAGGCTGCAGCACTCCTTTTCCTGGAAGTGGCCCTTTCCCGGAGAGCACACTTCTGGTTCCAACTACCTCCAGAGGGCTGGCTTCCCTGGGTGGCAGCTCCTTCTTCAGCTCACCATGGGGCAGATCAAGACTATGCTTGCGGGAAGGGGCTAACTTCTTCTCAGAAGCTGCCAGTGCAGCTGCCAGCTTCTCAGCAGACTGCACCCTTTTAAGCAGTGGAGAGCGAGGTGGCTCTGCACTCTTGGGTCGTGAGAGCTGCCTACCTAGTGGAGGAGACAAGTGAAGTTTGGTAGGAAAAGTCTGGGCTCCGTGTCCAGACAAAGGCGATGGGGAACGCTGAGGTGAAGCTGCTGCTGCTGGTGGAGAAGGGGTGTGGGCCAATGGTGACAGTGGGATGCTGCCTGCTGACTTGCGCCGTGGAGAGCGGTACTGGCGTTGGAGCTTGGGTGCCAGACCATGGAGGGAGCTGGGCCGTGTATGTCCAGAGCCAGCAGGGGAACTGGGCACACTGGAGCTGGGAGAGCTGCTCTGCGATGAATTCCCTCCCACTTTGGATAGATGCATGGATGGATGGAAGACAAACAGAAAACAGCACATCAGTGTGAGTTGTTAGAAGTGACTGAGTGGCAAGGCAGAACTTAGACCTAGAATGCCCTAGAACTGTCTACTTTATACTACTGGTCCACTTAATCCACCCACCCCCCACCCCAAGACATCAACTCTTCCCAAGACTTCTGGATCTTCAAGGGTGGGCTCAGAGAGATTTATTAGAGTCGGGCCTATGGGAAGCAGAGGGCTCAGGTTCCTTCCTATTCCCCAAGGGGTGGTTTCTGATCTGCAGGGAAGCCCCTGTACCTGAGTGCACAGCATCAGGGGCTCCCCGGTAGCCCTGAGGAGGAGATCGGGGAGAGAGGCTGTGGCTGTGTGTGGGAGAGCCAGGACCACTCTCTCCCGATGACAAGGAGCGGTTCAGGGAGGAAAGGCTGCGGCTGGTGTGCAGCAAGGAGGCTTGCTTGGTGATCTTCCGGAACAGGGAGCTTCTCTTTCTGCTGTAGAGGTAAGGGCAAGGCTGATTTGCACAGGGCACAGCATACTCTAGGCCTCAACAAATGTGCGCACCCAGGTTCTCAGGGTAAACCTCTGGACCAAATCTGTCTCACCTTTCTTGCCCATCCTTGCCCCGGCTTCGTTTGCTCCTTCGGGCCATCTTAGCTTTGTAGCTGCCTTTCCGAGCCGGCCCCACTTTGATAGATGTATTCTCCAAGGGAGTTGTTGAAATTGATACCTTGTTTCCACTCTGGGAAGCCAAGCAGAGAACAGCATGACACTCTGGCTAAGAGTGGTGGCCGTTTTCCTGTCTTGCCCTTACCTCTGCTGCACCACAACTCCAGCTACTGCTCCTCAACACCAGCACGTACAGCTCAGCAAGTGCTATTTGCTCTCACAGGTTAGAAAATGGTTCCAAGTGGCACCCCAGAGTGGTTTAGGAATGGTGAGACAGAGCAGCACCTCTCCTCCTGTCCTGCTCATCAGTCTCACTTGCATTTAGAAGAGTCATTGGGCCTTGGCCAGCAAAGGCTACTTACATATGGAGAAAATCTCCTGTACTGCACATTCAAATTCTCCATGTCCCTACATCCGTCCTTAATGCTAGACTGTGTACCTGACACCCCCGCTCCCCTTACGGCTAGTCCAGGCTCATAAGTCTAGGACCACACTCACACAGACAACATTTCCAGCACTAACCTTCAAGACCAGCTCCACCACTTCTGTATGGACCAGCCCATGCACAGGCTCACCATTGACATGGGTGATGAGGTCACCCTGACGAAGCCCTGCCTCACTGGCTGGACCACCATCCTCCACATGCTGCCCCAGGAAGAGAAGAGTCTTTAATTTGGACCTTGGTTCAGCTGCTGTGACCCCTTGACCACCACCCTTTGGTTTCTGTGAATAATGTGGGCAGACAGGCTCTGCTAACAGGAAGGTGGGAGAAACAAAGCTAGAGGACAGCAGCTCTGCCTGGCCAGACATACCCACACCATGTGGTGTACAGTGTAGACGTCTGAGTCACCCATGTAGACACGAATGGCCCTCAGGGTGAAGCCATACTTCTTGCCAGCTCGGTGGATGATGATGGGAGGCCTCAAGCTGCCAAGAGCTGGCAAGAAGTCCCTGCTTGGAGAAGAGTCCCTGGAGGATGGATTAGATGACTGGGAATGCGGGGACATGGGGCTGGCCAATGGTGAGCAGGTGTGGTGTTCTGGAGGAGAAACCAAGACTTAGTGATCACAGATCTTGATCTGGCCATGATCCCAGCCCACTCCGAGTCATGGGCAGAGTCAAGGCTAAGCGATACCTTCCCTGCAGGACTTGATTCACAAAGCATCCTTCCTTACCTGGATAGAACTTTTTGAGCTCTTGTTGGAGTGCAGGTGAATGGTGCAGCTAGCACTTATGTGTGTATAATGGACCATGTAGGCACATCATAAGCATTTAAACATCACAGTTATACTGTGAGCTCATTATTTATATCCACTTAACATTTTTTTTTTTTTTTTCCCCCGAGACAGGGTTTCTCTGTGTAGCTTTGGAGTCTGTCCTGGAACTCACTCTGTAGACCAGGCTGGCCTCGAACTTAGAGAGATCCGCCTGGCTCTGCCTCCCAAGTGCTGGGATTAAAGGTGTGTGCCACTGCCACCCGGCTCCACTTAACATTTTAAAAAATGATTTATTTTTGTTTTATCTGAATTGGTGTTTGCCTGCATGTATATCTGTGTAAGGGTGTTGGATCCCCTGGAACTGGAGTTATAGACAGTTGTGAGCTGCTATGTAGGTGCTGGGAATTTAACCTGGGTCCACTGAACCATCTCTCCAACCCCATATATTCACATTTTAAAAATGAAGAACTTAGGGCTTAAGAGTGTCAGACAAGGTATTCAATTCAAGGTCAAGAGCCTTCAGCATTGATGATTTGAATTATTAGCTTTTTGTCCCAAAGCCTATACCTCTTCTGCTACTACAGTCCTGCCCTCTGGTGCACATGTATGGACATCACAGACATCAATCAGCACGGGTCTTCAGAGACCTCTACTTATACGGTAAGGAGGCAGTCAGTCTCTCAGACACCTACTTGCACACACATATACCTTCTGCATAGAGACTCATGCAGACCCCCAGCTTCCAATGTCCATCCTATGAGTTTTCTCTTAGTTCCCTGGTGGCCTTACCTGAAGGAATGAGGAGGGAAAGGGCTGTAGCTGAAGCAGACTTGATGACTTTGTTGACAGGGCGAGTGGTGCGCTTCTCTATAGAGTCCCCAGAGAGCAGTCGGTGACGGGCCCTGCGCACAGCTAGGTCACTGATGGCTTTGGCTGCAGCTTCCTCAGCCGGCTGTGGGGTCCCATGGCCTCGTGTCTCCATGGCTGTGGGTCCAAGTGAATAATGAGACCTTCAATGGAGCTAAGCCTCCCTCCCTGGTATATTCCAGCCTATGCCTTTCACCATTCTCTGGGCCACACCTGCACAAGACCCACTGCTTTGGCCAGGAGGCTCCTCATTCAGCTTCAGCTGCCTCTCCAGTGGTTGTTCAGTGATAGGCCCAGATGACCCCTCTCCAGATGGGGGTGTGAGGACCCATATACCCTCCTGTTGTTGCCTCCGAGGGGTGCCACTGGTCTCCTCAGGGCAACGAGGCACATCTGGGAAGCCTGAACAACGGTGTCGCACTGTCATCGGAGGACTTGAATCACTCTCTGTGTGGGACGACTCAGACACAGACAACCGCTTCCGTAATCTGAGAAACACAGGGCTTAGGTACTACAGGGTGAAGTGGCCCAGGTTGTCTCCCTCTCTTGCCTCTGCTGAGACTACCTTAGGGGCACAGTTATAGTCACAGACCTTTTCGTACATTTTGCCAGACTTCCCTGGCAAATGTCATTTAACTACTAACACCTACCCCTCCAGCTTCTGATGTTTACAACTGAGGCCTGGCTTATCTACCCACCCTGGTGAGCCCCGGGTGCTTACATCTCAGGAGAACCAATCACCCAGCTGCGGTCTCTGCCCTTCAGCCCTGCCAAGCCATCTGAGCGATCTTCCTTCTCCTCACTCAGGCTGCGCTTGGTTGGGGGTGGTGTCCGGCGTTCCTCAAGCAGGGAAAGCCGTTCCATGCTACTGTAAACCTGTGAGCACAGGAGACACATGGGATGGCTCTGACAGCTACACCTTCCAAGGAACAAAGGGTCTCCTTGGGATCTGACAGCAAGGGATTTGAGGGGACCTCCCCACTTTATACCCTCCTCCATCCAAGTCGCTCATTTGCAGAAACTGTTCTGCTGGCCTGATTCTGGCAGGGACTAGGGGCTCCTGCTTTATGTAACCCTAGCCCTCTGAGCTCCGCCCCCCCTCCCCCCACAGGGTTTTTAGAACCTGTCCTGGAACTCACTCTGTAGCTCAGGCTGGCCTTGAACTCACAAAGATTCACCTGGCTCTGCCTCCCGAGTGCTGGGATTAAAGGCGTGCGCCACCACCGCCCGGCCTCTCTGATCTCTTTTTCTGGCAGCGGTTCTATCAAAATTCCTTAAGCCTGCCCTAGGTATGTCCCTCGACAGGCTCTCTTCTCCCAATCCCCCAGCAGCCTGGGCTTCCTTAGTCACACCTTGCTGAACCTTGGAGAGCAGGAAGAAAACTGGCGGATCTCAAGGCAGCCATCCTCACTCACTTCCTCTTCATCCTCAGAGTCTACATGGTGGTATCTTTCTGAACGGGCTAGACCAAATACAGAGTTTAATTAACTTCAGCACCCTTGTTGGTACCATGCTGGTAGCAGTAGGGCCCTGAGCAGTTGCTCCTGACCAAGGGATGCATAGGCATTTCCTGGTAAATATGGTTCATGCTTCACTTCACCACCCCACCCCACCCCAGCAAGTCTTACTGTCAAAGTAGCTGGTGTCATCCTCTGACTCCAGCTGAGGTATAAACTCAGCCTTTTGGCGAAGGAGTCCTGTCCAGTCCAGTCCCGTGAAGAATGGGTGCTGCTTCACTTCACAGGCACTACCTGAGACAGAGAGGGCCAGGGACAAGATCAACTGCATGGAGTACAGGTAATCGAGTCAGAGTTTCAGGATCAAGAGGGGCTTTCCACTGAACCTTAGGGTACACACACTCAGCCTCCCTGCCCCCTTTCCAAGTGGTGAGAAATAGGAGAAAAACCCAACTTACTTGTGCCCAGTCTTTCTAGGGGGTTCTGGTGAAGCAGTTTCGAAGTGAGGTCTTGAGCATCTGGGGGCAATGCATCATCACCCTCAGGCCACACAATCTCATCTGAAGTATTATGGGTAAGAGAGAGGAAAAATTGTGGATAGAGTGAGGAAATGCAGAAAAAGAACAGTATAAGGAAGGGAAAAAGCCAGGCTTAGAGCTCCTCAAAGCCTTGTCTGGAACCCTAGTTCCTAAAGTCCTAGAGGTTCCTCCTCTCCAAGGGGATTCTCACAGTCCCCAGAACATAGCTTGCTCCTTGATCCAGTGTGCACATTTTGAACAGTGACTTCCTGCTCCTGAAGTTCCAGCTCACTTGCCATTTTACTCTAGACTCAAGAGCTCACACTCACAGATACAAGCACAGCACAGAACACCCATGACACAAGAATGACAGGAACACAGAGAAAGCCCCAGGAGGACACAACACATGCGTGCTCAAACAGACACATGCCTACCAGGGACACACACTTCAGAAAAAAGAGCTTAAGACCCTCCCAGCTGTATGCATATAACCCGACTCCACACTGATCCAGGGTGACAGTACCTACCACTGATCACTTGCCCAAAGAGCTCCTCCGGAGTGTCTCCAAAGAAAGGGACGCAACCCACCAGGAACTCATACAGGATTATGCCCATGGCCCACCAGTCCACTGGCTTCCCATAGCCTTGACGCAGGATCACCTCAGGTGCTATGTATTCCGGGGTCCCGCATACCTGAGCACAGAGAAGGCAGGCTGGCTCAGTATCCTGAGACAGCTTGCTGGCATGACAGTAGGGGATGTTCCTTCTGAATGAAGAGGCAGCTTACCTTAACTCATAATAATAAACAGTACCGAGAGCAATTCCAGGGAACCAGAGTTAAAGCTCTTGGTCAGGAGGGTTTCTGTATTTCCTGACTAACCAAAACCTCTAATTCTAACCTGAAACCATTACTCTCTAAGCTTTTTCTTTTGGAGCTGGTCCTAAGAGTTGGTTCCTGACCCAGAACAGAACCTATCAATCATCTGTGGCTATCACAACCTGAAATACCAAGTCAGAAAACATCAATGGGGCTGCTCTTGAGAAAATGGCACAGCATTCAGTGGAAGCGTGGAGCTGTGTTCCAAGAACACACCCCAGGAGAGCTGTGCCTCAGGCTGATGTCACATGAAGATGCATCAATAGTTAAGATAGCTATTTCATCCAAATCCCAGGGAAAATTTTATACCCATTTTCTCAGGGCTCATCCTGTTTTCCAAATGTTCTATCTATTTCAATGCTTCCCTGAAACTAAAGGCAAAAAGTGGAATACGCATGGTAATACTCAGGCACAGATTATAAGCAAGTAACTCCAAGGCCTTATTCTGAGGCCTGAATTTCAACTGCCAAGGTTTTCCCCATGCTTCTTACCTGCTTGTCTAGGAACTCCCGGGCATCCTTTTCAATGTGGCCCTCATACAAGTTGGTTGTCAAACTCATGAGGCCAATTTTAGAAAGTCCAAAGTCCGTGAGTTTGATGTGCCCCATGGATGTAATCAGAAGGCTGTGAGACCACAGAAAAAAACCATGGAGTTATGTCCCAGTTGTCCCTTAGGATGGGTTTAGTATTAGCCTCTGCAGGGCACCGGGGACACAAATGGGGAGCTAGGCGGCTATAACCGGCAGCCCTGGCCTTGTGAGCACTACTCTGTCCCTCCTTGCAACTCTATCTCTGTGTTGTTCCCCTGTACCTGGACAGGTACTGCCAGAGAGACTTCCTCCAGGCTGAGACCAGCCGTCCTAAAGAAGCTGCTGTAGTCATTAACAACCCGCTCTAAGCCAAGGGACTCACAGTATCCATCTCGGGGGAAAAGGAAAACTGAAGAAATCTTTTTCCATGCCTTTGATTTGGGAAAAACTAGAAATGAGAGACTGCTTTAAATACTTTGCCTGGGCCATTCTACTTGATGGTAAGAGCTTCACCCTGCCACCCTCTATTATTACCCCTGGTCCCCACTTCTTTATTTTTTCAAGACAGGGTTTCTCTGTGTAGCCCTGGCTGTCCTGGAACTTGCCCTGTAGACCACGCTGGCCTCAAACTCAGAGATCCGCCTGTCTCTGCCTCCTGAGTGCTGGGATTAAAGGCATGTACCCCTATCGCCCAGCTTGGTTCCAATTTCTTTAATTGGATCAGTGTCAGCTGTCCAGGCCACAAACTCAAACTATCCCAAATGAAGTCAGGTTTCCTACCTGGTTCATCATATGAGTAAGAAACATGTTCAGTGAGCTACTGAGTTCTGTGATAAATGTCTCCAAACTGTTCTGGAACTGAGGATGCAGTCCAGTGGAGGAGTATCTCACTATCATGAATGAGACCTTGGTTTTGATCCACAGCACCAAAGGAGGAAGAAAGCAGGGAGGACTGTTTCTACTCAGCACAGCAAATGTGCTGTTTTCATTTCAGAAGGAAGGAATCTGAGACTCAAAACTTTAATAAAAAGACTGACTCAGTTAACAAGCATTGACTGGCCATCTATAGGTCTGCATAATATCAAAGCTATTTTCTTCCTTTTTTTTTTGTTTTTTTTTTCAAGACAGGGTTTCTCTGTGTAGTTTTGGTGCCTGTCCTGGATCTGGCTCTGTAGACCAGGCTGGCCTCAAACTCACAGAGTGCCACCTGACTCTGCCTCCCAAGTGCTGGGATTAAAGGCGTGCACCACCACCGCCCGGCCCAAAGCTATTATATATAGTCATTATTAGATGTGCTGATTCTTTTGTTCTGCTTGGTTTCTTCTGTTTCCTAGTAGCCATTCTAAGATAATCCAAGCATGTTGTGTTTGTCCCACTTAGGAAAAGACTTAAGAGGAAGACCTGAACAATAAAAATAAGACAGTGGACATACTTGTCAGGTTTGAGGTCACGGTGCACAATGCCGTAGTTGTGTAAGTATTCCAAAGCCAGCACAGTTTCTGCAAAGTACAGACGCACCATGTCCACAGGCAGGGCCCCAATGTTCTTCAGCAGAGTGGCACAGTCTCCCCCTGCAAAAAGCCCAGGCTATCATGAAGAGAGGCCATCATGTTCCAGTACTCTGTTCCAGCCAGTTCTCAGGCTTGCAGTACTTAAGGAGATAGCCTCACAGAATAGCCTAATGTTGGATCCTGTGACTCTAGCCCTTCTGCTACTAGTGTGGGTGGGAGATAGGTAGTAGGAAGCAGGAAATGGATTAGACTATTAGGTGACGGAAGGAATCCAGGCCTTCATACTTTCATAATGACTTGCAGGTATAAGACTAAGTTTTCTAGGATGGGAATACTGTATTCAACAAATGCAATTCAATGATCTGCTAAATCATTGATGTTTGTTCACTTATTTCCTTCTTTTCTGACTAAAGTGACATGTAAACCTCCAGCAAATAGCCACTGAAGAAAAAGCATGGCTTTGTTCAGGTTCAGCTTTAAGCCTTAGGGAAAATGTTTGTAGCTGTACAGAGTGAGGGGGTCCAAGGAAGGGCTACTGCAAAGCTGCTGCCTGCCCCTCTCCAGAGCTCTGCCCATGTTATTCTTCTAGTCTATTCCCAGAGTACTGGACTAGGTTTAGGGATGACACTTTATCAAGTCATCAGCAAGGGCGATCTTGCAGAGCCCCACTTTGGGCTTCTGTGGCTGCTAGCTAAAGCCTCTGACCCTGTCTGCACAGACTTTGGGGAGGTGACTCTAGCTGCTGTGTTACTGCATCTGTCCACTTTTCTCCTGTGAAGCTATGTGCTCACTGTGGCCAGTGGCCTGAGTTCCTAAGCAGAAATCGGTAACAAAGGGGTCTTTGGAGTCTGAAGCTTCGCTACTCTACAAAGAAGCTGGTCCTTATTTAGGCCGGAGGCTCCGAGTACACTTGGACTTCCACACAGGCCACGCTCCCCCAGTACCTTCAACATATTCCATCACCATGCACAAGTGACGCTTGGTCTCAAAGGAGCAGAACATGCTGACCACAAAGGGGTTTTCAGCGAACGTCAGTATGTCGCGCTCCACAAATGCCTGCTGGATCTGGTTCCGTAGGATCAAGTTCTGCTTATTAATCTTCTTCATAGCAAAGCGCTGCCGAGTGGACTTGTGCCGCACCAGAAAGACAGCCCTGGGGAAGACAGGCAGCCCAGCCCAGCACCCGAGGTCTCTTAGCACCTCAACTGTACATTCCATAACCCCAAACTGCCTCTTCATCCCACATAGGTGCACAAAACTCTTGGGGATATGCCTACTACTAAGAAGAATCTAGGCTTTTGGCCCAATTAATGCTTCCATTTCCTGGCAGAGCAGGTCCTGAGGACCCAGCTCAATGTTTCCAGAACTCAGAGGAATGCTACCAAGACAGGTGGGAATCCTGCCTGGGCAAAGAACCAAAGTTCAGATGCCAGAGAAAGCTGAACTCTTGATATTCCAGGAGAATTCAAAGAGGGAGTGGGTCCACCTTGGGGCATCTTTTGCCCAGGGGATTGGTTATCATACACTTTCAGGAGGAAGAGACCAAGGGCTGATTCAGCTCTAGTCCTGGCCACAATCTGACCCATGCCTTTACCCATAGGCGCCATTGCTGATGAGCTTAATGGTTTCAAAGTCCTCTTCAGAGGGGGTCTTTTTATTCGGCAGAGATGCCCCACGACCCTAGAAGACAAAGAAAAAGGAAGGAAGCAGGTATGATCTTCAGAGCACATATGCCTGGGGAAGCTGTGTGTATACCCAGTCTCAGCTGGGTACATGCAGCTCTTGCCTATTCTTTCCCAGGAACCATATGACTTTTCATTGATGGTAGCACCAAATTCCTATCCCTTCAGATGTTCCTTAAAAAAAAAAAAAAAAAAAAAAGACTTATTTATTGTTATTCTATGTGTATGAATTTTTGCTCACATCTATGTATGTGTGACTGGTGTCTGTGGAGGTCAGAGTTGGGCATTGGATCTCCTGGAACTAGAGTTACAGTTGGTTGTGAGTCACCAATGTGGGTGCTGGGAATTAAACCCAGGTCCTCTGGAAGAGCTAGTACTCTTAACCGCTGAGCTATCTCTCCAGTCCCCAGATGTTCTTTTAAAACAAACTCATAGGGCTTCACAGAGCTCAGTCTCCAAGACTGCAGCAGTAGCTCAGGATCTTTACCTCAACGGAATCATCTGTCTCCGGAGTATCAGGACTGTCATAGCTGCTCAATTGGGCCATTTCTAGAAACACAGCAAGGACACCAGAGAAAATTGCAGAGCAGTGATAGGCATTTCAGCAATACCCTCAGATCATACACGTGGGGTAAGTATTAATACTGTATCAGTCTGAAATGTAAACCTAGTCCTGTGGCTCTATCATCAATAAAGCACAGATTTTAGACAGGGAAATAACTCAAGTGCCATTATTCTACTATTTCTAGACGTTCAGTGCCATTTACAAGCCTGGCACAGTCTAGAAAAGCTTCTCTCAAACAAGGCCTAATGGAAGCTTCTACCTGTACCCATCCTTCAGGCCAAGACTACTTTACTTATTGGGACAGGGAAGCAAGCAGACAGGGCAGAACAGCCACAAAGCAGGATAGGGAAGTCCAAGGTTCATGCAGGGGCTCATCGTGAAGTCCAGAAGAACAGAGCTAAACTCTACAGCAGAATGGACAAGCCCTAAACAGGAAGGCTTGTAAGGTGGTCAACAGGAGAGAGAAGTATGGAGAAGGGTGATCATTTTTCAAAATGTTGATTATGATCCTTCCTTGTTGACTTTGTTTGATCTGAGGATCTAAATCCAACCTAGCTGGTCCCAAGGGAAGCCTGTCTAGGACACAGCAGGCAAATATGAACAGTGATTCCAAAGGAAAGGCCATGTAATGGCAGAGATCACAGAGTGTCTCCTGTAGACCTGAGATCCCTGAGGTCATGTTACATCCATGTCTATGCTAAATCTCTTCTTTATAGCCACTATGCAGCATGCTCACCCTCTAGGGGATCCCGTGTGAGGCCCAGCTGGCTAACAATGTATCGGGGGATGTCACATTTAATTCCATGTCCCTCTTTGGCATGACCCTCAGCTGCTTCTAACAGGTGATAGAATTCTTCAGGGTCAAATTCCTGTACCAGAGAAAAGAGGTGGTTGTGGTCAGTTGGGGAGAGATACAAACGTATGCTGCTGCCTTTCTTGGCATTGAAAGCACATACCATACGGAAAGAAATTAAACCTCTTTGTGATGATATACCCTGGCCTCTAAACATCCAGAAACATGAGTTACAGATTATGGAACAAAGCTGTCTTCTAGGTCACCGCTAGATGATTTCCTAAGCATAGTATACTCTTCTTAGAAATACGCACAAGAGCTTTTGACTTCAAGACAGGTTAGCCTAGTCACCTGTTAGAAGTCTGATTCTTTTAGCCAGGTAGCACTGTCAGGTATGTTCAGGTGGTCAGCCTGGAGCACTGCTGGTACATACTCAATCATAGCTGATTTAGCACGGGGGTAGGCCAGACTAATAGTTCTTACTGCCAGTCCCCTAAGTGCTTGCAAATCATATTAAAAAAATATAATTCACTAATAGAAATGTTAATGGTACTCCCAGTTTTGTTGTTGGCAAAACACTTCCTTTACATCTCCTACTCCCCACCTGCACATCAACACTCCATGTTAACTCACCAGACATTCCAGGAGACGAGCTGGGCGGGCAATGACAATCATCAACTTTTTTACCAGCTGTATCACAAAGGCTACATCTGAGCTCTCTGAGCGCTCGTGAGCCTACACAGAAAAGAAAGGTTACTTACACAATTATCCTACTGTGAATGGGTTAAACAGGACCAGACTGCACAGAGCTAACTACAGGAAGAAATATGGAATTGTATGTTGAACAGTCATTAAATTCTTTGAGACACAGCCTGCACTGAATTTCCCCCCTCTATTACAAGGGCCTAGTAAATTAGAGAACAGAATTGGAAAAAAAAATGGTAACTGGCCAATTAGAGAATACTCAAGTGTTCTCCCAAAGGCACCAACACTCAACCTCAGGGAGTCAGTCAGTTTGAGGAAAGGCCTGAAAGTTTTAAGCAAGACTGTGACTTGAGCATTTTATATTCATCTATTTAATTTTTATTTTTATGTTGTGTACAGACACATGAACTCAGGTCATCAGGCTTTGTGGCAAATACCTTTACTTGTTAATAAAGTGTCTTAGCTCTGACTTTAGCACTTTAGAAAACCTTACACACAAGAGGAACAGAGTTCCTGGCTTAGGAGCATTTGTCTACCATCTACGTTGACCAAGAGGCTCTGGTGGAAGGATCACTGGAGCCCACTAATTCAAGACAAACCCAAGCTACACAGTGAAAGCCTGTCTTGAAGAAAAACAAAAAAACCTTTTAAGTCATTCAATGTTAATTCTTTGTATGATATACCTATCAATCTCTTGATTCTTTTTTAAAATTATTTTAAATTACATGTAGGTATGTGTGAAACATCTGCATGTACAAGTGTCCATGGAGGCCAGAGACCAGAGGTATTGGATCCCACTGGAGCTGGTCTTTCAAGTAATTGTGAGCTGCCAGATGTGGATTCTAGGAACTAAACTTGTGTCCTCTAGAAGAGTATTGTGTTCATAACCACTGAGTCATCTTTCCAGCTCAGTTTCCCTAAATTTATTTATTTATTTATTTATTTATTTATTTATTTATTTATTTATTTATTTATTTATTATGTATGCAGTGTTCTGCCTGCTTGTATCCCTGCAGGCCAGATGAGGGCACCAGTTTCCCTAACTCTATTTATTTATTTATTTATTTATTTATTTATTTATTTATTTATTTATTTATTTATTTATTAATTAATTATGTATGCAGTGTTCTGCCTGCTTGTATCCCTGTTTCCCTAACTCTATTTATTTATTTATTTATTTATTTATTTATTTATTTATTTATTTATTTATTAATTATGTATGCAGTGTTCTGCCTGCTTGTATCCCTGCAGGCCAGATGAGGGCACCAGATCTCATTACAGATGGTTGTGAGCCACCATGTGGTTGCTGGGAATTGAACTGAACTCAGGACCTCTGGAAGAACAACCAGTGCTCTTAACACCTGAGCTGTCTCTCCAGCCCCCCAGTTTCCTAATTCTTAAATGTCTTTGAGAACTTCCAACTCACTATTAAGAAAATGGTTAAAAGAAAACTATTCTTTATTTTGTTGACTTTTTTCTTCTCATTTTGCAGGTGTATATGTATGGTATGTTTGTATGTATGCAATAGTCATACAGGTGCATAAGTTTAGAAATTGGTATTGGGGTGTCTTCCTTTGTTGCTTCCAAACTTTTTTTTTTTTCTTTGAGACAGGGTTTCTCTGTGTAGCCTTGACTGTCTTGAAACTCACTTTGTAGAGCAGGCTAGTTCAAACTTAGTTTTTAAGACAGCGTCTCTCACTGAACCTGTCAGTCACTGATTGGCTATACTGCCTAGCCAGTGAGCTCCAGGGGTCCCCTCCCTCCCTTAGGGGTCATGGAGACAAGTGATCACATTTGGCTTATTACATGGGAACTGGGGATCCAAACTTACGTCTTCATGCTTATGTTGCAGCCACTTTATTAGCTGACCCATCTCCCCAGTCCCTTGACATTTTCCCTTCTTTTAAAGATAGACTTAATATGCAGCTTAGGCCTCAGTCTCCAGAGTACTGGGATTATAGGTGTGTGCCACCACATCTGGCCATATTTTATTTCTTGGTTAGAAATCTCCACCCCCTAGTACTAAGGATTACTAGGGCCTCATACAAACTAGGCAAGTACTTTTTTATTTATTAATTTTGTGTGCATGTGGACATGTTTGTGCCATGGTGTACATGTGAAGTTTCTCTTCTATCATGTAGGTCCAGGGGATCATCAGGCTTGGTGGTAAGTACCTTCACCTGATGAGCCATCTTACCAGCTCCAGAACTTTAATTTTTCAAAAAAGAAACAAACAAGTGTTTTTCATGGGAATCTAGCATTCTCAAGTTGCTCTTATACAACATTTATATTTAAGTATTCATTTTGAAATCAGAGAATTTTCTATAGATAGAATTTTTTTTAACATATTTAAATAAAACTTTCTCACTGTAACTACTGCCTACTGAGTTATATCTTCAAGGGTACAGAGACTGATTTATTAGTCTTCTAGTATTTGGCCGTTAATAATCATGATCAGTTTGAATCATTTGTCTCTAGATCAGCTGGTCCCTGAAATTCCTTGCTCTTTCTAGATCCACACCAAAATCCTATTTGATCATTAGCTCTGGGCCCTCAGCTCCATTAATACTACTCTTGAGGAGTCTAGAGGAGACAGGGTCTCTTAATTACTTAGTGACATGAAGCATCTTGGAAAAACAAGTGATCCCTTCTCCTCACCTTCTCCTCAAACATCTTGATGGTATCAGCTGAGTGAGAAGGCATTGAAACACCTGACCTGAGAGGCTGACAAACAGCAAAGTGAACGAGAACCCAAGGAAGACAGTGCTCAAGAACTCAGTGTATGCTTGGTCTTTGCTACCTCTGGGTTATTTTGTATTTTATTTCCCAGAGACTTAAAATTTTCGTTTTTCTTTTTATTTATGTGTATAAGCTTGTGTGTATGTAGACATGAATGCCTGCAGAGGCAAGAAGAGGGTGTCAGATATGTTGGAGCTGAAGTTACAGGCAGCTGTAGTTGCGGGGAACCAAATTAGTCCTCTGCAAAAGTAGTACAGTCTTAACTGCCAAACCATCTCTTCAGCCATCAAAGAGTCTTAAAATTTATTTATTTTATCTATTTTCATGTTTATGAGTGTTTTTCCTGTATGTATGTATGTACATCATGCATGTACCTGGTGCCTGGAGAAGTCAGGAGAGGGTGTTGAATTCCTTGGAACGGGAGTTATAGATAGCTATGAGCCATCATGTGGGTACTGGGAGTTCAACCTGGCTCCTAGGGAATAACAGCCAGTGTTTTTAACTGCTGAGCTACCTTTCCAGTTCCTCCCAGGGACTTTTTATATTGGAGAGGATCATATCTTTAAAGTTAGAGCTATTACTGTGTTAATGACATATCAGTTAACAGACACACTCACAGGATAAGCCCTAGCCCTGCTTCCCCTGGATTGAGGATAGTTAGAAAGCTGTGCTGAAATAAATGATTCTCAGTATTAGACAGTTCATATATCCACTACTGTATTTCATATTATTATTTGTGTGTGTTTGTTTTGAGATAAGGTCTCACTATGTAGCCCAGGCTGGCTCAGAATTCACTAGGATCTGCCTCAGTTTCCCAAGAGCTAGGATTCAAGGTGTGGGCCATCACATCTGTTCAACCTCTGCTGCACTTCTTGCTTTTGGTAAAAAGTCAAATATTTATGTAGACTATCAATGTCAGTTGGTATTGGTAGACTCCAACTGTCAATGTTGGAGTCTCAGGTAGAGTAATAGCTTTGGTTTCAGAAAACCACTCACAGTGGGGCTGGAGAGATGGCTCAGTGGTTAAAAGCACTGGCTGTTCTTCCAGAGGACCTGGCTTCAATTCCCAGCACCTATATTGCAGCTCACAACTGTCTGTAACTCCAAGATCTGACACCCTCACACAGACACACATGCAGGCAAAACACCAATGTAAATAACCTAAAAATAATTATTAAAACAAAACAAAACAAAACAAAACCACTCACAGAACAGAGTTCCTCTGAAACTAAGCAGACTTCTCAAGTGATGGAGAGGCTTGGGCAGGATATAAGCTCAACAGCACCAAATCTGGAAGTTCCTACATACTGGCAAGGAGACCTGGTGGTGGCCAGCAGCTGGGCTCACTGCTAATTCCTGAGATTACTGTGTGGAAGTTTCATCAGTTCCCACATCAAGACACTTACATCTTGCAGAAGCTTTTCCAAATTCTCTTGAAGTTCGTAGAAATAGTGTGATGTAATGAGGCCACTCCGAGATTTATCCAGGCAGTCTCGGGCCATCTCAATCACCTGATGATGAATAAAGCTTAGGGCACCATCTGCCAAGGGCAACACACTATCTGGAGTGTTACAGGAAATGAATTCGGCTAGTCGCTCTTCCATTTGTGCTGTGGCCTGGGAACAAAAGAAGAGATGTCAATTTCTTTCCGGTCCCAGCTTAGCTGCAACAAATTCTGAAGGATGGGATCTCTGTGTGCCTTACTTCCTCATGCTACCTTGGGAAACCTAATTATATAAGGCATGAAGTAGTCACTTCAGGTAAGTCAGACAGCCCCAACACCAGATCCGAGGCCCTCTATCATCTTGGTTTGCCTGTCTCTTGCCATTCCTTGTAATGCAAGCTTTTTGGTTCTGTAGACGTCTCTTACTGGCCATGTTTCATGCCATTGTCTTTGTTACACATTCTCTGGGGTTTGGCCTCAGTTACTACTGCTCCTCATCTCACTCAAGCATCATCAATCCTCAGACAAGTCTCCTGCTTCCTGGGAAACAAAAGTTCTCTTTCCTCTGTGCTTCTAACTTGGACTCCTGACTGGGTAACTCAGTGCACAGATGAACCTTTCTATGCAAAAGAAGTTCTGGCAAGTCAGAGAGTTTCATTATCATTTCATTTCATTATCATAGGGTTCTCATATTTAACATGAGTTCACACTGAATACAACAAGTGCTCAGAGAACATGTATGGAAGGTATGCATCTGCCTAGTTTAGGAAGCTAGGATGGAATGGAGGTCTGGCTCAGAGCTCTCTTGGGCCTAACTGTCTAGGACCTTGGCTTCTTTTTTTTGTCACTGAGTGATTTCTGATTCCCAATATGTTGACACAAACAAAAGTATGTTTATATGTGGCATGTGTACAGAGGGATTTTTAAAAAGTGAGAGCAGCATGGAGAGAAGCAATGGAAGGAATCTTAACACATTTTCTATATGAAAGAAAAATACCTATAAATATCAACCCACAGTGCTAGGTGTCAATGCATATCTCTGTACAAAGAGGACGAGACATGAAAGATACATTTCTCAACAATGCACACTCTGGAATTTCATTATAAAGCACAACAACATGGCTTCCTAGCTGTTTTCCTGCTCTTTCTTTGTTCTTATTCTTGTGTATACTTCAAGGCTACCACGTGACGGCCAGAGAGAACATATTAAACAGAATAGCTAATATTACTGAGTACTTATGTCCTGCATACTATTAAAGTGTTCATTTATCCTCATTATGAGGTAGAAAATCTAATAGGGTTCTATTATTATGAGTTGTCAATGAGGCAAATGAAGCTCAAGGAAGTTAAATAATTTGTCCAGAATCTTGCAGCTAATAAATGGAGCTGAGATAAATGCAAGTGGTCTGGGTCATTGACACAAGGTTTCACTGGTGTATGTCAAGAAAGAAAAGCACAGAGCACTTCTGCCATCTCCCTCAGCTGTCATGTGTATGGTGGACTGTACAGTTGGAGGGAAGGACTTTGAGAGGAGCAGGAAGCACATACCCCGGATACAGACAGACAATCCAGGGAGGCCTGGACAGAGAGGAGATGAAGGAGGTCTGAGCACCTCAGCCCCCAATGTCTCTCAGATAGGGCTTGTGATTGCTATTGTAGTTTTCATCTTGACTACATCTAGAATTAACTAAAACCCAAAAATGGCTGGGCACACCTGTGAGGAATTTTGCTTAATTAAATCATTTGAAGTGAGAAGATCTTCTTCTAACCTAGATCTTTGAGGTAGGAAGACACACTTTTAATCCAGATCTTTTGAGGTGGGAAGACCCACCTCTAATCTGGGCCACACTTTCTGCTGAAAGCCTGTGTAAAAGACATCTCTTTTGCCTGTTTGCTCTTCCCTTGCTAGCATGTCCATTCCTTCACTGGCACTACAGTCTACTTCTTTGGGATTCTGGTGTATACTGAAAACCAGCTAAGACATCCAGCCTCGTGGACTAAACAACTACTCAATTACTGGACCTTATGTTCATAGGTGCCATTGTTGGATTAGCTGGACCACAGCCTGTAAGTCAGTCTAATAAATCCTATTTCTTTTCTTTTCTTTTGAGACATGGTTTCTCTTTATAGCTCTGGCTGTCCTGGAACTTACTCTGTAGACCAGGCTAGACTCAAACTCGCAGAGATCTGCCTGCTTCTGCCTCCTGAGTACTGGAATTAAAGGCCACGCCAGCACTGCCCAACCCATAAATCCCATTTCTATACAGAGAGATTCATTCTGTAAATTCTGCTACTCTAGAGAACCCTGACTAATACAGGGCTGACTGTTTTCTGTAGGAATCAGAAGGCCAAGTATGAGGATACAGCAGGTGGTTCTCGATCAGAACTGCAAATTCACACCTGTGGTGGCAAGTCTATAATAAGCATTCATAAGATTGGGGCAGGATTGAGGCTGAGGCTAGCCTGGGTTAAATATCAAATTCTAGAATAATTCCTACTACAAAGTGAGACTGACTCAAAAAATAAACAAACCCCTCAACATCAAAAAACACAAATAAGCAAATTTAAAAAAAATAAAGGATAGAGGAAGAGCAGTATGGAGACATACAAGTGATGTCCTGGTTCTAAACAAGAAGGTTTGCAGCAGAAGTGTAAGTACTATTTCCTAGCTATCTTGGGATAGGACCAATCTTCCTTCTCACTTTAAAATGCAAACACAAATGTTAGCAAGCAACTCTAGGGCTCCTGCCTCTTGCCCTGTTGTTCTCTTGGCTGCTTCTTCTACCAGATCTGTATACCTCTGGTTGTGCATGTTCTGGGATGCTGCATAAGAAATCTGTGTCAAATGAAGGTGTGCCAAAGGTGGGAGGAGGAGGTTGGGGAGAACCTCGAGTCATGAATGCAATGTGCACAGTAAAAAACCAGATCTCTAGTTCCTTTCTTCTTTAACACATGATATGTGATATTCTCCTCCACTCACTACTTGTTCTGGGGTGGAGAAACAGAAGCTCTATAAGTAAAGACCTCTGCTTTTCTCTCCCTGCCCCCTCTAGATGCCTTTAAAGATGGTGATCTTTTTGGATACTTCTGCACTTGACCTCTCATTCTGGAGTCTTCCTACTGGGTTGACTAAAGGTAGCCATCCTTGGATATTATTTTCTCCTTTAAAATAAATCCTTACCTTGGGGAATCTTTCTTTGTACACATGATTCATCATTATTATTTCACTGTCGAAGGAAACTGGGGACCGCCCAGGACTGAATAAGAAAGAAACAATTATGTTATTTTAGTGCCACAAAAACATCAAGGAAAAATATGGCCATCCCTTGAGCCCCCCGAGTCCCAATTGTCTTCAGTATCTCACATATTCTTACATTCATGAGAATTAGGTTCCAGGCTTTATTTGTAGAGCTCCTAGCACATTTGTTTATAGTTTTAGAATAGTATTATGTGGAAACTGGCGACCTTCCTGCCAGAAGTGTAGCTTTCACACAGCTCCCTGCCATGGCTGAGAAGAGGAGAGTCTACTTGCCAGTCAATCCACAGCTGGCTTCCCTAGGATAACCTCTTCTTTCATAGAAAGATTCCCTGTCCTTATAGCTTTGCTTAGTGGGATAAGCAAACATGTCCTAGGAATCAAATCAAATAAGCAATGAAAGACTATATATACTATTTTCATTTCTAAAACAAGCTACAGCCAGTGAGCTACCTTGACTCTCACCCAGAGAATGCAAAAGCCATATGAGTCCTAAATCTAGGTCTTTTTCTGAAAGTAGAAAGGAATTTTCCAGCCTTTTAATTATTTTTCATAGCAGCCTGTATCCTTCCATCTAGCACACTGTGATCGTATCTCCTGAAACATTTCAAATCTTGAGTCAAACAGCTGAATATCCAGTTTAGTGCCTAGATACTTGAGCTCAGCTGTCAGCTGGGTTACTCTTAGAATTGTCCTTTGGCCTTGTTTTGTTTAGGGACTTCCCTGAATGTCACTATGGTCCTTACATTCTCAATTGGCTTATAAGGTACCCATAGTCCCTGTGAGTTATGAGACCATCATGATCTAGGTGTTCCTTTATGAAATCAAGAAAATCCCTGGGATCCAGACTCTCATTGTATTCTTGATCTTTTGCATTTAAGTCCCAGCCACATTTTCAATCTGTGAGTCTGAACCATGTCTTTGTGACATGGCCAATGACTCCCTGTAACTCCAGTGCCAACATTACCTGATGAGATTCTTCCTGAGGGTACAGCTCCTCTGGAATTCCAACCTATACATTAGCTAATTCATCATTTCCCAGGAAATTAAGGAAAGTGGAACTTAGTGATTAAAACCATGCTTATTTTCAGAACTGATTATCATGATCCTGCTTTACTGAATGGAATCTGGGGGGAAAAGAGAAACCTGGCACCTGACGCCAAAATGGTTGAGTGTTATTGTACTTGACTCACTCAAGTTTTGGTTTTGTTTGATTCACCAGGAGACAGCAAATTATGGTTTGTGATCTTTTTGTAAATAAAGCTTCTGAGGAGGCCACCAAAGGAAGTTAACTGTACTGCAACAGTAAAATGACACAACTTGATAGAAAGGAGTGACTACAAAGCCTAAAGCATTTACCGTGTGGCTCTTTGCAGGACATCTGTGCTGAGCCCTGCACCATGCAGGAGCCCACAGGTACTAAGGCAGTAGGTAAGAGTAGCCCTTACCTGAGGCTACGGGAACGGGGCCGCATAGCTGGAGACTGCCGTCCCTCCTCATCTGGTACATTCTCTGTGCTAAAATGCTTTGTCAGAAAGTGTAGCTCATCAGCTGTCGGCTGGAAAGGCAATTGATGAAGTTTTTCTTGTGAGGAACATGATGACTAAAAAACATAAACAAACAAACCCATCAGCATTAAAGACACATGTAAGGGATCTGGAAGGACAGTTCAGTGTTTAAGAGTGCTTGTGGCCCTATCCTAAGGTCCAGGGTTCAGAACTCAGTAGCCATGCAACAAGTTGGGTGAGTAAAAAGCAGATTTTTCTACATGAACTCCTTGCCTTCAATAAAGCTTCTAGCTAGTTTGAATAGCAATTAATCAACCATGTTTCCTGCTCCAAAAATATTCCAGGTAAACAAAGGCACCCCCTTGTTTTCCCTTTCATAACTTGACCCTGGGGACAGCTCAGTAATGTTTCCTGTAGTTGTTTGTTTGTTATCCAGAGGAGAAGTAGTTTTGCTGAGGTTAAGAAGACTGTGGTGGGGTGCCAGAGACACTACAAGTCAAGAAAATCCAGAGGGAAAGAAAACTGCTTTTAGATCTAGACTTAAACATTAGACTTGGTATGAAAGACAATCTCAAGTTCTCAACAGGGCTTAGTACCGAAGAATTTCTGACAAGTGTCCACCATTCACAGCAGACCATCTGAGGGAGCAAGCTGGCGCTATGGTGGGACTTCTATAGATGTAGGCACTCTGCAGCAAGTCACAAAATTCCAGGACTCCAGAGTTCTTCCTTTACTTGGCAAGACTGATCCAGAGAGCAGGGAATTCAGACATCACTGGCCCAATTTTCACATATCAATCAAGGGCTTAGGTTCAACCACCTAAATCTATTTAGTGTTCAAGCTTCAGTACCAACTGAGGGAACTATAGTTGTAGGGTTATCAAGTGAGAAATGAGCTCTGACTGGGCCAATAGTACAAGCCTCTGTCATGAAATATTATAATTCATGAAACTTTAAAAAATTCTTATTTTGTGTGTGCCTGAGTGTATATATATATGTACCACATGTATGCATGAGCTCAGAGAGGTCACAAGAGGGTGTTGGATCCCCTGGAAACTGGAATTACAGGTAGTTGTAAACTGCCATGTTGGTTTGAAAACTGAAACCAGATGCTGTGCAACAGCAGTAAGTGCTCTTAATGACTGAGCAATCTCTCTAGCCCCTAATGCATGGAGTTGTAAATAGCTAGAGTGGTTTTCATAGGGTTTTGATTTGTATATGAGTTGCAAATAGAATACCCACTCAACTGCAACTAATAAGAATCTAGTAAGCAATGTAAGTTATAGCCTACAAAACTGTTATTTTAAAGTATTTCAATAGCTGGATGTGGTGGTACATGTTTGTAATTGCAGCACTCTGGAGGATGAAAACTTTTGGGGCCAGTCTAGAGTACATGGTGAGATTGAGATACTGTCTCAAAGTGTGTATGGTGTGTGTGTGTGTGTGTGTGTGTGTGTGTGTGTGTGTGTGTGTATGGTGAGAGGGAGTAAGTATCCCAATAAATTGGAGTAATAGGTTGGTCTATTAAAGTTGAATGAATAGAAATACTTATGTGCTACATATATACACACAGAAAGACACATAAATATGACTATCCCTTAGGGTTTACAAAATACATTTTGTTTGAGTAAAAGATTATGGGTAAGGGGGTGTTTATTGGGGGGGGGATCTTTTGGTTTTGGTTTTGGTTTTTCGAGACAGGGTTTCTCTCAGCAGCCCTGGCTGTCCTCTCTGTAGGATACTCTGTAGAACAGGCTGGCCTCAAACTCATAGTGATCTGCCTGCCTCTGCCTCCCTGAGTGCCCGGATTAAAGGTGTGTACCACCACCACCTGGCTTAGAGGAAAAAAAAATCTTAAGCTTAACTGCCAAAGACTAATAAAACCTCTGGATTAATAGTGACTTATAGGCCAATGGAAGAACTAAGTAAGTTTTCTTGCTTGTAATTCATGACTACAGATAAATCAAGCAGAGAGGACCTAAAGACTGATAGAAGAAACAGGGCTGGGGTCACCAAGTTTATACTCTGCAAATCCTAAAACACTACTTGGTCCTTTGCTGACAAAATTTATCAGCTTTATCATCTAACTTTGATGAAAAGTTGCTCCAAGAGGAGGATGCATTTCAGGATCAATTGTTCATACAATAGCTTATTGGCAGGAACTATTGTTTAAAAACAGAAACTCTCTCTAAAACAAACATTTAGAGACAGGTCTAGTTTTTTGTTGATATAACAAACTGAGATAGAAAAAAAAAACTTCGCCGGGCGGTGGTGGCGCACGCCTTTAATCCCAGCACTCGGGAGGCAGAGCCAGGTGGATCTCTGTGAGTTCGAGGCCAGCCTGGGCTACCAAGTGAGTTCCAGGAAAGGCGCAAAGCTACACAGAGAAACCCTGTCTCGAAAAACCAAAAAAAAAAAAAAAAAAAAAAAAAAAAAGAAAAAAAAACTTCTTGAAAGCTTTTAACAATGATGAAAGCTACCAAGCGTTTGGGAAATGGGAGGAACAGTAAGACTCTTGATTGCAATCCTAGAAATAAGGTGGGGGGAGGCAGGGAACCATGACTAGTTGTTCTTTTCTGAGCTCACTAGGAGGAACTGGGGGACAGAACTGGCTAATCCTTCCAAAGGCCTTATAATTATGACTGTGAAAGTTACCAAAGCTCTTCCCCTCAAAAAATCCTCTTCTCCTCAATAAATCTTGCTGAGTTTGGAAGGAAAGGTGAGCATCATTTTGCAGGACTGGACTGAGAACAATTATCTGTAAGGAAATACTTCCAGAGTGAAGAAGGTATGCTTACAGCTCTGACTACTTACCGAGACAGTGGAGCTAGGAGTATTGGTTCCATATCCTGAAGAAGGCAAAGAGGCCAAAGACCAGCGCCGTCCATCAGTCCTACATTAAAAAAAGGAACATTATGAAGTGCCTATAGAGTCCCACTCTGAGCATCAGGGCCTGCCTGCTTGTGTTCATTAACATTTTTAGGCACTGTCTCACAACATAAGACATAGTGTCTGTCTGGCATGAGTTCTCATACCTCTCTATTGTATGGGACCTGCTGTGTGACTTTTATTTAAGAGACTCCAAAACTACAGAGTCTATGACTCTGAATGAGAGTATTGGTTATGGCTAAGTCAGATGGCTCAGTAGATAAAGGTGTTTGTCACCAAGCCTGACAACTCAAGTTTGAACCCAGTACCCAGTACTGGAAGAAGATCCTCTAAGTTGCCTTCTGACCTCCACAATTGTATTGGCACATACACACAACCAATTTAAAGCTTTTAAAAATTATATTTTAGATTATGTTGTGTGCATGGATGTCCATATGTGTGTGGGTACCTATGTGACATAGCATGCATGTGGAGGTAAGAGAGAAATGCGCAGGAATAGGCTCTCTCTTTCTACCATGTAGGGCTCAGGTATCAAACTCAGGTCATCAGGCTTGGCAATAAGCACCTACACTTACTGAGCCATCTAGATGGCACATAAAAAGCTTTTTCTTTTTGTTTTGTTTTTTAAAGGCAGGGATGGTGGTGTACACTTTTAATGTCAGCATCTGGCAGAGTTGGAGAGCAGCCTGGTCTACACAGCAAGTTGCAGGCCAGCCTGGACTATAAAATGAGATCTTGTCTCAACAACATTTTTTTTTTTTTAAAGGAAGGCATATTACACAGTTGGTGATATGACTCATCTGGTAAAGATACTTGCCACTAAGCTTGAGTACCTGAGTTTGATTCCAGGGATCCATGATAAGAAGATAAGTAAGGCCCATGTACTGTTTTCTTACCTCCATTTATGCTCTATTGCATGCGTGTGTACACACACACACACACACACACACACACACAAAACCACTGATAAATAATTGTAAACAACATTAAAAAAAGATTACTTTATGCCACATTGCACCATCCAGACAAATAATTACACATCTGTTGTGGGATGGTCTGTATGTCAAGTGTGTTGCTGATTGGTCAATAAATAAATCACTGATTGGCCAGTGGCCAGGCAGGAAGTATAGGCAGGACAAGGAGGAGAATAAAGCTGGGAAGTGGAAGGCTGAGTCAGAGAGACACTGCCAGCCGCCACGATGAGAAACAGCATGTGAAGATGCCAGTAAGCCACGAGCCACATGGCAAGGTATAGATTTATAGAAATGGATTAATTTAAGCTATAAGAACAGTTAGCAAGAAGCCTGCCACGGCCATACAGTTTGTAAGCAATATAAGTCTCTGTGTTTACTTGGTTGGGTCTGAGCGGCTGTGGGACTGGCAGGTGAGAGAGATTTGTCCTGACTGTGGGCCAGGCAGGAAAACTCCATCTACACACATCCATGTTATAAAAGCTGCAGCTCAGATACCTGCTTAACTTTCCTCCATGACGGTAAAGCACAGAACTGTGGTTTCTTGTGTTGACAGCTTTAGGGGCGTCCTTCTGACAACAGAGGGAAGCCTCCCCCAAAGCCATAAACAGCCAACAGTTGCTTCCCTATTCTTTGGCAAGGTTATTACTGCTCTTTGACAAATATTCTTGAAGCCAGCTTATGAGTCCTAATGGATCCTAGGTAGCCTGTAACTATTTACTATTGATGGATATTCACTTTAGTCTCAAATAGTGCCCACTTCTTTCTGTCAACCCACCGGCCTAGGGAAGACCAAAATTCCTTTACAAGGGGTGCACATACGGAAATCAAAAGATGACTTGTGGGAGTTGGTTCTTTCCTACCATGTGGGTTCCGAAGATTGAACTCACATTGTCAGGTTTGACAGCCAAGTACCATAACTTGCTGAGTCATTTTGCCAGTCCTGAAATACTCTTTCTTTAGAGCTTGGTGACATATCCTTTTCAAGTTGAAGCTAAATTGAAACATCTTTGCTACTATTCAAAGAGTATTTTTTAAATTTATTTTTATGTGCATAAATGTGCACCATATCTGTGCTGTGCCCACGAAGGCCAGAAGAGGGCTTCAGCTCACCTGGGCCTGGAATTACTGAGGTTGAGAGAAGCCATGTGGATATTTCTAGATCTTATAGGAGGGCAGCCAGTGCTGTTAACCACTAAGTCATCTCTCCAGCCCTGACTCACAGAATTTTAAAACACCAACAATGGAAGATCTTTAGAAGTTAAGCTCCGATTACAATTTTCATAGATTTGTCTATTTGTTCAAGGTCTCTGTTATAGCAGGGCATAGATTAAAAACAAATAAAAGAGGAAAACGGGAAGAAATCTTGGCAGAGCTTTTCTTTTTCAACTCTTCCTCCTCATCCTCATCAATATCATTTAGCTTTTCTACCATGATTTGCAAAGGGAAAAGTTGAAGGTTCCATGCCACATGCACAGGATTCAAATTTCATGCTACTCAGACAGACAGCTCATGTAAATTAGAACTCTGCTGGAACTCAGTCTCTGAGGCAAAACACCAGAAAAGTGCTAAAACAATGATGTTCTTTCTTCCTTTTTTGATGGGTCCTGGGTGGTCTATAAGAAAGCCACTCAAAGTCCAGGAAAAAGAGCTCGGCAAAGATTTGTCAAGTATAACTCAAGGATGGATTTCCTATGACCTTGTCAAATTTGGTTTTTCACAGGTAATTTTTCAATCCTTTAGATTAGCAGTTCTCAACCTGTGAATTGCAACCCCTTTGGGAGTCAAAATACCCTTTCACAAGGGTCACCTAAGACCACTGGAAAACACAGATATTTACATTATGCTTCATAACAGTTGCAAAATTACAGTTATGAAGTAGCAATGAAAATAATTTTATGGTTGGGGGTCACCACACCATGAGAAACTGTATTAAAGGGTCGCAGCATTAGGAAGGTTGAGGACCACTGCTCTAGAGAAAAAGGAAACCACTTGCAAGGTAGCTACTTCTCTGTATACATTGAAGAGCAGGGACCAAAGTATGAAATGTGACCACTGGATGTCTGTTTCCTCTGTTCATCTCACTGGGGGACTGAGGAAATATGTGAGAATGAGGGTGATTTGTCCCTAGGCTTGAAAGCTTGGAAATTAGTCAGCAATTTTTACCCCCAACCATGAGCTTTCTGAGTCTGAGTTCCAACAGGTAGTATTGAAATCCCAGATGGCCTCTTTACTAGAAAGGCTTAATGTTCACAACCACATTCAGAAAAGAAATCATCACAACCAGTTCTCCCACCAAACACAAAAATCACAAGCTATACTGACTGGCCATGCACAGCACTAGCCCATTCCCCCGCCCCCCCATCACACCCGTTATTACCTGTCTGCTCTGTGACCATGGCTGTAGTGAAAAGATGTACATATGAGAGTCAAAAGCAACCAGTGTAAGCAATGCAATCTCCAGTATTTTGTATAGTTTGGCAGAGATAAACCTTTTGTTCAAGAATGTGTAGCAGCTTGAAGTAGAATTGTATGACAGATGGTCTATCCTTAGCATTTAATTAAATCTGCCTTTTCTGTGCTATGACACAAATCTGATCCTAAAGGCATCCTTACTCTATACACCTGGCCATTTCACCCATATGTTCTGTAAAAGGATTGCCTGGGGACTCACATTCCATGACTACAACTCAAATGTCATACTCCCTAGCCCAGACATATTTGGGTCACACTGGTTAATACCAGGCTTCAAAGCCCCTTGGCTGTTCCTATTTCAAGTCTAAATGAAGCAGTTACAAGGGCATCAACAGTACCTGCCATTCCCTCTGCTTAGAATAGTCTCTATGTCTTCGTCCTTGTGCCCTATTCAGTAGCTACTACTTCTTAGCCTTCAGAGGGGCCTTATGTATCCACCCAATGGGGACCCCATTTCCTTTCTTTTCTTTCATGCAGCATCATGTTCCTTCAATTTAAGGTATTTATTAATTTATAATTTTGTCTTCCCTGCCCTTTTTTCAGAGTTGAGGATGACCCCAGGGCCTTCACAGAGCTAAACCTCCAACCCTTGTTTATAACTATGCATTCCTTTACTTCTTCATTTACTGTCTTGCACCACACATCTGACCAATAAGCACTAAGGGCTTGTTATTTACCAGGAGGCAGTTTTCAATACATTTAAGGGATCTCTAATTAAAAGATAATTTGATTCCAGTTAAGGCAAGATAGAAAACATGCAAGCAAGAAAATATCACACACTGGAAAGTACTAAAGATGAAATGGAATGATTGATAAAGAATGTTCAGACTATGTGGTTAGAAAAAGTCTCTCGCCCGGCGGCGGTGGTGGTACATGCCTTTAATCCCAGCACTAGAGAGGCAGAGGCAGGTGGATCTCTGTGAGTTTGAAGCCAGCCTGGTCTACAGAGCTAGTTTCAGGACATCTAGGACTACACAGAGAAACCCTGTCTCAGGGGAAAAAGAAAAGAAAGAAAAGGTCTCTGTAAGGAACTAACATTTAAGATATCAATGACAAGAATGAGTCAACTACATCAAGGTGTAGGGACAATTTCCTTATACCAGGACTAGTACACAGACTATCCAGGAAGATTGAAGTTTCCAGAAAGCTGAGTGTCTTTCACTGAGTTACCATGGAATAACTAAGCACCCAAAGAGCCTACTCAAAGTTAGTTCTCAGTAAATACTTACAGCATGAATAGGAAATGATCCAATGCCATACTAATCTGATACTAAGTTCACTCTTACCAGTTCAGCACATTCTTATAGGATGATCCCATCTGAACCCTTGATTAACAACATGAAAGTTATGTGAGACACCTGAGTTCACAGAACAAACCCACACGAGATTTCTTCAGAGTAAGGCAACTGAGCAAGGAGAAGAGAAGCACTAAAGTTAGCCTTCAAGGCCCTGCTCATCTAACCTTTTCAGGCATATAGTATTCTAGGGAGAAATGGGATGTATTTCTTCTCAGCTGAAATGTGAATAGTAAGTACTAGTTCCATCAATCTCTTGTTTCTGCTTTATTTTTTAATGATTTATTTATTTTTATTTTATATGCATTGCTGTTTTGCCTGTATGTCTGTGTGAGGGTGTCGGATCACATGGAACTGGAACTACAGACAATTGTGAGCTGCCATCTGGGTGCTGGGATCTCACGTAGCCCAGGCTGTCTTCAATTCAATATGTGGCTGAGGATGATCTTCAAGTTCTATTCCTCTTGCTTCTACCTCCTGAGTGCTGGGATTACAGATGTGAGTCATTATACCTCATTTATGTGGTGTTTTGTGCACATTAAACAAATCTTCTACCAATTGAGCTATAGCGCCAGCCCTCAGCTATACCTTTTAAGAAAGTAGTCCCAGGCTGGAGAGATGACTCAGAAGAGCAATGATTGTTCTTCCAGAAGACTAGGGTTCAATTCCCAGCACCCACATGGCAGCTAATAACTGTCTCTAACTCCAAGATCCAGCACCCTCACACAGACATACATGCAGGAAAAATGCCAATGCAAATAAAATTAAACTAAATAAATTATTAAAACAAAACAAAAGAAGCCTGGGCTGCAGTGGCGCACGCCTTTAATCCCAGCTCTCAGAAGACAGAGCCCGGCGGATCTCTGTGAGTTTGAGGCCAGCCTAGGCTACAGAGTAAGTTCCAGGAAAGGCTCTAAAGCTACACAGAGAAACCCTGTCTCAAAAAAAAAAAAAAGAAAGAAAGAAAAAACAAAGAAAGCAGTCCCCCCCCGCCCCCCACACACCACCCCAAGACAAGGTTTTTCTGTATAGCCCTGGCTGTCCTGGAACTCTATCTGTAGACCAGGCTGGCCTCGAACTCAGAGAGTCTCTTGCTTCTGTCTCCTGAGTGCTGGATTAAAGGCATGTACCACTGCCTCCTGGCTGATGTGTGTGCTTTCCAAATGGCAGTCTTCCTTCAAATCAGTGCTCTTTCATGTGGATTGGGTTACCTTGAACTACCAGCCATCAAAACTCCTTCCTTTTTGGTCATCTTCCCAGATTATAATTACCTTGTTCAAGTTTTGCTTTTTGAAGTGATTGTGTATTTGCAACTGAACAGAAACATAGTAGATTCATTTTTTATAATCTTAAACACAAGACACTGGTGCCCTAAGAATATATTCCATATTACTATACCTTAATTGAGAGTTATTCTCTATTCTATGATAGATAAGAAGGTGGGCTCTGGTCCCACGAAGGATCTAAAATAACATTCTTACCTTGTATCCCATCTAGTTCCAAGAAGATAAAAGAACCTAATATACCTTTCTTCTCAGCTTTTGTTGGGTTTTTTATTCTTGTTGTTTTGTTTTGTTTTTTAAAAAGCAGGATCTCACTACATAGCCCTGGCTGGCCTAGAACTTACTACACAAACCATACAGGCTGCCTTCTTCACAAGATCTCCCAAATACAAGGGTTATAAATCTCAGCTTTGATCTGGAAGCCCAAGTATGGGTACAGAAAGAGTATAGGTTCACTTATCACATGAGTTCGGAAGGATTTGGTACATCCAATTTCTCTCCTGTTTGCAGGTGATAGTGTTGTCTTTGGCCTCTCCTAGCAACTCTGACAGCTCCACCCATGGCTAGACCACATTAAGTGGCCTCTGAAGAAGTCTATGTTGACAGAGTCCCTGCAGACCTTCTGCTAAGGCTCTCTACACATATGTGACTTCTTTTCAGAACTTATTCTAAGATGCTCTCTTAGCCAAACTTTCAAGTTTGTGGGGTTTTTGTTTTAATTTAGGGGGTCTGTTTGCTTGTTGTTTGGTTTTAAGGTGTTGTTAGAGTTGGTCTTTAGTTCTAAATGGGAAATCCCATCAGTTGAGAGGCAGGCAGTTCTCTGAGTTCAAGGCCAGCCTGGTCTATAGAGCGAGTTCCAGGACAGACAGGGCTACACAAAGGGGGGAACAAAAGCACATATATGCCAGTCAGAGGAGGTTCTCAAGCAACTTACCTACGGGCAGGAACAAAGGAAAAGTGAGCAGGAGCATTTGGAGAGAAATTCCGGGGGCTGTCCAAGGGACTGTTACCTGTGGTGGAGAAAGGAAAAGAAACCTCTGTGAGGTTTGCTTTGAGGGTGAGAGGTGAGGGTGGGGTGGAACTGGTAGAACTTTCAGATAAGAAACCCTCCTCTAGTATTAAGTTAGTGTATCTGATTATTTTCTCATCATTAGTTTATGAATTTTTTTTTTTTTGGTTTTTCAAGCGAGACAAGGTTTCTCTGTGTAGGCTGCATGGTCTCCCCTGGGTCATACACACAAGCTGTGGCCATCCATTCCCTGAGTGAGCAGCTGAGTCTGGCCCACCACTGCATTTCCCCCATCCCACAGACGCGTAGCCTGTTGTGGCATGTCAAAACAGGTCAAAGTCACCAGCAGGACCTGCTTCAGTGCTACATCTGCAACACCTGCTGGTTGAACAGTGCTACTACCATACCTTTACAAGAAATGATAGAGAAATATTCACCTTCATAGTACCTAATTGTAATAATTCCCAGCCAGTCAAGAGATATCAATGGAAGGTCCTCCCACAGGGAATGTGAAATAGCCCTACCCTGTGCCAAAATTTTGTGCAAAAACCACTGGAAATAATTTGCATGGAATTTCCACAATCCATAATTTATCGTTATATGGATTAGAAAGCATGTTTGAAGAAGTAAAGAAAGTTTTGCCTCGATGGAGACTAAAAATTGCTCCTGAAAAAATACAAAGAGGAGATTCTATTAATTGAATGTGGCCTCTTAATGATTTTCAAAAACTGTTAGGAAGCATTTCCAACTTATAGGCTATCCTTGGAATACCTAAATATAAACTAGTAAATTTGGCTAATACCCTAAAAGGGGACAAGGACTTAAATAGTCCAAGAGAATCAGTCAAAGCTGAGAAGGAATTGGCTCTAGTAGAAATGAAAATACGAGAAGCACATGTGGATTGTGTGAATCCAGAACTTAAGTGCATTCTTGTCATACTGCCCTCCAGATACTCCCCAACAGGGATTTTTGATGCAGAGGGAGGATATTATATTGGAATGGATATTTCTACCATGTAAACCAAGTAAGACTTATGTGGAAAAGATGTCTGGTTTGATTCAAAAAGGAAAATTAAGACTTTGTCATTGACAGGAATGGACCCAGTAGAAATTGTAGTACCTTTAACTAATGAAGAAATTTCCTCATTATGGAAAGAAAATGAATACTGACAAAGAGCCTGCAGTAACTTTTTGGGAGAGATTAACAACTGTTATCCCAAAAGCATGAGAATAGAACTCATAAAGAGAACTAAGTGGGGCCTTCACACTGAACAGCAAAAGCCAATTTCTGGAGTCCTCACATTCTATACTGATGCAAATAAATCAGGGAAAGCAGGATACAAATCAAAAAGCAGAACTGTATGCCATTTTTATGGTACTGATGGACTTCACAGAACCTCTCAATATAGTCACTGACTCAGTTGTTTTACATATTGAAACTGCTGAATTTATTCCTGATCATACAGAATTAACTTCACTACTCACACACTTACAGGAAATCATCAGAAATAGGGAATGTCATAATATATATATATATATATATATATATATATATATATATATATATATATATAACACATAACATCCCATTTGGGTCTGCCAGGACCTCTAGCATAAGGTAATGATGAGACTGATTAGTTACTAATAGGTAATGTGCTCGAAGCCTCAGAATTTGATAAGAAACACCATGTAAATAGCAAGGGTTTGAAGGAGGATTCCTTCATCACTTGGCAACAAGTCAAGGAAATTGTAAGAAAATGTTCTACTTGTTCCTTCTATAACCAAACTCCATTACCCGCAGGAAGCAATCCAAAAGGTATACAAAGAAATGAAATTTGGCAGATGGATGTGTTTATTTCGCAGAATTTGGAAGATTAAAATATGTATACCATACCATTGACACTTATTCAGGATTTCAATGGGCAACTCCTATGAGTTCTAAAAAGGCTGATTCTGTGATTACACACCTATTAGAAGTTATGGCCATCATGGGAATACTTGTACAAATTAAGATTGACAATGCCCAGCATATATCTCAAATAAAATGAGACAGTTTTTTGCTTATTACAATATAAAGCATGTTATACACACACAATCCCACAGGCCAAGTAGTCATAGAAAAATCCAATCTAACTTTAAAGGATATGCTAAATAAACAGTGTGGTGGTATAGTGTTCCCCAAAATATTGTGCCCCCTAATAAACTTATCTGGGGTCAGAGACAGAACAGCCACTAGATACAAAGGCTAGAAAATGGTGGCACTCACACCTTTAATCCTAGCCTTCTGAAGGCACGGATCTCTGTGAGTTCAAGGCCACATTGAAAACAGCCAAACATGGTGACACACCCTTTAGTCCCAAGAAGTGAGCCTTTAATCCCAGGGAGTGATGGTAGAAGGCAGAAAGATATACAAGGCGTGAAGACCAGAAAGTAGAAGCATTTGGCTGGTTAAGCTTTCAGGCTTCTAGCAGCAGTTCAGCTGAGATTTATTCTGGATGAGGACACAGAGGCTTCCAGTCTGAGGAAACAGGACCAGCTGAGGAACTGGTGAGGTGAGGAAGCTGTGGCTTGTTCTGCTTCTCTGATCTTCCAGCATTCACCCCAATACCTGGCCCTGGATTTGATTTTATTAATAAGACCATTTAAGATTCATGCTACAAAACAGCAACAGGTAACAATGATTCCTAGAAATAGATTGCATAATGCTTTATTAACCTTGAATTTTCTCAATGCTAATGAGAAAGGAACAACTGTGGAGAGACATTGGACAACAGAAAAAACTTCTGAGCTAAACCAACCAGTTTATTTCAAAGATGTGTTGACCTCAGAATGGAAACCAGGATATGTCCTACGTTGGAGAAGGGGTTTTGCTTTTGTCTCTATAGGAGAAGAAAAGCTATGGATAACAAAAAATTAATAAAAATTTGATTTGAACAGGAGAAACCCACTGATGAGAAGTAAAAGCTCATCCACTGACGTGACATCTCTGTAAGTTGTATGAAAAATTTAACAAACAAGGGTTGGGGCAAAGTTCTGTTTTCTTTGTTTACAGGATAATACAAATACCCATCTTTCAGAAATCATAAGGCCTTGGATATCCAGACGTATGTAACAGAAGGAAAGAATCTATTCGTACCAATATCCTCTACAGGGTAATATCTCACTGCCTAACATCAATATCTCTTTAACTCTAGAATAGTTGTGGTCCCAATTCAATTATAAATCAAGCTGGCTTTGGAGTTGGAATGTGGCTCTCTCCTTCTCTAAACCCAAGCATATTACTAAAAGAAAAATCAGGAGATTCTGTCTCACATCAGAAGAGCCAACTGGTGTGAGATAGAAGAAAACCAATAATTTAGGGACCATTATAGTCCAGATTCTATTTCTTTCTATGCTTTTCCCCACCTTTGAAGAATTCTCTCTATCCAGTATAAATCCAAAACTTTCCATCTTGATATTGAAAATGTTCAAGTTTTCCACAGTAAATAATAAGTCTTTCCAATAGCAATCTCTGAAGTCTCCAGAAGGAAGATGGGGTCCCATAACAACTACCTAGTCCAGAATGATGCCATGGTATTGATGTACATTACTCAATGATCAACCTTGGACTGAAAACTCTCCAGGACAGTTCCATGATAAGATGGTTCATCATACTACACTTCTGGCCAGAATCTCAGACAACTTTACCCATTACTCTAAGACTTGCTGCAGAATCTATACTTAGTCCAGTTGAGACCTAACTATGTGAGCTTTCTTAGAGGACCCCACAGAGATATCATCACCCCCTAAACATCAGAAAGCTAATCTAAGAAAATGACGCCCTTCCTCCCAAAGGATTCATGTTTCTCAGGGTTATGGATAATGGTTATAAGGTTGGGGGTGGAAGAAAATATTGGACTCAGTATTCTCCTTAAGAAAAGAAAAAGGGGAATGGATAGGTATAGGATATTAAGGTAGATTATTGTATATATTAGAAAACTAATTAAGTAATATATCAGCCTTAGATAATTTGCACTATTATGGATTCTTGTATATTGATACAAATGTAAACTATTTTTTATATTTCTATTTAAGGTAATTTGTATATTGATACAAATACAGAACTATATTTGTTATAATGTACATATATTTCTACTCTTATTTGAAATATTTTGTATAGATACAAATGCAAAATTATATTTGTCATATTATATGTATGTTCTTCCTCTGTTTAGGATATTTTGTATATTGATACATATTTAAGATTATTGTCATATTGCACTATACATTCCTACCTCTATTTAAGCTATTCTGTGTATTGTCACAATTTTGAGGTCATTGTCCTTTGACCATATATTTGCTTACAGATTGTTTACAGGAAGCTTTAGTCCTTAGGTTATTTCCATAGATAAGATTTAAAGATTTATAGTTACCTATGCTTGTCATGTCTACAGTTACGTTAGTTAGGTTGTCCAGATTTACAGATACATAGGTGAGATGGACAGGTAGTTGTAGATGTAACAGTCTTATTAAATAAGAAACACAGAGCCAAATGCAGAGTTAAAAGCCCAAGAGGTCAGAGCAGTAGCTAAGAGCTGAGACTAAAACCGCCTTCTTACCACCCGCTGCCACTGCCATCCTTCCCTTCTCAATGGTAGACGGGCATTTAATAAAAGAGTGGGCCAGTGGGTTGCCCCTGTCACAGTCCTCGCTTCTCCCAGCGGACGGGAGCCTCGCGGGCAGATTAGGGCCCCTACGTTCCAACCAAGGCTGGTCCTAGCTGGGCTGGGCTTGTGGGATGGGGCACTGGCTGGGGAAGGCTGAGAGTGGGCTGCGGTGGGTTGCAGTGGGTGTTGGCGCTAGATTTGGTCTTTGCCCTGAGACCAGGTGGCCTCTCTAAGGAGTGTCTTGGGCTGGAGGTTGTGGGTGTCGATGGAGGCCTGCACCAGCCTCTTGTATGGAATGGCGCCCAATGTGTGGCACCAAATGTAGATGTAACAGTCTTATTAAATAAGAAACACATAGCCAAATGCAGAGTTAAAAGCCCAAGAGGTCAGAGCAGTAGCTAAGAGCTGAGACTAAAACCACCTTCTGGTAGTCTACAAACACTTCATAGACCTAGAGAATATGACATTTAAATAACTTAGAATTCTGTTGATGTGAGATATGATTGCTCCTGGCAGCATCGATTTGATCCCAAAAGAATGTTGGGTTTCTAAGACATTTCCATTTGGAAGTTTGATTTCTTCTTGGCACAAAATGGCCTACTGGGCAAAGAACTGCCCTTGCCTCAACTGCTGACAGTAAGAATGCTGTCCTTTCTGGATAAGCAGGATACAAGGAAAAGTGACTACTGAACTCTGATGAGACAGGGTAAGATGGTCTTTCAAAATTCCTGCTTCTAAAAATGGTCTGTCATATACTCTAGGCCTGTAGCCAATTTTAATGCACCAATGATGCTGAGAAACTTTAGGTGATTGTCCAGGCTGCCCGCTGTCTCTGTCTACTCTTGCAAGATTCCCGAGAATTGCTTGTGTCTATCTCCCATTTTCTCAGGTATTATTGTATTCCTTCTCAGGTCTTTGACGGGATTGAAGACTAAGTTACAGTTCCAATCTTCTTGTATCTTAGCTAGAACACATTAAGTATTAGACTCAGGTTCTTCAGGATAGGACACCTTTATCTCCGTAACATGCCATTTACCTATGCTCTAGACTTCTCTCGATTTTAGTATGTGTCTCTTGTTTGATGTTGCTCTTGTTGGTTGTAGTTCCATTTGTTTATATCATTATCCTTCATTTTTCCTTAATGATTATTCGTATTGTATATAGTTTTGTGTTAGGTTAGAACTTTCTTCCTTAGAAAAAAGGGGGAGATGTAGGAGTGGTTTTCTGTGCCTTACCCTGAAGCACCACCCTTAGTGAGGCAGCAGGTAATTGCTAGGTACCTGCCCCCACCCCCGGGCGTGGCCCAGATGGGGAACCCTTAAGACCTGGGATGACATATATGCTCACTCTTTTTGAGACCCTGTGGTCTTGGATGCTGGTGCGGATCAGGGCAGAGCTCTCCAGAGAGCAGCCCTGGACCAGGCTTCAATCTTTATTTTCTGTACTGTGAGTTTCCTGTATTGTGAGTTAATCCCCCAATAAATTGCTATAATCATTAAGCTATTTCCATGGAGTGCATTGGTCGCTATTTAATTGCATTACTCTAACCACATTACAAATGCATGAAGTACCAGGTGGTACTGGCACACACCTTTAATCTCAGCACTTGAGAGTTTGAGGCCAGCCAGGTCTACAGAGTGAGTTCCAAGACATCCAGGGCTACAAAGTGAAACCCTGCCTCAAAAAACAAAACAAAAACACCACAAAAACAAAACAAACAAACAAAAACCCCAAACAAAACAAATGCATAAAGCAATGCCATTCAAGGAGTGGAGAAAAACTGTTGACATAAGAAACTTCAGAAGTGGAGTCTTGCTGGGCGGTGGCACTCAGGAGGCAGAGGCAGGTAAATCTATGTGAGTTCAAGGCCAGCCTGGTCTACAAATTGAGTTCCAGGGCAGGCTCCAAAGCTACATAGAGAAACCCTGTCTCAAAAAAACAAAAACAATAACAACAACAACAAAAAAAAAAAAAAAAAAGAAGAAGAGGAGGAGTAGGAGGAGGACGAGGAGGGAGGAGTAGTCTTAAGACTAAGGGCAAAAGGAACTACAAAAGGAAGTTCTGAACTTAAGTTGACAAAGTTGTTTCCTACAGAATATAAGTTAACAATTCTGGCATTACCATGCATGTGTACTGTAAACAAGTAATTAAATATATGGACAGCAGATGTAGGAGCTAGGTTTCTCATTGTTGGAATGGAAATCTATAGATCAGCAAAGAGAAAAAAAGGGAATGATCCATGTCATAATGGATTAGAGTTGGAAACTTCAGGAAGGACTCATGTGTCAAAATAAATACAGCTGTCTGCTTAGAATTTATAGATGTGTATATACACAGGCTAGAGTACATAACAAAACTATATTCAATCCATCAGCTAAGAGTGCCTAAAAGAAAGATGACACTCCAACAGCAAAGCTGTCACTCAGGTCTTGGTTTCTAATACTGCTCTCCCCTTCAAAAAGAATTCAAGCTTCTTGAAGAAATGGCTGATTCTAAGACTGAGATAAGAAACACAGATGAGCAGGGAATATTTCATAGTGTTAGAAGGCAAAGAAGTCACAAATCATCTACAAAGCGAAATCAGAAACAAAACAGCACCAATGGGAGAATTTCACAGGAGAACAGGAACCAAATGAAGAGACTTCCTTTCAATGGCCATAGCTAGAAAAAGTTAAACAGATATAAGATTCAAACTAGAAGATAAATACCTATTAGTCCACAGTGATACAGTACTATACATGCTTTTCAATGACAGATTATCACTGTCTTAGGTCTCTATTGCTGTGAAAAGACACTACGACCATGGCAACTCTTATAACTCTTATAATTGGGGGGTCTTGATTAGTTTCAGAGATTCAGTCCATTATCATCATAATGGCAGCATGGCAGTGTAGCAGGCAGATGTGGTGCTGGAACAACAGCTGAGAGTCCTACATCTTGCAGGCAACAAGAAGTCAACTGACAGTCACACTGAGGGAAGCTTGAGCAAAACAGATCTCAAAGCCCTCTCCCACAGTGACACACTTTCTCCAACAAGTCCATACCCACTCCAACAAAGCCACACCTCCTAATAATGCCACTCACTCCCTATGAGACTATGGGGGCCAATTACACTCAAATTACCACAATCATATTCAGAGCCATAATAAAAATGCAATACATTTAAAGGATTTAAACGATATAAAATATTTTTTGTTCACCATGAAATTTAATGATAACCTAGTAAAAGAAACAATAAGAGAAATCTTTGGGATTTGTTTTTAATTAATTAATGAGAGGGTATAGTGTGTATACAGTACGGTGGCAGGGGGTTGTGAAAGTTTTTGTCAAAAAAAAAAAAAAGCTTTTGTAAAGCAAGGGGAAATAATGATGGGTTCCTACGGCCTGGTAGTCTAGGAGAATAGAAACATTCCCTCCAATAATGCAGAACTATTCTGACTCCACCTCTAACTAGGGTACTATAGTTCAGCTCTGAGAAAAAACATAAAGCCTTAGTGTAGATCTCAGACAGGTTAAGAGCAAATTCTTCAACAAGACTTCCATACTTCTAAAAACAGTTCCAACCCCTGGGGTAGGGGTCTTTAAGACCATCTGTGTTTCTAACTGACTGGCCACAAATTTGTTGAATTCCCATAGTTCCCCTTAAGGGTTCAATAATTCACCAGAACAACTCAAGAACATAATACACCTATTCCAGTTGTATTATAAAAAATAGGCCAGGCGGTGGTGGTGCACGCCTTTAACCCCAGCACTCAGGAGCAGAGGCAGGTGGATCTCTGAGTTCAAGGCCAGCCTGGGCTACAGAGTGAGTTCCAGGAAAGGTGCCAAAGGTACACAGAGAAACCCTGTCTCGAAAAAAAAAAATTATATATATATATGTATACACACACACACACACACACACACACACACACACACACGTACGTACGTACATACATACATACATACATACATACATACATACATACATACATACATACCAGGGGGAGGGTTAGGTCTGTGAGGGAAATCAGAGCTGCTGTGCCTACTCAGCACATAAATGTGTTTACAAATCAGGAAGCTCTACTGAGCTTTGAGTCAAGAGTTTTTTGTTTTGTTTTGTTTGTTTTTTGTTTTTAAACTGGGATTTTATTACATAGTCAACTCAATCTTGAGGCCTAGTCTCTTTCCTGGAGTTCAGGATGGCTCAAAGTCCCACCCTGTAACCACTCTGGTGACCAGCCCTCAGCCTGAAACTACCTTAGAGGTTCACCATGAGTCACCACTTTAACAAAAAAGCACTCCTATGCCAGGAATTTATTTTAGTATATTACAGATGCCAAAGTCTAACAGAATATTTGCATATCTACGTTTATTGTGAGTCTCTCCTTTTCAAATACTCATTTTACATTAAAAGGTCCAAAAGGTTACTGAAATTTACGATAGAATAAAAACATCAGTTTAAATTAGACTTATCTTGGGGAAGATTAGCATGTTAGGATATTAATGCTTTAAAGAAAAGAGAGAAAAATCCAGCAGCCTAGTAAACAAGTTTTTTGGACTTTAGCAAGCAATTTACTGGGTGGAGAAGAGGTTCAAAGACAAGTAATTGTAAGTTATAATGAAACAACAATCAAAAACAAAACAGTAACAGCCAGTTGACCTTGAATCAGCTGCTTCTCTTACAGTCTGGTTATAAAGGAACACAATTACATAGCAAGAACCCGTGTAGAAAGCAAGAGTAACAGTGTTACCCTCCAAAGCAATCTACATAATCATTTCCAATCAATACCGTTTCCCGCCTCACTAAAGGTCAACATTATCTCACTTTTGAGGATAAATACTTCCTCACTTTAGCTTTACTAAGTATGCATCTACAGAACAAGTTCTAGGACAGCCAGGACTACAAAAGGAGACTCTGTCCTCCCACCCCCAAAGTGCATTCTAATAATCATATAAAATTCACTCTTTTGGCCAGTGCCATGACAGACTGAGAGGGGCAAAGAGACCCAAACGAAGACCCAGGGCGGAGACTGAGAGGGGCAAAGAGACCCAAACGAAGACCCAGGGCTGAGTGCCTTGGGCTCAGAGGAGGATGCATGTTTCTGCCCTACGCCTTATGGCACCGAGCAGACAGGCACTATTATGGAGAGCAAATGCATGGTGCAATATGGGAAAGAGAGAGACAGACAGAATGATTCATTTCTTGTGGACAAAGGAATATCTGAAGAGGTGAAAGCAGTGAGGAGCTGGCTGAAGTGGGTAGCTTGATTGTCACTGAGGGCCATTGTGATGTTTGGGCCTGGGCTGCTGCTGGGGCCCATGTCTGGATTCACGGCCCTGTTGCAGTCATGGTCTGTGTTGATGTCCATGGCTCCTGATGCCACTGAAGGCCGAGAGGATAGAGCTGTACAGAGTTTTTACTGGCTTCAACACTGGGGTGAACTGGTCCTGTCCCTCACTGGCTGAAACACTCAGGAGAAAGAGTCCTACATCTTACCTGGGCACCACAATAGAGCTGACCCTGTTCACTGGGCATCGGTAAGCTGGCCCTGAGGGTGTGAGAAGGGGAGAGCAGGTCGTGCCCCTCTGTCTCTCAGGTGGTAGCATGAGTGAGGAAAAGATGCCCTCCTCCTCTCACCACGCTATGAGGGAATCCGCCTCCACTTTTTCCCCAGGGTACTCTTGAGAGATGGATAAGAGATATTAGGTAGAAAGATAGAGGAGAGAAACAGAAACACAGGATAGCCTCAGGAGGGCCTGGATCAGTATCCACAGGCCCCTTCTGTACCTTCTAAAGGGCCTTTTATAGGAATGCCAAGGGGTGAAGCAAAAGACCTCCCCTTAGCACAGCCAAGTACAGACCCTTCCAATCACCTGGTAACCACACACGTGGTCAAGCAATCCTATAATGCAGCTCTGCTGGGTAAAACAAGTTTCTTAGATCTCTTTAAGAAACCTTCGTGGGCCTTCATACCCCTCAACACCTGCAGTACTCAAGAGAACAGGCTTGCGCCTCAACTGGGTGACACAGTAGAGTTGATTCTGTAGACAGGAGTACCAGTGAGCCAGCCCTGAGGGCATGAGAGGGGCATGGCTGGTACTTTCTCCCTCATCTGCAACGTGGTGGTAGGGGTGAGGAATAGATGCCCTCTCTTCTTGCCCCTACCACCTCCACGGTTGAGACAGCTGACCCTCCCCTTTTACCAGGTACAACACTCAGGAAAGTGGACCCTGCACCTCATCAGGGCAGCACAGCAGAGCTAACCCCGTTGATGGAGGAGGGGGCAGGACCCACAGGTGAGGGGCCTAGAGAATGAGAGCATGAGAGGTTTGGAGATCTGGCCCCACCCCTCCTCATATGCCATATGGTGGCATGGGCAAGGGGTGAGAGGTGGGGAGATGCCCCCTTGCCCATCTACAGCTGAAGCAGGTGGGAGAGTTTCCCCGGCACTTCACCTGGGCAACACAATAGAGCCAACCCTGCTGGCAGAGGTATGGGTGAACCAGCCCCAAAGTTGTGAGCATGGGAGAGCTGTGGCTCCTTAGCCTCCCTCGTACCAGCTTTGACAGATGAGGGAGCTGACTCTCCCCCATACCAGCTGTAGCACACAGTAAAATGGACCCTGCACCCCACCTGGGCAGCACAGTAGGGTTGACTGTATTGATAGGGGTAGGGTAGGGGTAAACTGCTCCAAGAACGTGAGCATAGAAGATCTGGCCCCACCCCTCATCTGCCATATGGTGGTGTGGGTGGGAGGAGAGATGCCCTCCCCCAACCTTGCCCCTCAGTGCCTGTGGCAGGTGGGAGAGCTGGCCCTGAGGTCACAAGATCTGGACAGCTGTCCCTGTTGCTCACTAGCTGCAGCACAAAGGAGAGTGGCCCCTATATCTTGCCTGGGCACCACAGTAGAGCTGGCCCTGAAGGTGTAGGTGTGGGAGAGTGGATCCTGAGGGTGTCAAAGTAGGAGAACTGGCCCCGCCCCTTGCTCATCACTGCAAGGGGTGAACTAGCCAGGGCAATGCTGGAGAGCCCACCTTGGTGATGAAGGTGGGGGGAGAGGTGGCAGGCTGGCCAACCCTGCAACTACGCAGCCCCAGAACCTGCCCCAACATCCACCCCATCTATGATCTTCTGAGGCACGTGAAGACCCAAAAATCTTCATGTGCAACAACAGGATCTCCAAGAGGAGTCCCAGTGAGGGCCCAGCATCGATAGTGTAGCAGAAACCAGAGGACCCGAACCAGACCAATGACTCTTGGCAAAGAACACTTGAATGTACAGATATATGGATAAAAGGGTTTACTTCGTGACTCAGTATGTCACACTACAGCTTCCACGATGAGATTTTATTCCCTTTTCTTTTTTTCTCTTAAATTTTATTTTATTTTGTGGGGGAGGTTGCAAGGGCAGAGGGCGTTTACAAAGGGATGGGAAACAAATGAGATTGAGATGCACAATGTGAAAGACACAAAGAATAAATTTTAAAAAAAAGTTTAATAAAATAAAAAAAAATTTGCCGGGCAGTGGTGGCGCACGCCTTTAATCCCAGAACTCCAGAGGCAGAAGCAGGCAGAGCTCTGTGAGTTTGAGGCCAGCCTGGTCTACAGAGTGAGTTCCATGGCAGGCTCCAAAAGCTATACAGAGAAACCCTGTCTCGAAAAACAAAACAAACAAACAAAAAAAAACCAAAACAAAACAAAAATTCACTCTTTTACAACTCTGCCTGTTACAGTATTCATTCTTTAATACCCTCTACTTCTGGCAACCACCAAGCTCTTCTCTGTTCCTAAGGAATGCTTGTTCTGGACATGTCATAGAAATAGAATTATTTAAGAAATGGCCTTTTGTGTTCTAGTTTGTCCCTTTTTCCAACTTTATGTAAAAAAGTCAACCTTTTTGCAAAATGGTTCTACCAATTTATACTCCCACCGTCAGGACCCCCCCCCCTCTCCCTCTCCCTCTCTCCCTCTCTCTCTCTCACACACACACACACACACACACACACACACACACACACACACACACACCCCTGATCAGTATTCATGGTCACAGAAGAAAACTATCTTGTGAGTTTATTTTTAATTTTACAATTACTAATGAAAATAATGTATCTTTTCATATATAACTATAGCTATTTTTCAATCATATTATCTATTAATTTACAAGGGTTCTGAATCCAGAGCCCTCTGCCACACATCATAATTATCTTCTATTTCATGGCTTGCCTTTTCACTGTCTTTGGAGTTTTTTTGTTTGTTTTCATTTTTGAGACAGAGTTTCAAAGGGCTCTGTGTAGCCCTTTTAATAACTAGAAATTTTAATTTTCAAGTGGTCAAATTATCAATCTTCTTATTGTCAGGTCCCAAAGGAACCTAGGAGAAGTCTCACTACTCAGTATCTGTGGCTCCTCCCAGCATCTCTAGCCCTGGCCTCACTCTCCAGCCAAGGTTACCTTCTGATTCTGATTCCTATATAATCCAGTCATTCTAGCCACATGCTCTCTTGCCCCTCTTCTCTTGGCCTCTTCATCATATATGTAGGCCCAAAGTAGATGTGGATGTCTGTAGAGACCCACAGAAGTTTCCTACTGAGAACTTACTCAGAGTCAAAGAATGTGAGCTTGCTTTACCCGGCAGGGCTGCATAAGGGGATGATTGGATCACAGGTGTGGTTACCAGGTGTTTGGAATGGTCTGCACTTGGCTGTGCAGTACGCTTTGATCTAGCAAGGGGGAGGTGTGGTGATATATTGTGTACTCTAATAAAATTTGCCTGAAGATCAGAGAACAGAACAAGCTAGAAGATTAAACACAGAGGCCAGGGAGTGGTAGCACACACCTTTAATCTTAGCACTCGGGAGTCAGAGATCCATCTGGATCTCTGTGAGTTCAAAGCCACCCTGAACTACATGAGAGTGACTCAGTCTAGGAAACAGAGCCAGGCAGTGGTAACACACACTTTTAATCCCAGCACTTGAGATCTTGTGCCTTTGTTTGGGAAGCACACATGCCTTTAACCCCAACACCATGAAGGAAGTGATATGGCTGGGTGGGGAGAAAGGTATGTAAGGCAGGAGGAGACAGAACTAAGGCTTTTCAGCTGAAGCCTTTCGGCAGAAGCCCCTTTTGGCTGTAGCCCTTTTCAGCTGGACCCCTTTCGGCTGAGGAAGGCTTTTCAGGTTGAGGAGTCCTAGAGGTAAGGAGAGGCTGTGGCTTGTTCCTTTGTCTCTCTGATCTTTCAGCATTTACCCTAATATCTGGTTCCAGTTTTTTATTAAAAGACTTACTAGAAATTTGAGCAACAGGGAGGTCTTTTGCCCCTTGGCACTGTTATAAAAAGCCCTTCTGAAGAGACAGAGGGGCCAGTGGATTTTGATCCGGGTCCTCCCGAAGCTATCCTGTGTTTCTGTCTCCTCTCCACTATCTTTCTATCTAAAAGTTTCTTACCCTTCTCTCCTCCTCGTAGGAACCCTGTAAAAGGTGGGAATCTGGCACTCAACAATTCCAGCTATTCTAGCTAGCCAGATTCTGCAGGCAACCCCAGGAGTGCAGGGATTACAGGCAGGCTGTCACTCCTGCCAGGCTCTTATATGGGTTCTGGGTATCCAGGTGTTTGCCTGGCAAGTGCTTTATCCACTGAATCATCTCCCCAGCCCTGAGATTTAACAATTTAACATTTGATATGGAAATTCAACTGTCCAAATACCACCTAATGAAAACTATCTTTTTGTTTTATTGCTTTACAAGTAACTTCTGTCATAAATCAAGTGTCTACGTGGACTCTGGGAGAAGAGTCCTAAATCTATTCTTCCTAACACTGGTTCTTTGTCTCAATTAATGGCATCTTTAACCCATTAATCACCCAAGCAGGAATATTGAAGCACTGCACACCAGCTGATTTAACCACTTACAATTCCTGTGTTCATGTATTTCTCTACTTCTAATAGTCTCTTATACCTGGATAATGACCATGGCCTCTTCACTGGTCTTCCAATTGCCAGCTGTGGCCCTCCTTTTAGCAATTTACTTACTTATTTATTTATTTATTTATTTATTTATTTATTTATTTATTTATTTGTTTGTTTGTTTGTTTGTTTATTTTAACTTTAAGGCACTGGATCCCCTGGAACTGGAGCTACAGATGGTTGTGAGCCACCTTGTGGGCACTAAGAATCCAGCCCAGGTCTTTGGAAGAGCAGCCAGTGGTCTCATCCACTGAGCCACCACCTCACCCCAACTTTGATATTTTTAATCAGATAATTATATACATATGGCAAAAAGGAAGTGCAAGCTGAAAAGAAGTGACAGCTCTGCTTTAAAAATATTTTTCTTGCCAGGAGGTGATGGCACATACCTAGCACTTGGGAGGCAGAGGCAGGCAGATCTCTGTGAGTTAGAGGCCAGCCTGGTCTAGAGTAAGATTCAGGACAGGCACCAAAACTACACAGAGAAACCCTGTCTCGAAAAAACAAAACAAAACAAAGCCCCCCCCCAATTTTTTTTCTTTAATATGTGTACGTGCACACATATATCCCCAGTGGCCACAAGAGGGCACTGGATCCTTTGGAACTGGAATTACAAGCATTTGTGAGTCAACATGGGTGGTGAGATCTGAACTCCAATCCTTGTGGATTAAACAGCAATGGCTCTTAACCTATCTCTCCAAGCCCCCAAAAATCTCTTTTCTACTATGGTTAATGCTCACTTTTAGGATATGTTAGTTCTAATTTTTCTAGACGTTTGTCTGTATTCCTATTAAATCTATTCTATATTGTTCTAGAAAGAAATTTAAACTTAAAGAAATTAAAGCCTTAAACTTTGTGATTTAATCCTTAAAGAACACTCACTTTTTAGATTAAGAAACAACCTTTGGAAAATTTCATAAACTTTTCAGGAAAATGAAGAAGGTATATGTGTAAAACTGGCAATGCAATGTTAGGAGACTCAGAGACCTCATGAAAACATTCACAGTCCACAGATCTTAGGTAAAAGAAATAAATGCCATGAGATATTAATATCTGAACTCTTTTATATAAGTTACATACTTATAGCCCTCTCATGACTTCTTGTTTACCCTCTTAACCAAATTCAATTAGCATTTTATAATCTGGAAATACACACCATGAAGGCCTGCATATTTAATTTCTTAAATATAGCATTCTATTTGATACTTACAGATCTGCTGTCTCTGCTTGAGCTAACTCTGAAAACACCTCATTACACGACTATCTTAGAAGGTATCAACTTGATTTTTGATAGTAAATTAAATGAGCATAGGTTTACTATAGTCCTTAATATTTCAAGTTGAACACTGGCTATCAGCTGTGACAGCTTCCTCTTCAGTTCTTTCAATAGCCTTTATGACACTGAACCTAAATATCTTGCTAACTTTCCACTTCCTTCCAGGCATTCTCCCTCCTCTGACATAAAAATACCCAGGTCTGAAATCTGGCCATCAGAAACTACTCCTTGCTGAAGCTACCTAGCATATACACACACCTTTTTACTTCACTGTAAATATTTTACTTCTCAATTCCTGAATTTATCATGACTTTTGACAAGTGATCTCAAAGTCCTCATAGATAATCTTTCAGCATCCCAACCTCAAGAAGTTTCAAGAGAATGCCACACATCGAGGCTGACAGTTTCATATTACACTTATGATCCATTGACCCTGGTTCTACATAAAAATTAGACCACAGTTTTTGTGTTTTTTCTCACATTTTGTTTAAGATACTACTTTTAGAGTCTATCCTCTGTCCTCAGGCTCTCGGCTAATTACTTCACTTTTGACTTCAGGTAAGGAGCAAAAGTGATCAGAAAATACCTCCAATAAGCTCTCGTTGCTGTACCTTCTAATGTCTGTGCTATATTCCAACCCTCTCTACTACTTCAAAAGAGTGTACTAACTGTCTGAGTTCCTGTCTGGGGCCAGTCTTCTCCTATGTACTAGATCTCATTTCCTCAGCCACACAAGGGCACTGTGGCAGCCATTTCCCTTTCTCATGAATGGCCAAGTTTTCTCTCTACATGGAATCACTTCCATGCACATACACTACATTTCATTCCTACTTTCTTTCCCCCTTGGATTAGAGAACTAACCTAGGGTCTTGTTCATACCAGGCAAGGGCTTTAATCTGGAGTTATACTGCCTGCTTTCATTCCTACTTTTTACAGTAATATTTCTACATTTATGACTGCTGTTTTCTTTTTCTTTCCTCTTGACTGTCCATTCAGGCTTGGCCCCTAATAGCGCATCAAAACAGTGAACAAAATCAACACTGACACCATACTGTTATGTCCAGATGGCAGTTCTCAGACTTCATGTCACTGATATGTCCACTTTAAATATTTGATCTTTTTAATGTTGGCTTCGGAACACTAGTGTTTCTCAGCATTCTTTTCTCTTTGTGTTCTCCCTACTCCTTGACCTCTAAGAAATAAAATATTCCTTAGCTCAGTCATGTACCTTTAGTCTTTTCAGTTTCTTGTAGTAGACTATTTTAAGGTGTGTTACTTTTGTTGATGTTGCATTTGGTTAACTCTGAAGCTGTGTTACTGTGTCTGTGTAAAACATCTGATGGTCTAATAAAGAACCGGCCAATAGCAAGGCAGGAGAAAGGATAGGCAGAGCTGGCAGGCAGAGAGTATATAAAGAAAGAGAAAACTGGGAGGAGGGATCTAAGCTCTAGCAGCCAGAGGAGGAGAACAACTCCAGGGGCCAGCCACCCAGCTACATAGCAAGCCATGGAACAAGAGTAAGATTTACAGAAGTTAGAGAAAAGGAAACGCCCAGAGGTAAAAGGTAGTTGGAATAAGTTAAAGAAAGCTGGCTACAAACTAAGTCAAGCTAAGGCCGGGCATTCATAAGTAATAATAAGACTCTGTATGTGAATTTATTTGGGAGCTGGGTGGTGGGTCCCCCAAAAGAGCCAAAAAACAAACAAACAATCAAACCAACAATAGTTTCTGCTCACTTACTCCATGATCTGTAGACACACAGCTTTTGAAACTTATCTCCTATGTTTATGTTGTTTGCACTTATTTCCTTGTAATCAAGACAAACATACTCAACTGGTTACATAAATGCACAGATGACGTCTCACTATAATAAGAAACACAGGACCAGAGGTGCTGAGATCAGAGGTTGAGCTTCAAGAAGATAGGACTAGAATAATTGGAGGTAGTCTACAGAGCACAAAGAAGAAAATTGAAACCATGGAGACAAAGTCTAAAACAAATAATAGGTTTAAGGTACAAGTGATGGGTAGCTTGCTGCAAAGTTAAAAATAAACAACCTGAATGCCGCAAAACTGGGAAGCTCAAAATGATGAGTATATTGAAATGACCAATAACAAAGGAGTAGAATTCTCATTTTGTTTTGAAAAATAAGACAACAATATCAGATTGCCAGAGAAGTTGAGGTTATAGGACAAACACTGCTTCCCAAAGTGGAGACAAAGAAGCAAATGCAAAAAAATTTGAATTCATAGACTAGAACTTCATAAGCAAAAGCCTCTATGGGAACCAGTGGAGGAAGAAGGAAGAGTAGGAAGGCCTGAATAGCGATGTATGAAAGCTCAGTACAGTGTTGGGGAATATTATTTTAAGGTGTGTTACTTTTGTTGATGTTGCATTTGTTTAACTCTGTGAAGCTGTGTTACTGTGCCTGTCTAAAACACCTGATGGGCTAATAAAGAACTAAATGGCCAGTAGCAAGGAAGGAGAAAAAAAGTAGCCAGAGAAGGAGGTCATCAGGGGCCAGCCACCCAGCTACGCAGCAAACCACGGAGTAAGAAAGAAACAAAGGTATTAGAAATAGAAAAGGAAAAGCCCAGAGGCAAAAGACAGATGGGATAATTTAAGTTAAGGAAAGCTGGCAAGGAACAAGCCAAGCTAAGGCTGGGCATTCTTAAGTATAAGCCTCTCTGTGTGATTTATTTGGGAGCTGGGTGATGGGCCTTCCCCCAAAAGAGTTAAAATGAACAAACAACAGTACAGACTATGGTAAGAGTTAAAAACTATAGCATATTTTTTATTTAGTATGCATAAATATCTATGTACTGTGTGTATTCTTGGTACCTGAGGAAGCCAGAAGAAGGCATTTGACCTCCTAGAACTAAAGTCACAGATGTTGTGAGCTGCTCTGTGGGTGCTGAGAACCAAACCCAGGTCCTCTGCAAGAGCAGCCAGTACTCTGAACCACTGGATTGTCTCTCTAGTTCCTAAGTATTTGTAAATTTTATCCACAGGACAGTTACCAGATCCTCACACTGAATATGTAAGAAAAACTCCATCTGATTCCAGTAGAAGGAGAAGAAAAGGAGCCATTATCAAATAGTCAAGGCACTCTGTTCTTAACAAAGCCTGTCCTCTGAAGAAACTACTTTACTGGTACTTCATCTACTGAGAAAGGAGTACCTAGCTCCTGCTACTTATAATTCTCCTGCCCACATAACTTGGGGGAACAAAACTAAGATACAATAATTTATAGCCTAGCAGTATAGACCATCCAAAGACTTAGACTCAATTGTACAACTATAGAATACTTCTCTCCCCACCTTATCAGTATGTTACTAAAGGCCTACTTAGTGCTGTTAATTTATGTAGTACATTATAAATCTACCTATCAAAAAGTTTACATAAGCTAGGTGTGGTGGTGCACACCATTAGTTACAGCAGACGCACATGGGTCTCAAGCTAGGCTGGTCTACATAGTGAGTTCCAGGCCACCCAAGGCTACATGGCAAGACCTTGTCTCAAAACAAAAGAAAAAAGTTACAAGGTATATTAAAAGGCAAAAGGGGCAGCCAGGCACTAGGAAAGCACACCTTAATCCCAGCACTCCGAAAGTATGTATGTATATACAGACAAAGAGTTTTTTTTTTTTTTTAAAGTCTTTGAAGAAGGTGGTAGCAGTGGTGGAGATACACCTTACCCACAAAAAGCAGAGACAGGAATTACACCCTCACAAACAAGATGATAGTGGAGTGAAAAATTTTAAAAGGAGAGGGAGAGAAAAAACAATCTCACAATTCTACATCCTGTGAAATTATCCTTCAAAAGCAAAAGGGTAATACTTTTTCAAAAAAATATTAGCAATTTGATACCAGCAAATCTGTATTTAAAGAAGTATTTTTTTTAAGTCCATTAAGAATAAATTATAGCCGGGCGGTGGTAGCACACGCCTGTAATCCCAGCACTCAGGAGGCAGAGGCAGGTGGATCTCTGTGAGTTCGAGGCCAGCCTGGTCTACAGAGCTAGTCCAGGACAGGCTCCAAAGCTACAGAGAAACCCTGTCTCGGAAAACAAAACAAACAAACAAAAAACAAAAAAAAGAATAAATTATACAGGGTTGGAGACACGGCTCAGCCGTTAAAGGCTAGGCTCACAACCAAAAATATAAGAGTTCAGTTCCCAGCACCCATGGCTATCTCTCCAACCACTAGGGGAAAAAAAAAGAATAAAATATATAGGTAAAAAAATAAATTCTGTATAAAAAAAGCAAATTAAGTGAAGCTAAATAAAAACTGATTTTTCTTATTCTTTTCTTTTCTTTTTGTTTGTTTGTTTGGTTTGGTTTTTTTTTGGTTTTTTGAGACAGGGTTTCTCTGTGTAGCTTTGGAGCCTGTCCTAGACTCGCTCTGCAGACCTAGCACCTAGCACCTCTATAATTAAAAAAAAAAAAAAATTTAAAATTATTTATTTTTAGATTTTTTATCTTTTCTGTGGGTATTTTGCCTACGTGTGTTTATACCACTTGCATACCTGGTATCTTTGGAGGCCTAAAAAGGGCAGCAGAGCCATTGGAACCAGAGTTATAAATGCTTGTGCGATGTCATGTGGGTGCTAAGTATTGAACTCTGATCCTCTCTAGAGGGAAGAACAGCAAGTGCTTTTAACCACTAAGCCATCTCTCCAGCCCCAATTTTTCTCATTCTTAATTCACTTAACAGATAACAGTATGTTCAAAATAAGGACAATGATGATAAATATTGGCTGTCACTTAACAAGCTATAGAATTTAATTCATAAGGCAAGCCCTCTAGGCATGCTTTTGAGGGACTGACTAGATTAGATTAATTGAGGTAGAGATGGGCAGGCCTTTCTATGAGCTTGGATTCTGAACTGCATAAAAGGAGAAAACAAACTGAGGGCAAGCACTTATCACTCTCTGCTTCCTGATTACAGACAGAACCCAACTATGTTTACAAGAAACTAACTTTCAATATAAGGACACATACAGGTTAAAAGAAAGGGAATGGAGAAAGATATACCACTGGAATAATTAAAAATAAAACAAAACAAAAAAAAACCTGGTTAGATCTACTTGTTTCAAATGTTGGTGATACCAGAACAAGGAAAATTATCAGAGACAAAGAGAAACATTACGTAATAATAAAGGATTCAAGAAGACATGAAGGGGATCACTCCAGTGGCAGGGCACTTAGTCTAGCATGTGGTTGAATTCCCAGTGCTTGTTGAAAAAATAACACATAGCAGGATTTTTTTTTAAATAAAGATTTATTGTCTTATGTGTATGAGCGGTTTTATCTGCTTGCATGTATGTATGTGTTCCACATGAATGCCTGGTGCCTGATGAAGTCAGAAGATGTTAGATCCCCAAGTCCAGAGTTAGAGACATCTGAAGCCATCAGGGAGGAGAGCACAGCTGGGAACTAAATCTGGATACTCTGTTAGAACCCCAAGTGTTCTTAACCACTGAGCCATCTCTCCAGCTCCAGTATGCCAAGTCTTGAAGTGTATTTGCCCAACAATAGGGCATCAAAACACATAAGGCAAAAATGAACAGAATCAGGAGTGACAGAAGATGACACAATAGTTAGAAATTTGAATGTCCTCTCAACAGAAATGGCGGATGCAGGAGGTAAAAATTACTGAGAACTTAGTTAAGCTTATCATAGTAAATCACATGAACATAAAAAATATCTACATACTTTTTTCATGTTCATATGAAACACTGATCAAAACAGACCACATTCTTGGTAACAAAATATACCTCACCAAGCTTAAAAGAACAGAAATCATTTCATACTGTCTTAGAACAAAATGAATTAAGTTAGAAATCAATAAATGAAAGATATCTGGAAAACTCTCCAAATACTAATTATACTCTGAAAAACCTCAATTTATCAAAATGTTTAGATGCAGTGAAGTCAGTACTTCAAAGGATTGATGCATGTTAGAACAGACAATCTAAACTTTTTAGAATAAAGTTTACACTTTTTGAAACTAGGAGAAAAAGCTAATTAAATTATTAACTATTTAGGCAGAAGAAGATAAATCTAGAAATATGATAAAATTGAAAACAAGAAATAGAGAAAAATCAACATGACCTAAAGTTGGTTATTTGAAAAGATAAGGCAATTTGTCAAGGAAGGGTGAAGAAAAGCATGTGAGAAAACACAAGAGGTGGAGAGGGAGCCACAGCACAACTACTAAGATCAGGAATTAAGGGTTGGTTCCCAGTAAAGATCTCATGAAATAAAAGCATTAGTTAAGAAATACTATGAATAATTCTATGTCCACAAATCTCATAATCTAATTAAAATGGACTAATTTTGTAAAAGACATAATTTGACAAAACTATTTCATATTAAGAAATAGGTAATATGAACAGGTCTCAATCTACCAAAGAAATTGAATCAATAATTAATAACCTTCCAAGACAGAAAGCACCAGTTCCAGACAGGTTAATTTGGTAAATTCAACCAGACATTTCACAAAAAATTATACCCATTCTTCACAAGCTGTTCCAGAAGAGAGAAATATAAGGAATACATCTCAGTTTATTCTGAAGCCAAATTTCCAAGTCAGACAAACACAAAGATGAAAACCACAGACAATTATCTTTCAGGAACAGATGCAAAATTATCAATAAATTATTAATAAGTTGATCTAGTAATGCTTAAAAAGAACTATACTCCATGTCCAAGTAGGACTTATCGCAAGAATGGCCAGTTCAACATTTGAAGAAAATCAACAAAATGGGTATAGCAGTGGAAATGTTCTGCATGGTACTACAACAGGGAACATTTACCACTATAAGTGTGTCTAATGTGTACCATCAGTAGTCAAGTCAAATGCAAAACTACTGTTTGGGTAGAAATGATATAGCAGTGTAGGTTTACCAACTGCAACAAATGTACCATTCTGGTAGGGAACACTGACAATAGAGAGCCTCTTTGTGTGTGGGGACAGAGAATATGTATCTTGTTGAGTTCTGCTATTAGTCTAAAACTAATCTAAAAAATAAGGATCACTTTAAAAAAATAGACTAGGAGGTATAGTATTCAGAAGGCCCTAGGTTTGAACCCTAGTATCTCTTATGCCCCCCCCCCCCGCCAATAAAACAGAAGTGCCTACTGAACCAATCTTACTAGAATTGTACTAGAATTGTTTACAAGATATTTAATTCTATGGGCTAAAAAGATGGCTCAGCAGTTAAGAACTGTACTGTTCTTCTAGAACCAGAGTTCAGTTCACAATACTCTGACAACACAAAATCACTTGTAACTCCAGCTACAGAGGGAATCCAATATCTCTGGCATCCATGGGCACCTGTACTTACATGAACATACTTAGATATATAATTTAAAATAAAAAAGAGATAATACTAAATTGAACTGTACATAATTTATTTAGTTACTTTCAAATTAACAGATCTTTATTACTCAATAGATTGGAATCCTAAGAGCAAAGCAAATAGGACTTAGAAATTTCAGATGTCTAAGATTTGACAATATAACCGATGTCAAGTTTGATCTCTATGGAGCAACCAGTGCTGCTTCTAACACCTGATTAAGAATACTCTGCATTCAACCATGGGCTGGGCTTTCATGCCTAATCTTCTCTGAATTTTCTGCTGTGGTTTGCTGAAAGATGATGATATGATGCAAACATTTATGAAGTACTAGGCATGTTATAAATACTAATAAATAAAAACTCAAAGTTTACAGACCCAGGTAGGCAGAAAAGACCATGTGGTGATTTCAATCAAAGCCACTTGGGTAAGGAAGATTTAGTCCTAAACTCTCAGAAATCTAGAGATAATCATCTCAGAGAGCAGCAGCCAGTAGTAATTACTGCTCAGTACTCAAGTTTACAGCTATGCACAGGGTCGAGATGAGCTACATTTATTTTTATGTAATGAAAAAACAGGTCACACATGTGCTGAAATTCTACAAAGTTCTCGGGTAGGAGTGCTATTTAAGAAAACCAAAACCCGCCGGGCGGTGGTGGCGCATGCCTTTAATCCCAGCACTCGGGAGGCAGAGCCAGGCGGATCTCTGTGAGTTCGAGGCCAGCCTGGGCTACCAAGAGAGTTCCAGGAAAAGGCGCAAAGCTACACAGAGAAACCCTGTCTCAAAAAACCAAAAAAAAAAAAAAGAAAAAAAGAAAAAAGAAAACCAAAACCCACTTACAAAAAACAAACAAACAAAACAAAACAAAAAACCCCAGGGACATATATAAGAAAAGTGAGAGCTTTTCTTTAAAGGTCAAATATGTCTAATAATTCCCTGTAAACGCTTTATTGTTGCTGGTGTCTTCTGAAGTGACAGTGTTTCAGATGAGCCCCTTCTCCAAAGATGAAATTTAAATCAGAATCTCTCTCAAGTTATTGACATCTAATCAAACACTCAGTAAACCATGAGCAAAAAGATAAATCCATAAGACTATATCAGTCTTAATGAGTTTGATACAAATCTCTTTCACTACACAATATCCCCTTTTATTGTTCAAAGACAAAAACGAAGGTCAGGCTTAAGATAATAGTACCCAAGGGTTAGGAAATCCAGGAATCATTCCAAGTCTGCTCCATTTCCATTAACCCTATGTTGTAAGGCTCTGTTGTAAACACTGTGACAATGAACTTCAGAGTACACAGCAGTTCTTTCAGCAAGGGTGGGTCTGACTCTCATAATACAAGCCTAGAACAAAGTACCTGGCTAAGTCAAATGAGGTCTTCTGTCCCTCTCCTAGGAAGTAGTATAGGCCTGAGTCAGTGCTAACATCATTGTAAATATGTATCTCTCTTAATCAGAAGCAAATATATCAGCTCTTACACTATCTGTAAAAGTTCATATTCTAGATGGAGCTGAGAATGACTACACAAAGTCATATGTTTAAGTTCTAACATGTAAAATCAATGTTAAAATGAAGCAAACATCTCTCACATTTTTGTTTCCTTTTAGTTTTAACAAGAAAAATTAACAGGAATCCTCACAAGGTGGGAACAATCCTGTTTGACCTGATTCTTGGGCATGGTAGGTGTGATTAACAGTTTTCTCAAAAGATCGAAACTTTCCACCCTGCAGCGAAGCTTCTTAATCAGGAAGGTAAACAACTCAAAATAGCTTCAGGAAGTCCCTAAAACTGACCAGACCCATTAGGGTCCTCCCTGCCAGAGTAAACAATAAAAGCTGAGAGTCCCTCCAATAAAACTAAGCTATAAAATGACTTTTAAACTAACCAAGACTCTGAGACCAGACCAACTGCCTAAAAGGAGCAAAAACCGAGCCGAGTTGCCTAAAAGTGGTTTAGTTTAGACCAACGAGGTCATTTGGAAGGGACACCCTACAACCTGCTGCACTGCCTACAGGCTGTGTGCTCTGGGCTCCCAGCCTTTGTGAGCTGTCCTCTGTGCTGGGGTGGGCTGGGGTGATGCAGGTGTCTTTGAGCCACTTCTGCTCCTGTAAGTGACCCCAATACAACTCACTGGCTCAACACTAGTGGATTTTGGTGGTACCTGTACTTTGGTCTATCATAGGATCCCTAGCTGCAATGAGTAGATGTGTGTTATGTCTCTCCAGAAAAAAAATCTGTCATACGACAGTAGGACAAAATGCTACTGGATGGTTATCATATGACCCAAGATAACTAAAGCCATATGTGGGAGAAAACATTAGAACAGAGGCCATAGATCAGAACACACAAGTGGCTTCAAGACATGTACAAGATAGAAGGAATGTTGTAAGGATAAGGAAGACATAAGGGGTAAAAAGCCCACTGTACACATTCTCCCACAGAAAGCAAGGAAGTCTATGAACTTTATATGCCTTAGTCAGACAATGCTGAACTATGCTGAACCCACAATGTGAGAAATAGGAAAGGAACCTGGTATCTGTGGACATGCTTTATTAAACTTTTTAAAACCTGCAAGCACTTACCTGTATGGCCATGGAGTGGGGAGTGTGGCCGGGGTAGTGTAGGTGATGTGCTAGAGGTTACAATCAAGCTCTTGCGATTACTTGTCCTACAACTGCAATAAAAACAAAATGTCAGTATGGTTGGTTATGGAGGCACATAAGTAGCACAACTCCCTGGGGTTAGCAGTGTTTTTTTAAACTTCACTGTTCAGCAATTACAATGTGAAGCTCTCAGACGTCATTATTGTTAGGATTCTGTAAATGCGGAGCTCGGGGTCTTGTCTGGCGTCTTACATCATCAGTGGGCAATTACGTACCAACCTTAAAAAGCTGGATTCGGACTCCCACCCTCCCTTTTCTGTTCCTCTCTGCTCTGCTCCCCACTTCCCTCCCCTACCAGGCCTGGCTCCCACCCCTACCCCCTTCCCTCCAATAAAGCTCTAAAAACTAGTATTGGGTTCTGCCATGGCCGTGACTCTTCCGCTGAACAACCAGCGCCATTCATACTTTCATTGGTGTTGTGACCTCAGATAGGAAATTTTGCACACTCAGCATCCAGGGCTGAATGCCAGAAGCATAGCCGAGGACCTGCATGATCACCAGATCCACTTTTCCCAGCCACTGGACCTGCCACCACGGCTCCTACTGCTGTGTCCAGCAGCCGCTGCCTCTCCCTAAGATTGGTGAGTCTCTTCCCGTGGCTGCAGCCTGACCTATATCCCTCACACGCTGCACTCCCTGGGGGTGGTCTTCGGGCTGTGCTAGCAAGGACACATTCTATCTTGATGAAGTATAGGATGCTGTCAGACCACCAGGTGGTCTACATACTGCATATGCTCCCAGCCCTTATCCCTCCCTTGACGAAGCGGGGGTGGGAGGAGTGTAACTTGTGCTGATTTATAGATCCTTCCTCTACCTCAAGGATGCTTGGGATAGCAGCCTAGGATCTGGTTTGTTATTTTAATTTTTTATTTTTCTCTCTCAGCTGCAGCCATGGGACAAAGGGGCAGATACCAGTAAATCTGGCCGCATAAGAGCTTTGCAGGAACTTCTGCCAGCGAATGGGCAAATAAAAAGTTACTTTATCCCCAAGCTTTCTGCTAAAGCTCTGAACCCTTCTCCCTCTCCATTTTTGATGTTTTCTCTGCCACGTGCAACCATTTCTGTCTATCTAACTTCTGCTTTCTGCTCTCTGGCAGTGGGTGGGCCACTTCTGCTGACTCTCACCCTAACTCACCTTAACTCCTCCTACTCATTCTCAAGATGCTGTGAAAGGCACAGACGGGTCTGGAAGCAGGCTAGGATCCATGCAAATAAGTTTACAATAGTCAAGATGGCTCTAGAGCCAGAGATCAGTTTATAGCCTGCCCTCAGGTAAGTCTTCCAAAAGCTGTCCTCAAGCAAGTAAACATCAAGGAAGAAAAAAAAAAAATTCAAGACACGGAGTAAAATCTGTCTCTTGTTCCCCAGACCTCCCCGACTAAAACTTAAGCATCTAGAGAACAAGGCTCCTGACCCCACAGGTGAAAGTGTCATCTGTGGCATTCAAGGTATATCACGGAAGACATAAAAAAGCCCGAGAACAAAATTGCCAAGTGCTGGCACGTCCTGGCTGTTGGGTCCCTGGTTTTAAGTGAGGAAAAAGGTCACCGACTAGCAAGTGTCCTGCCAGGCCATCAATAGCCTTGTTGAAAGTGCCGCCTAGAAAGACAACTGGTCAGCTGAATGCCCCTAGGCACCAATGTGGCATGGGAACATCAAGCTAACACCTCCAGCAGACCTAGGCTTGGCTACAAGCTTGCAGGGAACCCAGAACACAGCAGGGAAGCAATCTGTTTCTTTCCTTCTGGACACCAGAGCCACTGACCCGGTTTTGGGATGTCATCTCTCCTTGTTTCCCTATTGTCGGGGTAGGGAGGACAGCCTTACCCACCTCACCAGACTTAATTGCACTTTCAAGGTTACTTAATGGGAAAAGATTTCCAGCTAAGATAGGAGCTTTCATTTTATTGCTCCCTTCCATGTGCCTCACTCCAGACCCACCTGTCTGTGCTTATAGGGCCCTTATCTTTGCCTTGTCCCTAGTTCCAAAGAAATAAGTTGTCATGCACCACAAGTTTTTCTCTTCCCAGTGACCTGTTCTAACTTACTGCTCAGCTAATGGTATAGGACCACCACAGAACTGGAGTCCAGAGATCATCAAGGAAGAAACTGTAACAACTAAAAGGTATTTACACCCCCAGACCCAAAAATGTCTGGACCCTATAAAAACAGACTTTAATCTGGGCTCTGCAAAAACAGACTTTAATATAACCATCTATTACTGTTAAATGCTCTCAACAATTAATCACCTATGTCTCCTGGATGCTAAACTAGTAAAGGAAACAGGTACCTTAAACAATCTGTCTCTGATAAAGCTTAACATGTTCCAATTTCTCTGTCTCTCTCATTAACACTAATCAATACAAGCAGAGTACTAAACACCACAAATGGTCACTAATTTTCTCATGGCTGCTTCTTAACATGTTCAAAATTTTTCCCAAGCTCCAGAAACCAGCTTAAATTCATCTGGACATGTCAGATCTACTTCAGGCTTTTCCTGTCTCACCAGCATCCTATCAGATACAAAAGCAGCCAGAGTGCCAATCCAAGAGAGATGCACGGCTCCAGAGCATCAAAAGACGGAGAACCCATCATCCCACAACCTCCGAAGACCCCCCTTCCCTATTCCCCCTAAGAGCCAACCAACGCCCACCAAGTCAGCTGGAAGCAGTTTTTCCGGGAGAAATGACGCCCCATTCCTATTTACTTGCGTTTTTTAATAAGCAAGTCTGGAATGCTAGGATTTTATACATGCGCATGTCTGGCACCTTATGTCAGATTATGTACCACCTTAAAAGCTGGTCACGGATCCCCACGCTCTCTCTCAGTGCTTCTCTTCCTGTGTTTCCTCTCTCTGTCCTTGTTCTGTTCCCTCCTCCAGGCCTGGCTCCCCCCCCCCCCACCTTCCCTCCATTAAAGCTCTAAAAACTAATATTTGGCTCTGCCGTGGCCGTGACTCTTCCGCTGACTAACCAGCACCGTTTATCCTTTCAATTATTCAGTGTGTTCTAACTTGGAATAACTTTTGCAGCTGCCCTGACTTTTGTCTTAACTAGCATTTTTCAAGTGTCAATTAAGTTTGCTTCCTGAAGAAACCCAAGAATATCTCTAAGGGCAACAATCTTGTTCTAAATTGTAAACTAAATTTGGAAACTAAACACATGTCAAAATATTATTTTATCTAGGCTGGTGTAGGGCACTTTTCAAGCACATGCAAGGCCCTGAGTTTGACCTCTGCAAAAATTAATAAGCAAGCAAATACACAAAAAGATCACAGTTTTATCTCACAAATTCAATGTTTTATCATTTTAAAAAAATGAAGCCAATTAACACAGTCTGTTAAATTGGTATTTTTACATATAGTTAATTGATTAATTACCTAACATCCTCATTTTGGAGCTGGAAATTCAAAAAAACTGAATTTCCTTACAAGTTAACAACAGGCTTGTTTTTCCTATGGTCCGAGAAAACCACATCATGACGGAAAGCCATTTTAAGCCATATTTGTTACTAAGAAGAATTTATAAATGTATCTGAAAGTCAGCCTATCTCTTAATGACACTAGAAAGAAACATTAAAAACATTGGGAAGAAAAACAAAACAAAAAGGCATCAAGAACTCTGCTTCCCCTGCCATCCACCCCCACCCACCCATGGCTGACAGGATCCTCCTTGTGAGGCAGAGCAAGATCAAGAACAGCACATCAATGAAAAAGTAATAAATGAAAAATAAACAAAGCAACAAGATAAAAAGACTGAAAAAAAAAGAAAGCTGAAGATGGTGAAAATTATGTCATTTAAAAGCAGTCAGCAATCATGCAAGAGTCTTGGATGATGATCCCAGAGAGCCAGTAAAGGTTAGAGGCTGCATATAGAGATCTTCCACAGATACCAGAGAAAGTGAAAGAGACTTAAGAAGCTGATGAGTATACAGAAGCACGAACAGTACTGGATTCTGTGAGGTTAGAAACCTCCAACTTTTCTGAGAAGGTTGTTGGCATTACATACTAACGAGTTCGTCTTCATTAAAAAAAAAAAAGGCATTAGGGAAGTTTGCCATTGAGAGTAATCAAAATATATGCTTATTGAATAGACTACCTTTTACATAGTAAGCACTGTTCCAGGTGCCAGGAAGGCTGGAAGGAATGAAGTCTATAACTGAAATAAACAGACCTACGGGAAAGAGAGAGAAAACAGGAAGAGAGGGAACCAGGGAGAAGTGGTGACAAGGAGGGAAAGACAAAGGAGGTGAGACTGTTCTGGGAGGAGTGGGAGCAGTTGTACAGGGAAGGTTTGACTCCTGAGAGGAGATCTGAACAATGGTGTTAAAGACAGAGACACAAGATCCCAGAGAATGGGAAGAGTATAGTGAGAGGATATTTGCTATGCTTAAAAACTACTGGATGTCTCTTCAAAAAACTAATTCACATATTATCCTCAGTCAATCCACTTTCCCTCATATGCCAACTCTGCCTTTCATTGGACAAATGACAGACTTAGAAAAACTCAGCATGGTTGACTACTTCCTTTGGTGTGCAGGAGCTTTTCAGTTTGGTGGACTCCTATTTCTTATTTTTGCTTTTGTGAACTGAGCTTTTGCTTTGATACCTAAGAAACTTCCACAGGCAGCAGTAAGAGGATCACAAGTTATAGGTAACCTGGGCTACATTACAAGGCCCTTCCTGGTGAGAAGGCACAGTGGTTAAAAGCATTTGCAGTCCTTCCAGAGGTTCTGAGTTCAGTTCCCAGCACACACATCAGGAAGTTCTTAACGGCCTGTAACTCTAGCTCCAAGTGAAATCCAATGACTTCTTTGGGCCTCGGAAGGAACCTGTGCACAGGTGGCATTATAGACAAATTTGTGTAGGGGAACCTTTCTCAAAAATAAATTAAGCTGGGCGGTGGTGGCGCACACCTTTAATACCAACACTTGGGAGGCAGAGGCAGGTGGATCTCTGTGAGTTCAAGGCCAGCCTGGTCTACAGAACGAGTTCTAGGACAGGCACCAAAGCTACACAGAGAAACACCACCAAAATAAAACAAACAAACAAACAAATAAATCTAATCACACAATTACTTAAATGAAGCCCCTTAGGCCAAAGGAAAATGATAGCAGATGCAAATCTGGATGACTACAAAAAGGAGCCACTAGAAATGAGCACAAATATAAATCCCATATTCCCATTAGAATACTTTTAAACAGCATTTATTTTTATTTTTATTTTTTATTTATTTATTTTTTTTTGGCTTGAGATGAACTTTAAGCATTACAGGTAACCCGGAAGATGACATTAGGTTCTTTGATTACAAAAGAGAAAATTGATAGACAAAGATGAATATGAAGAAAACAAATGTAACAAAGGGGTATAGTCCTCAGTATTCAAAGTATTATTTTTTTTAAGTATTTATATATTTTTTTCATTTTTTAAAGGAATTATTATTATCTTGGGATTTATAGCATGAAAGCTGGAGAGAAGAAATGGAATTATTCTGCTTCAAAGCTCTTACATTAAACATGACATGGTATGAGGGTAAACTATGAGAAAGTATACTTTTATTGTACTATAAATTAATACAACATATTGTAAAAAAAAATGGAAAGAATGAAAAAATGGACTCACAAAAGTACAGTTGAGCTAAACAGAAAGTAAATGTAAGACAATAGATAGTAATACTAAATCAAACTAAAACAATAATTGAATTAAGTATCAATATTCTAAATTATGTATTAATTATCAATTAAGCAGAGATGATCAGATTGGAGGAAATAGCAGAACTCAATAGTATGTTATTATTTGTGACAGCCAAAAACAAACAAACAAAACAAAACAAAAACCCGTACCCAGGTACTGATGCCTGAATGATAAATCACAGTACACAAACCATTCTACTCAATGGAAGATTACTCAGCAATAGCAAGGAAGGAACTGTTGACTCACACAATAGAAGAATCTGAAAAATAAATCACTGCTTCAAGGCTACTACAACTGACAATACTTTTGCTTAGAACCTTTTCCCCAGAAAGGACCTGAGCTTGGTCCCTTACCTCCTTCACATCTTTGTTTAATACATTATTAGTGAATTTCCCCCAAGCCAGTGGTTCTCAACTTTCCTAATATTGTGACCCTTTAATACCTCATACTGTGGTGACCCCAACCATAGACCCTCATGTTGTGGTGACCCCCCAACCACAGAATTATTTTTGTTGCTACCTCCTAACTGTAATTTTGCTACTGTTATGAATCGTAACATAAATATCTGTGTTTTCTGACGGTCTTAGGTGACCCTTGTGAAAGGGTCATTCGACCACAAGGGGGTCACAACCCACAGGTTGAGAACTACTGTACTAAGCATTCTATTTAAAATTGTACCCCTTCTAAACTCTATCCTCATTTCTTGATACACTTTTCTCCACAGTACTTACCATTATCACAACACTAAATATTTTACACATTCATTTTGCTGTCTGTTTTCCCATTAGACTCTGAGACTCTGAAGAGGACAGTGACTTATTTTTGCTTTGCTTACTGCACGCTGCGAAAGGCCTAGAACAATGAAAGGCAGGCTCTCAAATGTTTACTAAATGAATAAATTAATGACTATTATTTGCTATAAGGACTAAAATAAAGACAACGTACGTTTACCTGTTCCATGTAGATCAAATTATTATATCTAAACTTACTATGTATAAAAATGAAAATCCCATGAAACTTAAGGGATCAATAATTGATTTAAACTATATTTGCTTCTTTGAACTTTAAAGTAAAATACAGAACACCAAAGATCATGTTTCTAGGCCACATGCCTTTTAACAAAGGTACACATAATCTCACTTGGCTAATCTGTTAATAGCTACTAGAGGGAGAAGAAAGGTCAGACACTTTGGTACAGATGCCATGATCAGCTGAGATCCAAAACAAGGAACTAGCTAACTTTTCCCTTTCAGGAGGCTCTAGCTATTTCCCCAAGATAAGAAGAGGATCAAGACTTCATTTTTTCATCTCAATGAGAAGAAAGCACTCGGTGTCTGAAGAGTCAGGTATACTAACTGGACTGATGACAAGTAACCTGAAAGTGCACTGAGCTGATGTTCTGCTGCTAACTACAAAAATCTGGTCAGTCACAGTGAGACCTGGCATTTCAACTTACATACCTCACTGTGGCCATCTTTTTTTTTTTTTTTTTTTTTAAATGAAAGATTTATTTATTTATTAGGTATACAGCATGTATGACTGCAGGCCAGAAGAGGGCACTAGATGTCATTACAGATGGTTGTGAGCCACCATGTGGTTGCTGGGAATTGAACTCAGGACCTCTGGAAGAGCAGTCAGTGCTCTTAACCTCTGAGCCATCTCTCCAGCCCCCACTGTGGCCATCTTAATGGACAGTGGGAGCAGGGTCTCAGGCACCCCACACAGTCTCTGAAACATCACTAATTGTGAAGCAACCGTGTGGATAGGATGCTCGGCTGCAGATTCCTTAAGCATCTCCGAATTTGCAATCCCAGAGGTCTAGCTCCTATTTGGGCACTCGGCTAGTTCCTTTAGGGTCAGGAAAAGATCACTTCTATTTCATTCAGTATAAATAAGATAGAGAACCTGAAGCAAGTGCAGGCCAAGCATTTCCAGACATTGTTTCACAGTAATAACCAAGATGATGTCCTTGTTAAGACCGAGTTATGAGCATAGCAGAAAATACGCCTTTTCTTGCCAATAAAGGGAGGTATTACTTAAACATTACATAGTAATAATTATCACTGATGCATTCTATTTCTCTTATACACAGATTACTTCAATTCTCTCTCTCTCATTTATCCTCTTTTCCTACTTCTACTGTATTCCTAACACAAGCAGCACATTAATGACTTCAAGCATAAATTACATGACTTCTCCTCTGGTCAAAATCTTCCAAAGGCTATTACTTGTAAACAGAAACAAGTAGCTGAGAGGTGTAGTGCTAACAAATTGTTCCCTTTATCTGGAATGCCCTTCCTTTTCAGCAATACATGGAAAAAACTCCTTACTCCCTCAAAATGCTACCTTCCTCATTTCCCTATGTAATACAGGACATACTCTCCTTTATCTTTACTTCCCAAGAGCACTTACCATCTTCTGACATATTACACAAACTAAAAAATTTGTTAGGAATTATGTCTATTTCTTCTCCTCTACAATAATCCCCAATTCATGTCACTTAGAAATAGTGCCTCCAGCATGGTCAATTTCTCTTTTTTTCTTTTTCAAGACAGGGTTTCTCTGTGCAGCCCTGGCTAGCCTCAAACTCAGAGATCCACCTGACTCTGCCTCCAGTTAATTTTTCTAATCTTAAACAAATTAATGTATTTCCATAGCAACAGATAGCCAGAGTCCTCCCCACCCAAGGCTACCAATCAAATAATCTAAAGGGAAGGCCTTTATTATAAGCCCAAAATTCCTTTTCTCTAAAACTAGTGGCATCTCTCCTGGAATTAAGCTGCCCATTAGAAATTCTTGGGGTTTTTTTTGTTTTTTTTTTTTTGTTTTTTTTTTGTTTTTTTTTTTTTGGTTTTTCGAGACAGGGTTTCTCTGTGTAGTTTTGCGCCTTTCCTGGAACTCACTTTGTAGACCAGGCTGGCCTCGAACTCACAGAGATCCGCCTGCCTCTGCCTCCCGAGTGCTGGGATTAAAGGCGTGCGCCACCATCGCCCGGCGAAATTCTTGTTTTAACCAAGTCTTAAGGTTAACTAGCCTCTTCATCCTCTTTCTGACAGGGGCTGGAAAGATGGCTCAGAAGTTAAGAGTGCTTATTGCTCTTGCAGAGAACAACCATTTTGTCCCCATCACCCGTATCAGCTATCTTCAGCTCCAGGAGATCTGCCATCCAGTACTGCCCTCTCCAGGCATCCTCACACTCAAGTGCATCCTATCCCCTCCCCAACAAAGGATATGGTCTGGAAAGGAGGGAGAAGACATAAAAAAGTATATACAAATGGTTACAGAAACAGCATATGTAATAGTCCTAATTGGAAACAATCCAAATGTCTATCAACTGGTGACTAAACAAAATACTTTTTTTTGCCGGGTGGTGGTGGTGCACGCCTTTAATCCCAGCACTCGGGAGGCAGAGGCAGGCTGATCTCTGTGAGTTGGAGGCCAGCCTGGTCTAAAGAGCGAGATCCAGGAAAGGTGCAAAGCTACACAGAGAAACCCTGTCTCAAAAAACCAAAAAAAAAAAAAAAAAAAAAAAAAAAATTATCCAAAAGGGAATAATGTTCAACATTATTAAAATGTAAACTCATGTAAATCAAATAAAAGAAGCCAGAATCAAAACACTGCAACAATTACATGTATGTGAAATGTTCAAATTGGGTGTGGTGGTACATGTCTTCAATTCCAGCACTCCAGAGGCAGACAAATCTCTATAAACTCAAACCCAGCTAGTCTACATGGTGAGCTCCAGGCCAGCCAAGACTAAATATTGAGATCCAGTCTCAAAATAAAATAAAATATCAGGCCAAATGTTGCCCTAGGAGCAAGACTAACACAAAGATTAAATATAAATAGGTAAAAGGGAACTTCCCAAGAAAAGGAAATGTTCTACACTTAGACTATGGAGACAACTGCCTACTTGTTGTCAAGAGCACTTACCATCTTCTGACATATTACACAAACTAAAAAATAAAAACATAAAAACTACCAGGATACAAGATTTTTTTTTTAATTTTTATTTTGCAATACAATTCAGTTCTACATATCAGCCACAGATTCCCTTGTTCTCCCCCCTCCCGCCCCCCTCACCTTCCCCCCAGCCCGCCCCCCATTCCAATCTCCTCCAGGGCAAAGCCTTCCCCACAGACTGAGATCAACCTGGTGGACTCAGTCCAGGTAGGTCCAATCCCCTCCTCCCAGGCCGAGCCAAGGGACCCTGCATAGGCCCCAGGTTTCAAATAGCCGACTCATGCAATGAGCACAGGACCCGGTCCCACTGCCTGGATGCCTCCCAAACAGATCAGGCCAATCAACTGTCTCACCCACTCAGAGGGCCTGATCCAGTTGGTGACCCCTCAGCCATTGGTTCATATTTCATGTGTTTCCGTTTGTTTGGCTATTTGTCTCTGTGCTTTATCCGACCTTGGTCTCAACAATTCTCGCTCATATAAACCCTCCTCATTCTCGCTAATTGGACTCCCAGAGATCCACCTGGGGCCTAGTCATGGATCTCTGCATCCAGATCCCTCAGTAGTTAGATGAGGTTTCTAGCACGACAATTAGGGTGTTTGGCCATCCCATCATCAGAGTAGGTCAGTTCGGACTGTCTCTCGACCATTGCCAGCAGTCTGTTGTGGGGGTATCTTAATCAGTAGCCCTCCTATATACAAATGACAAACGGGCTGAGAAAGAAATCAGAAAAACATCAACCTTTGCAATAGCCACAAATAATATAAAATACCTTGGGGTAACTAACTAAGCAAGTGAAGGACCTGTATGACAAGAACTTTAAGTCCCCGAAGAAAGAAATTGATGAAGATATCAGAAAATGGAAAGATCTCCCATGCTCATGGATAGGTAAGATTAACATAGTAAAAATGGCAATTTACCAAAAGCAATCTACAGATTCAATGCAATCCCCTATCAAAATCCCAACACAATTCTTCACAGACCTGGAAAGAACAATACTCAACTTCATATGGAAAAACAAAAAACCCAGGATAGACAAAAGAATCCTGTATAATAAAACAACCTCTGGAGGCATCACGATCCCTGACTTCAAGCTCTACTATAGAGCTATAGTAATAAAAACAGCTTTATAGTAATAAAAACGACATGTGGACCAATGGAACTGAACTGAAGACTCTGATATTAATCCGCACATGTATGAACACCTAATTTTTGACAAAGAAGCCAAAACTATACAATGGAAAAAAGAAAGCATCTTCCACAAATGGTGCTGGCATAACTGGATGTCAACATGTAGAAGATTGCTAATAGATCCATATCTGTCACCGTGAACAAAACTTAAGTCCAAGTGGATCAAAGACCTCAACATAAATCCAGTTACTCTGAACCTGATACAAGAGAAAGTAGGAAGTAGTTTTGAATGCATTGGCACCAGAGATCACTTCCTAAATATAACACCAGGAGCACAGACACTGAGAGAAACAATTAACAAATAGGACCTCTTAAAACTGAGAAGCTTTTGTAGGGCAAAGGACACAGTCAATAAGCCTACAGAATGGGAAAAGATCTTCACCAACCCCACATCTGACAAAGGGCTGATCTCCAGAATATGTAAAGAACTCAAGAAACTAGACATCAAAATACCTAACAGTCCAATTAAAAAATGGGCTATAGAGCTAAACAGAGAATTCTCAACAGAAGAAGCTCAAATGGCTGAAAGACATTTAAGGAACTGCTCAACATCCTCAGTCATCAGGGAAATGCAAATCAAAATGACTCTGAGATACCATCTTACACCTGCCAGAATGGCTATGATCAAAAACACTGAAGACAGCTTATGTTGGAGAGGATGTGGAGCAAGGGGAACACTCCTCCACTGTTGGTGGGAATGCAAACTTATACAGCCACTTTGGAAATCAGTATGGTGCTTTCTCAGAAAATTGGAATCAATCTCCCTCAAGACCCAGCTACACCACTCTTGGGCATATACCCAAGGAATGCTCAATCATACCACAAGGACACATGCTCAACTATGTTCATACCAGCATTATTTGTAATAGCCAGAACTTGGAAACAACCTAGATGCCCTTCAACTGAAGAATGGATAAAGAAAATGTGGTATATATACACAATGGAGTACTACTCAGCAGAGAAAAACAATGACATCATGAGGTTTGCAGGCAAATGAATGGAACTAGAAAATATCATCCTGAGTGAGGTAACCCAGACTCAGAAAGACAAACATGGTATGTAGTCACTCATAAGTGGATACTAGATGTAAAGCAAAGGATAACCAGACTGCAACTCACAGCTTCAGGGAGGCTACCTAGTAGAGGACCCTAAGAAAGACACAGGGATCGCCCAGCGACCGAGAAATGGATGAGATCTACATGAGCAAACTTGGGGGGAGAGGGGGTAATGAAGGGCAAGGGTTGGGGAAAAGAGAGCATAGGGGAGCAGGAGGTCCTAGCTGGATCAGGAACAGAGTGGGAGAACAAGGAAAGAGATACTATGATAAATGAACACACCATGGGAATAGGAAGAAGCAAAGTGCTAGAGAGGTCCCCAGGAATCCACAAAGATGACTCCACTATAGACTACTGGCAATGGTTGAGAGGGTGCCTGCGCTGACCTACTCTGGTGATCGGATGGCTGAACACCCTAACTGTCATGATAGAACCCTCATCCAGTTACTGGTAGAAGCAGATGGTCCACGGCCAAGCCCCAGGTGGAGCTCCGAGTCCAATCAATGAAGAGAGGAGGGATTATATGAGCAAGAGACATCGAGACCATGATTGGAAAAAGTACAGAGACAACTAGCCAAACTAGTGGAAACACATGATGTAAACCAATAGCTGTGGAGCCTCCATGGAACTGGACTAGGCTCTCTGGATAAGTGAGACAGTTATTTAGCTTGAACTGTATAGGGGGCCCCCAGGCAGTGAGACCGGGACCTGTCCTTAGTGCATGAGCCGGCTTTCTGGAACCTAGTGCCTATGCTGAGACACTCTGCTCAGCCTTGGTGCAGGGAGGAGGGGATTGGACCTGCCTCAACTGAATGTACCAGGCTCTGCTGACTCCCCAGGGGAGACCTTGCCTTGGAGGAGATGGGAATGGGGGGTAGATTGGGGGGAAAGGTTGGGGGGTGGGAGGAGGGAGAACAGGGGAATCTGTGGTTGATATGTAAAATGAATATAAAATCTCTTAATAAAAAGAAAAAAAAAGAACCCTGAAGTTCAGTCAAAATTGAAAAAACAAAACTACCAGATCACTTATAATCGGTGTACTATATAATATGCAAATTATATCTTAAAAACCTGTTCTTTTCAAGCCCTGTATATCACTGTGCCATATCCCCACTTACTTGTGGAACATTCAGTGGATTCTGAATTCTCTCTCCTCCCCTTCCTTCCTTAATAATTCAGTTTAGAAACCATTAGATACCTGTGGTGGTCATGTGGCTAAGGGTAGGTAGTGCGGTATTTGGCAAGACTTGACAAAGATGTTATCAACTTAAAGAAAATAGTGTGTGTTGGGGAGGGGAGGGATTTAGCTCAGTGGTAGAGTGCTTGCCTAGCAAGCAGAAGGCCCTGGTGGTCCTCAGCTCCGGAAAAGAAAAGAAAAGAAAAAGAAAGAAAGAAAATAGCAGTACTGGTGTGTCACGAAGTGCGGGACAATCAACAAGGTAAAGAAAGCTTTTGTACCCACACATGGTCAGTGGGTACAAAGATTAGTTGTAAAGTGAAAAAAAAATATTAAAGATAACTGTAGTCAAGGTTCTCATTAGCAAAAAAAAAAAAGGAATTATAAAAACAGAAAGTACAGAAAGCTAAAACGAACTAGAATTGAAAGCAGAGGTATCAAGTAAGCCAAGAGTTTTAAGATATGTATAATACATACACACATTACCTAAAAATAGTGTACATAGGTATCAGCAACTTCTTTTAAGTAACATTCTCCACTCGCAAGAACTATGCATTTTATCAAAATGGCTAAATCCAGGGCTAGAGAAGAGAGTGAAAGATAAACTACACAGGAATCCTTTACTGCGCCAGAAGGGAAGTTTCACAAAAATAACATATATCATATATATTTGATATATATATCAAAAGGATATAGAAGTCAATATGAAACGCCTCTGGACCAAATGGTGTAATTTCAACACCAGCACTTACAAGGATATTGACAGATTATAGGGGCGAGAGATAGTTTACAGTTAACAGGATCCAGGTTAGATTCCCAGCACCTCAATGGTAGTTAACAACTGTCTGTAATGCAGTTCCTGGGGGAATTCAATACCCTCTTTTGGCCTCTGTGGGCACAGCACTCATGTGGTGCACAGATAAAACGTAGGCAATATATCCACTCACATATGTAAAATAAAAATAAAATTAAAAAATATTTTAAAAAACAAATTATACCACATTAAGTAAAATAGGATTCTATTAGGTTCATGTGATATAGTTAAAAGTTTTCTAAAGTGGAAAAGTACTATTTAGCAACCCAAGTAACGTAATAATATGCTTAAAGCCATCAATCATCAAAGGACACTAAAATCAGTGGGCGAAGTTATTATTCTATGTATCGATCTATGTGTCTGTCTATGCACCTATGTGTCTATGTATTATGTATATATGTATGCCTGCCCGTGTCTCTCTCTCTCTCTCTCTCTCTCTCTCTCTCTCTCTCTCTCTCTCATTGATTCTGGGTCTCAAACCTAGAGTCTAATACAGGATAGGTAAGCCATTCTACCACTGAGCAACATCACCAGTTCAATGGGTCAAATTGTGATGAGAATAATTTAAATTTTAAAAATTTGATGAGGAATAGGGATTTACAAGAACATTTTCATAACGTATTTGTCAATAAAGAAGCGATTTAAAAATGCTGGTAAGACGGTTGCTGCCCAGCCTAATGATCTGAATTCCATCTCTAGAACCAGCAAGGTGGAGAAAGCCAGAACCAAGCTCCCCAAGTTGACCTCTGACCTCCACATATGTGTTGTGGCATGAGCATTCAACCCAAATAAAATATAATTTTAAAAACTGAAAGTTTTTTTTAAGGTAACTGCACTGAAAACAAGCAGCTAATTAACCTTATTCAGATTATCAAGGTTAACTTCATCATAATGGTATAAAAAAAGCCTATGTCACCTGAGTGGCTAACATTCCTACCTGAATCTAATTCTAATGAAGTATCAGACAAGCATGAATAGATGAATGTTCTATTAAATAATTGTTTGTGGTGGTAGTTTTGTTTTGTTTCTTTTTTCTTTTCCTTTTTTTTTTTTTTTTTTTAAAGACAGGGTCTCTCTGTGTAGCCCTGACTGTCCTGAAACTCACTCTTTAGACCAAGGTAGCTTCGAACACAAAGAGATCCACCTGCCTCTGTTGCCAAGTGCTGGGATTAAAGGCATGCTCCACCACCTAGCTTGGTTGTGGTTTTCTAAACTATCAAGGGCATAAACACTGAGAAAGCAAAGTTGCTCCAGATAAGAGAATACAGAGATAAAAATTTAACACATGATCATGGACCAGGATTTTTAATGTTATGTATATTCCTAGGGTGCAATATGATGTTTTGATACATGCATATATGTGAAATAAGTCCATATACATACTAAGCAACTGTTCTATCATGGAACTGGGCTAAACCCCCAACCTTTCAAATGATAATGCTACTCTGGTGGCGGGGAGTGGGAGTGGGAAGGTGTCTCTCTCATATAGCCTGACATCAAACTTGCTATGTAACTGACGATGACCTTAAACTCCTTTCTGATCTTACCTCTGTCTCCTGGGTTCCAGAATGGCACCATATCTGTTTTATGTGGTGCTGAAAATTCAATCCAGGACTTAATTCATGCGAGCTGCGGTGGTTTGAATGAGACTGGCCCACAGAAGCACACATATTTGAATGCTTGGTCACCAGTGAGTGGAACTGTTTGGCAAGGATCAGGAGGTCTGACCTTATTGGAGTAGGTGTGTTGCTGGGGTAGGCTTTGAGATTTCAAAAGCCCAAGCCATTCCCAGTTAGCTATCTTTCTGCCCCTGCTTATGGATCAGATGTGAGTTCTCAGCCATCACTCCAGTGCCATGCCTGCCTACCTGCTGCCTTGTTCCCGACCATGATGGTTATGGACTCTAACATTCTGGAACTGTAAGGCCCCAAATAAATATTCTTTTATATGTTGCCTTGGTCTTGGTGCTTTGTTATAAGAAGTAACTAAGATACTAGCTAAGTACTCTACCAACTGACAGTCTTGCCTCTATTTTTAGTTTTCATAGGATATGCTTAATTAGTTTCTTGAGGGAGCTAATGTTTTCCTCTAAAAAAAAACCATGGTTTTTTTAATGGGCAGTTGTGAACCATCATGTGAATACTTGGAATCAAACCCAGGTCCTCTGGAAGAGTAATCAGTGCTCTTAACTGCTAAGCCATCTCTCTAGCACAAAACTTTTTTCCAAAATAGCTGATCTAACTAAACATTCCCAACCACAGTACATACCAGAGTTCTCTTGGTTCTACATTATTTTTCATCTTTTTTTTGTTTTTCCCTTAAAGTCCTGATTTAATAAAGACTTACTTCAGAAAACAGGTTCCAGACAGCAGGCTTGAAATTATAGTATCAATTTTAGAAAACAAAGATTAATACTATTACACCAGTTATTTTTCTGGAAGAAGCATTGAAATACCAACTCAGGCTGGGAGGAGGTGGTAAATGCCTTCTAACACTTGGGAGGCAGAGGCAGATGGATTTTTGTGAGTTCAAGGTCAGCCTGGTCTACAGATCAAGTTCCAGGACAGTCAGGTCTGCACAGAAAAACCCTGTCTTGAAAAACAAAAAACAAAAAACAAAAAAGACCAACTCATTTACAAAAATCCATTGTGACAATTGTGTTGATCAGGGCCATAAAGTATATAGAGGTATACAAGTCTTTAACTCAAAGCTGCTCTTTGGAGCTACAATCAAATAAGACTGCCTTTGCAGTCAAGGAAGCAACTATTGAAAATCACAAATGATTAGAAAATTTTTTTCCTGCATGACAAAAGATTATCTTTGAGGTAGTTAATTAAAAAAATAATCTTTTCCGGGGCAGCAGTGGCGCATGCCTTTAATCCCAGCACTCGAGAGGCAGAGCCAGGTGGATCCCTGTGAGTTCGAGGCCAGCCTGGACTACAGAGTGAGTTCCAGGACAGGCTTCAAAGCTACACATCAAAACCCTGTCTCAAAAAAAAAAAAAAAAAAAAAAAAAAAGACGCCTTTTTACTGTTAAGTAATAGTGAGGCATCAAAAATAAAAACAAAAATTACAAAGTAAGGCTTATGAGAAACATTCAAGATAATAAACAAGGAGCAACAGAATTCGTGAATGTAAGGAGGACAAGGATAGGAGAACAAATAGCATGTGCTGAAGACACTAAGTGAGAGGAAGGAATGCCTGCCTGCATGATGAGATACAATTCCTAACTCACTCTGTGCTAAAGAGTTGTCATCTCCTTCCTTAGCCTCTTTTCCATCATCTTGATCATCTCTAGTTGGTCATCCCCAAAACGTTTATTACCACCATCCAATAGGACTCCCTCCTCAGCAGTAGTTATCCGAATCTTCCTCAGACACCAACTTCATAGTAGGCTCATCTTTCTTCAAGAAGTTGCTGCTCTGTTCCTCTGCAACTTACCACTCTTCATCACTATTGCTTATTTGTTCTTTTTAAGAAATATTTCATTTTATTTAGATTTATTTTATGCATGTGTTTTGCCTGTGTGTAGATGTGTACCATTTGTGTGCCTGGTCTTGCATTAATTTGCAAAAATTTTATTGTGAGCCAGGAATGGTGGCACACACCTTTAATCCCAGCACTTAGGAGACTGAGGCAGACAGATTTCTATGAATTTGAGGCCAGCCTGGTCTATATATGATGTCTGGCATCAGGCCAGACAAGGTTATACAGTGAGACCCTGTATTAAAAACAACAAAATACAAGAAAGAATTTTATTTCAATTTTTTTTTTTTTTTTTGGTTTCTATGTTCATCAAAGAAATTGGTCTGTGCTTTTCTCTTTTTTCTTTGTATTCTTACTCAGTTTGGGTATCAAGGTAATATTATCTTTGAAGAATAATTTTAGAAAATTATCTTGATACTATCAAAAACAGAGGCTTCAAAAATTGCTCCATTTTGGAGAAGACCCCTAAAAGCACCTATCCTTTTGCCATATAAGTCTACAGGAAGTCTCTTCCCCCTGTGGCACAGGAGGGGCCAGTGGACTGAAATGGCACCAATGACTACAAGCTTCAGAAAGAACTACCTGGGAGCTGGAGAGATGGCTCAGTGGTTAAGAGCACTGACTGCTCTTCCCAAGGTCATGAGTTCAGTTCCCAGCAACCACATGGTGGCTCACAACCACCTGCAATGAGATCTGGCGCCCTCTTCTGGCCGCAGGGACACATGCAGGCAGAATGCTGTATACATAATGAATAAATCTTATAAAAAAAAAACTACCTGTTGATGAAATTCTGAACTGAAGAGTTAGAATTACTATGCAGCAGGAAGTAAGCTTAAAGCTAGAATCCCTCAAATACCAATTATGACTCTCACAAAGATTTCTTACTGTAGCCAGGTAGATCTCTGTGAGTTTGAGGCCAATCTAGTCTACAGAGCTAGTTCCAGGACAGCCAGAGATACACAAAGAAACTCTTCCTCAAAAAATAAAACAAAACAGAGATTTCTCAATGCAAACCAAAGAGAACTGTAGCAATTAAAAATTGACTTCTGTATTCCACAAAGTTGCTAATACCAAACTTCTATTTCCAGTAAATTTATAGGTGGGTTAGAGACTAAACAGAAAAACAACTGCCACTTTGTGTTATCTATCCTTTCAGGACAGATAAATCAACCAATATATAAACCACTTAAAAAGTGTTTAGTGCCTTTAATCCCAGCACTTGGGAGGCAGAGGATCCCAGCACTTGGGAGGCAGAGGCAAGCAGATCCCTGTGAGTTTGAGGCCAGCCTGGTCTACAGAGCAAGTTCCAGGACAGGCTCCAAAGCTATACAGAGAAACCCTGTCTCAAAAAACAAAACAACAACAACAAAAATGTTAAGTACACAACAAATTTCAGCAAATACCACCTACTCTTATTCTTTAGTAATTTCATTTCTCAACCTTCTCTTGCTTTTTATTTTTTATTTTATTTTATTTTAAGCAGGGCCTCATGGCTGGCCTTGAACTCCAATCATCCTGGCTTAACACCCAAGAATTGGAAATTTTATAGGCATACACTACTATGTCCAGCGTTACAATTTTTCTTCATAAAGCATGATAAAACACACACACACACACACACACACACACACACACACACACACACACACACACCAAAAAAAAAAACCAAACAAACACCAAACACCTTGGTATGTTTCTACTATGTTTAACAAATGTGTGAGTCAGTCAAACATCAATATCTGATAATAGAAACATGAACTCAAATATTAAGAATATCAGATTTTTGTTCCTCAAGATGATGAGGAAACTAACCAGATTTACTTTTGTTTCTTTAAAACCAACCAGCTACCAACAAACCAAACACCCATCAGCCAGATATGGTGGTAGGATCACTTACCTTCATGAGTTTAAGGCCAGGCTGGGCAACATAGCTGGACCCCATTTAAAATAAAACCAGGGAAAATAGGTAAAGCAACAGACATTCAACTGAAGGGAAACTTAGAGAATAAGCACTAAGACTGCTCCAGCTCACTACCTATTTCTAAGAAGCAACACATGAAGGAGATACACAAAAGAGCCCAAAAATCTCTCTGAATTGAGGAGACAGAATTTGGAGAGGTTAAATTGGCTAAAATTTTCAAGATAAGAGTACCAGAAAGGAGACAGCTACAGAAAGAACTATGGAAATCTGCAAAGCACCACTGGGTAGCTCCCAAGGCTTTAGCTGAGTACTAACCACTGAAGGAGAGTAAGGAAACTGCTAGAGAAATCAAGCAGGTGGCATACTTCCCCACCTCACACACAGCCACAACACTCCACATTCCCATCAACCTGATTGCAAAAACTTACAACCCGCTGGGTAGTGGTGGCGCACGCTTTTTATCCCGGCACTCAGGAGGCAGAGCCAGGCAGACCTCTGTGAGTTGGAGGCCAGCCTGGGCTACAGAGTGAGTTCCAGCAAAGGCACAAAGCTACACAGAAAAACCCGTCTCGAAAAACCAAAAACTTACAATGCATAGAAATCAAGCAGAATACTCAGAAAGTATTACCTCAAAAAATGGAAAATGAATTACAAATTTTGTTCAGATCAAAGATTAAAAGTAATCCCTAAAAGGATACAGTGGTTTAATAAGTACATCCTAGACTCTTAAGACTGTTTAAAGAAATACAAAAATATTCTGTAAACAATCAAACCTATCTTGTATTTCTTTTTTAAATACTAGAGCAATGTATGACAACCCTAATACAGTGAACAAACATGCAAAGAAGTCTACCAGAAAACAGCAATCTCACTTTTTATTATGCCTATCAATGAAAGATTCTGCTCAAGGTTGTGTGTTCTAAAAACTACAGCATTAAGGGGTACTACTACCACAAGCCATGTGCCAAGACTAAACCCACATTATGCTGTTTGTGCTATTCAACTCATTGTCTGTGCCAACCTCACATGAAGAGGTGCCTGAGGGCAGGGTCAAGCTCCTGGCACTGTCCAATGTCTAACATTATCCCAAGACCTGCAGATTTTGATCTCCAAAATCAAATTATGTCATTTAAATTTCAATATTCTGTAAGTAAAAATTACTTAACCTCTGCTGTACAAATCACATAGGAAGGGGGCTTTTAGACCACAGGTTCTCAACCTGGAGGTCACAACCCCTTTAGGGGTTGAACCACCCTTTCACAGGGGTTGCATGTCAGATATTTACATTACAATGTATAACAGTAGTAAAATTACAGATATGAAGTAGCAACTAAACAATTTTATAGTTAGGGATCACCATGACATGAGAAACTGTAATTTTTTTTTTTTTTTAAAGACAGAAGTTCTCTGTTTAACAGTCCTGGCTGTCCTAGAACTCACTTTGTAGACCAGGCTGGCCTTGAACTCACAGAGATCCAATTGCCTCTGCCTCCCCCGTGCTGGGATTAAAGATGTGCTCCACTACACCCAGCCAAGGAACTGTAATTAAAGGATCATAGCATTAGGAAGGTTGAGAACCAATGTCCTAAACCAAGACCTTGGCATGTAATACTGCTTTGTCTCCTATACCTGATGCAGTGCCTAACAGCATATACTCAAACAGTCCTGACATATGAAAAGTAGAAAGAAACAGAAGGAGAGCTATTTTCATCAGTTGGAACAAATCATTTGGCCTGTGTTTAGACTTAGGTGTGACTGTGTATTTAATAATTTAATTACTGTACTTCATATATCCCAATCTTCTGCCTGCATGCCTGCTTGATCCTCTGGAACTAGGGTTACAGTTGTGAGCTACCATGTAGGTGCTGGGAATCAAAGCCGGGTCCTCCACAAGAACAAGTGCTCTTAACTGCTGATTTACCTCTCAAGGCCCTATACTTGGATATTTCTGCTACATAAAGTATGGATGTGTTATGAAGTAGTCACAGTCACAAGGTTAGGATATCCACAAAACTATTTTATTACCAATATACTACCCTTTCTTCAGAAAATTTGAATATAGCAGAGATCTGTGAAGCACTTTTACGGCCTTTACCAACTCCTTCCCATTACTAAGGAGGGAAGGAGGGAAGTACAGACTTTATGAGACCAGAAGCATTGCAAATAACCATATCAATTCATGGCAGACTTCCTTACCTCCACTGCAGTGTGCGGCTGGAACAGGGACTGCAGGGACTGCTGTGGGCTTGAGGGTTCAAGAAAAAGACAAGAGGAGAAGTAGACAGCACACAATCAGCACTAAATGGGACTTTAGCCAGGGAGAGAGCCGGAGCCGATGAGGGAGAAAACATGTGCTGATTTATGTCGGCTCCTCGGCAAAGAGTGGAGATTCTGACAAGGTATCATAGTAAAAAAAAAAAAAAAAAAAAAAAAGGGTCAGTGTTAATTTCTCCACCGAAAAGAAGCATATTCAACGTGAATTAAATTTAAGCAAGAGGCTTAAGAAAAGTAAGTGGTCAAAAATTATTCTCAAATATTCTACACTAGTACTACTATTGGCAGACAGTACACAGACTAAAACCTAACCCACAGAGGACAAATAGTTATGTCTATAATCTCAGTGCCTGAGAGGCCGATACAGGAAAATCCTGAGTTTAAAGTCAGCCTGGACTACATAGCAAGGCCCTGTCTCAAAAAAAGAGTAAAATAAATGGTAGGCATACCTAAATTTTTCATAAATGCAACATATTTTCCCTTGCATATATAAGTTAGGATTCATTAGACCCTACAATAAGCTTCTCTGTTACTTATCCTGTAAAATAATGCTTAATTTTTAAACCTTTCTTCTTGAGACATCTCATTAAGTTGTTCAAGCTGGTCTCTACCTTGTATAGTTCTTACTTCAGGCTCCCATAGAGCTAGATTTATAAGCACCCATCACCATACTTGGCAGTCTTACATCTTATCACATAATGTGAGGTTTAGTCATTTTAATGACTATGTTATTGGGATTATAAAAATCTGCAAAAACCTAATATCATTTTCATTTTGCTCCTAACTACTACTCTGTAAATTAATTATACACTGGGCTGTAATCTAAAAAGGATTGTTTGGGGGAAAAAAAAAGAGGAGGAAGAGGAAGAGGAGAAAGAGGGTGAAGAGGAGGAGGGTGAAGAGGAGGAGGAGGAAGAGGAGAAGGAGCGTGAAGAGGAGGAGGAGGAGAAGGAGGAGGAGGGGGAAGAGGAGAAGGAGGTGAAGAGGAGGAGAAGGAGGAGGGGGAAGAGGAGGGGGAAGAGGAGGAGGAAGAAAGGAGAAAGAAGAAACTGGTGGTAGTAGTAGTGGCAGTGGCTGCGCACACCTTTAGTCCCAACATAGGGGAAGCCGAGGCAGGTGATTGCTGTGAGTTGGAGGCCAGCCTGGTCTGCAGAGTGAGTTCCAGGACAGCCAGGGCTATAGAAAATTCCTGTCTTTTTTTTTTGGGGGGGGGGGGAAGGAAAAACAAGGAAAAGAAAAGGGATTAATAAACTACTTATTAGCTCCTCCATCAAGGCTATTTTTTCACATTCATCTCTAGAACAGATAGATACAAGACTCACAATACAGTGCACTAATGTTCAAAGATCATAACTGTTGACCACTTACATTTTTGAAAGTTTACAAACTCCATTTAAAAATTCATGCTCAGCTAATGAATCATATATTTACTTTAAATAGTGCTTCAGTTGATTATGCTTCTTTTTGTGATCTTTTTACTCTAGTCTCAGTTTGGTAAATCAAGTTTTGTTTTTTTGTTGTTGTTGTTGTTTTCTTCAAAGTATATGAATATGCCAACTGGAATTCAAATGAGTGCTATTTTCTAGGGACTAGTAGAATTAGTAATTCAATCAATAAGCATGCTAAGGGCCTCAACCTACAAAAAGTCACTGTGAGTACTAATACCCATGCAGAAAGTGTGCTCCCTCTACTCTGGAATTTAAGGCATGGCTCATGACTTACTGAGGAGACATGGACAGTAGGATCGTATCCTCATCCATGATTTACTCAATGATTTTCTCAACACTTCTTTACTCTACTTAAACCTGAGTAGATCTTGGGTAAACTACCCCGAAAATAGAACCCTCCTCCTCATTTCTCAGCTTTGAAATCTTCACCTAATAGTTTCTGTCTTAGGCAAAGGAGAAACAGAATTTAAGGCAAAGGATTCCACTTTGAATCTGAAAGGCCCTGAATCTGCAAGGAAGGACTGCAGTTAGGAGCTGACAGGCCAAGGGCCGAAATGTATCCCTCCACGTCTGAGGCAAAGGAGGAATGCTTTTTATTTTCCTTTTTTTTTCTCATATTCTTGAGGCTTTTATTTTCATCTTTGACAATAACTTTAAAAACTTGCTTTCAAGGCAAGGGGAAATTATGTTCATGGTTAACCCAGCTTCCCCAAGCACCTAGGAACCACTAAAATTACATCTGAATTGAAAACACCAAGGACCACTCTTTTGACCTTGAATTGACAAAGTCAGCTCCGCCCTCTTCCTAACAGACATTTCCAAGGCAGAGTCTTCATCCAAGCAAATGAAAAAGTTACTTGGCATTAGTTTCTTTTTCTGACATCTGCCAGTTTCAAGTCAGAGACCCCAACCTCCTTACTGAATCCGCAGGCACGGTGCTCCCAGTCTCTCTCTCCTCCGTTTCATCATTCTCCTGACTACTCAAGATCTGCCTCTCACACTGGAATCTCAGCAGACACTTCTCTCACATAAGGGGCATTTTAGCCAGTGAAAACTTAGAAAGCTTCCCAAAACTCATGGGTAACATTAAGGTATTTTTCTCAAAAAACAAACAAAACAGTAACCAGCATGGCAGTCAGAATCCCTTCACAAAACCTAAGAGCACAAGAGAGGGAAAAGTTCCAGACCCTAAATGAATCAGCTGTCCTCTGATCTGCCTGACATCATTCACACTTAGCTTGCAGCAAATCAGAGACCCAGAGAGCACCTTGTTCCCTCACAGTCACAAGCACCCTCCCCCACAAATCAGCTGGACCCTCCCACCCTCAGACTTGGCAGCACCAAAGGCTCTGGCAGAAATTATACATACCAACTTGAAAACTCACACTGTGTCAGAAATACTACTAACCCAGGAGCCGGGGGCAGGATACAGACAGCTGTTGTAGGGGGCAGGGGACTGGATGAAGGCCTCTTACAGATCCCAAATGGTAAATTAATGAGCTAAGAATAAGTAGATATTTCTGCAACATTATTCATTCTCAAACCCAGGCCTGGTGGAAGATAACAAGACTTTAATTTTAAGACTCCAAGCATAGTCATTATTCAAATTCTAAAACGGATCAATTTAAATAATCTACATTCCTTAAAAATTTGGCATCAATTTTATTCAATTTCCATTATTCTCTTATCACTTCAATAACCTATGGTGAGAAACCAAGGAAAAAAAGTTAAGAAAATAAGTCCAGAAGAGCCGGGCATGTTAATACCTAGCTAGACTGGGAAGTGGGGGCAGAAAGATCAGATTGACAGTCATCTTTGCCTACCCAGCAAAATAAGACCTGTTTCAAAATAATACAAACAATTGTAAGCCCAGAAACTAGTGCAATGTGATCCAACAACTATCACAGAAACCATTTACATGAAAGACATGTCAGATTTTAATGTAAACTACTTAAGTATACTTTAGTTTTCCATCTGTAAAGTAAAGATAATTAAGGTACCCAATATAGATGAGTAATATGTAAAACAAAAGTGCACAGCACAGAGAAAGAACTATGGAGATACTGGCTACTATTATACATCTACCTATTTTAAAGAAGGAGATACATCTAAGTTTAATAGTAAATCATCTGAGAAAAACAGCCCGACCTGTAGAAAGCTAAGCAATCAAAGGAAACTGTGCAAGAGTAAGAAGTCTCATTCCTTGCTGCAGAGCACCTGCCAACTGTGGCAGGCTCTTAACTCGTCTACACAGCAAAGTATGTTCAACTGTTTTCCAGGTTAACGTCAAAAGATTAATTTATACTCCAACCAGTGCTTCTGCAACTGCAGGTTTTGTAAATCATCAAATCAAGTGAGGAGGGCAGGATCAACATTTTTTAAAGGGGAAAACAAAATATTGTATGTCACAGTATTACACATAAGATTAAATGCTGTTTGATGAAATCAGTTTGTTACAATTACTACTGAAATATATATAAAAATATGTGTGTAAACATGTGTGATGAGGTGCAATGTAAAATGTTACTAAAAAATCTAAAACATTTAAGCTGGGCGGTGGTTGGTGCATGCATTTAATCCTAGCACTTGAGAGGCAGAGGCAGGTGGATCTATGTGAGTTCGAGGCCAGCTTGGTCTACAGAGCTAGTGTCAGGACAGCCAGGGCTATACAAAGAAACACTGTCTCAAAAAACAAAAACAAAATCTGAAACATTTGAAAGCCACTGTTCTGTTTTAATCACCAAAGCAAATCCACCCTGGCCTAGTAGCCATAGGTACTTAATCCTCCCCCCCCCCCCCCTCTCTCTCTCTCTCTCTCTCTCTCTCTCTCTCTCTCTCTCTCTATATATATATATATATATATATATATATATATATATATATATATATATATATATATATACAATCAGTTCAATTTCTTGGCCTTCAAAGTTTCCTATTTAAAATTCTATTCTTTCCAAGTCTTAAAGGTAATTGAATGCTCTCAGAAATCTCAACAAGTACTGGTCCCACTTAAGAAAGTCTTACTATATCAGGATCAGTCACAAAAGCCCAAGTCTCAGACTACTCCACTCCTAGATTCAGCTTACAACTGTGGCAAGGTTTTAAGTTTCTGCTCAATATTTTCCAGTTCTTTAATATCTAAACCAAAGTTAATTTTTAAAAAAAAGTAATGACATAAAAATCAATCTTTATTAAGTGCTTAGTCAGTAAGTTAAAACCTAAGTACTTCCCAGGCAATACCCATATTCATAGAAGTCCTATAAAATATGTACTATTAATACTCCCATTATTTCAAACAACAATAACAAACCAAAACCGGGAGAGTAAGCCATATTGGTAAACTGAAAATCAACCTCTCCTCAATTCTTATGCTTGGTTACCCTATGTATGAATTTTATTAGCCCACAATATCTCTATCTTCAGCTAAGGTGCTGAACCAAAGCACTCTGTCTCTAGAAAAAATGGTACAAATTTCTGAGCTACATTTTTCAGTAAAAGTGTCTGACAACAAGAGCAAATGGATTTTCCTCTAGACTGCTTTGCAATAACAACTTCAGGAAAATCGACACAACATGAACTTTCTTCAATAATACTGAAAACAACAACAGGGCTCAGTATGTGGTAGTAGGGCAAATGAAATGTCCAACTTTTCCTATTCATTCACAGAAATATTTTCAGACTGTGTTATCACTCAAGTTAGGGGGAAAGGGCCTGTGGGATACATCATTCACTTTAGAGATCTGCTAAACAGTACAAACAAAAACTAAGCTCCTTAAAGAAATGAAGCTGCCTCTGTCACAAGACATCTACACTGACAAAATGGAATGCTAAAATTCTACCCAAGAACCTACTGTTCAGAACGTAAGAAGATGACTACGTATTTCTTATTCTCTCCTTAATTAAAGGTACAGAGGGAAGACCAAATGACCAAAATGTCATTAATGTGCTATAAAACTATAAACTTCAGAAAGAATTCTGAGAATAATGACTATTTGAGCAGAAAAGGGTCTAAGAAATAGGTGAAAAGACAAAATAACCTATCACATCTATCCTCTTAGAAAACACAAATACAACTGATGTCTAGCCTAGAAAAATTATCTTCTGGTGGTCTGAGTAAGACTGGCCCCCATTGGCCGGGCGGTGGTGGCGCACGCCTTTAATCCCAGCACTCGGGAGGCAGAGCCAGGTGGATCTCTGTGAGTTCGAGGCCAGCCTGGACTACCAAGTGAGTTCCAGGAAAGGCGCAAAACTACACAGAGAAACCCTGTCTCGAAAAACCAAAAAAAAAAAAAAAAAAAAAAGACTGGCCCCCACAGGCTCATATACTTGAATGCTTACTCATCAGGAAGTGGCACTACTTGAGAAGGATTAGGATGATTAGGAGGTGTGGCTTTATTGGAGTTAGTGTGTCACTAGTGGGTAGTCTTTAAAAAGAATTTTAAAGGCCACACTAAGCCCAGTCTCCCTCTGCCTGTGGATCAGAATGTAGAATTCTCAACTACTTCTCCTGAACCATGCCTGCCTGCATGCTGCCATGCTCCCAGCCACAATAATGAACTAATTAAACCTCTGAGACTGTAAGCAAGCTCTCAATTAAATGCTTTCTCTTACAAGAGTTGCCGTGGTTATGGTCTCTTCACAGTGACTAAGACACTTCCAGTAGAGTAAACGCCAATTTACCTGATTCATTTTGTTTCAATTCTTGGTTCTATAGGTACTCATAATATAGGTCAATGTTCATAACAGTTGTGTAACATTTTGGAGACTTAAGGGATTCATATTAATAGACTAAGTTTGTATTTAGGTCTACACAAAACATGTAAGGCAAGAAATCAATACTCTATACTAATAAACACTTAAAATTAGAATTATTATTTAGTTTTTAGAAAGTATATACTAGATTTAGAAATGATGGATTAAAAGCCATGGAACAAGTGGTTATTGGATAGGAAAAAAGTATAAATAAAAACATTAACTTGGTTGGGTGTGGTGGCACATACCTTTAATCCCAGCAGAAGCAGGCAGATCTCTTAAGAATTCAAAAACAATATAAAATTAACTGGTAATGAGAAAACTCATTCCTAATCTTTTAAAAATTATTCAGCTATATAGATTATAATAGGAACAAAAATAAAAAATAAAAAACTTTATTATGTTATTGAGTGTTCTGAAGATAAAATCAAAGAATAAAAGTAAAAAACTTCTCATTAGCTTAACTTGATACGAAAATATAGTTTTATTTTTTCATTTTTGAGAGAATGGCAAACTTCTACTGCTAACTATGAAAATACTGAAATAAACTAGTTATTCTAAACAAAACACATGAGGCAATAGCTTCCAGACATAACAGGTAACACAAAAGCAAACCTAGAAAGAAGAGGAATCTTAATAACTGAAGCTGGCCAGGAATATCAGTACACACCTTCAAGCCAAGAATTCAGAAGGTGAAGAAAAAATGATCAGTTGTTTAAGCCATCCTCTACTACAAAGAGTTCAAAGTCAGCCTAAGATACATAAGACCCTGCCTAAACAAATAAAATAAAAATCAATGCCTGTGTTTCTTCCACATAAGAAATGACCACACACTTAGCCACTTAAAGCAACACATTTATTTGCTTGCAGTTCTATATTAGAAATTCAAGCACAGCCTAGCTAGATTTTCTATTCAGTGTCTCAAAACCCTGTAATCAACATATCATCTAGGCTACTTTTTCCACAAGGAATCTTGATTCAGAAAAAAAAATCAATTCTAAGTTCAGATTGTTAAAAGAATTCATTTCTTTGTGGTTTTAAGAAAGACAATCCTAGCCGGGCGGTGGTGGTGCACACCTTTAATCCCAGCACTCGGGAGGCAGAGGCAGAGGCAGGTGGATCTCTATGAGTTCGAGGCCAGCCTGGGCTACCAAGTGAGTTCCAGGAAAGGCGCAAAGCTACACAGAGAAACCCTGTCTCGAAAAACCAAAAAAAAAAAAAAAAAAAAAAAAAAGAAAGAAAGACAATGCTAGCTATTTATTAGCTATCAACTATAAATTACCCTTATATATCCTAGAAGAAGCTACTCTAAGTTCCTTTTTACCGGGTGTATTAGACAAGAGCAACTTAAGAAAGAAAGGGCTCACAGCTTAACTAATGCTCGACATACTTTCTCTTTTTTTAACTCAGTCTGGAGCCCCCAGCCATAGAACGGTGCCACCCACATTTAGGTGTTCCTAGATTAATCCACTCTAGGAACTCCCTCACAGGCATGCTCAGAAGCTTGTTTCCTAGGCAATTCTATATTCTGTCAGTTTTACAACATATATTAACCACCACACCTAGACTTTTCCTAACATAGATGCTTACTTCATTAAACCAGTACAGGCAGCCTATTTTATTAAAGTCTATAGTTATACAAAACTATATGTATTGTAATATAGTTACAGGAGTGGCATCCAATGTCCTGAAAATGCTTTACCATATCTTACTAGGAAACAACAAACAATTCAGTATCTTTAATATTGACTTCAGTTGTCTAAAATACTTATTAAGTAATTACATTGCTTTAAAATTTGTTATCAAATATCTTATGGATCAACATAGGTTTTTTTGTTTTGTTTTGTTTTTCAAAACAGGGTAGCTTTGGCTGTCCTGGAACTCGCTCTGTAGACAGGGCTGGCCTCAAACTCGAACTCTGCTCCCCTAGTGCTGGGATTAAAGGCATACACCATCACTGTCCACAGGGATCAAGATAGATTTATAAAAATATTGATGTCTAATATTTATACCAGACTTATTTTTATTTCATGTGTATGGGTGTTTTGCTTGCATGTGTGTCTGTGCACCACATGCATACAGTGCTCATGAAGGCCAAACAAAAGTATCCTGGAACTAGAGTTACAAATGCTTGGTCAGCATGTAGGGCATAGGTTCTCAACCTGTGGGGCTTGACCCCCTTGGGTTGAATATCAAATATCCTATATATTTGGTATTTGTATTACAATTCACAATGGTAGAGTAGCAACAAAATAATTTTATGGTTGGGTCACCACAACATAAGGAACTGTATTAAATGGTCACACAGCAATAAGAGGGTTGAGAACCACTGACTGATGTAGGGGTTAGAAATCGAACCTAGCCAGGCGGTGGTGGCGCACGCCTTTAATCCCAGCACTCGGGAGGCAGAGCCAGGCGGATCTCTGTGAGTTCGAGGCCAGCCTGGGCTACCAAGTGAGTTCCAGGAAAGGCGCAAAGCTACACAGAGAAACCCTGTCTCGAAAAACCAAAAAAAAAAAAAAAAAAAAAAAAAAAAGAAATCGAACCTAGGTCCTCTAGAAGAACAACCAGTACTTTGAGCCGCTGAGACATTTCTCCAGCCCCCATCCTGACTCTTTTTAAATGGTAAGTAATTCCTAGTTACTTTTAGTATACATATTGAATCACAAGATTATCATGTCACATTTTGGGTTTGTTTCATCTGTAATAATTATATTCATCATGTTTTATAAATCAAATATAACATTCACAATATTCAAAAAGAGCTATTTTATAAACATTTTCTCAAATCTTAGGTTAGCTTTACTGGTCTTTTTCCTTTTTCTTTTTTTTAAGGGGTGGGGTGGGGGTGGGGGTGTTTGTTTCAACACAGGGTTTCTCTATGTAGTCCTGACTGTCCTGGAACTTGTCCTATAGATCAAGGTGGCCTTAAACTCAAATCTGCCTACCTCTGCCTCCTGAGTATTGGAATTAAATTCAGGTGCCACCACCACCCAGCTGTTTTGTCTTTATATGGTATTAAGCAACTTAATTAACTTAATTCATCTGTTAATTTTATCCCCCTAATAGTTTTATCAGAATTTTCACATTTGAAAGTTATCAGTAAAATAACCATAATTATTCACATCTCTTTTATCTACAGAGACCCTCTTTCACAGTGATGCTTGTTTGAAAGCTACAAAATCAATTAGTAGCGAAAGTCTATGTTCTCAGCAAAGAAAGCTTATCTCAGCTACAAGGCAAAGAAGTCAGCAGGTATTTAAAACTATTGACATGTCAAAGATAGACTCTTGGGCACAGGCTTCTGGTGGTATCACTAGGACAACTGGAGAACTTCCAGATCATTCCAGTCGACTGAGTCAGAATTTCCAGAACTCTTTTTAGTAGAGAAGAAGACTGCTAACATTTGAACCAGTAAAATGAAAATTAATATACAGGACTGAATAAGATGAGAAGGAATGATTGTAGTCACTTGTTAGAAATATTCATTTAATGTTTATTTTCTAATATATAAAAGAAGCTCATGATCTTTCTCCTTAGGCTATTTATAACCTTTTAATTTGTAGCCTCAACTCTTGTGTAATGAAACACTGATAAATCACTTCTCATTCTCTTTGGCCCTCCCCCAACTGGGATTGAGAAAGGCTTACTAAGTCTCCTCACTTTTCAAAGCAATATAGTTATCTGAATAGGTATAGTAATACTCTCCCCCTTTTCTTTTTCCAACACTAGAATATAACTGCAAAACAGTTTTGCAACTGAGGATTTGCCTCTAATGTCACATTTGAGAATGATATTTATTCATTCAGGTTTAACAAAACAATTTTAAGGAAGTACAGATAATTTTGTATGGCCAGTTCAAATAAACTCTTCCTAGGAAAACTGGCCTGGCACTTGGCTTATAGGGTCAAATCTTACGGAAAGTATGGAAGATCTTTTCCTGGAATGGCCAGGGCTTGTAAGATATCTGAGACCTTGGAAGGAGACCAATTCACCAATTCAATGAGAATTTCTTAGATGTGGCTTCCTAGCCTCAAAGTACAAATGATAGAAGATTTCAAATTTTCATGAGGTTTTATGAAGTAAAAATTTTACTTATTTTCATTTATGTGTGTGTGTGTGTGTGTGTGTGTGTGTGTTTAAGAATCAAGATTTTAGATTTACAAAAAGGTAGGAAAAGAACAGGTAAAAGGAAGAGAGAGCACAAGTAGTGCGGGGAAGGAGAGGAAAGAATCAAATTAGAATACTAGGTATTTCCAAAGGAAGGCTATGTGTTGCTGAGAACACATTTTTCTGTTTATTTGATTCTAGTCTTTTATTGCATTTAAGCTATTTTCTATAACTCATAAGTTACCCATAACTGATGGCAATACAAAATATTTTGTCTATATACATGCAAATAAATTCTGTAAAGATCCAATTACTTCCCCTTTTCCATAGAAAAAAATACCCAGTTTGCAAACACTTGTAACTTATTTTAATCTTTCTTTAATCCATATAAATCATCCTTCTTTAACTTCTTTGAACTGTTACATCTGTCTGCCTCCCTTACTAATAGTTTAAAATAATTAACATGTTTTTAAAAACAGTACTTTTATTCATATTTTACTTATATTTGTTACTATGTTACAAGTTTTTTATAACGGTGCATTTTTCTAAGGGAAAGGGGAAGTAGCTGTAACTTTACAGGATTGAGATTATATTTCTCATGATACATACAACATTGTACTTTAGAGTCTGTTAGCTTAATTTAAAACTTTTTTATTTTTAAGCTGGGTGATGGTGGCACATACCTTTAATCCTAGCACTTGGGAGGCAGAGGCAGGTGGATCTCTGTGAGTTTGAGGCCATCCTGGTCTACAGAGTGAGTTCCAAGACAGCCAAGGCTATACAGAGAAACAAAACAAAACAAACAAACAAACAAACAAAAAAAGAACATCAAAAAAACAAAAACTCCCACCCACCCCCGGGGCTAAGGACCGAACCCAGGGCCTTGTGCTTGCTAGGTTAAGCATTCTACCACTGAGCTAAATCCCCAACACCAAACTTTTTTATTTTTAAAGATCTATATGGGTTCTGGAGAGATGGCTCAGTGGTTAAAAACACTGGCTAAGATGGGTTCCCAGCACTGAGAGGAAAAGTGGACACAAGCCCCCATCCCGAAACCAGAAGTCAATTCCTATTGAACACCTCTTACAAGGGAAAAATTTGTTTACTCCAGAAGTCTCACTGGGTGTACAAACCAAATTTAAGAGCAGGCCCCATCCCCAAGAGTAGATGGCCAACACAAAATAAACACAATGATATTTTTGAAGGTTTTTTTATCTCTAGATGCTTTGGGCATTTTTTCTTCCTCTTCTTCTTCTTCTTTTTTTTTTTTAACCTTACAGGTCTTTTGCCAAGCTTAGGCAGTGAAGAAAACCATAAAAAAATAAAAAATAAAAAATAAAAAAACCAGAAAGCTAGTGAAAAAGTATCTGAATGAGGGGACCATGTTCCAGCCCCAGCAAGCAGAAGAACTTGGCAGTTTTAACCATGTGCTTCTGGCTTTAGAGTCAAGGATCCAAGAATGGGGTTATAGAATCTCCCTCTAAGACTAAGGAAAACCACTGAGACTGGGTGTGTGTTAGGGGTGTCCATGCATGAAGGCCAAGAAAGGATATTGTGTGAAGCTGTAAAGGTGAAGCCTGGATTGCTTTGGAAACCCCAATATGCTGGAGATGCCACAGTTGTGGAATACCTGCCAAGGAGAATTGCTAACAGAGTGTGGAACAAACCTGCCTTAGTTAGGGTTTCTATTGCTATAAAGAGACACCATGACCATGGCTACTCTTATAAAAGAAAACATTTAATTGGGGCAGGGTTAGAGGTTCAAAGGTTTAGTCCATCATGGTGGAAAGCATGGCAGTGTGCAGGCAGACATGGTACTGGAGAAAGAGCTAAGAGTTCTCAATCTGGATCCACGGGCAGCAGGAAAAGAGTGAGCCACAGGGCCTGGCTTGAGTTTCTGAAACCTCAGAGCCCACCTGAAGACGCCGGTAAGCCATGAGCCAAGTGGCAAGGTATAGATTTATAGAAATGGATTAATTTAAGATATAAGAACAGTTAGCAAGAAGCCTGCCACGGCCATACAGTTTGTAAGCAATATAAGTCTATGTTTACTTGGTTGGGTCTGAGCAGCTGTGGGACTGGCGGGTGAGAGAGATTTGTCCTGACTGTGGGCCAGGCAGGAAAACTCTAGCTACAAATGGCGCCCAACATGGGGCAAGAGTTTCCAACTAAAACCTGAGTAAAAAGATTCTAAAACGGAGCTAAAACAGTTCCTAGTTGTCTCTTTCAAGCTAGCCGCAGTCTGCGTGTTTGAGCTACTATGGCGGGTCCCTGGCGTGTGTGCTCGACCTGCAGTATGGCGGGAATGAGGCCTCTGCAAGTGGCACATTACGCTGTGTCGTGGATTTAGCCTTTGCTAGTACAAAACAAAAAAATGAGGTTTCTGGGCTACACGTTGCTTTGATAGAAACATAGACCCACTATTTCTGAGAGTTGATGGCTCCCAGAGCTGGCAGAAAACGTACCACCGCCATGTTGGGAAGCTGAAGTGGGCGGAGCCAGCAGCCACAGCGCTGTTTCAGTCTTAGAATGCTGCAGTTTAATTAAAGCAGTAGGTTCAGGGTAATATAAAAAATAAGCCACGTAAAGATGGCTACCACACAGAGAATCTGGATTATGTTCTCTTTGATATTCGTAACTGAAGAAAAACATTTGATTACAAAAGCTGTTGAGTTATGCCAAAATGTATATTTTAAAGGTACCTTGACTTCAAAATTTGGATGTAAGGATATGTTGCTTTGGAAAGAAGGCTCTGCTTTTGTTTCCACAGAAAGCAAGAGGCTATGGATTTATTCCAGATTAAGATACATCAGGTTTGACCAGCCAAGACTCCCTGAAAGGTCTCAGATGACACCATGGCCCAGATGATCCAACATCCAGAATGGTTTGAAGGCAACTGGCTCAGTCAATACAGCCTCATGGACTACTCCATAATCCTAAAATTTTCTTTGTGTCCCCATAAGATACTGCAACCCCCCCTACAGGAAGTAGTAAGAGAAGCTACGCCCAAATTAACAAATTATATGTAATTTTACTATGTTAAGGTTAAAACCTTCCTTTTTGAAAAAAAAAAAAAAAAAGGGAAGTGCTGTGGATATCATTCTGTATAAATAAAACACTGATTGGCCAGTAGCCAGGCAGGAAGTATAGGCGGGACTAACAGAGAGGAGAACTGAGAGAACAGGAAGGTGGGAGGAGACACTGCCAGCCACCGCCATGACAAGCAGCATGTCGGTAAGCCACGAGCCACGTGGCAAGGTATAGATGTATAGAAATGGATTAATTTAAATATATGGATTAATTTAAATATAAGAACAGTTAGCAAGAAGCCTGCCACGGCCATACAGTTTTTAAGCAACATAAGTCTCTGTGTTTACTTGGTTGGGTCTGAGCGGCCGTGGGACTGGCAGGTGACAGAGATTTGTCCTGACTGTGGGCCAGGCAGGAAAACTCTAGCTACACCCACCCCCTCAGTGACACACTTCCTCCAACAAGATCACACCTCCTAACAGTGCCACTCCCTATGGGTCTATGGGGGCCATTTTCATTCAAACCATCATATAACTCAAGAGAGAGAAGTGTGTTGTCATCACCAAAGCTGAAAGGAGTTGGAGTGTTTACTCATCAGACATGGAGATGAAGAGGTTGGAGTTTGCTCAGCTGGTTTTTGGTCTTGCTTTGGTCCAGTATTTCCTCACTATGCTCCCTTCCCTCCCTTTGGAATGGTAATGTATATTCTGTGCCATTGTACGCTGGAAATATGTGGTCTTTTTTTTACTTTGATTTTACAGAAGGTTATAGTTAATAGATTGCCAAGAGTCTCAGAAGAGACTTTGAACTTTGGACTTTTAAACAGTGTTGAGATTGCTACAGATTATGGGAACTTCGGAAGTTTTAGACTGTATTTCTGCACTATGATATGGCTACAAGCCTGTGGAGGCCAGGGAGTGGAATGTGGTGGTTTGAATAGGAATGACTGCCATAGACTCATAAATTTGAATGCTTGATCACCAAAGAGTGGCACTATTAGGAGGTGTGGTCTTGTTTGAATAGGTGTACCTTATTGAAGGAAAAGTGTCACTAAGGCTGGGCTCTTAAGTTTCAAATGTTCAAGCCAGGTCCAGTGGCTCTCCTTCTTTCTGATGCCTACCAATCAGATGTAGAACTCTCAGCTCCTTCTCCACCACCATGTCTGCCTGTGTGCCACCATGCTTCCCGCCATGATTATAATGGACTAAAACCTCTGAACTTGTAAGCCATCCCCAATTAAATGTTTTCCTTCACAAGAGTTGCCATGGTCATTGTCCTCACAACAATATAAATCCTAACTAAGACAATTATGGTTTCTAATTTTGTGTTTTTATGGGATTTCTGTGTGTGGGAATGTGCATGCGTGCGTGCGTGCGTTGAGGGGGCTGTTTCTTGTGCTTCTTTTTTTTTTTTTTGGTTTTTCGAGACAGGGTTTCTCTGTGTAGCTTTGCGCCTTTTCCTGGAACTCACTTGGTAGCCCAGGTTGGCCTCGAACTCACAGAGATCCGCCTGGCTCTGCCTCCCGAGTGCTGGGATTAAAGGCGTGCACCACCACCGCCCAGCTCTTGTGCTTCTTTTTTAGCACTTTTTTCCCTGTTTGTTTTGTCCTGTTCTGGGTTGTTTTTATTTTATTTTAAGATGCCTATTTGTTTTCTAATAAGAGAAAGAAAATTTATGGGTTTGGTTATAAGATCTGGGAAGAGTTGGGGGAGGGGAAGCCATGATCAAATTATATTCTATGAAAAAAATCTAATTTCAATTTTTTTAAAAAAAGGAACACTAATTACTCTATCAGAGGACCTGGTTCAATTGTCAGCATTCATATGGCAGCTCACACACCTATAATTCCAATTCCAGGTAATCTAACACCCTCTTCTGGCCTCTGTGGGCACCAGGCACACAAGTGTTGCACAGATACACATGCAGGAGAAAAAAAAATACATATAATACTTTTAATTTAATGAAAGATTTGTTTATTTTTATGTGAATGTGTCTGCATGTATAATATGCATGCCTAGAACTGATGGAGGCTCAAAAATGATGCTGGACCTCTGGAACTGGAGTTATAGAAGGCTATGAGCTGGGTGCTGGGAACTAAACCCAGATGCTGCACAAGAGCAGTAAGTGCTTTTAATGCCAAGTTCTCTCTCCAGTTCCTTAATTTAAAACTTAATAATGCAAGAAAGAAAAAAGACCTACTTCTCAGCATCTATCTACATTTTTTAAAAGGCCAGGTAAGCACATGATGACAGAAAGAGTGCCCTTACCAGAAGCTCACCCTGATGGCACTTTAATCTTGTACTTCTAGCCTCCAAAACTATGACATAATTTTGTTACTTAAGCTGTCCAGAATATAGTACTTTGTTATTGCAGGCCAAGCAGACTAATACAGTATAATTCTTTATTGACATTTGACTTAAGAACTATGAGGGATGAGTCTGAGGCCAGCCTGGTCTATATAGTGAGTTCTAGAACAGCTACAGATATCCTGCTTTAAAAAGGAGAGAGGAAGAGAGGAAGAAAGAGGAGGGAGGGAGGGATAGAGGAGGGGGGGGTGGCACATGCCTTTAATCCCAGCATGAGAGGCAGAGGCAGAAAGATCTCCGAGTTCAAGTTCCAGGACAGCCAGGACCACACAGAGAAACCCTGTCTCAAAAACAACAACAAAAAAAGAGCCATAAAGATATACTCTAGGAAACTCAATTTAGTCTAAGGTGTCTAGAGTCTTAGTGTAGTGAGGTCAGAAAAGCTTTTCACAAACAGTAAAATATTAAGCTGAGATCTGAAAAAATGTAAAAACTACCTAGCACAGGAGAAAAAGAGAGCTAAGCTAAGGAGATGGCTCAGTTAGTAAAGTGCCTACTATGCAACCCTGAGTCTGAATTGACAGCTCCCACATAAAAGTGGAGCACAGCAGTGCCACTATGGGAAAGAGGCAAACAAGACACAAATAGAATATACTTCTCCTTCTGACCAACTTTTGACAATTATAAAAACCTTCTAAAACTTTCCATATGCAGCTATAAGGATATGAAGCAATGAACAAATAGTAAATCACTCATTTCAATGACATCAGTTTCTCCACGCTTTTTAAACTCTTGAGTACTAATTCAATTTAAAGTACACATCTTAAGTTTCTTCTGGCTTCTTTGCTGAAAATGCTAAGCAGTATTTTTGCCTCTGACTACACACTGCCTAAAAAGCATCGTCCAATTCTACGTTTAAACAAAAGGTTCCGCCGGGCGGCAGTGGCGCATGCCTTTAATCCCAGCACTCAGGAGGCAGAGGCAGGTGGATAGCCGTGAGATCGAGGCCAGCCGGTCTACAGAGTGAGATCTTGGACAGGCTCCAAAGCTACACAGAGAAATCCTGTCTCAATAAACAAAACAAAACAAAAGGTTCCATGAGTCTTCGATTGTCTGAGGAAATGATCAGGCATAGAGATCAAGCAGCCATTCACTTCAATTCATGTAAGGCAATTATAGTGCAGAAATCACACAGTTCCTGTTTAAAGCTACAGAGAACTTGCTAACGGCCAAAGCCTAGATTAGTGTCTGCTATGGTCTAAATATGGCTTATCCTCTAACAAACCAACAGTGAAATGTTATTTCCAAGGTAACAATATGGAAGTGGGAGGGTTTTCAGAAAATAATTGGGTTGCTAAGAAAAATTAATGCCTTTATCCTAACATTAGATTTAATTACGTCAAATGCAGCAAGGCTGAATGTGACTCTTAGTCCTACTTCTTCCTGCCTTGAGTTGAAGTAGCATAAGGTCTACACCAGTAACTGAACAGATGTTGGCACATGTTTTTAAACTTTCCAGGCTCCTGAATCATAAACCAAATTAAAACTCTATTCTTTTATTTAGCCAGTTTCTGATATTGCTGTAAAAACAGAAAACTCTTTAAGATAGTATCTCTGTTTCCTCTTCTCTCCAGGAAAAAAAAAAAATTTCTAACATTTCCAAACTTAGAGATAAAAAGATAGTTGGGCTGGGGAGACAGCGCAGTGGGTAAACTGCTTACAGTGCAAGCATGAGGACCTGAGTGTGATCCTCAGAATTCACACAGAGAAGCCAGGTATGATGGCCTGCATGTATAAACCCAACAAGTGAAAAGGCAGATTTCAGGGGCTCATTGGCCAACAATCTTGTCTAACTGGTTAAGTCCAAGCTTGTCAGACAATCTCAGAAGTCTGAAGAATGACAGTCAAAATTTACTGCTGGCCTCCACATGCTCATCCAACTCATGAACATGCACACACAGCTACTCATACAAAACTACATACATGCAAAAATACTCGTCCATACATGTGCTCATATTGACATACAGATGAAAGTATTTGCAGTGACAAAGTGAAGATATTCTGGTTTAGTCAACCTTGTAAGCACTTCAAAGGAATATACCTACTTTATAAGTTTTAAACTGATAATTTCAGTTAGTTTCCAGCATACAGCAGATTATCAGGGGACATTTACTGAATGATCGGTTGTTTAAATGTCAGTTACTATATCAAAAAATATGAGAAAAAGACCATTTCTGACTATTATTAACATTTTAAGGCCTGGAGTAGCTTAACTTTCTTTACTAATGTTTAAAATATTTCTTGTTTGTTTTAAAAATAGATTCTCCCTATAAGCAAAATCACAGTCATCATGCTTTACCTTCCTGAATGCTGGGATAATAGCATGTGTTATTGTGCTCAGCCAGCACTGACTTTGGTTGGCATTTATGCTTACTTCAGAGCTTGTGTGATCAAAATATCTTTCTAGTACCAAATTAAGTAAGTATATCTCTTCTTTTCTTCCTTCCCTGAACTTTATTCATTGGAAGCACACCTGTCTTGGGCTTTGACTTCACCTGTTAATTTTTTTTTTTATTTCTGTTTGTGTGTACATGCCTGAACACGCCTGTGGAGATCACAAGACAATTTTAGGGAGCTAATTCTTCCACTATGTAGGTCTTAGGAATCATATTTAGGTCATCAAGCTTGGAGGTAAGTGCCTTTACACAATGAGCCATCTTACTAGTTCAATTTCATTTAATATTAAGAAATGGAAAATCTCAGAGAACTTCCAAATAGACAAAATAAAAGAGGGAAAATAGAAGACATAGTAGAAAATGACCAATTACATATATGTGCTAAATACAATGTTGAAAAGCTACCATCTCCAGTATGCACAACCACTCAAGACATCACTCCAACTGAGTTCTAGAAGGATTCCTACCTTGACCAAATTTGACACGTGTAACACTAGAAATAAAACCTACTATAAAATTGAATTTAAATAAACAGAGGGGCTAGAGAGATGGTCAGTGGTTAAAAGCACTGGCTGCTCTTCCAGAGGACTCGGGGGTTCAGTTCCTAGCCTAAACAACTCTAGTTTCAATAGGGATCTGAAACCCTCTCTGGCCTTTCTTCTGGCACTTCATAAACATGCTTATGTACATAAACACAGGCAAAACACTTACATACATAAAATAGTCTTTTAAAAAGAATTATAGCTGTAAAAGATAGAATTTATCCAAACTTAACCTAAGATGCTTAATAACCATTTTAAAAATAATACATCTTAGAACAAAACCATAATTAATGAGGCAACATTGCATACTATTAAGTTATCCTTCTAATAGTTTTAACAGGAATGGAAAGCAGGTGTCATAACCTTCATTTCAAAGATTAGGGAACTAAGATTTAATTAAAAATGAAGTTATCGGGGGCTGGAGAGATGGCTCAGAGGTTAAGAGCACTGACTGCTCTTCCAGAGGTCCTGAGTTCAATTCCCAGCAACCACATGGTGGCTCACAACCATCTTTAATGAGATCTGGTGCCCTTTTCTGGCCTGCAGTCATACATGCTGTATACATAATAATAATAAATAAATCTTTAAAAAAAATGAAGTTATCTGTCTAAGTTTAAAAAGTCCATTCTGTGACACAGTCAAGACTGAATCCCAGTTCTGACTCACAGCCAGAGTTCCTTTACATTAAACTCAATGAGCTTTTGTTAAAACAGTTAAAAAAAAAAAACCCTCAGGGAACAACTTAATTACATACAAGTAAAATACTCATTAGGAACAAAATTACCTGTCATACTTTAAAATATATATAAATATATTGGGGACTGGGAGACAAGTGGATGGGGGACACAGAGGTAAGCAACAGACAGTAGGGACAGGCCAAGCATGCTCATGTCACCCACAGGTGGCAAAAAGAAGCCCTTGAAAAAGCCCAAGAAGGAGGATGAGGAAGACAAGATTTTCAAGTAGAAACAAAAAGAGAAGCAGAAGAAATTTGAGTAACTAAGAGCCAAGGCCATGAGCAAGGACCCCCAGATCACAAATAGAATTAAGAAATCTGGCAAAAAGTACATTGTTCCTTGTGATGGTAACCTTCTTCTATTCCTATTTAAACATACCGATTCTCTGCCATTAACATCTTTTACCACCTACAGGTAGAATCAAGTGTTGTTATTGAGCCTGTTGTACATTTTAATAAACTTTTGTTTAAAAAAAAAAACCGTAAAGTAGCTATTGTCTGTAGTTCTCATTCAGCTACTCCTACCTCAGCTGTGAATTTAAAGAAATTCAATATGGAATCTTGCCTGTGCCTACTGTTCTGTCTCTGTTGTACTCTGACTTCTGCATCACCTTGAAATAAACCAATTCATTTAAAGGCAGAGGGAAAGGCATGTATTTGTGTGTATTTGTGTGTGTGTGTGTGTGTGTGTGTGTGTGTAGAGAGAGAGAGAGAGGCAGAGAGACAGAGAGACAGAGATATTTAAAGGCCAGCAAATGGTTCAAAAGGTAAAGGCATTTGCCATAGACCCTGAACACCTGAGTTCAAGTTTCAGAACCCACATAATGGAGAGAAGGGGTTCCTGCTAATTATCTTCTGATTGCACATATGGCGTAGCATAATCATATTCATCCACACATACACTAAATCTCTTTAGTGCACTTAATAAACAAATAATACCATTGTAGCCACCTCATATACAATAGCTCATGTTTTCATAAGGAAAAGTTTTCAAAACCATTGTTTATCATAGTTCTATTCCTTTAATAGTTACAAAAATTGTATGTGTGCGTGTGTTCTCACAGGTGTGCATGTATGAGCATGTATGTTTGTGTAAGTGTGAACATACATTTGACATAACACATGTGTAGATGTCAAGAGGGCAACCTCCAGTGCTTGACAATGTCTCTTTGTTGTATGCCACTGTACATGCTCAGCTAGCCAGTCCTTACCTTCACCTCCCATCTTCCCATAAGAACCCTGAGATGCATATATGCAGTACTGAGCCCAGCTTCAGGTGGGTTTGGGGGATGTGACCCAGGTCCTAATGCCTGTGCAGCATGCACAACTGTCCACTAAGACATATCCTTAGCCTGGCCTTTTCCAAATTTGACCTTAGTCAATTATAGCAGATGTTGGTATGAATGTAAATTAGGTAAAGGTGAATCAAATAAATTGATGGGTCTTAGCATGGAAATTCCAATTCAGTAAATTCACATTCTACCTTTATTTACTTTGCATTGCCAGAGATGGAACCTCATGCATGAGCCTCATCCAAGCTAAGCATACATTCTGCTGCCATGAGCTACTTCTCCAACACCAAATTATGCTTTTTAACACACATTCCAGAGATTCCAATTAGCCAAATCAGCAACGAATATCCAAGAATTCTTAGGAAAAAAAGTACCCAAATAAGACATAAGAAATTAAAATCCAAAGACAAAGACTACTTTCCAATTTCCACTAACCTTGAATCCAGATTAAAAGAGAATGGGAACCTGTTTTAATCTACTCTCTAAATATAGCAACCTTTGCTCCAACTTATCAGAAGAACCATTTGCCTCACCACAGCCATGTTGTAGAATAACAGACACAAAGAATTTCAGATTTAATACTCTAACATTCTTAGCTTAATAAATCTACTAAAAGTAAATCCTAAAATAAGAATATAATTGTGATGAGTACATGACAGCACTTCTACCCAACTGTTAGGCAAAATTTGGGCCAGAGAAGGGGACTTGGGGCAAGGAGGTTACTGAGGGAAAAAGTCTCTGATCTAATGAGAAACATAAGCAGAAAACAAGATTCTTTTTTTTTTTTTTAAAGTGGAAATGAATGTTTGCCTGTAAAAATGTCTGTGTACTAAATGTATACCTAAGTATGCCTGTTGCCCATGGAGGTCAGAAGAGGGCATCAGATCCCTTGGAAATGGAGTTATGGATAGCTGCAAGCCAACATGTGGGTGCTGGGAACTGAACACAAGTCCTCTGCTATAAACCACTGAACCATCTATCTTTCCAGCATCCAGAAAACAAGACTCTTGAATGAGATTTCTACAATGGATATTAACAATAGGTTCTTAAGACAGTTCCCAATCAGGAGACCATCACAGACAAAATCATAATGGTAAGGATCATCTACTTACAAGCTGCCTCTCCTTGGAAGGCTCAATTCCTTCTGAAAAACAAAACACATAAACAAGTTAAGACAAGAAAAAAAAAAAGCACCCATATGAATCCTGTGAACCGCCTAAATGGCCTAAGAAATGTTTAGCATTGTCTTAATAATAGCACACTTTCTATGCGGTGATCTCTTCCTTTGCCTCTAAAATTTGATGAAAGTTGGGCATGATGGTGCAAGCCTTTAACCCCAGCATTCAGAAGGCAGAGACATGCAGATCTCTATATACTTATTTGTAAAACCAAGCCAGCCTGATCTATATATACTTATTTGTAAAACAGCCAGGGACATACAAGGTTCTGAGCATTCACTTGTCCATACCCATTTCAGAAATATTCCTCTATTACCAATATTCAGCCATGTTTTACATTCAGAAGAGATTTTACTGTTATGCTAAAATGACAATATAAAACACAGAAATGTGAACTTATGGATTTCAAAGGCTATTTCATATGAATTGCTGAGACTTAAAATGTGTTCATTAAATAATCGAATTGTCAAAACCCATCTTTATTAGATAAAACACCCCAACTCTTTCTCCTCTTCCTCCTCCTCCTTCTTTTTTTTTTTTTTTTTTTTTTTTTTTGAGACAGGGTTTCTCTGTGTAGTCCTGGCTGTCCTGGAACTCATTCTGTAGACCAAGCTGGCCTCAAACTCCCAGAGATCCACCTGCCTCTGCCTCCCGAGTGCTGGGATTAAAAGCGTGCACAACTGCCTGGTGTTTCTTCAATTTAATCACTCATTTCATATGCATTTTATTACTCAAAAATGTTATAATTATTGATTTTTTTGTCTTAATTACTATCAATTACCATTTTTCTTTGGTTTATGTAATTTTCATATTAATTGCTTTTAAAAAAGCTTTTGCAAAAAGTTTACATAAAAGGCACAAAAACTATAAAAAATAAATAAGATATTAATAAAACAAATGGTCAGTATGACCTCTTTATTCTTCCCTCCTAAAAGGAAGATATCCCAGATGGTTACACTATGTTTCCCACTAGATGTAACCACCTTCCCAGGTTAGATTCTAGTAACTCTTTGTGCTGCCAGCCTTTAATTAGTAATGAATTACAAAGGATTCATATCACTAGCAGCAAGGATATAAAACAAATATGGAGGCAGAGTATGCTTTAAAATATTTTAGTCAGACATTATAATACAGAAAACACAAAACAAAAGATGATTACAAAGACTAGAGAGATTGTTCGGTAAAGTACTTAGCATGCAAGCATGAGAGCTTAAATTAGTCCTCCAGAGCCAATATAAAAAGCTAGATGCTTAATAATTTCAGTGCTACAGGGGCAGAGATAGACAGATCTTTGGGGCTTGCTGGTCAGCCAGCTTCATCAAATAGGGCAGCCCCAGGTCCCAGTGAGAGAACCTATCTCAAAAAACAAGGTGGATCATTCTGAGAAATGATACTCTCTGGCCTCCATGTTGATGCACACCCTTATTCACATATGAAACCATATACGTCTAACTTAAACATATAAAGTAATAACTATGTGTCTGTAATACATAAAAAGACACCTACATTAACTATTAAGGATAGTTCTAGTTAAGGTTTTATATACACCCTTACAGTAAGAACTGGGACCCCTGTAACTTGCTTTCAGTGTTTTAAGTCCCAGTTTTTTACCAGTCCCCTTTTTAAAAATTCTCCCTAAAACTCAAGTTTTTTCAATGGAGTGTAACTGGGTATATAAACCACACTCTAGGTCAGGCCCCATGCCCAGGAGTAGTTGGTCAACACAAAACAGACTCCAAGGTTTTTTGTGTGCTTTTTGTATTATTTTGTCTGCTGTGGGATGTTCTGTATGCTGTGAATGTGTTGCTCTGATTGGTTGATAAATAAAAAGCTAATTGGCCAGTAGCCAGACAGAAAGTATAGGCGGGATAAACAGACAATGAGAATTCTGGGAAAAGGAAGGCTGAGTCGGGAGATGCCAGCCCACAGTCCAGGGAGCAGCATGTAATGGCACACAGGTAGAGCCATGGAAAACATGGCGACATATAGATTAAAAGAAATGGGCTGAGTTTAAATGTAAGAGCTAGCCAATGGAAAGCCTGAGCTAATGGCCAAACAGTCTTAATTAATATAAGCTTCTGAGTGATTATTTTATAAGTGGCTGTGGGGTCTGTGGGGCTGGACAGGACCTGGGAAAACTTCAGCTACATTTGTCTAATTGTTTTTTGTTTTGATTCTCCAGTTTGTTTTTGGTTTTTGAGAGAGAAAATGAGAACATGAGGTTGGATGGGTAGAGAAGTGGGGAGAATCTAGGAAGAACTAGGAAAAGGGAAAGAATATGATTAAAATATATCACATAAAATGTTTAAATAAAAAAAATTAAACTGTTAAAAAAAAAAAAAGAATTCCTCCCTATTCCCCTGCTAGTCCAAGAATTGAACCTAGAATCTTATACATGCTGGTAAGTAATATACCATGGAGCTATATATATTCCCGATTCTTTTTTTACTTTGTATTTCACAGCAGGGTCTTATTATGTTGTCTTATTATGCTAGCCCTGAACCCACTCTGTGACACAGGCAGGCTTCATATTTGCAATCCTCTGCCTCAAGTCTCCAGAACAGCCAGATTACAGACCTGAGTTGAGTCATCAAGAATAACTAAAACTATACTTCGTTTGTTATTTTTATTTGTCTTCTCATTATTATCTAATGTATTATATTATCTAATATTATCATTATTATCTAATAAGATAACTAATATAACTAATAACTATATAACATATAGTCTCACCTATAAATATACCAATATGTATTTATCCAATTCTCAAATACAAATTTATTTCTTTCATTCTTTTTCTACTTCATCAAAACTATACTTCTATATAAACATACTTTTTCGGTTTTTTTCAAGACAAGATTTCTCTGTGTAGCTCTGGCTGTCCTGGAACTCACTTTGTAGAACAAGCTGGCCTCAAACTCACAGAGCTCCTCCTGCTTCCGCCTCCTGAGTGCTAAGATTAAAGGTGTGCACCACCACTGACCAGCACACATTTTTATACTTATTTCCTAGGATACATCTACAAAATATTTCTTGTACTATGTAGAGTAAAGCAGACTTATAATCCCAGCACTGGAAATGTACAGGCAAGAGGATTAGAGTTCAAAGTCATCCTCAGATACACAGTAAATCTGAGGTCAACCTGGGCTATATCAGATCCTATCTAAAAAAAGAAAAAAAAGTTCCTGAAAAATATTATTTCAGAAATATTATCAGACATTCCAAACTTTTCCAAAGAACCATTGGACCAATAACCCTCTACTTCCAAAGATTTGCACATTTTTTCATTCCCAGATTTAGCTCTAATCTTAAACACTTATAATTGCTTGTATAATTATCAAGGCTAAAATGTCCAATGTTCTTTTTAATCAAACTTCATTCTACCTATAAGTCTCTCCCCCCCCCCATTTCAGATAATGGTAGTTCCATGAACTAACAAAAGAAAACAAACATAAAGAATTGTTCTATAATATTGGTATGGGAAATAATTTTTGAGATAATATCCCTATGATGGTCTGAAACTCATGGCCTCCACTGATCCTCCTACCTCAGCTTCTTAAGCTGTTGGGACTAAAGGTGCATCCCTAGATAAGAGAGTATTTGGATGAGATACAACAGAAAATTATACTTTGCTTTACTACTGGAAAGTTCTATCAACAACCTAATGCTAGTTTTTACAATGGCTCTCTGCAGGCAGGAGTTAGCTTTTCAAGATAACCCCCTGCCACTTACTATCAACAACTGCCATGGACCAAAGTTAAGTTTTAATGAGTTCTACATGACTCCTAGTACATCTCATCCAATAAACTTTAATCAAATGCCCTGCTTTGCACTGTTTCATATCCTTCCCTGCTATGGGAAACCAGCTATATCAGGAAAGCTACAGGTTTTTGCAAACACTATTAATTGTGTTAGGAAAAACTGCAGTCTTTTTACAAACCTCAATTAGCTAAAACCTTGTTAATAGAAATTGTAAATCTTAAAATGCATATGTCTCTAAGTTTGAACTTCAAAATTGTAAAACTTCTTTTGTCCATGCCTAATGCTTACTTCTTACTAAAAAGGGGCTTGAAACATGCCCCCATTGCCACAGTATCAGAAGCCTGAACTCTGACTATGGTCCCAGTTAACTGGAAGCTTCTTCCCCACCCCCCCTCCTCTCTCTCTCTCTGAATAAAGTTTGCTTCTGGTTTAAAAAACTTTGGTGGTCTGTACCTCATTATTTGCACCACCCCTCCCCTGACCCAACATCCCCATTACCTCAAACTCTCTGCATTCTTATAAACTTTCAATTAGTGTGCCAAACATCTATTCCTCTTGAAGAAAAAAAAAATTCCCGTAATTACTACATACCCCTTTCCAATTACTACTTCATCAAATAAAATGTTAGTCTCTAAAAACTATTGCTGTACCCTAAACTCTAATATATATTGCTAGAATAGTCTCTACAATTGCATTAATCATTGTAGGTCCTTCAAACTCATGCATTTGCAAATTACTTCCTGTTGAAGATGATACTTCCCAAAGAAACAAAACAAAGAAAATATTTTCTGATTACAGTGAAAAAACAAAAGTCCATGAACTATATTCTGAAGTTAGAGAGAAGACTACACACCGGGTGGCGGTGTGCACGCCTTTAATCCCAGCACTCGGGAGGCAGAGCCAGGCGATCTCTGTGAGTTCGAGGCCAGCCTGGGCTACAGAGCAAGATCCAGAACAGGCTCTAAAACTACATGAAGAAACCCTGTCTTGAAAAATCAAAAACAAAACAAAAGGTGACAACACATACTAAATCCTAGAAATCACTTGCTCCCTTTCATTTACCATAAAGCAAACTTCTGATGGTATTACACATATTCAGTGATGCCATGTGGGAATCACTGCCTATGTATGTATTACTCTGTATTCAAAATAACTAAACTCATAAAATATTTTCAAAGAAAAGACAAATGCCAAGTGTCCAAAGGCAATAACCACTACCCCCACAAGTAAATATGCAAGCAAGAGTCACAAAGTTGGTGCTTGCCCTTCATGTCCACAGTCACCAGTTAGGGGAAGGGTTGATTTGTAGTTTGGCTTAAGTATGATTTGAGTTTTTCCCCCAGTGCCAGAGATTGAAACCAGGGCCCCACTGCCCTACCGAACTACAGTCCAGCTCAGGTCTATATATTAAGCCGTTTCAGACTGAGGTAGTTCCCTCCCTGAACTTCCCACACACTTTCTAAGGAATTCACAGAGTACAATCTTGTGTGTGTTTGTCACAGTGACCAAATACCTAAAAAACAAAAAACAAACAAAAAAAAAACTTAAGGAAGGAAAGATTTACTTTGTTCATGGTTTCAGAGACTTCAGTGTCTTAAAGTAGAAAGAGAGACAAACGCCTGTGTTAGTGGGCTTTCTTCTTCCTTACTTAGTCCATCTAGGCTCCCAGGGGAGAAATTGGAATCACCCATACTCAAGGTAGACCACCCTTCCCTTTAATGAATCCTTTCTTGAAATAATACTCCCACCACCCTATCACATATCCCCCTTAAAGGTATGCTTTACTAATCTCCTAGATCAGTGGTCTCATCCTGTAGGTCTTGGAGGTCAAATGACCCTTTCACAGAGGTCACATATCGGGAATTTTACATTGAAGGGCTCTATCTATCTAGCAAGCCCGAAAATGGCAAACATGGTGTCAAGTGGTTTTGCATTATACCCTTCTCCCCCATGCTAAAAACAGACTACATTCTTAAAGCTAGACACCAAGGTCTACTTCCTTATTTGGCCACTTCCTCCTCCTAAGGCCAACCATGAAGGTCCAGCTATCAAAGCACTTAGGTCCAGCAATCAAAAGCCCCTTTTGGCTACCCTAATTAACACACCCAATCAAAACAAGCCAACCCATCCTAACATGGGTTTTCCCCTTTCCCTTTATAAACTGCCATTTGCCTATGGGTCATGTCGTCTCCTCTCTATCCAGTGGCAGTCCTTTGTTCCTCTGGGGCAAATATACCTTCCCCCCTCCCCTGTTCCTTTCACCTTCTCCCTCTTCTATCTCCTGTCTTTGTCTCTAACTCCCTGTCCTTTGTCCCTCTGGGGCAAATAAATCTCCTTTGTGCTGAGAACTTGGTCTTGGTGTGTCCTGTGCTGACTCCAGTCATACAAGTCGTAACAGTAGTTATGAAGTAGCAATGAAAATAATTTTATAGTTGGGTCACTACAACATGAGAAACTGTATGAAAGGGTCACAGCCTTGGTAAGGGAGAGAACCACTGTCCTAGCTACTTCTTAATCCAATCCAGATTAACCATCATAGTATACATTTTCCACTATTCATTCACCTTCCTTTGCACAAAGCCCTGAATCTCATCCACAGTACAGCATAAACTGGGTATGGTGCTGCAAGCCTATAATCCCGGCACTCAGAGAAAGTAGAGACAGAAGGATGAGAAGTACAAGGTCATCCTCAGCTACATAGTGAGTTCTGGACCAGCCTGGGCTAGAGACTCTATTTTAAAAAACAAATAAATACAAAATTAAGAAAACACAATAAATGTGTGAAGCATCAGAGCAAAAAAAAAAAAAAAAATAGAGGCTTAAGAGGACTACATTGAAAATCTTTTCTTTAAATTTCCAAAGGTATCTAACTTTTAAACCCAGTACTTGAGAGGCACAGACAAGTGGATTTCTGAGTTCTAGGCCATCATGGTCTATATATCAAGTTCTAGGCCAGCCGGGGCTGCAAAGCAAGACCTGTCTCAACAAAACAAAAACAAATGTCCATTAAAAATCAACAAGGCGTGGTGGTGGTGGTGGTGGTGGTGGTGGTGGTGGTGGTGGTGGTGGTGCACGCCTTTTATCCCAACACTCAGGAGACTGTGAGTTTGAGGCCAGCATGGTCTACAGAGCCAGATCCAGGACAAGCACCAAAACTACACAAAGAAACCCTGTCTTGGAAAAAAAAAAAAAATCAACAAAAGATAGCTCACACACATTCAAGTTGTATTCTGACTTACACAGAAGAACACAGGTGACCAAGGGAATATATAGGACTTCGGAGTTCGGATGTGATTTTTGCTGCCACACCAGCATGATCTTTGAGATTTTTAAGTAAAAGAACTCCATGTATAAAATACCTGGTACCTGGAAGAATGTGTTTTTAAAATAGAACAGAATCCATGTAGCAGAGGAATTCTAACTATTCAGGACTGATCTGATTATTCTTGTCTGCAAAGACGCTAGACTTACGTCAGTGAGATTTAAAAATGACATATTTAGGTCTTAACTGCATGCTGATGACTGGGGGGTTAATACGTACAGAAGGAAAACTCAAAAGAATGAATCTGAGAAAAGGGAAATACAAACAAACAGAAATGAGTGCCACGCAACACTGACTAGGGATTATATGTGTGGCAGAGCAAAAAAGTAGGTTCACCATAAAGAAAAAAAAAAATCCCTTAACCTTTGAAGTCATCTAACTTACTAACTTGATAAAAATATTTTAGAATACAAAAGACTGTTATGGATAAAGCTTTACAAAAATTCTCTTTCTCTTTTTAAAAATCAAATGCCCTATGGGAAAGATAACCAAACTACAATCCCTAGACCCAGAGATGTTAGGTAAAGAGGAAAGGGGTAATGTAGAGATCTCCCTAGGAGTGGGAATAGATTTTACAGGTGGACTGGGGGCAGGTAGGGAAGGAAGCATGGGAATCAGGTTTGGGGGGTGGAGTGCAGAGATGGAATTGGGAGGGGGAACATTTGGGAAAAACCTAGTATAGTAGAAATTTCCTGGAATCTATGAAGGTGATCATAAAGAAGACTCCTAGTAATGGGGGATATGGAGTCTCAACTGGTCACCTCTTGTAGCCACATAAGGCTTCCAGTGGTAGGACAAGATTACAATCGAGTTGTTGTCCAAACGATCCAGGATTTACATGAAGACTAAATGTTCTCTCCACAAACAGACAGCAGAGCCCCACTGCTGAGGATAACACCCACACAACTCATTGAACATGGAGAAGTAGAGCTAGCAGCTACATGGAGCCCTCACCCATACATTCTAGTCTCTTTAGTGTAGGAGGGTACTTTGAAGGGTACCTACAAGAAAAGTGTGGACACCAAACCAGCAACAAAACCTTTGACCTACAATCCGTCCTGCCTATAAAATATACTAGGGCAGTGTTGGCACAGAACTTGTGGGAGCGGCCAACCAGTATCTGATCTGACCTAAGGCCCACTCCACAAGAAGGAACTCATACCCGATACTGCTTGGGTAACCAAGAACCAAAGACTAGAGACTAGACAGCCCAGAGACCTAGGTTAAAAACCAAACACTACTAGCCTTGAAGAAGGAGAAGAAGAAGAGGAGGAGGAGGAGGAGGAGGAGGAGGAGGAGGAGGAGGAGGAAACACACACAGAATAAAATAATCCCCAATGATATTCTGCTATACTCATAGATCAGGATCCAGTCATCAGAGAGGTTTTCTCCATCAGCAGATGGGAACAGATGCAGAGATCCACAGCCAGACATGTAGAGAAAGAGTCTAAATGGGAAGTCTCCATCAAATCCCTCCCCTCTGAGCTCAGGGAATCCCACAGAAGAGGTGCAGAAAGACTATAAAGAACCAGGGGATGGAAGACACCAAGAGCACAAACAAGGCCCTTTGAATCAACTAAGCACAGCACACAGGCAGGCGCTCACAGAGACTGAAGCAGCAAGCCCAGGTCCTCTGAGTATGTATTATAGCTATTAGCTTAGGTTTTTTTGTTTGTTTGTTTGGTTTTTTTTTTTTTTTTTTTTTTGGTTTTTTGAGACAGGGTTTCTCTGTGTAGCTTTGCCCCTTTTCCTGGATCTCGCTCTGTAGACCAGGCTGGCCTCGAACTCACAAAGATCCACCTGCCTCTGCCTACCAAGTGCTGGGATTAAAGGCATGCGCCACCACCGCCCGGCTAGCTTAGTATTTTTAATGGAACTCCTCACTGTGAGAACAAGTGGGTCCCTGACTCTTACATCTACTATTGGAACTTTTTTCCTCCTGTTGCATTGTGTCCAATTTTGATATGATAGTTTTTCTTTCATATTATTATTGTATTTTATCATGTTTGGTTGTTATCTCTCTCTTTTTTTTTTTTTTTTTTTTTTTTTGGTTTTTCGAGACAGGGTTTCTCTGTGTAGCTTTGCGCCTTTCCTGGAACTCACTTGGTAGCCCAGGCTGGCCTCGAACTCACAGAGATCCACCTGGCTCTGCCTCCCGAGTGCTGGGATTAAAGGCGTGCGCCACCACTGCCCGGCTGGTTGTTATCTCTTAAAAGCCTGTTCTTTTCTAATGAGAGACAGAAAGGGAGTGGATCTGGAGGGGGGGGGGAATGGGAGAAATAGAGGGAGGGAAAACTATAATCAGGATATATTATGAGAGAAAAGAATCTATTTCCTTTTTTTAGAAAAGCATCTATTTTCAATAAAAGAAAAATATTCTTTTAAAAAATAGAAAGCTTGACATTTCTGTGCCTCTTGATTTTGTTTTTTAAGGACTGAAAACTGAATCACCCTTTATATGATGATCATAACTTATTAATGGACATAATATCTAAATAAAAATCCCAAGTAAATTTTTGCAGTAATAATACTTCCCAATATGCCTTAAGTATTAAGTATTTCTGAACAATGGCACTTTAAAAATTCTGATTTCTGAGCAGCATGGTCAGAAAAGGAGAAAAGAGGAGACACAAAATTAGATTTTACCTAAGGCTAATAATTTTACCTACACAATCAATACTCTAAATTTAGAACCTGACGCTAGAATCTCTATGTAATAAAGACTTTATGGGCAAATACCTGATGTGGAAATGATAGTGCTGAGAGTTGACAGAAAAACGTGTTTGTTTATGGTGACTAGTGAGTTGACCTTTCAAAGCTCAAATAAAATTATTTCTAACAAAGTGAACTGGGAAACTAGGCACTATAAAAGTGCCTTCCTCAATTCACAAAGAATGCCAATGTCAAATGTCTCTCAATATAGTTGTTTCAAAAGCAGAAAAAGAGGATGAAAGTCAAGTTTTACCGTAAGACCTACATCTGAGTTGCTTTTCATGCAAAACAGTTAATCCCTATACCAGATGTGGACTCCTCTAGAAAAGCTGCTCACATACAATCTCCAGGCATCTTTTTACCAGTAAATGTATGGATATGCATTGTATGACTTTTCATCCTCTTCTTTTTGCAGCACAGAGAATTTCGGCCCAAGAATAAGGCCATCACAGAGCAATAAAGCTAAGCTATTATTCTTCCAACTTGTGTCTTCTTTCACATAAACCATTAAATTAATCATTACATAAACCAGTGTATTCTAGTATTTGTTATCACTATTTTGTAGCAAAATTATAGTAGTGTAGTTTCTTTTACTTCACTTTTTTAAAATTTCTTTTACTTTCAAAACAGCTGATCTGATATAGGCTACCTTCACTCAAACTTGACCTGGTTTTTTTTGTTGCTGTTTTTTAATTCTCAAATATTTTTATATTCTTAATTATGTTTATCTTTTTGTGGGTATGTGCCCATGAGCGCAGACCCCAAGGAGGCCAGTGGCATCAATCAGAACCCCCTGAGTTACAGGTGGTTGTGAGCCATCTGATAAGGGTGTTAGAAACTGAGCTTAGAGCCTCTCCAAGAGCAGACAACATCGTTAACTGTTGAGCCACCTCTCTAGTCTCTAGGCTTTGTTGTGGGTTTTTTGTTTGTTTGGTTTTGTTTTGTTGATACAGGGTCTCACTAAGTAGCTCTAGCTGTTCTGGAACTAACTATGTAGACAAGGCTAGCCTCAACTCAAAGATGTGCCTGCCTCTGCCTCCGAAGTGCTGGAATTAAAGGTGTGCACTGATATGCTCAGCTTTTGTTTGCTTTTTTATTAAACAGTCTTCTTTAGAGCTATTGAAGTTTTCTCCCAGAAGTTGGGAATCAGTTGTTTGCTGTGGGATGGTCTGTATGTCAAATGTGTTGCTGATTGGTCAATAAACAAATCACTGATTGGCCAGTGGCCAGGCAGGAAGTATAGGCGGGACTAACAGAGAGAATTGAGAGAACAGGAAGCTGGGTGGGGGAGACACTGCCAGCCGCCACCATGACAAGCTGCATGTGAAGATCCCGGTAAGCCATGTGGCAAGGTATAGATTAATGGAAATGGATTAATTTAAGCTGTAAGAACAGTTAGCAAGAAGCCTGCCACGGCCATACAGTTTGTAACCAATATAAGTCTCTGTGCTTATTTGGTTGGGTCTGAGTGGCTGTGGGACTGGCGGGTGAGAGAGATTTGCCCAGACTGTGGGCCAGGCAGGAAAATTCTAGCTACAGTTGTTTCACTTTATTGTTTTGAGACTGTCTCCCTCATGTAGCCTTAGATGGCCTCAAACTAACAGAAATACCTAGTGCAAGGATCAAAGGTTTGTGTGCCAACACAGTATCAGGCCATTCTCATCAACTCTACAAATTAGAATCTTTACAATACTGCTATTTTTACCATTATATACAATACATCTTTACTTCTATGTCTCTCAAAACATTTCATAGTATTCTTATAATAGGCATATTTCTTTGTAAAAGTTAATTTTTTATATTGGGGGAATTCTATTGTTAGTAATGGTGACATATTTTCTATGTATTTTCTAGTGGGCTACTGCTAGTATATTAGAATATTATTTTTTGATCTTACGTCTGGTAACTTTCCTCAGCTGTTTATTTTGAGACTAGTCTCATATAATTCAGGCCTGCCTCAAATTCACTGCATAGCTGAGGCTGGCCATAAACTCTTGCTCTTCCTGCCTCAGTCTCCCCAGTGTTGGCATTACAGACTTGTGCCATCATGCCTGTCATAAACTTCCCATTTTCTTTCTGAGAAAGGATCTCATATATCCCAGACTGATCTCAAAGTCATTATACAGCTAAGACACCTTGGACATCTGGCGTCACTTTCTGATTATAGGCACAAGAAGTCATTTCTAGTTTATATGTACTAAGATCCAACCCAAGGCCACATCCATGCCTCGAAGGTACTCTAGCAACTGAGCTGTATATACTTAGCAACGACCTAATAACTTTTAGTTAACTCCTTTGGCATTTCTAGCAAACAGCTACTTCATGACATCTATTAGAACTTTTTTCTTTTTACTCAGTATTTATGCAGTTCTATTTTTCTCTTATTATACTGTATAGAACTTTTTAAACTTAGTAAGAATGGTAAGAACAGATATTCTTTCCTTCATTGTTGTGTTTATTCATGCATTCAGCAAATGTAGCTTTGCACCTGGACTATTCTCATCACTGGCTACATAAAATGGCAAACTAACTAGACAAGGTCCCTTCTCTAGGGAAATATTATGTTGCTTCCTCTAAGAAACCTGGTAAAGAAAGTTGCTAGGATGAAAGCAGCTTGTACCTTGGATGATTTTTTTCTGGAAAACATTTAGGTAGTCTAACTTATACAAAATAATATAAGTAAGTACTTACTTAACTAGGTACACAATTACCTTCAGTATGCTCAGGCACACAAACCTAAAACTTGCTGTGAAAGTATTATTATTTTGAATAACTGAACAATCTAAACTACTGCTTTTCAAACAGTATTTCTATTTCAAAGTGTGTCAGTAAAGTCTTTTAGAAAATAAACCTTGAGGTAAATTTAAAACAAACAAACAAAAGAGCCCGGCAGTCATGGAGCATGCCTTTAATTGGGGTTAAAGCATTCCGGTGGCAGAGGCAGGTAGATCTCGGTGAGTCTGAGGCCAGGCCGATCTACAGAGCTAGCTAATTCCAGGACAGGCTCCAAAGCTAAACAGAAAAACCCTTTGGGGGTGGGGGAGAATATACAGCTATTAAAAGGAAGCAAAACAAAACTCCCTCCAGCTATGTAATATGACAGTTTGGTACTCTTACTAGACAAAAATAGTTTCAAAAGAAAGAGCTTCAACTTAACAGAGAAATAAAGGACCTAACAGATGTTATGACTCAAATGGACTTAGATATCTACAGAACATTCTACCCTAACACAAAAGAATATACCTTCTTCCCAGCACCCCATGGAACCTTCTCAAAAATTGACCACATGCTTGGTCACAAAGCAAATCTCAACAGATACAAAAACATTGGAATAACCTCCTGCATCTTATCAAACCACCATGCCTTAAAGTTAGATTTCAACAACAACAAAAACTATAGAAAGCCTACAATCTCATGGAAACTGAGTAATGCCCACCTGAAGCACCAATGGGTCAAGGAAGAAATAAAGAAATTAAAGATTTCCTAGAATTCAATGAAAATGAAAGCACAACATACCCAAACTTATGGAACACTATGAAAGCAGAGCTAAGAGGAAAATTCATAGCACTAAATGCACACATAAAGAAGTTGGAGAAATCTCATACCAATGACTTAACAGCACAACTGAAAGCTCTAGAACAAAAAGAAACAAACTCACCCAGGAGAAATAGATGCCAGGAAATAATCAAATTGAGGGTGGAAATCAATGAAATAGAAATAAAGAGAACAATACAAAGAATCAAAGAAACAAAACGTTGATTTTTTGAAAAAAATCAACAAGACAGACAAACCCCTATCCAAATTAACCAAAAGGCAAAGAGAGAGCATCCAAATTAACAAAATCAGAAATGAAAAGGGAGACGTAACAACAGACAATGAGAAAATCAGAGAATCATCAGGTCATACTTCAAAAACCTATACTCCTCAAAATTGGAAAATCTGAAAGAAATGAACAATTTTCTGGATAGATACCACATACCAAAGTTAAATCAAGACCAGATAAACGATTTAAATAGACCAATAAACCCTAAAGAAATAGAAACAGTCATTAAAAGTCTCCCAATCAAAAAAAGCCCAGGACCAGATGGTTTCAGTGCAGAATTCTAGAGAGCTAATTCCAATACTCTTCAAATTGTTCCACACAATAGAAACAGAAGGGACATTACCAAACTCTTTTTATGAGGCTACAATTATCCTGATACCCAAACCACACAAAGATGTAACAAAGAAAGAGTATTACAGACCAATCTCCCTCATGAACATTGATGCAAAAATATTCTACAAAATATTGGCAAACTGAATCCAAGAACACATCAAAAAAATTATCCACCATGACCAAGTAGGTTTCATCCCAGGAATGCAAGGATGGTTCAACATAGGAAAATCTGTCAATGTAATATACCATATAAACAAACTGAAAGAAAAAAAACACATGACCATCTCATTAGATGCTAAAAAAGCCTTTGACAAAATCCAACACCCCTTCATGATAAAGGTCTTGGAGAGAACAGGAATACAAGGAACATTCCTAAACATAATAAAGGCAATTTATAGCAAGCCAACAGCCACCATCAAATTAAAAGGAGAGAAACTCAAAGTGATTCCACTAAAGTCAGGAACAAGACAAGGCTGTCCATTCTCTCCATATTTATTCATTATAGTACTTGAAGTTCTAGCTAGAGTAATAAGACAACAAAAGGAGATTAAAGGGATACAAATTAGAAAGGAAGAAGTCAAACTTTCACTATTTGCAGATGATATGATAGTATACATAAGTGACCCCCAAAATTCTACCAGGCAACTCCTACAGCTGATAAACTCCTTCATTAAGTGGCAGGATACAAGATCAACTCAAAAAAATCAGTGGCCCTCCTATATACAAATGATAAAAGGGCTGAGAAAGAAGTCAGAGAAACATCACCCTTTACAATAGCCACAAATAATATAAAATACCTTGGGATAACACTAACTAAACAAGCAAAGGATCTATTTGATAAGAACTTTAAATCTCTAAAGAAAGAAATTGAAGAAGCTATCAGAAAATGGAAGGATCTCCCATGCTCATGGATAGGTAGGATTAACATAGTAAAAATGGCAATTTTACCAAAAGCAATCTAGAAATTCAATGCAGTCCCCATCAAAATCCCAACACAATTCTTCACAGACTTGGAAAGAAAAATACTCAACTTCATATGGAAAAACAAAAGACCCAGGATAGCTAAAAGAATCTTGTACAATAAAGCAACCTCTGGAGGCATCACCATCCCTGTCCTCAAGCTCCACTATAGAGCTATAGTAATAAAAACAGCTTGGTACTGGCATAAAAACCAACATACAGACCAATGAAATCGAATTGAAGACCCTGACATTAATCCACACACATACGAACACCTAATTTTTGACAAAGAAGCCAAAACTATAAAATGGAATAAAGAAAGTATCTTCAACAAATGGTGCTGGCATAACTGGATGTGAACATGTAAAAGATTGCAGATAGATCCATACCTGTCACCATGTACAAAACTCAAATCCAAGTAGATCAAAGACCTCATAAATAATATAAATCCAACATAAATCCAGTTACACTGAACTTTATAGAAGAGAAAGTAGGAAGTACTCTTGAACGCACTGGCACAGGAGATCACTTCCTAAATATAACACCAACAGCACATACACTGAGAGCAACAATTAATAAATGGGACCTCTTGAAACTGAGAAGCTTTTGTAGGGCAAAAGACATGGTCAATAAGACAAAAAGACAGCTTACAGAATGGGAGATCTTCACCAACCCCACATCTGACAGAGGACTGATCTCCAAAGTATATAAAGAACTCAAGAAACTAGACATCAAAATACTGAACAATCCAATTTAAAAATGGGCTATAGAACTAAACAGAGAATTCTCAAAAGAAGACTCTCAAATGGCTGAAAGACATTTAAGGAAATGCTCAACATCTTTAGTCATCAGAGAAATGCAAATCAAAACAACTCTGAGATTTTACACCTGTCAGAATGGCAATGAACAAAAACACTAATGACAGTCTATGTTGGAGAGGATGTGGAGCAAAGGGAACACTCCTCCATTGTTGGTGGGAGTGCAAATTTGTACAACCACTGTGGAAATCAGTACGGTGGTTTTTCAGAAAATTGGGAATTGATCTACCTCAAGACCCAGCCATACCATTCTTGGGCATATACCCAAGGAATGCTCAATCATACCACAAAGATACATGCTCAACTATGTTCATAGCAGCATTATTTGTAATAGCCAGAACATGGAAACAACCTAGATGCCCTTCAACTGAAGAATGGATTAAGGAAATGTGGTACATATACATAATGGAGTACTACTCAGCAGAGAAAAACAATGACAGCATGAAATTTGCAGGCAAATGGATGGAACTAGAAAATATCATCCTGAGTGAGGTAACCCAAACCCAGAAGGACAAACATGGTATGTACTCACTCGTAAGTGGATACTAGATATAAAGCAAAGAACAATCAGACTGCAACTCACAGAACCAGGGAGACTACCTAGCAGGGGAGATCCTAGGATGACTGTGGCTTATAATAAGTTTTGGTTTTACCCAATCACAGGGCAAGCTTTAGTGAAACATTTCACTACTAGGATAAGAAGTAAGAAAGATAAGGATAAGCTGATGAAAGAAAATGCTGGCCATATTTTTAGAAGGGGAGGCTAAAATCTTTTTAGACTATGGATTAGCCTATAGAAAAATGTCTGCCATAAATCAAACAGTGAAGGGGAAGATGAATTGGAATCTCACCTACACAACTTAAGTAAAACATAGCTCTCTGAACAGATGAAGATAGGTTTCTTCTGTATCCCAGAATCTAATCAATATCTATATGTATAATTTAGCTATCATTTGGCTTAAAAGGGCCTATTGGGAAATGTTATCATTTATACTATTTTCTACAGAGAAACTATTTTACTGTTTAAAATAACCCTGGACTTTTAAATTATAACCTGTTTTTATGTTCAAAAAAAAAAAAAAAAAAAAAAAGACCTGAGGCTGGATTACATGGGAGCCTGCAGAAAAGCTTCCAGAAGGACACACCTTCTGGAACGGGTACTGGCTGTTGCCTCTGGGGTCGGAGGAGGAGAATGCAGAGGAGGAAGGCTTACTTTTCTGTTTGAATGTTTATATTATATATTGTAATGTGCATAAAAAGTGGGGGGGGGGGCTTCAATAAACAAAGTAGCCGATCCTGGAGAATGCCTTAGTCAGTAGAGGGAAAAAAAAGAGGCTTGATTTAACTAACATAAAACAGGCAAAACAAACAAAAAAAAAACCTAAAATCCCACCACAGGAATAGGATACCATTTGTAAATTCCAGCAACTAAAGAGAAATACATATATATTAGGAAATACAATTAAGCATGCTTATGGAACCAATCATTTTTAATTAGCAGTTATACTTTCATATACACCACTACTTATGAGGGGGTCTTCTGAATACTTCTTAAACGTATTTCAGAATTTCTCTGATACATCAACTGACAACTCAGTAATCAACTGTTGCAGGAGACAATGGAACCCACAGGGGTTTGTGGTGGCTTTTGAGGCTGGAGAGATGGCACAGTGGTTAAGAGCATTTACTGCTCCCTCAGAGGACTGGAGTTTGGATCCTGGCACTTCATCTGGTGGCTCACAAATGCCTATAACTGTAGCAGTAATCTTTTGTTTGTTTGTTTGTTTGTTTGTTTGTTTTTCGAGACAGGGTTTCTCTGTGTAGCTTTGCGCCTTTCCTGGATCTCGCTCTGTAGACCAGGCTGACCTAGAACTCACAAAGATCCACCTGCCTCTGCCTCCCAAGTGCTGGGATTAAAGGCGTGCGCCACCACCGCCCGGCCCGTAGCAGTAATCTTAAAAGGTCTTATTAATTAAAACAAATCTGAAGCCAAGCATTGGGGTGAATGCTGGAAGATCAGAGAAGCAGAACAAGCCACAGCCACCTCATCTCGCCATTTTCCTCAGCTGATTCTGTTTCCTCAGACTGGAAGCCTCTCAGTCCTCATCCAGAATGAATCTCAGCTGAACTGTGCTGCTCAAAGCCTAAAAGCTTAACCAGCCAAATGCTTCTAGTTTCTGGTCCTCACGCCTTATATACCTTTCTGCTATCTGCCCTCACTTTCTTGGATTAAAGGCTCACTTTCTGGGATTAAAGGCATGAGTCACCATGCCTGGTTGTATTCAATGTGGCCTTGAACTCACAGAGATCCAGAGGGATTTCTGCCTCTAGAATGCTAGGATAAAAAGCGTGTGCTACCACTGCCTATCCTCTATGTTTAATATTGTGGCTGTTCTCTTCTCTGACCCCAGATAAGTTTATTAGTGTGCACAATATTTTGGGGGAACACAATACCACCACATATAACTCTAGTTCTGAAGGGATCTGATGACTTCCCCCACTACACAATGTCACACAATGTCACACACACGCACACACAGAATGAAAAGTATAATCATAACATAACTACAAATACCATTTGTTTCAACTTAAGTTTTAAGTTTACTAATCCTATCCTACACACATTCTTTCTGAACACACTAAAGAAATCAAAATAAAATTAATTCACAGGAATTAAGAGGACCCAATGTGCTTTTTGGGGTGTGCAGGGATAGTTTTACAAATAAGCCAAACTAAAGATTGTTTTTCACAACTAGACCACCTCAAGTTGGAATCGTCATTGTGTCATTTCTCAAAAACATCCAGTGAGGAGCTAGCCAGTAAGAGTAGGACAAGATGATCTGATTTACAGTGTATGATAAACATCACCAAATTTGAAAGAATTTGACAAGTTATTTTAATGCTAAAGGTATTCATTAAAATTCAATTTAAAGTTGCCTATCAGTCTTTGCATTTCCTTTCATTCTTAAATACCTTATTTGCCTTTTCATGTACCAAATATTTAGAAACTGAGGAAGACGGAGGATGGATGAACAGATGGATAAATGGACAAACATAGATATACACAGGCAGACATAAATGGATGACATATATGCAAAGCAAAGATTTAGAAAAGTGTTTAATATTTTATACAAAATCAAATGTTACACACACACACATATGACTTCATCATGGGGTAGGGACAAGCATGATGGTCAGAAACAGATTGTTTACATATCTAATGCTCAAAATTAGGTTTGTATCCTACATAGGTTTGATTTAATTGATCCACTCATTTAATTCAATGCAAGTAAATCCAAGCAGCATTTTTCTGTCAAAGTAACACTCCTGTAATCCCAGCTATTCAAGAGACTTGAGAAAGAAGGATCACTGGAGCTCAGGAGTTGGGAGACCAACCTGAGCTAACACAGCAGGACCTCATTTCAAAACAAAACAAAACAAACAAAACAGAGTAACAAAAAAAAAAATTCTCTACTCTTAAGTATATATGACAGAATAAAGAACTGAATGACACTCCCCTCCCCCCATGCACTGAATAAAATTGCAGCAATCGAATACATCTTCAAAATGTGCTAATAGTATTTTTTAAAAAGGCTTTCTTTGACTCACCTGCAACCCTCTCCTTCTCAGAATACTGGAATCATCCATAGCAAAGATCAGACAAAAAAAAAAAAAAAAAAAAAAAAAAAAAAAAAAGCCACTCCCCAGACACCAACTACTAGCGCCTACTTACTGCTGAATACAGAGGTGTAGTCCATTCAGCATAGCAGCCTATGCCCAATAACCCACCGCACTGCTAACCCAGCCAGCATCAGGACACAATTATCACCTAATATAAAACATACAGAAAGCTCTCACTAGACACAAAGCAAAAACAGAGAAAATATTTGATATTTGCTTTTCTTTTCCATACATAGCTTCCTTTGTCTGAAATTATCTTAAATGCCAAGGAAAGAACAAAGATCCTAGGAAAAGAAATTCCAATCTTTGCTACCCAGACTTCATTGCTTATTAAAAAGGTTTGGCAAACAAAACAAGAGTCTCCACCTACAGCTACTAAGCTTATAAAATCGGTGTCACGTTTTCCTTTCCAAAAATAAAACCGCTCCACATCCATTTCTTAAGGTAAACAATTCTTCAGGGGAAAAAAAAAAAAAAAACATTATTCTGCTGCCTGTTTTCAGGCTCAAACTCATACAAAACCAGTTATTGTTTTAGCTAAGTCGGCAAAATTCCTTTCATCCTTTGTACAGACAAAGCAAATGTCAGATTCTTTCGATACTGTCACAGGCTCTTTTGTTTCTTTATCGCTAGATACGCAGATCTTCTTTTGGACAGTTCCAAAGCCTTTCTCTCCCCCAGAAGCCTGGATCATTGCTAAGGTTGGTCTCATTGCTCTTTTATGTCCTTGTGAGGAGAAAGTACACGTGTTGTGAGTTCTGAGCACGGATGAATTCATTCATCTATTCATCACTGACCGTGCTGCCACAGGAAACGCTCCCCATTCCTCCAGATGTCTAAAAGGACACAGCAAGCAAAAGCTTAGCTTTACCCAAGCTATAAATAGCTCAGAATTCTTTCTTTGGTCACTGCCCACCATACTTAAAGTAGGACTTCAGCCAAGTTTAAGGATGTCTATTCCTTAATTCATGGATCAAAACACACTGTTTTAAAATATCAAGGGCAAAAAAAAATTAGCTCTTATGATAGGATTCTGTCACTTAAATATTTGTAAGTGTTTAAGATTTCTAACATTGTAGGAATTGTTAAAATCCTAGTAAACACTGGAAAATTGAAGTTGGTGATTTTTCTAATAAATCACAGGGAAATTTGTGAAAGTAGGACTACATAATCAAGACAATATATTATCTCCTAATTTATAACCATTGTTCTTCAAACTGTAATACACATTACAAAAATTAACTCACAAAGGATTCCAGGAATTAACCCAAATTTTCTGTTTTGACAGAGAAAGACATGTACAGAACATCTAACTCAGCCTTTCATATTCTCTAAGGAGTAAAAACAGCAACAGCTATAGGGCAGATTCAGTCTGTCCCCTCGAGGAGGAAAATTCTCTCCTATAGCTGTAACAGCTGCAGTCAAGCCTGAGGCTTAAAGCAAGTTCTAGTTAAAAGATCTTTTTCTGGTCCTCTTATAAACCAACTCTAGCAACAAGAGTTAGCCTCACTGCTGAAAGTAGCACAGAAAATAAAATGCACCTCTCTTTCGTTCATCAGAAAAATTTAAATTCTTTAACACAACCAGTGCAGAAATCCAATCTCCTTCTTCCATCTCCTGCTTTAAACAACTAGATTAGATCTATGGGGAAAACAAACAAGACCTGAGCAAACAGCTGATTTGCATAAGGTATGCAACATGGTATATTACTATCTGCAAAGCCACAGACTTTTAAAGCCATAGAATCTATCAAAATAGCTTTACTAGCCAAAACTTATATGAGCAAAAATCAAGAAGGAATAATATCTAATTTATTCAAATCCAATTTGTAAAATTTTTGTTTGTTTGTTTTTTTGAGACAGGGTTTCTCTGTGTAGCTTTGGTGCCTGTCCTGGATCTCACCCTGTAGACCAGGCTGGCCTCGAACTCATAGAGATCCGCCTGCCTCTGCCTCCCAAGTGCTGGGATTAAAGGTGTGGGCCATTCTGATAAACTGTTCAGATCAAAGATTCCAAACTCCTGTTCATTTACTAAGGAATCATTTATTATCCTAACTCCTGAGATAGAGATGGAAAAGATTATAATGACCAATTACTAACAAACTTCTGAGTATTTTAGAGAAAAGCTCAAATCCACAGTGAAGCCAAAGAGAAATAAGTAATGACCTAACACAAATTCTGTATCAGGTACAAAACATAGTGTACATGGGTTAAGAGGAGTCAGTACGCTGAGAAAGCGGCAAAAAGATTTCCAGTCATCTGGTTACTGAAATTAATGTTCTAGAAGTAAGTACCAGTGCTTGCTGATAACAGGACTTCATACCTAAAGCGTGTGCAGGATTGAAAACCTTTCAACTGGGCATGGTGGCACAAACTTTTAATCCCAGCCCTCAGAAGGCAGAGGCAGGTCGAACTCTGTGAGTTTGAGAATAGCAAGTCTAAGAGAGTTACAAGCAAACCAGGACTACATAGTGAAACCCTGTTTTTGTTTAAAAATAAATAAATAAGTAAAATAAAAGCAACTTAGACTCAGCACTATCTAAAAACACACTAAATAACGGCTCCTTTCCTTGGTATTTAGAGTCCCCATAATCTACAAAAGAGAGGATTTTATCTCTATCCCTTACTGTAACTTAGTCTTCCAATCAGAAAGAATAATACATTGTTTCTGAACATATTCCCCCTCAAATACTTGTGGATTAAGCAGGAATACAACTACTTACCTTATAAGGTTAGAAAGGGTCATTGAAATGATAAATATCAATTTTAAAAGAAGTTCTTTCTTGAGATTTATCTTCTATTTATGTATGTGTGTGCCTGTGTGAGTTATGTGCACCTTTGTGCAGGGGCGCACAGGAGCCAGAGGTGTCAAATACCCTGTAATTAGAGTTAGAGGAGTTTGAGAGCTGCCATATGGGTACTGGAAACCAAACCCAGGTCTTCAGAAGGAACAGTTAAGCAATTTTAACCAATGAGCCATCTCTCCAGGTCCCTTTTTAAAAAAACATTTGTTTATTTGAGGGGGAGGGATATGCACGCAGTTGCCTGAATAGGTTATCTCTGCTACCATGTAGGTTCCAAGGATTAATCTCAGATCATTGTTAGGCTTGACAGTAAGTACTTCTACTTACTGAGCCATCCCACTGATGCTTCTTAAACTCTGCCCCAAATTTCTTCTTACAACTTGGATTCTTTACAACCTAACATTTTATTAAAGTTTATTTTTTTAAAACTTTGCAGCCTTCAAATAAATATTCAGTATTAAGCTGGGGGTGGTGGTGGTGATGGTGGTGGTGGTGGTGGTGGTGCATGCCTTTAATCCCAGCACTCAGGAGGCAGAGGCAGGTGGATCTCTGTGAGTTCAAGGCCAGCCTGGGCTACAGAGTGAGTTCTTCGACAGCCAGGGTTACACAAAGAAAGCCTGTCTCGAAAATTTAAAAAAAGAAAGGAAGAAAGGAAGGAAGGAGAAAACACAATAACAATGATTACTAGTGAAAAACACTGAAATCTAACATTTATCAAGATTTTATAGAATACAGCACTCATCAAAGTGGTATCTCCTTACAACAGAAAGAGTCCATTACAGAAACCAGAACTGATCAAAATGCAGAGAGCAAGTGACTATATGGTGTCCAGCTCCAACTAATATATCTACAATATAACTCCTACATCTAAAGATCAGGAATCATTGCTGAAGAGCAGGTAAAAAGACTGTGAGAGTCAGAGAAACAACAAGTTTGCTATGACATTTCATCTCCTAGAAATGTCAGAGAAGCTAAGCCTATGAAGTATTAACATTTCTGCCTAAACAAGGATGACATCAATAGGCATTCTAACATAAAACGGAGAAATCACATGAGGTCTCACCCACAGACATAGAACTACAGACAACTAAGGAATGCTGAGAGTAGGGGAAAGAGCTCCCAAATTGGTTATCCAATACCAAGTGTCAGCCCTGAAATCATGTAACAAGTAACATTACACAGACTGAGCTGGTTGTATTCATGTATTTGGGAATACACACACACACACACACACACACACACACACACACACACACACGGAGCGGGGAGGTCAAAGAAATAGAGGCCATAAATTTGAGAGAGCAAGGGAACGTGAGAAGGCATGGAGGGAAGAAGGGAAGGGGGAAATTATGTAATTACACTTCAATCTCAAAACATAAAACAAACTTAAAGAACTAACAATCTGCTCCCCTGTATGATTTTAACAGGTCTTGGTAAGACAGAGATAAAAGTGTTGCCAGAAAAATTTACAAGATATACTGACCAAAAAATATGAAGAAAAAGATTATCATAATGTGTAAAGAATAAGTTACTCAGCTATGAAGTCTATACTTAGAGGGAAGTAAAGACTAAAGGTCAGGAACAAAGGAGAAGAATCTACAGAGGTGCTCAGGAGTCTGGGAAGTAATCTATTTTAGAATAATTAAATGAGAAAAACTAATGGTGGTGGTGCACATTTGTAATCCCACGAACTCAGGAGATGGAGGAGGCAAAAAGACCAGAAGTTCAAGACTATTCTCAGCCCAGCCACACAAGATATATTTTAAACATACAGAAGCAAAATTAACTAAGCCACATGCAATGAACCAAGAATTAATTTTTCAATTAAGCACAAATTCAGAGAAAGAAAAGCAATAAAACAACAACAAAAAAAAAAACAGAAAATAAGGGGTGGCTGCTTGGAAGACCCAGGGTGACCAACTTGGCTGCCAACTGGGCCCAGATGCAGTGCTGAGTCTGTCCATCACAACATCTATCCCACCTACAAGCTGCTGGAGTGCATGGAGGAGCAAGTAATTGCCAAAATGAAAACTTGAAGCATGTGACCACAAGAGACCCCTGGAGGCTCCAAGGGGAGAGGAGTAGAAAGAGGCTGTACTGGTAGTAGTGGAGTCTGCAAGAGACTGCAGTGTCTCTGGAACAACCAGAAAAGGGCAGGTCCTATGGGAAGATGTGAATATATGAGACTCGGTAATTTTTTTTCTTTTTTTTTTTTTTTTGGTTTTGGGGGAGATCACAAGGGTGGGGTGCATCTAGGAGGACTGGAAGTGAATGTGATCAGGGTGCATTATGTGAAATTTCCAAATAATCAATAAAAATATTATGTTAAATAAAAAAAGCACATAATATTTGTAAAATATAAATAAAATGTTTGTACACCTGCACATGCAAGCAGAGGCTCTCATTTATTCAACTTGGGTTACAATACTTCTTGTCAGGAAATGTTTTCCCAAGGCTTCTTACAAAAAGAACCGTTTAGACATTTAAATATTTGTTCAACAAACATTAATTAGAAGTTTTCTGTGTACTAGGTCCTACATAATCTAACTATCTCCCTCAAGACACTCAGCCTCAGAAGAGAAAAAACATAATGATTTCAGGACTCGAGAGATGGCTCAGCTGGGTTTGATTTCTAGCACCCATATGGCAGCTCACAACAACTCCAGGTCCTAGGTGATCTGATGCCTTCTTTAACTTCAGCAAGTACCAGAAACACAAATGATACACAGACATGCATGCAAGCAAAACATATACACACACACACACACACACACACACACACACACACACACGTTTTTAAAAAATCAATTATCTACTGGGTATGGTGGCACACACCTTTATTCCCAGCACACCCAGGAGGCAGAGGCAGGAAGAGCTCTGTGAGTTGGAGGCCAGCCTGGTCTACATAGTGAGTTCCAGGACATCCATGTATGTCTGTGTACCACATGTATGCCTGGTGCTCAGAGAGGCCCAGAAAAGGGTTAAGACCCCCTGTAACTGGAGTTACAGATGGTTGTGAGCCTCCACTGAAAGAGCAGCCAGTGCTCTTAACTGCTGAGCTATTTCTCCAGCCCTCTCCCTTAGTTTTTATCCCAATTCTTGATTTAAAAAAAAAAAAAAAGTTCATACTCCCTTGAAATTTCCTAAATGATATATTGTTTTTTTGTTTTAATGAGGAGACTCCTACTGAAACTCTGAATGAAAATTAATTACAATGAAGACTATGCCATGATCAGAAACTGAGAACTTTGTACCTCACTCCCCATGCTACAGATTGTGCTAATAATCAATCATGCTTTCATGAATGAAGCTTTCATAAAAATCACTGAACTACAAGATTCAGACAGCTTTTAAGGGCTAAATATATGGCAGTGCCTGGAGGCTGATGTGTCCAAAAAAAGGCATGAAAAAAATCCCATGTTCATTCCTGTTAAGAGGCTCGTCAAGGGACCAGCCACCTCAAGAATCCAATCAGTGGAAATATAGACATGGTGAAGCAAGAAGAGTTTAAGTTTAGCTAGACTTAAAAAGCAGCTATCTATAGAAGCTTGCCCATTAGGACAGGATCTTCATGATTCTAAAGGGGAGGACAAGAGCAGGGAGCCAGAAAGTATGTACATGCACAGCAATCTCAGAATGCTATGATTCTGAGTGCATTTCTGGTTTCAGTGTTCTGCTGGGATCCTCCTGGACAAGAGAAACAACCATTTCTATTCTGAGTAGGAGAGGACTGCCTACAGGAAGCTATAGAAGAGAAATAACTAAGAAAACAGGTTAACGGAACAAAATAAAGTTAGAAGGGATAAAAAATGTGCACTCCTCCTTTAAATCCCCAATTTTAAGGGTATTTCTGTTACATTCCCAGATACCTCACTCTCTTTATCCAGCTATTCACCTCTATCCACTGTTACATCCTTTATAATAAATAGGTAAACACAGAGTTCTCTGAGCCATCCTAGCCAATTATTGAACACAAAGAGGGAGTCAGGAGAACCACAGCCAGTGAGTCAGAAACACAGATTAAATAACCTGGCAGCTCTCAGCCAATAAAGCTATGCTTACAACCAAAAATAACCTGAAGCTTGAGATTTGCTTTTAAAATAAGGGAAGTATTAGATTAAGCCTTGACTTGTGGGACCAAAGGCTAACTCCAGGTACTGTACGTACAGAGGTTAAGTTGAACTGTAGGACACTCAGCTGGTTTCTGCTGGGGAATTCTTGGTATGTAGGGAAAATACCCTACAAATAAGGTATCAGAAATGTTCGGTTGTGGTGAATATGAAAATGATAGCATTAATAGGCATTTTTCTTTCTGATCTATAAGTTTCATGCAGTTTTTACATTTACAAAAAATAAGTTTCCTATATATAAAAAAGCTCATCCTAAAATTTATATGGGAAGGGAACTAGAATACTAAAAACTTTAAAACAGAAGAAAAGAAATAAAGAACTACTCAATCTAATACTGTCTTACAATATTACTCAGTAATGAAGGCAGTAAGGCAGCAGCAGGACAGTCCGTTATGTTATCAGAACAGAACAAGGAGAATCCAGAAATAAACCACCACATATATAATAAACTGACTTTACAAACATACAAAAGGTATTCTCTGCAGTAACAACTTCTCAATTATATTACAAGTACACATCCATAGACTAACTAAATAAAATAATGACTACCCCCTGGGCTGTATGCAAATTACTCCAAATTGGAGTAAAGGTTTAGATGTAAACTATAAATCTACACATTTTTTTTTTTCAGAGCTGAGGACTGAACCCAGGGCCTTGCACTTGCTAGGCAAGCACTCTACCACTGAGCTAAATCCCCAACCCACAATTTTTTTAAAAACAAAGGAGAGCTGGGCAGTGGTGATACCCTTTAATCCCAGCACTCAGGAGGTAAAGGCAGGCTGATCTTTTGAGTTCGAGGCTAGCCTGGTCTACAGAGCAAGTTCTAGGACAGCCAGGGCTACACAGAGAAAAGCTGTCTCAAAAAACCAAAAATCAAAACAAAACAAAAACGTAGGAGAGGTGCTGGAAAGAGAACTGACTGCTGGAAGATGACCTCTAACCTCCGCATACAACCTATGACTCGTACACACTTGAGGATATGTAAGGTCTCTCTCTCTCTCTAACACACACACACACACACACACACACGCACACGCACACCAAAACTAAAAAAATGAAATAAAATAGGAGAATAGGAGAAAATCTTAAAGACCTAGAGATAAGTGAAAAGTTCTTAGATGACACCAAGAGCAAAATCTAGGCCAGCCTGATAGCTCATACCTCTACTCAAGCATTCAGGAAGCTAAGGAATAAAGCTGCAAGCCAGCCTGAACGGAATAACAAGAGCCTGTCTCAAAAAAATAAAACTACAAATGCAATCCATCAACATGCTAGCAGATAAAGAAATAGTGGCCCAACTACACAATAGAATACTGAAAAGTAAAACAAAAGATTACAACAATTTGCATGGGTGGGTTTTCTGTTTTGGTTTTGAGGCAGGGTCTCACTATGTAGACCAGGATGACGTTGAACTCACAAAGATCTGTCTGCCTCCCACAAAGTGCTGGGATTATGGGCACGTGCCACTACTCCTGGCCCAAAATGAGTTTTGAGGTAGACATTAGAATATAAATCTAGGGGGGACTGGAGAGAAGGTTCAGTAGTTAAGAGCACTGACTGCCCTTTCAGAGGATCTGGGTTCAATTCCCAGCAATAACATGGCAGCTCACAACTGTCTGTAGTCCTAATTCCAGGGCATCTGGCACCTTCATAGATACACATGCAGGCAAAACACCAATGAACATAAAATAAAAATAAACAAATCTAAAAAAAAAAAGAAAGGAAGAAAAAAGGAAAGGAAAGAAAAAAGAAATCTAGGGTCTCAAAATGGTAGGTACCTGCCCTACCATTGAGCCTTATCTCCAGTCCACTTCAAACAACGTTAATGGTACTCAAAAGAACTCTGCTTAGGTAAAAATCATCTTCAAAAGATTATTCAGTACAGAGCTCCACTTATATAATAGTCTCATGGAGAACAAAATCAGATTAGATTTTGTTGTAAGGGGATAAGTACAGGACAAGTACAGAGGTGTTACATTAAGGACATTCCTCTGTAATGATGAACCAGTTGTATTGACTATTGGTGGTCAGTAAACAAACATACTCAGGAGATGAATCCACACCTGTGTCACGGTTAGAACGAGCATGTCCCCCATTAGCATTTATTTGAACACTTGGTCCCAGTTGGTGGCACTGTTTAGGGAGGTTTAGGAAGTGCAGCCTTGTTAACAGAAGTGTGTCAATGAAGGAGGGTTTGAGAGTTTAAGAACTCCCACCATTTCTAGTTTACTCTCCTCTGCTGTCATTGCTGTGTGTGGTTCAGGCTGTCTTGGCATTATGGACTCTAACCTGGAACCATAAACCAAAATAAACTCTGACCACAGCAATAGAAAAGTAACTAATACTATGAAAATATACAAAAACAAGCCTATGCAAAAATCAAGTAAGAAGTAAGATCAGCAATCAAAACTATTGTAGTATAAACCTGGCAAGGAGTACTTGAGAGGTGAAAGAGGGAAGTTCAGAAATTCAAGGTCATCCTTGGCTTCATAGCAAGTTCAAGACTACATGAAACCTTGTCTCAAAAAATATATACATACTAACAGAGCCAGTGAGATTGTTCAGCAGGAACAGGTATTTTCATCTTTGAAAGATTGAAAACCGGAGTTCACTCCTTGAAACCCATGTAAAAGTGGAAAAAAGAGAAGCAACTCCACAAAGTTGGCCTGTGACCTCCCCAAGTTACTATAGCATACATGAACACAAATGAACACACAAATACACACACTGAGGCTGTCTTAGCAAGTTAAGGCACTTGCTGCCAACCTGAATTTGATCCCCAGAGTCCATGTCATGTAAGAAAAGAACTAACTCCTATAAGTTGTCCTTTCACCACCACACAAACATAGTGGCATGCACACATCCACATATACGAATGAATAAATACATACATACATACATACATATATACATAAATGAATGAATACAATGAAAAGTTTAAATGTGTATGCATATATATCAGTGTGTGTGTGTGTGTGTGTGTGTGTGTGTGTGTGTGTGTTATTTAATGTTTATTGACTGGTTTTGACATTGTACTGCTTGCTAAGTGACATCACTGGAAAAAGTGGGGTCACCGGATTCTCTATATTCTATTTTTTTAAGATTTGTTTTATTTTTATTTCTTGTGTAAATGTGTATCTGTGTGTATGTTATGTGTGCAGGTGCCAGGAAGGCCAGAAGAGGGTGTTAGATACCCTGAAGCTAGAGCTGCAGGCAATGTAGTCACCTAATATGAGCACTGGGAACTGACTGTAAGAGCAAGTGCTCTTAACCACTGAGCCATCTCTCTCTAGTCCCTCAATATTCTATTTTTCCTTTTAGACTACAATTATTTCAAAATAAAATGTTAAGTAAGCAAATGTAAATTCATATTTCATTCACTGTCTTCCTAGAAATACAGTTTACTTTATCCTCAAAATGCTCATACATTAAAAGACCATTTCTTGTTTGAGTTTTGAGCCTCTTGAAAAAAAATTCATTAATTCTGTTGCCAGGAGCAATCTTAGTCCCTTGGCTCAAGTAGTTCATTTCCAATGAGGCTGAAAACTAAGAGAAGTCAACTGAAAAAATTAAAAAATAAAAGTGTGATGGAATTACAATAAAAAAAAATTCTGCCATTAAAAAAAAAAAATCTGAGCCAGGCAGTGGTAACACATGCCTTTAATCCCAGCACTCAGGAGGCAGAGACAGGTGGATCTCTGTGAATTGGAGACTAGCCAGGTCTACACAGAGAGTTCCATGACAGCCAGGGCTGTTACACAGAGAAAGCCCTGTCTCAAAAAAACCAAAATGTACATTAAGCCAGCAGGATGGCTTAGCAGGTTAAGGTGTTTATTGTACAAGCCTGGCTAGCAACCTGAATTTCACCCCTAGAATCTGTGTAAAGATGGAAGGAGAGAACTAACTCCACAAAGTTGTTGTCCTCTCACCTTCACACACACACACACACACACACACACACACACACACACACAGTGCATGATGCACATACAAATACGCAATAGTCAGAAATCTCATCAAGTTATAAGCAATCACAGATGAAAAATCAGTTAATCATATTCTTATGTTTTTCATGAAACAGAAATCCGATAAGAGATACATGAGACATATCAAAAATTATGAAACGTTACTGAGAGAAGTTAAATATTTAAATAACTGTAGATATCAATCATGTTAATGGACTGATAAATGTCCATTTTCCCCTAATTAGCCTGTTGGTTTAATGAAATACCTATCCATTCCCAGCAGCCATACAACCTCATTCCCTTCCATCCTGTTAGGGTTTTCATCTGAAATGTTCCTCTCAGGCTTATTTTACTTAGTAGGACTGGACTGCCAGAAAGAGGTCACTAGAGGTAGGCTTTCTAAGGTTCACAGAAAAACCCAATCTCGAAAAACCAAAAATAAATAAATAAATAAAAATAAAAAATATAAACAAGGGGCTGGAGAGATAGCTCAGAGTCAAAATGGCTTAAAGTCAATATGACAGCTAAAAATGACAAGAATGTAAAGAAACCAAAATTCTTCAAATGATTAAATATAGTTACCATATAAACAGTAATTCCATGCCTATACGTATAGGTATACACAGACACACACAGACAGACACAAATACACATGCAAATAAAAACACATGCTCGCATAAAAATCTATACATCAACTTCACAGCAACATTATTCATATGCCAAAGGTGGAAGCAGGCCAAATATCTAGCAAATGATAAACAAAATGATATATCTATACAAAAGAATATTATTTAGAAATAAAAATTAAATACTGACACATCCAATATGAATGACCCTTAAAAGACATTTGAGAGCTGAAGAGATGGCTCAGAGGTGACCCTTAAAAGACATATGAGAGCTGAAGAGATGGCTCAGAGGTTAAGAGCACTAGCAGCTCTTCCAGAGGTCCTGAGTTCAATTCCCAGCAACCACATGGTGGCATACAACCATCTATAATGAGATCTGGTGCCCTCTTCTGGTGTGTAGTAATATATGCAGGCAGAACATTGTTTACATAATAAATAAATGCAGAAGAGGCATTTGACAATATCCAACATCCCTTCATGATAAAGGTCTTGGAGCGATCAAGAATACAGGGAACATACCTAAACATAATAAGGCAATTTACAGCAAGCCAACAGCCAACATCAAATTAAATGGAGAGAAACTCAAAGCAATTCCACTAAAATCAGGAACGAGGCAAGGCTGTCCGCTCTCCCCATACTTATTCAATATAGTACTTGAAGTTCTAGCCAGAGCAATAAGACAACATAAGGAGATTAAGGGGATACAAATTGGAAGGAAGAAGTCAAGCTTTCCCTATTTGCAGATGATATGATAGTATACTTGAGCGACACCAAAGATTCCACCAAGGAACTGATACAGCTTATAAACACCTTCAGCAACATAGCAGGATACAAGATCAACTCAAAAAAATCAGTAGCCCTCCTATATACAATGGACAAAGAAGCTGGGAAGGAAATCAGAGATACATCACCCTTTACAATAGCCACAAATGACATAAAATACCTTGGGGTAACACTAACTAAGCAAGTGAAGGACCTATATGACAAGAACTTTAAGTCCCTGAAAAAAGAAATTGAAGAAGATCTCAGAAAATGGAAAGATCTCCCATGCTCATGGATAGGCAGGACTAACATAGTAAAAATGGCAATCTTACCAAAAGCAATCTACAGATTCAATGCAATCCTCATCAAAATACCAACACAATTCTTCACAGACCTGGAAAGAATAATATTCAACTTCATATGGAAAAACAAAAAACCCAGGATAGCCAAAAGAATCCTGTACAATAACACAACCTCTGGAGGCATCACGATCCCTGACTTCAAGCTCTACTATAGAGCTACAGTAATAAAAACAGCTTGGTACTGGCATAAAAACCGACATGCGGACCAATGGAATCAAATTGAAGACCCTGACATTAATCCGCACACCTATGAACATATAATTTTTGACAAAGAAGCCAAAAGTGTATAATGGAAAAAAGAAAGCATCTTCAACAAATGGTGCTGGCATAACTGGATATCAACATGTAGAAGGCTGCAAATAGATCCATATCTATCACCGTGCACAAAACTTAAGTCCAAGTGGATCAAGGACCTCAACATAAATCTAGCTACTCTGAACCTGCTAGAAGAGAAAGTAGGAAGTAGTCTTGAACGCATTGGCATAGGAGATCACTTCCTAAATATAACACCAGTAGCAAAGACACTGAGAAAAACAATCAATCAATGGGACCTCTTGAAACTGAGAAGCTTTTGTAGAGCAAAGGATACGGTCAACAAGGCAAAGCGACAGCCTACAGAATGGGAAAAGATCTTCACCAACCCCACATCTGACAGAGGACTGATATCCAGAATATATAAGGAACTCAAGAAATTAGACATCAAAATGCCCAACAGTCCAATTAAGAAATGGGCTATAGAACTAAACAGAGAATTCTCAACAAAGGAAACTCAAATGGCTGAAAGACATTTAAGGAATTGCTCAACATCTCTAATCATCAGGGAAATGCAAATCAAAACAACTCTGAGATACCACCTTACGCCTGTCAGAATGGCTAAGATCAAAAACACTGAAGACACCTTATGCTGGAGAGGAGTGGAGCTAGGGGAACTCTCCTCCACTGCTGGTGGGAATGCAAGCTTGTACAACCACTTTGGAAATCAATATGGCGCTTTTTTAGAAAATTGGGAATCCATCTCCCCCAAGATCCAGCTATACCACTCTTGGGCATATACCCAAGGAATGCTCAATCACACCACAAGAGCACTTGTTCAGCTATGTTCATATCAGCATTGTTTGTAATAGCCAGAACATGGAAACAACCTAGATGCCCTTCAACTGAAGAATGGATAAACAAAATATGGTACATATACACAATGGAATACTACTCAGCAGAGAAAAACAATGACATCATGAGGTTTGCAGACAAATGGATGGATCTAGAAAAAATCATCCTGAGTGAGGTAACCCAGACTCAGAAAGACAAACATGGTATGTACTCACTCATAGGAGGATACTAGATGTGGAACAAGGATGACTGGACTGCTACTCACATCACCAGGGAGGCTACCTAGGAAAACAGGACCCCAAGAAAGACACGGGGATCGCCCAGTGACAGAGAAATGGAAGAGATCTACATGAACATCCTGGACATGAGTGGGGGTAATGAAGGGCGAGGGTCGAGGGAAAGAGAGCTTGGGTGAACGGGAGATCCCAGCTGGATCAACAACAGAGAGGGAGAACAAGGAATAGGAGACCATGGTAAATGAAGACCACATGAGAATAGGAAGAAGCAAAGTGCTAGAGAGGCCCACAGAAATCCACAAAGATACCCCCACAACAGACTGCTGGCAATGGTCGACAGTCAGTCCGAACTGACCTACTCTGGTGATGGGATGGCCAAACACCCTAATTGTCGTGCTAGAAACCTCATCCAACTACTGAGGGATCTGGATGCAGAGATCCATGACTAGGCCCCAGGTGGATCTCTGGGAGTCCAATTAGCAAGAATGAGGAGGGTTTATATGAGCGAGAATTGTTGAGACCAAGGTTGGACAAAGCACAGGGACAAATAGCCAGACGAATGGAAACACATGAACTATGAACCAATGGCTGAGGGGTCACCAACTGGATCAGGCCCTCTGAGTGGGTGAGACAGTTGATTGGCTTGATCTGTTTGGGAGGCATCCAGGCAGTGGGACCGGGTCCTGTGCTCATTGCATGAGTTGGCTGGTTGAAACCTGGGGCCTATGCAGGATTGCTTGGCTCGGCCTGGGAGGAGGGGACTGGACCTACCTGGACTGAGTCTACCAGGTTGATCTCAGTCCGAGGGGGAGGCTTTGCCCTGGATGAGGTGGGAATGGGGGGTGGGCTGGGGAGAAGGGGGGGGGAGAACAAGGGAATCTGTGGCTGATATGTAGAACTGAATTGTATTGCAAAATAAAAATAAAAATTTAAAAATAAATAAATAAATCTAAATAAAAAAATTGAAGTAGAAAAAAAAAGTCAATCATAAAGGCCACATATCAACCCAGTGTTGGTGGCGCATACCTTTGATCCCAGCACTCAGGGGGCAGAGGCAGGAGTTTAAGGCCAATCTGATCTACAAGGGGAATTCTAGAACAGTCAGGGCTACATAAAGAAACCTTGTCTCCAAAAACCAAAACAAAAGTTACAATCATACTCAATTATTTTCCTGATAATAAGTAATCAGTACAAGTTACAAAGTAAGAGATCAGAATATATTTAATAAATTTCAATCTTTTTCACTTAGAGAAATTAACTAAAATCCTAAAAATGAAAATAGAACAAATATCAATATGATAAATGAGGATCAAGGATTCATTTCTAGAGCAACCCCAAAGCTTTACTGAATAAACACTTACCAAACCAGCAGTAAGGGAAGGTGCAGACTGTCCAAGGGATTGGTTTCTCATTCGAACCAGGTTTGACGCCTCTCCTACAGACTGCCAAGTTACCTGCCCCACACTGCTGTGTACACTGCTGGACAAAGGGAGCAGCTGCTTACCTTCAAACACAAGGCAGAAAACATTCATGTAATTTTATGTTGATAAATGAATGAAAAAATACAAATGCAATGATGTCAAGTGGACAAAAAAATATTGGCACAAACCAAGGGAGATTGCCTTATCTGTTAGAATCTGAAAGGGTGGGATAGTAAAGCAAGCTGAGCATATTCAGTTCTCAGTACTATTCAACCACCACACTAACCTCACACATTAACACTTAACCTAGCAGTCTTAAAAGAGTTTCTAAGTCCTTTACTACCCTACTCAAGTGCAATGAGTGGTGCAGAAATACTGTTCAATGAGCCAGGCAGTCATGGCACACACCTTCAATACCAGCACTCGGGAGGCAGAGGCAGGCAGATCTCTGTGAATTTGAGTCCAGCCTGTCTACAGAGTGAATTTCAGGACAGCCAGGGATACACAAAGAAGAAAAAAAAGCCTGAGCCTTTTGATTTCAGAAGGCCAACACTGAATCCATCCTGTTCTCACCAGATTTCATATGCTCAGTCTAGGTTTACCAACCACATTAATTGCACTGAAATATACATGAAAGTCAAGCCAGACATAGTAATGTGGAGACAAGAGTTCAAGTAGCAAGTAGCCAGCCAGTCAGTAAGGATAATATAACAACCTATCTTCAGTAGTAGGAGGGGCAAATAAATGAAAGTCACCCATGAAGACTAAGTGCCTAGAACTGCAATGTTTTTGCAGCTGGTTTACCAGCCCCATTTCCCCCTTTTCTTCACATCCTTCATATTGCTTCTAACCAAAATCAATGTGATTGTGCCATTTATTTCCTTTAAAAGACATATGATGACTTCCCCAATGTTTAAAGAATTAAGCCAAACTTTTTATTATTCTAAAAGGAACTCCAAAATTCAGATTATCTTTCTGGCCTCATCTCCTCTTTTTCACAATCTTCCCTCATTCAACTTCACTGTTATGCCCTGCATTTTCCATTGGCTTTATCCTGATTACTCAGTTCACTTGAATTCTCTTCCTGTACCTGGCAAAATCTTAGTTATTCAAAGTTTTCTTGTTTTTGTTGAAAATAAAATATGATGCAATTCATTTGGATAGCAACCTGGTAAAACCAAACAAAGAAAATTAAAGTTCAGAAGAAAAATAAAGATTCAGAATGACTACAGTCTGACTAGCATGATGACATATAACTGTAATCCCAATACTAAGATCTCTTTGAGTTCACTGCCAGCCTAGTCTACATAGTGAGTTCCAAGCTAGCCAGGGCTACGTAGAAATCCTGTCTCAAAAATAAATAAATTAAAATAAAATAAAAGGGGCTGGAGAGATGACTCAGTGATTAAGACTGCTTGCTGCTCTTCCAGAGAACCAGAATTTGGTTCCCTTCCTGGCAACCACTTAGCTGATTATGACCCTTTGTAACTCCAGTCCCAGAGGACCCAATGCCCCTCTTCTGGCCTCCTCTGGCACCAGGGATGCCCAGACATACATTCAGGCAAAATACTCACACACATAAAATAATAAAATAAATTCAAAAAAAAAGAATAAAAAACATATATTTCTTAAAGAGAAATTTAACCACTTAAATTTAAAAATAAACCTAAAAGGCCCAGGCATGGTAGCTCATACCTTTACTTTCAGCACTCAGAAGAGGAGGATCTACAAGTTCAAGACCAGCCTGGTCTAAAAAATTATAAGTGCATACTTGTGGAGAAGAGAAGACAACCTTGGGTGTCTTTTCTCAGGTACCATCCACCTGAATTTGTGTATGAGAGAGACAAAGTCTCTCAGCAGCCTGGAACTCACCAAGCAAGTGGGTTATGTGCTAGATAGTTCAGTAAACTCCACAACACTGGGATTCTAAGTGATGCCACCACACATGACTTAGCCAACTTCGTTAACCCACCAGCCCCTACAGTTTTCTTCTTTTTTAACGTTTTTTAAATTTATTTACGTTATGAGTGCTTTGCTTTGCATGCATGTGTGTGTATACACGACTGGTGGTGCCTACAGAAGTCAGAAGAGTGAGAGATTCCCTTGAATTGGAGTTACAGATAGCCATGAAGCAATATGTGGATGCTGGGAATCAAACAGGTTCTATTCAAGAGCAACAAGTGCTCTTAACCTCTGCACCATCTATCCTGTCCCAGTTTTATTCTGTTTTCCTTTATTTATTTGTTTGTTTTTTGTATTTTTATTTTTGGTTTTCCAACACAGTGTTTCTCCTTGTAGCCCTGGCTGTCCTGGAACTCACTCTGTAGACCAGGCTGGCGTCAAAATCTACCTGCTTCTGCCTCCCAAGTACTAGGATTAAAAACATGTACCACCACCATCCAGCTTGTTTTTCTTTCTAATTCTTAATTCAAAACTCTTATAGGGCTACTGAAATGGCTCAAGGGGTAAAGGCACTTGCAGCAAAGCCTGATAACCTCAGTGACCCTCAAGATTATCATGGTGGAAAACTAATTCCTAAAAATTGTCCTCTAATCTCCACGTACATCCCATGGCATACACCACACACATATACAAATCAGTAAGTTTTTTTTTTTTAAGTTCAACTTATCCATAGACAATCAGAAAATGATCCTGTTCTTAAAAGTTGAGCAGAGTGCTATGAAAAATAAGAGCAGAAGGATGAAATAAAAATGACAGCACAATAGTGAGACAATAAGGCCAAGGAGAATATCACTGAAAAGCAACTGAAAGAAAAAGAACTGGGAGCTGTTTACTATTGGAGAAGAAGTACAGCAGGACATTTTCTTCTCTACTTATCTTCTCTACTGGCCATACTCCTTTTTTTCAGTCTACTAATTGATTAAAATTATACTATATCGGGCTGGAGAGATGGGTGAGTGGTTGGGAGCGTGGCTGCTCTTCTAGTAGACCCGGGTTCAATTCCCAGCACCCACATGGCAGCTCACAACTGTCCCATTTCCAAGAGAAAAAAGACTACTGACATTTCTCTCTCCAGTTCAAAAAAAAAAAATTATACTATATCTTAACTGTTTTCGAACCAAGACTTCTTTTACAATTTTGTACCTTGGATTTTATAACTGTCTTTTCTTTGGAGGACACGGGAAGATAATTATAGGATTTTGCTGGGGTTATAGCTCAGTGGCAGAGCACTTGCCGAGCATATACAAGGCCCTGGATTTTTCCAGCACAGCTCTAGTGGTACAGGCAGGGGTGGAGGTGGTGAGTGGGGCAGTGGGAGTGAGAAGGATGTGAACCTACAAAGTTGTAAAAGGAGAAAAAACTGCAGTAGCCAAGAGTACTAGTTAGCCAACAGGTGTTCAGGTGGCTAACATTCAGAGAATCTGTAAAATAGCAGAAAGAAAACAACAGTATTCTATACAAGACTATCAAAGAAGAGGCTGTCAAGATGCCAAGGCAATTGACGTATCTTTAAATATTAACAACACAGTCCCACAATTATCCCCCATTCCCTTTTTGGTTCTGGAGACTGAACCCAGGGTCTATGCATGCTAAGCACACTGTCTACCACATACTAACATACCCATTTCCCCACATTCCATTAAAAAACCAAGTCTGGTATTTACCTGACAGAGAACTGGCCAAGCTTCCTCTCCGTAATTTACAGTCATCCTGACTAAGTTGTCGATGGAGTTTAGCTTTTCCAGTAGGTGAAAATATGTCAGGATTACTAAGCTTCCTGAAGAGCAGGGGACTAAGTCCAGTAACCATATCCTTCAATGAAAAAAAGGAATAAAACATGAATCTTTAGTATCTTTTCTAAAAAACTTTATATTAAACATATATGCAACATTCATTCTAATTAAAAAGTACCATTAGAGCTAAAGAGATGGCTCATCACTTGAGAACATTAGCTGCTCTTCCAGAAGACAGGGGTTTAATTCCCAGCATTCAAATGGCAGCTCACAACCAACTCTAACTCCAGTCCCAGAAGACCGAATATCCTCTTCTGGCCTCCACAGGCATGGCATACACATGGCACTCAGACATACAGGCAGGCAAAATACCCATACATATAAAATAAAAATAAAATTTTAAAGGAATTTTCAGCACTTGCGAAGCATAAGCAGGCAGATCTACAGAGAGCATTCCAGGACAGCCAGAGCTACACAGAGAAACTGTCTCAAAAACAAAAACAAAAACAAAAACAAAAAAAAGTGACCATTTTTAACAACATTCCAATTACTGAAGGGGATAGGCATATGGCACAATGCATGTATAGAGGTGATAAGACAACTTTCAGAAATCCATTCTTTCTTTCCATTATATGGGTACAAAAATTAGAACTGGGGTCATTGGGCTTGGCAGTAAGCATCTTTACTTGCAGATCCCTCTTACTGGCCCAAAATGTATTGCAATAAACACTGATGTACAAAGATCTCTGATAAGCTAACTTGAAGTCTTTTGGGTAAATACCCAGGAATACAGCTGCATCAGAAACCAGAACATGAAAAAGCAAAAGGAAACAATCAAAGAATCAGTTCACAAGACTGACATGACTTAGGATATTTTTGATATGACTGCAATTCTGTTTACTTATTTCTTTCTATTGTCTCTCTCTCATTACCACTTCTATCATGAGATACATATCAAGAAGTGCTCTCACCAGACACCAAATCTGCCAGCACTTTGAGCTCAGACATCCCAGCCTCCAGAACTGTTAAAAATACACTTATATTAGCCAAGTGGTGGTGGCACACGCCTTTAATCCCGGCACTTGGGAGGCAGAGACAGGAGGATCTCTGTGAGTTCGAGGCCAGCCTGGTCTACAAAGTAATTTCCAGGACATCCATCCAGACTGTTACACAGAGAAAGCCCATCTGGAAAAACCAAAAACCATTTATATTGTTTGTAAACTAACTAGTTTAAGGTATTTTGTGATAGCAAACCAAATACATTAAGACAGAAGGTTTGGGGATATGGAGTGATGCCCCAGTTAAGAACAGTTACTGCTCTTGCAGAGGACTTGGGTTCAACTCCCAAGCCTCACATGGAGGCCTAACAGGCAGACCAGTGCCACTGTGAACATATGAAGATCAAAGGAAAACTTTCAGGGGTCAGCTCTCTTCTTCCACCATACAAGTCCCAAGAATCAAACTCAGGCCATCAGACTTGGCAGCAAGTGCCTTTACCCAGTGAGCCAGCTCAAGCATGGCACTTGTTTTAAGATAAACCACTCTGGTTATCTGTTTTCGAGCATTTGGTTTATTTGTTTGCTTTCAGAATTTTTAGTGATTAATTGGCTAGTCTTTGTCTTCTGCCACTGCTCCAGTATTTAATCCTGAATTACTCTGAAACTTATGCTTACTACAATGTTTCTTGGTTTAGAAGTTCTTTGAGTGCCTGATCATTGGATGCTGAAGAGATACTTGTCCCTTTCATCCCAACAGGGTGAACAAGGGGAATATCTCCATAAGGTGTAATTACCTCACACTAAAAACCAACGAAACATACCCCACTATTCAAGGTATGGAAGGAACTTCATTGGCTCAGCCAGAAAGATACACATAAGGGTTAATTACCCAGTGTCTTGAGCCTCCTCATGTTCCCAGAAGTGTGCAGGACAAGCCCAAGATTCAGTGGGAGGAAGACAACCCTAGGGTTCAAGAAATAAGAGAGCTATTCTAAAAGGCAGCACATAAATTTCCTCCAACACAGAGATCTCGAGTCAGCAGAGAAAAGCTAACATCTTGAGTATAAAACAGAGGAAGAGAAAATTATTGAAAAAAATCTGCCAGTTGGTACTTCAGATGATTTTATATACGATAACTGTATTGATTTGAGCTGCACATATTTCAAAAATGGGATAATCTGGTTGTAGATTTTCCTCAGTGGGAAACACTGATATTCCTGAGTTGGGTTTTGTGGGGTTTTTATTCCTAATACTATTTTGTTATCATGCACAGGTAATCTATTTTAATTGAAAAGCATCTAAAAACTAATGAAACTGGTAATTTACAAAAATATTAAGAGTTTTTTTTGTTTAGGTTTTTTATAGTTTATTTAGTTCTATTTATGTATATTGATGTATTGAGGTTTTTTTTTTAATTTCATCTAGGTTAAGAGATGTTAAAAATACCTAAAAAGCCAGTTATGGTGTCACGCACTGATAGGATTTGCTGAAGGAGGCAGAGGCAGGATAATCTCTGAGGTCGAGGCCAGCCTGGTCTACAGAGTGAAGTCCAGGACAGTCAGGACTACACAGAGAAACTGTCTCAAAAAAAAAAAAAAAAAAAACCAAAAAAAGGGAAGGAAAACAAAGGAAGAAAGCTTTGAAGGTTATGCCATAACTAAAGATAAATGCTTAGTATCTAACATTCGTTCTTAGCCTCCTACTGCAATCTACCCTTCTCTAACCTTACTTCTTCATTCTTTGTCTCCACATAGAAGAAAACGGAATATCAAAAACTGCTAAGGTCTGAAGGAGAGAAAGCATATTAAAAATTTCCATGTGGGAGCTGGAGCAATGGCTCAGTGGTTAAAAGCACTGGCTGTTCTTCCAGAGAATTCTTCCAGGTTCAATTTCCAGTACCCACATGGCAGCTCACAACTGTCTGTAACTCCTGTTCCAAGGGATCTAACACTCTCATACAGGCAAACCAATATATATGAAAAAAAAAATAAATCATTTAAAAATTTTTCCATGTGTAAAGGCATCTTTTTCTCTTTAATTAGCTCTAAAACGGAGACAGACTCAAGCCAGTGTAACAAGCTACAACTTTTATCTTACTTTTACTGGTCCTTTCTCATATTTCAGAGAGAGAGAAAACTTTCTACTTTGTTTTTACTGAATATGCTGATTTGCTGTAATTGTGTCATATATGTTCATTGTTTTCATGTATTTGAAGTTTTTTAATACATCACTGTGAGTCTAAAACAGCATGGGCAGGGACTAGGAAGATAACTCAGTGGTAGGGTACTTGTCCAGGTGGCTCAGCAGTTAAGAGCACTAGCTGCAAGTCTTCCAGAGAACCTGGGTTAGATTCCAGATATCCACTTGGTGATTCAATCAGTTCCAGGACTTCAGATGCCCTCTTCTGGCATCTGTGGGCACCAGGCATTCACGTGGTGTATACAGACATACATGCACGCAAAAATACCTATATACATAAAACATTTGTTTTTGTTTTTTTTTTTTTTTTTTTTTTGAGACAGGGTTTCTCTGTGTTGCCCAGGCTGTCCTGGAACTCCCTTCTGTAGGCCAGACTGGCCTGAAACTCAGAAATCTGCCTGTTTCTGCCTCCCAGTGCTGGGATTGAAGGTTTGCACCACCATGCCTGAACCTAAAAGGAAAAAAATTTTTTAATTAAGAAACATTGTGAACAAAACTGCTGCTAAATTTCCTGAGAATAACTAAGATAATCTGTGGCCATTACACATTGTTTTTTAAAACTTAACAGGGCTGAATCATAGTGGTGCATGCCTCTAATACCAGCACTGGTCTTTCCCTCTCCCCCCAGATGAATCGGAGTTCAAGGCCAGCCTAATCTAGAGGAAGTTTCAGGACAGGGCTAGAAAGATAACTTAGAAGTTACACTGTTCTTGCAGAGGATCTGATTTGGTTCAAAGCACCAGTATTAGACAGCTCACAACTGCCTGTAACTCTAGCTCCAGAGAGATCCAATGCCTCTGGCCTCTAGACACCTGTACTACCATGTACATCACCCACACACATACATAAAATTAAACATATTTTAAAACATCATATTGTATATTGAAATTACTATGTATATTGAAATTAAGGTACAGGTGTGTGTGTGTGTGTGTGTGTGTGTGTGTGTGTGTGTGTGTGTGTCTGTCTATGAATATACAAATTTTTAGGATTTTTTTTTAACTGGTTACTGCCTCTTTAGATAAGGTTTTCACCAGGCAGTGGTGGCACAAGCCTTTAGTCCCAGTACTTGGGAGGCAGAGGCAGGTGGATCTCTTGAGTTTGAGGCCAGCCTGGTCTACAGAGTCAGTTCCAAGATAGCCAAGGCTACATAGAGAAACTCTGTCTCAAAGAAAAAAAAAAGAAAAAGTGTGGTATTATTGTATTCCCCAATATATCGTGCACCCTAATAAATTTATCTGGGGTCAGAGAACAGAACAGCCACTAGACAGACATAGAGGCCAGAAAATGGTAGCATTCACACCTTTAATCCTAGCCTTCTGGAAGGCTGTGGCAAATGCTTTTAGTCCTAGCACTGGGAGGCAGAGGCAGGTGGATCTGTGAGTTCAAGGCCAACCTGGTCTAGTGAGCAAGTTCCAGAACAGGCTCGAAAGCTACACAGAGAAACCATGTCTTAAAGAAAAAAACAAAGTTCTTGTTAAAATAAAAAGATAGAAGACAGAAACTTGGCACTCCATTAAAAAAAAAATAAACATATGGGGCTGGAGAGATAGCCCAGTGATTAAAAATACTAGCTTCTCTTCCAGATGACCCAGGTTCAATTCCCAGAACCTACATAGCAGTTCATACCTGTCTATAACTCCAGTTCCAGGGTACCTGACACCCTCACACAAACATATATGCAGGCAAAACACCAATGCACATTTTAAAAAACTGAAAAAATTAACATCTCAATAAAGATGACTTACATGGTCAAATAGGAAAGCCACTATTTCTCTATTTCTGGCTTATAATCACACTTTTTTTTTTTTTTTTTTTTGCTTTATTTTATGAAACAAGGTTTCTTCAATTTTTTTTTTCTTTTTTTCTTTTTGGTTTTTCTAGACATGGTTTCTCTTTATAACAGCTCTGGCTGTCCTCAAACTCACTCTGTAGACCAGTATGACCTTACATTCAGAGAGATCCACCTGTCTCTGCCTCCCAAGTGCTGGGATTAAAGGCATGTGCCACCACCATTCAAGACAAGGTTTCTTATATTGCACGAGTTGGCCCCAAACTAACTATCTTCCTGCCTCGGCCACCAAGAAGCTGGGACTACAAGTTTATTTTTGGTTTTTTGGTTGTTGTTGTTGTTTGTGTGGGGTTTTTTTTTATATTTTTTTGGGTTTTTTGTTGTTGTTTTGTTTTGGGGATTTTTGGGTTTTTTTTTTTTAAGGACAATTATTATTTTTTTTAAAGATTTATTTATTATGTATACAGTATTCTGCCTGTATGTGTCCCTGCAGGCCAGAAGAGGGCACCAGATCTCATTACAGGTAGATGTGAGCCACCATGTGGTTGCTGGGAATTGAACTCAGGACCTCTGGAAGAGCAGTCAGTGCTCTTAACCACTGAGCCATCTCTCCAGCCCTTTTTTTGGTTTTTTGAAACAGGGTTTCTCTGTGTAGTTTTGGTTCCTGTCCTGGATCTCGATCTGTAGAACATGCTGACCTCCCAACTCAGAGATCCGCCTGGCTCTGCCTCCCAAGTGCTGAGATTAAAGGCGTGCGCCACTCCTGCCCAGCAACTACAAGTTCTTACTGCTACAATTATGGCACTAGAAAACTTTTACTTTAAACTACAGGATTTAAAGAGCAAAAGCATTTCAAAGACTATGAACTTATGTTGTTGAATATACAATGTTTGTTTTTTGGAGACAGGGTTTCTCTGTGTAGCCCTGGCTGTTCTAGAACTCACTCTGTAGAACAGACTGGTCTTCAACTCAGAGATCCTCCTGACTCTGCCTCCAAAATGCTGAGATTAAAGGTGTGCATTACCACCACCACCAAACTGGATATACAATGTATAAAGATGTAATCTGTCAATAAAAAGAAAAAGAGAGAGAGATGCTGTGGGATGGTCTGTATGTCAAGTGTGTTGCTGATTGGTCAATAAATAAATCACTGATTGGCCGTGGCCAGGAAGGGAGTATAGGCGGGACAAGGAGGAGAATAAAGCTGGGAAGTGGAAGGCTGAGTCAGAGAGACACTGCCAGCCGCCACGATGACAAGCAGCATGTGAAGACGCCAGTAAGCCACAAACCGCGTGGCAGGGTATAGATTTGTGGAAATGGATTAATTTAAGCTGTAAGAACAGTAAGCAAGAAGCCTGCCACGGCCATACAGTTTGTAAGCAATATAAGTCTCTGTGTTTAATTGGTCAGGTCTGAGCGGCTGTGGGACTGGCAGGTGAGAGAAATTTGTTCTGACTGTGGGCCAGGCAGGAAAACTCTAGCTACAGAGAGAAACAAACAAACAAAAACAAACAAACTACATACATTGGTAGAAAAAGAGTTACATAGATATAAAAGTTTTAGAGCTAGGTATGGTGGCACAGGCCTTTAATCCCAATAGCCAGAATTCCAGGTCAGCCAGAGCTAATACACAGAGAAATCTTGTCTCAAAAAGCCAAAAGGAAGGAAAAGAAGAAAAAGAACTAAAAGTTTTTCATATAATTAAAATTAAATTAATACCAATTCAACTTACGTTGTTAGAAATTTAAGGGTTGGAGGATGTAGGCCAGTGGTAGATTATTTGCTTAGCATATCTAAGACCATGGGGTTTGATCCCCAGCACAATAAAAAGTAAAAACAGTAATTTAGGATATTATATGTATAATCTCCATAGTGACCAGAAAGACAATACCTAAAATTCACATACAAAAGGAAATGAGAAAAGAATCAAACTGTTCTCAAAAAAAAAAAAATCAACAGGGCACTGAGGCTATAGCTCAGTTGGTAAAATACAAATCCCTGCATTCTATCCTCAGTACTTCATAAACAGAGAGTGGTTGGCACACACCTATAATTTTAGTATTAGGAAAGTAGAGGCAGAAGTTCAAGGTCATCTTCAGCTACAAAGCCCAGCCAACCCTTTCCCAAAAAGGCAGGGAGGGCCTAAAGAGATGACGCAGTAGTTAAGAGCACTAGCTGATCTTCCAGAAGACCTGGGTTCAGTTCTCATCACCCTGCAACTCAGAACTGTTTCAGGGTAATGCAATGCCCTCTGTGAGTACTGTATGCACATGGTACATGCACATACATGCAGGCAAAAACACCCCTACACAAAATAAAAACATACAAAATGTCAAAAAATATGTTTTTAATCAATAGGCTACAAAAGACAGAAGTAACAGAATAAAATCACAGCAAGAAAAATGTCTTAAGGCAGGGCATAGTGAACACCTTTAATTCCAGTACTTGGAATTCATTCAACCTGGTCTACACAGTGTGTTCTAAGCCTTCTAGGGCTATATTATGATGCTCTGTCTCAAAAAAAAGAGAGAAACTTTTTAAATATACATGCTAAAATAATACTTCTATGTTCAACTACAAATGTCCTTAATACAAGTAAAAATTTTAAGCCTGAGGCAAAGAAATAAAAAATGAAATTTTTTCTAAAAGCCAAAAGGAACATGTATGGTACATGCCTTTAATTTCAGCACTTGTAAGGCAGGAGCAGGCAGAGCTTGAGGCCAAACCTGGTTTACACAGTGTAGTGGTTCTCAACCTTCCTAATGTTGCAACCCTTTTAATACAAATTCTTCATGTTGTAGTGACCCCCAATCATAAAATTATTTTCATTGCTACTTCCTAACTGTAATTTTGCTACTGTTATGAATCATAATATAAATATCTGTGCTTTCTGATGGTCTGAGGTGATCCCCTTGTACATCCCCCAAGGGCTCATGACCCCCAGATTGAGAACCACTGACAGCCAGAGTTACATAGTGAGACTTATCTTGAAACAAAACAAACAGCAAAAGGAGCTTTTAGAACTGAAAAAAAGAAAAGAAACTGAATTGGAACACAGAAAACATTCAATATAATCAATCAAAAAGAAATCAGATTGAAAACTATCAACAGAAACTCAAGAACCTGTAGAATTATAACAACGACAAAAAATCTAAAGCCCATATTATCACAGTTTCAAAAGGAAGGCACAAGACAAGCTGACGTGGTACTAGAGTAAGCAGTTACCAAAGACCCATAAACCTACAAACAAACAAACAAACAAACAGCAGAGCAAACTACAAACAAACTCACAGGAACACATAAAAGATACATAAATGTTACAAATTCAGCCAGGCGGTGGTGGCGCACGCCTTTAATCCCAGCACTCAGGAGGCAGAGCCAGGTGGATCTCTGTGAGTTCGAGGCCAGCCTGGGCTACCAAGTGAGTTCCAGGAGAGGCACAAAGCTACACAGAGAAACCCTGTCTCAAAAAACAAACAAACAGGCCGGGCGGTGGTGGCGCACGCCTTTAATCCCAGCACTCGGGAGGCAGAGCCAGGCGGATCTCTGTGAGTTCGAGGCCAGCCTGGGCTACCAAGTGAGTTCCAGGAAAAGGCGCAAAGCTACACAGAGAAACCCTGTCTCGAAAAACAAAAAAAAATGTTACAAATTCTGAAAAAGCATAAACAAAGGGAAAAGTATGAAGCAGATGGAAGAAAATCACACTATGGGGAAAATCATCTGAACAACAAATTTCTCATTAAAAACTGAGTCCAGAGGAAGTGGTGTGACATTTATCAAATGCTGAAGAAAAACAAGTCAGCCCAGAAACAACACACATGAAAATACCCTGAAAAAAGATGACAGAGTCTGTGGACGGCAGACCTAGTATAATAGGGCAGCTAAGGGGATTTCTCTGAACAAAAGGGAAACAATAAGAACTCAAGAAAATAAGAAAAAAAATGATATAGATAAATGTATTACCTTTCCTTCTGTAAACTATGGTTAAAATGTGTTAAAAGATGGCCTGGGAAGCTGGCTTAACTGGCAGAGTTCCTGCTACACAAACATGATGAAATGAAATCCAATTCAAAAACTGATACAAAAAACCAGGCTCCAAAACTGCAACCCCAGCATTAGTTGGGTAGGAGCAGAGAGATAGGTAGATCCCTGAAGTTCACTGGACATCTATCTACTCTGTCCAATCAAGCTTAGGGTTCGATGAGGAGACCCTGTCTCAAAAAATAAAGGTGGAGACTGATGGAGACAGCTGCATCTGTCTGTCTCTAACCTCACAGCACACCTACACATACCAGCACACACACCACACTACAAACACAGCACAACACAACAAATACGCTTCCAAAATGAAAAGTTAAAGTATATTTATGATACAAAACCTGAATCAGTTCTGATAAGAGAGCCCAAGAAAAATTTAGAGGAAAAGTAATGAAATGAAGAAACAGCTGGGTGATGGTGGCACACAACTTTAATCCCAGCACTCAGGAGGCAGAGGCAGGCAGATCTCTGTGAGTTCAAAGCCATCCTGGTCTACAGAACAAGGTCCAGAACAGCCAGGGCTACACAGAGAAACCCTGTCTTGAAAATAAATAAATAAACAAACAAATAAATAAATAACAAAAAGGATTTTAAAAAAAGAAATATGAACTATAGACAAAGCCTTATGAGGTTTTTTTTCCCTATATAATGGTGAATTTTTTTAATTTTTTTTTTTTTTTTGGAAACTTGTGTGGTTGAATTTATTATTTGGGAATTTCATACAATTCACCTCACCACACTTCCCATTCCTCTCAGGTCCATCTTCCCACACTTGTGCCCTCCCCTCCAAAAAAAATAAAACGCCAAGTCTAATTTGTGTTGATCATATATTCATTGAAGCATGATCAAATTCCCAGTGGCTAGCCCCTTGAACACAATCAAGTCCTCCCCACCATCACCATCAGAAGCCATTAACTGTGAAGGGCTACACTTAAGCATCTTCAACCCAATTTTTTAATGACTCTCTTCAATAGTTTCCTTTCTGAGTTGTTTCCTTTTTTGTGGGGAGAAGGGCTGTCACAGAAGCCTTCAATATCTTTCATTCTTAATTATGAGTCTGTAGTCATCGATACCACCGCAAAAGAAGCTTCCTTGACTTGTAACAGCCTGGTCATGGACTTCCACATGGTTTGCAGGGGCAGCACAGACCACAGACATCTACACAGGACATCTACACAAGCCTCTGGTGGCAGCACAGAACACGGACCTCAACATGGTCTCTGGCAGTAGCATGGACCATGGACTTCAACATGGCTTCTGGAAACATGGATATCAACATAGCTTCGAGATGCAGCATGGACCACAAACATCAACATGGCCTCCAGTGGCAGCACAAAGCAAGGATATCAACATGGCCTCAAGTGTCCTCACAGACCATGAATATCAACATGGCCTCCAGGGGCAGCAAGGACCATCCACAAACATCAACATGGTTTCTAAAGGCAGCATCCACAGACACCAACATGGCCTCCAGCAGCAGCACAGACCACAGACATCAACATGGCCTCTGGCGACTACTAGGACTAAGGACATCAATAAGGCCTGCATTGGTAGCACCAAAAACAGAAGTCTTTTGAGAAGGCTTAATCCAGAAAATGAACAGTTCTTCATCTAGGATATCTTGCTGTTGCTCAGAGACAGGATGATTGTGCAGATGGGCAGTGCTTTTGGGGACAGAACCTGTGTGAGTTCCAGGCTGCTATACACCGCCCTGTTTCATAAATCCTAATATGGTCTTATAATAAAAAACAGGAGCCAGATATCAGGGTCAAAGCTGGAAGATCAGAGAAGCAGAGCAAGTCACAGCCACCACCTCCTACCTCACCAACTACTCAGCCTGAAAGAAGTGTGTGAGTTCCTGTCTCCTCTCACCTTATATTCCTTTCTCTGCCCAGCCATATCACTTCCTGTCTCAATCTTCCTAGTGCTGAGATTAAAGGTGTATGCCACCACTGCCTGGCCTCTATGTTTAATCTGGTGGCTGGCTATGTCCTCTGATCTTCAGGTAAATTTTATTTTGTTAAAGTACAAACAAAATATCACCACACCACCCTGCAATACTTGGCAATAACATGTTCCTTTGTCTGCTACAGCTGCACTCCCATACCTGTCACCCTTCCATACCTGTAGCCACTAAGAAATCTCTAGTTCTATCTCACTTCACTGACTGTACACTCGCTCTTTGCCACCATCTTTCTCATCTCTTTATCACACATATATTTATTTAAGTGGTGTTGCAAACTGCTATGTGTCACACGGTGTATTTTTTTTTCCCCCAAATAGCTTTACATGTAAATACTTATTGCAATAAGTCATTAGTCTGGTTCAAGATTTCTAAAGCATCATAAATACTAGGCTATCATCGAGACTCATCTCAGATATCATGTTGTTGCCCAGGGTCAGGGTAATCTTCCAAGCTTCTGGGGGGAAGATCAGAGAGAGCTCCATGCTGCTGCATATCCTCCTGCCCTCAGTGCCAGCCACTCAACTGGTTCCCCTGGCAACCACGGTGCTTGCAGCCTGTGGGCAGCACTGTGGACCCTCACTCTCCTCCCCCTAGCAGAATGAGCAGTGAACAGCAGCAGAATGGTTCTATGCCGCAGGCCACTACACACTGGCTGCTGGCCTATTGGCACTCTGCTCCACCCCACCATCTTTTTTTCCAATTCGTGAAACCACTTTTGAAAGCATCTTCCCTGCCTTTTTTTTGGTTGTTCTGGAGATACTGTAAGCTCATCCTCCACCAATGCGTCTCCCCTTGAAACCTCCATGGGTCTCTCGGGCTCTCACACAGTAGTAGTTCAGCAGCTCAGAGGCCCGAAGGTGCTGGCAGCCATTGTTTTTTCCAATTCATTATTTTTTAAGATTTGTTTTTTATTTTATGTGCTTAAGTGTTTTGCCTGCATGTATGTATGTGTACCACACATATGCCTTTGACCCTCAGAGGTCAAAGGAAAGCTTTGGATCCCCTGGAATAAAAGTTACAGATGGAAAAAAAAAAGTTACATATGGTTACAAGCTACCTTGTAGGTGCCAGGAATTGAACCCAGGTCCTGGGGAAGAGCAGCTAGTGCACAGAGCCATCTCTCCAACCCTAAGACAGTCATTCTTACTTCAAATTTAAACCTATTATGCTACAGAGAATTAACTGACTCCAAAGCCTGCTATTTCTCCATACTATATTTAAATGATATAAAGAATTTCAAGCCAAGCAGTGATGGTACACGCCTTTGATCCTGGCACTCAGGAGGCAGAGGAAGGTGAATCTCTGTGAGTTCGAGGCTAGCCTGGTCTACAAAGTGAGTTCCAGGACAGGCTCCAAAGCTACACAGAGAAACACTGTCTGGCGGGGCGGGGGGTGGGGGATGGGGGGGATTCAAGCAATTAACTTTAAAAAAAGAGAAAAAGAAAGGAAAAAAACAGCAAAATGTTTTAAAAACACTGAGATGCAGCAGGTTTAAGAACCTAACTGCTCTTGCAGAGGACACAAGTTCCATTCCCAGCACCCATGTTGTATGGCCTACAATTACCCATACTCTAGCTCCAGGCGGATCCAATGCCTCTGGCCTACATGGGTGCCTTTACTCACAAGCATATATCCCCACGTATACACACATTACAAAAAAATAAAAAGTAATAAACTGGTAACAAGAGTTGTCAAGGACATAAGGAAGCATCATTGATCAAAATACAAATTGGAAGCCAGGCATGTTAGTTCACACCTTTGATCCCAGTGCTAAGGGGGAAGGGGGAAAGGTGGATCTCTGTTCAGCTTAACACCAGCCTGGTATGCATGCATGCGCATATATATACATATATGTATGTGTGTGTATATATATATGTATGTTGTATGTACATATTTAAATGTATTTATTATTGTGAGACAGCTATATACGTACAATAAATACATATATTGTGAGAGATATATGCATATATATATGTCTCACAATAAATAAATACACATAAACATATATACACACATACATATTTGGAATAATTACATCAAAAAACAATTTGAAAATAGCACCCAACAAGAGAAACAACTGAACATGTGCAAAGACAGATAAGCATAAGATTATTTACTGCTGCACTATAATAAAGAGAATGGAAATAACCTAAGGAACAGCCATTAAGAGAATAAACTGTCATTTATTCAAAGTATATCCGGACATGGTGACAAATTCCTTTAATTCCAGCACTTGATAGGCAGATCACTGTGTGTTTGGAGGAAAGCCTGGTCATATAAAGATTCTAGGTCAGCCAGGGATATATAGACCCTGCCTCAAAAAATAAAAAAAGAAATAAATAAATAAAAGAAAAAGGAAGAATCAAAGTATTACTACAGATGAAAGAAACCAATCTGAATATAGCAACATAGATCAAGACTAGAAAACCCAGACGGGCAGTGGTGGAGCACACCTTTAATCCCAGCACTCAGGAGGCAGAGGCAGGAAGATTTCTTTGAGTCTGAGGCCATCCTAGTCTACAGAGCAAGTTCCAGGACAGCCAAGACTACATAAAAAAAAACCCTGTTTCAAGGAGAGGGAGAGGGAGAGGGAGAGGGAGAGGGAGAGAGAGAGAGAGAGAGAGAGAGAGAGAGAGAGAGAGAGAGAGAGAGAGAGAGAAACAGAGAGAGAGAGTCAGAATCAAACCAAATTCCACCCACCTGTCAGACTCAGCTAGGAAGTTAAAAGTATTTTTATATTTTAAAAGTTGAAAAGCACCCAGCAGTGGTGGCACACAGCTTTAATCCCAACACTCAGGAGGCAGAGGCAGGCACATCTCTGAGTTCGAGCCAGCCTGATCTACAGAACCGTCAGGGCCACACAGAGAAATCTTGTCTCGAAAGACCAGACAAGCAAACAAAAAACCAAAAAGTTGAAAAGCAAATAGAATACTTCATGAAATATTGTCAATATGAAAAATATCGAAATTACATGAAATTCCCACTTCAGGGGCACTATGTAACTTTTCAGATAAGTTAACACTTTTTCTCTTTTTCCTTTTTGAGATAAGCCCTCATGTATTCCCAGGCTGGCCTCAAACTCTCTGTAACGCTAAAGATGACCCTGAACTTCTGATCCTCCTGTCTCCATCTCTTGATTACAGTACACCATCACATTTGGGTTTTTGTAACACTGGGGATTGAGCCCAGGGCTTCATGAATGCTAAGCAAGTACCCTACACACTGAGCTATATCTCAGCTTCTATAAGCTAATTCATTTCCATTATGTTATATGGATAATATCACAGTCTAACAACAGATTATAATCAAGGCCTCATGAGTGTGGGAGTAGTCAAAGATCTGCTGTACCAAAAGCAAAGGGAAGTAAGTTTTTTCAGATTTTCTATCAGGCTTGGGGAGCAAGGTCTTTTCTTATATTCAAAATGGTTGTGACTCAAAATTCTGTGGGCTCTGAAGGAATACATGGAAACTAAAACATTACACTGACTCACTGGGGTTGGAGAGCCACAGCAGAGAGTAGCTAGAAGTTGAGAAAGTATGATTTTCCTTCCTCCTGAGCATCTACATAATGTTCTCTACCCTCTAGCAGTTAGACAAAAGCCTGTAACTGAGTCTGGAAGTAAAAAACAACTGAAAGTGACTATGCTGGCCCATCATCCAGTTTCCTCAGGTGACCCTGCAAGAACCTAGATAGAGAATGGAAAAGTGTGTATCAGTCTAGGTCATTCTGAATGTATCTGTTACAGCAACCAGTATTCCCTAACTAATATAAAGACCAAAGCCTGAGCTAGAATAACAATGTCCCTTTATTTTACTAGTCAAAGGCTGGAATTAAATATCCCACGTTTACCTGAACAAAAGCACATTAACATTCCTTTGAAATAACTTTAAAAACTATTATCAACTATATCTAAATGCTCTGCTTCATAAATCATTCCTAAATACCTAACAGAAAGCCTAACAATATTAGAAAGTAGTTCTGCTTTGGTGAAACACAGGCAGAGGTACTATGTAGTGAATTAATCTCCACTCAATTAAGTATTAAAGGATTTTTCAACAGCTCAATTTCTCCCTCAGTGAGCACTGCTAATACTATAGTTGTCACAGCAGAGATATCACCTCAGAATTTAGAAATGAGGGCCACTAGAGCTTTGATCTTAATTATATTCTTAAACCAAGAGAGATATATTCCATTCTATGACAATTTCTTCCTTGCTTGCTATGGGATGATTTTCTATACACTGGGAATATGTGTTGTTCTCATTGGTTGATAAATAAAGCTGTTTGGCCAATGGTGAGGCAGAATAAGGTTAGGTGGTACATTCAAACTGAAGATGGAGACAAAGAAGGGTAGAGTAAGAATAGTCGCCAGGTGCCAGGCGGTGGTGGCGCACGCCTTTAATCCCAGCACTTGGGAGGCAGAGCCAGGTGGATCTCTGTGAGTTCGAGGCCAGCCTGGACTACCAAGTGAGTTCCAGGAAAGGTGCAAAGCTACACAGGGAAACCCTGTCTCGAAAAAAACAAAAAACAAAAAACAAAAAAAAAAAAAGAATAGACGCCACCTGTCCAAGGAGCAACAAGATGCCAGCAGACCAGTAACGCCACGGCCATGTGGCAACACATAGATTAATAGAAATGGGTTAATTTAAGATGAAAGAACTAGCTAACAAGAAGTCTGAGCTATAGGCCATACAATTTGTATATAAGCTTCTGTGTGCTTACTTGGGACCAGGCAGCTGCGGGACCCCCGGTGGGACACAGGGAAACTTCATTTACACTTTCACTTTTCTTTTTTTCTTCTCTGTGTAGCCCTGGCTGTCCTCAAACTCAGAGATTCTCCTGCTTCTGCCTCCTGAGTGCTGGGATTAAAGGTGTGTATCACCACCATCCAGCCTAAGATAATTTCTTTCTTTCTTTTCTTTCTTTCTTTCTTTCTTTCTTTTTTAATCTTTTTTGGTTTTGTTTTGTTTTTTGAGACAGAGTTTCCCTGTGTAACAGTCCTGGCTGTCGTGGAACTCGCTTTGTAGACCAGGCTGGCCTCAAACTCACAGAGATCCTCCTACCTCTGCTTCCCAAGTGCTGGGATTAAAGGTGTGCAGTGGTGACTACCTGGCTGCAAGACAGTTTCTTAATAAAGATATCTGTACATTTCCCTGAAGGGAAAAATGCACATATTAAAGCCTCCATTTCAAGGGCAGGTACACTCTTGCCACAGTGCATGTGTGGAGCTCAGAGTAAACTTTCAAGAATTGGTTATCTCCTTCCTTTTCTTTAAGGGAGGGTCCCTCTTACTGTTTCTGCTGCACTTCATACTTCAAACTAGACAGATGAGCTTCTGGTTGATTCTATTTCCACCTCTCACCTTGCCCACTGAAGTGCTAGAATTTACAGACATGTTTGTAGCTAGAGTTTTCTTGCCTGGCCCACAGTCAGGGCAAATCTCTCACCTGCCAGTCCCACAGCAGCTCAGACCCAACCAAGTAAACACAGAGACTTATATTGCTTACAAACTGTATGGCCGTGGCAGGCTTCTTGCTAACTATTCTTACAGCTTAAATTAATCCATTTCTATTAATCTATACCTTGCCACGTGGCTCGTGGCTTACCGGCATCTTCACATGCTGCTTGTCATTGTGGCGGCTGGCAGTGTCTCTGACTCAGCCTTCCACTTCCCAGCTTTATTCTCCTTCTTGTCCCACCTATACTTCCTGCCTAGCCACTGGCCAATCAGTGATTTATTTATTGACCAATCAGCAACACACTTGACATACAGACCATCCCACAGCACATGTTTTTTATACTACCTCCAGGTATCTAACTGTAGTCACCAGGCTTGCACAATAAGCACCTACCTATACCCATTCAGCCATCTCACCAACAGAGAATCTATTACCTTCTGTAAAGAAGACAGAATTCAAAAAGCATTGAAATCTGGAAGAAAATCAGACACGAATTACTACCTTCAAGAGGCAAATGTTCTAATGTGAAAGAAAAACAACAAATACCAAAAATATGACAATAATATCAACAGAAGATATAAAATCAACAAATGGCTCAGCAATTAAAAACACTGGCTGCTCTTCCAAAGGACCTGGGTTCAAATCCCAGCACCCACATGGCAGCTCACAACCATCTGTAACTCCAGTTCCAGGGGATCCAACACCTTCACAGACATGAATGCAGACAAAACACCAAAGCATAGAAAATAAAATTTGAAAAAAAGAAAAGAAAACAAGGGAGTTACCATGAGAGTAATTTTGGAAAGGATATTCCAAAAAGGTTTCTTTAAGAAGCATTATCTCAACAGACATGAACAAAATGAGGAAAACAGCTATATACATCCATCTGAAAAAGGGAATTCCAGGTACAGAAATCATCAAGTGAAAAACCACCAAGGCAGCCAGTGTGACTATAACTAGTTAACAAGAATGAAGAAATGAGACTAAGGAGGGCCAAGGGCCAGATTACAGAAAGTCTTATAGGACAAAGTCATCAGCACTTTGGACTTTGATCTAAACTGTGATGGAAGCAACTGTACGATTTTTTAGATTAAGCTCTTAATTAAGGTTTTACAGAATGATTTGCTATGTGCAAAATACCACGGAAGAGACCAATAAGAATAGAACTAGAGGGGGCTGGGAAGATGGCTCAGTGGTTAAGAGCATTGGCTGCTCTTCCAGAGGTCCTGAGTTCAATTCCTAGCAACCACATGGTGGCTCACAACCATCCATAATGAGATCTGGTGCCATCTTCTGACCTGCAAGCATACATGCAGGCAGAACACTGTATACATAATAAATAAATAGATCTTTAAAAATTAAAAAAAAAAGAATAGAACTAGAAGGACTTGAGAGATGGTTCAGCGGTTAAGAGAACTGGTGGTCTCAGGTTCAACTTCCAGCACACACACACGGCAGCTCACAAGCACCTATAACTCCAATTCCAGGGAATTGGACACTCTTACAACAGGCATATATGCAGGCAAAACACCCATTCACATAAAAATAAAAATAAAAAATAAAAAGAATAGAACTGAGAGATGAGTTAGGAGACTTATCCTAACTACATGAAAGATAAGACAGGGTAAGATTCTATGTTCTTTTGAGGGGGTGGTTGGAGACAGGATCTTTCAGTGTAGCCCTGGCTGTCTTGGAACTCACTCTGTAGGCCAGGCTGGCCTCAAACTCAGAGATCCACCTGCCTCTGTCTCGAAAGTGCTGGAATTAAAGATATACACCACCACCACCTGACTCTATAGTCTTACAGTATAGAATGATGGAAACAAGTAGGGCAGTTTCCTCAATCTGAATGTAGTACCTAACAGACATGTGGAATGAAAGGTTAAGAATAGAATCAAAGCGCCAACAGACTGACCCCGTGGGTAAAGGCACTTGTCATACAGCCTAATGCCTAAGTTTCAGCTTCAGAATCCACATAGCAGGAGAGAATCAACTCCTTAAACTTGTCCTGTGACCTCCACATGAAATTCTGCACACTCAGTAAGCCTAGCCGAGGACCTGCTACTGCCCAGCGACTGCCAGATCACTTCTCATTTTCCCAGCCTCTGGACCGGCCGCCACGGCTCCTACTGCTGCATCTCCATCACACGTGCAATTGGTGAGTCCCTTCGGCTCCACAGCCTGACCTATATTCTTTGCACCAGACCTGGGGAGGGGGGGTCGTCTTCGGGCTGCACTGGCAAGGACACATTCTATCTTAAGGAAGTATAGGATACTGTCGGACCACGGGGTGGTCCACGTGCTGCATACGCTCCCAGCCCTTACTCATAGCATGACGACGGTTTGGGTAACCTGTGCTGATTCAAAGATCCTCCTTGCCTCAGGGACGCTTGAGACAGGAGCCTAGGATCACTGTTCGTTATTTTAATTTTTTATTTTTCTCTCTCGGCTGTAGCCATGGGACATAGGGGCGGATACCAGTAAATTTGAGGGCATAAGAACTTCGCGGGGGAAATGAAGAGAGTTACCTTATCCTCAAGCTTCCTACTGAAGCTCTGAACCCTTCTCCCTTCCCCTACAGGCCCCTGCCATGTGCAACCACTTCTGTCTATCTGCCTTCTGCCCTCTGGCAGTGGATGGGCCGCTTCTGCTGCCTCTCACCCTAACTCACCTTAACTCCTCCCACTCAATCTCAAGCTGCCATGAGAGGCACAGACATCTGGAAGCAGGCTAGGATGCATGCAAATAAATTTACGATCAGGACCCACATGGAGATCACAGTAATCAGGATGGCTCTTAAGCCAGAGATCAGTTTATAGCCTGCCTCCTGGTAGATCTTCCAAAAGCTGTCCTCAAGCCAGCAAACATCAAGGAAAAAAAAAAATTCAAGACACAGAGTAAAATCCGTCTCTTGTCCCTCAGACCTCCCTGACATGGGACTAAAACTTAAGCATCTGGAGAGCAAGGCCTCTGACCCCACAGGCAAAAGTGTCATCTGTGGCATTTAAGGTGTGTCAAAGAAGAGATAAAAAGCCTGAGAATAAAATTGCCAAGTACTGGCACACGCTGGCTCCCAAAAGCTGTTGGGTCCCTGTTTTAAGTGAGGAAAAAGGCCACGCGGACTAGTGAGTGCTCTGCCAGGCTATCAGTTGAGCCACCTAGAAAAACAACAAGTCTGCTGACTGCCCCCAGGCACCAAGATGGTATGCGAACACCAAGCTAAGACCTCCAGCAGATCTAGGCTTGGCCGAACCCAGAACGCAGCATGGAAACAATCTGTTTCTTTCCTTCTGGACACCAGAGCCACTAACCCAGTCCTGGGAGTTTTGGGGTCTCACCTCTCATTGTTTCCCTATTGTCAGGCTTACCCCCCTCCCCAGACTTAATTGCACTTTCACGGTTACTTAATGAGAAAAGGTTTTTCAGTTAAGATAGGAGCTTTCGCGGATGGTGGTGGTGCACGCCTTTAATCCCAGCACTCAGGAGGCACAGGCAGGTGGATCTCCGTGAGTTCGAGGCCAGCCTGGGCTACAGAGTGAGTTCCAGGAAAAGTACCAAAGCTACACAGAGAAACAAAAATAAAGAAAGGAAGGAAGGAAGAAGGGAGGGAGGGAGGGAGGGAGGGAGGGAGGGAGGGAGGAAGGAAGGAAAGAAAGAAAGAAAGAAAGAAAGAAAGAAAGAAAGAAAGAAAGAAAGAAAGAAAGACAGAAAGAAAGAAAAAAAGATAGGAGCTTTCATTTCATTGCTCCCTCCATGTGCCTCACTCCAGACCCACCCACCTGTGCTTCTCCTCCTCGTGCACACAGACAGGGCCCTGATCTCTACCTTGTCCCTAATTCCAAAGAAATAAATTCTCTAAGCCGGGCGGTGGTGGCGCACGCCTTTAATCCCAGCACTCGGGAGGCAGAGGCAGGCGGATCTTTGTGAGTTCCAGGCCAGCCTGGTCTACAAAGCGAGATCCAGGAAAGGCGCAAAGCTACACAGAGAAACCCTGTCTCGAAAAACCAAAAAAAAAAAAAAAAAGAAAGAAAGAAAGAAAGAAAGAAAGAAAGAAAGAAAGAAAGAAAGAAAGAAAGAAAGAAGTTCTCATGCACCACAAGTTTTTCTCTTCCCAGTGACCTGTTCTAACTCACTGCTCAGCTAATGGTATAGGACCACCACAGAACTGGAGTCCAGAGATCATCAAGGAAGAAACTGTAACAGCTAAAAGGTATTTACACCCCCAGACCCAAAAATCTCTGGACCCTATAAAAACAGACTTTAATCTGGGCTCTGCAAAAACAGACTTTAATATAACCATCTATTACTGTTAAATGCTCTCAACAATTGATCACCTATGTCTCCTGGATGCTAAACTAGTAAAGGAAACAGGTACCTTAAACAATCTGTCTCTGATAAAGCTTAACATGTTCCAATCTTTCTGTCTCTCTCATTAACACTAATCAATACAAGCAGAGTACTAAACGCTACCATGGTCATTAATTTTCTCACGGTGCTTCTTAACATGTTCAAAATTTTTCCCAAGCTCCAGAAACCAGCTTAAATCCATCTGGACAGATTGCCATTTTTACTATGTTAATCCTACCTATCCATGAGCATGGGAGATCTTTTCATTTTGTGATATCTTCTTCACAATTGAGTTTCTTATTATGGATATTAAGCCCTAAATCAGATAATCAACAAAAGTCTTTTCCCATTATATAAGTTGTCTCTTCAGGGTTTCCATTACTGTGAAGAGCTTTCAATTTTATATTAGCCATTGATCTATTTTTGCTTCTGTTGCCAGAGCTTTAGATCTTATCCAAAAATCCTTGCCTGGTGCTGTGTCGCTCGTACATTTTTCTAGTAGTTTCAGGTTTTTCATTTAACTCTTTAATACATTCTGAGTTGATTTTTATGTCTGGAGTAAGGGGGAGGAAAAGGGTCTAGTTTGCTTCTGCATGTGCATATCTAGCCATTACAGCACAACTTATTAAAGAGATGATCCTTTCTTCAATGTATGTACTTAACATATTCATCAAAAATCAGTTAGCTGTACAACCAGGTGGTAGTGGCACATGCATTCAATCCCTGCACTTAGGAGGCAGAGGCAGGAGGATGTCTGAATTTGAGACCAGCCCAGTCTACATAGTGAGTTCCAGAACAGCCAGGGCTATACACAGAAACCCTGTCTAGGGGGGGGAAAGTTAGTTAGCTGTAGATGCCTGGATTTAAGCTCTAGATTCTCTACTCTAGTTTTCTGATTTATATGTCTACTTCTATTGCAATACCATGATGTTTTGATCATAGCTTCCTAGAGTTTTTTAATTATTATTCTTTTAGATTTATTTTTCAGTTTATGTAATGAGTGTTTTTGCTTGCACACATGTATGTGTACCAGGTGTGTTCAAATAGCTTGTGGAGGACAGAGAGGGCATCAGGTCCCCAGGAACTAGAGTTGTGAATGCTTGTGAGCCAACCTGTGAGTGCTGGGAATCAAACCAGGTCCTCTAAAAGAGTAAGCACTCTTAACCACCAACTTTCTAGAATATTTTAAAGTCAAGTGTTATATAATGCCTCTAACTTTGCAAGAACAAAACTCTAAGGTTGGCCTTAGATAAGTAGGAACAGCAAAAGGAAGGCAAAGGATGTACTAAATATGTATACAAGTTGATTGATTTGTAAATAAATTTTAAATTTATTATTAGGTTTTTGGGGTTTTTTGGTGGTTTATTTTGTTTTGTTTTGGGTGTTTTTTTGTTTTGTTTTGTTTTGTTTTGTTTTGGTATTTTGAGACAAGGTAGCTCTGGCTGTTCTAGAACTCTTTCTGTAGACTAGGCTGGTCTTGAACTCACAGAAAAATGTATATTGTTTTATGCCACAGAGAAAGCCATTGTTTTTGGTGGTGGTGGCAGTGGTATAAAGGGTGGTGGTGTGGGATGTAATAAAAGACAATATGTTTTATCACGATTTCTGTGCAGTGACTTTAAAACAAATCGAAAGCTGGTCCCAAGAAAGATAAATTAACAGAAATGAAATAACTTAAATTAACTGTTGTGGGATATTTATACACCGTGTGAAGATGTATTGCTGTGATTGGTGTAATAAAAAGCTGAACAGCCAATAGCTAGGCAGGAGAGGATAGGTAAGATTTTGTGGGAGAGAGAAGAGGAGGAGGAATCTAGGCATGCAGATTACACCAGCAAGACACTGAAGTTGGAAATACAGTACAAAATAGAGGTAACTGAGTCACGTGAAAGAACATAGATTAATAAAAACAAGTTAATTTAAGTTGTAAGAGCTAGTGGGTCAAGCTTAAGCTAATAGCCCAGCTTTCATAATTAATATGTCTATTGTCATTATCTGCGGGCTGGTGGTCATGACAAGAAAGTACTGCTACAATTGGCACCAAATATCTAGCACGTAAGTCTACCTAGGGCCTGAAAAAGCTGAGGGTTGGGGGGACTTCCCAGTAGACTCGATGCTCACAGTGTACAGAGGTGCAGCTCTTTTAAGAGGCCCTGCTACTGAGAACTTGATAGGGTTTTATGAGCAGCAGGCAGTGCACTACTCAGTGGCCGGAGACTAGATAGACATGCCTACTGCAGCATGGACCAGATTTGATTGGGGGAAACCTCCTGAAAATCTTGACTACAGACATAAAGAAAAAAAAAAAAACAAGAAAAACTACAAGTCAGGTGATGTATATGCTGATTCCTCTACATGGGAACAGCTCTGAGACTGGATGAGACAAGAAACATCTTGCTGGCTACAGAGTCCTCATGACTTATTAATACATGCCATCCTTTCATATAACATGGATAGAAATTTATATTGTATTATAGTTTGGTTACACAGTCTAAATGGACTTATAAAGTTGACAGATGCCTTTTACCTGCTCAAACATAAAATAGAAAATCATCTGTAGCTGACTTGTTCACATTGCATATTCCATACTTATGTTAACACAGATATGTGTATTACCTTTAAAAGTTTAACCAGCAGCTAAACTCAGGAGGCAGAGCCAGGCGGATCTCTATGAGTTCGAGGCCAGTCTAGTCTACAGAGTGAGATCTACAACAGGCACCGAAACTACACAGAGAAACCCTGTCTAGGGAAAAAAAAAAAAAAAAAAGTTTGTGTTTTTAGAATAAATGGACCAGACACAAATGAAGACAAACAGCCCAGGTGATCCAACCTCTCAGAATGTCTTTGTTGCAGTTTCCTCAAAATTCTGCATCCAGAACAACTTCAAAGCTACGAGCTGAGATGGTCCAGCCTCATAGAATACTTCAGCCAGGACATCAGATAAGCTCTACACTTTCTCACCACACAGAGACTAAACAAAAATATTACAGCTAGCTCTCCCAGGACTTGACTATTATCCCAATTTTCTCAGAGTCCCTAAAATATGTCATTGCCCCTAGATAGCAGGAAGCAGACAATGTCCACATTCCCAAGAGGTGGGGTGGGTAGTTTTCGGTCATTTGGTGGATTATGGATATTTATCATCATTTAGGGGATTGGTTACAAGTTTTTACTAATCATGGTCAGGGAAGAAACAAAGCAAAGGAGATTAAATTCAAGGATCTCTTTCTGAAAAGAAAAAGGGAACACAGAAATGATGGGATAAAAGGGTAGATTATTGAATCTACTTTTAAACTAAAAAAGTAACTACTAGTCTCAAATATTTTGCACTGGTACGGATTTTTTGTATATTGATACAAATTTAAGGTTACTTTTGTTATACTGTATATATGTTTCTACTCTTGTTTAAGGTATTGTACCTATGCAGCTCATTTAAAAATGTAAAGTTTTAGTCCTTGAAAGCTATTTAGAAAAATAATACATAGTTATTAAGTTAATAGTCATCTATAACAATCACCTTTATAGTCACATTAGGTATGTTTTTGAAATTAAACACTTATATTTTAGAAAGATAGGTGATCTTCAAACACTTCAAAGACCTACAGAATATGGCATTTAAAATGTTTTGTTAACATAGGGCTTTTCATGACAGTAAGATACATCTGCTCCTGGCAGCATCAATTTACTTCAAAAAAGGATGATGGGCATTCAAGAACCTCCATATAGAGTTTGCTTTCTATGTGGCAAAGCTACTGGGCAAGAAACTACCCTTGCCTCGACTGCTGACAGTATGCTGTCCAAATTGGACAAGCAGGACACAAAAAAAGGCAACGGCCGAACTTTGCCAAGACAAGGTAGGACAGTCCTTCAAAATTCCTGCTTCACAGAATGGTCTGTCAGATATTCTAGACCTGTAGGCCGAAGATGGATGCATCAACATTGCAGAGAAATCTTGGGTGACTGTCCAGGCAGCCAGCTGTCTCTGTCATTTCCATAGTTTTGGGAATTGTTTGCTCTGCACTTCCTTTTTATTCAGGTAATATTATATCCTTTTCAGGTCTCTGATGGGGTTGAAGACTAGACAGTTATAGTTTTACGGTTTTCCTTGTTACCCAATTCAGAAAAGAAACTTACATATGATATGTAAAGTTTATAAAGCTGAGAAATATAAAAGCTCAAATTGTTTATTTCAGAAGATATTTTAAGATCAAAAAGATCTTTTTAGGGTGGTAATACAAGTTATGATAGAAAGTGGTTTAGATATAAAACTTTGGATTAAGATAGGATAGATAATACAGTACTTTCTCTGAATTTGCCAAATACATATAGACTAGACATTGTAAACGTAATTCTTACCTGATAATTGTTCTTATTGTATATAGTTTTATTGTATTAGAGTTTAGAACTTTCTTTTATATTTAGACCAAAAAGGAGAAAATGTTGTGGAACATTTGTGCGCTCCGTGAAGATGTACTACTGTGAGTGGTGTAATAAAAATCTGAATGGCCAATAGCTAGGCAGGAGAGGACAGGCAGCAAGTAGTCAGGCTTTTCTTTGGGCCGCTAGCTCACCAAAAAAAAGACACAGAAACATATTAATTATGACAGCTTGGTCTTAGCTTAGGCTTGTTTCTAACTAGCTCTTATAACATAAATTAACTCATTTCTATTAATTTACTTTGTCTCGTGGCTTTATTACCTCATCTCTGTAATGCCCAACCTGCTTGCTCTGTATCTCCTGGCGTCTCCACCTTCTTCTTCCCAGTGTCCTCTCTGCCCGGAAATCCTGCCTTGTTCAGCTTTTTATTAAACCAATCAGAGTAACTCATCTTCACAGTGTACAAAAAGATTATTCCACAACAACAGTATTTCCAGGGAGAGAAAGGAAGAGGAGGAGGATTACACCAGCAAGATGCCAGGGGACACTGAAGAGGTCAGACATCCAGTACAGATGTAGAGTAGATTAGAGGTAACCCAGCCACATGGAAGAAGGTAGATTAATAAAAGCAGATTAATTTAAATTATAAGAGCTAGTGGGACAAGCTTAAGCTAATGGACAAGCTTTCGTAATTATCAATAAGTCTATGTGTCATTATTTGAGGGCTGGTGGTCCTGACAAAAAAGTACTGGCACAGCACAAAAGGGGAGAACTAAAACACTGATTTTTTCTTCTTTCATTCCACGCTTATTAAGCATCTACTATATAACTAGGGGTGGATAAAAGAATATATTACAAAACAAAGAATATGTATTTCACACTTAATCACTATGTGTTTTCCAACTCTTATTTTATTATCTTAGAACCTAATGTTCTACATTTTGGGCCATAGAATGAGAAATGGAATTTCAAGAGATTGATAAGATATCTGAAACCCACCTAAGGATTCTCTAAAGATTCCACATGGAGGGGCTAGAGAGATGGCTCAGAGGTTAAGAGCACTGCTTGATCTTCCAAAGGTCCTGAGTTCAATTCCCAGCAACCACATGGTGGCTCACAACCATCTGTAATGAGATCTGGTGCCCTCTTCTGGCCTGCAGGGATATGTGCAGACAGAACACTGTATACATAATAAATAAATCTTAAAAAAAAAAAAAAAAAAAAAAAAGATTCCACATGGGAAGAAAAAGATCTTCTGCTATGGTGATATTTTATTTGTGCTGAAATGTGATTTTATTTGTATGTTAATAAAGTTGCCTGGGGATCAAAGCTAAGAGCAAGCCATTAAGCAGAAGTCTGGTAGTGGTAGCACATGCCCTTAATCCAATCACATGGCAGGCAGAATCTCTGTGTGTTCAAGGACACAGCCAGCATGGTGACACACGCCTTTAATCTCAGTACCAACCATAGAGACCTGGAGGTCTGTATAAACAGGCAGTGACAAGAAAATCATGTGGTTGGGTTTACAGGCAATGAGAAGGCAGAACAGAAAGGCAATAAAAAGACAGGACACAGGAAGAAGGTCTCTCTCTCAAGGGAAGGACAGCAGCGAATGGTAAGATAAGGTGGTCTTAGGTCTTGGCTACTGCTCGACCTCTGGGCTTTTAACTCTATTTGGCTCTGTGTTTCTTATTTAATAAGACCATTTAGAATTACATCTACATTCTGCCTGTAAGCTTGAGTAGAATTTTAACAGAGAAGAGCTTTACGAACTAACAATAACTACATGAAAATGCCTAACAATTGACAAGTGTTTACTGAATGCATATATATTTTAGTTAAAACTTAAGAGGTGAAAACAAAACAAAACAAAAAAAACATATATACACACTGAGTCTTAGTTGAAACATTAAGCACAAAGTTGACAATATTTGAATGACTCTACCAGGAGGTTCTATAACACAATCAAGAATGAATGAAAGACTACAGACCTTTGTTCTACATCCAAGCACTTCCCACGTAAGAGCTTGCTACAGAATGGAGTGCAATAAAGAAAAAAGGTAAGAGCCAAGGACTGTTTTAAGAACAGGAAGAGAAAAACAAAAACAGGAGGGAGTCAGAGAAACAGCAATGGGATGAGTATGAGGGTAGAGCACATGGTCAACAGTAGCAAAAAGTTCACATAGCTTGAGAAGATAAAGATTAAGGAAAAACTATGAATTTAATTATATAAAAAAGTTCTCTGAGCTATTCACAGAATTCTCTTTGTAACTCTTTCACAATGAGACTTTTCACAAATATCCACATCTTATTTTAAGTTGCAAAATAAGTTTTAGTATGGCTATACTGTGGAAAATTATACAACAATGAAAAAGCAAAGAATTTCTATAGAACTAACACAGAAGAGATACACAGAAATTATTTCAATAAAATAATTCAGTACCAAAGACTACAAACTTCATGATTTTTATTTACATGAGGTATTAGCTAAAAAGCAATCTATGGTGCTAGGGGTGGGAAGTCTGGTTAACTTTGAAGAAAGGTAGTAAGTAGAAGAAAGAGTAAGGGAACATTTTGGGAATGGGAAATGTTCCCCACCTTGATTTAAGTAGTGGACATATGGGTATATTAGTCTATAAAAATTCATAGGCTGAATGAACCTTAGATATTTGCACTAAACTAAGCCAAATCTCAATTTAAAAAGTAAGCCAAATCATGACCTTGAAGGCAGTTTGGGGAAAGCTTAAGTATACAAGATGAACCATAATATAAAGATTATATATACAAAGTGAAGAAGTTGAGACAGAATACAAACTCAAGAAGGTTGTTGGGCCAGGCGGTGGTGGAGCACACCTTTAATCCCAGCACTCGGGAGGCAGAGCCAGGTGGATCTCTGTGAGTTCGAGGCCAGTCTGGGCTACCAAGTGAGTCCCAGGAAAGGCACAAAGCTACACAGAGAAACCCTGTCTCGAAAAATGAGAGAAAAAAAAGGTTGTTGGTAAGGCAACAAGAGAAAGCATATTAGGAGAGAGGAAATAACACATTTCGAGAAAATTACAGGTTTTATTTTACTTGAGCTATAAGACAGAGAACATAACTAAGATCTTTAACAGACAGAAGGGTGTATCAAGGATTTAGCCCTCAGAGAAGAGTAGACATTTCTTTCTCTGTGGTTGCTAAGGATGGGTGAATATAGAAATTATCTTTAAAAAGAGGTGAGAGCCTGGAGAGATGGTTCAGCAATTAAGAGTACTTGCTGCTTTTGCAAGGGGGGTTAGGTTCCCTTCAGCTACCAGCAGCTCACAAATGTCTGTAACTCTAGTTCCAAGAGATATGACACCCTCTTCTAAATTCCAAACTATGTGATGTACTAACGTACATGCAAGTAGACACTCATATACATAAAAAATTAAAACAAGGTGGGGGGGGGCAAGATGGATCACTGGTTAAGAGCACTGGCTGCTCTTTCTGAGATCCTGAGTTCAATTCACAGCAATCACATGTCAGCTCACAACCATGTACAGTGGAATCTGATGCCCTCTTCTGGCATAAAGGTGTACATGCAGATTAAGCACTCATACACATAAAATAATAAATCTTTACAAACAAATAAAACAAAAAAATGTGTTTTTTTGAGACAGAGTTTCTCTGTGTATCCCTGGCTGTCCTGGGACTCTCTCAGTATAGTCCAGGCTGGCCTCAAAGTCTGAGATCTGACTGCCTCTGCCTCCTAAGTGCTAAGATCCCACCACTGCACAGCTAACAAAATGGTTTTTTTATATATAATTTTGTTTTGTTTTGTTTTGTTTTGTTTGTTTTTTTGAGACAGTTTCTCTGTGTAGTTTTGGAGCTTGTCCTGGATCTCACTCTTTAGACCAGGGTAGCCTCGAACTCTGCCTCCCGAGTGCTGGGATTAAAGGCATGCGCGACCACTGTCCAACTTTTTTTTGGGGGGGGGGGCAAAATCTTTTTTAAAGGGGGGAATTGGGCTAGAGATATGGCTCAGCTTCTGGCTGCTCTTACAGAGGACCTGGATTTAATTCCCAGCACCCACATGGCAGCTCACAACTGTCTATAGCTCCAATTTCAGGTAATCTGACACCTTCACACGGAAATAAGTGAAGACAAAACGCCAATGCACATAAAAACTAAAAATAAATCATTAAAATTTATTAAAAAAATAAAAAATGGGGGCTGAAGAGATGGCTCAATGGTTAAGGGCACCGTCTGCTCATCCAGATGACCCAGGTTCAATCCCCAGCACCCACATGGCAGCTAACAACTGTCTATAACTCCAAGATCTGACACTCTCACACAGATTTACATACAGGCACATAAAATAAAAAATTTTTTAAAAAGAGGGGGAGATCAAATAGCCTTGGGCATGTCACTGAAGCATACAATAAGGTCAACTGCATCAGGTAAACTAAGTCAGAAGAGGAAACACATTTCAAAAGTTTTGAATAGGTACTAGAAGTCAGCAGTCTAGAAGTCCTAGCAAAGCTCTAAGACTCAGAGAATAAAAAGCGGGGAAACAAAGAGGGGGCAGTTAAAAACCATAGGCTAACATAGTATAACTCAAAGTATATAATGATGCCGAAGGATGCTTATTTTATATGAGGGGCAAGAGACAGGAGACCTGGGACTCCAGAGACTCAAGGATGGGGTCTCAACTGGGGTCTGAAGCAGAGCTGTACAAAAGCAATGCTGTCCCTCGAGTTCATTACTACAGAATCCACCAAAATCAAGGGTCCTCCAATGTCCCTTCTTGCCAGTCTCCTTTCACTGAACTTCTACTGCTGTGAGTGGCAGTTTATCCTTTCTGATAAACTTTGCTGACCTTTATTCCCTACTCATAAATACACCTACTGTTGTCTAATCAAGTAATAAACACATCCAGTCCATTCGGAAATCTCACGAGTACTTTTACATTTCTACCTATTTTCCCATGAAAGGTAAACTAGAAGGCAGAGCCTTCATCTACGCACGGGTTCTCTGTCCACAGCACCGGCCTTGAGATTGCACACATGCAGCTATTTTTTAAAGTGGTTTGTCGTTAAGGAGATGGCTCCTGAGGAGAATACTTGCCTATAAAAGTATAATGATCACCAAATCAAAATGCTAAGGAATGCCCCGTTTTTGTAAGTGTAGGGACAAACTCTAAGAAACAGTCAACGTTATCAAACGGGCATTCCTCCCTTAAACTATTCACTCCTCTAGATAACTCCATTTAATAAGCCTACTCTTTGCTGCTCATTCACCCTGTCTACATTCCAGCACCCCTTCTCTCCATCCAGACCCGAGACTACAAATGCCCCCAAGACCCATTTTATTCATTCCTCCAACCCGCCCTTCCCCAAGTCCACTTGCAACCCCGGGCCCCCACCTTCATTTCCCCACTCCCCTTTCCTCAGCCTCCTCAGACCTCCCACTCCTCCCAACCGACTCAGTCCCCACCCCTCACCGCCGCAGCCCTCCCGCGAGGTCCCCTCCCCCACAGCGCCCACCCCTCGCCCGCCGACCCCAGCCCGCCTTACCTGCTCCCTGCCGTCGGGCCCCGCGGGCCCGCTCCGCTCCTCCAGCCGCTGCCTCCCGGGCGGCGCTCGCCGGCGCGGGGGCAAGGGCTGCGGCTGGGGCAACTCGGCCGCCCGCGGAGCCGCATCCTCCCGGCGGGCGGGCGGCGGCTGCGGCCGCTCGCGGCAGCGACTCCGCTTCATCTCCGCGTCTGGGCCCCGCGGGCGTCAGCACCGCGACTGCGCCGGCCTGCCTCGGCCCCGGGCCGCAGCGCTGCCGCGGCAAGCCCGGTCCACAGCCACCATGGCCCGGCGGGCGCTCCAAGCCACCCGCGCCCGGCCCGCGGCGTCTCCGCGCTTCCTGTGGGCTCAGGCGCCGAGACCTTCCCGGCGCGCCTCACGGAGGCAGCATAGCCACCGGCGCGCCCTCCACGCCCGGCACACGCTCGGCCGGCCACCCGCCGCCGCCGCCGCTGCTGCGGGCTCCGCAGCCAGCCGCCGGCCCGCCAGCCCGCCAGCCCGCCCCGCCCCTCGCGCGCGCGCACGGCTCAGCCCGCCTGCCGCCCCCCCCACCCCACCCCCCCGGCGCGCGGCCTGCCGCGCACGCGCTAGCGAACGGTCGCGAAGACCCGCCCGCGGCCGCGCCGCGCGGGCTGAAGCGGAAGGGGGCGGGGCTCCCGATGCGTCCGCGGTGGCTGCGGGAAGCCCATTGATTCTTCCATTCATCCCTTTGGTCAAGTGCCTGCGGAACCGAGCGCTGTCCAGGCTGGGGATCTGAAAATGACTTCCGACGGGAGGGGCGAGACCAACACACTGTGTACCCTCAGGTGCCCGCCTGCTTCGCACCTCACTCCGCACAGACAAGTTAGCTCATCCTCGTGATACAGATAAAAAGACTGGGGTGGAGGGAAACGAACCCGGCCACCGGCATATCAACGGTCACGTTAGAGAGAACTCCAAGGCTCGTCCCTCTGTCCTGTTTACACTGTCTTTGACCCTTCCAGACAGTGTATAACGTCCTGTAAAAGAAGTGTTGTATTCCTTCGTGGTGCAGGGACTGAAAAGGCTTCCGGAAGATATGGGCTTCCCACTGACAATGAAGTCATCTTGTTGCCACGGTCCAGCCCGCTGCGGCCTGGGCAGCCTGACCTGCCCCTTCCAATGACTCATCTGCTTAACAACACGTGGCAGACAGCTCAGCCATGCCTGGCCTCCTTCTGGCTTCAGCTGGTCTGCCACAACGCTGTTTTTCCTCTTTGACCTAACCAGAGTTCATTCCCAGAAGCCTTTCCTGCCTGTGTCATCCATTTGTCATGGGCCTCCTCCCTGAATCCTTTCTGAGTAGTAATAATGGATAGCACAATGGCGCTTAGTGGATTCCAGACACTACATTCAATTAATATACACAGGAAGAGGTCAGTAGTTTCCATTTTACAGTTGGGAGAGCAGGCTGAGTTATAGTGCGAAGAGGACTCAAACCTAGGTCTGTGAGAAACCAGAACCCACAAACATAACCAATGTGCTTGCTTCTGCTTTCTCTGTCCCAGATCCTCCCCATCCATCCAGTTACCGCAAGGAGAAACAGAAAGCCACCCTTGGCTCCTTCTTTCTCGTCATTCTCTCATATCTAATAATGAAGAAGGCCTGTTGCTCTGTAACCTCACTGTCTCTCCAGTCGGCCTTCTCTTTCCATCCCATTGACACTAACTCATATCCAGTTTTACCTTTCCTTGCCTGTTCCACTGGGAAAGTCTCTCAACTAGTTCCCCTGCATCAAGTTTTATTCTCTTAGGACCATCTTCCCAAAGACCTTTATAAGAATCTTCATAATACTTTCTTGCTTCTAATAGTAAAATAAATCTCAAGATGAAGTATACACTTCCTAAGAAGGCAAGGCCATCGTCCAAAATCCAGTTTCTGCCTACCTCTTTGTTCTATTAGCCCATCCTGTGACCACTATTTATACTTATCCCTGCTACAAGATAGGGCCTGCACATTCTTGCTTACAAACAACAGAAACACATGCTGAATCTGGAATAGTCATACAAGAGAAGACTAAGCTGGGCGGTGGTGGCGCACGCCTTTAATCCCAGCACTGGGAGGCAGAGCCAGGCGGATCTCTGTGAGTTGAAGGCCAGCCTGGGCTACAGAGTGAGATCCAGGAAAGGCGTAAAGCTACACAGAGAAACCCTTTCTTGGGGGGTGGGGGGGATTGAAATTCCTTTGCCTGGGAGTCTGGAGATATAGCTCAATGCTAGAGTGCTTGGCTATCATGCACAAGGTCTCAATGCTAGAGTGCTTGGCTATCATGCACAAGGTCTCAAGTTTAATCCTTAGGAGCTTTAAAAAAAAAAGTGTTTGGGGCCTGGGAATACAGCTCAGTTGGTAGCATGTTTGTCCAGCATACACAAAGCCCTGATGTTGATCCCAGGACTACATAAACAGTGTGTCAAGAGAATTCAAGAGAAACACAAAACATTCTCAAAACAAAATAAAGTGGAGCCTCCATGGGACTAGACTAGGCCCTCTGCATAGGCTAGACAGTTGTGTAGCTTCACCCGCTTAAGGGTCCCCCTAGCAGTGGGATCAGGATCCATCCCTGGTGCATGAGCCTGCTTTTTGGAGCCTAGTGCCTATGGTGGGACACCTCACACAGCCTTGGTGCAGGGGGAGGGGCTTGGACCTGCCTCAGCTGAATGTACCAGTCTCTGCTAACTCCCCATGGGAGGCCTTGCCTTGGAGGATGTGGGAATGGGGCTGTGGGTTGGGGGAGAAGGCTGGGGGACAGGAGGAGGGAGGAGAGTGGTTGGTATGTAAAATTAATGGAAAATTTCTTAATAAAAAAAGAACAAATAAATGCAACAAAACTGAATTACTATACACCCTGCGAAGCAGTGTAATCCAATGTCTGGTGGTAGGCAGAAAAAAACAGTATCCCAAATTTCTTGCTGATATTCCATAAGGCTGTTTTTCCAACCTCTGTTTGATTTTGTGGTCCCTTCTAAACAAATTCCTCTAGGTTTAGGCCAATTCATCTCTACAAAGATAAACCACTGACTCAGCTTTGAGACCAGAATCTCATCCCACTGGTTCATCTTCCACTCTTAGGAATGGGAAGCTGGACGTGACAGACACTAAAGCAGACCTCGTAATCACCCCTCGCCCAGGATTTACACCCTTGTGTAATTTCCACCCTTTGACTTCTTTCTAATGAATTAAATAGAATAGCATCACTTCCATGATTATGCTACATCATATAAGATGGTATCTTGGTAAAAGTCTCACTCTCAAACTCCTTAAAGATGAAAACTCACTCTCAAATGGCCTTAAAGATGAAAATGCCCTTTATAAGGCAGGGCACAGTATGTAACCCATTCTCTTTTCTCTTCCTCTCAAGTGCTTCCATTACAGGCCTGTGCCATCTTGCCTAGCTACAAAACTCATTTTTCACATTGGTTATGGAGAGGTCCATGTAGCAGGAAATAGCAAGACAACCTGCAGGAGATTAGAACAGCCCCTAGCCCAGCAGCGCCCCCCCCAAAAAAAAAGCAAAAACAAAAACAAAACAAAACGAAAAAACAGACTAAAGAAGTCTTTGAACTCTTGAACTGCTTGCTCAGTCCTGTACCCAGGAAGAGGTTAACTCTGCCAATATTGAGAGTATGACTCTAAGTGAGAACAAAGCCCAGCCATTACTTCAATGGGAACTTGGCAAGATCTTGAGACAGAGAACACAGCAAAGCCAGGGGTAAACCTGTAACCCACAGAAAGTATGAGATAAATGTGTATTATTTCAGGAGATTTCACTAATCTGTTTTGTTTTGTTTTTTTGTCAATTTGACACAAGCTAGAGTCATCTGAAAAGAGGGAGCCTTAACTGAAGAATTGCCTCTATCAGACTGGCCTGCAAACCAATTTGTAGAGCATTTTCTTGATTAATGATTGACATGAGCTGATCCAGCACATCCCAGTGCCACCCTTGGGAAAGTCATCCTGAGTTGTTAAGAAAGCAGGCTGAGCAAGCCATGAATAGCAATCCAGTAAGCAGCATTCCTCCGTGGTCTCTGCTTCTGTTCTTGAGTCCCTGCCCCGACTCCCTTTCATGATGGACTGTGACTGGAATTTATAATCCAAATAAATTCCCTGCCCTTTTCTCCCTGGGTTGCCTTTGGTTATGTTTTATCATGGTAATAGAAAATAAACTAGGGCAGGGCTAGAGAGATGGTGGCATAGTTAAGAATACTTGGTGTACCTGTAAAGGACCTGGGCTTGATTCCCAGCACCTGTATCAGGAGATATGGGAGTCCACAAGAAGTTTCTTAGTGAGAACTTACTCATAGTCAGAGAATCCGAGCTTGCTTTACCCAGCAGGGCTGCATAAGGAGATGATTTGGTCACGGGCATGTTTACCAGGTGTTTGGAAGGTTCTACATTTGGCTGTACAGTATGCTTTGATCTTGCGAGGGGGAGGTCATCTGCCTTTCCCCTTGGCATGTTATAAAAAGCCCTTTTGAATAAAGCCTCAGGGCTGTTGGGTATTGATCCAGGACCTTCTGAAGTTATCCTGTGTTTCTTTCTTCTCGTCAGCTAGATATCACTTTCTATTTATCATTTCTTAATTCCTCTTTCCTCCACCTAAGAACCCTTCAAAAGGTGGGAGCTGGGCTGACCCTTTTCCTGTAACACCAGCTCCAGAGGATCCAATGCTGTTTTGTTGCAAGGTATTTGTAGTGTGTAAAGATGTGTCATTGTGATTAGTTTAATAAAAAGCTTAACATCCAATAGTTAGGCAGGAGAGATTAGGCAGGACTTCTGGGTAGAGAGAAAACTCAGGGGATGAAACTAGGTATGCCATCAAGACATGGAGTGAATGGAGTGAGTCAGAAGTACAAAATGGAGGAGAGGAAAAGAGAGCCATTTGGCAGAATGTAGATTAATAGAAATGGGCTAATTTAAGTTATAAGAGCTAGTGAGACAAGCCTAAAGCTTGCCTGAAGATCAGAGGGTGGAGCTAGCCATTAGTTAACCATAGAGGTCTGGCGGTCTATATAGACAGGAAACAGGAAGTGATATGGCTGGGTGGAGAGAGGAATATAAGGTGGGTTGGCCCCCTTTTCAGTCTGAGTCATCATGGAGGTAAGAGGTGACTTTAGCTACTTCTTTACTTCTCTTATCTTTCAGCATTTATCCCAATATCTGACTCTAGGTTATTATTAATTCCAATTAGAATTCACGCTATGAAGCTCTCATAATTAATAAGTCTCCGTTTGTGGGTGGGTAGTCCAAAGAAAGTCCGACAAGAAAGTCTACGTACACTATTCTGGCCTTTTTTTTTTTTTTTAAGATTTATTTATTTATTATGTATAGTGTTCTGCCTGCATGTGTGCCTGCAGGCCAGAAGAGGGCACCAGATCTCATTGTAGATGGTTGTGAGCCACCATGTGGTTGCTGGGAATTGAACTCAGGACCTCTGGAAGAGCAGCCAGTGCTCTTAACCTCTGAGCCATCTCTCCAGCCCCCTATTCTAGCCTCCTTGTGTACCCACATGCATGTGTACACACATTCACAGATGCATACACATATATAAGAATTTTTAATAATGTAACCAGGCACAGTGGCACATGCCTTTAATCTCAGCACTCAGGTCAGGAACTGAGCAGGCAGATCTTTCTGCACACAAACCCACACACACAGTTTAAAGTAATTGTCTTTTGTTGTTGTTGTTGTTGTTGTTGTTTTGTTTTGTTTTCGTTTTTTTGAGACAGGGTTTCAATGTGTAGTTTTGGAGCCTTTCCTGGATCTTGCTCTGTAGACTGTAGGCTGGCCTCCAACTCACAGAGATCCACCTGCCTCTGCCTCCCAAGTGCTGGGATTAAAGGCGTACGCCGCCGCCGCCGCCGCCGCCGCCGCCGCCGCCGCCGCCGCCGCCGCCGCCGCCACCACCACCACCACCACCACCAGCTGGCTAAAGTAATTGTCTTAAAACAACAAATACTTCTCTTTTTTTTACTGTGTGTATGGTGCTTGCATATGAGTGTGTGGGTGCATATTTGCAATCAGAAGCCAAAGGAGGACACTGGGTATCTTCTTCTATCACTTTCCTTCTTATTGCTGGGAGTTAGAGTCTCTCACTAAATCAGAAGCTCTCTGTTTATGATAGGCAGGATAGCTGGTCAGCACATTCCTGATATCAGCCTATCATTGTGCCACAAATGCTGGCTTTGTAGGCACATACAGCCATTCTTGGCTTTTTGCATGGGTGCTAGGGATTCAAACTGAGGTCCTCATATTTTCACTGGAAGCGCTCTTACCCACTGAGCCATCTACCCAACCCCAACAAATACTTGTTTAGTTGGCAATTGTGTGGGCTAACTGTATGGGTCTTGTGGTCTGGAGCAGTCCAGCTGGTCATTGATGGGCTTGGGCATATGTCTACAGGCAGCTGACAGTGATCTGATTAGTGACTAGATCAAGCCTTTCTCACACATCTGGCAGTTGGCTATAGCAATGAAAGCAAACAGGACATAGATGCTGCATCATCCATTAGGCACGCATGAACTTCAAGTGGCAACAGTAGTAGAACTTCCAAGAGGAAAGCAAGACTTAAGACAAACTTACTTTTCAAGTCTGTTGGTTCCACATTGGCAACTGTGTCATTACCAAAACAAGTCATGAGTCACAAAGAGAGTCTGTGTGTGGGAAGGGACTAAAGTTACATGTCAAAGAGGACTGGATTCGTTTAAGGGAAGAATTTGTCACTATCCCTGAATCCAAGTGCAGCTATAATCAGTCTATTATAACATTTGTTTCCTTATGTATCAAATACCTCAACATGTGTATGTTGAAGTTAAGCATCTCAGTCTTGGGAAAGTAAGCATGAGGATCATGATTTCCAAGCCAGCTGACTACTACTTTAGGGGGATCCAGACCCAGAAAAAAAATCTAAATCTCATCAAACATTTAGATACTATTGCCAGTTTGCAGTAAAACTAGGGAAGGGAAATATGAAGAATAATGTCATGAGACCTATGTTAGTCAGGGTTCTCTAGAGTAACAGAACTTATAGAATGAATATCTCTATATAAAGATTTATTAGAATTACTTACAGACTGTGGTCCAGCTAATCCAACAATGGCTGACTATGAATGGAAAGTCCAAGAGCCCGATGGTTGTTCAGTCCATGAGGCTGGATGTCTCAGCTGGTCTTCAGTATACTTTGGAATCCTGAAGAAGTAGGCTCTAATGCCAGTGAAGGAATGGACTGCTAGTGAGGAGAAAGCAAGCATGCAAAAATCAAAAGCTTCCCTCTTCCATATTCTTACATAGACTTCCATCAGATACCATGGACCACATTAGGGGTGGGTCTTCCCATCTTGAAAGATCTGGATTAAAGGTGTGTCTTCCCACATCAAATTAAGCAAAAATTCTTCACAAGTGTCCCCTTCCATTTTTGGGTTTTAGTTAATTCCAGATGTAATCAAGTTGGCAATGAAGAATAGGCATCACAAGACCAATCCAGTCCCTAATACTGGGATTACAGGCATGTATCACCATACCAGACTAGATGTGTTTTCCTTTACAGGAATATTCCATGCATGGTGTTATGTGCTTCCCATTGCACCACATCAAGAAGCACAAGGTAACAAGAGATTCCACTTTTAATGATAAGAATAAGCAGATTCCTAGGCTGTTAACTTAATCCATTTATTGTAGATTTTCATCTAATGGTTTTAGTAGATAGTGATGATGATTGCCTGACTACACTATTTCATTATGGAGTCTAAATCTAATGTTTGATTTTATGGAAAAGCCAACATATTAGCCTAATTTTTATTTGTTTATCAATTTTCACAATAATGAATGTTCTACTATCTCCATAAGAGACCTGTAAGGCTTATTTTGTATAAGGATAGCTATAGATTCATAGTTTCAATGTATTATTCTCATTATCTTTTTAGCTATTGCCTTATTTTTGACTAGTAAGAGACTCTTTTTATTGGCTCCATGTCATTTCATTCTTGACAAACCTCAATCATCTTTGGTACTTTCCTTGCATTCTGTCAAAAGAGGATATCCAAAGATTATTTTGTTTCCTGTATCAAACCTGGAGCCAACCTGTTCATGCCTTCCTGATACACTTTCTTATTTAGCTAGCAGATGTTGAGTGGTACTTTCATCTACTCAGTTGCCTCAGTAGAAAACAAAAACAAAAACAAAACCCTAGGGATTGCCTGGCAGTGGTAGCACACAGCTTTAATCCCAGCATTTGGGATGCAGAGACAGGCAGATCTCTGTGAGTTCCAGGTCAGCCTGGCCTACAAAGCAAGTTCCAGGACAGCCAGGGCTATACAGAGATACCTTGTAGTCAGATTTTCTTTATAGCACCAACTCTCAAATAATGACGCGGAAACTTCTTAATGATTATCAAAGTTTGGCCTTAGGTTAGGCTTGTTCCCAACTAGCTCTTATAACTTAAACTAACCCACTTCTACTAATCTACATTCTGCTATGAGGCTCGTTACCTCTCCTCCATACTGTAGTCTGACTCCCTCCAAATCTTGCTGGCGAATTCTGTCTCTCTTCTTCCCAGAGTTCCTATTTCTGCCCGGAAGTCCTGCCTATCCTCTCCTGCCTAGCTATTGACTGTTCAGCTCTTTATTAAACCAATCAGAAGATGCCTTGGCAGAGACACATCTTCACAGTGTACAAAAAGGTTATTCCATATTACCCTGTTTCAAAAAAACAAACAAACAAAAAAAAAAAAAACCCTAACAACCTTAGATTTATCCTTGATACTGCAGACTACCTATTCCCTACAATCAACGACCAAATCCTATTGATTCTATAAAGAAACATGTCAGTTCATCAACCTACTTTGCGTAATCCCTACTACCACCTACTTAGTCAAATTCACTATCATTTCTCATTTTCAAAACTGTAATAACCTTACAATTGGAATCCTCATTGCCTTTTGTTTTGGTTTTGTGACAGGCTCTTTCTACATAGCCCAGACTCGCCTTGAACTCTAAATCCTCCTGCCACAGCTCCCAAGCGCTGAGATTAGAAGCATGCACCATCACATGCTCCATCACAAACCAAGGACTGATGTCTAAGATCTGTATTCTGAATTTGAGATTTAGAAACATTGGAGGGGTGGTATTTGTTTTCTATGCTAAGAATTGAACCCAGGGCCTCATGCATAGCAGGTAAGTACTATACCACTGAATTATATCTCCTGCCCCCCAGGCTGGTTTTTAAAGAATGTGTATCAAAAGATTTTATTTAATATGCTAATCTGAGCACATGTTTTTACAATTTATCTTCCAAAAATCCTATTGGACTTGCACTAAAAATTAAGAAAATAAATCTAATTTGTGACAACTTCCTAGAAGACAGCTTCTGAGTTGTTTCCCCAGAGCTATTTCACTGCTAACCCATTTGTACCATTTGTAGTTACTTTTTTTTTAGACAGGGTTTCTCTGTGCAACAGCACTGGCTATCCTGGAACTCCATATGTTGACCAAGCTGGCTTTGAACTGACAGAGATCCGCTTGCTCTGCCTTCCAAATGCTGGGATTAAAATTCCTGCTATTTAAATTAGCTACAATGGGGGCTGGAGAGATGGCTTTGTGTTTAAGAGCACTGACTGCTCTTCAAAAGGACCTGGGTTCAATTCCCAGCACCCATATAGGGACTCACAGATGTCTGTAACTCCAGTTTCAGGGGACCCAACACCCTTACCCAGACATAAATGCAGGCAAAATACCAATGCTTACAAAATAAAAATAAATAAATTATATAAAAAAAGAATACCACTACATCATCCATCCAAGTACAAGGAAGAACCCTGAGATTGAGGAGTTCCTAGAGCCAGTCCCCAGGAATTAGTCAGGAGCTGTTCCACAATGCCTCTCTGGAGACAGAAGCTAGTCTACCTCCTCTAATAGGAATCTTCCCTTAGTGTTCAATCATAAATTCTATATTTCTGTTATTGAGTGTTGTTCATGCTGTTTTCCAGGGAGGCTCAAAAATGATGGAGATCAAGTACTTGTACTCAAGGATTCCAGAGTCTAGTATAAGACATGTGTACGTGATCAGAAATAGGCATCACCTGTTTTGTGAGGGCTCAAAGGAAAAACAGATTAATTATAGCTGTGAGTCCAGAATAACCTCAAGGAGGTGCCATTAACCTTCACCTATTTCAATATAGATGGAGATGAAGGCAACAACATCATCATCAACAACAAAAAGCAAAGAAACAAAAAAAAAAAAAACAGGGTTAGAAAATATAGGTGTTTTGAAGTGAATGGTAAGTATTTGAGTTTAGTTAAAGCTGTGTGTAAATGGAAGTAATGAGGAATATGGATAGAGAAGAAGCAACTTGTAATCAGATTAAAAAACACTCTGAATATTAAACTTCAAAATATAGACCTTAGACATTGGGCCTTGATCTGGCAAACTGCTGTCCTAAGAGAAATTTGGCCTATAACTTGCTTTTACAGATAACACTGACAATCAGTTTGATGATAGAGAGCATTGAGTCCCAAGTAAATGAGATGCTATCTCTTTTTCCAAAAAGGAATTTCATTCTTTCCACTTGTAGCTTGTATTACATTTTAAAGAACATACTCAAATTTTGTTTTATTTTATTTTATTTATTTATTTATCTATTTATTTATTTATTTTAGTTCTTAGAGACAAGGTTCCTCTATGTAGTCCTGGATGTCCTGGAATTCACTCTGTAGTTCAGGCTGGCTTTGAACTCAGATATTCATCTGTCTATGCCTCTTTATTGTATACATATCTACAAAATATCCATCATATTTTCTCTTGTTCCACAAAGCCAGAAATATTTACCATATGGCCTTTATGGCTCAGCAGGTAAAAGCATTTGCCAACCAAACCTGAGGACCTGAGTTAAATCCCCATCACACACACACACACACACACACACACACACACACACACACACACACACATAAATAAGAATTTACTATGTGGATCTTTACAGAAAAAATTTGCTGATCTCTGTATTGGGGAGTAAATAGCAAAACTGAGGGATTATGCTTTTGAAAGGCTTACTTCATTTATATAACATTCCAAGTAAAGCAGAAACTAAAAGCAAAGGACCTTTAATCCCAGCATTCAGGAAGCAGAGGCAGATCTCTGTGAGTTCAAGGCCAGCCTGGTCTACAAAGCAAGTTCCAGGACAGCCAGGACTACACAGTGAGACCCGTCTCAAAAGAAGAAAGGGGAGGAGGAAGAAGAAAAAGAAATTCAGTTCATCTTCAGCTACATAGCAAGTTCAAAGCCAGCTTGGGCTACATGAGACCCTGTTTCAAAAAGAAAAAAAAAAAAGAACAGGGAAGAAAGAAAGGATGAAAGAGCCAGCAGGAGTACAGAGGATCCTGGGTCTTTTATGATACCTTATAACCTGAAACAGCTGATCTAGTCTTAGCATGCTTATCTCCAAGCCTTTGTGGAAAGAAAATGAATATCTATATGTTAACACACTTGCAGTAACATCCCTAACTGAGTCAGAGAATTGATGGTAACTGGCAAATAGCAAAAACTGAGCTGGAATTCAAAACTATATTTGGCAGTAGCTGGAGCTGTATAATTAGTTCTTCCCTCTTCTAAGATTGGCTTTGACTAGGTTCTCCCTCTCTTGTTCTCATCTGTCTCTCTTTACTCTTCGGTCCATGTGGCATTAAGTATGGCCAACCATTTTTGTGTTTTGCATTAGATATATACAGTCAGAAGATATACCTGAAGAGATTAACTGCATTGTCTTCCTGTTGTTAGTGGTATTTTACTCTTTTTTTTTGGGGGGGGGCCACCCAGCTCCCAAATAAATTCACACATGGAGGCTTATTATTACTTATGAATGCCCAGCCTTAGCTTGGCTTAGTTTCTAGCCAGCTTTTCTTAACTTTAAATTATCCCATCTGTCTTTTGCCTCTGGGCTTTTTCTTTTCTGTTCCTGTGTACCTTTGTTTCTTACTCTGTGGCTTTCTATGTGGCTGGGTGGCTAGCCCCTGGAGTCCTCCTTCTTCTCCGGCTCCCTTTTTTCTCCTTCTGTTTATCCTGTCTGCTATTTCTCTTTCCTGTCTCACTATTGGCCATTCAGCTCTTTATTAGACCATCTAGTGTTTTAGACAAGCAAAGTAACACAGCTTCACAGAGTCAAACAAATGCAACATAAACAAAAGTAACACACCTTAAAATAATATTCTACAACATTTTCCTCCATATAAAATGGTAAAAAGAAATTCATTGGTCCAGTGTGAGCCAGATTAGGATGTTCACTCATAGGCAGGTAGGGAAGGTCAAGTGACATTATATCTACAGCAAGAGCCATGTGGGTAAAATTGCAGCAGTAGTTGTTCTTACAAGAAGGGGAATGCCTGGCTGTGGGGAGCAGTGGAAGCCCTGAGTGTGTGAAGTCCTGAAATGAGCCAGCCACATCAAGGACTGTAGCCTCAGACTCATGGGAAAATGGCAAAGACATTGTGTGGATGTTGATAGTGTGTGCAGAACATGTCCACCATAGTTTTCTCCCTCCTCCCTCCCAATTTAGGGCTTGAAGACTTCTCCCCTACAGAGAATGCACCTACAGAGATTATCTAAACCTATCTCCTTAATCTAGCTAGAGACCATAAACCCAATCTCTTTGTTTACTGTATGTGATAACCCTACCTCCTTGTAACTGTATGCAATGAATCCAGCCTCTATTCAACTCTACAATAAACTCTGAGCTTGGGGAGGGGTTGTTTTCTTTCTTAGCGAGCCTAGTCCTCCTGACGCCAACTCTTTCTGTGTGTCTGATGTGTATCTTTTCACTCACTTGCAGCTCCACTCACTACCCCAGTCAGGTCAAGTACCTGGAGCTAAGCAAGGACTCAGCACCTGGCAGACAAAACAATAAATATTTACTCCAACAACTAAATTAGGATGTTGGCTCTGATATTAGAAGAGGAATTATAAGTACAATTAAGGGAATAACTCATAGATGGCTGACCAGCTGGTAGGGGGAGTAATGAAGAAGAAGTTGAGAGTGATTTCAAAATGTCTTTCCTTTCTCTTTCCCTCTTTTTCTCTCTTCAGTGCTGGAGACTGAACTCAGGGCCTGGCTCCTCCTAGACAAGAGCTCTGCCCGTGAACTACATCTCTATCCTTGCAGTTTCTGTTTTCTTGTTGAAGAAAAAAATAAGAGGTTGGGAAGGGAAGAAATAGATAGACTTCACATGTTTTTGTTGTAGTTTTTGTTTTTCAAGACAGTGTTTCTCCACGTAACCCTGGCTGTTCTGGAACTCTCTGTAGACCAGCTGGCCTTAGACTCACAGAGATCCTCCTACCTCTGCCTTCTAAGTGCTGGGATTAAAGGTGTGCGCCACCACTGCCTGTTGTGGAATATTCCTTTACACTGTGTGAAGATATGTCAATGTTATTGGTTTATTAAAAAGCTGAACAGCCGATAACTAGGCATGATTTCCAGGCACAGAGGATGCTGGGAAAAAGAAGGGAGGAGAAGCCAGACAGATGTGAGATGAGTGGGACACACAGAATGTGATAGAGGTAAAAGCCACTTGGTAGAATATGGATCAATAAAAATATGGGTTAAGTTATAAGAGCTAGTTAGGAACAAGCTTAAGCCATTGACCAAGCTTTTATAATTAATAAGTCTCCATGTTATGATTTGGGAGGTGGCAAGAGGGACAGAAAAATCTGCCTGCAACCACCTAGCTCTTCACATAGTTGTTTTGTTTTTTTAGATTATTTATTTTATGTATATGAGTGCTCTATCTGCATGTATGCCTTTATGCCAGAAGAGGGCATCAGAACCCACTATAAATGGTTGTGAGCCACCATGTGGTTGCTGGGATTGAACTCAGGACCTCTGGAAGAGTAGCCAGTGCTCTCAAACACTGAGCCATCTCTCCAGCCCTTCACATGTTTTTTTTTTTTTTTTTTTTTTTTTAAATCAAATATCTGACCATAGTACCATAAAAATTCCACACAAGCCAATTTGAAACTCACAGGTTAAGTAATACAGATTGTGGGAGTCCACAAAGGTTTCCTAGTGAGATCTGAGCTTGCTTTACACAGCTTGGCTGCATAAGGGGATGGATTGACCACTTGCATGGTTACCAGGTGTTTGGAAGGGTCTGCACTTGGCTGTGCCATGTGGTATGTTTTGATCTAGCAAGGGGGAGGTCTTTTGCTCCACCCCTTGGCATTCCTTTAAAAGCTTTTTAGCAGAGACAGAAGGGGCTGGTGGGTTTTTTGTTTTGATTTTTTTCCCCCTGAGACAGGGTTTCTCTGTGTAGTTTCCGTGCCTGTCCTGGATCTCACCCTGTAGACCAGGCTGGCCTCAAACTCACAGAGATCCACCTGGCTCTGCCTCCCGAGTGCTGGAATTAAAGGCGTGCACCACCACTCAGCAAGGTTGGTGGGTTTTGACCCAGGCCCTTCTGAGGCTATCTTGTGTTTCTATCCGTCTCTCGCCTCTATATTTTTATCTAAATACTTCCCACTTCTTCTGCTCAAAAGTACCCTGGGGAAAAAGTGGGGAGGGTCCCTCACAAAAGCTCACTCAGTAAAAGTGCCTGCAATTAAGCCTGATAATGATGATCCACAGGTCAGTGGTTCTCAACCTTCCTAATGATGTGACCGTTTAATACATTCCTCGTGTTGTGGTAATCCCCAACCATAAAATTATTTTTGTTGCTATTTCATAACTCTAATTTTCCTCTGTTATGAATTGTAACATAAATATCTGAAATGCAGGATATCTGATCTTCAACCCCTGTGAAAGTGTCATTCAACTCCCAAAGGGGTCACAATCCAGTTTAAGAAACCCCACACATAGTGAAAGGAGAGAATTGACTCCCATGGATTGTTCTCTGGCTTCCACACAGAGCCACACTCCCCCAACCCACATATAAATAAATAAATGTAAATTTTTAAAATATATGAGAATCACAAAGTTTTAATGAATGAAGGAGCAGGGAGTCAGGGAATGGGTAATGCATAAAGGATGAATTATAGGAATTAATAGAGAGATAAAATGTTCTAACTTAATAGTAACCTTCTAGTGACTAAAGAAAAACAAATGGAAGCAAAGGCATGCCTAGATTAGAAGGCTACCTGTGATACTTAGATCAGTGAATGGGCTGCTGAGATGATGTGATGGACCTGGCCACTCACCTGCTTTTCAGTTGGCAGAGGAAGTAGACTAAAACTGTGAACCATAGAAATGTTCCATCCTAACGACTCTATCGCTAAGTAAAGGATTCTAGGCAAATAATCCAAAACATGGGAGAAAGCTCTATGTAAAGATATTTTTTTTCAGTCTTACTTAAAATACTACCAAAAAAAAAAAGCCAGCAAGAAAGCACCAAGACTGGCCACCTGAGTTTGATCCCTAGGCTCTGCCTAGGAGAGGACAACTCCTCCAAGTTTTCCTGCGGCACACACACATACACAAAGTAAATAAATGTTTTTTAAAAACTAAAAAAAGGTAACTTTTTATGTAATATGTAAATACGTGTGTGTGTGTGTGTATATATATATATATATATATATATATATGCTAATAGTACTGGCTTAACAAATTATGATACTCTTATAGAAACCTCAAACTTGGCTCAAGACCAAGTTTTTAGCACAAAGGAGATCTATTTTTTCTAAAGGGACAGATAGCAGGGAATAAGAGACAAAGACAGGAGACAGAGGACAAGGGAGAAGGGGACAGGAACAAGGGAGAGGGGAGAAAAGCATAAAGGGAGAAGGAGAAAGGATATTTACCCAGAGGGACAATGAACTGCCTCTGGATAGAGAGCCAACAGATGTGGCCTGTAGGCAAATGGCAATTTACAAAGGTAAAAGGGGAAACCCTGTGTTAGGAATAATTGGTTCATTTTGATTGGGCATGTTAATTAAGGTAGCACAAGGGGGGCTTTTGATTGTTGGACTTCAATACTTTGATAGCTGGATCTTGATAGTTAGCCTCAGGAAGATGAGGGGCAAATAAGTGAGAAAGTGACCAAATAAGGGAATAGACCTTGGGGGTTAGCTTTAGGAATGTAATCTAATGGCTTTTAGCAAGGCAGAGGGAATGAGGGAGAAGGGCAAGGCCGGCCAGAGTCATGTTTGCCATGTTCAGGCCTACTAAATGCCTTCATTCCTTTCCTCTTATACAAAGTCATGTAATCATTAAAATTATGACAATTGGCCAGGTGGTGGTGGTGCACGCCTTTATCCCAGAACTCCCGAGGCAGAGCCAGGCAGATCTCTGTGAGTTTGAGGCCAGCCTGGTCTACAGAGTGAGATCCAGGACAGGCATCAAAACGACACAGACAAACCCTGTCTCGAAGAAAAACAAAAACAAAAATAAATAAATAAAATAATATAAAATAAAATTATGACAATTAAAATTATATAGCAACACTTAAAATGTTTACAAATATCCTTTATTATGTTAGATTTAATTATAATGATACTATATTCCACATATAAGTCAAATAAAACAAAAGTAGATGAAGTAAAATGTAGTAGAATAATCCTTTTGTACACTGTCTAGATGTGTTGCTCTCATTGGTTTAATAAAGAGCTAAATGGCCAATAGCTAGACAGGAAGAGGTATAAGCAGGAGAGCCAGAGAGAAAGAACTCTGGGAAGAAGAAGGGTGGAGTCACCAGCCAGAGAGGGAGTAAGTCATACAAGAGAACAGGTAAATGCCATGAGTCATGTGGGAACGTGCAGAGCTAGTTAGTAACAAGCCTAAGCTATCAGCGAAGGTTTTATAGTAAGTCTTTGTGTAGTTATTTGGGAGCTGGCTGGCAAGACAGAATATTCTGCCTACAGTAAAAGATGAGGCTGAGGCATGAGAATTCTATAGATTCAAAAATCATGCTGAGTTAGAGAGTAAAAACGCTGTCTTGAATAACAGCATTAAAAAAAAGGAAAAACCAAAAAGTATCAGAAAGATACTGGAGTGTTTCACAGAGTGTAAACATGGGAATGTGGGGATTACAAAGCACAGTGGAATGCCTAAGGGAGTTTTGCCTTGTTTTCTCTCTCTCTCTCTCTCTCTCTCTCTCTCTCTCTCTCTCTCTCTCTCTCTCCACAGCTCTGCCCCATTCTCCTTTTTCTGCAGACTACACACAGTTCTTTCCATTTACAATAGCTTAAAACTAAGCCAGAACAGAATTCCTATTTGACAAGCATAATACAACTGATCTAGTTTGGTCAATTGTCTATCTCAGTACATTTGTTTTTTCTTTTGGGGGCCCACTACTCAGCTCCCCAAAAAAATCATACACAGAGGCTTTTTTTTGTTTGTTTGGTTTGGTTTGGTTTGGTTTGGTTTTTCAAGACAGGGTTGCTCTGTGTAGCTTTGGAGCCTGTCCTGGAACTCACTCTGTAGCCCATGATGGCCTTGAATTCACAGAGATCCACCTGGCTCTGCCTGCCGATTGCTGGAATTAAAGGCATGCACCACCACCACCACCACCCGGCTCAGAGGCTTATTTTTAATTATGAATGCCCGGCCTTAGCTTGGTTTAGTTTCCTGACAGCTTTCTATAACTTTAATTATCTCATCTATCTTTTGCCTTTGGGCTTTTCCCATTCTCTTACTTCTGTGAATCTTACTCTTACTCAGTGACTTGCTGTGTAGCTGGTCCCTGGAGTCCTCCTCCTTCTCTGGCTACTTCTCTTTCATGCTCTTTTCCCAGATTACCTTCTATTTATCCTCTCTGCCTGCCAGCCCTGCCTATTTCTTTCTCCTGCCTTGCTATTGGCCATTCAGTTCTTTATTAGAAGACCATCAGGTGTTTTAGACAGGCACAGTAACACAGCTTCACAGAGTTAAACAAATACAACATAAACAAAAGTAACACACCTTAAAATAATATTCCCTCAACAGTGAATCCAAATTCTATTCACGAGGCTGGACTATGGGAGGTGGTGAAGAAAATAGGTCCCTTTGCTTTCAGAGAAGGGTGAAACATTGTGTGATGGCAGGATACCCCCAAAGACATGCACGATGACCTCCATGTGCCCACTTCCTTCCTTAGAGTGAACAGGTAAGTAAAATCATTAACTCAAGTGACTCAAACACTTGAGGCTGGCTGCTTTCCAACCTTCTCTCTCATCTATGTAGTACTTATGCTAGTATAAGTAGATCACTTATCTGTTATCCTTTTAGGTCTGAGAGACTAGGTAATCTAATGTTTCACTAATTTGAAAAGAAAAGAAAAAAAGTGCTACACATTGATAGCCAGGGTTACATAGACCTGTCTCAAAAAAAATTTTTATTTGACTTTATATATATGAATGTTTTGCCTGCATACATGCAAGTGCACCGCATGTGGGTGCCTGCTGGATCTCCTGGAACTGGGATTATGGATGATTGTGAGCCACCATGTGGGCACTAGGAATGGAATGTGAGTCCTCTTCAAAATCAACAAATGCTCTTCAGCACTGAGTCATCTCTCCAGCTCCTAATTTGCACTTTTAAACCCACTGTAGATGGGGGCTGGAGAGATGGCTTAGAGGTTAAGAGCACTGACTGTTCTTCCAGAGGTCCTGAGTTCAATTTCCAGTAACCACATGGTGGCTCACAACCGTCTATAATGAGATCTGGTGCCCTCTTCTGGTGTGCAGGCAAATATGCAGACAGAACACTATATACATATTAAATAAATAAAGGAATTTTTTTAAAAAATTTAAAAAAAAACCACTGTAGCTGGGGGAGTGGCAGCACACACCTTTAATCCCAGCACTTGGGATGCAGAGGCAGGAGGATCTCTGTGAGTTTGAGACCAGTCTGGGGTACAGAGTGAGTTCCAGGACAGCCAGGACTATTACACAGAGAAACCCTGTCTCAAAAAACCAAAAAATTAAAAAAAAAATTTAAAAAAAAACACTGAAATATTGGGTGCTTTCTCAGATGTTTATATCCTGGCACTTCTTTTATTTTTATTTTATTTAATTTATTTATTTATTTATTTATTTATTTATTTATTTATTTATTTTTGGTTTTTCGAGACAGGGTTTCTCTGTGTAGCTTTGCGCCTTTTCCTGGAACTCACTTGGTAGCCCAGGCTGGCCTCGAACTCACAGAGATCTGCCTGGCTCTGCCTCCCGAGTGCTGGGATTAAAGGCGTGCGCCACCACTGCCCGGCTATCCTGGCACTTCTAATGAACAAGAAAAAATTGTTCTTCTAACATCGTTGGTAAAGACAGTAAGGTTCTCCTGTACAGGACTGGGGAATTTGGCTTCCTGATATGAGAGATGACTGGACAGGGTCAGTGGAGGGGCTGTGCATATGTTAAGATTTTCTCCCAGGCTACCCACACCTGCTCTACAGCCACCACTGGCTCTTGTCTGGTTCCACACCCCACCCTGCTACCTGTACTTCCAGACTTCCAGGCTTTCTCACTTCACCAGAAGCCATGGCTGTATTTGTCCTGGTCTCCTAACTCTATTTGCCATTAGTAGGAGTTGAGAATGTAGCATTTCTACTGTGCAGCACAGAAGCTGAGTTCTTATCTGCAATCCCAGAAGTGCCTGCGACGTGGAGAACCTATCTATGCTGTCACTGTGAACTCAGACCAAACCTTCCTCCCCCAACCCTGAATCTCTCCAAGACATCCCACCCACCCACCCAGTCCACAGCCAGTAGCACAGAATCTCATCTCTACATTTGTCATCGTGCTTTTGTTTAAACCCCGCCCCACCGCAGCAAAGTATCAACTCCCTGTGGACAGACACTGTATCTGTCCTTCTTATCTCCTGTGCTCAGTGCTGGAGTACTTTTCTACAAAGTTTTTACAGCCAGCACTACTCAGGCTCCCTTAGATAACTCCCCAGGCTACCTCCTGATAGAGAAGAGGAGCCTAAGAAAGACCATTTACTGTCCAAAACACGGAAGAACAAGTAAAGGGAAACTAACACTGTCTAAGTACCTGCAAAGAACTAGACATTTTTTTTACTCCTTCCTCTTCCTCTCACTTGTTTGTTTGGTTTTTGTGTTTTTTCTCTGCATGTGGGAAAGAAAGCAATGTACCAGGCTTTTTCTTTTTCTTTTTCTTAAAGATTTATTTATTTATTTTATTTTTTATTTATTATGTGTACAGTGCTCTGCCTGCATGTATGCCTGCAGGCCAGAAGAGGGCACCAGATCTCATCACAAATGGTTGTGAGCCACCATGTGGGTGCTGGGAATTGAACTCAGAACCTCTGGAAGAACAGCCAGTGCTCTTAACCACTGAACCATCTCTCCAGCCCCAGGCTTTTTCTTTTGGCCCACCAGCCAGCTTCCAAATCATGACAATGGAGACTTATTATGTTTTTTTCCAAGACAGGGTTTCTCTGTGTTGCCCTGCTGTCCTGGAACTCTCTTAGTAGACCAGGCTGGCCTCGGAACTCACTGAGATCCACCCACCTCTGCCTCTCAAGTGCTGGGAATAAAGGCGTGCACCACCATCACCCAGTCAAAAATCTTTTTAGTGAAATTAATGAGTTGTTTGGTGAGGTAGCTTCATGGAAGAGCAATTTCTTACCACACACAAGGCTTTGTGTTTGACCTCCAGCTCCAAACACATAGCACAAGTAATTGCTAATTTTTTTTCTCCCAAGGCAGAGTTTCTCTGTGTAGCCGTGGCTGTCCTGGAACTCCATCTGTAGACCGGGTTGCCTTTGAACTCATAGAGATCTGCCTGCCTCTGGCTCCCAATTGCTGGGATTAAAGGCGTGCAACATAACTGCCCAGAAATAACTTATTAATTATGAATGCTCAGCCTAGCTTAGGCTCATTTCTGGCTAGCTCTTTTTTTTTTCATTTTTATTTATTTTTTTTTATTATTTATTTATTTATTTATTTATTTATTTATTTATTTATTTTTCTATTATCAGCTTGATACAGTACAAATGCTTATCCTAATAGTGAAATGTTTCACTGAGGCTTGCCCAGTGATTGAGTAAAACCAAAACTTATTATAAGCCAGTCATCCTAGGGTCTCCCCTGCTAGGTAGTCTCCCTGGTTCTGTGGGTTGCAGTCTGATTGTTCTTTGCTTTATATCTAGTATCCACTTATGAGTGAGTACATACCATGTTTGTCCTTCTGGGTTTGGGTTACCTCACTCAGGATATTTTCTAGTTCCATCCATTTGCCTGCAAATTTCATGCTGTCATTGTTTTTCTCTGCTGAGTAGTACTCCATTGTGTATATGTACTACATTTTCTTAATCCATTCTTCAGTTGAAGGGCATCTAGATTGTTTCCAGGTTCTGGCTATTATGTATAGTGCTGCTATGAACATAGTTGAGCATGTATCTTTGTGGTATGATTGAGCATTCCTTGGGTATATGTCTAAGAGTGGTATGGCTGGGTCTTGAGGTAGATCAATTCCCAATTTTCTGAGAAACCACCATACTGATTTCCACAATGGTTGTACAAGTTTGCACTCCCACCAACAGTGGAGGAGTGTTCCCTTTGCTCTACATCCTCTCCAACATAGACTGTCATTAGTGTTTTTGATCATAGCCATTCTGACAGGTGTAAGCTGGTATCTCAGAGTCATTTTGATTTGCATTTCTCTGATGACTAAAGATGTTGAGCATTTCTTTAAATGTCTTTCAGCCATTTGTGATTCTTGTTTTGTGAATTCTCTGTTTAGCTCTTTAGCCCATTTTTTAATTGGATTGTTCAGTATTTTGATGTCTAGTTTATTGAGTTCTTTATATACATTGGAGGTCAGTCCTCTGTCAGATGTGGAGTTGGTGAAGGTCTTTTCCCATTCTGTAGGCTGTCTTTTTGTCTTATTGACCATGTTTTTTGCCCTACAAAAGCTTCTCAGTTTCAAGAAGTCCCGTTTATTAACTGTTGCTCTCAGGGTATGTGCTACTGGTGTTATATTTAGGAAGTGATCTCTTGTGCCAGTGTGTTCAAGAGTACTTCCTACTTTCTCTTCTATCAAGTTCAGTGTAACTAGATTTATGTTAAGGTCTTTGATCCACTTGGACTTGAGTTTTGTGCATGGTGACAGATAGGGATCTATTTGTAATCTTTTACATATTGACATCCAGTTATGCCAGCACCATTTGTTGAAGATACATTCTTTTTTCCATTGTATAGTTTTGGCTTCTTTGTCAAAAATCAGGTGTTCATATGTGCATGGATTAATGTCAGGGTCTTCAATTCGATTCTATTAGTCTGTATGTCAGTTTTTATTCTGGCTAGCTCTTTTAACTTAACCTGTTTCTCTTTATCTACCTTTTGCCTCTGGGCTTTTTACCTTTTTTCCACGCCCCCCCTCCCCCACTACATACTTCTTTTCCTGCTTCTTTCATGTCTGGCTGGTCTGGGCATGTCCTTGTTTTCTTCTCCTTCTTCTCTCATTCTTGAACCTAGATGTCCTGTCCTATTTACTCTCTCTGCCTGCCAGCCCCACCTATCCCTCATCTACCTAGCTGTCCTCGAACTCACTCACAGAGATCTGCCTGCCTCTGCCTCCTGAGTGCTGAGATTAAAGGTACATGCCCCAGCCAGGCAGGGGTGGCACACACCTTTAATCCTAGCCCTCTGGAGGCAGAGGCAGGCAGATCTGTGCGAGTTTGAGGACAGTCTGGTCTACAAAATAAGTTCAAGTACAACTAGGACTGTTACACAGAGAAACCCTGTCTTGAAAAAAGAAAAAAGGAAAAAAAAAATAAAAAAGAAAGGTTTATGCTGTCACCCCCAGGTTTACTCACTCTTTAAAAGTCTTTTTAAAAATCATTTCTTTATTGTATATGAGAGAGAATGTGAGGTCGGCAGTGGTAGCCCAAATGTCACAGCATATGTGAGCCATAATGTGGGTGCTGGGAACTGAACCTGAGTCCTCTGCAAGAGTAGCAAGTGTTCTTAACCACTGATCCAACTCTCTAGCTCCCCATTTACTTTTAAAAACAGACTTATTGCCAACTGGGATGGCACAAGAATTTAAACTCATCACTCAGCAGAGGCAGGTGGACCTCTGTGAGTTTGAGAGTAGCCTGGTTTTTATGAGTTTCAGGCCAGGCAGAGCCACATAGTGAGACCCTGTATTAACATAAATAAATAATAAATAGTAAATAAGATATAGCTCTAGATATATGCTGTGTGAGCCCGAGCCTGTAGGTGCACTTGTGGAGGCCAAAGGGTAACTTTCAGTTTTCTCCTACCATGGATTCTAGGGATGACCCTCAGGTTATCCAGCTTGGTCAGTAAGTGTTGCACCCTCTGTCTTTCTGGAGAATATGCTGACCATTACCCTACATGACATAGTGTCCTACTGTCCTGCTCTAATCCTTTTGTAAGTCAGTCACGTGAAAAATGCAGGAGACTTTTTCCAATCAAACAAGTAGACCTACGTAACAACCAGGGCCTTGGAAAAGAAGTATTTTTCTAAGTGTTCTCTATCTCTAATTTAACACATGTGCACATATGTATTTAGCCTCCACTTTGGCTCAAGGCTAGATGGTTCTGACTTCAGCAGCTGTCGGTACAGCTGACAGTTTATCTCTATAACTTAGCAACAGCAGTAATAACAAGGTAAGCCCCAAGCCAGTTGCTCCAGGATACCTCTGACAGCTATGGCTACTTAGTAAAGTCAAATAGGCCCCCTGGGCTTCTATATCTCTGTTCTGTTTCCAGACAAAGTCATAAAATTGATTTCTCCTGGATAATCTACTCCCTAGCTACTGTGGTGTTATATGAATTATAAAAGCTCATGAGAGTTAAGAGGTCTTGGGTTCTTTGAAACAGAGGTACAGTACTCTCTAGGCTCTCATATAACTCAGGGTGAATTCTCAAGCCTGGCCTGGATCTCTCTGTGTTACAATTTACAGGTGTAACTGGTTGAACAACCAGTCTTCAAAATTAAAGCCTCCAGCCAGGCGGTGGTGGTGCACACCTTTACTCTCAGCACTTGGGAGGCAGAGGCAGATGGATCTCTGGGAGTTTGAGGCCAGCCTGGTCTACAGAGTGAGTTCCAGGACAGCCAGTGCTACACAGAGAAATCTTTTCTCAAAAACCAAAAAAAAAACAAAACCAAAAAAAAAAAAAAAAAGTAAAGCCTTCAACCTATCTAAAACCTTGTAAAAGTAGACAAAGGATTAGGAATTTGTCTCAATGGTAGAACACTTGCCTAGCAAACCAAGGCCCTGGGTTCAGTCTCTAGCTCCAAACCAACTGGGCTTGCTAGATGGTTCAGTGGGTTAGGGCACTTGCCACCAGCCCTGATAACTTGAGTCTAATCCCTAACACCCACATGGCAGAAGAGAACAACTCCTGCAAGTTGCCCATTGACCTCCAGTTGAACATAATCCTTTCTCACATCTACACATACAAAATAACTGCAATAAACTTTTTTTTGGTGGGGGAAGTGGGTTTTGAGACAGGGTCTCTCTGTGTATAGTCCTGGCTGTCCTGGAACTCTCTCTGTAGACTAGTCTGGCCTCAAACACAGAGATCTGTCTGCCTCTACCTCCCGAATGCTGGGGTTAAAGGCATACGCCACAACTGCATAGCATAACAAAAAAAAATTGAGTTGACAAGATTATTCAGTAATCTCCTTATATTATGAAACAATCTTCCTAAAAGCCTTGGAGTGGATAAAAGGCAAGATAGACAGGAATGCTAAATAATCACAACTTTGCTTAGAAAATCTAGGTCAGGGATGGTCAAAGAAAACTGAGACAAGCCCGCATGCAAGGTAGAGAGTAGCCAGAGTAGTCTGCTACATATACAGCTGGCAGAGGATCTTCCTCAAGAAAAGAAAAGCAGACATCTGGAGTTAGAAGTCTCATTTTCATATAGGACATCTCTATTGCTTAAGATTAATTGAATTGTGTTTTGTATTGAATCAGTAGATTTGTTTGTTTTGAGACAAGGTCTACTACATAGCCTAGGCTATCCTCAAACATGCTATGCATCTATGCTAGCCTCAAAGTTGCAATCTTCTTGCCTCATCCTTCTGTGTGCTGGGATTACAGGCGTGTACTGCTATTATAGTCCTGGCTGTCCTGGAACTCTCTCTGTAGACTAGTCTGGCCTCAAACACAGAGATCTGTCTGCCTCTACCTCCCGAATGCTGGGGTTAAAGGCATACGCCACAACTGCCTTCTATAGAAGAATAGACATATTTTGGTAGAGACCGAATCCCAGTGTTCAGCCCAATCCCAAGCAGGTTGGGAGAAGACAAAAAATGGCCTGTGGACTTCGTGGAAGTAACTTTGAGATTGAATGGAAATGTATGACCATGGCTAAAAGAACAGACTGTAATTTGTGAGAAAGCTATTTGGCTTTATTGTTGTTGTTGTTTTGAGACAGGGACTTTTGCCAAGGCTGGCCTTAAATTTCTATCTTTCAGCTTCTCCCTCCAAAGTGCTGCAAATATAAGCCTGCATCACCATGCCCAGTTTATGGAATGGTGGGGATGGAGCCCTGGGCCTCAGGCATGCTAGTCAAGCAGCTTGCTAAATAAACTGCAGTCTCAGCCCAAGACAAGTATTCCAATATAATTTTTCTCTCTGAGTTTATTTCTTGTAATAAACCCAAATCTCTACTTCCCAGCTTCTTAAATTGTGGGTCACCTATGGTGTTGCGTAACTGGGGTTGCAAAATTTTTTGATAATAGTGAAGGGTTTCTGAATGTGAAAGGACCAACAGTTCAAAATAAAATGCAAGATGAATCTTAGGCGTTTGGGGGCATGCTCACTGTGTTGTATTGTGCAACTTCACTATAACCTTAGTTTGGAACATACAATATGCACACTTCCCACTGCACATGCCATCATACCATATACCAACGATGAACTTGACTAAAGCATGCCAGCTCTGGTTTGAGACTATTTTATATTATCAATTGCAATTTTTTACTTTAGGCATAAAATTTTATTCTTCTATAGAAGCATAATAGTTAAATAAAAGAAAACAAAGCATTTTAATATTTTCTTATCATCAATCCTTAGCATCTAAGTATCAAATTAGTATATACCCTTGAATTGGCTTATGTTAGAATGTTTGATTTTACAAATTGCTGTTTGAGGGCCAGCAAGATGGCTAACCACCAAGCTTGATCACTTGGGTTCTCTCCCTCGGACCCATGTGGTGGAAGAAGAACCAACTCCCACAGGCTGTCCTCTGATGTCCACAGATGCACCATGACACATATGAGCCCCATGCACACAAACACAAATAAATAAATTAGATACATATACAAATAAATAAATATTTTAAAAATTACATGAATTTTGGCTTAGGACAAATTTTCCAATACTTTCTCTCTCTCTCTCTCTCTCTCTCTCTCTCTCTCTCTCTCTCTCTCTCTCTCTCTTTCTTTTTTGAGACAAGGTTGCTCTGTGTAGCCCTGGCTGTCCTGGAACTCACTCTGTAGACCAGGCTGGCCTCAAACTCAGGGATACACCTGCCTCTGCCTCCAGAGTGGGGAATTAAAGCTGTGTGCTCTCACCATCTGGCCCAGCACTTTCTGAAATAACACTAAACATATTTCTGTCATCTTTACTACATATTTATGCAAAGTGATGTTCTCAGCATTGACAATTAGAAATTCAAAATATTGATCAACTTTTTATCCCCCTGGAACTCACTCTGTAGAGCAGGCTTGCCTCAAACTCAGAGATTTACCTGCCTGCCTCTGCCTTCTGAGTGCTGGAAATAAAGGCATGTGCCACCATACCTGGCATATTGATCAACTTAAAAAAATTGTGAGGATAGTTTGCATTTAGCAATATGAGTTATCCAGCCAAGGTTTGATTTTTTACATAAAAATAAACAAACACATTCATCTCATTAGTATGCACATTTGCTTCAATTTTAAATAAATAGTAAAATTATGTCAAACATTTTTTAAGACTTATTTTTATCCAGGCAGTAATGGCCCATGCTTTTAATCCCAGCACTCAGGAGCCAGAGGCAGGAAGGTCCCTGGGTTTAAGGCCAGCTTGGTCTACAGAACAGCCAGGGCTACAAAGAGAAACCCTAAGTTGAGAGAAAAAAACAAATGTATTTTTATCTTTTTTACTTATGTGTTTTTTACCTATTGTCTTAGTCAGTATTCTATTGCTGTAAAGAGACACCACGGCCATGGCAACTCTTATGAAAGAAAGCATTTAACTGGGGCTTGCTTATAGTTTCAGAGGTTTAGTCCATTTTCATCACAGCAGGAAGCATGGTGGCAGGCAGGCAGACGGTCAAGAGAAGTAGCTGAGAGTTCTACATCCAGATCTTCAGGCAGCAGGAGGAAAGAGTGTAACACAAAACTTAAAGTCTCTGTCATTTCTAGAATTTTGGAAATTGCTTATAACGCATTTCCTGTTTACTTAGGTAATAGTATATCCTTCTTGGGTCTTTGATGTAGTTGAAGACTAGATAGTTATAATTAAGGTTTTCCTTGGTTATGATAAGAGATAAGGTAGATATGAAACCTTAGACTCAAAAATATAGTATAGATAGGATATCTTCTTTAATTTTGCCAAATACAAATAGACTAGATACTGTAACTATAATCCTTGCTTGATAACTGTTTGTTATATGTAATTTTACCATCTTAAAGTTAAAACTTTCCTTTTAATTAAATAAAAAAGGGGAAATGCTGTGGGATAATGCTTTTGTACACTGGTTTAATAAAATGCTGATTGGCCAGCAGCCAGGCAGGAAATATGGGCGGGGTGAGCAGACAAGGAGAATGCCAGGAAGAGGAAGGCTGAGTCAGGAGATGCCAGCCTGCCACCCAGGGAGCAGTATGTAATGGCACACAGAAAATGTGGCAACATACAAATTAACAGAAATGGGCTGAGCTTAAGTGTAAGAGCTAGTCAGTAGTGAGCCTGAGCTAATGGCTGAGTAGTTATAAATAATATAAGCCTCTGTGTGTTTACTTGGGTCTGAGTGGACCAGGCAGGACACAGAAAAACTTCAGCTACAAAACAGAGAGCCACTGGGCCTGGCTTGGGCTTTTGAAATCCCAAAGCCCATCCCCAGGGACACACTTCTTCCAACAATGTCACATCTACTACAACAAGGCCATATTTCCTAATCCCTCTCAAGTAGTACCACTCCCTAATGACCAGGCATTTAAATATATGAGCCTGTGGGGGCCATTCCTATTCAAACCACTATACCTGTGCAGGCCAGAGGAGAGAGCAGGATCCCCTGGAGCTAGAGTTATAGGACATGGGTTCCTGTGAATTGAACTCAGTTCTTTTGGGAGAGCAGTAAGTGTTCTTAACTATTAAGCTATCTCTACAGTTCCAAATAAAAATTTTAAATAAAATTCTTTGTAATTTATTCTCAGTAAATGTTTGATTTGTATGTCTATTTTATATACCTATATACTCAGGGTCATGTGAAAATTTCTATGACAAAAATAGTTTGCAAATGGAAATGTTAGGAAGCCTTGCTTTAGAAAAGTCTTCTTAAAGCCCCAATCTCATGTCACCATGTTACTGGTATCAATGACAACATTTTGACATTGTAACCCATCCACATGTAAATGCCTGTCCAGGAAGAACTATATAGAGAACCTCTTAGATCCCAACCAAGATCACATGTACCAAACTTCAACATAGATAGGCAATTTTCTTCTTCTTCTTCTTCTTTTTTTAAGATTTATTTATTTATTATGTATACAGTGTTCTGTTTGTATGTATCCCTGCAGGCCAGAAGAGGGAGCTAGATCTCATTACAGATGGTTGTGAGCCACCATATGGGAGCTGGGAATTGAACTCAGGACCTTTGGAAAAACAGCAGTGCTCTTAACCTCTGAGCCATCTCTCCAGCCCGGCAATTTCCTTCTTAACCTTCAGTTTCTTCCTCTGGTAGATGTAACAGGATGTCTCAGATAAAGCTGAGCTGAATTCAGAATCTGGATTATGGCTACATCAATGGGCTGATGTGTATTCCTTGTGTATAAGTTAACACACAGGAGTATATGCCTGGAAGGAGACAGAGTGGTCAGTGGGGGAGGAGTTTAATGGACTCAGTCCTGTGTCTACCACAAGGATCAATTTCTCTCTGGAAGCCAAGTGGTGGTGGCACACACCTTTAATCTCAGCACTTGGGAGGCAGAGCCAGGTGGATCTCTGTGAGTTCCAAGCCAGCCTGGTCTACAGAGTGAGATCCAGGACAGGCACCAAACACAGAAAAACTCTGTCTTGAAAAACAAACAAACAACAACACCGACAAAAACCAAACAGTTTCTCTCTGGAAAGTGTATACTTTCATTTAGATTCTCTAGAAACAGACCCTGAAACAATAATTAAAAAACAAGTAGTTTATTAAGAGGGTTGAGGTAGGCAGGCAGGCAGGAAGGAAGGAAGGAAGGAAGGAAGGAAGGAAGGAATAAAAGAAGGGCAGGAGGGGCTGGAGAGATGGCTCAGAGGTTAAGAGCACTGACTGCTCTTCCAGAGGTCCTGAGTTCAATTCCCAGCAACCACATGGTGGCTCACAACCATCTGTAATGAGGTCTGGTGCCTTCTTCTGGCCTGCAGTCATACATGCTGTATACATAATAAAGAAATAAATCTTAAAAAAAAAAAAGAGCTCTTAAAAAAAAAAAAAAAGAAGGGCAGGAATGGACTGTCATGGTGTGGTAGTTTGAATGTAATTTGCCCCCATAAGCTCATAGGGAGTGGCACTATTAGGAGGTGTGGCCTTGTTGAAGAAAGTGTGTCACTATGGGGGCAGGCTTTGAGGTTTCTTTTGCTCAGTGTCACAGATCATTTCCTGTTACTTCTGATCAAGATGTAGCCAGTACCACATCTGCCTGTACACTGCCATGCTGCCCACCATGATAATAATGGATTGAACCTCTGCTGTGGGATGTCATTCTGTATTTTGTGAATATGTGTTGCTCTGATTTGGTTGATACATAAAACGCTGATTGGCCAGTAGCCAGCAAGAAGTATAGGTGGGGCAAGCATACAAGGAAAATTCTGGGAAGAGGAAGGCTGAGTCAGGAGTCACCAGCCAGATACAGAGGAGGCAAGATGACAAGGCAGAACTGAGAAAAGGTACCAAGCCATACGGCTAAACACAGATAAGAATTATGAGTTAATTTAAGTTTAAGAGCTAGTCGGTAATAAGTCTGAGCAAATGGCCGAGTTATAAATAATATTAAGCCTCTGTGTGATTATTTTATAAAAGGCTGTGGGATGATGGGTGAGAGATTAGTCTGTGGGCCAGGTGGGACACAGGAAAACTTCCAACTACAAACCTCTGAAACTATAAGTGAGCCACCCCAATTAAATATTTTCCTTGCAAGTGTTGCCATGGTCATGGTGTCTCTTCACAGCAATAGAAACTCTAAGATACATGGGATGAAGAAGTAGCTCAGTTGGTAGACAGCATTGTTGTGCAATGTTATTTTAACTAGGCAAAGTGTGCTACATTTGTTTATGCTGCATTTGTTTAATCATGAAAAGGTATGTTGCTGTTTCACCTTGCTTGCCTAAGGTACATGATTGGTCTAATAAAAAGCTGAATGACCAATAGCTAGGTGGAAAAGGGATAGGCACAGCTGGTGGGTACAGAGAATAAGTAGGAGGAGAAAACTAGGCTCAAAAGAAGAAGAAAAGAAGAAGGAGAAGAGAACAAGGGAGAAAGAGAGAGACACGCCCAGGGCAAGAAGCCAGCCAGCCAAACATGAGAAGCAATGAAAGTAAGATACAGAAGGAAGGAAAAATAAAAAGTTCCAAGGCAAAACAGAGATGAAGAGAAACAGAATAAGTTATAAGAGCTAGTGGGGCAAGCATAAGATAAGGCTGAGCATTCATAACTAATAAGAAGTCTCTGTGACATAATTTGGAGCTGGTTGGTGGCCCAAAAGAAAGCCTGGTATACAGCATTCCTAATGTGAAATGTATGTGAAACCCGGGGTTTGATCTCTGGCACAAAATGAACCAGACATGGTGGTGCACATCTGTAATCTCACCACTCAGGAGGTAGAAACAGGAAGACCAGAAGTCCAAAGTCATCCTTAGCTACATAGTGAGTTACAAACCTGTCTGGGCTATGTGAGACCTCTCAAAAAACATGGAGAGAGAGAGAGAGAGAGAGAGAGAGAGAGAGAGAGAGAGAGAGAGAGAGAGAGAGAGAGAAAAGCTGGGGGGAAGGAAGAAAAATTAAAGAAATATTTGTGTAATTTATGGCATACTTGGGGAAACACTGGGACCCCAGTGACAGAGTTGGGGAGCTGATAATTGATTCTCCTCTTTCCCTCCTAACTATAAAAAAAAGTGCTGTGGCCAGCAGGAGGATGCCTATGCCTGCTGGAGAGTTCTGATGAAGGATGCTAGGTAAAGAGAAATCTCCCAGAAGAGGTAACTAGAGCATAGAAATAGAAACAAGTCCCCTTACTTCTGAATATGATGGTTAGCCTTAACTGTCACCTGATTGGAGTGAGAAATGCCTGGGAGATTTTTTTTTTGGTTTTTTTTTTCGAGACAGGGTTTCTCTGTGTAGCTTTGCGCCTTTCCTGGAACTCACTTGGTAGCCCAGGCTGGCCTCGAACTCACAGAGATCCACCTGGCTCTGCCTCCTAAGTGCTGGGATTAAAGGCGTGCGCCACCACCGCCCGGCGCCTGGGAGATTATTAAAGCAGACTTCTGAGTAGATCTGTGAGGACATTTCCAGAAGCAATTAAATCATGAAGATTCTGACTTAAAGAACAGATTAAACTGGGTGATGGTGGAGCACACCTTTAATCCCAGCACTCAGGAGGCAAAGGCAGGCAGATCTCTGTGAGTTCAATGCCAGCCTGGTCTACAGAGTGAGTTCCAGGACAGACTCCAGTCTCCAAAGCTACACAGAGAAACCCTGTCCTGAAAAACAAAAACAAAATTACAACAACAACCAAAACATCATATTAATCCCTTGACAGATTTTTAATAATGTGGTGATATATTGTGTACCCCAATAAAGCTTGCCTGGGGATCAGAGGACAGAGTCAGCCACTAAATTAGACATAGAGGTCAGGCAGTGGTGGTACACACCTTTAATCCTGTCACTCAGGAGGCAGAGATTTGTCTGGATCTCTGTGAGTTCAAGGCCACACTGGGCTACATGAGAGAAACAGAACCAGGTAGTGGTGACACATGCCTTTAATCCCAGGAAGTAATATGGCAGGACACAGAAAGGTATATAAGGCATGAGGAAATAGGAGCTCTCTCTCTTTAGGCTGAGGATTTCATAGAGGTAAGCTAGTGGCTGGCTGTTCTGTTTCTCTGATCTTTCAGCTTTGACCCCAATATCTGGCTCTGGGTTGTTTTTTTTTTTTTTTTTAATTATAAGACCTTTTAAGATTTGTGTTACAGAGGCTGGAGAGATGGCTCAGAGGTTAAGAGCATTGACTGCTCTTCCAGAGGTCCTGAGTTCAATTCCCAGCACCCACATGGTGGCTCACAGTCATCTATAATGAGATCTGGTGCCCTCTTCTGGCATGCAAGGATACATGGAGGCAGAATGTTGTATACATAATAAATAAATAAATCTTAAAAAAAAAAAAAAAAAAGCCGGGCGGTGGTGGCACACGCCTGTAATCCCAGCACTCGGGAGGCAGAGGCAGGTGGATCTCTATGAGTTCGAGGCCAGCCTGGTCTACAGAGCTAGTCCAGGACAGGCTCCAAAGCTATAGAGAAACCCTGTCTCGAAACCCCCCCACCAAAAAAAAAAGAAAAAAAAAAGATTTGTGTTACATAATACTATGGCATTATAGAGATATTAATTGAAATAGGAGCAAAGCAGGAGCAAAGATACCCTAATGAGACATGCTCCTCCCATTACCTACCAGGTTCTTCAAACAATAGACCCCAAAGAACTGGAATTTCTCCAAGAATCTCATGATGTGGCAAGAGAAAAACTGGAAGCCCTGGTGCCAGCCAGAGGGAGGAACTTGCCTTCCAGGAAGAGATTTCTCAGATCTCTTTGCAGGACAGACTGGAGTTGAGTCCTGGATGTATCAGTGGTGAGGGTGGAACCACACCTTGACCAGGTCCTTGGGTAGGCATATCTCTTGCCCTCTATATAAACCTAAACTTAATGTCCAAACTGTGAATATGGACTCGGGGTCACTGGACCTCTTTTGTTCCTTTTCCCACGGTGGCCCCATGGAATAAATCTCCTTTCTCTATCTTTCACGGTTGTTTCTTTGGTTGGTGCATTGAGAATGGACCGTCAAGCTTAGCTTCTTAGGGCTGCCAGAGCCCAGGCTTGTGTCCTGAAACTTCTGCTAATAGGAAATGGTAAAACTTTGGAGTAGGTCCTGGTTGGAGGAAGTAGGTCCCTGGGGGTGTGTCCTTGAGAATGATCTTATGCTGGCCCCTCTCTATATGCTTTTTCTCAGTTGCAATGATGTGAAATGCTCTACTCCACCACAGCCTCCATTCCACGATAGGCTGCCACCTCTAATATTGTGGTCTAAGATAAATTCTTCCTCCATCATGTTCCTGTCAGGAATTCAGTCACAGGAACACAATAGTAACTAAGAACTGAGAGATAATTCTGAGTATATCTTGGGATAGCTGAGAAAGCCTGGGCTCCTAAGTGAATAGTTGAGGACTAAACATCTCAGCGATTAGATATTTATATTAGGGTAGTCTTGCAGTTTGGTAAGGACAAGGATGTTCTCATTGCACAGAGCTTGGTGAAGGCTTGAGGTAGCATCTACCAAGGGGATAAGGCAATACAGGGCACAAAGTCCCATCAATAAAAGGCATTGTTATTTACTTTTGTGGTCTTGGACCATTCAAGGGATCAATAAAGACAGAGGGTATATATCCCTCAAATTGTCAAGTCTTTCCTGTGTAAAATTCTTTCCTGTCTGTCTCAGACTTTGGGAAATAAAAACAGATCTGAGGCGAGAGAGATGGTTCAGTGATTAAGAGTACTGGTTGTTCTTCCAGAGATCCTGAGTTCAGTTCCCAGCACTCACATGGTGGCTCACAACCATCTATAATGAGAGCTGATGCCCTCTTTTGTCATGCAGATGTACAGGAAGACAGAGCACTCATATACATAAATAAATAAATCTTAAAAAATTGAATCAGAAATAATCACTTTGCTTCTACACTGAGTGAGACTTTCTGATGAAAACTGTGTACATCTGTGTATACATATGTGAATGTCGGTGTATGTGACTGTCAATGTTCCTGTCTGTATATATCTGTGATGCATGTGTGTAATGTGTGTGAGTAATGTGAATGTCTGAGGGCATGAATGTCAGTCCATGTGTGATGGGCATGATACGAATATTACCCCTGTTTTCCTCCATAGTTTCTACCAATTCCAGGGCTTTCTCCTTCAAAGCTTCCCCGTGGTTTTATATTGGGGAGAAGTTATAGAGACAAGTTACCCGACAAGCCTTCCATTTGTGACCAGCTAAATAGAGACTAGCTAAATGTCTAAGTAGATGACTGGGTTAAATTGATGATTTGTGGTCTAGGGAGGCCCAAGCCCTGGACCAGAGCATAAGAGCACATTTATAATCATAAGCAGGGAAGCAGAAACAGAAAACAGGGAAAGCAGTGATAGGTGAGGACAGAAACAGAATGAGGCAGCATAAAAACTGGAGGTAGAGGCCAAGAGCAGTGAAGCCCTTATCTATGATGTACAGGATCCAGAGAATGATTTTCCAACTGCTTATCTCAGGAGACTCAGATCAACCAGGCAGCACTTCCTGGATGGAATCTGTTCAATGCCAGCCCAAGCTGAAGCAAAGCCAAATCACAAAATAAACCATTTGCATGAAGGAGGAAACTGAGCTTGGCTACACAGGGACCGCCACAGCGGCTAGAGCCTGAGCAGAGACACGCTACACGTGCAGGAAATCCATTAGCCTATTTGCCCATACAGGAAACAATCACACTCAAGGGAACAATGCTGTGTGTTTACACAGGGACAAACAGCATGAGGGCCTTTAACTACGTTATCACATTTTCCTTTCTAATTTTTTTAACATGTATTTATTTATGGGGGGGTCACACATGTGTCACAGTGTGTATGTTGGAGATCAGAGGACAGCTTCCAGGAGTATGTTCTCTCTTTCCCGTCACTGTGTGGGATCAAACTCAGGTCATCAAGCTTGGTGGTAGGCACCTTTACCCACTAAGCCGTCTTGGCAGCTTTATTATCCCTTATGAACTTTATGTATGTTCCTTGGGGACAATGCCCTATCTGCAGACAGATAAAATAATGCATAAAGGTTAAGTCGTTTCCTGTGTTTATGTAACTGGTTGCTGACGAGCTGCAACTGGAATTTAGATGTGTGTCCCAAACCAGAAAGATCTGTTTCTTTCCTTTCCTTTCCCACATTGGTCTTTTCGTTACTCCCTTTGGGAAGTAACGCATGGGATCCACTAGAAAAACTGGGTTCTCTTTCACTTGAGTCCAAGAACTTAGTTATCCTTAAGTAAGTAGAGTTCTCAGTTCTCACACACAGTTCTCTCTCTTCCTGGAAGTTTACCCAGGAAAACTTGTGTGAGCTGGGAAATAAAGATTTGTAAGCAGAAAGTTTCAGATAAGTGAGAAGCTGTGCTGTAGGTATGCAGCAAGTCCTGGTACAGCTCGGACAGATAAGGCAAAAGTAACTCTAGGACTCCCCATCAGAATCAAACACTAAGTCCTTCATCCCAGCAAGAGACCTGGATGTCCTCAGTTCCTGGTCATGAAAATATCAATTTTCTTCTAGAAGATTCTTAGATGACTAAAAATGTTTATCCAAATTTATAGGAGAATAAGTGAACAAGACTGTCTCTTTGCATTTCAGTCCTTCTTCCTTACTTCCTTTTTTTTTTTTTCTCTTATAGTTCAGTGAACTCATGGCTTCACTTCCCATCTGTAGAAAGAAATGGCATCTCATACCAAAACATATGTATCTTGGTTTTCGGAGTTAAAACTTTTGACTGCAAGTACACATGATGGAAAAGAGCAAGCTTCCAGGGCCTAAGACTAGCTTGGGGTATAGGAAGTAGAAGAGTTGAGGGGAAGCAAGGAGGATGGATTGAGTCCAGACTTGATTGATGGGGTGTGGTTATGGCAGAAACTTCAGTCCTGGAGAGAATCCAATTACAACATGAACCTTGGCATCCTTTTCGATAGAGGATACAAAAGGCAGCAAGCCCAAATAGAGATGTTTTGGTGGTGTTCTTGGGTAAACAAGTCTGTGGCCTCTACACCCTACTCCCAGGGTAGCCAGGGAGGAAGTAACAAGATTCTACTGTTCCCTAGAGTAGCATGGAAATATCAAGTGATTACAGAAAGTCGCAGGGTTTCACGTGACCCTAGAAAGTTATAAGAGCAATAGAAAGGTCTAGATCTCTGGATACAGTAAGAATTATCTGAGACAACTGACCTAAAGAAGTCAGGGTGGGGCTGGAGAGATGGCTCGGTGGTTAAGAGCACTGGCTGCTCTTCCAGAGGACCCAGGTTCAATTCCTAACACCCACATGGTGGCTCTCAACCATCTGTGTTGATTAAACGGTGCTGCTCGTGGCTAGCTGCCACGGGCGGCGGCCATGCTGGCGGAGAGTCCACGAGCCATAGTTACCTTTTTAGAGCTTTATTGGGAGACGGGGGTGGAGGGGGGTGAGAGGGAGAGAGGAAGGAGAGAGAGGAAGAGAGGACAGATGGAAGGAAGGAGCGGAAAGGAAAGAGAGGGACGCACAGAGGGCCCACCTGCTTTTTAGGCTGGGACGTTGTTGCAGGCTGATGACGTAATTAAGGACCAAATCCTTACATCCCATACTTTCACTTATTATAAAAAAGCAGGCAGATGGGAATAGGGATGTTGTTCCTCTCAAAAACTGCTTCCAGCTGACTTTTGGACGTTGGTTGGCTCTTGGGGGAATGGAGAAGAGGAGTCTTCCGAGGTAGACAGGCGTTGTGGGATGCTGTCTGTCATCCGTTTGTTCTGGAGACATGTATCCCTCTTGGCTGTGGCTGGGAACCTTCTGTCTGACAAGATGCTGGTGACACAGAAACAAAACTTAGAGAGATAAAAGAATCATTATTATTTTATGTTGACATTTCTCTGAGGTAGATCCGGCCTGTCCCTATGGATTTTGAAACATGTTAAGCTTTATCAGAGACAGATTATTTTAAAGCATCTGTTTCCTTTACTGGTTCAGCATCTAGGAGACAGGTGATCAATTGTTAAAAGCATCGCATAGTAATAGATGTTTACATTAAAGTCTTTTTTGTAGCACCCAGACGCTTTTGGGTCTAGGGGTGTAAATACCTTTAGCTGTTACAGTTTCTTACTTGATGCTCTCTGGACTCTGGTTCTGTGGTGGTCCTGTACCATTAGCTGAACAGTGAGTTAGAACAGGGAACTGGGAAGAGAAAAGCTTGTGGTGCATGAGAATTTATTTCTTTGGAGTTAGGGACAAGGCAAAGATCAGGGCCCTGTCTGTATGCACGTGAGAAACACAGGTAGTAGATCTGGAGTGAAGCAATGAGCTCTTATTTTAGGTGGAAATCTTTTTTCATTAAGTAACTCTGAAAGTGCAATTAAATCAGGTGAGGTGGTAAGGCTGTCCTCTGTACCCGACAATAAAGGAGAGGTGGCATCCCAAAACTCCCAGGACTGAGTCAGTGACTCTGGTGTCCAGAAGGAAAGAAACGGATCGCTTCCCTGCCGCGTTCTGGGTTCCCTGCCATGTCTGTAGCCAAGCCTAGGTCTGCTGGAGGTCTTAGCTTGATGTTCCCATGCATCTTGGTGCCTTGGGGCAGTCAGCTGACTCTTTGTCTTTCTAGGCGGTGCTTTTTTTTTTTTTTTTTTTTGGTTTTTCGAGACAGGGTTTCTCTGTGTAGCTTTGCGCCTTTCCTGGAACTCGCTTTGGAGACCAGGCTGGCCTCAAACTCACAGAGATCTGCCTGTCTCTGCCTCCTGAGTGCTGGGATTAAAGGCGTGCGCCACCACCGCCCAGCTCCTTTTCCTCACTTAAAACAGGGACCCAGCAGCTTTTGGGAGTGAGTGCCAGCACATGGCAATTTTGTTTTTGGGCTTTTATCTTTTCCCTGGCACACCTTAAATGCCACAGATGACTCTTTTGCCTGTGGGGTCAGGAGCCTTGCTCGCCAGATGCTTAAGTTTTAGTCGGGGAGGTCTGGGATCAAGAGACAGATTTTACTCCGTGTTCTGAATTTTTTTTTCCTCATGATTGGTGGCTTAAGGACAGCTTTTGGAAGATCTGCCAGGAGGCAGACTATAAACCGATCCTTTTGGAAGCCTTGTCTGAGGCTATAAGCTGATTTTTGGCTTAAGAGCTATCCTGACTACTGTAAACTTATTTGTATGGATGTTAGCCGCTTCCAGACCTGTCTGTGTCTCTCAAGGCAGTTTGAGAATGGGTGAGTAGAATTAAGATGAGTTAGGGCTAGAGTCAGTAGAAACCGCCCAAGCCCGCCCATTTGAGCCCGCCCACTGCCAGTGGAAGTCAGACAGAAAAGGTAACTCTTATTTGACCATTCACTGGCAGAAGTTCCCGCGACTCTGTTATGCAGCCAGGTTTACCAGTGCCTGCCCCTACCGCCAATGTAGGTGGCAAATGTATCTGCCCCTTTGTCTCATGGCTGTAGCCCAGAGAAAAATAAAAAATTAAAATAACAAACCGGGATCAGACTACAATCTCGGGCATCCCCAAGAGTGGAGAAAGATCTATGAATCAGCTCAAGTCACCATTCCTCTTCATCAAGGGAAGGTGAGGGCTCAGCTGTACTGCAGTTGGTCCACCGTTGAACCTTAGACACCATTTATCCCCTTGTCAGGAGCGAAGACGTGCCTGCAGTTGCCAGTACAGCCCAAGGACAACCCCCGGGGTGTCCGTCTCAAAGAATATAGCTCAGACTACAGCCGTGAGAACGGCAGACTCATTGTGGTGACGGCAGCAGTAGCTGTGTGGGGGTCCAGAGGAGGCAGCAAGGGATGCACGCACTGGCGGTCTCATGGTCTCGCTGGATGGGGGAAGAGGCAGCAGGCGGCAGCGGTCACGGCAGGTCCTCGGTGTTCGGTGGTGTATTCGAGTCACCACACCAATGTTGGTTAAATTGGCGCTGCTGCTGGTTGCCGCCCGCTGTGGCCATGCCCACAGGGGAGAGTGCTGGAGGAGAGTCACAGCCATGGTTACCTTTTTAGAGCTTTACTGGGAGAGAGAGGGGAGAGACAGAGAGGGGGAGAGAGGGGGAGAGAGAGAGAGAGAGAGAGAGAGAGAGAGAGAGAGAGAGAGAGGACAGAGGGAAGGAAGGAGCAGAAAGGAAAGAGAGGGACGCACAGAGGGCCCACCCGCTTTTTAGGCTGGGACGCCGTCACAGGCTGATGACATAATTAAGGACAGAATCCTTACAATCTGTAACTCCAGTGCCAGGGGATCCAGTGGCCTTGAGGGCACAACATATGCACATGGTATATAGATGCATATGCAGACAAATACCCATACACATAAAATAATAAACAAAATTTTAAATTTACCGGGCTGTGGTGGTCTGTGCTTTTAATCCCAGCACTGAGGAGGCAGAGGTAGGCAGATCTCAGTTAGTTTGGGGCTACCTTGGTCTACAGAGTGATTTCCAGAACAGCCAGGGCTATGCAGAGAAATCCTATCATGAAAAAACAAAATAGACAAAAAAGAAAGAAAGTTGTATCCTACTCTATATAAATGTAATCAGAGCCGGGCGGTGGTGGCGCATGCCTTTAATCCCAGCACTCGGGAGGCAGAGCCAGGCGGATCTCTGTGAGTTCGAGGCCAGCCTGGGCTACCAAGTGAGTTCCAGGAAAGGCGCAAAGCTACACAGAGAAACCCTGTCTCGAAAAACCGGAAAAAAAAAATGTAATCAGTAACTCTGGAGGTTAAGTATAGTGTAATTAAAAAACCCAGGTGATTCGAATAGGCAGCCAGGTTGAGAACAAATGCCCATGAAATTGTCTTTGGAAAGCACTTTGTGGGAGAAAAAAGGCTCATTTGGAAAAATATAGCTTTAGGGGTGTAATTTTCTGGCTACACCCAACTCCCAGAAGTACTGGAACTGACCTTTAGAGGAAATATAATCCAGATCACAAGGTATCCAGCCAGCATTCACCTCTCTCCTGTTTAACCAAAATAAAACCATGAATGTTAGATAAAAGTCAAAACCAGCACGTCTTCTTTAGCCAGGATTCAAGGAGGGCTGAGGTATGAGGGAAGTAAAGACAATGGGGGACTATGAACTTTGAGTTCTGTTCTGTTCTAGTACACAAATAAGCTACTTAGCCTTGGATTGTTTATTGATTTACTTCTCAAATGAGTACATACAATGACTCTGCAGAATGAATACTTTTGGGCTGAGCACCTAAACCAAGCAGAAGGCACTGCTTATAGCTTGCTGTAGCTAGAGTTTTCCTGCCTGGCCCACGGTCAGGGCAAATCTCTCACCTGCCAGTTCCACAGCAGCTCAGACCCAACCAAGTAAACACAGAGACTTATATTGGTTACAAACTGTATGGCTGTGGCAGGCTTCTTGCTAACTATTCCTATAGCTTAAATTAATCCATTTCTATTAATCTATACCTTGCCACATGGCTCGTGGCTTACCGGCATCTTCACATGCTGTTTGTCATCGTGGCGGCTGGCAGTGTAGTGTCTCTGACTCAGCCTTCCATTTTCCAGCTTTATTCTCCTCCTTGTCCCACCTATACTTCCTGCCTGGCCACTGGCCAATCAGTGATTTATTTATTGACCAATCAGCAACACACTTGACATACAGACCATCCCACAGCATCTTGCTGACTGTTCCTTTTCCTCATCTTCTCTAGGAAACCACCACATTGTTTTCTTTCTTCTCTGCATTTCAGAGTTAACCTTTCTTTGGTTAATTCAAACAATTTTGCTTTGCCTCCACCTCTGCCTCTGATAGTTCTTTTATGTATGATTATTTTGGTTTTGGTTTTTAAATTTTTTTAAAGACCTTATTATTTTAATGTTGCTGGAGCAGTAGCTCATCAGTTAAGAGTACTTAGTGCTCTTGCACCTCTCAAGTGCTGAGAATACAAATATATATCACTAGGCTGGAGAGATGGCTCAGAGGTTAAGAGCACGGGCTGCTCTTCCAGAGGTCCTGAGTTCAATTCCCAGCACCCACATGGTGGCTCACAACCATTTTTAGTGAGATCTGGGGTGTAGAAATGAATATATGAATATATGCAAACAGAACATTGTATACATAATAAATAAATAAATCTTTAAAAAAATATACACATCACCATGCCCTGGGTTAAGCAAGTTTTTTTTTTTCATTAAATTTTCTTCCAGACTCACCACTTCTCCCTCAAACTATTACATTTTCAGGAAAGATGAAAAAGAGAACTTCATTTTTTATTAATACATTTTTAGATTAGCTGTTGTGAAATAGGTTAACTAGGAAGTCTACACTCTCTTATTAATATGATCTTCCAAACACAAGGATGTGTTTTTTTTTTTTTTGGTTTTTCGAGACAGGGTTTCTCTGTGTAGCCTTGCACCTTTCCTGGAACTCACTTAGTAGTCCAGGCTGGCCTCGAACTCACAGAGATCCGCCTGGCTCTGCCTCCCGAGTGCTGGGATTAAGGGCGTGTGCCACCACCGCCCGGCTAAGGATTTTTTTTTTAAGAATTATTTACTTATTACGTACACAGAAGAGGGTGCCAGATCTCATTGCAGATGGTTGTGAGCCACCATGTGGGTGTAGGGAATTGAACTCAGGACCTTTGGACGAGCAGTCAGTGCTCTTAACCTCTGAGCCATCTCTCCAGCCCCTACACAAGGATTGTTTTATTTATTTACTTTTGAGACAGGATCTGTCTGTGTATCCCAGGCTGGCACTGAATTTAGCATTCTCTTGCTAGTAAGCATTACTATTTGCCACCACACTCAGCCCAAGAAAATGTTATTATCCAAAAACTGGGTATTACCAACCCAGAATCTTCTAAAGATAGTACATATTCTAACTCTAGCAATTAGTGCTCTGTGGTGCCCAACTCTAAATGTCATTTTCCATTATAAAAGATCTTTGAGCAATGGTTGATTCTAGGTGTGAGACAAGAAACCACTAGGTGAAACTGAAATATCTTTTAATTGTTCATTTTCATTTTATTTTTAAATTTTAAAATTTGTTCTTTTACATTTATTTATTTAATTTATATTTATGAGTGCTTTGCCTGCTTAAATGTATGTGTACCACATGCATGGCTGGTGCCCTTGGAGGTAAGAAGAGGACCCCCTGAAACTGGAGTTACAGGTGATTGTGAGCCACCACGTGGATCTTGGGAACCAAAACTCGGCCCTTGGCAAGAGCAAGTGCTCTCAACTGCTGAGCCATCTCTCCAGACCTTCATTTTTATTTATTTATTTATTTATTTATTTATTTATTTATTTATTTATTTACTTACTTACTTACTTACTTACTTACTTATTTATTGTGTGTGTATGGGTGTGTGTGAATGGGTGCAAACACGGCAGCTGATATCCATCTGTAACTCCAGTCCCAAGACACCTGACTTACATACAGGCAAAACACCCATACACATAAAAATAAACATAAATTATTTAATTACCACATCAACTTTACAGGTATGTACTCTGTTTCTATTTTATCAATGAATTTAACCAACTTGATCGAGGGGTTGAAGAGATGGTTCAGTAGTTAGAGTACTTGCTACTCTTGTAGAATTCCTAGCCTCCACAACACAGGACTCACCACAACCTGTAACTTGAATTCCAAGGGAATCCAACACCTTCTTCTGATCTATACAGGTGCCCAAATACACACTCACACCCACACACATATAAAAACAAAAATAAAATCTTTAACTTTTTTTTATCAGCTTGGTGGCACATGCCTTTAATTTCAGCACTTGGGAGGCAGAGGCAGGCAGATCTCTGTGAGTTCAAGGCCAACCTGGTCAACAGAGCAAGTTCTGGGACAGCCAGGGATACATAGTGAGAACCTGTCTCAAACAAACAAATTAAACAAAAAAATTTTTTAATTGTCTAAAGACATACAGTGTTATAGTAAGATTTGAACCAAGACACTCTAACTCTGGCTTCTACTTTTTTTTCCATGGTTTTTCAAGACAGGGTTTCTTTGTGTGTAGTTCTGTCCTAGAACTCACTCTGTAGAACAGGCTGGCCTTGAACTCACAGAGATCCACCTGCCTCTGCCCCCAGGTGCTGTGACCAAATGTCAGAGACCAAACATGGACCATGGAAAAGTACTAGCTAAACCAGAGAACAAGCCCCTACCCTAAACCAAAGATAAAGAACAGGTCAGGCAGGTCAGGTAGCATAGCAACAGAACAATGGGCCCTGACCAGTGACCTTACCACCTAGCAGCCTCACGACTTGCACGACTTGCACATAGCCCTTCACCTGCACGTCCCCCTTCACCTGCACGTCCGGCACGTTGTGCACCCCTTCCCTCCTTTCCTCCCCCTCCCATGCTATATAAGCCTTGCTGAAGAGGATAAAATTTGCAGCTTGATCAGAACACACTGTCTTGCTGTCGTCCTTTCGTGTCTCCCCCGTCCCTCTCATTCTCTCCCACAGGTGGGTCGGCCCCCGTTGACACCCCGTTGGCCGGGGCAACCAAAGGTGTGTGCCACCACCGCCTGCTCTGGCTTTGACTTTTAAATGTCTCATTGCATTTTTTCCTGAAGATAACAGGCATCTGCTGAAGAATTTTAAGCAAGAAGCTAATATAATTCCCACTCATGGGAGGATGCCTCTGACTTAGTGATAGACGACAGATTTGAGAAAAAGTAAACATGGGACAGAAAGAGTCAAATGTGCATTCATTCATTCAATGGCTATTGAGCATCTTTCATGTGCTCGTTACTGTTCTAGGTAGCAAGAATATAGTAATACAGATTATAGGAATAATGGGGAGGTCATACTTGGATATGGGAAGATTGTCAATAAACATATCAATAAGAAATAGCTGGACTGAAGAGAGGTCTCAGTGGTTAAGGGCATATACTGCTGTTCCAGAGGACCAGAGTTCAATTTCTATCACCTGCTTCAGGCAGCTCATGACTGTCTATAACTCTGTCTCTAGGGGATCCAATGCCGATGGCCTCTGTAGGCATCTGCACTCATGTGCACACACCCACACAGAGACATACATATACATAATTAAAAATTTGCCACACCTTGGAGGCAGAGGCAGGCAGAACTCTGAGTTTGAGGCTAGCCTGGTCTACAGAGCAAATTCCAGGACAACCAGAGCTACATAGAGAAACTCTGAAAAAAATATAAAAATAAATAATAAATATTAAAAAAAAACCCTAGTATATAAAGTGACAATAAGTGTACTGGCTAGTCTTATGTCAACTTCACTTAAGCTAGAGTCATCAGAGAGGAGGGAGACTCCATTGAGAAAATGTCTCTATAAGATGGACTGTGAGCCAGGCGGTGGTGGCACACGCCTTTAATCCCAGCACTCGGGAGGCAGAGGCAGGTGAATCTTTGTGAGTTCGAGGCCAGCCTGGTCTACAGAGAGAGATCCAGGAAAGGCGCAAAGCTACACAGAAAAACCCTGTCTCGAAAAACCAAAAAAAAAAAAAAAAAAAAAAAAAAAAAAAAAAGATGGACTGTGGACAAGCTTGAGTGATTCATGGGGAAGAGTCCAGCCCATTGTGGGTGGGGAACCCCTAGGCTGGAAGTTCTGGGTTCTGTAAAAACCCTGGCTGAGCAGGCTGAGCAAACCATGGGGAGCAAGTAAATAGTAAATAGCACCCCTCCATGGCCTCTGCATCAGCTCCTGCTTCCAAGTTCCAGCCCTGCTTGAGTTCCTGCCCTCACTGCCTTTGATGAGCTGTTATATGGAAATGTAAGTGAAATAAATCCTTTCCTCCCCAAGTTGCTTTTGGTCATGGTGTTTCATTGCAGCAATAGTTACCCTAAGACAATAAGTTTTATGAAGAAAAATATAGATGAGAACATGGGGAGATGTTCTAGGAGAGATATTATAATTTAAAATGAGAATACCAGGATGGTCTCACTGAAAAGGTAAAATCTGAAGAAACAGATTTGAAGGGAACAAAAGAATAGCTTATAAAAGAACAGTCTAGTGGTGCACACCTTTAATCCCAGCACTCGGGATGCAGAGGCAGGCGGATCTCTGTGAGTTCAAGGCCAGCCTGGTTTACAGAGCTAGTTCTAGGACAGGCTCCAAAGCTACACAGAGAAACCCTGCCTCAAAAAAAAAAAGGCAGTCTAGAGTGCACGATGCCAAACAGGAGTGTGTTTAAGGCATGGAAAAAAAAAACACCAACAAGAAAACTAAAAAGGCTAGAGCAGAATGAATGCAAGGGAGAGCCACAGGTGAGAGCCACAGATGAGAGAGAGCAACTGATGAGAGCCACAGATGAGGGCCACAGATGAGAGAGAGCAATTAATGAGAGCCACTGATGAGAGCCACAGGTGAGAGCCACAGATGACAGCCACAGTTAAGAGCCACAGATGAGAGCCACAGGTGAGAGCCACAGGTGAGAGAGAGAGCAATTAATGAGAGCCACAGATGACAGCCACTGATGAGAACCACCGATGAGAGCCACAGGGAGGCGATGGGTGTGTGTGTATGTGGCCTACAGAGTCTTAAAAATATTTCTAAGGTTTATTTATTTTACTTTGTTTTGTTTTGTTGTTGTTGTTGTTGTTGTGGTATGACTGGTTTGCCTGTATGCATGTACGTGCACCATGTGTGTCCTTGTTGAATTCCCTGGGGTTACAGATGGCTGTGAGCCACGATGTACATGCTAGAAATTGAAACTGGGTCCTCTGCAAGATAGCTCTACCATTATTGTTATTTTTTAAAGTTTTTTTTAAGATAAGGTTTCTCTGTGTAACAGCCCTGGCTGTCCTGGAACTCTGTAGATCAGGCTGGCCTCAAAAACACAGAGATCCACTTGCCTCTGCCTGCCCGGAGTGCTGGGTGGGATCAAAGGTGTGTGTGCCACCACAGGGCAGGCTGCAAGATAGCTCTTAACCTTTGGCTCCCCTCTACAGAGTCCTTTTACACTGGGAGAAATTGACTTTTGCTCTAAAAGAAATGGAAAGTCACTGGAGAGCTCTGAGCACAGGAATAACAGTCTACTATTAAACAAGTACAGCAGCTTTTATTGAGCTATAACTCACACGCCATGACATTTACTCTCTTACAGCATACAGTCCAATGATTTTTTTTTTCTGGTCTGTTTCCACAGTCATCCAGTTGTCACCACTACCTATTTTAGAACATTTTCATTATATCAAAAGAAGTCCTGTACTCTTTTAACAGTCACTCCTTCCCTCAGTCCCTTGTAACTGCAAATTTAATATGTTTCTGTCCATTTGCCTATTCTAAATATTTCATATTAATGTAATTATACAATGTATTTTTTATGATGGGCTTGTCATGGAGCATAACATTTCCATACTTGTTATAGCATATACCAGTCCTTCATCCTTTTTTTAAAAAAAAATTGTGTAAACTTTATTATAAAAACAAACTTTGCAAATAAAATAAACATCATACATTAAAATTATCCAGACCCAGCCAGGCGTTGGTGGCGCATGCCTTTAATCCCAGCACTTGGGAGGCAGAGCCAGGTGGATCTCTGTGAGTTCAAAGCCAGCCTGGTCTACAGAGCGAGATCCAGGACAGGCATCAAAACAACACAGAGAAACCCTGTCTCTAAAAAAAAGAAAGAAAGAAAGAAAGAAAGAAAGAAAGAAAGAAAGAAAGAAAGAAAGAAAGAAAGAAAGAAAGAAAGAAAGAAAGAAAGAAAGAAAAAATTATCCAGCCCCAAAGTCTAACATCTCAGTGACTTCTATACAGTTAGAGTAGACATTCTGTAGCTGTAGAACTTCATAATGGATTTTACACTTTCACTATAGAATATATTTTTCTGCTCTCATCAGCTACCAAAAATGAAAAAATACAACACAAATTAGGACCAGAAAAAAAGCTAGTTTTATGTCTTCTTTCGTAACTCCTGTCCATTCAGGACTTCCTGATCCCCTGATGTTTAGCCTTTCTGGTTCTCCTTCCTGTAAGTTATATTTATGCTGTACTCATATGCACAGTTGTTTGCACAGAAGATATATCACTGGTTAGACTATGCATGAGGGAAAATATATAACTTTTCTTTTGTGTGACTTTGCTTAATATTATACATTCTAAGTCTATCCACTTTCCTGAAAATTTTATAATTTCATTCTTTGTTTTGTGGGTAGGGTGCGGGTTGTGAAACAAGCTTTTTCTGTATAGTCCTGGCTATCCTGGAAGTCACTCTGTAGACCAGGCTGCCTTCAAATTCACAGAGATCAGCCTGCCTCTGCCTCCCAAGTGCTGGGATTAAAGGCGTGCACCACCACTTCCCGACTCCTTTTACTTTTTTCTGTGTCCTCAACAAGATTTCTGCAACTTTTTGCAGAATTTTTTTCATTCTTATAATGAAATGTAAATCTGAAATTGAAGGCATGTGGGGTAAATGTAAGCACAGTTTTGTGAACATTTTGTTTTAGCTTATACATCTGTATATACAAATACACGGTATGAGTTTGATGTAAAATATTTTTGTGCTCTATAGGTCAGGATTTAAAAGCAAGAATAAAAAGTTTGAGAGTTGGCAAGATTGGCTCAATGGCTAAGAAAGCATATCTCTCTCTTAATTTTGAGAATGTGTCTGTCTACATAGCCCTAGTTATCCTGGAACTCACTTTGTAGACTGGACTGGCTTCGAATTTAGAGATCCTCCTGCCTGATGGATACTGGGATTATAGACCTGTGCCACAACTCCTGGCGCAGAGCCCACCCACTTCACTTAAATTGAGGGACCTGCGTTGTTCCCAGCCTGTAACTCCAGCATCGGATCTACAGCCCTCTTCTGGCCTCCATGGGCATTCCACTTACAAGCACAAACCTATAGTCAGACACACACATTTAAAAACAAAATCTTAAAATATAGTTCAGAAGTCACTAATGCGACACATTATGATGCTTTACATTGAAAAAGAGCTGGGCGTTTTGAGTCCTTCCCTCAAAGTAAGCAGGAGTCTGTCCAGAGGCTCAGGAAATGATCCAATAAAATTGGTAGAGCACTGTGCACGTGTTTTTCCTCGACGCCGAGATCGATGGCTAGCCTGGGACACCTCAAGAACAGAAAATATGCATGGAACGGACTAGGGGAGCGCACCAACCTTGGCCAGAGGGTGGCTTGCAGACCCTGCGGCCGCAAACAGCCAGCAACTACCCAGGTCTGCAGCGCCGGCGGCTGGGAGGAGGCGGGCCCAGAAGCCGAGCACGCGCAGTAGAAGCGTAGAGGCTGCGCCTTCCGCGGTCGCACGGCCAGTCACTACACGGTGTCCCCGCCCCCTCCGCTGCCTGCCGCGACTGCGCGCGCAGAGCCTGAGAGGGCGCCGGCGGGAAGGGACGCGGCGGGTAAGCAGGCCCTGCGTCCCGTGTGTGTTTCTCACAGGGTTGGGAGCTTCCCTGAGTCTGGCTCTCCGGACCGGGAAGATGCGAGTTTTCCCCGCGCACTTGTCCTCGGCTTTCCTCCTGTCACCCCCGGAGGCCCTCTGACCGCCCAAGTGTTGTCGCCATCACCGCAGCTTCCTCCGGTCTACAGCGCCGCGGCCTCTGCTCTCCCCACCCCCACTGGGGAAACCCAAAGCCGGCCCCTGCCCCTGATTTCTGCCGGCTTTGTGGCGAAATTCCTTACCAAGCTTGCGCCATCAGTAGCACCGAGTTGATTTCCTGCCTAGAGTGTCGATCCGTTTAGGGAGAACTCTAGCTACAGCGTCCGACTCAAGCACAAAGACAGTTGTTTTGATGCTCGACTGGAGTTCTGGCCCCCTTACTAAATCAACTTTCAGATGCTCTTGAGAGGGAGATCGAGGCCACCAAAACATAGGTCCTCTTTAATTCCTCTGGTCGTGTCCATCGTTAGCCAATAAACTGCTTTTCAAGTTGGATCTGTTGAGGCGTCCTTAGATCCCTTTGCACTACCTCAGAAGTATGCTTTAACTGTTTGTATGTACAGTCATTTCCCATGCCACATTTTGGGATGAGGTACTCCACTGGCAGTGGGATAGAATCAGCATTTACTGGGGAGGGTGAGAACAAACATTTCAGCTCTCTACTGCCAGAGTGAATATTCAGTAAACGGTTTCTTGTAACAGGAGGCATTTTGACTTAGTGGCTGTGCTGTGATACCTTCAGTAAGAGACAAACGTAGGAAACCTGGCATCCCACCTCAGGGCTTCAAACTCCGCTACCAGGGAGAACAAAGCGCAAACAGGCCAGACAGCCGTACCATATTTAGTAACATCTACAGGTCGAATTTCTACATGGAGGGAGATAGACTGGCTTGTAAGATGTTGGCATCATGTACATGCTGAAGTGACATTTTAGTGGCTCCCTTCAAGCCTCTCAGAAAGTTTCTAGATAGCCATGAGTATCAGTTTTTTTTTTTTGTTTTTTTTTTTTTTTTTTTTGGTTTTTTCGAGACAGGGTTTCTCTGTGTAGCTTTGCGCCTTTCCTGGAACTCGCTTTGGAGACCAGGCTGGCCTCGAACTCACAGAGATCCGCCTGGCTCTGCCTCCCGAGTGCTGGGATTAAAGGCGTGCGCCACCACCGCCCGGCCAGTTTTATTATTATTAACACAAGGTCTCATTGTGTAGTCTTGGCTGGCCTGGAACTAAGAGATCTCCCTGCCTCTGTACCACCACACCCAGTCCCAGCCTGTTTTTACTGATAATTTTGACTGAATGCTAAACACTGAACTTTGTGTGTGTGTGTGTGTGTGTGTGTGTGTGTGTGTGTGTGTGTGTGTTCATTAGTGTTTTGACTACATGTATGTCTGTGTGTGGGTGTCAGAAGCCCTGGAACTGGAGCTGCCATGTGGGTGCTGGGAATTAAAACCCAGGGCCTCTAGAATAGCAGTCAGTGCTCTTAACTGCTGAGCCACCTCTCCAGCCCCATGAAATATATATATATTAATATATATTAATGTATTAATGTCAGGTTACAATAGTTTGGTCAATTTTATTGCTAATTTTCTTTTATGCCTAAATTACAAGACCTTAATCATTTTAACATTTCCTCTGCTTTATCTGCCTTTTTTTTTTTTTTTTTTTTTTGATTTTTTGAGACAGGGTTTCTCTGTGTAATGGAACTCACTTGTAGACGAAGTGAGCCTCGAACTCACAGAGATTCACCTGCCTTTGCCTCCCAAGTGCTGGGATTAAAGGCAAGTACCACCACCGCCCAGCTTTATCTGCCTATCTTATATTGTAAGAATTCATGGTTACTTTATTCAGTAACCTGAATTTATTCCTTTGATTCTCGTTGCAATCTATTATGTTATTTGTCTCCAACTTTCCTTTGTGACTTAAATAATAAAAGGATTGGTTTTTTATTATCTCATACTTCATGCATATTTGAAGAACCCAAGAGTTCTGAAATGTCTATTGACATGTTTCTTTTTGCTAAACCTATGAAGATTTAGGTTCAAGTTTCTGTACTTGAGTTCCATTCTCTACGTCCCGATCTGATAATTTCTATGCAATATGATATGGTAGGAACAACCCTAGGCTTAGAGTAAATGAATATGAGACTGTCCATCCATTAATGCTGGAGAAAGTCTAGTAGTTTTCTTTTCTGTGGCTTGAGAGATTATCTTTTTCTTCTGATCTCTCAGTTGTTATAAAAATTACAATTGAGGATGAGGCATGGTGGCACAGAACTTTAATCCCAGCACTCAGAATGTAGAAGCAGATGGTTCATTTTGAGTTTGAGGACAGTCTGGTCTACATAGTGAGTTCCTGTCTGGCTAAGACTATATGGTAAGACCCTGTCTTAAGAAAACAAAACCAATCAAAGATAACAAAAACTACAGTTGGCCTAATTTGTAAAGAAGCTAACAACTGAAGCAGGTTTGGCAGCACATACAGTCCCAGTGCTAGGGTGTCAGAGGGCAGGAGGGCCATTACAAATATTGTCTCATAAAACAAAAACCCAAGCCTTTTATTTCTTATTTCACAAACATTTGAAATGCTGATATATGTTGGAGACCAGTCCTATGGCAATAGAAGCTAGTTCCTGTACATGAAGGGACTATCTTTCAAGAACTTTGTGTGTATGTGTGTTTGTGTATGTGTGTAGGCTGGGATTAAGATGGCAGGGGTAATATAGGCTATAATACAGGTAAGGTTAGGGTGGCCACCAAGTCTAGAGGAGAGAGATACAGGAAAATGTTATCTGGAAAAGCTATATTTGAACAGTCCTGGGTTATAACAAAGATCCGCAAAGGCCTTGTATGTTAAGGGAAGCATACAGATTGAAAGATTTTAAGCAGACATTTGGGCTGGTCACAGTTGATTTTTTAGAAATTCATCATGCCTAAAATGTTTACTTCCTGACTATATGATATATCTTCTGCCTTTGCACCTTACTTTCTTTACCCAAGGAGGGGTTTATGACTGTTCCTCATACCTTACTGCTATTTATCTTTTAGTGCCCAATTTAGTGCTTATTTCTTCTGTGAAGCATCCTTTGATGTACATATTCCATTACCAGAAGGCATATTAGAAGTCTTACCATACAGTTTTAGCTCTTACTTGTTTGATATGTGTTTTATGACCCTAAATAAATGATAGAGAATGTTTCGTCTATATGTGAATAGAAAATATAGTAACAAAAAGATCTGTTGTTTGATCTTTGTGTTTTGTTTCTCAGGGTAGAAGCAGATAATGGTCAACAGTCTCTTTAATTAACCTGTGATCATCATGTCTAAGGAGGAGTGTGCTCAGGCTGGTGATAGTTCATTTTCCTCTGAGAAACATGCCCAGCTCATCTTGGCCCAAATCAATAAAATGAGAAATGGACAGCATTTCTGTGATGTACAGCTACAAGTTGGGAAGGAAACCTTTCAAGTTCACCGGCTGGTTCTGGCTGCCAGTAGTCCATACTTTGCAGCTTTGTTCGCTGGAGGAATGAAAGAGTCCTCAAAAGATGTTGTACAGATTCTAGGAGTTGAAGCTGGAATCTTTCAGTTGCTTCTAGATTTCATTTACACAGGTATATCTATATATTAGTTTTCTGTTGCTGTGATAAAATATCATGACCAAAGTAACTTATTTAAGTTTGTTTCTTTGTAAAAGTGTTTTTTGTTTTTTGGTTATTCAAGACATTGTTTCTCTGTGTAGCCCTGGCCGTCCTGGAACTTACTCTGTAGACCAGGCTAGCCTTGAGCTCACCAAGAGCCTCCTGTCTCTGCCTCCTGGGTGCTGGGACTAAAGGCATGAGCCACGATACTCAGCTCAAACTTATAAATAGAACCAAGAAAATAAATTTGGGACCAATGTAGCCCGCAGTCGGGATGAATCTCTCCCACTCGCATCCAGTAGTCACTTGGTCCCAAGTAAGCACAGAGGCTTATATTATTTACAAACTGTATGGCCTTGTTAGCTAGCTCTTATAACTTAACCTGTTTTTATTAATCTATCTGTTGCTACGTGGGTTGCTCCCTGAGCCGCAGGCTAGCATCTCCCCCCCACTCCACCCTCCTTCATCTTCAGTTTGAATGTACCGCCTAGCCTATCTTGCCCTACCATAGGCCAGTACAGCTTTATTTATCAACCAATCAGAGCAACACATATTCACAGTGCACAGAAAGACATCCCACAGCAGACCAATAGTTTAATGCAGTGATTGTTATAAAAGGCTGGGGGTGGCCAGGCATGATGGTGCACACCTTTAATCCCAGCACTCAGGAAGCAGAGGCAGGAGGAGCTCTCTGAGTTCAGGGGCAGCCTGGTCTACATAACAAGTTGCAGGTCAGCCAGGGCTACACAGTAAAACTCTATCTAAAGAAATAAAATGAAATAAAAATTTTAAAAAGGCTGGAGGTAAAGCTTAGTAATAAAGTGCTTATCTATTATGTGCAAGGCTCTAGGTTATCCACAGACTCTTAAAAGGGATAAAAGTATAAGACTGAATGGAATATTTATTAGGTAAGAGAATTATAGTGTTTCTACTACCTTGAATATAATTAGCTATTTGATGTCCTCCAAAGTTATTACATAAATTGTGAAAGTAAGGCTGAGCATGGTGGCACATAATTATAATCCCAGTTGGGAGGTAGAGGCAGAAGAATCAGGAATTCAAGGTCATCCTCAGCTACATAGTGAGTTTGAGACCCTGTCTTAAAAAAGAAAAGAAAATGAACATGGAGTCTTTGGGGGAAGAAATCCAAATATTCAGTTCAAATTTTTAGTAGTTTCTCATATGTTATAGAGTCTTGATTATACCTCATATTAAAAGACTAACACTGTATGACATTTTATCATAAATGAATATAGTAAACCTGCTTTCTTCTCCCTCCCCACTACCTCAGTAAGTTTGTTAATTGCATATAACCTATGTTAAAAGTATGAACTTTACCTGGATGTAGTGTGCACTCCTTTAATCCCAGCACCCTGGATACAAAGACAAGAAGATTGAGAGCTGGAAACCAGCTTGCTCCATATAGTGAGACTTTGTCTCAACAAGCAAGCAAAGTGTTGGCTTTAATGTCAGTCCCTAATTTGCACTTTGCTCAATCATACACTTTTTTCAAAACATTTCTTTTTTTTTTTTTTTTTTTTTTTTTTTTTGGTTTTTTTCGAGACAGGGTTTCTCTGTGTAGCTTTGCGCCTTTCCTGGATCTCGCTCTGTAGACCAGGCTGGCCTCGAACTCACAGAGATCCGCCTGCCTCTGCCTCCCGAGTGCTGGGATTAAAGGCGTGCGCCACCACCGCCTGGCTTCAAAACATTTTTGAAGAGTTCTTCATTTTTATGTTCTGTGTATGAGTTTTTACCTACATGTATGTATGTGCATCGCATGTATGCAGTGCCTGTGGTGGCCGGAGAGGGCCTTGGATTTCTATGGGAATTGGAGTTACAGTCCACTGTCAGGCATCCTGTAGGTGCTAGGAACTAAATCCTGGGTCCTCTGCAAGAGCAGCAAATGCTCTGACTGCTTAGCCATCTCTCCAGTCTTTATGTCATATAATTTGGAGAAGAGTCATTTAAACTTCCTAATTCTGTTTACTTACTACAATAATAAGAAAATTTATATCTACTAGCTAGGAATATAGTGAATGTTGAATGAGTATAAAGCAACTAAAACTGTGACTGGTTTATTATAGTTGTTCCATAAATGTTGTTGGTTGTTTTTTGTTTTTGTTTTGTTTTGTTTTGTTTGAGATAGAGTCTCATTCTGTAGCACTGACTATCCTAGAACTCACTTTGTAGATCAGGCTGGCCTTGAACTCACAGAGATCCTCTTGTCTCTGCCTCCCAAGTGCTGGTAGATTGAAGACATTCACCAGCACACTGGCCTAGTTGTTCCATGAGTGTTAAATATCATTGTCATTTAAATTTTGTGTTTTTACCATATATCCTATTTACTTAGTTTCTACTCTGCAAAAATTAAACTATTATTGAAGTCAAGTAAAATATTAAGCTGAATGTTTGTTTTGATTTAATGAATTAATTTAATTAATTCAATTTAATTAATTTAATTTAATTTAATATTTTATCTACTTCTTTCCTTAGGATTAGTGACCATAGCTGTGAACAATGTTCAGGAGCTGATTGTTGCAGCAGACATGCTACAATTGACTGAAGTTGTTAATCTCTGCTGTGATTTTCTGAAAGGACAAATTGATCCACAGAACTGCATCGGACTCTTCCAGTTCTCTGAGCAAATTGCCTGCCATGATCTTTTGGAATTTACAGAAAACTATATTCATGTCCATTTCTTGGAGGTTCATAGTGGAGAAGAGTTCCTGGCACTTACGAAAGATCAGCTGATCAAAATTTTACGAAGTGAGGAGCTTAGCATTGAAGATGAATACCAAGTCTTCTTAGCTGCAATGCAGTGGATTCTGAAAGACCTGGGAAAGAGAAGAAAACATGTGGTAGAAGTGTTAGATCCAATTCGATTCCCTTTATTACCATCTCAGAGGCTTTTAAAGTACATAGAAGGTAACTCTTTTATTATATATCAAATTAGTTGATCACTAAATTTTTTTTCTTTTGTGTGTTGTTTGTGTGTGCGAAGATATGTGTGAAGAAGGTGTGTGTGCATGCACTTAAAGGCCAGAGGCTGACCTCAGGTGTCTTCCTTAGTTGCTCTTCATCTTGTTTTTTGAGACAGGATCTCTCAGTGAACCTGTTTCATCTAGACTGGCTAGCCAACAAGCCCCAGGGTTCTTACTGTCTCCACCTCCCCAATTCTAGTATTTCAGTCTCATGACACCTTGTTGGACATTTTCACATGAGTGCTAGGGATCAAACTTAGGTCCCATATACTCTGGTCAGAAGTAGTTGGCCAACTGAGACATTTTGTTAGCACCACAGTGGCTTTTTCTTTTTTGTTGTTGTTGTTTGTATTTTCGAGACGGGGTTTCTCTGTGTAGCCTTGACTGTCCTGGAACTTGTTTTGTAGCCCAGGCTGGCCTCCACCTCACAGAGATCCACCTGACTCTGCCTCCCGAGTGCTCGGATTAAAGGTGTGCACCACCACCACTTGGCTAAACTTGAGTTTTATATTGCTTGTATTATGGCTTCTCTGTAAACCTTGAATCATCTTCAGGTTCTAAGCATTTTCTTCTTTGTTTTTTTTTCATTGTTGGAGATTTTTTGTTTTAAGGCATAGTCTAGGCTGGCTGAAACTCACAATCTTCCTGGTGGGGTTTCTAGTTCTGAAATAACAACAGCAGAAAGGAAACACACACACACACACACACACACACACACACACACACACACACACACACACACACGATTAAAAAGGAAATAAATATTTAAAAACCACAATAACCTAGCAGCTGGTTTTGGACTGTATAGTCCATAGTATCGCAAAAACCAACCACCTAGTGATAAATTACCCAGAGTTAGCCACCCAGGAATGATCAGTTTGACACAGCACAGGTGGTTCATGCATGTAATACCTAGCACTTGGGCTGACACAAGAGGATTGCCATTTGAGGTGAGATTGATTTACATAGCAAGTTACAATCCAGTGTGAGATATAATGCAAGACTATCTTAAAACAACACCACCACTCTGGGTATGGCACATACTTTTAAATTCAGCACTCGAGAGGCAGAGGTAGACGGATCTCTCTGAGTTGGAGGCCAGCCTGGTCTACAGAGCTAGTTCCAGGAAAGCCATGGCAACACAGAGAAACCCACCCCCCTCCCAAAAATTACAGTTTTAATTTTAAACAGTAACAACTCTCTGCTAAGAAAAATTAGGCACTTAGTATTTTTATTTTTCTTTCCATCCTCTTTTCTGTCAAGACCCTCAAGGTTTATAGCCATTATTTATATTTATGTTTGCAATTATGAGTCCCTTGGCTCTATGTCCTTATCTCTGTATTCAGATGATTTTGATGCCAACAGATTATCAGTTGTATTTTGTGTTTAAAATAGGATCACATGTAGCTGGGGTTGGTCATTAACTCAATATATAGCCAAGAATGACCTCACACTTCTGTTCCTCCTGACTCCATCTCTCAAGTGCTGGATTACAGGCATGTGATACCATACCCAGCTTCAAGTATGGTGTTTCCATTATCATATTTTCCTTTTTTACTCATTGTTTGAGTTGGCCAGATTAAAAATTTCTTTTTACTATTTTAAATTTTTATGTGTGTATTTTGCTTGCACGTATGTCTATGTATCATGTGTATGCCTGGTGCCCTAGGAGACAAAAAGAGAAGGGGTCAGATCCTCTGGAACTGGAGTTACAGATAGTTATGAGCTCCCTGGTAGGTTCTAAAAACTGAACTTGGTCCTCTGCAAAAATATCAAGTGTTCTTAACTGTTGAGCTCCACAGGTTGACTGGACTTTTTTTCACTTTTTTTTTTTTTTTTTTTTTAAATCAAGTACTTCTTTCTTTTGTTTTGTTTTGTTTGGTTTGGCTTGATTTTTGAGATAGAGTCTCTCTATGGAGCTTTGGCTGTTCTGGAATTCTCTATATAGACCAGGCTGGCCTCTAACTCACAGAGATCCACCTGCCTCAGCCTCCTGAGTGCTGAGATTGAAGGTGTGCGCCACTACGCCTGTCTTTTTTCTAGAGAAACATGGCTCTTTAGTTCCTGAATCCTTTCAAATTTGAAAATTCCTGGGTGTTGCTTCTTTAAATTAAATTTAGATTTGTATACTGTTCTTTAGTTATGATGGTATTCCTATTCTTTTTGAATTTGGTAAGGCATAGTTTTTTTGGAGGGGTTATAATATTTTGTAGGTTGTCCTTGGGTTATGAGAATGCATGTGAAGGTCAGAGGATAACTTGTAGGGATGGGGTGGATTCTTTACTTCCACCTTTCGGGTCCTAGGGGTTGAACTTGAGTTGTTCAGGCTTGGTGGGAAATGCTGTGGCCCACTGAGCCATCTCGCCAACATATAAGACATAGTTTGGTTTTGTTTTCAGTGACTTCTTTTTTCTGGTTGAATGCCTTAAGAATTCTTTCATTATTCTTGGTATTATTGTTGTTGTTTTGTTTTGAACTTCGCTTTTTTTTTTTATTAGATTTTATTATATTTTCTTTCTTTTTGAAAGTTCTTCTGAGTGTGGGATGCAAAGACAGAAGAATCAACTGTAAATTTGAGGCCAGTCTAGACTACTTAGTGAGTTCTAGGCCAACCTAGACTAAAAAGTGAGGTCCTGCCTCAAACAAGCAAAAACTTCTCCAAAAACAAACAAAATAAGTTTAATTTTCCCATCACTTTGGGGAAGTTTTTTGTGTGAAATTTCTGAATACTTTTAAATATCACTTGGGAGTCATCTTTTTTAAACTGTCGTGTGTGTGTGTGTGTGTGTGTGTGTGTGTGTGTGTGTGTGTGTGTGTTGCCTATGTCTGTGCCTTTGGAAGCCAGAAAACATTCCTGATCTCCTGGAACTGGGGTTACAGACAGTTGTGAGCTGCCATGTGGGTGTTGGGAATCAAATCTGGTTCCTTTGGAAAAGCAGCTAGTGCTCTCAACCATTGAGCCATCCCTCCACTCCACCGTCTTTTTGAGATAAGGTCTCAATTATCCTAGGCTGGCCTTAATCTCATTGTGTAACCAAGGATGACCTGGAACTTCTGATCCTCCTGCCTCCACCTCCCAAGTGTTAGGATTACAGGTGGGAACTACCAGAACCAGTTTAGAAACAAAATATTCTGATGGTATGAAGAGCATTTCCTAAAAGTTCCTTGGGTATGATTGGGTAGGTTGCTTCTGCCCAGGGATACTTAGATGAGGTGGTGTACTTGAGATGAAAGTCAACCAGTGTCCTGTTAGTCAACTTGTACATTTTGTCTTCTCTGAAAGAGCAATATTTTCTGATTTTCATAAAGAACTAGTAAGGGGCCGGGTGGTGGTGGCACACGCCTTTAATCCCAGCACTCGGGAGGCAGAAGCAGGAGGATCTCCGAGTTGGAGGCCAACCTGGTCTACGGAGCGAGATTCAAGACAGGCACCAAAACTACACAGAAAAACCCTGTCTGGGGGGGAGGGGGACTAGTAAGGGACGTAGAGGTCCGCTTGCCCCTGCCTCTCAAGTGCTGGAATCAAAGGTGTGCACCACCACGACCAGCTAATCAATGGATAATTTGGAGGAAGAATGAATAATTAAAAAGCAAAGCAGAGGAAACTGAGAAACAAAATAATCAATACAGTATCTTGGTTGGGGTAGAGCTTAGTGGAGGTTTGCTCAGCATAATTGTGGCACTCTGTTTGACCCAGAGTAAGGACATCAGCCCTACCACCACCCTCATGTTTCAGGCTAGAAAAACAGAATACAATTTGTCTTACTCAAATTTTGTACTGCAGAATACAAAGTAATTGTACCCAGATAAAAGGAGAGGAAGAGAGAATTAGCTCTTTGTCAGAGCAGGGTTTGAATAAGGAGGCCGTGTAAACAAGATACTAAAAAAAAAAAAAAAAAAAAAAAAAAAAAAAACTATTGAAGTAAATCCCAGAGAAAAGAAGAGAAAGAAATTAAGAATTCAGCCTGGGTTGAGGGGAGTTGGGCGGGGGTGGGGGGAGATGAGCCATAAACAGAAACACAATCCTCTTGAAATTCAGATAATAGAGTTACTTTAAAAATATAAATTTTATGAAACAGGAGCATAGGAGGAGATGCAGTGCTAAGGAAACAAAGTGAGAATTGAAACACCAGTTTTGTAGACAGGCATATACATATTATATATATATATATATAATATTTATATATATATAGTACACAGACATGCATGTAGACAAAACAAATGTAAATAAAATTAACTGTAAAAGTTTTAAAAGTTTTTTATTTCTTGCTTTGTCTTATCATTTTTGAAGGTTTATAACATAAATGTATGTTCTTTTTGTTATTAGATTTTATGAAAAAGTGTGTGACTTTTAAAGCGTTTTCTTAGATAATGGTGTTGTTTAGTGTTGGGGCTTGAACCCAGATACTCACACATGTTAGCCAAATGCCTTCCCACTGAAACTGGCCCTATAATTGTGAACTTAGTTCATTTTGCCATCTGTATTTGAGAAACATTATACATGTATTTGCAATTTTTTTTTTGTTGTTTTTCAAGACAGGGTTTCTACTCACTATGTAAACCAGGCTGGCCTCCAATTCACAGAAATCTGTCTGCCTCTGCCTCCCGAGTGCTGGGATTAAAGGCATGTGCTACCACTGCCTGGCTGGTATTATTTTTTAAAAGCTTTTAAATTACATTTTTATGTATTTGTGTGTGTATACGTGTGTGTGTGGGGGGGGAGTGTTCCAGTATACCTCAGCATGAGTGGAGGTCAGCAGACAATTTGAGGAGTTTGTTCTCTTCTTCCACCATGTAGGTCCCTGGAGTCAAACTGAGGTCTTCAGACTTGGCAACAAATCCTTTACCTGTTGAGCCATCTCACTGGTCTCTTTAAAATATTTTGATAGATTTAAGGAAAGTATATTCCTTAGCAGCAATGATAAAAACATTATTTTCTATTGTAAGAGACATACTATTGTCTGATAATAAGTTTGGGGCTTTTTTTTTGAAGGATTTATTTTATCTAAATAATGTGTATGTCTGTGTGGGTATGTGCATGTGAGTGTGAGTACCTCTAGGGTGTGGGTGTCCATGGATATGGAGCTCTTTGAGATGAGTTTATAAACTGGGAACCAAACTTGGGTCTTCTGCAAGAGCAGTACACTCCCTTAACCCTCTCTCCAACACCAATGATGAGGGTATTTTCCTTGTTGTTTTTAGTTGCTGTTTTTTGTTTTGTTTTGTCTGTTTTTATTTTTGAAACTGGGTCTCACTATTTAGATCGTGCTGACCTAGAATTTGAAGAGATCCTTATGCCTCTGCCTCCTGAGTGTTGGGATTAACAGCTTGTGTTATTCTGACTGACCAGGAAATGTGTCTTTTCAGTAATATCTGAAAATCTTTTAAAACATGGTCTTTTTAAATACTGTTTAGGAGTATCTGATTTTAATCTTCGAGTTGCATTGCAAACACTTTTGAAAGAATATTGTGAGGTCTGCAAGTCTCCCAAAGAGAACAAGTTTTGTAGTTTTCTGCAGACATCTAAAGTTCGACCTCGGAAGAAAGCAAGAAAATACCTGTATGCAGTAGGTAAGAAAAATCTGAAAAATAATAGAAATTATTATCAGGATAAGAGCTTTTAAATAGTTTGTTGTTATTACTATGCAGGTATTACTAATATGCAAATCTATCAGAAGGATATTTAATTTCATGTTTGGTTTAAGATTAGTAAATTGAATTTGTGTAATAAGATGAACACATTTAAAACTTAACAGCTTCTCATTCAACATTTCATTCGATGTTCTAAATCTTTGGTCTGTGATTACCTAGTTACCATCAAGTGACTGCAGATTTATGTGTTTATTGTGTGTATGCACATACATGTGTTATGGTATGTGAGTGGATATGAAAGGACAACTAATGGGAATTGGCTTTCTCCTCCCACTTGTAGGGATTGAACTCAGGTCGTCAGGCTGCACAGCCAGTTGTGTTTACCTGCTGAGCTACTTCATCAGCACAAGAAACATTTCTGTAAAAGTTCAATTTTGCCAGGCATAATGGTTCATGCCTACAATTCTAGCATTCTGAGGCTGAGGCAGGAGTGCCATGAATTCAAAGCCAGTTTGGGTTACATAGTGAATTCTGGGTCAACCTAGGCTACAGTATGACACTATCCTTAAAAAAAAAAAACTAAATAAGTAAATTAATTCAAGGGAAAATATCTAAAAAATTTGCACTGTTCATCATGTCTTAGGTGGTCATTAGGGATGATAGATAAGTGGTATCTAAAGTGCTGGCAGCATGATCCATAAGAATATCAGAGGACTCTTTTCTGCCGTCTTGGCTTCTATGGAAGCCTGCGGGGAAAAGAAGTTCTAAAAAGTAAATACGTTGGGAAGGCTGTGGTGCAAGGCCATTTTTGCTGGCTATAAGCAAATCTCCAGCACCGAAAAGAGTACACTGTTTTCTTAAAACTGAAGGTGTTGCCGGGCGGTAGTGGCACACGCCTTTAATCCCAGCACTCAGGAGACTGAGCCAGGCGGATCTCTGTGAGTTGGAGGCCAGCCTGGTCTACAGAGTGAGATCCAGGACAGGCACTAAAACTACACAGAGAAACAGAGAAACCCTGTCTGGGGGGTGGGAGGGGGATCTTTTCTGTGAAATATGGCCTAGCACCCTTAAAAAAAAAGAAAAGTGGATTTATAAGCCAGACATGGTGGTGCAAGCCTTTAGTCCCAGCACTAAGAAGATAGAGGCAGGCAGATCTCTGTGAGTTTGAGGCAATGTACACAGCCAGGGCTATGTAGAGAGACCATGTCTCAAAAATTTTTCAAAAGTGGATTTGTGTAAAAAAAAAAAAAAATCAGAGGAACATGTCAAAATTTATAATTTTAAACCATTGAAGTTGATACATATAGAATGTATGGCTGTCCAGAAATTTAGATATAATATAGTTTCTATATAATTGCTTATGTATAATATAGCTCATAATTATACATAATTAATTTTATATATATTTTCATATTATAATATGTAAACAGTCTTTTGGAGTACATATTATAGTTTTGGGTTTTTTGCTGAGTGGGTGTGCAGGGGAAATATGGATTTCAATACACTATTTTTGCTGTGTTTTGCTTCTTTTGCTATTTTGTTTTGTGAGACAGAGTTTCTCTGAATAGTCTTGGTTGTCCTGGAGCTCACTATGTAGACTAGGCTAGCCTCAAACTCAGAGAGCCACCTGCTTCTACGAGTGCTGGGATTAAAGGTGTGCACCATCACCACACAGCTTTTGCTCTAGTTGTTAAAGCTTATTTTTTATTATTGTGTGTATGATCTTTGTATGTGCATGCACATGCCATGGTGCATATGTGGAACTTAGAGAACAACATTTGTAAAGTGAGTTATTTCTTCCATCTTAATGTGGGTTCTAGGGATTGAATTCAGGTTTTCAGGCTTATGTGATAAATGCCTTTACCAACTGGCCATCTCACCAGCCCTCAACACTTTTTTTTTTTAGATATATTTCTTATTTTTAATGATGTGTATATATGTGTGTATCTCTGTGTGGGAATGTGCATGTGTGAGTACAGATACCTGCAAACTTCAGAAGAGGGCATTTATTTTATGTGTATTGATGTTTTGCCTGCATGCATGTCTGTGTGAGGGTGTCAGATCCCTGCAACTGGAGTTACAGACAGCTATAGCTGCCATATGGGTGCTGGGAGTTGAACCCAGGTCCCCTGGAAGAGCAGCCAGTGCTTTTACCCATTGGACCATCTCTACAGCCCCATCAATGCACTATTTTTAATTGGGACATACAAAAGTCATAATGAAACTTTATAATTAGACAAAGAATATTGCCTAGGTTTATATAGCTTTCCATTATAACTGAGATCATATGGTAAAACACTGAGGTTAACCTACTCATTGCATACAAGCCATAATTTTCTAGGACTTGGCATAGTTGAGAATTACATATTTTATATACTATTTTTATAGAGGTGACAGGCTCTAAGCTGTATAAATATTTAGATACAGGGGACTAGATTTTCTTTACTGCCATTTTTATATTTAGCAATAAGTGGTTTGCTGTATATATTTTTCTTCTCTGTTTAGGTGGATATACACGGTTGCAGGGTGGCCGTTGGAGTGATAGTAGAGCCCTCAGCTGTGTAGAACGTTTTGATACCTTTAGCCAGTACTGGACCACTGTATCTTCGCTTCATCAGGCTCGATGTGGACTTGGAGTAGCGGTTTTGGGAGGGATGGTCTATGCTATTGGAGGTAACAATAAAAATATCTCATTTCTTTCATTAATCTACTTGGCTACTGTTATGCCTGTGTCATAAGCCCCCCCAGAGACCACCAGGAGTCCGAGTTCATATGCAAAAGCAAAGAGCCTTTATTGCAAGCTCAAGCTTGGGCTCTCCCTTCGTCCAACACAGAGGTTGGATTAGGGAGAGCCTTGAGCTCAATTGAGGCAGGATTTTTAAGGAGTAAAGAATGGGGGGCTAGAGGAATTCTGGATTCAGATGGGGATTGTACTCCTGATTGGGCAGGAATGGGGCAATGGAAGACTTGATAAATAGGGATTGGTACTGGCATTGCTGCAAGGAAATTGGCAACTTATATTACAAGTTATGTAAGCTATTCTTTATGTTTTAGAGCATCTAGTACTTGCTTGTCTCAATTGTGATTGGTCCTCCACAGGGTACAGTTTGTGGCTTTTCTTGGTTATTGTAATGGTGAGGCCTAGTCCCAGTATTGTTAGTCTGCAGCCTGTCATGGCTGCACTAATGTTAAGTTAGGCCTCTTCAGCTACATTGTATATGTGCACCATCCCCCTGCAGCTATGTAATGTACTTTTACCATCTTCACTCTTTTTTGTTTCCTCTCTTCTCCATGAGGTTTTTTAATGAAAAATTATTTACTTATAAAATATAATAATAGAATATGAACTTGACCTATATGAACTTCATATTTAACATTTCTGTATTTTCTCCAAAATCTGTATTTTCCTCCCTTGATTTGCCATATACTGGAAGGTAATGATGATTTGCCTAGTGTGTCAGAACAAAGCTTTAAACATCCTTTTTTGTTCTGTCAGTACTGAGTGATTTATCCTGGGCCCTCATGTGTGTGAGGCAACCACTACCACTGAGCTAAAGCCTCCCTCAAAACTTTAGTCATCCTCCATGTTGTCTTTCTTTCACACCTATAGCCAGTCCATCGGTATTTATGCTTCAGCGTTATAATACCCAAATCGTGATGGTTCTGTTTTTATCTCTAAAGTCTGCTCTTGCATTATGAATATGATCATGTTATTGTCCTATTCTCTTTTTGTTGTTGTTGTTTGTTTGTTTTTGAGACAGGGTTTCTCTGTGTAGCCCCAGCTGTCCTAGAACTCACTCTGTAGACCAGGCTGGTCTCGAACTCACAAAGATCCGCCTGCCTCTACCTCCCAAATACTGGGATTAAAGATGTGCACCACCACCTATTTTGTCCTATTTTCAACCCTAGAATGGCTCCCTCTCTACTGTTGAAAATAAAACCCAGTTTTGGGGCTGAAGATATAGCTCAGTTGGTATGGTACTTGTTTAGCATGCAGGAGGCTGTGGGTTCTCAGCATTACATAAATCACAAATGGTAACTGAGCTGTAATCACAACATCAAGAGGTGGAGGCAGGAGGTCAGAAATTCAAAGTCATTCTCACTAGCACAGGTAGTTTGAGGCCAGCCAGGGCTACATGTGACCCATCTCAAAAAAGAAAAAAAAAAAGGGGGGGGGAGCCAGAGAGATTGCTCAGAGTAAAAGAACTGGCTACCTTTCTAGGGGACCCAGGGTCTGTTCCCAGCATCCACATGGTGGCTAACAACCTCCTGTAATTCCAGCTCCTGACATCCTCTCTCTTCTGGCCTCTGCAGACACTGAAACACATGTAATAAAGATGTTCATGCAAGCAAAACACCCATACACATAAAATAAAAATAAAATCTAAAAGAAAAATCCAGGGCTGGTTGTTGTGGTGCATGCTTTTAATCCCAGCACTTAGGAGGCAGAGGCAGGTGGAGCTCTGTGAGTTCGAAGCCAGCCTGGTCTACAGCTAGGGCTACACAGAGAAATTCTGTCTCAAAACAAACAAACAAAATAAATAAGAAGGGCTGGAGAGATGGCTCAGAGGTTAAGAGCACTGACTGCTCTTCCAGAGGTCCTGAGTTCAATTCCCAGCAACCACATGGTGGCTCACAACCATCCGTAATGAGATCTGGTGCCCTCTTCTGGCCTGCAGACATAACACTGTATACATAATAAATAAATAAATCTTTAAAAAAAAAATAAATAAATAAATAAATAAGAAAAAAAAAAAAAAGAAAGAAAGAAAAAGAAGAATCCAGTTTTCATTATATACTCTATGGTTCATATATGATATTTTTGTTTTTCAAGAAAAAATCACTGTCTACCACTCTCCCTCTCATTGTATTTAACTTTACCATCTGTTTTCCTTTTTTCTCAGAAGAGACACCCATCTTCTAGTTTAATTGCTTAAAGTTTCCCAGCTGTAAAAGAGACGATATAAAACCAATTTAAACACTTAGTGGTGGCTACACTTTTAACAAAGAGTGGTAAATTTGTTCCTACAGACTCATGTTTGAGAATTTTTCTTTTTACACTTTCTTTATTATATGTTTGTTTGTGTGTGTGTGTGTGTATATATATATATATATACATATATATGTGTGTAATAAATATATATATATATATATATATATATATATATATATATATATATCCACATGTGTGCCATAACATACATGTTGATGTCAGAGAAAAGTTGTAGGAGTTGGTTCTTTCCTTCCACCATGTGAGTCCTTAGGATAGAACTCAGATTATCAGGTTTGGAGCTTTTATCTGATGATTCATCTCACAAGCCTTGAGAATTCTTTCACGTCCTAGTCCTGTAGGATTTTCAGGACCTTTTCCCCATTTCCAATTAGAAGAAATAAACATGCTCACCAAAAACCAGATCTTAGGTAAGTTTAAGGCCAAATCTTACCTAGTGAGTTCCAGGACAGCTAGGGTTACATAGAGAGACCCTGTTTCAAAGAAACAACAACAAAAATTAGGCTGAGCATGATGGTACATACCTTTAATCCCAGCACTGATCTACATAGAGAGATGAGAGATCCAGGATAGCCAGGACTAAATAGACCCTGTTTCAAAACAAAGCAAGCAATAAATAAATAAATACCGGATCTCAGGAGCTGAGAAGGAAAGCCTGTGTTCAGCATAAATCATACTGTTTATGTAAACAGTTTAGGAGCAACAAGCCACTCATTTTTGGGACATCTATCTATCTACCTATCTATTTATTTATTTATTGGTTTTTCGAGACAGGATTTCTCTCTGTAGTTTGGTGTAGTTTTGGAGCAACAAACCACTCATTATTGGGACATTTATTTATTCATTCGTTCATTCATTTATTGGGTTTTCGAGAAAGGATTTCTCTGTGTAGATTTGGTGCCTGTCCTGGATCTTGCTCTATAGACCAAACTGGCCTCGAGCTCACAGAGATATGCCTGACTCTGCCTCCTGAGTGCTGGACTAAAGGTGTGTGCCACCACTGCCCGGCCCTACAGACCCTTTCTTAACAGCAGCAAAACAAAAATAAAGTTGCATGCAGAAGTAAAATGGACAATATCTGTGAGCATCTATCAATCCAATTTTTAAAACATATTTAACAACCGGGCAGTGGTGGCACATGCCTTTAATCCCAGCACTGGGGAGGCAGAGCCAGATGTATCTGTATCTCTGTGAGTTAGAGGCCAGCCTGGGCTACAGAGTGAGTTCTAGGACAGCCAGCACTGTTATGTAGAGAAACCTTGTCTTGGAAAACCAAATAAAAAAATTGTTTTCATTATGACATTTGTCGTCCTCCCCTACTGTCTTCCATCTCCTTCTTGCTGATCTCCTTCATCCCCAAATAGTCCTCCCTTTTGCTTTTATTTCACATGTATATTATTCCATTACCCTTCATGTTTTTTTCCTTCTCCCTGCTTAAGGTCTCTTTTTCCCTCTTAGAGTTACGTTGACACTTTTTTAAAGGTTTATTTATTTTATTGTGTGTATGAGTGTTTTGCTTACATGTATATACGTGCACCACATGTGTGCAATGCCTAAGGAGGTCAGAGGAGGATAAATCCTTTGGAATGGGAGTTATGGATGGTTGTGACCATCATGTGGGTACTAGAGACTGAACCCTTGTCTTCTGCAAGAACAGTAAGTGTTTTTAACTGCTGAGCCAACTCTCTAGTCCCCACCCTGACTCTTACAGTTTATGAACATGAACATGATACATCTTCATTTTTCTAGATGTTCCTTAATTTAGAATTTTATCTAGTTTATTTTAAGAATTTTATTTTGAGACAGGGTCTCACTATGTAGACCAGGCTAGCCTTTAATTCACAGAAATCCCCTTGCCTCTGCCTCCTGAGTACTGGGAATAAAGCAGTGAACCACCATGCCCCCAATATCTCGGTATGTAAATTCTATCAATTGGAGTTTTGCAAATCTTTGGCTAGATTTATGGTGTTCGTGTGTGTGTGTGTGTGTGTGTGTGTGTGTGTGTGTTATGGAGATTGAACCTAGTGCTTCATGGATGGATGCTAAGCATACCCCTTCTTCCCAGCCATTCTCCTACTTTCTTTCTTTTTTTTTTTTTTTTTTTTTTGGTGTTTATGGAGTGGCTACTGAGTTTAATTAGTTGTTTGCATGTACATAGGTACAGATTATTTACCAGAGTGTAGACATTCCAGTGCTTAAACCATTGAAGAAAACGACTTTCCTCTACCTACCCTAGACTATTAAGTATAGTGTATTTTAAAATTCTATTTTAAGAACATAGTTTCTTAAATTTTATTTTCTGTTTGTTGCTACATATGGCTTATCATTTCCTTAAAATTCAAATTGTACCAGGCCATAAGCCTAAATTATTACCTGAAAAGAAGTGTTAAAATGAAAATTGTTTCCTTAAAATTTACATGAATTGTTTAGGTGGTAGAATTAGAATTAATTAGAATGTCATGTGCTTTGAATTAAAAATATTGCTTGCTAGGCAAAGACTTTTAATGGCTATTTTAAAATTAGATGTAATGACTGATTTCTGAAAAGAGAATGCTAATGCTGCTGAATGTTGTTTCTAATTCTGTTCTTTTAGCATCACTAAACCTGATGTGTGTCTCTTTTTTAAAATCAGGTGAAAAAGATTCAATGATTTTTGACTGTACTGAATGCTATGATCCAGTTACTAAGCAATGGACAACTGTTGCTTCAATGAATCAACCCCGATGTGGCTTGGGAGTATGTGTGTGTTACGGCGCTATCTATGCTTTGGGTAATTATGCTGTTTGATTTAAGAACAACTGATATTAATTAAGTTCTTGGGATCTGACAATTTTAGAGATGTTTCTTATTGACGTAAGAAATTTGCATCTAGATCTAGGACTGAAAGAAGCAAGGTAGTTCTCTGTTAGTTCAAGGCCAGCCTGGTTTATGTAGTAAGTTCCAGGCCAGGGAGGGCTGTATATTGAGACCGTGTCTTGAAAAAAAAAACAAGTGTATCTTTTTAGCTTTGTAAATCCTTTTTTTTTGAGACAGGGTCTCATCCTGTAGCTCAAGCTGCCCTAGAAACATTGGACTTGCCGTTCTCTTTCCTCTCTCCTCCTTGAATGCTATAACTAGAGGTGTTGGCTGTGTTACGTGGATGAAGGGAGTATCTTCAATATCAAAAGTTAGAGAATGGCCAGCCTTCCAGCTAGCGCTCTCAGGGGTTACTGCAAATAACCCTCACAGTGAGGTCCAGGCCAGCCTGAGATACATTATACCTCTCTCAAATACAAAACATCAGCACCTAAGGCTCAGGGATCACTGCAAAAGGGGATAGAGAGAGTGTAGGTCAGTTTGCTGTGAGACTGTCTTCTAGGAATGTCAGAAGATGCACCATAAAGACTAACCAAAATGGTTGCCTAAACATGAGCTGCACAAGGACAACAGCCCCACACATGCTAACTAACATGGATTAGGTTGTCTTTGTCTAAAGTCTTTGTCGTAAATAAGATTCCTTTATCTCAGAAATGATTATTTTTTGTTTTGTTCCAGGTGGGTGGGTTGGAGCTGAGATTGGCAACACCATTGAACGATTTGATCCTGATGAAAATAAATGGGAAGTTGTTGGCAACATGGCTGTGTCTCGATACTATTTTGGGTGCTGTGAAATGCAAGGTAATGCTTTTATAAGATATTTTTTCTGTTCAATTACCAGCAATACAGTATTTATCATTTGGTATATATGTATGTGTGCATGTGTTGGCTTAGAATTGGCCTTGATTAGTACAATAATTTTGAAGATAAGGAAGTCATGTTAAAAATTAGTTTTTGTACAGGCTGGTCTGGCATCTGGGCCATGGCGGGTGGACACCACTGTGATCAACAGGTATGTGGTGGAGAAATGAGAGAGAATGAGAAGCAGAGTGCTTTGTGCACTGTGGAGAGAAGCAGAACTGAAGACACAAAGGTGGTGAGGAACAGGCTGATGTGGGTGGCCTATGCTACCAAGTGATGTCTGGGCCTGTGTTGCAGCAGCCTAGGGCCTTGCCTGGGTCCATGGCACTATCACAGTTGGGGTCTGTGTTGTTGTCCATGGCCCAAGTTACCTGAGAAGGCCTACAGAAGCCTGTGATCTGGACCTAAGGCCATATTGTTGTACAAGGGCCATGCTGGCACTGGGGGTATACTAATCTGAGTGGCCTGTTCTGCCACTCAGGGCCATGGTGATGTCCGGGCCTGAGTTGCAGCCAAGGGCTATGTCTGGGTCTGTGGCCACACGGCAGCCATTGTCTGTGTTGATGTCTGAGGGTTTGTTACCACTGGGAACCATGGGAGAGCTGGCCTTGATGGCATGGGCATGGGAGAGCTAGCCCTGACCTTTCCTTGAGGGGGCTGGTCCTGATGGAGCCTGGACTGACCAACTCAGCTACTATCCAAGGCTTTGAGTTGGTCCACCCCATCCACTCCATCTATGAACTGCTGGAGTCCACGAAGGGACAGGTGCTGCAGAACCATAGCCACAGGATCTCCATGACTTAGGGCAATAGCAGGATATCCAAAAGAAGTTTTGGTGAGGGTGTAGTATTGATAGTATATCAGAAGCTAGAGGCCTTGAACCAGATCGATAACTCATTGCAATAAACATTTGCAAATTAAAGCTGTTTGAGCAAAAAAAAAAAAAATACTTCATATAATACATTGCCGCTCCCAAGGCCAATAGAACAAATGAATATGTGATGGAGAGGAGGGAAATATGGAGGAGTGAAATGTTTGGTTTTTTTTTTTTTTTTTTTTAGGTATGGTAGAGGAGAAAGTTTATTGTAGATAAAAGGGAGAGCACAGCCAGAGGCAGAGATGTCTGGGAGAGTCCAGAGTGGACATAACCCTGAGCCATGTGAGGGGGAAAGGAAGGGGGAGGAGAGAGGGGAACTGGATCAGCAGCCAAGAGGACAAAAGGTAAAAAAGGGGTGGGTAAACCAAAACATCAGGATTATGTGGGGAAGAGACTCTGGAGGAAGGGCACCCCAGCCCCTAGGCTGGAGAGTTCAGGTTAGTGGGAATGCCGGCCACACCTGGTAACAGGTAGGGACTGAGGGATGCTGGGAGAACCTGGTGGCCAGGTCTGCTTTGGTATATTAAATAGGCACCTTAGCCATTTGTCCCCAGGGTTCAAGACTTAACAATGGTACTTGTCTTAGTGCTGGATTGCTGTGAAGACACACCATGGCCTCAGCAACTCTTTTTTTTTTTTTTTTTTTTAAATGCCGAATGCTGTTTATTGAAGGAGGGAGGTCTTAAATACAGGCTTACAGCACAATTGGAGAACTCCGGAGGGCAGAAGTTCGCTACAGATGTTTTACAATCTTGCTTCTAAGCTGTTAACGCCCATTATGCAGGATACACAGACAAGGAACTTCCCTTAAGCATTCAGGAGGGTGGAACCCAGCAGGGAATTAGCATAGGGAGGATATCAAGATCAAGGTCAGCAAGCAAGGCAACAGTTACCCAAAATGGGGGCCAGGGCCCTACCAGTCCCCCTTTTACTAAAAAATGAGCTTCTGACTTAGGATGCGTGGGACGTCAGCAGGTCACCTTACCTGTCACAGAGATGCCTGCCCAGGCCACACAGGCGCTCTGTCTTAGGTCGGTGAGTGCCCCCTAGGTATTACCCGTCTCTAAATACTCATTGTCATATAGGCTCAATCGTGTGTGAGCTACAGAGTTAACTGCTGCCAAAGATCTCAAAGTGGCACTGGGCTTGCAATCTGTGTGTTCGACACAGAAAAGACCAGCAGAGGTCCTATCCCACCCATAGCCAGTAGGCTAAAGGCAACTGAGCCATTCCCTTCCTTACTGCAAATTGGAGTCCTTGTAAGATGGTATCCCAAAAGCAAATGGAACTTGAGTTTATAAATTTATAATTTTCAAAGCCAATCGAAATGTATATAACTATTGAATTAAATTTATCATGCCCAATAGAATGAAAGATTAACTAACTGTGATAGCTACTTTTGCTGCCAGGGTCTCCACTGTGCTAGCTGTAGTAAGCAATTATGAAATGGTAATCCCAGAACAGTAGCAGCGGTGTCCGCCACTGCTATAACAGCAACAATGGCAGCAGCAATGTCAAATTCTCTTCTGGAGCGTGTGGACATCCACTGGCATGGATACAACTTCAGGAACACGAACTGCCAAGGCCCATTTTTCTTGATCCCAGCACGACTTAGGCTGGCAGCTCTTCTAGAGAATCCAAAAGCATGGCTACAGTTCCTAGGCTTACGTTAATGCTTGCCAAAGCTGGCCATATTGGGCTCTCAATTCCCATTAGCATCAGAAGGGGAGAGTTTTTCATTAAGGCCCAATAGGTCTCTGTCATGTTGGGTTTCAGCAGCAGCCACAGGGTGCACACACTGCTCAGGAATCCAAAGAGGAACATCATTGTCCTGAGGAAAGACATAAACAGAACCCCGGGCCCACACCAACACCAGATCGGATCTCCTCCAAGTGCTAGTAGAAAGATCCTTCCATCACTCCAGAGAGTGATTTGCAACAGGAGACCTCCAGTGCTTATCTGCAGTGGATACTCCAGCAGAATCCACTGATAAAAAATTTAAAATTTGCCGGGCAGTGGTGGCGCACGCCTTTAATCCCAGCCCTTGGGAGGCAGAGGCAGGCGGATCTCTGTGAGTTCGAGGCCAGCCTGGGCTACCAAGTGAGTTACAGGAAAGGTGCAAAGCTACACAGAGAAACCCTGTCTCGAAAAACAAAAAAACAAAAAAAAAAAACAAAAACAAACAAACAAAAAAAAATTTAAAATTTATAAAACAAGGGAAAGAATAGAATGTGGAGAGGAATGATGAGTCCCCAGTTCCCCCCTTTTTTACTCCAGCAAAATATGTTTGTTTGGCTCCTTTTTAAACAGTTCAAATTTTTCTTTTATTTTTTATTTTTTCATTTTTCAAATTAATCAATTTATCCACTTTTCTATTACCAGCTTGATACAGTATGTATTCCCATCTTAATTGTGAAACGTTTCATTGAGGATTGCTCAGTAGTTGAGAAAAACCAAAACTTATTATAAACCACAGTCGTCCTAGGGTTCCCCATGCTATATATATAGTCTCCATGGTTCTGTGGGTTATAGTCTGATTGTTCTTTATTTTATATCTAGAATCCACTTATGAGTGAGTACATACCATGTTTGTCCTTCTGGGTTTGGGTTACCTCACTCAGGATGATTTTTTCTAGTTCCATCCATTTGTCTGCAAATTTCATGCTTTCATTGTTTTTCTCTGCTGAGTAGTACTCCATTGTGTATATGTACCACATTTTCTTAATCCATTCTTCAGTTGAAGGGCATCTAGATTGTTTCCAGGTTCTGGCTATTATGTATAGTGCTGCTATGAACATAGTTGAGCATGTATCTTTGTGGTATGATTGAGCATTCCTTGGGTATATGCCCAAGAGTGGTATGGCTGGGTCTTGAGGTAGTTTGATTCCCAATTTTCTGAGAAACCGCCATACTGATTTCCACAGTGGTTATACAAGCTTGCATTCTCACCAACAGTGGAGGAGTGTTTCCTTTGCTCCACATCCTCTCCAACATAGACTGTCATTAGTGTTTTTGATCATAGCCGTTCTGACAGGTGTAAGATGGTATCTCAGAGTTGTTTTGATTTGCATTTCTCTGATGATTAAGGATGTTGAGCATTTCTTTAAATGTCTTTCAGCCATTTGTGATTCTTGTTTTGTGAATTCTCTGTTTAGCTCTTTAGCCCATTTTTTAATTGGATTGTTCAGTATTTTGATGTCTAGTTTCTTGAGTTCTTTATATACTGTGGAGATCAATCCTCTGTCAGATGTGGGGTTGGTGAAGTTTTTCCCATTCTGTAGGCTGTCTTTTTGTCTTATTGACCATGTCTTTTGCCCTGCAAAAGCTTCTCAGTTTCAAGAAGTCCCATTTATTAATTGTTGTGCTCAGGGTCTGTGCTGTTGGTGTTATATTTAGGAAGTGGTCTCCGGTGCCAATGCGTTCAAGAGTACTTCCTATTGTTTTTGAGACAGGGTTTCTCTGTGTAGTTTTGGTACCTGTCCTGGTTCTCACTCTATAGACCAGGCTGACCTTGAACTCACAGAGATCTGCCTGGCTCTGCCTCCTGAGTGCTGGGATTAAAGGTGTGCGCCACCACCGCCTGGCTTGTTTTTATTTTTATGTTGGCTGAGAGGCAGACAGAGGAGGACTGGTAAATGAGTGGGACTGGGGTACATGATGGAAAATTCTCAAAGAATCAAAAGAAAATTTATGGAAAAAAAAATAGTTTTGGGGAGCCAGGCATGATAGTGCATACCTTTAATCCCAGCACTTGGGAGGCAGAGTCAAGCAGATCTCTGTGTATATATGTATATACATTTGTGTATAAAATTCTGTGCATAAAAATAGTTTGAGGGAGGGGTTGGAGATTTAGCTCAGTGGTAGAGCGCTTGCCTGGCAAGTATAAGGCCCTGGGTTTGGTCCTCAGTTGCAGGGGGGGGGTTTGGGAGGGTTGGGGGGAAGTTTGAGGGGCAGATAAGATGGCTCAGCAGGTAAAGGAACTTCCACCATGTCTGACTGAGTTTAATTTCTGGAACCCACATGGTAGAAGGAGAGAACCATCTCCTGCAAATTGACCTCTACATGTGTGCTGTGGCATGCACACACAGGTACACATGAGCACACAAACTAAATAGGTGTAAACTAAAAAAATTATTGAGGCCCTATTTTCACAATACATTTTAAGACTGCTATTAAAGAATTAGTGTTAGTAATATAGAAATTCTGGCTTTTACTTCTTGTATTATTGACATTTTGATTCTGTATTGCTAGAATAATTTTCCTGTCATGAAGAAAACTAAGTTAAACTTCAGGTAGGGGCTGGGTATGATGGTACACACCTTTAATTCCAGCACTTGGGAAGCAGAGGCAGGTAGATCTCTGTGAGTTGGAGGCCTGCTTGGTCTACAAAGAGAAACCCTATCTCAAAAAAAAACCAAAGCAAAATAAATAAATAAACCTTCAGATAGGTGCTAGAGCAATGACTTAGTGGGTAAATGTGCCTGCTGCCAGGCCTGACAACCTGAGTTTGATACTCAGGACCCAAATGGTGGGGTGTAGTTGTTTCTTTTTCTTCTTCTTTGGGGGCCCATTAGCCAGCTCCCAAATAAATACGTGGAGACTTATTCTTACTGATAAATGCCTGGCCTTAGCTTGGCTTATTTCTAGCCAGCTTTTCTTAAATTATCCCATCTACCTTTTGCCTCTGGACTTTTTTTTTTTTTTTGGTTTTTCGAGACAGGGTTTCTCTGTGTAGCTTTGCGCCTTTCCTGGAACTCACTTGGTAGCCCAGGCCGGCCTCGAACTCACAGAGATCCGCCTGGCTCTGCCTCCCGAGTGCTGGGATTAAAGGCGTGCGCCACCACCGCCCGGCTTTGCCTCTGGACTTTTACCTTTCTCTATATACCTTTCTTTCCTTCTTACCCCATGTCTGGGTGGCTAGCCCCTGGTGTCCTCCTCTCCTTCTCCTTTTCTCGATCCTCTCTCTTTCTCTCTGCCTGCCAACCTCACCTGTCTTTCTCTCCTGCCTAACTATTGGCAGTTCAGCTCTTTATTAGACCGATCAGGTGTTTTAGACAAGCAAAGTAACACAGCTAGCTTCACAGCGGTAAACAAATGCAACATAAAAGAATGCAACACATCTTTGCATCATTGACCAAATAATCCACAGCATAAACAAATGTAATACATCTTAAACTAATATTCCACAACAATGGACAGTGAGAACTGAGTCCCATAAATTGTCCTCTGACCTCAGTATTCATTATATGACATGCAGAACCAATCTATCATTCTTTGTTAAAACTGTAGTGTTGTTGGTTTTTTGTTTTTGTTTTTCTTCTTTGAGGGCCCACCACTCAGCTCCCAAATAAATACATACAGAAGCTTATTTTCTCATGAATGCCTGGCCTTAGCTTGACTTGTTTCTTGCTAGCTTTTCTTAAATTATCTCATCTATCTTTTGTCTCTGGGTTTTTACCTTTATCCTATATACCTTTCTTTACTTACTCAGTAGCTGGCTGTGTAGCTGGGTGGCTAGCCCCTTCTTTTCTCACTCCTTGATCCTTTCTTCTCATATTTCTCCTCCTGTTTATTCTCTCTGCCTGCCAGTTCCATCTATCCTCTCTCCTGCCTTGCTATTGGCCATTCAGCTTCACAGAGGTAAACAAATGCAACATAAAAGAATGCAACATATCTTTGCATCATTAAATAAAATTCCACTGCATAAACAAATGTAACATCTTAAATTAATATTCTACAACACTCTGTCCACCAGTAAGTGTTCAGATTGGTTTTATACCATCTTTGCATTACAGATCCACAAACACACAAATAAAATGTTTTATTAAAAAACAGGAAAAATTTCAGATAGTCAGAAGTAGCTGTTTAGTAAAGTATTTGAAGTATTCCATTATTGTCATTTTTCTCTCATATCAACACCTAAGTTATTTTTACAAATAGGGGGAAGTACCAAAACCAGTTTATTTTTTATTTTTTTTTAAAGACAGAGTCTCACTATGTAGCTACAGCTGATGTCTTGGAACTCACTATGTAGACCAGACTGGCCTTGAACTCAGAGAGATCTGACTGCCTCTGCCTCCTGAGTGCTGGGATCAAAGGCGTGCACCACCATGGTTGGCTTATATCTTTTCAGTAGAAACTGAGCACAAATCTTCCGTTTTCCAGGTTTAATTTATGTAATTGGAGGAATCAGCAATGAGGGACTGGAGCTTCGTTCTTTTGAAGTTTATGATCCACTTTCCAAGCGTTGGTCTCCACTTCCTCCTATGGGAACCAGAAGAGCATATCTTGGGGTAGCAGCACTCAATGACTGCATCTATTCTATTGGAGGGTGGAATGAAACACAAGATGCTCTTCATACTGTAGAAAAATATTCCTTTGAAGAGGTAGGTTGGATTTCAAATGTTTAGTGTTTTATTTTCTTACTATACCTGTTATATCTGTAGGGATGTGTTCTCTTTTACTCATTATTTTGATCTTTTATCAACTTCTCTCTCTCTCTCTTTTTCAAGACAGGGTTTCTCTGTATAACAGCCTGCCTGGAACTCACTATGTAGACCAGGCTGGCCTTGAACTCACAGAGATCCGCCTGGCTCTGCCTCCCAAGCACCGGGATTAAAGGTGTGAGCCACCACTGCCTGGTGGGCCTGTTGAGTTTTAATTTTTACCTTAAAAATATTTTCTGATTTCTCTGGCAATTTTTATTAGGACCAATGGATTGTTATAAGTATCTTATAGGTTTGTGGGTGTTAACTAAGTAGTAAAGGGCCTACTTAGCCACTGCGATTCCCTGTGTTCAATCCAAAGCAATAGCACGAATATATATATTGGCTTTTTGGTCCATACACAGTCTCTTCTTTTAGCATATTCTTTTCCTTTTAAAAAGGAAAGTTTTTCTTTGTGTGTGTGTGTGTGTGTGTGTGTGTGTGTGTGTGTGTGTGTGTGTCTTCCATGTGTGTTCAGATATCTGCAGAGGTCAGATGAGGATATCAGCCCCCAGGATTAGAGGTATAGGTAGTGGTGAGCCATCAGATATGAGTGCTGAGATTTAAATTTAGGTCCTCTGGAAGCAGCAAGTCCTCTTATCTAATGATCCATCTCTCCAGCCTCTCTTTTTTCCCTTTTATTTATATATTTTTTTCAACCTGGTAACAGTTTAATGAAATTTTTATACCAAGAGAACAACTTAGTGAAGGGGGCTGGGATGATGGCTAGATTGATAAAATGCTTGCCACATGTTGTAGTTTGATTTCTGTTACTGTGATAAACAACTTGGGGAGGAAAGGATTTGTATCAGCTTAACCGGTTAGCCTGTCATCAAGAAGCCAAAGCACCACTTTTTAAGTCATCCATGTTTCTGTGTGCTGGTAATACTAATACTAGGGAGGCAGAAAATATAGGATCTCTGTAGCAGAATGGCCAGCTGGTCTTACTGAAATGGTGTGCTCAAGGTTCCATGACAGATATTAACCTCTAACCTCCAGACACAGGCATATACACATATGCTTACACCTGCACACATGTGCATACACAGAACACTTACACACACATTGGTGGAACATCAAGTAGGTTGGTGATAGAAAAGCAAGAACGTGTCTGCTATGGGCCTTACATGTCCTCTAATGGCCAATTCTTAGCTTTTGGGTTGGTGGGAGTTAATTGTCTGTTTATGTGTTCCTGAAAGATTTAACTAATATGAAGATGTTAGGTCACAGAGATGAGCCTTTTCGGTGGCTAAAAATAGCCTGAGATCATTTGTCTTCCAATGTGGTGTGACATTCTAGCTCTCCCCAGTTGTGGAAGTTTCAATCAATATCACCTGTAAAATATTTCGAGATGCAGATTTTTTTTGGGGGGCGGGTACTTCAGTTCACAGCTCCCCTCCTGTTGGCCAAGCATCACACCTTTGGTATGTGGAGTCCTAATGTGTCATGTCCGACATTGTGAAGAAGGTTTGTCTCTAGAATCTGATAAGGCTGAGTAGGCAAGAAAGGCAGGTTCAGGAGAGAGAAGTAGAAGCAAAGATATTAAGGAAACAACAACAATAACAAAAACCACCTGGATAAAATCAAGTCACATCTATTAGTTATAATGATCCAAGTTTGATTTTTCCCCTCCCCCCATCTGACATAACATGTGAAACATAATAGGGATATTATACCTACAATTGAAATAATCCAGAATGGGACTAGAGCGATGGCTCAGTGGTTAGGGGCACTTACTGCTCTTACAGAGGACCAAGGTTTAGTTCCCAGCACCCAAATGGTGTATCACAACTGCTTGTACTCCAGTTCTAGGGTTCCAGCATCCCTTTCTGGAACTGACAAACATGAATCACTTACATACATACAGGCAAAACACTAATTAAAAAAAAATGAAAATAAGATATTTTTAAAACAATATTCAAGAATGCAGTATGAGCTGGGAGGTGGTGGCTCACAACTTTAATCCTAGCATTGGAGAGGCAGAGGCAGGTGGATCGCTGTGAGTTCGAGGCCAGCCTGGTCTACAGAGTGAGTTCCAGGACAGCTAGGGCTACTCAGAGCAACCCTGTCTCAAAACAAAACAAAAAAACAAAACAAAACAATAAAAGAGAATGCAGTATGCCCCAAAGAAGTAAATGCAACAGAGAGACAGAGCCCAACAGCACCGATTCAACCAAGAACCCCTAGTGGACCAAGACTATCAATTAGAACAAGAGAGGCATCTTCAGACACAGACACCGCCTACACTAAGCAGAGGAAGAGATGAGTAGATACCAGTGCAAAAATACAGGCAACAACATAAAGACCTATATGACAACATCAGAACTTATTTATATGTTTTATTATTATTATTACTTTTTTTGAGACAGAGTCTCACCATGTATCATTGGCTGGCTAGGAAGTTGCTGTCTAGACTAGGCTGGTTTCCAGATCACTGGGATCCCCCTGCCTCTGCCTCCCACGTGTTGGGTTTGAAGGCATGCACCACCACAAGGGGCTTCCTTCATTTTTAAAAAATGGGGCTGGAGAGATGAAACATCAGTTAAGAGCACTACTGCTCTTTCAGAAGACCTGGATTCTGTTTCCAGCACCACATTAGGCAACTCATAACTGTAACTCCTAGTTCCAGCACCCTTTGGCTTCCATTAACACTTGCACCATGTGGTGCACATAAACTTATCCATGTGAAAACACATACAATCAATAAAAATAAACAAATCTTTTGGTGTTTTGAGACAGGATCTCTCTGTGTAGCCTTGGCTGTCCTGGAACTCATAGAGATCTGCCTGCCTCTGTTTCCCAGTGTTGGGATTAAAGCCATGCACCACTTGGCCTGGACAAATAAATCTTTAAAAAACAAAACAAGGCCAGGCAGTGGTGACGCACGCCTTTAATTCCAGCACTTGGAAGGCAGAGGCAGGCGGTTCTATGTGAGTGCCAGGCCAGCCTGGGCTACAGAATGAGTTCCAGGAAAGGCGCAAAGCTACACAGAGAAACCCTGTCTCAAAAAGCCAACAAACAAACAAACAAACCCAAACCTTCAAAACTTTTTCTCTCTTTTAAGAGGGTCTCACTGTTTAACACTGGCAGACCTGCCATTCAATATTTAGACCAAGCTGGTCTTGATCTCATAGAGTTTTGTCAGCCTCTGCCTTCTGAGTGCTGGATTAAAGGAATATTTAATCACATCCAACCTTAAAAAAATAACTTTCCATTATGAAAAAATCAGTCCTTGTTCTCAAGCTATATAAAAATATAGTACTTAATCCTTATAAATATGTTCTGCAGATTATGGACTCTACCTGATGGTCCTTGAAATAAAGTTTCCATGTTTAAATAAATCTGAGGACTATTATACACTATATTATTTTCTTGGAAATTTTAGGGATTTTGTTAGCATAAGACTTTAAAAACCTCTTAAAGGGACTGGTGAGATGGCTCAGTGGGTAAAGGCATTTGTAGAGCAAGCCTGGTAACCTGAATTTAATCCCCAGAGTCCACATACAGGTAGGAGATAACTAAAGTTGTCCTTTGACCTCCACATGCATGCATGTGTCATACATGTCCACAAACACACAAACTAAGAAATAGATTTTTTTAAAATACTCAAATATTAATTTTATATGTGAGCTAGTTAGAGTTGTTATTGCTTTGATGAAATACCATGACTAAAAGCAAGTTGGGGCAGAAAGGGTTGATTTGGCTTGCACTTCTATGTTGTAATCCACCACTGAAGGAAATCAGGAACTCAAACAGGGCAGGAACCTGGAGGCAGGATCCAATGCAGAGGCCAAGGAAGGGTGCTGCACTAGCTTGCTCATTGTGGTTTGTTCTGCCTACTTTCTGATAGACCCCAATACCACCTGCCCAGGGATGGCAGCACCCACAGTGGGCTGAGTCCTCCCATCACTAATTAAGAAAATACTCTATAGCTGGATCTTATGGAGGCATTTTCTCAATTGCCCAACAGGGCAAACTCCAAATTTTGCATTTCTTCTTTTTTTTCCCCAGAGCTGAGGACCAAACCTAGGGCCTTCCCCTTGCTAGGCAAGCACTCTACCACTGAGCTAAATCCCCAACCCAAATTTTGCATTTCTATGTCTGGTGTCAAAGGAATTTTCAGCTCTCCGACTTCTTTCAGCTCTTTTAACTCCAACATACTTCTCTCTCTTGTCCTGGTTCCATAACTGGTCTGCAGCTCTCTCTTACAGATATCCCACAACTCTGGCATCTCCAATGTCTTGGAATCTAAAGAAATCCAGGCTTCACCTTCACAGCTTCACACAGTGGCCTGTCTGAGGTTCCATGCAGGAACAACCCTGACACGTGCCTGGCCTCAGTGTCTAAAGCCACAGAGGGATATTTCATAACCCCTTTCTTGTATCTTTGACTCTAAAGCTAAACCACATGGCTGAAGCTGTCAAGTTCTCCTGCTTGATGGGGTTGGAACTTGCCCATCTTGTTCAGTTACATTTGCATCAGCTTTCTGTTGTTGATGGTTTCCTTTACTGCTTAAGCTTCCTTTATTTCCTTTTCTCAAGTTTAGAAGCTTAGCTTGGTGGGGTCTTACCCTGAGGTCACCACTCCCTTTATTCCATTTAACATCAGGGGTTTCTTCAAACCTTTTTTTTCTGTCCTACAAATTTTATTAGTCCTGGGGAAAGGGGAGAAGCAGCTCCTGTCTCTTTCGTCCATTACCGTTTGCTGTTGCCATTGATGGGGTGGTTCACATGGTTGGGAGAGGACAGGAAAGTCTTGATCTTGTAGCACTGAGATATGCTACAGAGGCAGAGAGCAAGGGAACGTTGTCCAGGCAGCCAGGGGCTAAGGACCTACCTGGTGGATCAGCAGCAGATCCAGCAAGTTGTAATTGGCAAAGGAGATCTGATCACCCACAATGAAGGCTTTGCCTCCCTGGTTCTGGGACAGCAGGGTCTCAAAAGGCTTCAGGTGTCCAAGCAGGGCCTTCACATAGTCATCTTTACCATCCTTATATTTGGTGTAGATGAGGGTGACATATTGGCAGCAAAGAACTTCCACCCCATTCATATCTACCAGGGCAGCCTTCCTCTGGTCTTTCCCATAAAGCCCAAAGGATCGGTCTAGGTGACTCAAAATGGCATTAAATTGGTACAGGGTGAGATCTCCATCCTCAAACTTGGGGAGCTGCCCACACAGACAGGTGGGCTTGAGCAAGCCTTGCATCCAGCTATCTTTGGTAACCACCTCCTCTTTCCAGCTCTGGCCCTGGTTAGCCAGCAGTATGTGCATAGCCTCACGGCACCCTCAAACTGGGAAGTAGACAATGGTGTTTGGTGGCATGGCTGCTGCATAGACAGAGACAGGGACTCAGTACTTGGTAGACAGTAATAGATCTTGGGCACAGGTGCCTTTTCTTTAAACTTTTTATCTCCTTGACCACTGGATTTTGCTCCATTACACTTCTTCATGTTCCTTTCCTCCTCAACCATACATTTTGTATTTTTCCTCGCCTATGTGTTCCTTTTCCATTGTAGATCTGCATAAGAGTGACCACTTTTAACCGAGTAACACAGTCAATACTAGGCTGTCTTGAAATCTCTGCTAATGCCAATAATCTAAAACTGTTCAATTTAGCTTCTGAATGAAAAAAAGAAAGGAAAGGACATGACCGCTCCTAGGTATGGTGGAGAAGGTTTATTGTAGATAAAAGGGAGAGTGTAGGTGGAGGCACAGACATCTGAAAGAGTCCATAGTGGATATGACCAGACTGAGCTGGGCCATGTGAGGAGGTGGGAAGAAGGGGGAGAAAGTAAAACCAGGTGCCACAGCCAGAAAGACAAAAGTCCAAAAAAGGGAAGGTAACCAAAATGTCTGGATTATATAGGGAAGACCCTGGGCTGGAGAGTTCAGGATTGAGGGCGGGTATACCAGCCATTCTCTGTTACAGGTAGGGACTGAGGGATGCTGGGAGAACCTGGTGGCCAGGTCTGCTTCAATATGTTAAATAGGCACCTCAGCCATTTGTCCTGGGTTTGAAACTTAATAGCCTTTAGCAAATTTTTGGACAAGGACAGAAAGCATTTATATTCTTTACCAAAATATCACAAGAATGGTCTCTGGGCCACTTATTATTATGGTCTTCCCCTCTGAAACTTCTTGGGCTGAGCTATCATAATTTACATTACTCTCAGCACCACTGTCTTACGTGCCCCTACTAGTATGGCAATTAAACCCAGCTTAAAGCATCCAGCTGATTTTCTATTCCAAACTCCCAAAGTCTTCCATATTCCTCTAACAAACAGCATGGTCAGGCCTATCACAGCATTACCCCACTTTTTGATACCAGCGTCTGGTTTAGTCAGTTTTGTTGCTGTAGAGACCATAACCAAGGCAACTCTTATGAAAGAAAGCATTTAATTGGGGCTGGCTTACAGTTTCAGAGGTTTAGTCCATTATCATCATGGCAGAAAGCATGATGGCATGCAGGCAGGTGCTGAGCAGAAGCTAAGAGCTAAATCCTGATTTATAGGCAGAGAGAGAGATTTGGAGAGAGAGAGAGAGAAAGAGAGAGAGAGAGAGAGAGAGAGAGAGAGAGAGAGAGAGAGAGAGAGAGAACGCCTAGAGCTGGTATGAGCTTTTGAAACCTCAAAATGACACACTTCTCCAACAAGAGCACACCTCCTAATCTTTCTAATTCTTTCAAATAGTACCATTCACTGGTGAAGAAACACTCAAAAATATCATTTTATGTGGCCATTATTATTAAACCACCACAAGTAATAAGTCCTTAACTGCTGAGACATCTCTCTAGCCACCTAAATAAAATTTTTGAAGAACCTTTTAAAAATAAAAAGTCTTTTAATATATAAGCTTTTTTCCCTTAGAATTTTGTCATCCCTTTGTTTTGAATATATTACTTACATTTCATAGACTCAAGGTCTCAGAGTGTTGACTCCTATGCATTTTTAAAACTGATTTATTTATTTTTATTTCATTGTGTGGGTGTTTTGCTTGCATGCACCACATGTATACAATGCCAGCAGAGTCCAGAAGAGAGTATTAGGTACTTTGGAACTAGTGTTACAGACTGTTGTTAGCCACCACATAGGTGCTGGGAACTGAACCTCTGTCCTCTGCAAGATCAGGCAGTGTTTTTTTTGTTGTTGTTGTTGTTGTTTTGGGTGTTTTTTTTGTTGTTGTTGTTGTTTTTTCGAGACAGGATTTCTCTGTGAAGCTTTTGGAGCATGTCCTGGAACTTGCTCTGTAGACCAGGCTGGCCTGGAACTCAGAGATCCGCCTGCCTCTGCCTCCTGAGTGCTGGGATTAAAGGCATATGCCAACACTGCCTGGCCACTTGCCCTCTATCTAGCCCCTCTGTATGATTTCTTAATCATATTTTATAGTCAGATATGTTTAACTATTCTCTAGACTTACTGTTTTATCATATCTGCCAAAAAGTTTATTAAAAATGTTGTATATACTTAACTTAATTGGATTGTTTGAATTTAAACATGTAAAGTCTAGAATATATGATTTCTCAGAAATTTTATTATTACTTTATGACACTACTAATATATCTCTTTTCTCACTTTACTAGGAGAAGTGGGTTGAAGTTGCTTCAATGAAAGTGCCTAGAGCAGGCATGTGCGTTGTGGCAGTCAATGGTCTCCTGTATGTTTCTGGAGGCCGCTCTTCTAGCCATGATTTCTTGGCCCCCGGTACCTTGGACTCAGTTGAAGTTTACAACCCTCATTCAGATACATGGACAGAAATTGGTAACATGATCACTAGTCGTTGTGAAGGTGGTGTTGCTGTACTATGACACAGAAAGCATAAATGCACGAGGAACATTTTGAAAATGTAGGTCCTGACCTTTTATAAATCAAAGATATATTTGTGATATGACCTTCTGATTCTTTTGAGGTTTACATATATTGAATAGATGAGTGATTTTTTTTCTAAAAATTTGAATGAGAATGGATATGGAATATATCTTAATAAAGAACTCATACTAACTTGCAAAGCTTAGCAACAATAGAAATGGTATTTATGTCCTACAGTTATTCAGTTATCAATAGAATCTTAGTTGTAAAAATTGTTTGCAGCCGGGCGGTGGTGGCACACGCCTTTAATCCCAGCATTCGAGAGGCAGAGGCAGGCGAATCTTTGTGAGTTCGAGGCCAGCCTGGTCTACAGAGCGAGATCCAGGACAGGCACCAAAACTACACAGAGAAACCCTGTCTCGAAAAACGGGAAAAAAAAATTGTTTGCTAGAAACTTCTGGGAAATAGTGCCTTTGGTTACTTCTCTAGTGCAGTTCAGGTTGTAACATAGCCTGTATACAGTGTAAGGATAATCTCCACGAGACAAGTTAAAGATTTCTATAATTCATGATTTGGTCCAGAACATAGTTTCCATGGTGTCATTTGACCTACAGAGAAAAGCCAGTGAAACTGTCCTTCAATGGTCCCCAAGTAAAAACACTAGAAGATTAGGAAGGGCATATATGGGGGGGTAGGGGGTTGTTGTTTTCTTTTTTGAGATAGGTCTCTACACAGCTCTGGCTGTCCTGAAACTTTATATATAGGCCAGGCTGGCCTCAAACTCACAGAAATCTGCCTGCTCCCACCGTTCCAAGTGCTGGGATTAAAGGCCTATGCCACTTGTCCAGCAAAATCTAGCTATTTAGATAGGAAAGTTTCTGCTTTTAATAGTCTAAGAGAAGATTTTACCCGCTCATATTTTTTGTTTTGATTCTGACAATACAAGTTCTTGGTGAATGTTCTTTATAAAAATACTTTTACTTTTTAAAGTTTGTGTGTGTGTGTGTGTGTGTGTGTGTGTGTGTGTGTGTGTGTGTGTTTGTCTATATGTGCACCATGTGTAGACAGATGCCTGCTGAGGCCAGAAGAGGGTGTGCTATCCCCCTGGAACTGGAGTTACAGGTGCTTGTGAGCTGCTTGATGTGGGTGCAGGGAACTGAAAGAGCAGCAAGTGCTCTTAACTTTTGAGCCATCTCTGTATTCCCTTTTTTTTTTTTTTTTTTGGTTTTTTCGAGACAGGGTTTCTCTCTGTTGCTTTGTGCCTTTCCTGGATCTCACTCTGTAGACCAGGCTGGCCTCAAACTCACAAAGATCCTCCTGGCTCTGCCTCTCAAGTGCTGGGATTAAAGGCGTGCACCACCATTGCCTGGCAGTGCGCCACCACAGCCTGGCTGTATTCCCTCTTGATGACAGTTTTTTGTTTTTTAAATATGTGTGTGAGTGTCTTACCTGCACTTTTGTCTGGGATCTTGCATTACAGATGGTTGTGAACCTCCATGTGGGTGCTGGGGTCCTCTGGAAGAGCAGCCAGTGCACCTAACCACTAAGCCATCTCTCCAGCCCCTTAATAACATTTCTTGATTGAAATAGTATGTAATGGGTATAAGAATACCCCAGGCATTATTATGTGTTTACAAGTTTCTTCTTTATTTTCTAGATAGTCACGAAAGTTATCTATTTAGTTTTAAGAAGAGAGACTTTTGTGAGATTATTAAGCTTTGTTTAATTTATTTGTACTTGGGTAAGCCTATGTAATAGCTTAGTATAATGCTACTGCCTAGCTTGGAGAAAGCTGAATTGTAGTTACAATTTTTTGTTTTGTTTTTTGTTGATTTTGATTGTTTGTTGCTTTGGGGACAGTTTCACTATTCAGTCCAAGTCATCCTTGAACTCTCAACAATTTTCCTGCTTAACCTTCCGAGTGCTGGGATAACAGGCATGAGCCATCATACTTGGCTCTGTAGGTACAGTTTTGAGCATCCTTAATCTGAAACCCAAAAGCTTTTGAATGCTGACATCCAATGCAAAAAAAAAAAATGTTTCAGATTTTGAATCATTTTAGATTTCTGATTTTCAGAATAGGGATGCTTAGCTGATAAATAATGCTACATAGTCTAAAATCTGGTGTATTCTGAGGTCCAAAACACTTCCAGTCCCAATCACTTCAGACCTTCATCAGAGATTTAACCTGTACATGTGGAGTTTTTTAAAAAGATTTATTTATTCATGTATTTTATGTACACACCAGAAGAAGGAATCTGATGCCATTCAGATGGCTGTGAGCCACCATGTGGTTGCTGGGAATTGAACTCAGGACCTCTGGAAGAGCAATTAAGTGCTCTTAACCGCTGGGCCATCTCTCCACCCCGGAATTTTTTTTTTAAGCTGAAGATCGAACCCAGGGCCTTGTGCTTGCTAGACAAGCGCTCTACCGCTGAGCTAAATCCCCAAGCCCCGGGAATTTTTTTTTTTATAGACAACGATTGTGTGAGTTATAACTACCTTGGATCTAAAACTGCTTCTAAAAACTTGTTTCCCCTGATAATCATTGTTAAGAATTGTTTTATGCTGAGTTCTGAAGTTTGTGATCACTGCTTATATTTTTGCTAGGCAGTTAGAGCCATATTATTAAGGATTTGCATGCTTTAGATTTAACTGGCTGGCTCAAGGCTATGATTTTTCTTTTTTTCTTTTTCTTTACTTTTTTTTTTTTTTTTTTTTTTGGTTTTTCAAAATAAGGTTTCTCTGTGTAGTTTTGGAGCCTGTCCTGGAACTCACTTTATAAACCAGGCTGGCCTTGAACTCACAGAGATTTGCCTGGCTCTGCCTCCCAGTGCTGGGATTAAAGGTGTGTGCTACCACTCCCCAGTGATTTCTCTTTCTCTCTCTCTTTTTTTTTTTTTTTTTGCTAAAATCTTTCAGTATATTGTTAGAAGCATCAACACCTTACCTCTGATCAGCATTAAACATGTCATACAACACAGACAGAAAGTAGTGTCTCCTCCTATGAATTTCTTGAAAGTTTGAGAGGTTGTAATTAGGATCTATAAGATGTCAGTAAAAGAATACCAAGAATATTCATAGTCTACTTTAGCTAACCCATGTGTTCCTAATGTTTCTAATTAGAGAATCTGCTTTTTGGTTCAAAACAGATTTGCAAAATACTAGTTCAGTTTCTCATTATTGCCCAGTACCAGACAAAAAGGGCAAGGGATATGATACTTACACACGAACGCACACGCACGCACGCACTCGTGGCGGAAATGGAATGTCAAGACATTCAGTATTTGGTGTGTATGTATGTATGATCAGTTCAGAAGTTCCCTGAAAAGTTAACTAAATGTGTATTATTTCTCAGGTGATAACATACTATTTTTGAAAGAATGTACTAATAAAGTTCTAACTATTTTCTTTACTTTGAATTAACTTAGTTCATCAGCATTACTGGATAACCAAACTGTAATAGGATTACACTAGCATTTGTTTTTAACTTTAAGAATGTACACATTTAGTTACATAATTGCATTTTTAGAGAAATTAAAGTGCTCTTTCTCCAGAATGTTTGGCAGTCCCAGTATGTTTCTAAATACTGTCCCTTTTATGTGGTGGCGGATCCCTGTAAGTCCCAGCTACTGGAGGAGACTGAGGACAGGAGTTTGAGGCTGCATAAAATACTAGAGTTGGGGGACAGAATTACAATCTAGAGATAGAGAGCTCAGAGGTAAGATCACCTGCATAGTATGCATGAAATGCTGCATTTAATCCCTAGCACCTCAAAAAAAATTATTTTTAATAATAATTAGAATCAGTATTCAGCCAGGTTTTGTAGCTAGAGTTTTCCTGCCTGGCCCACAGTCAGGGCAAATCTCTCTCACCTGCCAGTCCCACAGTGCTCAAACCCGACCAAGTAAACACAGAGACTTATATTGCTTACAAACTGTATGGCCGTGGCAGGCTTCTTGCTAACTGTTCTTACAGCTTAAATTAATCCATTTCTATTAGTCTATACCTTGCCACGTGGCTCATGGCTTACCGGTATCTTCACATGCTGTTTGTCATCATGATGGCGGCTGGCAGTGTCTCTCTGACTCAGCCTTCCACTTCACAGCTTTATTCTCCTCCTTGTCCCGCCTACACTTCCTGCCTAGCCAATGGCCAATCAGTGTTTTATTTATTGACTAATTAGCAACACATTTGCCATACAGAACATCCCACAGCGAGGTGTGGTGTCTCTCACACCTTTAATCTTAGTACTTAGTACTTAGTACTTAGTACTTAGTACTTAGTACTTAGACCAGAGGCTAGCCTGGTCTACATAGCAAGGTCCAGGCCAGAAGCAGCTATGTATTGTGGTCTTGTCTCAAAAAAAAAAGTAACTGCTGTGGGATGGTTTGTATGTCAAGTGTGTTGCTGATTGGTCAGTAAATAAATCACTGATTGGCCATTGGCTAGGCAGGAAGTATAGGCGGGACAAGGAGAAGAATTCTGGGAAGTGGAAGGCGGAGGGAGAGACACTGCCAGCTGCCACCATGACAAGCCGCATGGGAAGATCCCGGTAAGCCACGAGCCATGTGGCAAGGTATAGATTAATGGAAATGGATTAATTTAAGATATAAGAACAGTTAGCAAGAAGCCTGCCACGGCCATACAGTTTGTAAGCAATATAAGTCTCTGTGTTTACTTGGTTGGGTCTGAGTGGCTGTGGGACTGGCGGGTGAGAGAGATTTGCTCTGACCGTGGGCCAGGCAGGAAAACTCTAGCTACAAGTAACTTTTTTTTTTTTTTTTTTTTTTTTTGTAAACAGACAGAATCTCACTATGTAGATGGCTTGGAACTCTCTATGTAGATCAGACTGATCACAAACCCATCAATAAACTTGTCTCTGCCTCCTCAACTGCTCAAATTAAAGGTGTACACCACCATGCCTAGCGGTAACTTTTTTTTTTTTTTTTTTTGGTTTTTCGAGACAAGGTTTCTCTATGTAGCTTTGGAGCCTGTCCTGGAACTCACAGAGATCCACCTGCCTCTGCCTCCATTCACTGTAGGTAAAATTAACCTACAAATTAGTATTTTGAAAGTGAAATTGGGTAATCAGACTGAAAGTATGACTAGCTTCTCTGGAAGACAACACATTTGAGATTAGGGAAAAAAATTGAAGCAACTCAGAAGCAAAGAAGCACTTCCTCATCAAAATAGTTTAATAGAATCTGAAGAAGCTCTGAAAGGACAAATTTTCCATAACAGCCAATACTATTCTGTATATTAAAAATTCTGTAGTCATTTCAAACTGCTACATTACCCGATGAGCACTTTAGTAATAAGAATGGATCTGGTGTGATGATGTATTAGTTTGCTATTGCTGCTATTAACAATATGCTAAAGAAATTTAAGCAAAGGGCTTGTTGCTTACTTGTGAGGACCATGAGTTCAAATCTCCAGAGACTCACTTAAATGCTGGTTAGATATGGTGGCCTGCATCTAATTACAATCTCAGAAAGGTTAAGGTAGTATCTCCAGAGAAAGCTGGCTAGCGAGACTATCCATATCAGCCAGTTCTGGGTTGATTGAAAAACCCTGCATCAATGATTGAGATGGAAGAGTGTTCAAGAATGATTCCTGACATTTACCTTGGGCCTCCATATACATGCATCCACATGCACACCACACACACATGAAAACTGGCAGTGGGGGTAGGGAGCAAATAGTATGTTGACTCTTCTGGAGGCTATAAGTATGAAATCAGTATTAGTAGTTACTTCCTCTGGAGAGCTATGAGAGAATGACCTGTTTCATGCTACTGATCTGGTCTGGTAGGTGATCATTAACATATTTATATGGTATTTATTCTCCATGATCCCAAATATTTCTTTTCCTTTTTTCTTTTTTGTTTTTTCCAACACAAGTTTTCTCTGTGTAACAGCCTTAACTGTCCTAGAACTCACGTTGTAGACCAGGCTGGCCTTGAACTCAGTGATCGCCTGCCTCGGCCCCTGATCGCTGGAGTTAAAGGTGTGCACCACTACCACCTGGCCGAAATAGTCCCTTTACAAAAATACTAATTATATCATGTGAAAGTCTATCAATACAATATAAACCTTAATTATGTAAAGGCCCCCTTTCTGAAAGTCACAGGATGACTTACTAAAGGTTAGGGGTGCCAAAGCTTAATTCCTAACAGATGCATAAGTTACTGTTTTGATACATTTCTTCCTTTGTTCCTTATCTGGAGACTATTTTAGTGCCTACAATCAAACCCACATAGAATAGATCTTAATACAGCATGTTAACTTTGAACAAAGGGTGGAAATTTAATACTTATACACCAGTATGATTAATGTACTATGCCAACCCACCACATAAAACTGGTATACCTTTTCAAAGTTGACACAGAACTCAAGTCTTCAAAAATTCAAATGTGGCCGGGCGGTGGTGGCACACGCCTTCAATCCCAGCACTCGGGAGGCAGAGGCAGGCAGATCTCTGTGAGTTTGAGGCCAGCCTGGGCTACCAAGTGAGTCCCAGGAAAGGCCCAAAGCTACACAGAGAAACCCTGTCTCGAAAAACTAAAAAAAAAAAAAAATTCAAATGTGTATATATGTATATACATCTATATATAACCTGTAGCATCAGTAGCAACCTGAATAAAATGTAGAAACATCCAGCATATTCCATTAAAAAAATAAAATAAGCCGGGCGGTGGTGGCACACGCCTTTAATCCCAGCACTCGGGAGGCAGCGGCAGGCGGATCTCTGTGAGTTCGAGGCCAGCCTGGGCTACAGAGTGAGTTCCAGGAAAGGTCCAAAGCTACACAGAGAAACCCTGTCTCGAAAAACGAAAACAACAACAACAAAAAAACCCAACAGAAAACAGCAAAGTTCTGTTATCACTGTTTTGATACATGGAACTTTTTTTTTTTTTTTTAAATCTGGCTTCTCAATCATTATCTGGAAGGAAAACATTGTAGAATAATATTAAAAACAGATCTGAGGGCTGGAGAGATGGCTCAGAGGTTAAGAGCACCGACTGCTCTTCCAGAGGTCCCGAGTTCAATTCCCAGCAACCACATGGTGGCGCACAACCATCTGTAATGAGATCTGGCACCCTCTTCTGTGTACGTAATAAATAAATAAATCTTTAAAACAAAACAAAACAGATCTGAAAAGCAGTCACTACTATGTGACAGATCTTCATAGCAGGAATTACTAGAATAGAAAACGTGTGTGTGTGTGTGTGTGTGTGTGTGTGTGTGTGTGTATGTATGTATGTATGTATTATTATATACTTTGCTCCTAAAATTTGTAACTATTATTTGCGTACTTGTATCATTGAAGATAAAACATTCAAAGTGACATAACTTCCCCTGATTTATTCATATCTCCTGTAAGTTTCTTTTCTGATCATCCTGCACTGACTTCCCATGTGCCAGTCTGTGGGGTACTAGGAACCAAACTGAGGGCTTTGTGCATGACAAGTATTCTATCCACCTGTTGATGTAATTCTAAACAGTCTTATTAAATAAGAAACCCAGAGCCAAATAAAGAGTTAAAAGCCCAAGAGGTCAGAGCACTAGTGAATAGCCTTTAGCTTACCAGATGCTGCTGTCCTTACCCTCTGAAAGAGACCTACTTCCTGTGTGTCTGTATTTTTATTGACTTTCTGTTCTGCCTTCTCATTGGTTCTAAACCCAACCACATGACTTCTTTGTCACTGCCTGTCTATACAGACCTCCAGGTCTCTATGGTTGGTACTTGGATTAAAGGCGTGTGTCACCAAGCTGGCCATGTCCTTGAACACACAGACTTTGCCTGCCATGTGATTGAATTAAGGGTGTGTGCTACCACTGCCAGACTTCTGCTAAATGGCTTGCTATTAGCTCTAACCCCCAGGCAACTTTATTTATTAACATACAAATAAAATCACATTTCAGCACAAATAAAATATCACTATATCCCCCAAGCTACATTCCTAGCCCCCATACCAGGTTTTCAGTTCAAAATCAAGATGCCAGGCTGAGGATGTACTGCTCAGCAGCATTGCTTTCATACCATTTATGAAGCACTAGGTTCAATCCGTAGTGCTATGGAAGGAGGAAAAACAAAATCAAACAAACCAAAGAAATACTTTTGCCATTATTTTATTTGAGACAGGGCCCCCTCTATGTAGCACTGGCTGTCCTGGAACTTGCTAAGTAGATCTGCCTGCTTCTGGATTAAGGGTGTAATCCACTATCCCTGGATTTTGTTTTGTTTTTGTAGACAGAGTTTCTATGTATAGCCCTGGCCGTCCTGGAACTAGATCTAAAGATCAGGCTGGCCTCAAACTAAAGAGATACACCTGCCTCCCAAGTGCCAGGAGTAAAGGTGTATGCAACCACCACCCAACCATATTTTATAATTTTTTACTTATTTTTGATTTTTCAGACAGGGTTTCTCTGTACAGTTCTAGCTGTCCTGGAACTTGCTATGTAGGCTAGGTTGTCCTCAAACAGAGAGAGCTGTCTCCCTCTCGAATGCTGCAATTAAAGGCATGCTCCACCACCATCTGGCTTTAATTTTTTTGTTTTGTTTTTTGAGACAGGGTTCCTCTGTTTATAGTTTTGGTGCCTGTCCTGGATCTTGCTCTGTAGACCAGGCTGGCCTGGAACTCACAGATATCTGCCTGGCTCTGCCCCCATCCACACAGTGCTAGGATCAAAGGTATGTGCCACCGCCACCTGGCTTCTGGCTTTAATTTTTTTTTTAAAAAAAATTTATTTTTATGTGTATGGGTGTTTTGCCTGCATGTGTGTCTGTGTATCACACATGTTCCTTGTGCCCAAGGAGACCACATTCAAACCCCTGGAACTGGAGTTATAACTGATCGCAGAATGTGGATGCTGGCAATTGAGTATGATGCTCTTAACCACTAAGCTATTATAGTAAAAGCCTCGGTAGGCTAAGTCTGGTCAGAAAACACCAAAAAACAAAAGCTAAGAAATTTGTCCGGCTTTTCTGTGAAAGTGTCTTTTGTTATGACATGACACTGCTGTCTACCACCTTTACAGCCACAGATCATTTCAGTTCATAAAACTAAGTTATGTCAGGTAAAATAAGCTTAGATAAGCCAGTTATAGTGGTACATGCCTTTAATCCCAGCACTTGGGAGGCAGAGGCAGGCAGATCTCTATATATTTGAGACCATCCTGGCCTTATATAGAGAGTTCCAGGACAGCCAGAGCTGCATACTGAAGCTAGAGCTACATTCTGAGACCCCATCTCTCTCTCTCTTTTTTTTTTCCTTCTCGAGACAGGGATTCTCTGTGCAGCTTTGCGCCTTTCCTGGAACTCACTCTGTAGCCCACACTGACCTCGAACTCACAGAGATCTGCCTGACTCTGCTTCCCGAGTGCTGGAATTAAAGTCATGTGCCACCACTGCCTGTGGAGACCCTATCTCTTATTTTAAAAAAAAAATGCACTTTCCAATGGCAAGTGCTATTCAAATTGACAAAAATACATTTATTTTCAAGGTGTCATGGACTTCCTAATGAAGTAGGAGTATTCTTTTCATGAAATGTGACTTCATGCTTACTAGACCAATAGATTTTCATCTTGTCTTTATTCTCAATATAATCAAAACACTGAAATGTTTAAGTAGATGACTTAACAATTCACAAAAAGATGATGAAAACTAACCTCATATTACACAATAAAGGGTTAGATTTTTCAAGATGAATTACAAGTAATATTTAAGAATCTCAGTGTCTCTGTAGTTCCACCAAGATTATGTGGGTTCATGCAGATGGGGGAGGGGAAAGAAGACTCAAAGGCACCTTAAGAATAAATTTAGCCTTATGCAGCTGCAGGGATTCCAACCTCAAAGGACTGTAGCACTATCCCTTCGCCTAGGGCAGTTTTATGTACTCTCTATTTACAGTTTAGCCAGTTAATTTCTATACCTTCAAAGCAACCTAAAAGGAGCTCCCAGAGATAAAATGCCAAGTGCAAATTACTTCATTTCTCAGATACCACAGTTTTCTGGTTTCCTGAACCAAGTTTTGCATAGGCCTTTGATCCTTGGGAGACTCTTCTGATCCTTGACTCTCAGACAAGATTCATAGGGCCATAAGAGAAACAAAAGGCATGGTTAAACAAAGGAAGGATCAGGGCTAGGTGCTACACTTTGGAGCCAGCAGCCACATCCCAGCACTTGGGAGAGAGGCAAGCAGATCTCTGAGTTCTAGGCCAGCCTTGCCTACATAGTGAGTTCCAGGACAGCCAGGGCTACATAGTGAGACAAACAAACAAACAATAATTATTTTTTGTGGGGTGGGTGGGAGACACGAGACAGGGTTTCTCTGTGTAGGTCTGGAACTCACTCTATAGACCAAGCTGGCTTTGAATTCAGAGATACACCCGCTTTTGCCTCGTGAGTGCTGGAATTAAACACATGGGCCAACATCTCTTGGCTAAAAGGAATAATTTTTAGAAATGAAAAAAAAATCTGTTTCTGAAGAATAAATTCCCAACAGTTGGAGGAAAAAAGAGCCAAACAAGGAACCCAAGTGTGATGCTAAAATGCAACTTTACAAGCAAGAGGTAGAGGGCTCAGTGGTCAAGATCATGTATTGTTATGGACCCAAGTTTAGTTCCCAGCCCAGACACTTGAGTGGCTCAGAACTGCTTGTAACTCCAGCTCCAGGGAATCCAATACCCTCTTCTGGCCTCTATGGGCACTGTATTCTGTGCACATATCCCCCATGACATAACTTCAAAAAAAAAATTTTTTTTAATATTGAAAAAAAAATGCAGGTTTACAAGACTTATAGCAAAGTAGCAATATCAGTAAAGTAGTTTAGTTACTTTTCAGTCCCACCAGCCACTCCCCAAATAACCACAGAAACTTACTATTAATTATAAATGCTCGGCCGATAGCTTAAGCATGTTTTTAGCTAGTTCTTAGAACTTAAATTAGCCATTTCTATTCATCTATATGCTGCCCTGAGGCTCATTTACCTCATGTATTTACTTTCCTGCTGGCTCTGAGTCTTTTGGTGCCTCCTCTAACTCCATTCTTCTCCCCAGCATTCTCTCTGTCCTGAAAATCCTGCCTAGCCATTGGCTAATCAGCTCTTTATTAACAATGAGAGCAACACATCTTCACAGTGTACATAAGGGCTATTCCACAGCAAAGCAGTTTTATATTTCTACTTAAACAAATTTCTTGGTCCCTTTTTCTGGATAAATGCTTTTAAGTATTAAAGTGACTACAAATGAGCAAAAAGCCACTACAGTACTTACTATCCTCAAGGCTTTGAACCAGTTGGGATAATGCGGCAAAAGGAAAAGTTCATTGTGTAATGCTATCCCTAAACCTATTACTACCGTGACTATGGCTTCACTGAGTCTTTCAGAAAAGAGGATGGCTAGCCATGAAAATACAACAGGACTCATACTACTAGCTAAATTAATGTAGTCTGGTTTGGCTGGACTACTTTCTGGCAGAGCAAAGCCCCATCTGACCCCTCCCAAGAAAGCTAGGAAACTGGCTCCATAAGCCATCTGAGTAAGAGCTAGTATGGGGATATAAGACTTTGTTATGACCATGGTGAGGGGTGGAGCAATAAAGGGGATTAGCCCTGCAAGACTTATATATAATGCTGGCTTTGGGCTATCAGGTAGGTAAGTGATGGTGCTTGGTGTCCTGGGGGGAAGGACTGCTTCCTTCTGTTTTCTTTTAAAATTGCATGATGATGCATGATAGCATTGTATCTTCTTCATACACACTTGAAATGATGGGGAAAGCCAAGTCCTTGGAGGCAAAGGGAAAAGGTTCTGCTGAGGAGATGTCTTAGGAGAAAGTATATCTATTCTGCTGGTTCTGAGTTTCACTGTAAAAGGGTACTTCAGCATCTATAAAGGAGATAGAACCAGGAGATAAAATTCAAAATTAGAACATGTGGTACACAGATATACATGAAGGCAAAACCCCATATACATATAATAATTTTAGGGTTGGAGAGATGGCTCAGTGATTAAGAGCACTGACTGTTCTTCCAGAGGACCCAGGCTTGATTCCCCCCACCCCCACCCCACATAGACACATGGTGGCACACAACCAGCTGTAATTCTAGTTCCAAAGAGATCTGACACCCTCTTCTAGCTTCCACATGCACTACATGCAGTGGTACGCACACATACATATAGGCAACACAATTATACACACAAAAGAGAAACAGGTATTTAAGAGTCTTGGAACAGGCTGAGAATGATGTCATATTGGCCTTTACTCCTGTCTCCATTTAGAATGCTTTCCCTTCAGCTACCAACATGGCCATTCTTTTATTTCTGACCCTTTTATGTTATACAATCCTGTCTATTATTTTCTAGTAGAATTTATTCTTACTTGTATGTGGGGGTGTCCTCACAGGAAGCTTCAAGTCTTTTAGAACTGGAATAACTGGTTGTGAGCCACCCAGCATGGGTGCTGGGATCAAATTAAGGCCCCAGCAGTATGTGCAAGGCTGAGCCTATCTCTCCTGGTCCTGTCTATTCTTGATATTCCCCATTCTCCTTCCCTAATGGATAGTTCTCCACAGCAGTTACTACTTGACACAGTAAATATTTTACTTATTCTCCTCCCTCACTGGAATACATGAGGAATATATATGCTACTGCCCCAGCCAGACAGTTATTGAAAAATAGTGCTCAACCAACCTTTGAAGAGGCTCCAGAAAATTTCCGGATGAAGTGAAGCATACTGGTCTCTATTCAGAGTCTTGTTCCAGAAAATGCAGTTCTGATTAATATATTTTTACAGCTAAGTGGGACAGCTGAATTTGAGGCAAAGGTGCTATACAGAAAACAATATATCACTTAGTTGTCCGCATTTTACAAAGGTAAAAAATTTTTTTCTTGGGGCTGGAGAGATGGCTCAGAGGTTAAGAACACTAGCTGTTCTTCCAGAGGTCCTGAGTTCAATTCCCAGCACCCATTTGGTGGCTCACAACCATCTGTAATGAGATTTGGCTCCCTCTTCTGGCCTGCAGGGATACATGCAAACAGAACACTGTACACATAATAAATAAATCTTAAAAAAAATTTTTTTTCTCAAAGTAACATATTAAGGAAATCATAATTTTTTTTTCCTGATTATCTTAGTTTTGGCTGTCCAAAAAGAGCAATGTGCAGAAACTGAACATCTGGATTTAGTATACATCTCTACCACTTACTTAGGTGCTAGTTTTCTCATGTTTAAAACTGACGGTCAAAAGCTAGGCGGTAGTGGCACACTCCTTTAATCCCAGCACTTGGGAGGCAGAGCCAGGCGAATCTTTGAATCTTTGTGAATTCGAGTCCAGCCTGGTCTACACAGTGAGATCCAGGACAGGCTCCAAAGCTACACAGAGAAACCCTGCCTTGAAAAAAACCAAAACCAAATAAATAAATAAATAAACCTGCCTCGAAAAAAAGCCAAAACCAAATAAATAAATAAATGAATAAATAAATAAATAAATAAATAAATAAACCTGACAGTCATACCTTTTATTCCCGTTAACCTGTCTATCCTCTTTAGTTATTGTCTACGTCGGAGCTTAGGAATTTACACTTAAAATAATGATAGCAGCCACAAATACAGTAGCTTAGTTGTGAACAAAGTAACTACACGATTTCCATATATTAACTGTACACCTTTTGGAACTCTGTAACCACTGTAGCACGTGTTTTCGAATCTGGGAATATTTAAAGAAAGTGTTAGGCTGAAGCCCAGAGACGGCAGGTGATGTGGAGATTAAGGATAGAAAGCCCACGCTCCATCCGCAAATCTACGTGAAAACGATCAAATATGTCGCCGATGCAGCAACCACACTGAGAGCCTTAAGCCAACACTTTAGAGATAGGAGCGGAATTTAGACACAAGAATCCTTGAGATGTCTGGGCTGACAGTATATCTCTTATTTACCAGACCTTAGAGAGCCCCCCACAACCTCCTGCCCAAATACATACAGCCCTTATACATACTTGCCACCATCACGCGGCAGAAAAGTTGAACAAATCCAACCAGAAACAGAATCAGCACTTCCGGCGACTGGAATCACACAATCCCCGACTTCCTGGGGCCAGAAAAATGAGTCCGGGTGGGAACAGACAAGGAAACTACATGTTTTAGCAAGTTCCGACTCTCTTTCGGTTTTGGGTCGCTTCCCTCCCTCAGTTATTTTATGTTATTTTTATATGTGTGTGTTCGTGCATTTGAATGTATGTGCTCACTAAGACCAGAGTTTCGAATCTCCTACAGTATAGGTGCTGGGAGCTGAACTGGGTGGGGTTCTCTGTAAAAAGCAGTAAGCGCCTTTAACCATTGAGCAACCTCTGCGGCCCCGAGGGCTAGTCTAAAATTTAATTTTACTTGATGTCGAGTCTCTATGCCAGGATTCGTAAGCAGCAGAATATATCTAGCAGTTCAGGAACGTAGAGTACAATTTCTGAAACAATCCCATTAATGGTAGTGCAAGAAGGTAGGAGGAGACTTGGAGTTGGGCCGATGTTATTTGGCCGAATTCGTATCTACGGAACTTCATTTTTTTTTAAAAAAGACAAGATATCACTTAGATGTGTTACTCTGCTGGCCTAGAACGCTTAACTTTGCAAAATACAACAGGGTTGAGTTGACTGGACACATCTTCCTTTTTTTTGCATTTGAGTCCTACTACTTATTTGGGCAGAGGTGGAGAGACGATTCTGTTTTGCCTCCATTCTCTTTACTATTATTACCTAGAAATTACATTGAGGAATACAGAGGGCTAGGAACAAAATTCACAATGAATTAAGGTGTGGCGTTAGGGCTTTCGGCTTGGAGGTCATTCAGGAAGTCACATCATTTTTTTTTTAACTTATCCACTGTGTGATTTAGTGATTTAGTGTAACTGCCTCCCGTCTGCGATCAGCCGCCCGAAATACAGGTACTAAACAATCTGAGAGTTCTTGGGTCTTTGTGCAAAAAGCTGAAAACAAATAGGAGCTCACTTACATAGGGGCCCACTGTGGTAGTAAAACTTGCAGGAGAGTTAGCTTCTATAATGAGAGACGCGGGTGGCTGCCGAGGCTTTCACATTTATTTCCTTCTCTGGTCTGGTTGTACTGACTCTTCCTGTCGTGCAATACCCAATGGAGTGCTAATAGACCCAAGAGTCTGTTAGCAAAGACCGGCTGGACCAGAATTCCAACCTGCGCCGCGGTGGCTCCGTGACGCCTGCAATACCCAAGAACTACAACTCCCGGCGGGTAGCGCGCACGACACCACTGCGCATGCTTCTAGTGCTGGGGTCTATGGCACGCCGAGGGCTGGATTCTCAACGACGCGCCCACGTGAAAGGAGGAGCGAAAGGTGTGCAGGGGTTGGAAAGAAGCTCTTCCGTAACTGGTTTGCTAATTCTGGTAGTTGGCGAAGAATCTGGCTTACAAGTGAGGTGTGAGAAGGTGAAGAAAGAACGGGCGGGGAAGAACTAGTACAAATATACCCACCCACATTCACGTGCTCCCAGGCCGGAGTCCCGGCAGGGAGCTTTCAGGGGAACTGCTGAATTCGGCTGGTCCCTGCCTCACGAACGGCGCGAGAACAGGCGAAAGGCTTTGCGGAAGGGAGAGCCAGCCAGCCCGGTATCGCGCTGAAGGGCGCCGGGGGCGGGGCAGGGAATAACCGCTGTTGGAGCGGCTCAACGTTTACAGAGCGAGCCGCGGGCGCCCGTGCAGTCACCGGAGCATGGGCTTGCGCTTGCGCGTGCGCCTTTGCGAGTGGGCGTGTGGGAGGCGGGCCGGAGTGGCAGGGGGCGGGCCCGACTGGTTGTCGCCCCTCCTCCGCCCGCTCTGCCCCCTCCTGTGCCTTGTGGGCCGGGCAGCCATTTTGGGAAGAGCTTTGTTATGGTTGTGGGCTAGTCACCTCTGCTGGTCGGAGAAGCTGGGGACGCGTTCTTAGACGTCGCGACTCGTCCTGGACCGTAGCCCCGCCACTGCCGGGTGAGTGCGAGTTCTGGACATTGAGCAGAAGTGCACCTCGAGTCGTCCCGGCACCGGCTCTGCCGGCTGCCCGACTGGCCGTCTATGAAAACTAGTTGGAAGAAGGTCTTGCACAGGTGGTTGGGTGTAGGTCCGCCTTGGGTGGACGAGAGGAACTGGGAGTCGTCTCGTTGGAACGTCCCCCTCCCCCCAGCGGGAGGAGCCTTGCACACTAGCGTCGCCGCGGCAGTTCCAGAGCGCTCCGACTTCAACTTCGGGGTCGGAAACGCTCACCTGCGGCTCGGGCTCCTTTCCAAGAGTTCCGGCTTGGTGGTGGTTGAGTGACTTCGTTTACTCGTTTCTTTCCCTGTCCTTGAAAATAAGAGCCGAAGGCTTCTGTCTTCCAGTTAAGAGAAACTTAACGAGGAGAAAGTCGTGTAAGTCAAATGTGGGATATCTGGGGGAAAGGGAACTTTCACTCCCGGAGTCTGGGTTCTCCGGGATAGTGAGACTTTTTCCCTCAGATTGTCTTATCAGCGAGCTACCAAACTCGGTCCCATTGGGAAAGAGGATTGATTGGTCTTGAAATGGCTTAACTAGTCATTTTTTATTCCATGCTAAATCTCCCAACCCATAAAATTAAAACACTGAATCTAAAATGGCTGTAGCCTGGGGAAGTACCAATAAAATAACATTTCGGTTGTTTTTCCCTGTTGGACGTTAACTGACCCTCTTTTCAATTGGGCTCTTTGGAGAGGGTAGGTGAAAACAAAGGTGAGGCTCAGGAAGTTTATTTCAGAAGTTTACATAAGAATGGGTGCGGTTTTTTGTTTTTGTTGTTTGGTAGTGGCGAATGGTACTGAACTTGTGCTCTTCTTCCAGTTTTGTTTGCTGCTTTTGTGCTCTGAAGTTGGCTTGTGTGTTGAAGAATTTCATTTTGATATTTCTTGCTTACTCGGAGAACCTGAAGTTAGTAGTGGTTCATGTTTTTTGTTTAGTAATAATCCGCTTTTCTCTGTAAATTTCATAAAATACTGAGTGTTGGATCTCAGGAGACCGAAATTTGTAGTTTGTTGGAGATCTCATGTTTTTTTCAGGTCCTTTTCACCTCAGATTCCATGAAGTTTGGGTATTTATAAAATAACAATTTTGCAAGTGAGATAAAGAAATAAAAAGAAAAATTTTCAAGTGAAAACATCTTCAGAAGTGGAATGCCAGGTGGTTGTGCCTTAAAAAAAAAAAAAGCAACCTTTTTGTTTGCTTAAAACAAGCAAAACCCCACACAGCCAGAAGTGTAACAGAAACAGCAAATTTTAGTTTTTGGAAAGGTGTGATTGAGTTGTAGCTGTTATCTATTCAAAAGATAAAATAGAATGCTAATTGTGAATGGATCTTTAAAATCCATTCACAAAATTAACTTATCTTTCATAGAGTTGGTTTCAATTACTTTCATACCTTCTTTTAAATAGGAAGGTTTTTGTCTGTTCTTCTAGGGATTTTTTATTTTATTTCAAGTGTATGGGTATTGTGCCTGCATGTATGTCTGAGTACAGTGTACATGTACATGCAGGGCCTACTGAGGTCAGAAGAGGGCATTGGATCCCCTAGAACTGGAGTCAGGGACAGTTGTGAGCTGCCTTGTGGGTGCTGGAAATCAAACCTGGGTGCTCTGAAGAGCAGCAAGTGCTCTTAATCATCACTTCAGCCCCAAGATTCTTTATTTTTCTTTTGTTGGTCTTCTAAGAAAATCATGTAAAGTTCTTTTCAGAAATTACAAGTTAATTGCTTTCTGTTTGACATTATTACTTAGAGTATTTGAGAGACCTTACTTTAAATTTACTTTTTTACTGAGGGTTCTCAAAATGACTTGTGTTTGTTTGTCTAAACATTCTTTCAGTTGATTACGGATAATGTGCTTTCAGAGTTCTTGAAATTGGGGAGAGGATATGTGAAGGAAGCCTTTATTTTGAATTAATTTAACAATTCGGGGTTTGTTGTTTGTTTTTAAGATTTATTTATTTATTATGTATACAGTGTTCTGTCTGCATATATGGCCTGCAGGCCAGTAGAGGGAACCAGCTCTCATTATAGATGGTTGTGAGCCACCATGTAGTTGCTGGGAATCGAACTCAGGACCCTTGGAAGAGCATCCAGAGCTCTTCTGTCTGAGCCATCTCTCCGGCCCCTAGTTTAACAATTCTTATCCTTGATTGTTTAAAATCTTAGTTGAAGAGTTGGGTACATTCAACCATTTGTGCATGATAAGAAATCTTGGAATGTATTTGTGTGTGTGTGTGTGTGTGTGTACGTATGTCCTTTTTTTTTTTTTTTTTGGGACAGAGTCTCACTGTGTAGAGCAATGGTTCTCAACCTTCCTAATGCTTCAGTAATTACTAATTACTAAATTGTGCAGTACTTCTAATCCAGTGCCTCATGTTGTGGTGAGCCCCAACCATAAAATTATTTTGTTACTGCTTCATAACTGTAATTTTGCTGCTGTTAGGAGTCATAATGTAAATATCTGATGTGCGACCCTTGTGGGGTTTGTGATCCACAGGTTGAGAACCACTGCTGTAGAGCCATGCTTGCCTGGAACACATAGAGATCCACCTGCTTCTTCTACCTTTCCAGTGCTGGAATTAAAGTATGCACCACCACACCTGGCTACTTTTTATTTTCAATGTTGGGGATTGATTCCAGAGTCTAGTGCATGTTGCAAGCATGCTATCACTGTGCTATATACCACCAGCCTATAATTTATTTATTTTTATTATTTAATATGCATAAGTGTTTTTGCTGTAGTGTGTATGTGTATCACATGTATGTCTAGTGTCCTCAGAGGTCTAAGGATTGGAGTTACAGTCAGTTTTGAGCTACCATGTGGGTTCTTGGAATTGAACCCAGGTTCTCTGCAAGAACAAGTACTCTTAACCACTGAACCAGATCTCTAACCCCTATAATTTATTTATCACTTTTCTTTTTTTCTTTTCTTTTCTTTTTTTTTTTTTTTTTTTTTTTTTTGGTTTTTCGAGACAGGGTTTCTCCTCTGTGTAGCTTTGTGCCTTTCCTGGAACTCACTTAGTAGCCCAGGCTGGCCTCAAACGCACAGAGATCCTCCTGGCTCTGCCTCCCGAGTGCTGGGATTAAAGGCGTGTGCCACCACCGCCCGGCCTTTTTTTTTTTTTTTTTAAGATTTGTTTATTATGTATACAGTGTTCTGCCTGCATGCCAGAAGAGGGTGTCAGATCTCATTACAGTTGGTTGTGAGCCACCATGTGGTTGCTGGGAATTGAACTCAGGACCTCTGCAAGAACAGCCAGTGCTCTTAACCTCTGAGCCATCTCTCCAGCTCCCCCTCCCCTTTTTTTTAAATAATTGACTTTATTTTATGTGCATTAGTGTTTTGCCTGTGTGTATGTCTGTGTGAGGGTCCCCTGGAACTGGAGATACAGACAGTTGTGAGCTGCCATGTAGGTGCTGGGAATTGAACCCAGGTCCTCTGGAAAAGCAGTGAGTGCTCTTAATTGCTAAGCCATCTTTCCAGCCCCTGTTTATCATTTTTCAAGACTGGGTTTCTCTGTATAGTCCTGACAGTTCTGGAATTTGCTCTTTAAACCACTGACCTCAAACTCAGAGATCCACCTGCCTCTGCTTTCCAAGTGCTAAGATTAAAGTTGTGTGCCACCACTGCTCAGCTCTGTATAGTTTTAAATTCTCATTTAAAGATAAAACACAATTCTTAATCATCTTTCAGAAGATAGCATATCATAATTTTATGGTTTAAGGCTAATGTGCCAGGGAGAGGCTGTTGCCCAGAAAAAAAAAAATTTTTTTTTCTTTTGAGACAGGGTCTCACTGTGTAGCTCTGGCTGCCCTGAAACTCACTCGGTAGACCTGGCTGGCCTTACAGAGATCTACCTGCCTCTGCCTCCCAAGGGCTAGGATCAAAGGTGTGTGCCACCGTGCCCAGCTCAAAGTGCTTCCTATTTATTAACTTAATTACTTTGTGACTGTATTGTGGGGTTGTTTTTTACCTACGTGGTGTTGAGGATTGACTGAACTGAGTGCCTCGTGGATGTTAAGCAAGCACTCTTATACTAATTGTATCCCTTACGATGGGACTAGTTCTCACTAAATTGCCATGGCAGGCCTTGGACTGTGAACCTCCTGCCTTGCCTCCTCCCAAGTAGTTATGATTGTATGTGTACAAAATCATGCCTTGCTGAGCAGATTTTTTTTTTCTTTTTCTTTTTTGGTTTTTCAAGACAGGGTTTCTCTGTGTAGCTTTGGTGCCTTTCCTGGAACTCACTTGGTAGTCCAGGTTGGCCTCGAACTCACAGAGATCCTCCTGGCTCTGCCTCCCGAGTGCTGGGATTAAAGGCATGCGCCACCACCACCCAGCGAGCAGATGTTTTTTATTCTTACTTTGTAGTTGAGAAAAATGAGCCTAAGACTCATTTGGCTACTAGACAGTTGAGGCCCCAAAAACCTGAGTGAACTGTCGTGGTGCTTGACTTGCTGCCTTTAACTGGGGTGTCTTTGTTGTGATCTTGTTGTTTGAGGTTTTTTGTTCTGTTGTGTTTTGTTTTGAGACCTGGTCTCACTCTGTAGTCCTGGTTGGCCTGGAATTTGTTGGGTAGGCATAGTTGGTGTCAAACTCAACAGAGATTTGCCTGCTTCTGCCTCCCTAGTGCTTGAGTTAAAGTACATCTGACCTTAGTTGGTTTTTTGTTGTTGTTGTTGTTGCAATGATGAAAGTTGAACTGCCTTTAAACATGATGGAGGTTGACTGCCTTTAAACATGAAAGTTAAACTGTTGTAACATTAAGGGACATGAGCATTTTAAGGCATCCTAACAAAAATGGTTTATAGAAAAGGCAAATTTAGGGTAGACAAGATAGCTCAGTTGGGTAGCTACCAAGCCTGAGAGGACCTGAGCTTGATCCCTGGGATCTGTGTGATTGTTAGGAGAACCGACTCCAGTAAATTGTCCTTTGACCTCCACACGCATGCTGTGTAATAAAAAAGAGAAAAGAAAGGAAATTTGAGCTGGGGAGATGGCTCAGGGCATAAAGTACTTGCGTCACAAGCATGAGGACTTGGATTTGTAATACCGGAACTCATGTGAAAGCATTTCTAGTCTGTTGTCCAGTATTCCTACAAGGGAATGGAAAACACAAGGAGAATCCCTGAAGTACAGGGATCTAGTAGCCTGGCATATGCAGCAGCAAATGAGACCCTGTCTCAGACAAGGTAGAAGACATGGACTAACATTGGAGATTATCCTCTTAATGAGAACAGCCAACCTCATTTGCCTTGTTATTAAGACTATAAAGGCTAAATCACTGAAATGAAAAAAAAATTGAACATGAGGTTGACTGTATTTTAAATTTGTCTTAAAATCCCGTATTTGTTCTTAAAAATTTAAATTTTCATTTACTTTCTTGGAATCTGTAGGTACACTTACAGAATAATATCTTTTTAAATCCTTTTTCTTTTAAGATTTTTATTTGCATGTTTGTGTGAGTGTATGGAATATGAGTGCCTTTGGAGACCAGAAGAGGATTTCAGATCCTTTGGAACTGGAGTTAATAGGGAATTATGAGCTCGCTCATGTGAGTACTGGAAACCAAGCTCCATTAATAAATTTTTTTTTTTTTTTTTTTTTTTTTTTTTGGTTTTTCGAGACAGAGTTTCTCTGTGTAGCTTTGCGCCTTTCCTGGGACTCACTTGGTAGCCCAGGCTGGCCTCGAACTCACAGAGATCCGCCTGGCTCTGCCTCCCGAGTGCTGGGATTAAAGGCGTGCGCCACCACCGCCCGGCTAATAAATATTTTTAACAAGTGTTGAAAGGAAAAAGATTATTCATTGAACTCCTTTTTATTTATTTTATTTGTTTGATTTTTTTGTTCTCAAGACAGGGTTTCACTATGTAGCCCTGGCTGTTCTGGAACTCACAATGTGGACCAGGCTCAAGAGATACCTCTGCCTCCCAAATGCTGAGTGCTAAGATTACAGATATATGCCACCACCACCTGCTTTTAGTATTCTTGAAACAGGGTCTTACTATGTAACTCTGGTTGTCCTGGAACTTACTATGCAGACCATGCTGACCTCAAACTCAGAGATCCACCTACCTCTGCCTCCCAAGTGCTGGAATTAAAGACATGTGCCACTACACCTTGTGCATTGGACTCTAAAAAAATTTTTCGTATTTATTTGTGTATGTGCATTTGTATGGGCATATACATGCCTTGGCACATATGTTGAGGCCAGAGAACAACTTTTGAGAGTCAGTTCTTTCCTTCTAGCATGTGGATCCAAGGATGGAACTCAGAATGTTGGTCTTGACAGCAGATTCCTTTATCCGCTGAGCCATCCTGGCCCTATGTCCCATTGTTACAGCACATAAAGTCTGTAAGGGGGTAGAGAGTTGGCTCAGCAGTTAAAAGCACTTACTACTCTTGAAGAGGACCCAGTTTGAATTCCTAGCATCCACATGGTAGCTCACAATCTTCTCCAGTCTCAGGGCATTGAGCTACATCTCTTTTTGAGAAGAGATTTTTTTTTGTTTGTTTTTTGGTTTTTCAAGTCAGGGTTTCTCTGTGTAGTCTACGCTCTCCTGGAACTTGCTTTGTAGTCCGGGCTGGACTCGAACTCAGAGATCTCACTAACCCATAGTATTTATTTTGTCTCTGCCATTGTAGCCCCTTTTATATTGGTTTTTCATGAATCTTGCTGGGAGAGAATGCTTAAGCCACTGTGTGCATGAATATGCATACCCAGGCTGTGCCAGTGAGCTACAAAGAAGTAAAAACTATTTAGAATTCATTCCTTTGGCAGCTGGTTGCATTGCTAGCTCAGGCAGTTTCCTAAGCCCGCTCTTCTGTGTTGCAACCATTGCATTGGTTTCAACTGCTTTAGCTTCAGTTGTTGTTTTATATATTTGCCAAATCAAAGTCTCCTAATTTTCTGAACTGTGGTGGTAGTTTGATAAAATCCTGGTTAAGTTACCTAAATGTGGTTTTATTTCATTTTGGCAAAGGATCTTGATTTGTACAATTTGCTTTCTCTGGTATATTTTATTATTTCTATTTATGGTAGTCTCAATACAACATGAAGTTGAAAGCTTTTGTGTGTGTGTTGTTTATTGTTTTTGAGATAGGGTCTCTGTAGGCTTGGCTGTCTTGGAGCTCACAAAGATCTGCCTCTTGAGTACTAGGATCAAAGGCTGCCCCACCACCCTAGCAAGTTTTGTTGTTGTTATTGTTGTTGTTTTGCCATGTTTCATTTTTTTTGAGACAGGGTTTCTCTGTGTAGCCAGGCTGGCCTGGAACTTACAGAGATCTGCCTGACTCTGCCTCCCAAGTGCTGGGACTAAAGGCATGTACTAGCACTGCCCAGCTGGTTATCTTTTAAAAACATGATGGCATTTTCATATGTTTATCATTGTACTTTGGTTATATTTGGCCTTTGTACCCTCCTTTATCCCCTCCTACTAATCATCTGCTGTGGATATCGCTCTGTATGCTGTGAATGTGTTGCTCTGATTTGGTTGATAAAATGCTGATTGGCCAGTAGCCAGGCAAGAAGTATAGTATAGGCAGGATAAGCAGAGAAGAGAATGCTGGAAAGAGGAAGGCTGAGTCAGGAGTCGCCAGCCAGACACAGAGGAAGCAAGATGTAAAAGTACCGGTAAGCCATAAGCCACGTGGCAACTTATAGATTAATAAAAATGAGTTAATTTAAGATATAAGAACTAAATAGCAAGCGTGCCAAAAAGCAAGATGTAAAAGTACCGGTAAGCCATAAGCCACGTGGCAACTTATAGATTAATAAAAATGAGTTAATTTAAAATATAAGAACTAAATAGCAAGCGTGCCACGGCCATACAGTTTGTAATATAAGTCTCTGTGTGTTTACTTGGGTCTGAGTGGCTGCGGCCCGAGCAAGACTGGAGAAAACTTCAGCTACAATCATCCCTTCCCAAATATTCCTCTTTGGCTTTTATGTCCTCTATGTTTAAACATAGATTCCCCATATGAGTGAAAACATGCAGTATTTGTCTCCCCATTACTTTCTCTTGCTGTGAAATAATCCTCTATACACTGTAAAGATTTGTCACTCTAATTGGTTTAATAAAATGCTGATTGGCCTATAACCAAATAGGAAGTATAGGCTGGGTGACCAAACTAAGAATGATGGGATGGAGAAGAGTGGAGGCAAGAGTTGCTAGCCAGACACAGAGCAAACAGATGAATGTGCCATGCTAATAAAGTACCAAGCCACATGGCAAAGTATAGGTAGAAATATGGGTTGATTTAAAAATAAGAGCTAGTTAATAATAAGCCTGAGCTATTGGCCGAGCATTTTATAGGTAATATTAAGCCTCTGAGTGGTTATTGGAGAACTCTCAGGCAGGCTTACATTCTCCCTCAACTCTTACTTTCTGTATTAGTTACTTTTTTGTTGCTATGATAAAAAGTACCACAATCAAAAGCAACTTAGAAGCCAGGTGGTGGTGGTGCACACCTTTGATCCCAACACTTGGGAGGCAGAGGCAGGTGGATCTCTGTGAGTTTAAGGCTAGCTTGGTCTACAGAGTTCTAGGACAGCTAGGACTGTTAAACAGAGAAACCCTGTCTTGAAAAGCCACACACACACAAACAAACTTACAGAAGGAAGAATTATTTTGGCTTATGGTTCCAGAGGAAAGAGTCCATAACAATGGGGAAGACATGGCAAGCTGGTAGATTACATTTTTATCCACACACAGGAAGCAGAAAGAGAGCCAGTACTGGAAGCAAGGCCAATCTATAAGACTTCAAAGCTCACACCTCTACTCACTTACCCCACTGCACACTACCCCAGTACATACTTCTTCCAGTAAGGCTCTACCTCCTAAAGGTTCCATTATTTCCAAATAGCACTGCCAACTGGGGACCAAATGTTCAAATATATGTGGAAATGAACCTCTGGGGGACGTTTCCATTCAAACCACTTACCCCTCCCATGTAAAATATTTATAGGTGGTGCAATACTGTAATTCCATTGCAAAGGAGGCAGAAGCAGTAGCAACACCCATGAGTTTGAGGCTACCCTGGTCTACGTGATGAATTCCAAGTCAGCCATGGCTGTATAATGAGACTGTCTCAAAAAACCAAAACCAAGAAAAGACACAGAAATAAGTATCTTAAAGGAATGATGTACAACTTTGACTAAAAGTTTTATTGTAATTGGATGTTTCCCATCCTGAATATTTGTTCCCAAATACTCGACAGCCACTTCCCAAATAATTGACTCTGAGGCTTAATGTAAATTATAAATTGTCAGCCAATAGCTCAGTCTCATTACTAACTAGCTCTTATATTACCCATACTAACTAGCTCTTAAGTTAACCCATATTCCTTATTTGCATTCTGCCCCGTGGTGGTACCTTTATTAGCATGGCACATTCATCTCCTTCCTCTGCTTCTAGTTTGCAACTCCTGACTCTGCCCTTCTCCCTGTCGTCTTGCCTAGCTACTGGCCAGTCAACGTTTTATTAAACTGATTTGAGTGACAAATCTTTACAGACTACAGTTTTTTGTTGTTGTTTTTTCATTAAGGAGCATAATGTGAAGAGAAAATAACTCATAGTGGGGAGTATTTGCAACTCTGGTCATTAGAGTCAGTGTATATTTTAGCCTTGTATTAAATGCTAAGAATGAGTATTTTAGAAGGTTATTTTAGAATATTTTAGAGTCATAAACTTAGTGGTAAGAGCATTTTCTTGGCGTGTTCAAGGCCCTGGATTTATCCCTATTGCCACATTTTAAAAAAACAAAACAAGGGGCTGGAAAGATGGCTCAGTGGCTAAGAGAGATCCTGAGTTCAATTGCCAGCCACATGACATCTCACAACCATTTATAATGGGATCCAGTGCTCTCTTCTGGTGTGCAGGCATAGATGCAGACGTCACTTAATATACATAAACATATAAATAAGTAAATGTTTTAACAAAAACAAAACTGCAGAGATTGCTCACTGATTAAGAAAACATACTGCTCTTAGAATTTGAGCTTGGTTCCTTGTACCCATGTTAGACAGATTACAGCTGTCTGTAACTTCAATTCCAGGGGATTTGACGCTCTCCTTAGGCCTCTGCAGGCATGTATACACAAACCCATAAGGGAGACACATAATTTAAAAATAGGTAAGGAAAAATACTTAGGAATGGTAGTATGTACTTTTATCCCATCCTTAAGGAGACTAAAGCAGAGTGATGACTTGAACCCAGAAGTTCATAGCCAGTCTAGACAACATAGTAAAACTGACTCAAAAGGAAAAAGAAGTAAAGTACGTTTTACAATAAAATAAATATAGTGAATACAGTGAACCTCTCATCAAGGGATACAAATTAAGATCTCATAAAATTGTAATATTTTATGTCCACAAATGGCAAAAGACAACTTCCAATCTGGCAGTCTGCATCTTGGGAAGGCTATGGGGGGGAAACGAACATGTTGGTGAAGTTGATAATTACTATAAACTGGAAACACCTGGTTGGAAAGCAATGTGGCATTGTTCTGTATAGTTGGAAGTTATACTTGCTATACTTAATTGGTTTATACAGTTATTCAGCAAATCTTTAATATCTTCAGTGTGCCAACTAGTGTTTTTTTTTGTTGTTTGTTTGTTTGTTTTGTGCTTCTGATGAATGGAAGACTAGATAAAGTTAAATCGTTGAGCTGGGCATGGTGGCTCATACTTTTAAGGCCAGCACTAGGGAGACAGTGGCATCTGAGTATCTGAGTTCCAGGCCAGCCTGGTCTATATATTGAGTTTCAGATCAGCCAGGTAATCAGAGTGAGATCTTGTCTTAAAACAAAATTAAATAGATAACTTCAGTTTTAGCATATGTGCTGCTAAAGGATGACATACAAACTAGAGTTTGGTTTTTTTTGTTTTTTGTTTTTTGTTTTTTTAAAGGTAGGTGATCAGTGCCATGGGGGAAATGCTATGTAGTAGAGTTAAAACAGTTAAGTTGGCTGTTCAACAGTTCAGTTTAGCTGAGACCTAAACTATACCCTTTTTCAATTCTGTCTAATACACAAATTGTGAATTCTCCAGTTTGTAAATTATTTGTTATAGACGGTTTCTAGAATGTACTGGAAAGTCTTCATGGAAGTGTTACCAAATTATATCTATTATTCTTATACTTAAAGACTCTTTGTTTGTAAAGCCAAAATTAAATTAGATTGGCTAGAAAGTACTCTGTATTTTTAGCTTTATAATAGGCTACTAACTGGCCAGGCGGTGGTGGTGCATGCTTTTAATACCAGCACTCGAGGCAGAGGCAGGTGGATCTCTGTGAGTTTGAGGCCAGCCTGGTCTACAGAGTGAGTTCTAGGATAGGTTCCAAAGCTACACTGTCTCAAAAAACCAGGAAAAAAAAAAAAAAGAAAGAAAGAAAGATCCTTACATGGTAGGCAGACTTCAGCAGAGATACAGTAGAGAATTCATTTTATGGCTAAAGATTTTTATGATTGAAAATGTGCTTAAAATGTTTTTAACAGAATCAAAATGGCATATCAATACCTGAGGGCAAAATTGAGGAATTTTTTTGAGGGGGGGTTTAAGACAGAATTTCTCTGTGTATCCCTGGATGTTCTGAAACTCATTCTGTAGACCAGGCTGGCCTCAAACTCACAGAGATCCACCTGCCTCTGTCTCCCAAGTGCAGGGATTAAAAGTGTGCATCACCACTGCCTGGCTAAGTTTAAATGAAAGATTTTTTAAAGTATGAGGCATTGTGATTCTAGATTGCATTTTTTGGTTTTTCGAGACAGGGTTTCTCTGTGTAGCTTTGCGCCTTTCCTGGAACTCACTTGGTAGCCCAGGCTGGCCTCGAACTCACAGAGATCCGCCTGGCTCTGCCTCCCAAGTGCTAGGATTAAAGGCGTGCGCCACCACCGCCCAGCTTGTTTTAATTTTTTAAAGCTTATTATTATTATTACTACTATATTTTGGTTTCTTTTTTCAAGACAGGCTCTCACTGTGTAGGCTATCCTAGAATCATTGTGTAGAGCAGACGGGGTTGGAACTCAGATCTGCCTGTCTCTGCCTCCAAAGTGCTAGGATTAAAGGCATATGCCACCATGCCCAGCTCAGTTTTTTAAAATATTAGTCATTATTGTGTATATGATTGTGGGGGGAGGTGGCGCACATGCCATGGTAATTCTGTGGAGGTGATGAAATAACTGGACTCGGTGCTCCCCTTCTTCCTTTACATGGGTCCAAGGTATTGAACTTGGGTCAGTCATCAGGCTTACATATGTATTGTCCAGCGTCAAGTACCTTTATAGGTTGGTTGAGCCATGTCACCAGCCTGTATATTGATTTTGAGGTAAGTTCTCATGCTGTAACCCAGCATGGCCTTACTTGTGATCTTCCTGCTGTAATTACAGACATACACCGTAACAGCCAGATTGAGGAACATTTGTTAAATATATAGATTTATGCCCATTAACAACTCACCCCCAACCCCCTCGAAGGTGCCTCTTTTGTGTGTATACCCATTTTCTTTGTGTGTGTGGAGGTCAGAGGACAACTTTGGATGTTGTTCCTCAGGCACAATTCGCGCCCCTCCCTCCTTTTTTTAAGACAAGAGTCTCACTGACCTAGAACTGGCCAAATAGGCTACTCTGGTAGGTAACCTCCCCCTTTTCATCACAAAAGTCCATGAAAGTATACAACAGTGACAACTATTGTCAGAAGGTCAACCTATCAGAACTAAGGGTTCTGTTAGAGGAAACCGTCACGCAAGGCATTATGGAATTATTGCCTTTTGAATCAATTGGCTGTCTCTCTTGTTGTAAACTTCTTGTGCAATAACAGCTAGGATTCTCCCCATTTACTGTGCATTTCCATGTTATGTGTACATATACTCTCATGATTGCGTCTCAATCTTATGAGCACACATAATTGTGGATAGTCTAGAAGATGGTTTCTTATTTAACTGTACAATTTTTATGAATAGAAACATACTAAAATACGCTTCATACTAGATCTATTGTTCCATGTGGACTGTAGACATTTAGAGGTCTTACTCTCCATCCTTAGCCACTGACAAGGTAAATATTGGCCAAAGTGTCTTCATAGAACTTTCACAGAGCGGAATTGCAGGTGCCTGACCTTGTTAGATCAAAACTCTTCAGAAGAATTATAGTGAATCAGAAGTGATAGTGCAGGTGTCTGGCCTTCAAGAGATCAATAGCACCTGTGTTGCCCTAAGCTTCCTCCACTAGCACCTCCCCACTCTGATTCAAATAACAATTAATACTTTGTACTTATTTCTACACCAGTTTTTAATGTAAGATTTTAGGCTCAATATACTAATTATATATAGGTCCTGAGATTCAGGTGACTAACAGAAAAAGGCTGTTAACTGACTAACCATATCTGAATATTATTAATCACATAAAATAGTACATTATTCTTTGCCTTTTCCTTAAATCTCTCATTGGTTTAATTTCTTTACTTGTAACCTTTGTAGCTATCCCTTTAAGAGATAGCCTGAACGTTTTACAACCTGCAGTTGTTGTCAATCACCAATTAAGCTGATCAAGTCTTTGCCAAGTATGACTCTTATCAGAATACTTGTTCCTGAGAGTTTACTTTGTAGTTTTTACTAACAAGTTGTTAATGAATGAATATGGCTATATGTATGTATGTGTGTGCATGCATGCATTGCTTGGGGCAACAAAGAGGAGGAAGAAGGTGGAAAAGACCTAGATAGATATGAGAGAACAGCAAGAAAAGAACTGATTGATGAGGACGGAGATGGAAAGAACTAGGTAGAATGATGAGAGAACAGTAGAAGGGACTGAGAGCAGGAGGGACTGAGAGGAGCTAAGTATGAGAACAGAAAAGAAACTTTGTAGATAGAATTTACTGAGAAGAATAAAGGAATGGACTAAAGAATTTCGTGTGCTTAGATTCATTGAATATCCCTCAGATTAGAATCCTTAGCTGCTTGTAGCTTCTATTCTGGACCCTGGCAGAAATAGGGGCAGGCACTTGGGGAGAATTTGTTACCAGCCCCCAGTCCTAGTTTTATAAGAACATATTACCATGCCAGGGTTTTTCTTTTTTCTTTAGTTTTTTTGACCATTTCATATATACTTAAAACATATCTGTTACATCTCAGAGACTAAACTATGTCTCTAGTAGGTGGCCATCCCAAGGTAGGGTGGGGCAATAGGATTAATTTCCTAAATTACTGCCTTTTATTAACAGTGCCTTAAATTACTACCTCTAAATTACTGTATCTTATTTTATATCTTCACTAATCTGCTAAACTCAAAGACCCTTTCCCTTTATTATCAGTGACACCGCCTCCCCACCTCTAGGCACTGTGAAGCAGCACATGCCTTTAATCCCAGGAGGATCTCTGTGAGTTGGAGAAGGCCAGTCTGGTCTACATGCAGAGTTCTAGGTCAGCCAGGACTAAATAGACCCTATCTAAAAAACTACACAAAACAAAAAACAAAGATACTTACTTCTAAAAATCTATAAATGTAAGGATTTTACTTTTTTTTCTGTGAGTAGTTGCTAAGTCTCTACCATATTCTAGTTTATTCTGCTGTGAGTGGCTGGCATTATTAAAAGACTAATGAACCGAAATGTTTACCGGCACATTTCTCCTGGAATTTTTAATATTTAAAGCATACAATGCAGGGCTGGAGAGATGGCTCAGCAGTTACGATCACTGACTGTTCTTCCAGGGACCTGGGTTCAATTCCCAGCACCCACATGGCAGCTCACAACTGTCAGTAATTCCAAGATTTGACACCCTCACACAGATATATGTGCTGGCAAAACACTAATGCACATAAAATAAAAAGTAATTTTAAAAAATGAGACATGCTGTGCTGAATCCTGGGTACATGAAAGATACACTGACCCGAAAGGGGGGGGTGCTTTATCAAGTCACTCAGCCCCATCATCACCAGTGACCCCTGTATTTTGCCCATACCACCTAATTTATTTGTTATACATGCACATATGTGTGCAGTATAGCCTAGAAAACTCTTAATTTTCTTTTCTTAAACACACATCCATTATTTACAAAACTCACTTATATCATTTCATCTTGATCTGTCATTTCTGATCTTAACTTTAAAGGTAAATATAAAAGACCCCAGAGATGTTCTTCTTTCCCTTTCTTTCTCACAGTTTCTGTAGTCAAGGAACATTCCAGTGGTGTTAACCTATCTATGGACTCCCCATTGGGCTATCTTGTTCGGAACCTTAAATTTATGAGGAAGTGAGATCAAGCAAAATAAACAAAACAAACAAACAAACCCAAATTTGATTTTCTTTAGCAATATTATATGGTCACAATATAAACTTGATAGCCAGTGGCCAGAAAATGGAACTTACGTCTGACGGCAGTGGAGCATGCCTTTAATCCCAGCACTTGGGAGGCAGAGCCAGGCAGATCTCTGTGAGTTCAAGGCCAGCCCAGTCTACAGAGTGAGATCCAGGACAGGCACCAAAAACTACACGGAGAAACCCTGTCTTGAAAAAACAAACAAACAACAACAACAAAACAAACAAGAAAATGGGACTTAGAAAACCTTGGTATATCAACATTGTGGAAAGTGGTCTGAACTTCCCCACAAGAACCTTTTACTGTCTTGGTAATTTACCCTTCTCTGCCAGGCCTAAAGTCGAAATTTTTGGAGTGGGGCCACTCACAAAAAAAAAAAAACAAAAAACACACAGGCTTATATAATATAAATTGACCTATTTATATTGATCTACATTTTACCTCATGGCTTTTTACCTCTCTTCCATAGTGCACCTCCTGCTTCTCCTTGTCCCCTGGCATCTCTTCCACACCTAGATTCATGTCCTCTTCCTCTCCTTCTCTCCCTGGAAGTCCCACCTAACCTTTTTCTGCCTAGTTATTGGCCATTCAGCTCTTTATTAAGCCAATCAGAAGATGCATTAGCAAAGACATATCTTCACAGTGCACAAAAAGATTATTCCACAACATTTCTCCCTTTTTGTCTAAATAAAAAGAAAAGATTTTAACTCTAATACAGTAAAACAAACAAACAAACAAAAAAATAATTGTCAGGTATTGTCCAAAATAAAAAGGGAAGGTTTTAACTTTAACAAAATAAAACTAGCAGGCGGTGGTGGCGCACGCCTTTAATCCCAGCACTCGGGAGGCAGAGCCAGGCGGATCTCTGTGAGTTCGAGGCCGGCCTGGGCTACCAAGTGAGTTCCAGGAAAGGCGCAAAGCTACACGGAGAAACCCTGTCTCGAAAAACAAAACAAAACAAAAAAAAACAAACAAACAAAAAAAAACAAACAAAATAAAACTATACAATAAGAACAATTTTCAAGGAAGAATTAAATTCACAATGTCTAGTCCATATGTATTTGGCAAATTTGGAGAAAGTACTAGAGTCCAAAGTTTTATACCTAAATATTTTTTATCATAGCTTATATTGCCAGCCTAAAAAATCTTTTTAGACCTTAAAACATTTTCTTAAACAACTCAAGCTTTTATGTCTCCCAACCTTATACATTTTATATATCTCTTATAAGTTTCTTTTCTGAATTTAATAATAAAGAAAATTAAAATTTTAACTATCTCATTTTCAATTCCATCAGAAACTCAATAAGAATAAAATACTACTTGAGTAAACAGGAAGTGCAGAGTAGACAAATTCTAAAACTAAGAAACGACAGAGATATTTGGCTGCCTGGATATTCATCCCAAGGATCCTCTGCAACAATGGGGCATCTGTCTCCAGCCTACAAGCCTAAAATATCTGTGAAGAAAGAATTTTGAAGGACTGCCCTACCCTGTCTTGGCAAAGTTCAGTCATTGCTGCCTTTTGTGTCCTGCTCGTCCAGTTTGGGCAGCATACTGTCAGCAGTTGAGGCAAGAGCAGTTTCTTTGTTCAGTGGCTAAAGTTGCCACAAATAAAAGCAAACTCCATATGAAGGTTCTTTGATGACCATCATCTTTTTTTGTTGTTTGTTTTGTTTTGTTTTGTTTTGTTGTTTGCACCTTTACTAGGACTCACTCTGTAGCCCAAGCTGGCCTTGAACTCACAGAGTTCCACCTGCCTCTGCTTCCCTAGTCCTGGGATTAAAGGCATGCGCCACCACCACCCAGCCACATCATCCTTTTTTGAAGTAGATTGGTGCTGCCAGGAGCAGATGTCTCATTGTCATGATAAGCCTTATGTTATTGTGACTTTTTTAATTCCATAATCTGTGTGTCTTTGAAGTGTTTAAAGATCACCTATCTAAAATATATCTTTGTATGACCTTGAAAACATACTTGATATTACAATAAGTTTGATTGTTATAGATGACTATTAACCTATATTTCTTTATTATCCTAAATAGCTTTCAAGGACTAAAACTTTACGATTTTAAATTAGCTACATAGGTACAATACCTTAAGAGTAGAAACATATACAGTATAACAAAAATTCATACCAGTGTAAAATATTTGAGACTAGGGGTTGTTTAAAAGTAGATTCAAAAATCCACCCCTTTATCCCATCATTTCTATACTATATCCCCCTTTTCCCTTCAGAAAGAGCTCCCTGAATCGAATCTCCTTTGTTTAGCTTTCTCCCTGACCATGACCAGTAATAGTTTATAACCAACCCCCATAAATAATGACAAACATCCATAACCCACTGATCAAAAACCACCCACTGTAGATATAACCGTCTTGTTAAATAAGAAACACAGAGCCAAATACAGAGTTAAAAGCCAAGAGGTCAGAGCAATAGCTAAGAGCTGAGACTAAAAACCTTACCCTTCACTGCCGCTGCTGTCCTACCTCTCCGCAAGAGACCTACTTCCTGTGTGTTTGTCCTTTTTATTGACTTTCTATTCTGCCTTCTCATTGGTTGTAAACCCAACCACATGACCTCCTCGTCACTGTCCATCTATACAGACCTCCAGGTCTTCTATGGTTGGTATTGAGATTAAAGGTGTGTGTCTCCATGCTGGTGGTATCCTTGAACACAGAGATCTGCCTGTCATGTGATCAGGATTAAGGGCGTGTGAAGGGCGTGTGCTACCACTGCCAGACTCTGCTATGGCTTGCTATTAGCTCTGACCCCTGGGGAACTTTATTTATTAACATACAAATAAAATCACATTTCAGTACAAATAAAATATCACCATATTTCCCCGTTTCTATTTTAATAAAAGGAAAAAAGTTATAACTAATATAAGAAAAACTATATACAAAAATACAATAGCTATCTATATACCATATATACAAGCAATAAATACCTAAAAAAAGTCTTGTCCATTTGCATTTGACAAATTCAGAGAAAATAATTCCATTATCTGTCCTATTTCCTAAGTCCAAAATGTACCTGATTCACTCCATCCTAACTTATATTACTAACAGAACTGTCTTATAATGTCTTTCAGATTTATACACTTACACCTCTTAGTGAGTTTCTTTTCTGAAATTCTTAACGTCCTTTTCCTAAACTATAACCATAAGTAACTAATCTTCAACTCCCTCAGAGACCCAAGAAGGAAATAATATTACCTAATAAAAAATAAAAACAGGAAGTGCATGCAAGCAACTTCCAAAAAAAAATGTGAGTTGACAGAAACAGCCAGCTGCCTGGACAGTTACCCAGGTTTCTCCACAGTGTTGGGGCATCATCTTCAGCCTATAGGCTTAGCGTATCTGACAGACTCATTTGTGAAGTAAGATGTACACAAGGTCAACAGTTTGACCTCACATTGGGTGAGAGCAGTCCATGTACCAGAAACACCTAAATTCCACTAGTGTCATGTCATGATTCAGGATTTTAAATTCTGGAAGTTGTTGATGTTTTTTGAAGTCAGCTGTCCATTCTTCTTGGCTGTGTGTGTGTGTGGCTTCATCTTGGCATCCCATTCTTCTCCACATTGCTCTGTTAAATGCCAGTCTACTATTGAGAGGTATGAGCTTAGTTACTCTTCAAGAATAACTGTTTCAGCTGCTGTTCCACTGCGCATCAGAAGCCATCGGCCCACTGCCTGTTCAGCTGCCTTCGAAGAAAAGGGCACTGTACCTTTTCCAGATTGCAAAGGCCACTTCAGGGATGGTGCCTTATTGTCCTGGCCTCAGAAGATGCCTTTTGATAAAGCCACAACCACACTTGTCTTGGCAAGAATCGGTAGTCCTTTGTTTCGTGTCCTGTCTGTCCATTTTGTCCTGTTTCTCAGCAGTTGATTCGAGGATATTGTTGTCCATTGGCTAACTTTTGCCACAATGAAAGTTAACTCCATATGCAGTTTCTTCAATGCCCATATTTTCTCTGAAGTAGATTGGTACTGCTAGGAGCCGACATGTCTCATAGTCATAACAAAAAAGAAAAATTTTCTAAGTTATTAAAACATTTTAAATGCCATATTCTGTGGATCTCTGAAGGGTTTGAAGATGACCTGTCTATCTAAAATATATCTGCTCAATCTTGAAAACATACCTAATATGACTATAAGTTCTATTATAATGTCTAACTACTAACTTTCATTTCTTTATATCCTAATAGTTGGTAATAATAACATTCAAGAATCAGCAATTGCATTGCATTGTTAAATGAACAGTATAAGTACAATATCTTGAACAAGATTAGAATTATATGTATGGCATTTTCTTTTCTTTTTTTTTCTTTCTTTTTTTTTTCTTTTTCTTTTTTTTTTTTGGTTTTTCGAGACAGGGTTTCTCTGTGTAGCTTTGGTGCCTTTCCTGGAACTCACTTGGTAGTCCAGGCTGGCCTCGAACTCACAGAAATCCGCCTGACTCTGCCTCCCGAGTGCTGGGATTAAAGGCGTGCTGCCCGGCGTATGGCATTTTCTAACAATATCAATCTCAATATATATATAATTTGTATACAATATAAAAAATCCAATCAAATGTAAAGTATTTAAAACTAGTAATTGTCTTTTTCTTTTTTCTTTTTAAACAAGAACCTTAAATCTAATCTCCTTTGCTTAGCCCTTTTCCTAACCCTTAACAACAACTTGTAACCAACCCTCCTAAACAATGAAAATTATCCCAGACCCAAAACCCATTAAAAGACCAAAAAACCACCTGCCCGACACCACCTCTTTGGGAATGTGGGCGTCATATTCTTAAAATTGCTTCCTGCTGGGTATGGGCAAAAGTATCTTTATTCTGAAAAGAAAAATTTTAGGTTAATTGTCAAATTCTAGGAAAGGTAACTATATCCTTCGTTGTCCAGTTTGAGCATAATGCCAAAGTTCAGAGTTTATCTCAAGTCCTTATTCAAGTAGTCTTTGACACTGGATCATCTCAGCTAGCCCTCTGAAAATTGCTCTGAGCACTTTGTAGTTCAAACCTGGTCTGTAGATGATGTTTGTCAGCTTAGTGATACTATTATTGTCCACATGGAACTGTTTTTGTCGTGGGGCCCCATCTTCTTCCTGGAGACTTCAGTTGATGTTAGGCGTGGCCATGATTTCCTGCAGAAAACTGGTAAGAGACTCGAACACAAGGACGTATATATGCAGCTAATTGAAGCCTTTTTTCTAGAATTTGTTAGTACTCTATATGACCATTCATATCTTAACAAAGTTTAAAATGTATGTGTGTGTATATATATATTAATCTAGTAAATTTGATATAAAATTCATACTTTAAGAAAAGTTTAAAGAATCAGAATAGAATCAAAGAATTGAGATTAGTAATCGAATAGTCCCTTAATTAATTTGGCTTTTCTCCTGTCACATAGCAGAAGATGGCTCTTTTCTTCTGGCATGATACAGGGAGTTCGCAATTTCCTTTTAAGAACATGCTTGAGTTTAAAGAAGGAGAGAGCCATTCTTCAACTCCAGAGTCAGCTTTAAATTTTAATTGAACTGGGACTACAAGAAGACCAATAGTGTTAAATTTCTTTAGAGAAGAGCAGAAACAAACATTTAGGAAGTCTTACGAAATTTTATAGATGATACACCAATAGGCCATTTTACTCTGTTTCCTGGGATAGATGATTTGTCCTTTTTCTTCAGTTGTCTCATTTGTCCAGTGTTCTTCAGATTCCTTAGCCTTCATTCTCCTAAAAGACAAAAAAAAAACCTTTCCTGAAGACTAATTTTGGGGAGGTTCCCTTTTGGCAAGTTATTATCTGATTAAATGAAAGGGCATGTGTTAATGATATGTTTAAATTGGACAGTCATGCTGGTTGATGAACTATCAACCCCTCTAATTAAGAGGTCTCTCTTGTTCAAATCGAATCTTTATCAATTTTGATAGTATCCGCAGCTTATCTTTTCCTGTAGAAACGAAAGCAAAACCTCGTCCCCAAAGTAATACATATCCTGGTTTCCATTCTGAGGTCAGCACATCATTAAAGTATATAGGCTGATTTAATTCTGAAGTTTTTGCTATTATCCAATGTCTCTCTGCAGCTGTTGTTCCTTTCTCATTGACATTGAGAAAATTCAAAGTTAATAGAGCATTATGCAGTCTATTTCTGGGGGGTTTTGTTACCCCTTTCTGTTTATTTAGCATATCCTTTAGAGTTCTGTTTGATCTTTTTATAACTGCTTAGCCTGTAGGATTATGTGGTATGCCTGTAATATGCTTTATATTGTAATAAGCAAAAAACTGTTTCATTTTAACGAAGACATATGATGGAGCATTATCAGTTTTGATTTGTGCAGGTATACCCATGATGGCCATAACTTCTAGCAAATGAGTAATTACAGAATTAGCTTTTTCAGAACTCAAAGCAGTTGCCCATTGAAATCCTGAATAAGTATCAATGGTATGACGTACATATTTCAATTTTCCAAATTCTGCAAAGTAAAACATGTCCATCTGCCAGATTTCATTCCTCTGAGTACCCTTTGGGTTACATCCTGCTGGTAATGGCGTCTGATTGTAAAAGGAACAAGTAGGACATTTCCTTATAATTTCCTTGGCTTGTTGCCAGGTTATGGAAAAATCCTTTTTTAAACCTTTACTATTGACATGATTTTTTTATGAAATTCTGAGGCCTCCAGCACATTTCCTATCAATAATTTATCAATCTCATCATTGCCTTGTGCTAAAGGGCCTGACAGACCAGTATGGGATCAGATGTGAGTTATATATAAAGGATGACTTCTTTTCCTGTTTGTATCTTGTAACTAAATAAATAGTGAAGTTAATTCTGACGCATCAGGGATAAACTCTGCAGTCTCAAAATGTAATACCACTCTTTTAGCATACTGAGAGTCAGTAACTATGTTGAAAGGTTTTGAAAAATCCATTAATACCAACAGAATAGCATACAATTCCGATTTTTGAACTGAATTATAAGGACTTTGAACCACTTTACTTAAATTTTCTGATTTGTAACCTGTCTTTCCTTGTTCGTTGGCATCTGTATAAAATGTACGAACTCCAGATATGGGTTTTTCCCGTACAATTCGAGGCAAGATCCGATCAGCTCTCTTTATAAGATCAATTTTATCACTTTTGGGATATTTGCTGTTAATTTCTCCCAAAAAATTACTGCAAGCTCTTTGCCAAGGTTCACTTTCTGTCCATAATTTTTCAATATCCTCCTTAGTTAAAGGTACGACAATTTCTGCTGGGTCTATTCCTGCTAATTGACGAAGTCTCAATTTTCCTTTCCAAATTAAGTCAGAGATTTTTTTCCACATAAGTTTTAAATTTTTTATTCGGTTTATTTGGTAAAAACATCCATTCCAATATAATATCTTCCCTCTGCATTAATATTCCTGTAGGAGAGTGCCTAGAAGGTAAAAAAACCAAAATGCAATCCAGCTTCGGATCAATACGATCCACGTATCCTTCGTGTTCTTACTTTTCTACTAAGGCCAATTCTTTCTCAGCTTCAGGTGATAATTCCCTTGGACTATTTAAGTCCTTGCCGCCTTCTAAGGTTTTGAACAAATTATTCAGTTCATCATTTTTTACCCCAACAATAGTTGGTAGATGAAAAATGTCTCCAAATAATCTTTGGAAGTCATTAAGAGTCTGTAGTTGATCTCTCCTAATTTGCACCTTTTGGGGTCTAATTTTTTGTAGTTCTATTTTATATCCTAAATAATTAATAGAATCTCCTCTTTGTAATCCCCAGCAAGGCAAAATTTTCTTTACTTCTTCAAATATTCTTTCTAAGGTATCTGCATTTGAGTCAGCTAGTAAAATTTCATCCATATAATGATAAACTACAGATTTAGGAAATTTTTTACGTATCACTTCCAATGGCTGTTGTACAAAATATTGGCACAGAGTTGGGCTATTCAACATTCCCTGTGGGAGAACCCTCCATTGAAATCTTTTAACCTGTTGAATTATTGTAAGTAGGCACCGTGAAGGCAAATCTTTCTCTGTCTTTTTCTTGTAAGGGTATTGAAAAGAAAGTCTTTTAAATCAATAACTATGAGAGGCCATCCTTTAGGTAACAGAGTAGGCAAAGGAATTCCAGATTGTAGAGAGCCCATTGGCTCAATTACTTTGTTGATTGCTCTAAGGTCTGTTACCATTCTCCATTTACCGGATTTCTTTTTAATAACAAATACAGGAGAATTCCAAGGGCTGCTTGATTCTTTGATATGCTGAACATTTAACTGTTCTTCTACCAGCTCTTCTAAAGCCTGGAGTTTCTCTGTTGTTAAAGTCCATTGATGAACCCATAACCCAACCCACTTCTTGGGAATGTGAGCATTGTATTCTCTACACTGCCTCCTCTTGTCTCTAGGTGTTAGCATCTTTAAGGAACATCAGAAAATTGAGATGGTGATCAAGTCCTGGGAAAACTATCCATAACATTTGTCAACTAGTCTCTGTGTAATGGGAAAGTGAGGCTGGACCATCTCAGTCAGCAACCTTGAAACTGTTCTGGATACAGAATTTGAGGAAACTGCAACAGAGGCACTCTGAGAGGCTGGATCAGTTGGGCCATCCATTTTTATTGCTGTATGGTGACCCCCTTGCTCTAAAAACATACAAACTTTCAAAGGTAACATACATATCTACATTAACACAAGTATGGACTGTGTGTTGTACACAAGCCAGCCAGAGATGATTTTTTGTTTTATATGTTACTTTTTTTTTTTTTTTTTAGGTTTATTTCTTTATGTAAGTAGTTAAGATTTTCAGAGGGTCTTCCCCGACCAAACGTGATCTCTATTAACCTGGAAGGAATCCATAACCTTTTGTTTTGTGTGGAAAGAAAAACATAACCTTCCCCAACGTAATACATTTTTTGACTTCTGTTTTAAAGTTAAGGCATTCCTAAAGTATCCTCTGCTGGTTGTATTCAGCAGTCCCTCTTACAATCCCATGTCTCTCAGCAGCTGCCGTTTGCTCATCACCATTCAAAAAAATTAAAGTCAATACAACACCATACAGGATACAGACTCCCATATATTTCCCACTTTTATGTGACTTACTATTTTTGTTTGTTTGTTTGTTTGTTTCAAGACAGGGTTTCTCTGTGTAGTTTTGGTGCCTTTTCTGGATCTCACTCTGTAGACCAGGCTGGCCTCTAACTCAGAGAGATCTGCCTGGCTCTTCCTCCTGAGTGCTTATTCTTTTTATATTACTTTATTTTTTCTTTGAAGACTTTATTTTAACATTTATGAACTATTTACTTTTTTCTAACTACGTGAGACATATCTTAAACTGCCATGTCAACTGCTGGCCTTAGCGTAGGACATGGTGCTGGCAACTGGCTCCGGCCCACAGGCAGTGGCAATAGCCTCGCCTTTGTACAACAATCCGGCCAGCCTGAGAGACTGTAGGACTAGAAAGGCACATCCGGATCCTTGTGTAGAACTTTTCTTAGCTTCCTCAGGCCCTATATTTAGATATTTGAGCCTCCATGTTAGACACCATATGTAGATGAGTTTTTCTTTGGGCCACCAGTTCAGAAATAATTACATGGAGACTTATTAATTATGAAAGCTTGGCCTATAGCTTAGGCTTGTCCCAGTAGCTCTTATAACTTAAAGTAACCCATTTATATTATTACATGTTTTGCCTCAAAGCTTTTTACCTCTCTTCCATCTTGCACCTCCTTTTTCCTCTTCGTGTGTTCTGGCGTCTCCCACGCTTAGATTCATAGTTTCCTCTTTCTGCCCAGAAGTCCCGCCTAACCTCTTCCTGCCTAGCTATCGGTCGTTCAGCTCTTTATTAAACCAACCAGATGGTGCCTTGGGAAAGACACATCTTTACAGTGTACAAAAAGATTATTCCACAATGTAGTTCTTTATGACTTACCAAATTATACTGCTCTGTGAATACCAAAATTGGATGTTTTTTTATGTCCCTCTGGACATCCCTTTTTGTACTGTCTGAACCTCTTCCTTTCTCCACCTGCCCAGAATTGTTACCCTAGATACTCACCTTCCCCAATGTGCTTTCTCCTACAGAGCAATATCCAGGACAGGCACCAAAACAACACAGAGAAACCTTGTCTTGAGAGAGAGAGAGAGAGAGAGAGAGAGAGAGAGAGAGAGAGAGAGAGAGAGAGTTTATTAGAGAAAGGAGACAGAAGGGGGTGCTAAGGCCTATAGGGAATGATTGTGCAGGAAGAGAGGAAAGGATAAGATGGAACCTGCTTTTTATAGGTTCCCCCCCTCCCTCCCCCCCACATGTGCATATGGGCTTATGCTGTGGAATTTCGTTCTGTATGCTGTGAATATGTGTTGCTCTGATTGGTTGATAAAACATTGTTTGGCCAGTAGCCAGACAGAAAGTATAGGTGGGGCAAGCAGACAAGGAGAATTCTGGGAAGAGGAAGGACTGAGTCAGGAGTCGCCACCAGACATAGAGGAAGCAAGATGACAAGGCAGAACTGAGAAAAGGTACCAAGCCACATGGCTAAACATAGATAAGAATTATGGGTTAATTCAAGTATAAGAGCTAGTTGGTAATAAGCCTGAGCTAATGGCTGAGCAGATACAAATAATATAAGCCTCTGTGTGTTTATTTGGGTCTGAGTAGCTGCAGATCAGGTGGGACACAGGAAAACTTCCAACTACAGACTTACACGTAGCTATGTCACACATGCACATAGATCAAGTGATCATGCTATGCCCAATTTACGTGATCATGCAGTACACAGGTTATGTAGGACGTAAGACCCTGGAATGACTAAGCCTCATGCTTGGCTACTGGATAGTGCATATGCAGTCATGTAACTGGAGGAGTGGCCAGGAATTCTATCAGTTCTAGATACATATTGTAGGAAAGAGTAAAAAAACTTGAATAAAACCTGAACTTTAAAAAAATATTTTAAAAAACAGAGCCAATGGCTCAGCAGTTAAGAGCAGTTTTTGCTCATCCAGAGGACCTGGGTTCAGTTCCCAGTACTCTCAGATATGGTATCTTGCTTTGAAATGCTGGTTCCATGGGCTCTGACTGTGTCTTCTGACCCTCATAGGCACCAGGTATGTATATGATGCACATTTATACATGAAGACAGAACATTCATATGCATAAAAAAGCAAAAAAAAATTAAAACAAGGAAAGAGGTAGGGGCTGGAGAAATGGCTTGCTGCTCTTGAAGACTTAAGTTCCTAGCCCCCAGAATCTGGCAACTCACAGTATGGATATATAAATCAGTTTGTATAATGATGTGATAAGTAGTTATGAGGGAATACTTCTAGCTTTTAAGGCTTTCATAGTAGTAGCAAAACATGGCCAGTTAATAATTCTTGTGTAGCCACTGTTTAAACTCTGCTACAAAAATTTAGGATTAGTATTGAAAAAGGTGGTGATGTGTGTCAACTGTGAAATGCTAGCCAACTTTTTTGGTTGTTTTATTTTTTTGTGTTCATTGGTGTTTTGCCTGCGTGTGTATCTGTATGAGGGTGCCATAAGTCCTGGAACCGGAGTTATAAACAGTTGTGACCTGCCATGTGGGTGCTAGGAATTGACTCTAGTCTTCTAGAAGAACAGCCAGTGCTCTTAACCACTGAGCCATCTCTCCAGCTGGATTATTGTTGTTTTAAAATGCATTTTTTCCTTTGTGTTTAATGAAGGTTATTTATTTACCTATTTTCAACTTCAGGTTCTTTGTCATTTTAGTCAGAGTAATAGAAAAAAAATAATTATGTCTTTGGTTTTTTTGAGACAGTGTTTCTCTGTGGTGTTTTGGTGCCTGTCCTGGATCTCACTCTATAGACCAGGCTGGCCTCAAACTCACAGAGATCTGCCTGGCTCTGCCTCCCTAGTACTGGGATTAAAGACCTGTGCTACCACTGCCAGGTGAGTGTAATCCTCTTAAAAGAACCAGAGTTAAGAGCTGGATGGTGGTGGAGCACACCTTTAATCCCAGCACTCGAAAGGCAGAGGCAGGCGGATCTCTGTGAGTTCAAGGCCCGCCTGGGCTACAGAGTGAGTTCCAGGAAAGGTGCAAAGTTACACAGAGAAACTTAATCAATCAATCAATCAATCAATTAATTAAAATTATAAAAAAAAACCAGAGATCAGTTCCCAGCACCCATGTCAGGCCACTCACAAACTGTGACTTCAGTTCTAGGAGATCCAACAACCTCTGGCTTCTGATCTACTAAGCACACCTGGCCCCTATACAACCTAATTAAAAATAATAAAATTTTAAAAAGTATGGTCTTCCCCAAATCTTGTCTTATCAACAGTCCTAATAAATTGTAATGTGCTGTATAATTACTATCAAGGGATTAACCCTAAATGAGCTAGTTGTTTTATAAGCTGGACAGAAACTCCAATGTTCAGTGCATGAACATGCCTATCTCACAGCTCACTAACAAGATACCAACTTGTGCCCAGAAAAGCAAACTGTAGGTTATCAGTCGTGCTTTTGTTTTTCACCAGAGATTCTTTTGGCAGTAGAATTTTTCTGAATCATTTGTATCTAGTGGTACATATAATGACTTACAAAATTTGTTCAGGTTTTCTATTCTGTCAGTTTAGTGTGTTCACATGTACTAGTTTATAACTGTTCATATATTTTTTTCACCTTTTTAACCTACAGAGTCTTAATGTGTCCTAGACTGTCCCTTCAAACTCATTATGTAGAAGAGTATGACCATACATTTTTAAAGGTATTTTTCAGTTCATGTGTAAAGGTTTCCTTCCATGTATGTATGTGCACTGTGTACCTAGTGCCAGAGAGTTCAGAAGAGAGTACTGGATTTACAAATGGTTGTGAGCCAGTGTATGGTGTCTGGGAATGGAACCCAGGTCCTCTGCAAGAACAAGTGCTCTTAATTACTGAACCATTTCTCCAACCTCTTGAACCTTAAAAAAAAAAAAAAAAAAAAGATTTATTTATTTATTTTGTAGGGGATGGGTGTGTGTGCCATAGTGTAAATAAGGTTAGAGGACAAGTTTCAAAAATCTGTTCTCAGCCAGGTGTGTTGGAGCAAGCCTTTTAATCCTAGCACTTGAGAGTCAGAGGCAAGCAGATGTCTGAGTTTGAGGACAGCCAGGACTACATAGAGGGACCCTCCTGTCTCAAAGAAAAACAACAATAACCCAAAACAACAATTAAAAAAATCTTCTTTTACTGGGGGATGACTTTCTGTATGTTGTGAATATGTTATTCCCACTGGTTAATAAATAAGCTGCTTTGGCCTATGGCAAGGCAGCTTAGAGGCAGGTGGGAAATCCAAGGAGAGAGACAGGAAGGAGAAAGGCAGAGTTTAGGGAGAAGCCAGCACTGACAAGAGAAGCAAGATGTGAAAGTACCAGTAAGCCACAGCAGCGTGGCAAATATAAATAGAAATGGGTTAAGTTATAAGAGCTAGCTAGCAAGAATCCTGCCATAGGCCATGCAGTTGGTAATTAACATTAAACCTCTGAATGATTATTTTAATAGTGCCTGAGGGACCTGCTGGGCTGTTTGGGACCCCAGGAACTCGGAACCACAGGGGAGGGCGGCATCAGAGAACCTTCCAACTACATTCTTTTCTTTTTCCACTGTGAAGATCATGAGGATTGAACCCAAGTTATCAGGCTTGGCAATAGGTACCTTTACGTAATGAGTTTCTTACCTCTGCCTCCTACATGCTGAGATTACACACATGCACCATCCATCACACCTGGTGCTGGGGTCATTAAAACCTAGGACTTCATGTGTGCTTGGCAAGTACTCTAGCAATCTGTTTCAACACTAACGTTTTTAAAGTTCATTTCCCATTAAGTACTACTTTGTTATATGTTACAGATTTATTCAAAGTATTGATATTATGCTTTGAAATTGCAATGGTTTATTTCCTCCCTCCTTCACTCCTAGTCATACATGGATGTCCTTTATGTCCTGGATAGACCACTCTGAGTCTCTGCAGCTTCATTTTTTGCCATCTATATATGTACCTTTACCTTGCTTGAGCCTTTGTAATGACTTTGTGAAGAATTTCTTCAGGAAAGGAAGAAAGAGTAGAAGGCACAAGAGCAAGTTATTTTGTGATTTTAATATACTATGGTCAGAGTAAAGTGAATATTCTTGAACTGGTTGAGGTTTTCTCTGACTAGTATACAATCTGGTTGGTTGGTTGGTTGCTTGGGTTTTGGTTTTTCAAGACAAGGTTTCTTTGTGTAGCCCTGTCTGTCCTGGAACTCAGGACTGCCTCTGCCTCCCGAGTGTTGGGATTAAAGGCATGTGCTGCCGCCCACCGCTCCCTGGCTCAGTGGTTGGTTGGTTGTTTTGTTTTTATTTTGAGACAATGTAGATGGATTTTCTTGTACCCACAGCCCCCAAGTCATGACACAGAGACTTATTAATTATGAGAGCTCGGCTTATATTGTAGGCTTGTCTCAACTAGCTCTTGTAACTTTAATTAACCCATTTGTATTAATCTACGTTTTGCCTCATGGCTTTTTTTTTTTTTCTTTGGGGGGGGGTTTCGAGACAGGGTTTCTCTGTGTAGCTTTGCGCCTTTCCTGGAACTCACTTGGTAGCCCAGGCTGGCCTTGAATTCACAGAGATCCGCCTGGCTCTGCCTCCGCCTCCCGAGTGCTGGGATTAAAGGCGTGCGCCACCACCGCCCGGCTGCCTCATGGCTTTTTACCTCCCTTCCATCTTGCACCTCCTGTTTACTCTTCATGTCCTGTGGTATCCCTCCCACGCTTAGATTCTTCGCCTCTTATCCTCCCTCTCTGCCCAGAAATGCCGCCTAACTGCTTCCTGCTTAGCTATTAGCAATTCAGCTCTTTATTAAATCAATCAGAAAGTGCCTTGGCAAAGATACATCTTCACAGTGTATAAAAAGATTATTCCACAACAAGACAAGATCCTATTACATACACAACAAGACAAGGTCCTCTACCTGGCCTACACCTCACAGAGATCCATCTGCCTCCCGGGTGTTGCTATTAAAAGTGTATGCCACCATGCCCAGCAATATGGTCAGTTTTTATGACTGTTCCACATACATTCAATAAAGATCAGTGAAAGGCATATATATTTTACTTAAACTTTGTATATATTTGTTTTAATACTTAATAGAGACTAAGTAAATGTCTTTTTGGTTTTTTCGAGACGGTTTCTCTGTGTAGCTTTGGAGCCTTTCCTGGAACTTGCTTTGTAGAGCAGGCTGGCCTCAAACTCAAAGAGATCCACCTGCCTCTGCCTCCCAAGTGCTGGGATTAAAAGTGTGCACCACCAACCGCCTGGCAAGTGAATGTCTTTTATTCAGCACTCAACTTGAGAAACAGTGATTAAATACCTGTGGCACCTCCTTATAGTTCTTTCTCTTCATTTCCCCGAGATATGTATGTTTACTGTCTTGAACATGGTGTTTTGTACTCCATGAACTTAACACAGTAATGCATAGGATTTGTCAGCCTACTAGAACCTTCCCAAAGATACAAAAGTTCTCCTGTCAAAAAGTTTGTAGTCCCTAGAAGGATGCTGGGAATTGGCCAAAGAAGAAATATTTGCATCATTTTAGTACATACCAAGTTAGATCAGAAGAGCTTTATTTGTCTCTAAATAGATAATTATCTAAAATATGTACATATAAATATATGAGGCAGATATGTTGTCTTAAGGATCTACCTTTGAGTAATACCTAAAAAATAGATAGTCATGCCACTGGTAGTTTTTTTTTACACACATTATATGCTTTGGCCAATTAGATAAGTTGGAAACCTAGGTGTAAAAAGACCCAGTAATTGGCATTTTAGAATTACCTTTGATGGCTACTTGGAGAAATGGTTGCATTAAAAAAAAAAATCTGTGGTCAGATGACAGATAAAAACTCTTTAAAAGACTTAACAAAGGCTAAGTGTGGTAGGTCATGCCTGTAGTTTGAGTGCTTGGAAGACAGACAGGAGGCTGTTGAGGTCAGGGAAAACATGGGCAGCCTAGTAATTTCCTTGTCTCAACAACAAAAAGACTTGTAGCCATGTTTTAGGCAGTAATGAATTAAATTAGTATCTAAGTTGACCTTAAGGATTTCACTGCCCAGATTGTGGTTTGATATAGTCATTCGCACTTAGATGTGACTGGTTTTACCTCTTGTAATTATGTTTTGTTTCTTCTTTTATAGATTGGTACACTCAAGTGGCCTTTTTAATGATTGAGTAATGATGGCGATGGACCCAAATTAGAAATCAATTTCTTCAATAAGGCAATAGAAGATTCTTCATAATCACTTCTGGAAGCTCAGTTCAGTTTTGGGAAGGAGGAGAACAAGTGAAATACAGAAAACTGATAAGAAGAAACCCTCATTTTGGAATTCTCTTTCTTCTTGACCCTTATCTTTTCTACTTATAATTTTGTTTTGAATTTATAAATAGTAAAGACCAAAGAAATAGGATACATATTTAGAAGCTTTATACCAAGAAATTTGCCTTGAAAGCTGCTATTCTGTGGCAGGAAAGATAGATCAAGTTTCTGTCCGATTCCTTTAAAAAATCAAAATTAAAAAAACAAAACAAAACAAAACAAAAAACCCACCAAAATAAGATTTCTTGTATCTTTAGATTTTCAAGTTTAAGACAGATAAAAGAATATATCTGCACACTGTTTTAAGCAGTTGTGTAAGATGAGATTTGTGTTTTAAAGGCTTTTGTCGTGAATATTTTGCCACTGGAATTGATTATTCAGAAGATCTCTTATAGTGCTTTATTATTACATTTTTGATCTATCACCTTGTTGACATTTCTTACCCACACCTGAGACCACCTGTCTTTCTAGCTATGGTATTGTTATGAACAGTATTTGCACTCACTGTGCAAATGTCCCTGTTTTGCCCATTTAAGCAACATCATAGTGCCATTACTCAGGGAAGTTGAATGAGGTGAACGTAGACATAGCTTTTCCCCCTTTCCCCCCCTTTTTTAAATGTAACAAATAACTTTTTATGTTCCCCTTCCCCCTTCCCCTCCCCCCTCCCCCTTTGAAAACGTGTCAGGAACTAGATAGTTCAGGATGAGTAATTGAGAGGATTAAGAGAGTGAGCCACACAGAGCTGGGCTTCTTTGTGCTTCATCACAAGGCGTGCTGCTGGCCAGGCTACTTAAGCACCCTTTTTACAAGAAAACCTCTGGAAGATACAGCTGGCAACTTTGGAAACAGGACCACAGAGGTGGCACTCTGAGGGTAAATATCATCCATGCGTCTTTAGGAGAAAACATACATGGGTATATGCCATGAAAAAATGTTATGCTGTGAAGTGTTAATTTTGGAGAAATTTGATTTAATTTTGGATACATCAGTGAATCTCTAAGGAAAAACTAATACAAGTTGGTGTGTGAGGAAATGTTTGTAAGGTAAATGGAAAGTTGTTGAGGTTCTATAGCAGTGGTTCTCAACCTTCCTAATTCTGTGCCCCTTGAATACCGTTTCTCATGGTATGATAACCCTCCTAACCATAACTTATTTTCTTTGCTACTCCATAACTAATTTTGCTGCTATTATGAATCATAATGTGGATAAATATCTGATATGCAACCCTTTTGTGAATGGTCCTTCCCCTACAGGGGCTGTGACCCACAGGTTGAGAACCAGTGTTCTGTAGGTACCTCTACTGGTTTGGGGGTTTATTTGTTTGAGAGGGTTATTTTTTTTGAGGCATGGTTTCTCTGTGTAGCAGGCCTTGCCTTGTAGACCGGGTTGACCATGAACTCACAAAGATACACTTGTCTCTGCCTCCCAAGTGCTGAGATTAAAGGCATGCACTACCAGGCCTAGCTTCTACTGTAAATTTTTTTAAATAGATATTTGTTTGATTTTTAGGCTAAAACTCAAGAACACATTTGTTTCCTTCATATAACCTTCCATATTACCATCATATTGTGTGTGTGTGTGTGTGTGTGTGTGTGTGTGTGTGTGTGTGTGTGTGTGTGTGTCTGTTTTCATAGTCACATAAAACAATAGGAAACCATTGCTTTTGTTAGAGTTCTTGAGATTTGGAATCTTTTTTTTTTTTTTTTTTTTTTTTTTTTTTTTTTTCCCCTCCCTCCGAGACAGGGTTTCTCTGTGTAGCTTTGGTGCCTGTCCTGGAACTCACTCTGTAGACCAGGCTGGCCTTGAACTCACATAGATTCACCTGCCTCTGCCTCCCAAATGGTCGGATCAAAGGTATCCATGTGTCACCACTACCAGGCGAGATTTGGAATCTTGGAAGTACTCTGTAGACAAATTCAGAGGTTAGGTCTTTTGTAAAGGAGGATTGTAGATTAATCACAGACTCCTTTATGTCATACATGAGTGATTTGTGTTGTCTCTTTTAGATCCTGGCCATGAGGTTGAATGCCTCATCTTGCTGAAAAGACACTGGACCTAAATGGCGCAGCATGACTTTGTTCCTGCTTGGCTAAATTTCTCAACGCCACAGTCAGCTAAGGTGCCCTCTTCCATTTCTGTGGTAACTACCCAAACATACCAGTTCTTTTCATCCTGATTGGTGTGTGGCTTCTGTTTCAGGTTTCAGGTTGTGCTGCTGTTCTTGTTTTGGTTATTTTGAAGAGACTCAGATTTGACACCCAGAACCCATAGGGTAGCTGAAAACCTTCCATAGGGAATCTGATACCCTCTTCTGATCTCTTTGGGCACCTGGCATGTATGTGGTACACATAGGTGCATACATTCAGGCAAGACACTTACACATGTAAAATAAAGCAAAAAAAAATTTTTAAGAAGAGTATGAGTAATTATGCAGTTCACATCAGTGTCTACCTTAAAACCAGTGTCTGTCTGTTCTCTCTGTCTCTTTCTCTGTCTCTCTCTCTCTCTGTCTTTAATGTGTATGTAAACATATGTGCAAGTACCCTTGAAGGTCTTTGAAAAATGGCTGGCGCAAGTCTGTGTTTAAAGGCTTAAGAAATAGAATCTCTTCCTTACTGATGACAGGGTGGAAAACCGAAAAGGTCCTTGTTCAGATAGGGTCAGAAACTGGTGGACAGTCAGTGCTTTGCTCGTCTGCCTTTTTCCTCACATTTAAGTAGGTAGTGCCGGCAAAACTCAGGATCTTTTCAGCTCAGTTCACTAACCTTTCTCTGGAAACTACTTATAATCATATTCAAGATAAGCTTTTCCTAGACATCCCATAGTCTAGTGAAGCTGACAACTTAAATCAACCATCATATCACAGGTAAAGGATGTCTAGAAAGCTGGGGAGAAGGTTCATTTTATAAAGTGTTTGATGCACGAAGATGGGGATCGAGGTTTGTTTGGATCTCCAGCACTCAACTTACAACCTGGGCATGTACAGCCTTCTGCCAGTAATTCTAATGTTAATCCCAGTACTAGGAAAATGGAAACAGGATCCCTCAGGCAAGCTCAACTAGTTGAATAAGTGAACTCCAGGTTCAGTGAGAGTCCCTGCCTTGGCAAATAAAGTAGAGAGCAAGCAAAGAAGACACATTATGTCAATCTCAAGCATCCATATACCCACTTAAACACACACACACACACACACACACACACACACACACACACACACCCAAGAAGAGACTTAAAATAAAAATCTATGGAATAGGAATATTAGGGTTAATCTGTGGTCTTCCAAAAGCTTCTTTCTTTTGTTTGTATAAATTCAAAGACTTAATAACCCTGATTTTTTTCCCTCATGCATAAATAAAGTTAAATAAAGCTAATACTAAAATTATTTATTGCCATAAATATGAAGTAATATTTAGAAAGAAGTATTTTAAGGCCATGGTAATGCGGGAGTGGTAGATCATGGCTGTACTCCCAGTATTCTAGAGGTACTAACCTAAGGTAGTAGGATTGCCATAAGTCTGATGCAAACCTGGCTTACATAGTACATTCTAGGCCATTTGGGTTAGAGAATGAGACCCTGACTCATAAAACAGAAATTGTAGTAAACTGGTTATGATGGCTCACATCTATAATTATTAGCTTTTGTTTACTTGTTTAGTTTGAGGCAAGGTCTTCCTATGTAGCTGACCTTGAACTCATGGCAGTCATGTCTCAGTCTTCATACTGATATTGTACTACCACAAACAGGCTGTTGTTTTTAATGCCTGATTTAGAACACAATAATATACTGAAAAAAAACTAAATCTTTGCCTCTCTACATTTTGTAATGTTAGTCATCTACAGCCACCTTAGACAAACACGGAGAGCACCTACCCCGGGGAGAAGGTAGATTTGGAGTAAGTCGTCGTCGACATAATTCTTCTGATGGCTTTTTTAACAATGGACCTCTACGGACTACAGGAGGTGAGTCATTTCCAGCTGTTGTGACCATATTTTTAAACTACTACCTAGATCCAGGCGTGGTGGTGTACACTGGCAAATGGATCTCTGTGAGTTCCAGGCCAGCCTAGTCTGCCTAGCTCTAAGACAGACAAGGTTAAATAGTGAGACCCTGTCTCAAAAAGACCAAAACAAAACAACAAACTGCTGTTTGGGGCAAACTCAGGTTGGTTATATGTCCATAATCTAGAAATAGCCATTACCTGGTTTCTGCACCTAACACGTTGTTATGGATCATCTTTTCAGTCAGAGAACTGTTTGGAAGGGCTGGGAATTGTGCTCACGGTGTGTGCACTTAACACAGCGGGACTTTGAGTTGATCTCCAGCACCATGTGGAAAAGGTGCATTTAATGGTTTCTTTGTGTGGACTTCTTGTTTTAAAGGTTTCCTGAAGTTCTTTTGAAAGTAACTTTGACCAAAGCAGGAAGCATCTGGCCGAGTTATTTCTGAATTTATAGGAAATAGACAACTAATACCTTACTTTTCCTTGCTATTTTAGATTCTTGGCACCAACCCTCTTTATTCCGCCATGATTCTGTGGACTCTGGTGTCTCTAAGGGAACATATTCTGGAACCACAGGGAATCTATCTGGTTGGCATGGCTCTTCCCGAGGTTATGATGGCCTAAGCCAACGAAGTGGAGGTAGCACAGGAAGCCATCGACACTGGAATGGCAGCTTCCACTCCCGGAAAGGCTGTAGCTTTCAAGAAAAACCACCAACAGAGATTAGGGAAGAAAAAAAAGAGGATAAAGTAGAAAAGTTGCAGTTTGAAGAGGAAGACTTTGTAAGTATGAAGCTTTTAAATGCATAGTTGAAAGCAAACAATGTCTTTTAAAAATAGAGGACCCTATTGTCTCTATTTGTGATGTTCTCACTTTGTAGACCAAGCTGACCTCGAACTCATAGTGATCCACCTGCCCTTGCCTTCAGAGTTCTGGGATTAAAGAAAATGAGCCAGGTGTTGTGGCGAACGCCTTTAATCCCACACTTGGGAAGCAGAGGCAGGTGAATCTCTGTGAACTCAAGGCCAGCATGGTCTACAGAGTGAGTTGCAGGACAGCCAAGGCTACACAGAAAAACCTTGTCTCAAAAAAACGAAAAGAAGAAAAGAAAACTTGCTCTCACAGAGGATCTAGGTTCAGTTCCCAGCACCTGGGAACACAATTATCCTAATCCCCAGTTCTGGAGATAAACACCCTTTATGACTTCCTTGGGCACTAGGCACCCATGTGTTGTGCAGATATACATGCAGGCAAAGTATCCATCCACATAAAATCTAGCGTGCATGGTGACACACGCCTTTAATCCTCGCACTCAGTAGGCAGAGGCAGGTGGGTCTCTGAGTTATTTTAAATAAAATAAACTGCTTTAAGCTTGGGCTGGAGAGATGGCTCCATGATTAAGAGCACTGGCCGCTATTGCAGAGGATTCAGTTGAGTTCCGAGTACTTACTGGCAGCTCCCAACCATCTGTAACTCCAGTCCCAGGATATCCAACAAACTTTTCTGGCCTCCACAGGCATCATGTGCAACACAGACATACATGCAGACAAAGAAACCCATTAAATAAAATAAAACCCAAAACCCAATCTTGAACCCAACTTTAACTGGATTGGAAATTTCAGTAAATTATTAGGTATTTGTCTTTAAATTTGGATGTTCCTATAAAAACAAAAATCAAATCCCCATATCAGTGAACAAGCTAGTACCTAGATTGTGGTCTTAAAATACATTTGTGAACTAGGTATTTGTAAGATGAATATTTTTTTATTCTACATAGGAAAGAATTAAAGGCTACCAGGGCTCTATCACAAAGATTTATGGACCAGTTTGCTGACTCCATGGATAAAGTTGCCTGCCACCAAGCCCACCTAGCTGAGTTCAATCCCTAGGGTCTGTGCCACAGAAGAGCAGTGACTAACAGGTTGTCTCCGGAACTGCATGTACACTGAGTGGTACATGTCCTTATATACTCACATATAAGATAAGAATATAAAAAAGTAGATGGAGGGAGAGAGATGGCTCAGCTTGTAAGAGAAGGTACTTCTCTTGCAAAGGACCTGAGTTCGGTTTTCTAGCACCTACATCAAGTGGTTCACAACGTTCTGTTAAGTCCAACTCCAGGAGGATCTAAGGCATCTGGCCTCCACAAGCATACATACAATAAAAATTTAAAAAAATAAATAAATAAACTGGGTGTGGTGTTGAACACCTTTAATCCCAACACTTGGGAAGCAGAAGCAGGTGTTCCAGAACAGGCAAGGCTGTACAGAGAAAACATGTCTGAAAGAAAACCAAAATATATAAATGAATAAAAGATCAAAGTTTTCACTGGCCAAAGATGGGATGGTTATCTGAAATTATTTAAAGATAACTATAATGGTTTACATTACATTAAGTATAGTTAGATCCATGAGTTCATAATTGTACTTCTTTAACCATAGGAACAAGAATGTAAACTTTAATGTATAGAAAATGTTCATGAATGCACACCTGGGAAGTAAAAGAAAAGAGATGATTCCTTAAGTCTAGGTAGTTATTTTTACAAGGGAAGGATTTGGGTAGAGGTAAAACTTACTAAGTGTTCCTGGTTTAGTCAGTAATGTACTTGTTTTAATGAGTGGTAGTTATCTGTTTATACATTTATTTATTTTTGTGTTTGAGTGAAGTGCCACAGCCAGCATGTAAAGATCAGAAGGGAACTTTTTTAGTTCTTTCCATTTTGGGGTATTGGGATTTTATACTTGGGTCATCACATTTGTACAGGCTCTTTTTTCTGTTGATCCATCTTTGTAACCCAGTTGTCTATCTCATTCTTAAACTATATTTACCAAAAAAAAAAAAAAAAATGACAGTATTAACCTCAAGGTGGTAGCCCAAACCTCTAATCCTAGCACTTGGGAGGCAAAGATAGGCAGATCTCAGTTCAAGGACAGCTAGAGCTACACAGAGAAACCCTGTCTCAAGAAACCAAAAACAACAACTAAAGAAACAAACAAACCTAAACAATGTGCTAGATAGGTGCCTCAAGGGTTCAAGAGTGCTTACTGCTCTTACAGAAGAGCCACATGTGGTTCACAGCGTTCACATTGCATGGCTGCCCCCATTTACCACCACCCCCGTTTACTTCGGGTACAAAGACACACACATAAACATATAATTAAAAGTTAAATCAATGTAATGAGATTGGAGATCCTGCATAATTAGACAGCATCTGAGAACTATAGATAGAATACAGTTTAAGAACACATTCCTAGGGGCTAGTGGCATGGCTCTGTAGTTAAGCATACGAACATCCACATAAATAACTTTAAAATCTGTTTGTTTGAGATAGAGTTTCATTGTGTGATTCTGGCTGGCCTGAAACTCACTGGAGACCAAGCTGTCCTTGAACTCACACAGAGGAAGCCTGCCTATGCTTCCCTCATGCAGGGATTAAAGGTGTGTTCCACCATGCCCTGTATTTAATCTTTTTTTATCTGTTAGAACAGTTTCTACTCTGGACACTACTGTGTTTGACCCTTTCTATCCTCTACACAGTTAGTTAAGTCTATGCCCAACTTGGTTTGATGTATTTATTGAGCTTTCAGTTCTTGAAATCATACTGTCATCACCTGTAGTTGAACTTGTCATTTCTCTGCCAAGGATTTATCCAACCCCTCTCAGTAGTCCTTCCCCAGTATGAATTTTTATCATAGTAGGACCTTTTATGATACTTACTTGGTTATTAGTTTTATCTTTGTAATGATGAATAATCTTGTGAGGACAAGGGCTATTTTAATTGCCTTTATTCCTTGTACAACCCTGGAATATGGCTCTCTTTTATTTTAATGCCATCTTACAACTTCAGTGAATACTGTGTAAGACAAATTGCTAAACAGTTATCAATAAAAAACCCAGAGCCAGATATCGGGGTGAAAACTGAAAGATCAGAGGAATAGGACAAGCCACAGACAACTTCTCCTTACCAACTCGTCAGCCTCCAGAGAGAGCTACTTCTGTGTACTCACGCCTATATACCTTTCTGTGCCCTGCCATCTTACTTCCTCTTTTTCCCTAGCTCTATCACTTCCTGTCTGTCTGTACAGACCTCTAGACCTCTGTGGTTAACTAGATTAAAGATGTGTGCTACCATACCTGGCTCTGTTCCCAGTGTGTCCTTGAACTCACAGGATGGATCTCTGTCTCCTTGAATGCTAGGGTTAAGGGCGTGTGCTACCACTGCCTTGACCTCTATATTTAATATAATGGCTGGCTTTTTCCTCTGATCACCAGGTAAGCTTTATTGGGGTGCACAAATAAAATATCACCCCAACTATGCATTTCACTGACTACATTACTCTCCTTGAATCTGAGGAAAATAACCCACATTCTTGTTCTGTGGCTTCCTATGCTTCCTCGTGCATATCTACCCTATAGAAAAATGAGAAACCGCATATTTGTGCTTTATGTATTTCTATGTGTATAAGAAATCCTATGACAAAGGAAATAAAACTCAAGCTACAAGTAACATAGTGTGTTGATTTCAGATTTCAGCATAACTTACCTTTTTAATATATTGTTAAATAAGTTGGAACTGATAATTTATAATTTTTTGGTAGCTTCTTTGGTGATGGATACTCTGATGAGCTTTCTGTATCTATCAACCACTCATATCTCCCCCCCCCCTTTTTTTTTTTTAATCTAGCCTTCTTTGAATCCAGAAGCTGGCAAACAGAATCAGCCATGCAGACCTATTGGGACCCCTTCTGGAGTGTGGGGTAGGTAGATTTTGCCATCTTAAAAGCATAGCTTTATTTTTTTTTTATTTATTTATTTTAAGATTTATCTATTGTGTATACAGTGTTCTGTCTGCATGCATGCGTTCACCAGAAGAGGGCACCAGATCTCATTACAGATGGTTGTGAGCCACCATGTGGTTGCTGGGAATTGAAATCAGGAGCTCTGGAAGAGCAGCCAGTGCTCTGAACCTCTGAGCCATCTCTCCAACCCTGAAATTGTTATTCTGAGTAGAGAAATAAATATTCTTCCTTTTTTTTTTTTTTTTTTTTTTGTTCTTAATTTAGTTATTGTTTCTTATCTTTTTGCCTAGAGTAGCTAACACTTGTTAGCTCTTCACTAAACATTCACAAAGAGAATAGTCTATCTCCATAAACCATCCAAGCATAATAATTGTGTTACCATTGGTTTTTTTTGTTTTGTTTTGTTTTTTTTGGTTTTTTGAGACAGGGTTTCTCTGTGTAGCTTTGGAGCCTTTCCTGGATCTCGCTCTGTAGACGAGGCTGGCCTCGAACTCACAGAGATCTGCCTCTGCCTCCCGAGTGCTAGGATTAAAGGCATGCGCCACCAATGCCCGGCCAAACAAGGGGCTGGAGAGATGGTTCAGTGGTTGAGAGACCAACTACTCTTTTTTGTTTGTTTGTTTTGTTTTGTTTTTTGTTTTTTTCGAGACAGAGTTTCTCTGTGTAGCTTTGGAGCCTGTCCTGGATCTCGCTCTGTAGACCAGGCTGGCCTTGAACTCACAAAGGTCTGCCTGCCTCTGCCACCACCGCCCAGCTTGTGTAACCATTGAAAGCTTGTTGGATCCTAATTGAGACTTGGGTTTTTGTTTGGTGGGTTTTCTGGTAGTTTTAGCTTGATTTGTTGGTTTAGGAGGGGTGTTGTATGTGTGTGTTGTTGTTTTTTGTTTTTTTCCGAGACAGGGTTTCTCTGTGTAGTTTTGGTGCCTGTCCTGGATCTCCCTCTGTAGACCAGGCTGACCTCAAACTCACAGAAATCCGCCTGCCTCTGCCTCCCAAATGCTGGGATTAAAGGCGTGCGCCGCCACCGCTGCCGCCGCCGCCGCCGCCGCCGCCGCCGCCGCCGCCGCCGCCGCCGCCACCACCACCACTTGGCTTGTTTGGGAGTTTAAAGATTTGTTTATTTTTAGGAGAGAGGTGTGTGTCTGTGTGTGTAATGTATTCAGGTGGTCTGGGAAGTCCAGATGAGGACTCCCCTGGAACTAGAATTATAGGTGACAGGGGTCCGGTGAACTGAACTCAGATCTTCTGCTAGAGCAGTATGTACTGAGCCATCTCATTGGCTCTCATAATTTTTGTTAGTGGTGTTTTTTTGAGACTGGGATTCACTGTGTGGCCCTTCTGGGCCTTGAATTCAACAAGATTCACCTGCCTCTGCCTTTAAATTAAAAGTGTGCTCCACCACAAGATCCACCTACCTCTGCCTTCATGACTAGCATACATTCTTACTTGGTTGTACCTAACTGATCATCCTATCTATCTTACAAGCTAAACCCTTCTAAGGACTAGACTGCTAATCTTTCTGATTCAAGACTGGTTTATAAACTTCGTGATTCATATGCTGCCTTTTTCTGTACAGTTAACAAATGTTACTTTAAAAAAAAAAAAAAAAGGTAATGGCTAGACCTTTCATTCCAGCACTTGGGAAACAAAGACAACTGGGTCTCTGAGTTAGAAGACAGCCTAGACTCCATAGTGAGTTTCCAGGCTTTCGGAAGCTACATAGTAAGACCTTGTCTACAAATTAAGGGGCTGGAGAGATGGTTGAGTGTTTAACAATACTGGCTGCTCTTCTAGAGGTCCAGGCTTTGATTCCCAGCACCCATGTGGCAGCTCACAACCATCTGTAACACCAGGGTATCTGGCATTCTCCTCTGGGCTCCACAGGTACTAGGCATGCATGCGATATGCAGACAAAACACTCACGCATCTTAAATAAATAAATTTTGAAAATTTTTATTATTTTTTCCTGGGGGACAATGAGCACATGCATGCACATACAAAATTTGCAAGACTTGGTCAACCTTGGTGTTCTTCACGAGCCATATACCTTGTTTTTGAAACACTGTCTCATTGGCCTAGTATGCTAGGCTGGCAGGCAAGAGAATCCCAGGGATTCACCTATCTCTCCAATGCTAAGATTACAAGCATGTGTACCTGGATTTCTGTTTTGTTTTGTTTTTTAAACTTGGATTCTGGAGATAAAGCTCATATACTCATGCTTGCGTGGTAAGCTCTTCACCAGCTGGACTACCTCCCCACCCATAGTATCATTTTTCAGAGTATTTGTTAAATAAACACAAGGTAATGTTTGTCCCTTGGTCTCAGCTTCATCACCTATGTTGAAGGTAAGGCTATATTGTTTAAACTCTTTTGTGTTAATTATCAAATATGACATTCTGTTGTGTCTCCACTCTTATATTTCACAGAAAATCCACCTAGTGCCAAGCAACCCTCAAAGATGCTAGTCATAAAAAAAGTTTCCAAAGAGGATCCTGCTGCTGCCTTCGCTGCTGCGTTCACCTCATCAGGATCCCACCATGCAAATGGGAACAAAGTGTCAACCATGGTCCCAAGTGTCTATAAGAACTTGGTTCCTAAGCCTGCACCACCTCCCTCTAAGGTATATAGGAACTTTGAAAAACAGATTAATATATATTGTATTTTCTGACAAATTATTCAGTGCCTGTTACATGTATAGAACTATACTCAAATTGCCAGAGTCTGCCAGTGCTAACTCACTACCTTCATTTTGTAAGCTTGTTCCTTATTATTTCCTTTTTTTTTTTAATTTATTTATTATGTATACAGTGTTCTGCCTGCAAGTATGTCTGCATGCCAGAAGAGGGCACCAGATCTCATTACAGATGGTTGTGAACCATCATGTAGTTGCTGAGAACTGGACTCAGGACCTCTGGGATAGCAGCCAGTGCTCTTCATCTCTGAGCCATCTCTCCAGCCCTTAGTTACTTTTCTATTCCTCTGATAAAATGCCATGACCCTGTTATTTTCTTTAATAGCATTAACATCTGTCTGATCGATCACATTTAATACATTGGCTGCAGCTTCCTTCTGACTTCTTTCTTTTTTTTTTTTTTTTTTTTTTGGTGTTTCAAGACAAGATTTCTTTTTGTAGCCCTGGCTGTCCTAGAACTTACTTTGTAGACCGGGCTGGCTCTGCCTCCCAAGTGAGTGCTAGGATTAAAGGAAGGCACTACCACTGCTCAGCCCCTCATATTCTTTTACTTTTTTCCCTGTTTCCCTTCAGCCAAGCAGTTACAGAGTTTCTATCAGTTACTGTCTCTTAGATCTTGTTTAGGACTTTATCCCTTTTTTGTTTTTGTTTGTTTGTTTTTCAAGACAGGGTTTCTCTGTGTAGTCCTCGAACTAACTCTGCATACCACCTGCCTGTGCCTCCCAAGTGCACAGATTAAAGGTGTGCGCCACCACCTCATGATGGGACTTTGTCACTAAGTCATTTACCCTTCTATTTTTTTTATCTCCATATTTCACAGACCCGCTAAAATGATAATCCTTAAATAGTTGGGTACATTGACACACACCTGTAGCACCAGCTACACAGGAGACTGGTGCAGAAAAATCAGTTGATCGTAAGAGTTCAAGGTCTGGGCAACATAACAAGAGACTCCATGGAGTCTCTTGGGGGTAGGGATAGAGAGTGTATCATTCCACTCCTAAATTTGTTCAGTGGCTCCAAACTTGGTTTTTCAAGATAAGGGTTTCTCTGTAACTTTGGAGCCTGTCTTAGAAGTCACTCTGTAGACCAGGCTGGCCTTGAACTCACAGAAATCCACCTGCCTCAACCTCTCAAGTGCTGAGATTAAAGGCCTGTGCCACCACCACCCCACCCCACCCTGACACAGTAAATCTTTTTTGCTGAAGAGCCACACATGGATGTCTTAGTCTTTTCTAGCTTTTGTTGTCTATTACGACTACTGCTGCTGCTGCTAATTTTTCATCCCTTTAAAAGTATAAAAACAAGTCCAGCATGTTGGTGCACACCTTTAATCCCAGCACTTAGGCTATAAGGAATCATACCTGTCAGCAATCAGTGGTAAAAGTCTATTTTTATTTTTTTTTTTAAATTATATGCAGATATGTATGTCCATGTAAGTGCAGGTGCCCTGGGAAGCCAGAGGCACTATATCACCTGGAGCTGGAATTACAGACAGTTGTGAGCCACCTAATGGTTCTGGGAACTGAGCTCCTTTTGAAGACCACCTAGTCATATTATCTATTGTGCCATCTCTCCAGGCCCCCATCCTGCTTTTGTTTGTATTATTTGTTTTTTAAGGCAAGGTTTCTCTGTGTAGCCGTGGTTGTCCTGAATCTCGCTCTATAGATCAGACTGGTCTCCAGAGATCTGCCTGCCTCTGCCTCCTGAGTGCTGGGATAAAAGGCGTTCACCACTATGCTTGGCCCATAAGTATATTCTATTGCCCCTTTTTTCTCTTAGCTAGGAAGAGATTCCTATTGAGGCTATGCCATTTTCTGTGTCTAACATCTGAATAGGCCTTCCACCTCCATCATTGCATAGCACTGGATCTCCTCAGTTGCAGCACTCATCACATCGATTTGTTTTCCTCCTTTTTATGTAACCTTAAGGCTCGAAATACTCTTGTTTCCAGCACACTTAACTAAAACACATAATTGCTTGGATGAGTTTCAGTCCATACGGATTGTAGTGAAATGTGCTGTTCACTGAGAGCAAACCCTAGTGAGCAGCAGTTCACTTTCCATTCTGCACATTGGATGTGCTTGCTCATTACGAGCAGTACAAAGTATCTGTTAGCCCTTTGTGCTGTAATGGCTGGATGCAGTAGTACAGGTTGGGAATTAAACAGGAAATTTTTTAAGACTCTTAAATACATTTTAATTAAATTAATTATTAAATATAGTTCATAAAAGCAAGACCAGTGTAGACTGTGGTCATCCATCAAGATTTTACTTAAAGAAACAAAAAATTTCAGGGGTCTTTGGAGTATGGTAGATAACCAGAGTTTGGAGAATGTTTGACATCGAAGAAGTGATGATTATAGAAGTTCTAGGACCAGCAAACACTAGGGTGGGTGGTGACTGGGCCATGTTAATTACCCTCAGTAGCCTTTTAAGGTAAATATTAAGACTGGGAACCTTAAAAAACCTTAAAAACTGTGTATTTTTGTATGGTGTGCATGCATGTATTTATGTGTATTTATATAGGAGGCTTGAGGTTAACATCAAGCAAACCAATTTAGAGGCTGCTGATTGAGTTAGTCTAACTAGCTTGCCTTAGGATTCTATGTGTCTTCCTTCTGGGTGCTTGAATTACAGGGGGCCTACCACATCTGTACTGCATTTACATACATGTTTTCTTGGGTGCTAGGGATCCAAACTCTGGTGTTGACACTACTTGGGCAGCCAACAACTTATCCAATAAGTCTCTACCTAGTCCCATGACAGAGTCCTTACTACAGTAAAAATGGTTGTTTCCTTTACAGTAGATCAGATTATCTAGGCAAGAGGGTAGACAGTAAGGAATGGGGAAAGAACTTTAGTTGACACAGTTAAATACTATCAAGAAATTACAAATCATGTGTAGAAAAATATTTTATCACAGAAATCCAGAGAGCTATGTTTATAATAGCAATAATGCTTCTCAATCCTTTGTCACTTGGCTGCTGGCAAGTTGAGGAAAATGACTTGGATCAGGCCACATGTTACATTGCACACCTTTTATCCCAGCACTGTAGAAGCATAGGTAGGCAGATAATTGTTGGGAGTTAAAGGACAGGTTGTGAGTTCAGGCCAGACATGTGTACTTTGTCTCCAAGAAAAGTTTTTCCTGTTTGCAACTAGAAAACTTTTGGTGACTTGAATTGAGGCCTTGAGAGATACAAAGTAGCAGGTTTAATGGCACATACCTACATTTGAGCCAGGCAGATGGTGGATTTGAGGCCAGCCTAAGCTGCATGACAAGACCCTGGAATGTAGATGGTAGTAAAGTTAAATGAAGTGAAGAAGTAAAGAAATTTTTAGGCAGCAGTCATTGGTGCAACTTTAAATGCCTGCGAAGGACTGGGAATGCTGCTCAGTGCTAGTCCTCACCTCTTACATACAGGGCTCTCAGTTTAATCCCCAGTACTGCAAAGAGAAGCCATTCAGAGACGGTGGTCTGTTTCGGTGGTCTGTTTCATATGAGTACGTCAAAGCTGTAGAGAAAGTCTTTTTACCTTGTGGTGGTCAGAAAGAGATGACACAAAAAGAATCCAGGAAACTGATAACACATTCAAGAGCATACCATTAATCATCTAACTACTTCCACTAGGTTCCTCAAGCAACTAAAAATTCTTAACACTTTCCTATCCCTGAGAACCAGGTCATCTACATATGGGCTTTTAAGGTTATTTTAAATCTAAACGGATAGTTACCTTCTTTCCTCCCTTGGTTTTTCGAGACAGGGTTTCTCTCTGTAAGAGCACTGACTGTCCTGGAACTTGCTCTGTAGACCAGGCTGGCCTCGAACTCACAGAGATTTGCCTGCCTCTGCCTCCTGACTGCTGGGATTAAAGTCATGCACCACCACCACCTGGCCTGATAGTACCCTTTTTATTGTTGCTGCTTTTATTTTATTTACTGTGTGCCTGTGTGTGTGAGTGCTTGCATTCCATGGTACTTGTGAAGGTTCAATGACACCTTGTCAAGAGTTCTCTCCTTCCACCATGTGGATCCTGGAGATTAGACTCAGATTGTCAGGCTTGTCTGTAAGTGCCTTCACCTGCTGAGCCAATCTCATCCACCCTACAGCAGTTATCTTTGTAAGATATTTAGGACATTTATTCTTCCGCTGTATAAGGAAAACAATACATTCAAATGAGAAGGGTAAATGTTACAATGAGACAGTCTAGGGACTGTTAAGAACACTTGTTGATGTTCAAGAGTGCTCGATTGTGGCTTCTGGGCAGAAAGGGCAAGGGTGACAGACAGACAATTTGACTGGAAGTTGAGAAGTTTGTCAAAAGAGAACCTGATAGAGAGTGGGGGGGGGCTGTTTTAATGCCAGAGAGACCCAGACATGTTGGTATGCTCTGAAGAACAAGCCCCAGAAGAAAGCTGTCTCCAGCCGTCAGAGCTCCAGTCCGTTTGTCCTTACCTTTCAGAATAGTAGTGGCCATGGCTCATGACTACTGTCACCAGGAACAGGAGGAAGCCAAGATGAATGAAGGTCGCCATTCTGCTTCCAGGCTTGTTTAGTTGCCTAAAAACTGACCACATGAGGAACAGCCAAAGGCTTTGGGACCATGCAGCTTGAAGTGCCTCTAAAGAGGTGGTCCCCAGTTTGCAGAGGAATGCTTTCCTGCAAAGATACATTTTCTGGATCTAGACCTAATCAGTGAAAACCAAGAAGAATCAGCTTCCGGAGTCACAGCTGTCAGGAGGGAACCAGTTTCTTGTCCTTTGAAGTGCCAAGGCTGAATGGCTCTTTGGCAGAACTGGTATGCAGGCATTCCAATCCTCAGCTAAGTGTGGGATTTGGTGATCTTCAAGCTCCCTCCAGGTCAGCGGCCTCACACTAGGTTTCTCTGGTCATCTTGAAGGGTTTTATGAAAAGATCAAAAAGATTATTTTATGGCATTTGACCCCCAGCAAGACAAGAGAGTCTGTGTCTGTGTCTGTCTGTCTACGGGTCTATACACCTATACATGTGTGTGGTTTTTTTTTTAACTTATTTATTTATTTTTGGGTTCTTTTGAGACAAGGTTTCTCTATGTAGCTTTGGCTGTCCTGGAAGTCCCTTTGTAGACCAGGCTGGCCTCGAACTCAGACATCTGTATGCCTCTGCCTCCCCAGTGCTGGACTTAAAGGTGTGCAGCACCATGCTAGGCTTATGTATGCCTTTTTAGATTGATCTTTTTATTTCATTTTTATTTTTTGGAGACAAGGTTTCTCTGTGTAGCCCTCTGGAACTTGCTCTGTAGACCAGACTGACCTCGAACTCAGAGATCTGCCTGTCTTTGCCTCTTGAGTGCTGAGATTAAAGTTATGTACATCCTTTTAAAGAGGAAATCATGGCAAATAATGCACATTCAATAGCATAGAATAGGTTAGTGCATCCTAACAAAGCAGCATGTCTAGCAAGCATTGTAGAAGGAATTCATAGGCAAAAGCTTTGGGTTAGTGGTTCCCAAACTCCCAGAGCTCACATTGGTAGCCTATTTTTCAAAAAAGAACACAAAATTCCTCCATCCCTACCTTCTAGCTGCACCAAAAAAGACGGAGTAGATCCCAGAACCCTCTTTGAGAAACTGGATGATGATGATGACATGAGGATGACAACAGTCCTCCAGAAATGCGGAAAGAGGGTGATTTTTCAATACCAGGCTTTATCTCTAGATAGATTATTAAAGTTAAAAATCAAAGAAACCTCAGAGGTAAACTACCCCATCACCTAAATGTACTTTACATGTGTCGAGAGAATATTTCATCCAAAGCATACAGTCTCAGCAGTCAATCAGTCGATCTGTCTCAAGTAAGTTGAAGTAGGCTTAACAGCCTACCTATAGTTCCAATGCTCAAAAAGTGGAGCTCTCTAGGGTCTCCTGAGCAAGCTAGCAAGCTGGACTAACTATAGCAGCAAACTTGAGTTCAACTGACAGAACCTGCTTCACTGAATTAAGGTGAGGAGTGATCCAGGGTGGCTCACAGTGTTGATTTTGAGCCTCCACTTACATACTCATTTGCCCACATGGTGAGTGTGCACACACGCGCGTACACACACACACACACACACACACACACACACACACACACACACATTTTGTTATTAGCCCCAAAATGGAGTCAGGAAATGCCATATTCAGAGTGAAAGCAAGTGATTAATGTGGGAAGCAATGGAGAAGAAAGACCTTCAGTATGGAAAGAGAGTGAATAAAGGCAATCAAGTTTAGTAATGAGTAATATATCATTCTCTATTTTGAAAGTTTTAATATAAGGGTAAAAGTTTTATTATTTATAAAACAGCTGTTTTATAAAATAGATTAAATGCAAATATGAGGAAACTAAGTGTTAACAACTATGAGTGCACAATATAGCTGATCACTAACTTGCAATTGTATGTTTGACAGTAAAATGATGGTAGTATAAGACTGAGGGAAAATATTTGTGCTATGTGATCATATAATAAAAAGTAGGAGATACTGGACATGGTGGCTTGTTTCTAATCCTAGAACTCAAACTGCATAACTCTAGTGTCCTCAGTATTATTCTCTAAAAGTAAACATAATCATCGTACGTAGTTGTCTTAAAAATTAAAGAATATGGGGGTTGGCAAGAAGGCCCCGTGGTTAAGAGCACATACTGCTCTTACAGACGACCCAGGTTCTGCTCCTGTCACCCATATGAGGAGGTTGACAACAACTTGTAACTCCCTCCAGTTGGAGTGAATCTAACACCATTGTGCAGACACAAACAAAAGTAATTGTTTAAAAAAGAACTAGGCACCAGGGCTGGAGAGATGGCTCAGCAGTTAAGAGCACTGTCTCCTCTTCCAGAGGTCCTGAGTTCAATTCCCAGAAACACATGGTGGCTCACAGCCATCCAGTGCAATCTGATGCCCTCTGATGTAAGTCTGTCCATACCGATAGACTATTCATATACATTAAATAAAAGTAACATTATGGCAACCCCCTGGTATGTGGTAGATATGCTGTCCAGTGTGTTTTCTTCCTAAAACTATTTTGTCATCTGGACAACCTGCATCCAAGAATACATCATGGGAAGGAATTCTTTTCATTCAGGCTCTTCCTTTTTCATGTAGATCTCGTACTTCTGTTTCATTGTTGGAGAATAAATAGTTTTGCAATTACTTTTATCCTTTCTGTTGACCTGTATCATCTTTGATCTCTTCAGATGGTGTGATTGACTAAAATAATGGAGTATTCCAACTGTACTATGTTGTTATGGTTGGGACCGTGGCCAGACCCCCCCAAACCAAGCTAAAAAAGGGCCTCTGGATTTAAACAAGGACTGTGTGCCATTTGCAATATACATCGTAGCATGGAACTTGCCTGTCACTATCAAAATCTCTAGAAAACTACATTTTTTCTGAGGTGCTGTGTGGAAGTTAACATACACACAAAATTACAGAGGTCGGGTTGTAAATGAGTGGAAATTCTCCTTTTTGTGCAGTTAAATGCTTTGAGAACTAGCACCATAAAGAAAGCTGTTAAACCTACCCACACAATGCTCATGGCCTATCTGTTCCCCATCTGCCTAAGCTCAGAAAGGTTTCATTCATGTTGACAGGTAAGCTCTGGTAATTTATATTCCCACATTAACATTTCTCACTTTCTTATTTTGCAAGCTAAGTTCCTGACTTTGTGCTGCTTTTGACTGATATTTTTCTTTTTTCCCATATAGCCCAACGCATGGAAAGCTAACAGAATGGAACACAAATCAGGATCCCTTTCCTCTAGCCGGGAATCTGCTTTTACCAATCCAATTTCTGTTACTAAACCAGTGGTACTAGCTGCTGGTATAGTTCTGAACTCTCCCAAAGAGGTGAGTGAGGATAATTATAGGGCAGCGTTTTCAAATATTGCCCTTTTCCTTTTTCTTTTATGTATTTATTTTATGTGCATTGGTGTTTTGCTGTGGATGTCAGTTCCCTTGGAACTGTTGTGAGCTGCCATGTGGGTGCTGGGAACTGAACCCAGATCCTCTGAAGAGCAGTCAGTGATCCTAACCACTGAGCCTTTTCTCCAGCCCTCTTTTTTCTTTTTAAGAAGACAGGATTTTATGTAGCCCATATTGACTTTGAGGACAATCTTCAACATCTGATCCTCCTGCCTATCCCTCCAACTCACAAGTACTAAGATTGTATACATACACTACTACACTCAATTTTATTTAGTGCTTGGGATCAAACTAGGGCTTTGTTAATAGTAGGTGGGCACCTTGCCCACTGAGTCATGTCCCCAATTCCGAAGCTGGAATTTCTTTCTCTCTTTTTAGTGATTTATGTATATAAGTATTTTACCTGGATGTAGATGTATGTATACATATAAGAGGGTGTCAGAACCACCAGTTCTAGAGTTACAGACAGTTTTAAGTTGCCATGGGTGCTGGGAACCAAACACAAGTCCTGTGGAAGGGCAGCCAGTGCTCTGAACTGCTGAGCCTAACTATTTCTTAAAAATTGTAAAAGAATATTGTGTAAGTTGTCATTTCGGGGCAATATGTGGTTGTAAATGCATAAATCACAGTACAGCCTGAGGCAAGAGCATTATTTTTAAGTTCCTGGCCAGCCTGGGCTGTACAATGGGATCTTTACACACACACACACACACACACACACCAAACCCGAGACTTTCCCTGGGCTGTACAATGGGATCTTTACATACACACACACACACACACACACACACACACACACACACACACACACACACACGCGCGCACCCCAAACCCGAGACTTTCCCATTGATTTGTACTATTGGTGCAGTGTGAAGTGTAGTTACAACAAACACCATTTTTGCTGTAACTACACTTTTCTGACAGTTGCTTCTTTACTGATGCTCATAGTTGTCAAGTACACAATAACTGGGTGGTGTGAGTGCTTCAATAAACCAAGATTGGACCTCGCCTGGTTTCTGTGGAAGGGTTAAAAAGGTGTATGATATAATCAGGAGTCTGTTTTACAGTGTTTTTAAATGAGCTGGTTTGTCGGAGTTATTGTTGTTTTATGTATATGGGTGTCTTGCCTATATGTATGTCTCAGATCCCTGGAGTTACAGAATGTTATGAGCTTATCTCCAGCCCTGTTTATTCAAGCAAAAGTTCAGAATCAATATGGTATAGACAGTGACTCAGGGATTCCTAGTTTTTGCACTTTACTGTTAAGATCTGTTTGTGGTGTTTGCCCAGAGTCCCTCCAGTACTACCCCTCCCATTGAGATCAGCTCCTCTCGCCTGACCAAATTGACTCGCCGCACCACGGACAGGAAGAGTGAGTTCCTGAAGGCTCTGAAGGATGAACGAAATGGAGACTGCTCAGAAAGCAGAGACTGTGACAAGCCAGAGGGGGTACGAATAGGGATTGTTCTGTCGGACTATGTTGGGGGCTTTTTACTTTGTTTTGCTTTTTTGTTATACATGGGGCCTTTTTTGTTTTGGTTTGGTTTTTGGTTTTCTTCAATCTCTGTGTAGTCCTGACTGTCCTGGAACTAACTCTGTAGACCAGGCTGGCCTAAACTAAGACATCTACCTACCTCTGCCTCCTGAATGCTGGGACTGAAGTCATGCACCACCAGCAGCTAGTTATAGGTGGGTGGTTGTTTGTTTCCTTTCTTTTATAACTTTTTTTTTTTAATCCAGGTGGGTATGGCCATGTGCCACTGGAGGCTGGAAACTACTCAGGTTTCAGGCATCAAACTCAAACCATTAGGTTTGGTTTCAAGCGTCTTTACCCACTGAACCATCTCACTGTCTCTCTGTTTTTTGTTTTTGTTTCTTTGAGATAGGGTCTCACTATGTATCCCTGATTGGCCTCAAACTCCTAGGGATCCATCTGCCTCTGCCACCTGAGCACTTTAATCGAAGGTGTGCACCACCTGGCCCAGCCTGACCTTGATACTTTCGTGTATTGTTTTATTGGAAGGAACATTTGAATATGAAGCATTTTACATTAATTCGTAGGATTTGATAAGAATGATGTACGCTGCTAAGAATTAAAGTGGGAATTGCCATGTATGGATTTTATATTTTGAGGTGCTTATAATTGCTATCTCTTAAGTTTTTCCTCCAAAAGTAGTCTTGGAGGCTGGTGAGATGGCTTAGAGAGTGAAGGCATTCTGTGTCCCAAGTGATGGGATTAAAAATGTGCACCTACTCCCAGCCCCTCCTGAATTAAATTGTTAATTATCTTAATGTTGAATTTTAAGTGCTGTTTGTATATCATACAAGGTTTTCACACATACTTCCTCCCCGTCTATTTTTTTATCTGTGTGTGTATGTAGGGGGTGGTGCTGGGTCTTGCTTGGAATTCATGATTTTGATGCCTCAGCCGCCTCAATACTAGAATTACAGGCATATGCTGCCATGCTGTATCATTTTCTAAACAGTGTCTTTAACAGAGAAAAACTTGTTTTCAATGAAGTCTAGTTAAGTATTGTTCATGTGTAATGTGTTGCTTTATCTAATAGTCTCTGCCATACTTAAAACCTGTGTGAGATCTCTCCTGCTTATCTTTAGTGATTTTGTGTTGAAGCCCACACACAGCTTTAGCATTGCGTGTTCTGGATCTTCTGACTCTCCAGTTAGTTTATTGGCACAGCAGGTCTTGGTTTTGAAGTGAGAAAAACTTGTGTTGGTTGCTTATCTTGCCACAAATGATCATTGAACCAAGTCTGTGCATCCTTTTCTTATTCCAGTTGGAGGGCAGCCACACACCCGAACCAAAGGAAAATGGAGAACAAGGTTGTCTTCAGAACGGTCTTTCTCTACCCATTGTAGAAGAAGGGGAGGTCCTATCTCACTCTCTGGAAGCAGAGCACAGGTGAGGATAAGATGTATGGTGTATAAGACCCTTAAACATACTTAAGAGAGATGTGACCATGAAATCCTGGCCTCACGTTAGCCATTTGCCCACTGGGCATTCTCTCAGATTTTGTCCCTTTTTTCACAATCCCCATTGTATTTGTGAAGTTTAATTTCAGACTTAAGTTTTAGGGATATAGTCAGGGCAGAGAAGATTTTCCACGGGTGTGTTGTCGGCCCAACCCAGCAATTACTGTAAAATCTCTTTAAAAGGAATTTGAGAAGCCTGGGAATCGTGTATATGGACCCGACTGTTTTAACTGAAGGCCTTGTATATAGGAGAGTAATCTGCCTTCTACAGCCACGTAGCAGATGGCACCTGCCAAGTATGGCAGTACTTCTCACAGGAAGCTTGTGGTTCTCAGCCTTCCTAACACTGTGGGCCTTTAATACAGTTCCTCAACCATGAAATTATTTTTGTAAATACTTCATAGCTGTAATTTTGCTACTGTTAGGAATAATAATATAAATATCTGATGTGTAGGATATCTGGTATGTGACCCCTGTCAAAGGGTCTTTTGACCTCCCAAAGGAGTTGTACCCTGCAGGTTGAAAACCACTGGTCTGGAGGAACTTCAGGGTTTAGTGAGATTATGTGGGAGCTCCGCAAAGCCACGAAATTGAAAGAGCTATGGAGCCCAGAGAGGTGTGCAATTTGTTCACAAGGAACAAAGACTAACTTCTTGCTCCTTCTCCATTTGTGTCTATGAAAGCCTTCCGTGTAGCAAGGTTTTTGTTTTGTTTTGTTGTACCATCTTATCTTCTGTTTCTACTCTTTTAATAGGTCATTTTCCCTTTAACCATGAAGAGCCTCCATTTAGATATGAACAACTGAGTAACTTAATCTACTACGGAGAAGGCAAAATCCCTTCTGTAACATCCATTAGCCTTGGGCAGTCATTTTCCACGGGTGCTAGTAAGGCTGCGTGGTCAAGCTTACGAGCATCATGTTTACTTTACTGTCTTTTTGCCTCCTCTAGGTTATTAAAAGCAATGGGATGGCAGGAATATCCTGAAAATGATGAGAGTTGCCTTCCACTCACAGAGGATGAGCTCAAGGAGTTCCACATGAGAACAGAGCAGGTAGGCACTCAGCCCTGAGTGAGCCATCTCTGACACTGAGCTAACTGCTTAGGAGTCTCCTACCCTGTCTTTAGACACCACGTGTGGTGATGATGCACGGCTTTAATCCCAGCCTGGTCTACATTGAGTTCCAGGACATCCAGGGCCACCTACACTGTCTCAAAAAAAAAAAAAAAAAACAAAAAAACAAAAACGGATTGGAGAGATGGCTCAGCGGTGAAGAGCACTGGCTGCTTTTCCAGAGAACCTGGGTTCAATTCTCAGCACCCACATGGCAGCTCACACCTGTCTGTAACTCCAGTTCCAGGGCATCTGAAACCTTCGCACAGACCTACATAAAGGGAAAACACCAATGAACATAAAATAACAAATGAAAACAAAAAGAGTGGTTGGTGCCAGACTGCCCATACAGTAGGAATCTCAGAAGATAGAAGCCAGGCCAGTGAGCAGATTTAGAAACTAAGTAACAAGTTCCTTGCTCACAGCTCTAAACTCTTACCAGAACCACAAGGCTGTGCTCTGAGTCTCAGGAAAACCATCCCTGTCCTTCTGGTACTCTGACCAGAGCCAAGTAACCAACAGGCTCATGTAAATTGACTCAGTTGATGCTTGGATTCTTGCTGAGTAAAACACAACTAGATCCTGGGTTTTCAATACCAAAATGAACAAAAGAAATGAAATGTCTACAGCCCTCCTTTGCATAGATAGTGGGCTGGGGAAAGACGCCTGGTGGTGAAGACGACACCCAGCTCCTGCACAGGACCTGAGTCGGAGTCTTGGCAGCCATGTTGGTTCACAACCACGTGTAACTCCAAAAGGATTTGAGGTCTCTGGCTTCCATGGGTACCACACACGTAAAAATAAAAATCTTGGCCAGGCAGCGGTGGTGCACCCCTTTAATTCCAGCCCTTGGGAGGAAGAGCCAGGCGGATCTCTGTGAGTTCCAGTCCAGCCTGGTCTACAGAGCGAGATCCAGGACAGGCAGGGTGGTTACACAGAGAAACTGTCTGAAAAAAACCCAATAATAATGATAATAATAATGATAATCTTTAAAGCATAAATGACACCTGGAGATTCTCATAATGGGGCAGTGTGTGCAGGCTGTCTGAAAAGTACCGATTTAAGAGACGTTAGATCTTTTGGGATTCCCCTCCACTCTCTGCAGTTCCATCTTGATGGACCAGTATAGTCATTGAAGGGTTTTATTTTCTTTCTCTCCTGCATAGCTACGAAGAAATGGGTTTGGAAAGAACGGCTTCACGTTGAGCCGCAGTTCCAACCTGTTCTCTCCTTGGAGAAGCACTATGAATCCCGAGTGTGAGGACTCCGACACAGAAACAAGCAGCAGCGAGACATCGGATGACGACGCCTGGAAGTAGAAGAATAAGTGCTCACCGTTGACCTGCCCCATGAGCTCAGCTTTGTGTTTAGAGAATATAAAGTGTTCTTTTCCTTTTCTTACGTTGTTGAATACTTCATGCACAAGGGAAATAATCCCATCCCAAAGAGAGAGCAATTGTCTTGCTTAGCTTTGTTTTGTTTTCTGTTATCTGCTTAATAGAGAGACATTTGTGTGGTGGAAGTTTTTAAGCACACACACAGTACCTGTGGGCCGTGCACAAGTAGGAGCTGGCAGTGCAGAGATGCAGGGGAGACGTGGCTCTGCTCAACAGCTCCTGCTACCAGCCCTTGGGCACTCACCCCTGTGCTCAAGCAATCATTGTCAATGACAAAGTGACTATTGAAGTTATAATTGTATTAAATTAATGCTAATAATTTGGATATTTTATTTTATTTTTTGGCTGCTCGGGTAACTTAGCCCTTAACCAAGCATATGTGGTTGTTTTTTTGTTTTTTTTTTTTTTTTGTTGTTGTTGTTGTTTTTTTTCTTTTTTGGGTACAGCTGTAAAATATTTGGATATAGGAAATGTTATTCTTGCAGCCTTGATATTCAGGGTGGATTGTAAAATATGAATTTTTGTGAGATTTCAAAGATTAAGATTATTTTGATAACATTATTTACAGATTTAAAAGATGTGGTTATCACAAGTCTGTTGAGGGGAAAAACTACTGCATAAAATAACTAACGTGGAATAAATATTTTGCATCAGTTTGGATTGTCTTGTGTAAGAAATATATTTTCGGGCTGGAGAGATGGCTCAGAGGTTAAGAACACTAGCTGCTCTTCCAGAGGTCCTGAGTTCAATTCCCAGCAACCACATGGTGGCTCACAACCATCTGTAATGAGATCTGGCGCCCTCTTCTGGCATGCAGACAGAACACTGTATAGACAATAAATAAATAAATCTTTAAAAAAAAAAAAAAAGAAAAAGAAATATATTTTCTTTAAAATTAGAGAATGGATTCTTTTTTTTAGGGGAAATACTTTTAGAGATTTGGGACAAAACTGAATTCAGCACCACCTGAATTCCTTTTCCTTTCAGCAAAAACTCTTGATGCAGAAGGACCTGTGCAATAAATTATTCATAATAAAGAAACTACATTTTCTTTCCTGAAAGAATTTTTTTAGTGCCCAGTATTTACCAGTACTTGGTTTTCCTACTTAATAAGAACTGAGGACATGGGGAGTGAATGAACCGTGGCTGGCCAGTGGCCAGTGAAGTAGTAGTTTTAGAAAAGATGAAACCTTAGAACAAAGTTTTATGGGCTAGAAATTTAACATTTGGAACTAGCATCCTTTGGTTGTCCCTACTAGATACAAATCAGTATCATTCCTTTATAAGACAGGGAAATGAGTACTATATAAGCTTGAGTACAGTGTTCAAAAAGGAAGTGTAGTGTGGGCTCAGCCAGAGGAAAGATGGAGGTAAATGTATCAGGGTATCCACTGCACTTTGCAGACCAGGAAGGTAGACTGTGAAGGAGTCTGCAGTACAGGACAAGTGACTGAGAATGACAGTGGAGACACAGCAGTGACAGTGATTGACTGTGGGGCTAGCAAGATGGAGTAAGGTTCTTTCCCACTAAGGAACAACTAGCATTTAATCCTGGGGACCACGAGGTGGTATAAGGAGAGAACTGATTCCTGAAACTTAGGTTCTCTGAGTTGTACATGTGCACATAGCATGCACACGTGTGCACACATACACACTAAATGAATAGAGAGACTGGAGAGATGGCTTAGTGGTTAGGAGCACCTAATGTTCTTACAGAGGTCATGATTTTGGTTCCACACTGATGTCTATTTTAGGGTCACTAAGATGGCTCAGTGAGTGAGTTATTGTGCCACCTTTTGATTTCTGGCACTCAAACGCTGGAACAATTGACTCCCTTGGGCTGTCTTTACCTTCACATGTCTTGGTGTGCATATTGCTGACTGACATAAGTACATACAAGCACAAACTAAATGTTAAAAGCTTTAAGATGTGTTCAGGAATCTTGCAGCTGGGGATGTAACTCGTGGGCAGAACATTTGCATTCAATGCCAAGGCACTGCTTAGAATAATACCTAGAACCACAAAACCTGAAAAAGATAACCAGTTTCAGTATAATGCTCATATCTGAGTCCTGATGTAAACATTAAGAAAATGTGCTGGGCCTAGCGGCTATGGTGCACGCCTTTAATCCCAGCACTCAGGAGGCAGAGCCAGGTGGATCTCTTGAGTTTAAGGCCAGCCTGGGCTACAGAGCAAGTTCCAGGACAGCCAGGAGAAAACAAAAGAAAAAGAAAAAATGTGCTGGAATTGGAGGGATGGCCCTGTGGAGTCCTCACTGGCTGTTCTTTCAGTGGTCCTGGATTTGTGAATAGCAGCAGCCATAACCCATCTACAGCCCCTCTTCTAGCCTCCTCGGGAACTGAATGCATTTGGTGCACAAACATACATGCAGGGAAAATACCCATACACACAACAAAAAAGGAAAAAAGCACGTTTAAGTCAATGAATATGTTGTTGGGGCTGGACAGATGGCTCAATGGTTAAGAGCCCTGGTTATTTTTTCAGAGGACCCAGGTTCAATTCCCAGCATCCACATGGCATCTCACAACTGTAACTCCAGTCCCAGGGAACCTGACAACTTCATATCAATGCACATTAAATAAATTCTAAAAAAGTTGGAAAAAAATCAAATGTTGAGAAGTGGGTAGAGATGAAGGCTTAACCATTTACTAGTCTTGTTTTCAGAACATTTCTAAAGTTACGATTTCTCTGTTGGAATTAAGCTGATTTGAGAGTACATACATTGAGATGCTTTGTAACGTGTTCCTCACACTTTGGATTTTGGGGGGCAAACATCTTAAGGGCCCTATCTTGTTTAGGAAAGGAGTGCTTTGAAAACTTCTTTATATCCCGGTAAATGCAGAGATGTATGTGGAACTGAAGATAATTTGAACAGTCTTTGATTCTTTTATCTGATAGAGTATATATGCCCCAACCTATCCCCCATTTTTCATTTCTTGGGCTATTGAGATCATCTCCGTCTACAGCTGGAAAATCCAGAATGGGGTTGGGGAGACTACTCCATTGTGTGGTGGGTCAATTCTGTAAGTTTATGTAGAGTCATACTGTTACTGTGAGCTTTACTTTGTGTGGAAAAGCTGGCTTCCTGGCAGAATGCAGCTTCAAGTGTTCCCTGCAGTGGAGAATAGCAAGTAATCACTTGAATTCTGTCCACTTCAGAGAACAGCAGTGATACAAACACTTCCCTGTCAGGCTATGAAATGACCAAAGTGATAAAGGCCCAGTTTGGCGAAGGGGCTGGCTTTCCTATAGGCAAGGGAATTGAAGCTGCTGCCACAGACTTGGCCAAACTCATGCAAGTGACTGGGTGACACTTCAAGTGGGGCTCCTCCCAAAGTTGGCAAGGCACATCCATCCATCCTCCTGGCATGCCTAGGCCTGTACTTGCTGCCCAGGGAGCTTGGGCACCTCCCCAAACATAAACAAATCTGAAGCTCTTGGAGATGTGATAGAGTTGGCCTTTTCTCTCTGTTCTTTCTCAGCTCCTTTGCCACATCCTCTGTAGGACTCGGCTGGTTTCAGGAAGGGATCACATCCCATGGCCGATTACTCTGGAGAGTCGGGATTTCTGACCTGTGAGTTCTGTGATATGGTTTTCCGCTCCTGGGCTTTGTTGGCTACCCATACCCAGCGATTCTGCATTGGCCAGCTGACTCCGGAGGTGACACATGGAACACAGCCTTCAGTAGCCATGGAACAACGGGGCACCACGGTAAGGGTCGCCTATGACTGGGGCTAGGTTTTCCAGCAAACAGTATTCTCAGGAGTCTCCCTGTCCCCAGATTGTGGCACAAGAACAACTGAGCCGTTCAGAGCAAGATGCCAGCAAATCAGCTCTAAAGATGTTGACAGAGGAGGTACACAACCACCTACATCAAACATAGCTACAAATTTCATATCTGTAGATAATGCTTGCGGGAGATCACCCAGTTCAGGGATAGCGGGTCCCCGTTACCTGCAGGTGCAATTGCTGAGGCTGTCGCTACAGGAAATGAGTCCCTGGGCAACTGAGGGTCCCACCTCCCAGACTGCAGGGAGCCCTGGCGAGAGGCTGCGTGCATTGCAGGGAATCCGCGTCAGGCGCGTGGCGGAGACGGAAGCGCAAAGCCGGGCTCTGGAGCGCCGCGGCGAGGGTGAGAGAGGTAGGGTGGCGTGAACGCTGGGCCTTCCCGCCGTGCGAACACTCACCCTGACTCAGCCCTGTCTCCCTCAGAACTAAAACGGCGCCTCCTTGGCGTAGCGGGACCCAGGGGAGGATTATCCGCGCCATTCGGCCTGGAGCGCCAGCTCCGCGAACTCAGGGCAGAGGCGGGCCGGACGCGCGGCGCTCTGCAGATGCTGGGAGCGCGCGTGCTTGCGCTCCAGTCGCAGCCCAGGTGAGGCTCTCTCCCGAGCCGTGCGGGAGCGCGGGTGGGGCGGGGCCTTGGGCGCGGGTCCGTGACGTCATCTCCCCGCGCCAGCATCCAGCGGGACTCTCTCCAGGAGCCTGTGTTCTGTTGCCCTCCGCTACCGGCCAATCCGGGAACGCTGCCCGCCCAGATCCGGTGAGGTCCCGGGCGCCAGGGTTATGGGGGGAGGTGGTAGGAGCGGCAGGCTCTTCAGTCTGGAAAGACTGCATTCCGCTGCCTGCTTGCTAGGGCTCTACGTGAGGCCTACGTGCGCGGTGGAGGCCGGGACCCCGGAGTTCTGGACAAAATATGGCAGCTGCAAGTGGAGGCGTCAGCCCTGGAGTTGCGGCGGTCGCAGAACCGCAAAGGTGAACAGAAGGGAGTAGCCTACAGGGCCTTTCCACACCGAGGTCCTAGACTTGGGAGGAGAAAAGGGTGTGAGGGAGCGCACCAGTAGCATGGGAGCCGGCTGAGCTCAAGATAGGAAAACCCATTGTCAGCTGACAAATCCAGACTTGTGCAGAAAACCTTAACGTTGGAGAACTACATAAAGGATGACATGTCACTTTAATTCATCTCAGAAAAAGCAAGTGCCACCTCTGAAGAGCTTCTAGTAGTGGAAGCCGAAAACCGGCTTCTGGAGGCAGAGATCCGGACCTTGCAGAAGAAGGGCCTGAGTCTGGCACCCTGGGGTCAGTGAAAACCCAACTCCTCCCTAGCCCATCCCCGGGAACCCAACCCAGGGGAAGGGGTGAATGCCTGGAGAATGGGTCCTTGTCTGTATCATCGGTTTGTGTCTATGCGCCTGTCCTTGTGTCTTTGGTATATGTCGACTCTGTATTCCCCGATGTCTCATTTCAGTTTAAGGCTTCCTCCAGCTCAAGCCAACTTTTTTCTGTTTCTAGGACCCAGGGAGCATCAACTCCCTGATCTCTGGTCACACCTGAGTAGAAGGGGGGATAACTCCCTCCTCCTTCCACCAGTTGCACCCCCAATGTCACCGCTTACAAGTTCCATAAATGTCCAGAACTTCCGTGGCACTTCAACGTCTGTGAGGAAGTTGGCAGAGACTGGGTTGAAGGCTGGCAATCCTGACATGCAGTTTGGGGAGCATGGGCAATTTGCAGTTCTCTATGGTTGAACTCTTGTCCACAGCAGATACTTAATGGGACCATGACAAGGAACTTAGGTCTGGATCATCACCACCTCCTACCTGCATCTGATGTTCTAGGCCCTGCACCCTATGATCCTGGGTGAGACATGCTCTCTCCTTTACAGCCTATTAAACTCAGCCACTATAGCCACTATAGACAATTTAACGGGACCCACATTAACCATCCACAGTTGGAGTACTGGCTGTGGGGGAGGCATTTGATGTTTTTGTGCTGAGATTTGTATTCTGCAGGGCTGGCCTTGTCATTTTCTATGACTTCCTGCGGGGCCTTGATGCTTCTTGGGTTTGGGTTCAGCTAATGACAAACTTGACCCGGGATGGACAAGAGGATATAGGAGGGACCACAATATTGCCTCCAGCCCTTTGCCTACCGCCACCATCAGCTCCTGGACCTATGGGCAACTGTGCCATCCTTGCAGGCAGGCAGCCTGTACCCAGGTCAGTAGGTGTTGGGCATAAAGGCCTCACCTCATTCTATTTTAATCTGTACATTTGGGTCCTGAGGGCTGAGTCCTACAAAATCCCTAGGAAGATACTTTAGTCTTACAACATGGCTTTGGTTGTTGTACAGGTTGCCTCCATCAGCACTGGTATCTTTGATCTGTGAACTACAGGCCTGGCAGGGAGTTACATGGGCACCACAACCAAAGGCTTGGGCCTCACTATTGCTGTTTGACCAAGATAAGCATATGCTTAGTGGCCGTTGGCGCCTCCCACTTAGGGTCCTTCCTCCTAACTCCAGCCTCAGCCTTGTCCAGCTGAATGAGATTCCCCAGGTGAGTGCAGAGGGTAGGGACTGGGTCTACTCCAAGATTCAGATAAGAGTACCATTTACCCTCTCCCAGGCAGGTCAAGCTGAGCTCTTTCTGAGGCTGGTGAATGCAAGAGATGCAGATGTTCAGACATTGGCAGAGATCAATCCAGCAAGTGCCCAAGAATACCAGTACCCACCACTGGTAAGAATCCACTGCAGCTAGGAAGTATGACTGAGCAGCTTCTGCTGGCGAACCAACTTCTATTAGCTAATAGGCATCAATGATTACATTAACCCATTTGATCCTTAAAATGTACCCATTAGATACTGTGGCAGAAACAGAACACTTAACCTGAACCTGCTTTTCTTTAAACAAACCCTACCTTTTCATGTTCTACAGGTATCCAATTCATCTTCAGTGGAAACCAGTCCCTTCGCCCACAGTTCTGGCTTTGCTGATCCCCGACCTCCCACAGAAGAGGCTTTTGTCAGTGTCAAGGATGAGCATTTGAGCCCCCACTAGTTTTGACCTAAACACATCAGGTTTCTGAGTTGGAGGAAGGCAGATTTAGACCTGCAGCTTTTCTAAATGAGGTCTGGAAGTAATGATAAAGTCCAAGCCAACTCGGACTTTTCTGCACCCATTTTCCTTTTGTAAAGCAGATTGAGGAGTAAATGATTTCAGATATTCACAGTAACTGCCTGGCATTCAAATTTCTAAAAATAACTAGGCTTTGCTAAAGCCAGCTTTATGGTCAAATTTCATTCTGCTCCCACCTTCTAGCCAGAAATCTACGATCTCAAGCTTCCAACACACAGGAAACTCCTGAGGATTGAGATAGCAGGGTAGATTCAGCCAAGTAGAGGATCATATACTAGAATTGCATTCTGGACCCAACTACAGATCCAATCAGCAAAGATCTTGTACTGGTCATATCTTATACTGGTCATATCAAGTCTGTTCCAGTTGGAAAGACAATGGGGAAAAACACTTAGGACTCAAAATATAACAATACAAAGACATCTCAAGAAGACAGTATGAGCCCAGCCTTAGTGACCAGTCCAAAAGTGGAAAAACTGTCATTCAGCACAACACAGTCCTCAACTGTACATTGACCTCACACTCTAAACTGCTCTAACTAACAGCAATGAGGGGAATTAGTGTTTCAATAGTGGCATTTTAAAGAGCCAGTGTAAGACAGCTGTTCTCACTTCATACACCCCAATTGTCAGAGCCCAATGGGATAGCATTAACACCTGACCACCATCCCTCAATTGGACACCCAGAACTGATGGAACAGCTTGCTGCTCTACCCCATATCCCACAATGAGGTACTCCAGGCAACCCAGGTCCCTTCTTGTAAAGCCTTTTAAGCATAATTCCAGAACAAGGGCTGTTTTTTAAAATTAGCATATTTATTTTCATAAGGCAAAACTGCAGACAATATAACAATTCAATTATTAACATACTGCAACCTTTCTATACAGAAAAGAACGAACTTTTTCCTCCTCCAGATTCTTCCAGTCGTCCCCACCTCAATTTGAGCCTTTCCAGTCAGAGCTCAAGTCTCAGATTTAACATATCAACTGATCTTCTGGGATCACTTCCCATGTTTCCATCAGTTTTTCCAGGATAGGATTATGGCCTTAATTGGAAACCAGATGAACAGAAAATAGGCACAACACCAAGACCTGATTCATAGTCCATCATCCACTTTCGGTACCAAACTGATTTCTACCAGTTCTTGTTTGGCAGACCCCTTCTAGAGACAGCACCAGTGAAAGCGTGCAAGACAACTGAATTCAGCCAAGTATTTGGGAATAGAAACATAGCACCAGTAGACAATGAAGGGCTTCTAGCACACTTGATCCCCTCCACATTAGACAGGAAGTGGGTTGTCCAACAGCAATACACAAAATAAACACACACCAAAAACAAAAACCCAGTAGTGCCCCAAGGCATAGATTCCGCCAATATTTAAGAAAAAAGCCATCAAAGCCTTAGCTGTTGCCTACAATCTTTATTGAAGTTATACAAAAAGAATCCCCAAAAGTGAAAAAATACATTATGTACAAAACCACTTTCCCTCAGGAGAAAGGTTCTGCTCCCTCTTAACATGCAGTGCCTTCAACTGTAGCTGTAGACTCCACTGTCCCCTCTGTTGTTGCCGGGCTTTCAGCCTGATTCTCAGCCTGAAAGACAAAGAGCCTAGGTATGACTTACCTTGACATACGCCATCCCATAATATATACCGAGCAGGCTTCAGTCATAAGGAAACATGGGTGCCCCTGCACTTTGCTATGGAAACAAGAACTACAAAGCCAGCAGTTCACACATTACATGGGAAGGGTACAGTCTTGCTTTTCCATACATTCATTAGAGAAATCACAAAATCCCTGTCAGGCATCCTATTACTTCATAAGCAGACAATTTTCAGTACAGTAATTTTCTGTGAGTGTCTATAGGCACTTGGAAGGCCTGGCTTCCCAGCCCGAAGAGCAACAGGTGAGACAAGTAGACAAGTCTTAACTCCCCACCTCAGCCTCCATGCTTTCTGGACCGTCATTCCCACTGGGGACAGCATCCCCACTGCCTCCATTCAGCTCGGGCTCCTGTTTGGCTTTCTTTGCATCATCTTTCCGGGGGCTTTCTTCGTCTGGTTTCCTCTAAAGAGAGGTGTGAAGGCTTCATATTTATCTTAAGACAAATGCAAAATAATCCCATAGCCCCCATGGTGCCCATATCTGGAACATCCTAACTCACAGCGCTATGGATGTGCTGCTATTACAGGGCAATACTGACCACTACACGGGAATAAACAGGTACGTCCCAATGTATTTTTCTTAAAATTTCCCTAGTTGGGACACAGGGAATTGGTGAAGGTTAGCAGTAGAGCTCTGAGAGTACTAACAAGTTACCTACTTTTAGTCAGAAAACACAGAAGCAGAGATTTACCACTCAAGGAAAGAATTATTGATTGGAACTGTTGGCAAGTGTCAGCAAGGCTACGACTAAAGAAAATCAGCCAGACCCTAAAATATATTCATCTAATCAAGCCTACTTAGCTTTCCAAATAGCCTCCAGTCTAAGAAGCCATGAGTTTGCTAGGTAAGGTAGTCTAAGTGGAAATGGCCCATGCAAAGCCTTAGCCGTTTTAAAAATGAGTGTTGCACTGTGCCACTTAGAGGGGGAGTCAACTATTGTTAGTGTATTATTTCAAACTTCTTACCCTCAGGAGCATTCTGGAGGAAAGGTTAAAAAGTAAGTACGTGTAAATTTTACCTTCTTTCTGACAAGATGGGAAATATCAGTCACACAATTTGACGAGGAAGCACCATCTGTTGGTTTTCTACTGGCAATCTGGCAAAAAAAAAGCCTTTGTTATTAGTAATTATTTCTTACTTGATTCATAGTAGGCTTATTTGAAAAACAAAACAAAACACAGTACACACCATGGAGACTGAGGCACCTGCTCCACTAGGAGTGAACCCTGAAGAAGAGCTCTCCACCTGGGAGATACACAGACACAAGTAAGTTGCAGCATGGAACCCCAGCCACCCAGGCTTAAGTCACCCACCACACAAGCACCCATGGCTTCGGCATCACAGCAATGTCTTCCACAAAGACACCCAAGAAACTCATAGTAGGCAGGAAACTAAACCCTCGTGTCCTAAACAGAACATTCCCCAGCCAGTGGCCAAGAACAGAGCCAGGCAATATAGCATTAAGAGACTCCATGACTTAAGCCATTTCTCTATGGTATTGTCAAAAACATTCTACACACAGGTAACACAGTATTTAAACTGAAAGGCAAAGAAATGTCCATGGGCACACAAAGTAGCAGTGACAGACAGTCTATCTGTACACGAGGCACGCTTTCTAACCACTGGAATATTTGGTCTCATTCTCATCAGCTCCTTTAATCGCACACACCTTTAATCCCAGCACCTGGGAGGCAGAGGCGAACAGATCTGTGAGTTCGAGGCCAGCCTGGTCTACAGAATGAGTTCTAGAACAGTCACTGTACCTACCATACAAATATGTTATTTAGAAAATTTTAAGATAAAACTCAACAAACCAGAGTAGCTTTCAAGGCCAGTTCAGCTACATTCCCACTCTGCTGAGACTCCTTTGCATCTTCTATCTTTTCTCTAATTTCAGGTAGCAGTTCTTTCAGCTCCTCAATTTCTTTCTCGTATTCAGTAAATGATCCTTCAGCCTCCTTCATCTGCTCATTTAGTACAGCTACAAAGAACAGGCTTCAATCATTAGTAACAAAGAACCCCTTTTTTTTTTCCACACAGTAAATTGCTGCATCCCCTAAGCATAGAGTAGCTGCTGTTCACTCACCCATTCTCTTTTCAATGACTTCAATAGATTTGCCAAACTGTGCCACTGCCTCATCATACTGAGAGTTGTAACCGTAGGCCAAACCCAACTGGTAGTGAGTCTCTGCAAGGAGACGGTCATGGGCTTCCAAATATTGTTCTTGGAGGCTTAGACAAGCCTGGAACTCCTCCACAGCTTGGATATAATTCTCTAATGAATGAAAACAGAACACCAAGAATTGCACAGCATTTAATATAAAGCACTTACAGAAGAATTCAGTTCAGGAATGGATTCTCATTTTACATTTCTTTCTATTTCTGACCCCCTCCACCATTTCTCTCTCTCTTACCAAAACAGGCCTCGCTATCGCTCTGGCTGACCTAGAAGTTGCTATGTAGACCATGCTGGTCTTGAGCTCAGAGATTCACCTGCTTCTGCCTCCCCTGCTCATTGCTTGGTTTCACTGTCAGGATAAACCATTCACAAGGCTGTTCACTGCTCTAGGCACTAAAAGGAACTCGGACCTATTCTTCTGTCTATAGAAACAGGAAAATGGGGACATGAGGGAAGTTAAGAGATAACAAAATGGAAAATGCATTACCAGACTCAACACTAACTTCTCCAAGTTTAAGATGGGCTTGTGCAGCATAAAGCTGGGCTTCTTTTGTTTCTTGCCTAAAAAGAAAGATGATTAGTAAAGCCTTAAAACTAATTGTCTAATCCTAAAGTGCTATTTTTCAACCACAAATCCACACCAGAAACACCAAGAGTTTTTACCTTTTAAAAATGATCTTTGCTAAATCCAGCATATCCCAGGCAAGCTCTAGGTTCCCAATCTCCTCCTCTTCATTTTCTTGAAGAGACTAAAGTATATCCAAATCATTGGCATTAGGCAGAAGTAGTACAAGACAGGCATCTTTTGAGAATAAATCTAAATATATAATTTACTAAGATTTGAAGAAAAGAAAACTGGTTGCAACTCAAAACACAAGCCCGCTACCTAAAACCTACCAAATGGGCCCCTATTATTAGGTCTCTAATCATGATACTGTATTTCATCTTATGATGATAAAGGATCTCTAAGCCCCAACCAAGAACCAGCTAGCTAGTTACTTTTCCTATATTAGTAACCCATAACCCTATAGTAAGAAAGTTGTAATGGTACCGAAGGAATAACAACTTACCTTGTTTTCAAGAACTGATTCATTTGGTGTTTCTTCAGCCTTGTCATTTTCTTTGTCTTCTTCCTCTGAGCCTTCAGTTTCTACAAGCAAAAATTCCTCAGTATTGAGATGTAACTAAAGGTATTTTCTGTTTGGTCAGATTCTGATAAACATCTGCCAACCTACATTCTAAGAATAGCATCTGATCTGAAGTTAAAGTCAGTGTTTATTATCTCTCTCAAACCCAAGCTAGTCATCAGAATGTCGCAGTTTAAAGACTGAGGATTTTCTTACATAAGTAAAGCCTTCCAAGAATCTTATATCCACTCAGCAGACAGGTTTTAGTCATTTGTTAAGATACTACACTGAAAGTCCCCAAACCTAAATAACCCCAGTACATTCAGAACAATAACCAAAGGAAATAACCAAAAAACTAGCTTTCCTACAACAAGCTATGGGAAGGGGCATATGTCTTCAACAACTCTCACCAAAGAGCGTGTCACATAGACTCTAGCAACCTCAAAAAAATTTGGAATGAACAAGCAAGTTACTTAAGATTTTATATAAGACAGGAGGTGGAGACACATGCCTTTAATCCCAGCACTCAGGAGACAGAGGCAGGCAGATAGAGATCTCTGAGAGTTCAAGGCCAGCCTGGCCTACAGAGCAAGTTCCAGGACAGCCAAGGCTACACAGAGAAACCCTGATTTCAAAAACAAAAACAAAACAAAATTTAATTTAAATGTGTAGACATAGCTACATCTATTTTGATATACAGTAACAAGTCAGTTAGTTGTCCAAAGAACAAGCTTTTATAATAAATTATTGAGAGGTCAACTTAAAATCCAAAATGCGAGCTGTTTAAGTTGATACAATACAATCAATTCACAGAGATTAAGTATGTACTCACTGTCATCTTTCATTGCGCTAGGTGGGGTTTTCTTTTGTTTTTGTTTGTTGGTTTTAAGATTTATTTATTTATTATATACACAGCGTTCTGTCTGCATGTATGCCTGCATGCCAGAAGAGAGCACCAGGGATTACAGATGACTGTGAGCCACCATGTGGCTGCTGGGAATTGAACCCCAGCTAGTGCTCTCTTATCTGCTGAGCCATCTCTCCAGGATCAGCAGTCCTTCTGCATCTTCTTAGTAGCTAGTAGTACACAGCTTCTAGCATGCTCAACATTTTTAACTCCAGCAAAAAAGATTACAAATGCCACCACTCAACAACCCACTATGGGAATGCAAACATGGAAAGTAAGCCTTAGCATCTCTTTTGTTGTTGTTGAGCTCCTGCCTCAAAAGCAAATAAATGGTAACTTGGAATTCCTATAAGTAAATCAAATACCCACACAGATCAAGTAGCACAACCTCAGCACAGCCAACCTTGATGACTACAATTTAAATTTTTATTCACTTACCAACCACACCTAACATGACAATTAAAATACAAAGGAAGAGAAGGAAAGCAAGGGGAAGGGAAGGGAGGAGAGTAGAGGGGAGGGAAGGAAAAGAAAAAAGAAAAGAACACATTGATTGTATGAGAGATATACATATCCCAAAAGTGGTAAAAAGTGTAGTACTGCCGGGCCGAGGTGGTGCACGCCTTTAATCCCAGCACTTGGGAGGCAGGTGGATCTCTGTGAATTCAAGGACAGCCTGGGCTATAGAGTGAGTTCCAGGAAAGGTGCAAAGCTATACAGAGAAACCCTGTCTCAAAAAACCAAAATAAAAAAGTCTAATACCATGAAATGGGTTGTTATTTTCTTGTGGAGCTAGGATCAAACACAGAACTTTGCACATGCCAGGCAAGTATTCTACCACTTAGTTTCATCCCATGCACCAATGTTTTAATTGTGTGTAGAGACCCATATATGTGAATGTGGGTACACTTACGTTATGGCATCTATATAGGTCAGAGGACGATAGCCTTAGGTTGTGTAAAAAACTGGTCAGGATATCTTATGTGCCAAACTAGTTGTTCCACAAGTTTCTGGGAGTTCTGTCTATGGCTCCTATCTCCCCTTAGGAGCACTGGTATTATAGATGGGAGAACATGCCGCCTTTTATGTGGGTTCAGGGGATTCAAACTCAAGTTCTCACATGTAAGATGTGGACTAGCATTTATCTAACATAAAGGAACCAACCATAGAAAGTGGCTAAGCCCTAAAGCCAGACTCACCCATCTCTATTAGGTGTGATGAAGACTTCCTCCCCATTCCTTATTTGTAAAATACACAAAATTTTATCTATCAGCCAAATAACACTTATAGGGCTGAGAATATGGTTCAATAGTAGAGTGCTTGGCTAACACACACGTGGTCCTGGGTTCAATCCTCAACACTAGGGAGGGAGGAGGAAGAATCATGGTATCAGAGTTTTCAAAAACCTGAGGAACTCAATTTTATGCTTTCTATTAAAGAAGTCCTGAAGCTCAAGAAGCCCACCAGTGCTACCACTTGACAAGTTCACTTCTGGCTGTGTTGATACAGGCTGGAGTACAGGGACCTACATATAGGCAGATGCTTACCAGAATGGTCAAGTATTAAAGATGGGTTATTGAAAATTCCATAACTTAGGACAACTCTTGAAATAGTCTAGTCTAGCAATTATACAGAAAATTATGAATTGAAATACATCTGTAATTAGACAACTCTTGAAACAGTCTAGCAATTATACAAGATATTATAATAAGACCTGTAATTATTAATGCCAATGTTAGATGAAACATATACAGTAGAATCCCCAACTGAGCACAACTCAAGTCAGACGTGCCAATTAGTAATTAGAAGCTTAAAAATCTTGATAAAATTGAATCACAATTAAGCCACTAACACTATAGTTGGTTAGCAGCCAAAGCAAGCAGGAAAGGAGGAAAGCAACAAGAGATAAATGGCTAAGTACTCTACGATCTCCTTCCCCTGAAAAGGGGGTGGGGCACGCTACTGAAATTAATGTGAGTAACCCTCTAAACATTTCTATGAACAAAAGATGTAAAGGGCATGAGAAAGCTTAACTGCCTTCATTTATTTAAATGGCATGCCTGCTTAAGTGTACCAATTCAGTGGATTCTACTGCTCTGTTCCTACTTCCTATAGCAGGTAAGAGAAACCATGTGAATAGCAAATTTAAAAACCCAAAGGCATGCAAGTGAACATCCATTCAGCATTCTCTGCCAGCCTAACTTACTATTTCCCTATTATTCCACAACCCCTTTCTAATCCACCCTTCATATCATCTCATTGGCTAGTATGGTACAAGTTACTGATAGCTAGCCAAGTTTCAGAAACCAGAAGACCTAGTGAGTAAAAATATTAGTTACCAGTTAGCTAAAGACTTGCTACTCTTGGTTTAACTTGCTAAACCTATTATTATGTTGTTAAATTAACCCCATTTTCATTGAGCCCTTTCCTAAACTAATCTTTTCCTAATCCAAAGGCAGACTGAAAATCCTGAATGGAAGGCTGACTTTTACCAATGATTAGTGAGTAAATCTAGAAGGTACTCCACCCACTGCAGCTCTAGCACATCCCGGTTACCTTCACCCTCTTTCATCTGTTCGTCTCTCTCTTGTGTCTCTTCATTAGCAGCTATCTTAAATTTGTCTTCAGGTGCCTTCTCCGTGGCCCTCTGGGCTACCTTGGTCTCAACCCCATCTCCAGCTGCCTCAGACTCTTCTACAGGTAGCATAGCTTCCTCCTGCTCAGGAACCAGCTCTGCCTTGACCTCCTCTACACTTGAGCCATCTTTAGTTTCTGTCAGTCTTTCTGCAGAAATCTGTGGTTCACCAGGAGTATGATCTCCTGCAGCTGATGGTCCATCAACTGAACCATTGTTGGGAAGAACTGTAATCTCCTGCCCTGGCTTCTCAGAGACATCTGATCCAGCCTCTGCAGCCTCCACTGATGACACTTCGACATCTTGCCCTGACAGTTGCTCAAGAACAGCCTTTCCTAGTTCACTCTCAGAGGCAGCTACCTGATCCTTTGGTTCCTCCCCACCCATGTCCACTGACTTGTCCACTGACTTGACCGTGGGGGCTATTGTTTCAGCTTCTACCTTCATTGAAGTACCCTGCTTTTCTGGAGCCCCAATAGGCTGATCTTCTGAAGTTTCTTTTGGATTTTTCTCTATGCTTATTATTTCCTCTCCCTCCTTCTCCTGATGCACTGTTTCTTTGCATTCTTTATTTTGAACATAAGCTCCAGAAATTGATTTTCCTTCCTCAGTACACAATGATTCCTGTTCTGTCTTCCCAGAAGTGACCTCAGCTTCATTCAGTCCTGGTATTGCTGCTTCTTTTGCCTCTCCAGAGGATTCAGTTAACTGCTTTGAAGTCGATTCAACTTTTTCCTGTAGCTTCTCTGCAGGCTCACTTATCTCCATATCTTCTCTTCCACCCTTCTCCACTTCACTTTCCTGTTCTGTATCAGTTTCAGGCTTTGACAGAGACTTGCCTTCTGCTTTTTTGGCTTCTTTTTCTCCCATGGCGTCATAAACCTGTTCTCTCAACTCTTCCCTTGCTTCCTCTACATGGTTAAAGAACATGAAGCATAAACATGTCTCCAAGTTTAATAATAAAAGCATAAATGGAAACTAGAAATACATTCCCTTTAAGTCCTCAAATAGCCTGGCTAAGTTTTAGCAGGTGCCCCCAGGAGAAAAGGAAAAGGAAAATCCAAGCTAGCAAAGCAACATACTGCAAAAGAAGTCAAACCTCTTTAGGTTAGAAACTACATGGCTTCACTTAAAGTAATCTGACTACCAGTCAAGGAAGACATGTCAAACTTTCCTTTCTCTCTTAAACATTATACTTATTTGATTGTAAAGCTCTAACAGCCAAACTCAGAAAATATTTAATTTTCTAAGATGCATAAAACACAAAGTGCTCCAAGGACTACTGTTAAAATAACTGGGCTATGCAAAGTGTTATTAAAATATGCATCAGAAAAGTATTTAATGTTCTTAGTATTTAATATACCAATTTAAATGATTGATATTAGATACATTTAGTCACTTTCTTAGAAGCTCACTTTAGTAATAGCTTTAGTAATAGCCTATACCCACTGCATCAGCCCAAGTACCTTTGTAGAGAGCATCGGCATAAGAACCCTATTTCCATAACTTAAAGGAAACATTGGTCGTCGCATCTCTTGAGTGTAGCATGCAACACTACATACCATCTACATTATCATTATTTTCTACCAAAGATTCATCTTCTGTTTTTTCTTCTTCCTCTTCTACATGCACTCCTTCCAAGGCATTTCCCAACACTCCATTCTCCATTCTACAAGAGGAAAAAGCACAAAAGTGTAACTAGTTCCTAACAATGTATTTCAAGATAGAAATAAAAGAAAAAGAAAAAGAATCAAGTAATGAGAATAGAAAACTATATATTCAAACCAGGAGGAGTTCTACAAGTTCCAGGCTAGCCAGGTCCACATAGTAAGACTAGTCTTTAAATATAAGGAAGCCAATTAGTGGTGGCGCACGCCTTTAATCCCAGAACTCAGGAGGCTCAGCCTGGTCTACAGAGCGAGATCCAGGACAGGCACCAAAACTACACAGAGAAACGTTGGCTCAAAAAACCAAAAAAATAAAATAAAAATAAAAATTAGAAAAAAAAAAAAAGAGGGGTGAGGGAGGCAGTGCTGGAAAAAAATGGCTAAGTGGTCAACAGCACTTGCTGCTCTTCCAGAGAACCAGAGTTCAGATGCTAACACTAATATCAAATGGCTCACAAACACACAAAATAGCCCAATGGGACCCGAGAACTCTGGCCTGGGAGAACACTTGCACTCGTGTGCAAATACCCACACCTACACCTAATTAAAATGAGAAAATATCTTTGTGTCACATGTCTTTAATCCCAACAATCAGGAGTCAGAATCGGGCAGTTCTCTGTGAGTCCAAGAGACTGGTCTACATAGTGAAACCCCCTATCGTGGTCTGAATGAAAATTGGCCCCCCCCACCAATAGGTTCATGTTAGAATGCGTGATCCCCAGCTAGTGGAGGTATGGCTTGTTGAAAGAGGACTGTCACTGGAGGGTAAGAGTCACAGTTTGCTCTCTCCACCTCATGGTTGCTGTCTCAGCTCTTAAGCTCTCAGATACTGCTCCAGAGCCATGCCTGCTGGCCTGCTGTGATGCTCCCTTCCATGATAGTCATGGACTCACCCTCTGAAACTATAAGCAAGCCTCCATTAAACTCTTCTATAAGTTGCCTTGGTCAACTAAGACATCCCCATAGCAAAACAAAAGAACAAAAAACAAAAATTAAACTACATGCTCATGGAAGACAATCAATGGTCAAAACTTTAAGAACAATGAATGCCCAGCCAAAAGTGGGATATCTGTATCACCCCTTTCATGGCTCAGAGAACATCAAGAAGAGGCATGAAGAATGTATGAACTGGAAAGGAAGGGTGGGGACACTCATTTCCAAGTATGACAAGCGCACACTTCTGCGCAACAGCAACTGTGATTGCCTATACAAGATCTCCACAGGACTGGGCCTGTCAACACCCTGCCATAAAAAAGGAAGGCTTCAAGGAAGGCGCCCTTCCTTGAAGGTTTTTATATATACAGACAACAACTGATAGGAAAGCAAGGGACATTTTTTTCAGTAGTGTAACCACTGATAAAATACCCTCAAGCCTGTGAACAACCCTAATGTGGGTAGCACACATCAAAGTACAGGAAGCAGAAGCATAGTTGGGCAAAGTATTAACAGGAGTGGGAGCAGCATGAGAGGGTAAAAATAATTGAAATATATGGTGTATATGTAAGAAAGTGTCCTAAAGAAACCCATTATTATAAAGAATTAAAATATGCTAATAAAACATATTTTAAAACTTCTAACATAAGCTAACACTGCATGAGGCTCCATGAAAAGTACAAATAATGACTATCATCAAGAGAATAAAACATCTATTCATTTCTCTTTAAAGCAGTGACATGCTATTTTCCAAACATCACATCTACTCCCATATCTCTAAAGGGCCAGTGACATTCTGTCAATTTTCACACCGTCATTAAGTGCTTTGAATAATCACAAAATTAGAAACTTGACAGAACTATGTGTAAAAACTAATCACTCATCATTTTGTATATCCTCAAAATATTTTAGTCATGTTAATAAATTTGTTGATCAGTTTCCAAGAATGTTAATAGTAAGTCTTTTTAACAGGGTCACTCTTTGTAGCTTAGGCTGTCCTTGAACTTGATCCTCCTGCTTCAGCCTCCCCAGGTGTTGGGAAATTCACAAATGTGGATCAGAAAGTCTTCCTTGCCGGGCGGTGGTGGCGCACGCCTTTAATCCCAGCACTCGGGAGGCAGAGCCAGGCGGATCTCTGTGAGTTCGAGGCCAGCCTGGGCTACCAAGTGAGCTCCAGGAAAGGCGCAAAGCTACACAGAGAAGCCCTGTCTCGAAAAACAAAAAAAAAAAAAAAAGAAAAAAGAAAGAAAGAAAGTCTTCCTTACTTGACATTTCCATGTGCTACTTATTCAAATTGTCCTCCATACAGTCCTTGTTGAGTTTTGAGCTAGCTCAGAGTGCTTCTGAATGTTTATATCCCTTATTAAACTCTGACCGACCACTGACTATTCTTGAAAATATCACTGCTTCTACTAATACAAAACCTGAAAATTAATTTCATTCTATGCATAAACAGCTTTAGCTAAAAAGGAAGCTTCAATTTTTAAACAGACAAAAGTGATATAAAACATTCTATTTACAAAATGTGGTTTTCCTTTACAAGACATACCTGGCCAACTCCAAAAGTGACTTCCCATAAAAAAAGAAAGCTTCTCCACACTCATTAGCTGTTTCTCCATACTTCTTACCTCTACAAAGAAAGTAAAGAAAGTATAAACATTGTTGCTAGTTAACAACACATGAAGTTAATGCTACATGTTCTTCATATATATATGTATATATATATATGTATATGTATATGTAAATGTATATGTATATATTTATGTGCCACTAATCAGCTATTTTATAATAAGTACTCCTCCTGCCACAGTATAAATATCATTGTAGATCAGAACAGTTACAAGACCTTTGGTTGGGATTTACATAAGAATCATGAGAAGGCATACTAAAATGAAGAGCATTATTTCTGGTTTTTTTTCTTTTTTAATTATTTTTTATTTTATGTTCATTGGTGTTTTGTCTGCATATATTTTTATGTGAGGGTGTCACAGCCCTGAACTAGAGTTACAGACAAATGTGAGCTGCCATGTGGATATCCCAAAGAGCATTATTTTTGAAACTATAGAGTACCTGCACCCAAACCTATCTTTAACATAGCTATACTCTCTTAGACAAATTCGTCTATCTCAATGCCTTAAATTTTCTTTTCTATAAAATGCAAAGGTTATTAACTTGCTCAAAGAGCTATTCAAGAACTAAAAGGTGGTTGGAGAGAAAGATAAGTGGTTAGGAGCACTTGTTCCCAGCACCCACATGGTTAAAAACCATTTTTTTTTTTTTTGGTTTTTCGAGACAGGGTTTCTCTGTGTAGCTTTGCGCCTTTCCTGGGACTCACTTGGTAGCCCAGGCTGGCCTCGAACTCACAGAGATCGGCCTGGCTCTGCCTCCTGAGTGCTGGGATTAAAGGCGTGCACCACCACCGCCCGGCAAAAACCATTTTTTAATTCCAGTTCCAGATCCAAAATCCTCTTCTGGCCTCTATAGCCACCAGGCAACAACATGATTCACATACACTTAGGGCTAGAGAAATGACTCTGTAGTTAGAAGCATTTACTACAATTCCAGGTCTAGGGAATCCAATGCCCTCTGCTGGTCTCTACACTCATGGGCACATATTCACACACATGATACATATAAAATAATGTGAAAAAAAAAAAAAAAAACAAGAAATAAGATTACTAGCTTTCATGGAGTCCAAAGACTGGTAGAAGTCATACAAAATTAAAACAACTAATGTTTCAACATGAGACAAGCAGGCTAGAGAGATGGCTCAATGGTTAAGAGCACTCACTGATGTTCTAGAGGACCCAGGGTCAATTCCCAGTACCCACATGCCAGCTCACAAATGTCTTAATTCCAGTTCTAGGTGATCTGATGCCCTCTTCTTGCCTCACTGAGCACCAGGCATGTACATGGCACATACACATACACACAGACAAAACACTCATACACATAATGAAAAAAAAAAAAAAAACAAACAAACCCCATGTATCATTTCTAAACTCATTCATTTTTATCTAAACTTTCCAATACCTACCAGTCTTTGCTGATTAGTTTTTGACAACTTGACACAAGCTAGGAAGAGTAATCTCAGCAGAAAAAACGCTATCAGATCGCCTGTAGATTGTAGGACATTTTCTGGGTTAATTGATCCGAGAGGGCCAACCAACTCTGGGCAGTGCCACCCCTGGGCAGGTGGTCATGGCGTATAAGAAAGCAAAGTGAGCAGTTTGGGGAGAACAAGCCAGTACGCAATGTTCCTCCATGGTCTCCTGCTTCAGTTCCTGCCTCCAAGTTTCTGCCCTTGAATTCCCTCAATGCTGGAGTACAATCAGGACATGTAAGACCCTCTCTACCAAGCTGATCTGGGACACGGTGTTTATCACAATATGAAGTAAACTAACACCAGAAGATATTTCATCTTCAATTCCTAACATATTGCGAACTAAATACCACAACCCCAATTCATTAAGTCCAGACATAAAAGCACAAAGGCAAGCCAAGACAGATTGCTGCAGACATCCAGGAATAGCATGCTGAGAAAGGGAATTGGGGGTAGGCAAAAAAGTAAGTCTGAAACCTACAGAAGCTTCATTCTAACTAATTCTTTTTGTAAGGGTTTTTTTTTTCCCTAGTGTAAATGAAATGTAATACATGACTAACCTTCAATTGCTACTGGTAAAAACTATCATAGAGGAAACCAGCTCAAAGTCATTAAAAAAAAAAACAAAAAAAAAACCTACAGTTTAAAGACTCAGATTTTTCCATTCACAAATAGGGCCAGGTGGTGGTGGCGTAAGCCTTTAATCCCAGAACTTGGGAGGCAGAGCCAGGCAGATCTCTGTGAGTTCAAGTCCAGCCTGGTCTACAGAGTGAGATCCAGGACAGGCACCAAAACTACAGAGAAATCCTGTCTTGAAAAAGGGAAAAAAAAAAAGATTTTTTCCATTCAGATTTTTTGGAGAAAAGAAAGTTCTTGGACAAAAAAAAATAATACAATACATAAAACGAATCTATTTCTCCAAGATTTAAGTATATGTGGCCACCTAATGGTACCCATATTGGAAAATTGGTTGTACCAGCAGGTAACACTGTAAATGTTGAAAAACCTAGTAACAGGGGGCTGGAGAGATGGCTCAGAGGTTAAGAGCACTGGCTGTTCTTCCAGAGGTCCTGAGTTCAATTCCCAGCAACCACATGGTGGCTCACAACCATCTGTAATGAGATCTGATGCCTCTTCTGGCCTGCAGGTATACATGCAGCCAGAACACTATATATATAATAAATAAATATTTAAAAAAAAAAAAAAGAAAAGAAAAACCTAGTAACAGATTTAGTGACAGAGTGACCAATCATATTGACTTGCCAGAGACTAAATAAACTTCCAGTGTTAAAACAGGGATAGTAACCAGGCAGTGGTGGTACATGCCTTTAATCCCAGCACTTGGGAGGCAGACACAGGTGGATCTGTGAGTTTGAGGCCAGCCTGATTTGCAGAGCTAGTTGTAGGACAGCCAGGGAAATAAAATAACAGGGATAGTCAGGCTGGAGAGAAGGCTGAAAGGTTTAGAGAAGCTGCTGCTCTGGTAGCTTTGATTCCCAGTACTCATACACATGACAACTCACAATCGTCTATTTCCAAAGGGATCCCAATGCCAACTTCTGGCCTCCATAGGCACCAGGCACACATATGGTACACATACATAGTTTCAGATAAGACATTCATACATATAAGATAAAAATTAAAATAAAGGGCTGGAGAGATAGCTCAGCAGTTAAGGGCATTGGCAGGTACTCCAGAGGTCCTGAGTTCAATTCCCAGGAACCACATGGTGTACATGCAGAAAGAGCACCATATACATAAAATAAAATTAAAAAAAAAAAAAATTTTAAAACAAACAGATAGTCCCAGTAGGCTAAGAGTATAGCTTAAGGGTAAATACTTTCTTTCCATGCACAAGGTTTTAGAATTGAACCCAATCATATTTTAAATAAAAAAAGTAAAAACAAATTATGTCTTCTTAATCAGTAATGACTAGGGAAAAAAGCATCTTACTCAGAAAAATTACTGAAATTACAGTGATATTTAGGTTTTAGAATTACAAGAAAAACCTTCTATACAGGTAAAGAGGCAGAATTGTTGTTCAGAGGATTAGACACAGGAACTCACATATATTAGGCAAGGACTCTACCTATCCTTAGTCTTCCTTCTTTCTCCCCATAGAAAAAACTTTAAAAGTTTGTTAGCAATATACTACTGTTTTACAAAAGAACATATACTTACAGAAGACTAGCTGCTTCCTGGAATGCATTAACAGCCGATGGAATGTCCCCCATCACCAGATGTTTCTGTCCTAATCCCAGTAGTTTCTTAGCTTCACTATCCACATCCAGACTGCAAGAAAAATATTTTATTTATTAACAAATATTGTTTAAATCAATACTCATTGGATACATACTACATTTAAACCATAACAGTTTAAATTTTTAACTTTGAACTGCTACGGAAGACCTAGCAAATTAATGGGGCATGATGACACATACCCATAATCCAACCCTCTAAAGGCAAAGGCAGGATGACTGAGAATGAGGCCAGCCGGAACTATATACCAAGATCCTATGTTAAAGAGAGAAAGAGAGAGAGAAAAGACCTAGCTAAGTCACACTTACTACTATCACAAAAAGAAAAAGGTCCCGTGGGAAGCGGGCCTACACCTTTAATCCTAGCCCTTGTGAGGCAGAGGCAGGGGGATCTCTGTGAGTTCAAGGCTAGCCTGGTCTATGGAGCTACTTATAGGATAGCTAAGGCTACACAAAGAAGCCTTGTCTCAAAACAACAACAACAAAACAAACACAAGCAAACAAAAACAAAAACAAGAAATTAAAAATGAACACTCACAAATGCTCTACAAATGTGACAGTACATATTATACACAACAAAAGAGGAACCACTAAGGAACCCCAAAGTCACACAAACAAAACAACAGCAACAACAAAACAAGGTTGAGGATGGAGATATAACTGTGCTTTCCTAACATTCACAAGTTCTAGATTCAATCTCTACTACCACATAAACAAGACATGGTGGTGGATACCTATGATATCAGTAGTCAGGATACAGAGATGAGACTAGATTATAAGACTCCTCATCTAAAAACAAAGATTGGCCAGGTGGGTGGCACACACCTTTAATCGCAGCACTCTGGAGGCAGAGACAGGTGGCTCTCAGTGAGTTCAAGGCCAGCCTGGTCTACAGAGTGAGTTCTAGGACAGGCTCCAAAGCTACAGAGGAACCTCTCAAAAAAAAAAAAAACCAGAAAGACTGTGTGGTGGCACACATCTTTAATCCCAACACTAACAAGGCAGAGGCGGCATATCTCCATGATTGGAGGCCAGATTAGTCCCAGGGGAGCCAGAGCTATAAAGTAAGTCTCTGTCTTTAGAAAAAAAAAAAAAAGGAAGAGGGGGTGGCTCAGCAGTTAGTGACTAATCTTGCAGAGCTCCCAGATTCAGTTCCTTTAAAAAACAAAAAAGCCGGGCGTTGGTGGCGCACGCCTTTAATCCCAGCACTCGGGAGGCAGAGCCAGGCGGATCTCTGTGAGTTCGAGGCCAGCCTGGGCTACCAAGTGAGTTCCAGGAAAAGGCGCAAAGCTATACAGAGAAACTCTGTCTCGAAAAACCAAAAAAAAAAAAAAAAGTAGAAGCCAGGTGTGGTGATGCACGTCTTTAACCACAGCACATGAGAGGCAGAGGTAGATGGATCTCTGAAAATTCAAGGCTAGCCAGGTCTACATAGTGAGTCTTATCTCAAAAAATAGAAGAATGAAGGATGGATATAGCTTAGTTGATAGAGTGTTCGCCAAGTATCCAAACACAAAAAGCCCTGGGTTTCATCTTCAGTACTGCATAAAGGCAGGTATGGTGGCATATATCTGTAACCTCAGCAGTTGGGAAATAGAGGCAAAAGAATTAGAAATTCAAGGTCATCACAGGAAATAAAAGGAGACTAAGGCAAACCTATATTACATGAAAACAAAAAACTAAATAAATAGGCTGAGCCAGGCACCAGTGGCAAATGCCTTTAGTCTTAGTACTTGGAAGGTCATACATAGCACTTAGGTCAGTTACACAAGATAGTCCTTTAAAGGAAAAACAATAACAACAAAAGACAGGGGTAGTGGTGCTTGTAATCCCAGCACCTAGTAGAGAGGAACTGGGAATGGGTCTCACTAAGTTGCAGCGACAGGCCATGAACTGAGGCTAAAGCAATTAACCTTCCTGTTTCAACTCCTAGAATAGCTACATGGAAGCTCATAACTATCACTACTAACTCCAGTTCCAGAGAATCCAATGTCCTTTTCTGACTGTGCTAGCACATGGTACACATATATATACACAGGCAAAACAAATTTAAAAAATTTAAAACAAAAAAAAAAAGAAAGAAAGAACATAACATGTAGTTTGACTTGAATATAGCTAAGCTCTTACCATATCTTTTTATAGTCACCTCCAATTTCATCAGAACATTTCAAAATATTGGGACACTTGTCAAATTCACCATGGTCAAAAATACTTTTCCAAAATCTTAAATTATTTCTAAGTTTTGTGGCTGTTGTTTTTCAGATAGTCTCCTGTAGCCCAGGATAACCTGTCTCAGCAGTCCATAAGCTGGGTGTTCTAGTTAGCTTTTGCTGCAAACTAGACATACCCTAGAGTCATTTGAGTACCAACTGAATGAAGCCTTAGATTTCATCCCCAGTCAACAAACTACCCTCAATTATATTACTTCACTTCTGTTCCAGATATGACCATAATTGTACCATATAATCTTACCTCTCCATTTTATCTGCAGAGGTAGAAGGAGCAGGGGCATCTTCAATTCTGTAATGAAGAATAAAAAGAAAAAATAAAAATGGAAAATATTTGAAAGTTTGGATGTAATTGTCAGAAAAACACAAGAACATAAAACATAAAAAAGTTATGTTTTTTTCCCTCTAGTTTTTTGCAACAGGGTTCTCTAAATAACAGCCCTAGCTGTCCTAAGAACTAGCTCTGTAAACCAAGCTGGCCCCTGTCTCCCAAGTGCTGGTGTTATTAAAGGCATGCGTCACCACCGCCTGGCTAAGTGTTCATGTTCTAAACAACTAACCAAAGCAAGTATTACTGACTCATACACATTATTAAAATCAATTCTTGGGTAAATGAGATAGCTTAGTGGCTAAAGTCAAACTTGCTCCCAAGCCTGACAACTTAGTTTGATTATTGGTTATTTGTCTCAAAATTAATAAAATTTAATCCTAAACCACTCAGTTTAAAAGGTAGTACTTTCAGGTACAAGAAACAAAGAAGGTTATCTACCAGATCCTGGAATGGCCTTTTGATCCTTATGTACAAACTCTGCAGCAGCTAGTTATATTCCCATTGGTTATGCTCCACAGATACGAGGCAGTCTTGCACATGGTAGGCTTGAAGTAAATGCTTTAACCACTCAGCCACCTACATCCTCCAGCCCTAAGGATTACTCAATTATACTGATCCAATGGTACAGGAACAATTTATTAACCACCATGGTTCAAGCACTAGGTTTTTATTTATTTCCAACATGCAACAGGTGATTTTTTATGAAATAGAAGATGTCAGAGGGTCATGTCAAATTGTGCTGTACTTCTAAATACCCTAAAGCTTTGTACATCTCCCTGTATGCTAGTAAAAGTTCACAAAACACTATGAACAAGACAGCCAGGGATACACAGAGAAATCCTGCTTTGAAAAAACCAAAACACAAAACAACAAAAAACATCCCAACCAACACCAGTATCATGAAGGATGAGTTTATTTTTTAGCAAATCCACCATCACATCATCAATCAAGACAATCCCCCAGACATACACAAACCAATCTGATCTAGATAATTCCTCATTGAGACTCTCTTCCCAAGTGATTCTAACTGAAAACTAACCAGCACAATGAGAAAATAGCTAACAGGAATATGATAAAAGTTTTAAAAAGATGTTTTATTATTGTGTGCTTACAATGGGGAAGGGGAGGAGGAGGACAGTGTACACACCACAGTACACATGTGGAAGTCAGAAGACAAGTTTGTGAAGCTGGTTCTCTTCTTTTACATTTAGCTGGGTTCGAGATGGAATTCAGGTTATCAAACTTGCATAGAAAACACTATCTGTTATGTCATCTCTCTGGCCATCCCCCAAAAATTTTAAATCCAGGCCAGGCAGTGGTGGCACATGCCTTTAGTCCCAGCACTCGGGAGGCAGAGCCAGATGGATCTTTGAGTTCGAAGCCAGCCTGGTCTACAGAACAAGATCCAGGACAGGCACCAAAACTACACAGAGAAACCCTGTCTCCAAAAACCAAAACCAAAACCAAAAAAAAAAAAAAAAATTAAATCCAACCATTTTGGAGTATTTAAATGAAAACAGTGCCATCATATAGAAAAAGACTAAGAGACTAACTAAGCAAGTAGGAACTAATAAACAGCTAGAAATTAAAAAAAAAAAAAAAAAGGGCTATTGTTGCATTTTTTAAGCCATTTTTTCTTAGACATAAATCACACTCTGGGCAGCAAGATGGCGGGTAAAGGCATTTCCCAGGCTAGAGAGATGGCTCAGCTATTAAGAGCACATGCTAGTTCAGTTCTCAGCATCTACATGGTGGCTTATAATCACCTGTAACTGCAACTCCAAGAGATTCAAGTCTCCTCTGGCCTCAACAGAATTCAATCTAAGCCAGGCAGTGGTGGCACACACCTTTAATCCTAGCACTTGGAAGGCAGAGGCAGGTGGATCTCTGTGAGTTCAAGGCCAGCCTGGGCTATAGAGTGACAGCCACAACAGGCTCCAAAGCTACAAAGAGAAACCCTGTCTTGGGAAAAAAAAAAAGAAAAAAAGAAAAACCAAGCCAAAAAAAAAACAAAACAAAACACAGAATTCAATCTATATGAGACACATAGTTTAAAGAGAACTGATCTGACCCCAACATAGGTACTGTGGCAGAGCTATACGCACACAAATAAATTTTAAAAGATATAAAAAGTTTTTCCCCTGCCGGTGATGGCGGAGCACATCTTTAATCCCAGCACTTAGGAGGCAGAGACAGACAGATCTGTGAGTTCGAAGGCACCCTACCTCTACAGAGTGAGTTCCATGGCAGCCAGGGCTACACAAAGAAACCTTCTCTGGAAAAATAAAAATTAAAAAAATTTTAAAGCTTTTTTCCTTGTTTTGATGGGTAGACCCCAATTTTAGATTTTTTCTCTTGTTTTGCATGTATGATAATATGCATGCAAGTAAGTAAACATGTGTATGAAGGACAGAAGGTAACATCTGATGTCTTCCTCAATCACTTTCTACTTTCCACAGAGAAAGAGACCCTCTGCAAAGTAGAGGGGGTACTAGGAAACCAAAGTCTCAAATTTTTCTTTTTTTTTTTAACGTGTGTGTCTGTCTGTCTATGACTGTATGCCATTCGAGGCCAGAAGAGACTGTGAGGTTGAACTTGTACCTCACTAGTTCTATTAATCTAGTTAGCCTGCTTGACCATCTATACCCTCTGTAACTCTAGATTACAAACAGGCCACCACACCAGCCCAGCTCTTGTACAGATGCTGGGAATTGAAACTCTCCTCAAACAAGCAGCCCTCACCAAGCCATCTCCACAGGCTAGACCCCAATTTTTGTTTGTTTGAAATTGTTGTTGCCAGGTTTGGTGGCATACAACTTTAATCCCAGCACTCAGGAGGCAGAAGCAGGTAGATCTTGAGGCCTGCCTGTCTTTAGAGTGAATTCCAAGACATCTAGGGCTACAGGAAGAAAACATGTCTTGGAAACCAAAAAGTGGGGTGAGGAAGGATTTAAAAAAAAGGGGGGGGGTGGCACACACCTTTAGTCCTAGCACTCAGGAGGCAGAGCCAGGTAGATCTCTGTGAGTTCAAGGCCAGCCTGGTCTACAGAGTGATATCCAGGACAGGCACCAAAATTACACAGAGAAACCCTGGGGAGGGGGGGTTATGAAAACCAAAAAGTGTGTGTGTCCCTGGAGCTAGAGTTACAGGCATTATGAAATGGCAGGTATGGGTGCTGGGAACTGAATCTGGGTCCTCTAGAATCCGCCCTTAACCACTGAGCCAAATCTCCAGCCCCTAGACCCCAGTTTTTAGTGGGGTTTTTTCGGGGGAGAATGGGGCAGAGACAGTGTCTCATTATGTATCCCTGGCTGGCTTGGAACCTTGCTATGTAGACCATATTGGCCTTAAACTCTTGAGAAATTTACTTGGCTTTGACTCCCAAGTGCTAGGTAGGATTTAAAGCATGACCAGCTTTAGACCATACCCAGGTTTGTTTTGTTGAAATTTTTTTAGGCAGGGTTCAGACAGGGTTTCTCTGTATAGGCCTGGCTGTCCAGGACTCTATACACCAGGCTGGCCTCACACTCACAGAACTCTACCTGCTTCTGCCTCCCATCCCAGAGTACTGGAATTAAAGGTTTGTGCTGCCACCACACCCCAGTGACACATTCATTTTTCTTCCATTCCTTACTTTCACCTCTAAACCTTGGGAGAAAAATAATCAAGCCAGGTGTGGTGATGCATGCCTTTGAGCCCAGCCCTCAGGAGAAAAAAAGCAGACAGATCTGAGTTCTTGCTTCCAATGGCACCAAACGTGTATGGTGCACAGACATACAAAACTATAATTTGTTGTTGCTTGTTTTTTGAGATAAGGCCTCTACATGCTCTATGTCCTAGAATTCATTGTGTAGACCAGGCTGGCAGATTAAAAGCATCCACGACCATGCCCAGCAATAATTATGTAATTTAAAAACAAAAAACACTGAAATAAATTATGATAGAGTGACCAGGCTGGCCTCAAATTCAGTATGTAATGGAGGATAACCCTGATTTTGGATTCTCCCACCTCAACTCCTGACACACTGGAATTACAGATGGGCACTACTAGTCCTGGTTTTACAAAATACTAGGGATCCAACTTCATGCATGCTAGGCAAGCATTCTATTGAGCTATATTCCCCAAACTGTAAAGTCAAAACTCAAGCCACTTTCTTTGACCTCGCCTTAAATACAAGAAACTTTATTTTGAAGCTGTGGATATGATTCAGCGGTAGAAGGCTTGACTAGCTTGAGGGGTCCTAGGATAATCCCACAGTACAAATAAAAATTTCTAAATACCTCCACCAACTTACTTTACTGAGGCATTTTGTCTTCACTTTTCTCTCAAACTCATTATGCAACTATACAATTTCCTGCCAGATAAGATTTTTTTCAAAGGAATGAAAACTCGAGTAAAAAGGATTTTTAACTCAGAATTTCACTTAATTTGAAAGTTTCTCCATTCTAATCTTGATTTTTCTCAATTGTAGAAAAATTTAACACACTTCACACTGTAATCATGTGACTCAAATAAGAATTTACTCAAGAGGCTAAAGATGGATGAATGGGCAGTTAAGAGCACTTTAATCCCAGCACTTGGGAGACAGAGACTGGTGGATCAATGAGGCCTGGTCTATAGAATGAGTTCCAGGACAGTCAAGGTGATTACAGAGAAACCTTGCCTCAAAACAAAACAAAACAAAACAAAAAAAAGAGCACTTGCTGCTCCTGGGAACCTAGATTTGATTCCCAGCACCAATATGGTGTTTCACAACCATCCATAACTCCAGTTCCAAGGAATCGGAAGTCCTCTTCTGTCTTCCTCAAGCACCAAGCATGAATGTGGTTCACATACATAAATGCAAGCAAAATATTCATACATATAAAAACTTCTTTATGTGTATGAGTGCTCTGTCTGCATGTACAACTTTATGCCAGAAGAAGGCATCAAATTCCACTACAATTGTAAGCCATCATGTGGTTGCTGGGAATTGAACTTAGAACCTCTGGAAGAGCAGCTAGTGTGCTCTTAACAGCTGAGCCATCTCTCCAATCCCATAAACCTATAGACAAAAAAATGAAGTTGAGCCGGGCGGTGGTGGTGCACGCCTTTAATCCCAGCAGAAGCAGAAGCAGAGGCAGGCGAAGCAGAGGCAGGCGGATCTCTGTGAGTTCAAGGCCAGCCAGGGCTACAGAGTGAATTCCAGAACAGGCTCCAAAGCTACAGAGAAACCCTGTCTTGAAGAACCAATAAATAAATAAATAAATAATAAAGTTGAGTGGTGGTAGTGACGCTGGTGTTTGAGGCCAGCCTAGTCTACAAATGGAGTTCTAGAACAGCCACAGCTACAGAGAAACCCTGTCTCAGAAAACAAAACATACCCCCCCCAAAAAAAACCCAGCACACCCAATACATAAAAATTGCTATGTTGTAGTATGCAATGCAAGGTACAATTTTCAAAAAATGAGTTTGTGGCCAAGCAGCGGCGCTGCTGCTGGTGGTGCTGGTGGTGCTGGTGGTGGTGGTGGTGGTGGTGGTGGTGGTGGTGGTGGTGGTGGTGCACACCTTTAATCCCAGCAGAGGCAAGTGGATCTCTAAGAGTTCAAGGCCAGCCTGATCTACAGAGTGAGTTTCAGGAAAGCCAGGACTACCCAGTAAAACACTGTCTGGAAAAACCAGTTTGTGACCAAGGATAGTGGTTCACCATTAATCTCAGCACTTGGAAGACAGCGGCAAAGGCAGCCTCGTCTACAGAGCAAAAGTTCCAGGACAGCTAGGGATATGTAGGGATATCTCAAATCCCCATCCCCTCCAAAAAAGCCTGTGAGGTTTTTTAAGTAGGCATATAATTTTCTGTGTATAGCCTGTCAGTAAGCTGGGAATTACTTCACCAGTAAATAGACCAAGTCTATGACATGAAAAATTCTGTGATGACATCTAACTCACGACTTCACACATGCCACTAAACAAACAGTCTAACTAAGCTAGATTCCCCCAAACTATAAAGTATTGAAAGGATAAGGATCCCCAATATAATACTAACAGTTGTTCAGGAGGCACCATAAAAAGATTATTTTTTAATAAATTCTACATAATTCCCAAACTCAATCTACTCTGGTCCTAAGAAATCAATGAGGATTCAGGAAATGGTAATCTAAAATTAAAACTGAAGTTCCCAAATGATTAAGTAGTTTAAGAACCATAGTTTTTCGATAACCCACTAAGGAACCAAAAGGTGATAGGTAGAGTAGGCAAAGATTCGTTAATCTCTGGTACTAATTGAAATGTCAACTAGTCAATGAAATGTCAAATACCTAAACCTACAAAAATAAATAAATAAATTATCACTCAAAAATCTCCCAGCCACCTTTACTTTTAGGAGGCAAAACTTCTATGCAGAGACGAAAAAAAATATTAGCAGGCACCTAAAAAAGACATGAGAAGGTTGGAAAATAGGAGCCACACTATGGAAAACACTTGTTTCCTCCAAATGATGGGTGTTTCTGTGAACTAGCCAAAAAACGTAGCTCATGTTTGCTTAGCACTGTGAAGCTCTCAAACCAATTATTCCTTCTTTGGGGTCCTTTCCCTTAGCAGACTCATCTAGCAAGTAAACACTGCAAAGACAAAAAGCTCCCTGTAGCGTTTACCTAAGACGCTGTGAGTGTGAAAATGTCCCCCTAAGTAACCAAATCTCCGACCCACACACCGAAAATCTAAAGAATCACGACGCTTCTCAGCAAAGGTGGGGGGGGGGGGGGTCGCAGAGCTTCAGGGCCATAACGACCCTCAGATGACGGTAAACTAGACGGGAGCACAGGGCAAACTTCACTGCGCCCCACTGCTCTGGCAGGAGCGGCTCAAACCCCAAACAATGGAGTTTTCCCGCCTCCTCAAGGCCCCGCCCCCTTTCTCAGAGCCAGGACATCCAAAGCACGCGTGCGAAGTCCCGCCCACCTGGAGGCCCGGCCCACTCAGGTCCCTCCGGTCTAAGCCTCAATCCTCGTGTGTTGGTTTTTTTTTTTTTTTTTTTTTTTTTTTTTTTTTGGCGCCAAATCTATTGGTCATTTTCTAGGTTCCTCTACAGACTCTACCGAGGCGCACGCTAGCACTGCGCGCAAAGTGAGGGCTCACGAGGCGACCGGCGACGGAGGGCCCCGCCTCCTCGCCGGCAGCCCCGGGCCGGGGGAGGAAGAAAAGGGGCAGGCGATGGAGACAGCCGCCGCTGCTGCCCCCGGCAAGATGGCGGCCGCGAAAAGCCGGGCAGGGGGCGCCCGCCGCCCGCCGTTCCCGCTCGTCGCCAGCCCTTCCAAGTGGAGCTTCTCCGCAGACCTACCCGCTCCGAACACCCGCAGTGGCGGAGGGAAAGGCGGCTGTCCCACCCACCCGTCTGTCCCGCCCGCCAAGCCCGGTCCGCCAGCTCTCCCCGCGGACTGGCCAGTGCCTCAAGCTCGCCACAGTCCGGCTTACTTGTCAGCGGAAACCAGCTCCCCGGCGATGGCCGCAGTGGCTGTAGACTCTGTGGCCATCGTTCCCCTGAGGTGGTGGGCCAGTGGGCAGAACACTGCCTGTGGAGCAAACAGAGGACTCAGGACAGCGAAGACTTACTCAGGTACAGAAAATGGCAGATTGGAGACCCCGCGCGGTTGGGGCCCTCTTATATAGCTGGGCCGCTTGCCCCGCCCATCCACTTCCGGGTCCTCCCCCTCGGGTTTAAAGGGCCAGGACTCAACACCTTTCCGTCACAAGGACACTTAACCGCAGCCCTTCCCATTTGGTTATCTTCCCGCCCTGGCCCGCTTTCCTCAAAAAAAGAAAAAAAAGAAAGAAAGAAAAACAAACAAACAACAAAAAACTTCCTGCTCCTGTAGCTAGTCGTATTAGAAGCACCAGAGTCTTGGTACTACAACTTCTGACGGAGCCAGCCTAGAGCTTCCCCATTAAGTGGAGCCAGTGAGTCTCTGCGGGTGTGGAAAGAGTAGCCGAGGGTTTCTGTCTGGCGGGGGTACCCGAGAAGGTGACAGGTCTTCTCTCTGCCCTCTCAGTCTTAACGGATGGAAACGCAAGAGCTGAGCACGAGTACAACAGCAACGGCTAGAACTGACCGGAGAGACTCGTGGCTCTGGGCCTCAGCAACTACTGACGAAAGGAGATGCTGGTCTAGGATTGGCTAGCGATAAAACTATCGCGCTAGATTCAAAACTCAGAGGGGCACAGAGATACCGATGTTTCCTTCTCCCTCTAGCTCCAACCCTCTTGACCTTCATCTCACACCCTACCCACATTCCAAAACTGAGATGTTGAGCCGAATCCCTGTACTTAAAATACTTTAAACCTTTTAGGTATCTTACTTGTTTAGCTATCTTCATATTTATGAAAGAGGCAGGGGCTCACAGTATGTCCCTGGCTGACCTCTTACTTACTTATCGGTCTGCCTCTTTCACCAAAGTGCTGGGATTACAGGTGAGCAGCCAGGCATGGTCACACCTTTAGTCTCAGCACTCCAGAGGCTGTCGGGATCTCTTTGAGTTCAAGGCAGTCTGATTTATATAGTGAATTCCAGGACAACCAAAGATACATAGTGTGATCCTGTCTCAAATATTTTTAATTTTTTAAATTATGTATATGAATGTGTGTCTAAGTATGAGTTTGGATCCCCTGGAGAAAGAATTACAGGCAGTTATGAACCTCTGGATGTAGGTGCTAGGAACCAAACTCCAGTCCTCTAGAAGAGCAACAATCCATCTAAACTGATGACCCACCTTTCTAGTGACTGATTTTCCCTTTTTTTAGTGAACTGTTAGATTAAAGATGTGTACCACCGTGCCTTTTGTTTCTTTTTGAGACAGTCTCATATAGCTGGCTGATCAAAGCCTCTAACTTTACATAGCCAAGGACGATCTTGAATTCCTGTTCCTTCTGCCTTTGCCTCCCAAGCTAGAATTATATAGAGTGTCACCACACCCAACTTTTCTGGGATTTTTGAGACAGGGTCTGAAACAGCCAATATGAGATACAGAGTGAGACCCTGCCTCAAAAAGAAAAAGAAAAAAAGTTAAAACAAAGTCATTAGGATGTGTTTTAAATCTTCACTGGTGTGCTGATAAGAAATTGGGTTCAAGCGTGGCGGTGATGTCACATGCCGTTAATCCCAGCACTTGGGAGACAGAGGCAGGCAGATCTCTGTGAATTCAAGGCCAGCCTGGGCTACAGAGTAAGTTCCAGGAAAGGTGCAAAGCTACAGAGAAACCCTGTCTCAAATTTAAATAAATAAATAAATAAATAAATGAATAAATAAATAAAATAAAGAAATTGGGTTGAGGTGCACACCTTTAATCACAGTATTGGGGAGGCAGAGGCATCCCTATTTCTGGGAGTTTGAGCCCTGCCTGCTCTACATTTCAAGTTCCAGAATGACCAGAGCTACTGTAGTGAGACCTCGTCTCAAAAAGAAAAAAAAAGAAACAGCAGGGCGGTGGTGGCGCACGCCTTTAATCCCAGCACTCAGGAGGCAGAGACAGGTAGATCTCTGTGAGTTCAATGCCAGCTTGATCTATAGAGCAAGTTTCCAGGACAGCCAGGATTGCTTCACAGAGAGACCCTGTCTCAAAAAAAAAAAAAACAAAAAAAAAAACAAAAACAAAAACAAAAAAAAAAAAGAAAAGAAGAAAGAAAAGGAAGGAAAGAAAATTGGGAGGGCTGATTAAATGGCTAATCAGGCCTGAGTACCCGAGTTCAATCCCTGGATCCCATAAGATGTCAGGGGAGAACTAAACTGTCTAGAGTTGTTCTGACCTCCATACCATCCTACCATTGAGCTCCATCTCTGCCCCCGACTTGATTTTCTAAAAATTCCTTAATGTAATAGGAAGCAGTAGAAGCATTCAGATACACAACCTAGGGTGAGGGGAGGAGCTCAGTGGTAAAAGTATTGTCTGCTCAGACCCTGGGTTCAATCCCTAACACCAAAGAACCAACCAACCCTGGTGCAGTTATGGAAATGAATTAGAGAAGTCAAAAGAGGATGGAGAAAGCCATGGTAGACCACACTGTTCTAGACTGAAACAGTCTTCCCTCCTCAGCCTCCCAAGTGCTGGGGATCCAACATGCTTGGTTTAAGATTGGTTCCTTGCTGGGTGTGGTGGCGCACACCTTTAATCCCAGCCCTTGGGAGGCAGAGGCAGGTGGATCTCTGAGTTCAAAGCCAGCCTGGACTACAGAGCAAGATCCAGGACAGGCTCCAAAGCTACACAGAGAAACCCTGTCTCGAAAAACAAAAACAAACAAACAAACAAAAATAAGATAGGTTCTTTCTGCTGGGAGATGGTGGCATAAGCCTTTGGTCCCAGCGCTAGGGAGGCAAAAGCAGACAAAGCTCTGATTTCAAGGCCAGCCTGGTCTACAGAGCAAGGTGCAGGACAGCCAAAGATATACAGAAAACCCTGTCTCAAAGAAATTAAAGGGGGGCAAGAGGGAGAGATGGGGAGATAGGGAGAGGGAGAGAGAGAGATTGGTTCCTTTTGTGAGCTAACAGAGTTCTTTTTCAGGCCTCTTTCCTTGGTTCATAGATTGTGTTATGGTTTGGATGCAAAATGTTCCTGTGCTGGGTAGTTCTATGTCAGTTTGACACAAGCTAGAATCATTTGGGAAGAGGGACTCTCAATTGTGAAAATGCCTACATAAGACTTGTCTATAGCCAGGCAGTGGTGGCAAGTGCCTTTAGTCCCAGCACTCTGGAGGCAGAGACAGGCAGATCTCTGTGAGTTCGAGGCCAGCCTGGTGTACAGGGCAAGTTCCAGGACAGCCAGGGCTACACAAAGAAACCTTGTCTCAAAAAACCTAAAAAAAAAAAAAAGATAATGCTTGCCTCTAAGCAAGCTTGTAGGGCATTTTGTTAGTGATTGATGGGGGCAGGTGACAGCCCACTGTGAATAGTGTACCCCTGGACAGGTGGTTCTGGCCTGTATGAAGAAGCAAGCTGAGCAAGCCATAGGAGAAGCTAGTAAGCCACGTTCCTCCATGGCCTCTGAATCATTTCCTGCTTCTAGGTTTCTGCCTTGATCTTGTCCTGACTTCCCTCAAAAATGGAGTATGACCTGAGAGTTGTAAGCTGAAATAAACCCTTTCCTTCCCAAGTTGATTTTGGTCATGGTGCATTATGACAGCAACAGACCCGAGGACAGTTCCCACAGTCTTGTTTGAACACCTGGTCCCTAGCTGTTGGTGATGGTTTGGAGGATTCTGAGATCTTTAGGAAGTGGTGCCTTACTGAAGGAAGTGGGTCACTGGGGGAAGGAAGACCTTGAGGTTTATAGCTAGCTCCATTTGACATCTGATTGGCAATTCCTAATTCTTCAGATGTGAGCAGCAAGCTGCCTCATTCCCCCATCACCATGCCTGCCACCATGTCTTCCCTGCTGCAGTGGACTGTGTCCCCAAAAAACACCAGCAAAAATACACCCCTCCTTCTGTAAGTTACTTTCATCAGGTATTTGAGCACAGCGAAGATGAACTAGGACAGATGATGTGGTGTTTGAGTGACAATACCCCCATCCGCTCATATATTTGAATGCTTAGTTTCTAGTTGGTGGGACTCTGGGGAAGGATTTGAGGATATGGCCTTTATTGGAGGAGGTGTGTCACCTTTTGAGGTTTCGAAAGCCTAAACCAGGCCCAGCCTCCTTCTCTTTGCCTCCAACTTGCTGAAAAGATGTAACCTCTCTACTACTGCTCTAGCCGTCTGCCTGCAGCCATACTCCCACCATGATGATCCTGGACTCACGCTCTGAGACTGTAAGCAAGCCCCCAATCTAAAAAAAAAACTTTTTTTATAAGTTGCTTTTGTATTGGTGTAATTATTAAGGCCACTCCACGTAGTTAAAAGGAGATTTATTTAATGGCGTAACTTACAAATTAAGGGATAGGTAGGTTGCGGGGTCTGGGGAAGGTCTATCACAGTCCAGCGGTGTTCTCTGGAGCTCTGCCTGGTCCACCTCCACCATCCAGGGTCCCGGAATGGAGAGAGTGCCCGCTGATCCAGATCTCGGGTCCCCAGGAGCCTTGCTTGGCCCCGCCTTGTAGGCATAACAGTTGCCGAAGTATCAATGGGGGTTCGAACTTCCAGATCAAAGCTGGAATGGCTACCCACTACACTTTTGTCATAGTGTCTCTTCACAGTGACTGAGACAGATGTATATCTTCTGTTTCTTCATGTTGCTTTGTTGCTTTCCATATGGGTCCAACTTTCTTTAATTTTATTTGCATTGGTGGTTTTTTGTTTTGTTTTTATGGTTTTTCCGAGACAGGGTTTCTCTATGTAGCTTTGTGCCTTTCCTGGAACTCATTCTGTAGCCCAGGCTGGCCTCAAACTCACAGAGATCCGCCTGGCTCTGCCTCCCGAGTGCTGGGATTAAAGGCGTACGCCACCACCGCCCGCTGCATTGGTGTTTTGCCTGCATGTATGTGTGAGACTATCAGATCTTGGAGTTACAGTTGTTAGCTGACATGTGGATGCTGAGAATTGAACCCAGGTCCTCTGGAAGAGCAGTCAGTACTCTTGACCGCTGAGCCATCTCTCCAGGCCTCCCCCTCAACTTTCTTCCTTAAAAAAAAAAAAAAAAAAAAAAAAAAAATATAGGCCAGGCAGTGGTGAAGATGGTTCTTGCCTTCCACCCTCACGTGGGTTCTCAGGATGGAACTCAGGATGTAGCAGTCACCTTTACTCACTGAGCCATACTTTGGAATGTTTTATTTTAAATTATGTGTATGTGGCCACAGAGGCCAGAGGTATCAGATCCCCCTGGACCTGAAGTTACAAGTAATTGTGAGCTGCCTGATATGGGAGCTGGGAATTGAACTCTGGTCCTCTGAAAACGCAGTATGTGGTGGCTTTTTGTTGTTATTGTTTTGGGTTTTTTTGTTTGTTTGTTTTTTGGTTTTTCAAGACAGGGTTTCTCTGTGTAGCTTTGCACCTTTCCTGGAACTCTGTAGACCAGGCTGGCCTTGAACTCTCCAAGTGCTGGGATTATTTTTTGTTTTGTTTTGTTTTTTGTTTTTCGAGACAAGGTTTCTCTGTGTAGCTTTGCGCCTTTCCTGGAACTCACTTGGTAGCCCAGGCTGGCCTCAAACTCACAGAGATCCCCCTGGCTCTGCCTCCCGAGTGCTGGGATTAAAGGCGTGCGCCACCACCGCCCGGCAGTGCTGGGATTAAAGGCGTGCGCAATCACTGACCAGCCTCATTGAGCATCTTATCAACCTAATTTTTAAAAATTTTTTGAGGTCTTATGGAGTCTCAGACTGGTCTCAAACTTGACTATTTAGCCACAAATAACCATGAACTTCTGATCCTCCTGCCTCTATGTCCTCGAGTGCTAAGATTACAGATGTTCAACCACACACTTCATTTGGTGAAGATCAAACTCTGGGGTTTCACACTTGCTAGGCAAGCATTCTACCATCTGAGCCACATTCCCAGCTCCTCCAACACCATTTAATCAATCGAGCCTTTTATCACCATGCTCCTACCATTTTGGCATCATCCTCTGCCTCCCTTCACATCTCTGTACTCATTTTTAGTTTGTCACATCTTTTTCAGACTTTTCCAATACCTACCAATTTCAAAGCTTTTCCCTCAGCTGTCCAATTTGGAATGTTGTTCCCACTCTCACCTCCTTTAACTAATTAATCTCTATTCATCCTTAAGATCTCAGCTGATTAAATAAGTAGGCTTCTCATGATACACTCTTCCAACCATAATTAAACTAATTATACAATTACTTAAAAGTCTGTCTCAAGTAGACTACAGGGACCTGCATATCTTAGTTATACTATATCCCCAGGGACTAGCACTATGCTTAATCCATATGCACTTATAAATTTAATGAAGAAAAATGTTTTAACTTGGAGGCACCACGTCTGAGTCACCAAAATCCTTCCTAAAAATCTATTAGTGACCTCTGATGGAATGATAAGGTACTTACTGTCTTAGGTGACAAGCTTTGGACCTGATACCTGCTTCCTTTAGATATCTTATGCATATTCACTATAGTACCCAAGAGAAAAAAGCCCACCCCCACCTTTCATAATTTTGTAAGCTGAGATCCCTAAACATCTAATGTATTTTTTTGGGGGGGTGGTGGTGGTTCTTCTTAAATTTAGGCACTGACTAGGGCAGGGAATGATAAAAAAATAAATAAATAAATAAATACACGTTTTGCCTTTTAAACCTCAATAAGAACCAGTGTATCAATTGGAAGATGACAAACTTGGCATTTTTGTAGAGTGCTAGCTAGGGAAGCATGTAGAACTTCTATAAATAAATAAGTGAATGAATGAACGAACGAACGAACGAACGAACGAACGAACAGTAAAAAGCCACTAGATGGCACTACCTGAATTCAGCTGTATACAGGTCAATCCAAAGCCAATAAAGTTAAGGGCAAGTCCCATGCAGCAATCCTGAATCTGTGTGCTATCCCTGAGGACAACTTCCCTCCCAAGCCTAACAGAACAAGTAAGTCAAGCAAACAGAGCATACATTCCAATGGCTTTATTTTTCTCAGGCGTAGCAGGCAACACTTGGTGGGAGAGCTGAAAGGGAAGCTGAGAAACTATAGCCTCAGTAGGGGTCATTAAAGGGATAAAGAGGGTGTCCAGCATCTCTGGGGACTATCTTCCCATCCACCTGAAAAGAGACAAGTAGAAGAATCCATTAGCAAGCAGTGACATTCCAAAGACCCACAGCATTACCTCCAATTCTTCTGAAGAATTTTACCTATCTCTAGCACTATGGTAGCTAACATTAGTAGGACCCAAACCTCAGTTAATGTTACATCAATAGTGATTCCAGCATCAAACCCACAGCCTGGTACATGGTTGGCCTTATCCTTAAGACTTCACAGTCTCAAATGGAATAATGTGCCTAGAATCTGTTTACTTCCTTACATGTAGCAGACTTCAACAAGGTTGAGAATGTATTATTAGCTCCTCTTTCTTTTTTAATTTATTTTTATTTTATTGGTGTTTTGCCTGTATGTATGTCTGTAAGAGAGTGTTAGGCCCTGGCATTACAGACATAGTTGTGAGCTGCCATGTGGGTGCTGGGAATTGAACCTGGGTCCTCTGGAAGAAGAGCCAGAACTCTTAACCGCTAAGCCATCTCTCCAGCCCCCTGAGCTCCTCTCTTATTATTTAACTGGAGAAATTAAATAGGTGACAAGATAATCAAGAAGCAGGACTAAGACTCACAGGTTATATATATTATACCTGAGTCATACTAATTTTCCCCAACTTCAAGAGAATGAGACCATTGGAGCAAAGCTTGGTGTAGCCCAGAACTTGGTAGGCTGAGGCAAGAGAATGGAGAATGGAGTTTAAAATCTGCCTAAAAGGAAAGAAAGGGAAACAGAAAGGCAAAGGGAAAGAAAGAGAAATCAGACAGGAGGAATGGCAGGAGTTCAAAGCCAGCCTGAGATACATGCTGAGTTCCACAAAAGCATCAACGATATGTAAGTCCCTGTCTCAAAAAAAAAAGGGGGGGGGGGAGCAGGCATGATGGCACACACCTTTAATCCCAGCATTCAGGAGGCAGAGGCAAGCAAACCTCTATGAGTGCCAGGCCAGCCAGGGCAAAATTGTGAGACTCTGTCTCAAAATAAATAAATAAATAAATAAATAAATAAATAAATAAATAAATAAATAAATAAATAAATAAATAAAAATAAATAAATAAAAAAGAGGGAAGGAAGACAGAAGACAGGGAAGGAGGAAGCCAAGAGAAGAAACAAGCTCTGCATCTTGGATAGCAATCCCACCAACCTTCTCCAGCCAGCAAGCCTGAGGCCATACCTGAGCCATCACACCCCAAACCTCCTCTTCCCTATTCCGACTCTGAATGGTTACACATCTTTACCGTAATTATGGGCACAATATACCGCCAATTTTTGTTCAGAGCATCTAATTGCTTCATCTCCTCAGGGCTAAAGGTGAAATCAAATACCTGGGAGACAAAAAAAAACAGCCTTGTGAGTGGTAGCTGGAGTCTCTCAATATTGGCTTCTTAGCAGGCAGAATCAGGGCCAGATATCTCAATAGATTAAAGAAGACAGAACCTAATGACCAAGTACCTGAATGTTCTGAAGGATGCGAGAAGGAGTGATACTTTTGGGGATACAGACTACTTTCCGCTGAACCTGCCATCTAGGTGGGGAATGAAGATAAGGAAAATGGGTTAATATTCAGAAACATTAAAAACTCCCTCAGTCTTTGCCTCCCAATCAAGTCTTTCCCTTACTAGAGGCCTGTTCCTTAAAAATGTCCCATACCTGAGCAAGATCTGAGCTGGAGACCGGCCATGTTTTTCAGCTAGTGCCAAGACCACTGGTTCCTCAAGCAGGACTGGCTCATCAGGATGGTGCCAGGCACGATGAGAGGAACCCAAGGGGCTGTAAGCAGTCACCTCCAAGCCTCGTGCTTGACAGTGCGCAATGAGCTCCTTTTGAGCCAGGTATGGATGGCATTCCACCTGAAACAAGTAACAACGAACAATGCTTCAGCATGCGGTGACCACACCCACTTACTAAACTCTGGATATAATAGCCCTTCACTGTTGACCTCTAAGCCCACTTGTTCTCACTGGTGAGTTCATGCTCTCCCAGGACTTCCAATCCACCTTTATACAGAGAACTCCTTCAACAACACTCTGACAACTTGCTATCTCCACTAAGGAGACTCTTCACCTGTACTCATGCTCTGTACACATAACCCATCTTCCAATCATCTGTTTGTAGTGCTTACCTGCAAGACAGCTGGGCGCACAGAGGCCACACTGAGGATGTCATCGATCTGCCGGCTGTTGAAGTTGGACAAGCCCAGGGCTTTCACCAGACCCTTTGCCATCAGTGCCTCCATAGCCTTCCAGGTCTCCTTATAGTGGGTAGAGTCATATCGGATGGTTCCATCGGCATTCTTGGGAAAGAGATCGTCTCCCCGCCTAAGTGAAACAGAGCCCCCCAAGTGTCAGCGAAAATGTCAGGCTTCTGCTCTGCCTGCTCATCCTGCTATTCTATGTGCTATACCTTAAGACCAAGGGGTAAAGTGACAAGAATTAGGAACAGCAATGCTTTCTTATCCTTCTAGTTTATAACTCAGGTATTACTTCTACATGGAATGCCCATCCCTTCTTCTCTTTTTCATAGGCCCAGAATCTTTTTTTTTTTTTTTTTTTTTTTTTTTTTAATTCTTTGGTTTTTCAAGACAAGGTTTTGCTATGTAGCAGCCCTCACTGTCCTGGAACTAGTTCTGTGGACCAGGCTGGCCGCAGACTCAGAACCGCCTACCTCTGCCTCTGCCTCCCAGGTGCTGGGATTAAAGGCATTCGACATGACACCTGGCTGAGAGGCCCAGATTCTATCTCCTTTTCTCTAGTACAGCTTCCTTAATGCCATGTTCCTCAGGGGGAGTTCTGCCCATCTGACAAGGGCGCAGTGCTAATATAAGACTTCTCATACCCTCTGTTGAGAAACATTCACAGCCAAAACCTTGGGGGACCTACTGTAGATGAAGAGCAGCATGTTTCCTGATTGAACAATAGAGCACTGGAGACCACTCAGATAAATGCAGGGTATATACTGTTATCCTTATTATATACCTAATCACCTGGCTGCAGGAAAGGCAAGGATCCCATGGTACATAAGCTCTTCTGCTTGTTGCACAGATAAATGTTCTTATCCTGTTCTACAGCTATGAATATAATAAATTACTAACACTACCACACCCAACCCCCAGCTTCCAGAAAAAGTTGCAGGGGCAAGGCTTACTCAAAGGCATAAGGCCAGTGTATCAAGTAGAGGTCCAGATACTCCAACTGAAGATCAGCCAGTGTCTTCCGGAGGGCAGCTTCTACATCCTCAGGGTGGTGCTTAGTATTCCACAGCTTGGATGTCACAAACAGCTCCTCTCGAGACACTGCCTGTGACAGAGGCAGAGCCTACCGTGAGGAGAGCCCTGGGAACCCAATCTTACCTACCCACACCTACGAGAGAAGAACAGAAGTATGCCCCAGAATGTGACCCAACGCAAAATCACAAAATATGAGGTTTTCTTTTTAATGCCATCATGTAATTCTCAAGCATGAACTTTACAGATGACATTGTCAAAAAGCTGGGAGCTGATACCAGTTTCCCTCATCCAAGACCAAGTCCCAGCTGCCACTCTAAGTTCTTATATCCCATTTCTTTGTGTCCCCAGTTCTCACCTTGCCTGGTCCCACATTTTCCTTCAGGGCCTCCCCAATTTCAGTCTCGTTGCCATAGATAGCAGCACAATCAATGTGGCGGTAGCCTACACTAAGGGCATATTTGATGGCTGCTTTCACCTGTCAGGAGGGAAACAGAAATGTCAGTTTCACTGGTATGAGCTGGTAAGGGAGAAGGAGAATATGAAGGTCACCCATGCAGGTCAGAGGGAGAAGATGAAAAATGATCCTAGGCTAGGGATATAGCTCAGATGGTAGAGTGCTTGCCTAGCATGTATGAAGTCCTAAATTTGATCTCTAGAATAAACAGAGTGTGCTGGCTTATGCCTGTAAATCGGCACTCAGGAGATAAAAGCAGAAGGATCAGAAGTTCAAGCTCAGGTCTGGAGAAATGGCTCAGCCATCAAGAGCACTGGCTGCTCTTCCAGAGGACCTGGGTGCAGTTCCCAGCATCTACAAGGTAGCACATAATCTTCTATAACTCTGGTTCAAGGAATCAGATGTAGTCTTCTGACCTCTCTGAGCACCAGGTATACATATGGTATACATACATATACAAAGGCAAAACATTCATCAATAAAACATAAAATAAATAAATCTAAAATTAAAAAAAAAAAGTTCTCCTCAAATGCCTTTAATCCCAGAACTCAGGAGGCAGAAGCAGGAAGACCTCTGTGAGCTTACGGCCAGCCTGGTCTACAGAGCTAGTTCCAGGACAACCAGGACTACACAGAGAAACCTTGTCTTGAAAAACAAAACAAAATAAAATTCAATTAAAAACTTTTCCTAACTCGCTGGGCAGTGGTGACAACACACCTTTAATTCCAGCACTGGGAGGCAGATGCAGGCAGAGCTCTGTGAGTTCAAGGCCAGCCTGGTCTACAGAGTAAGTTCCAAGAGACAAACCCTGTCTCAAAAAAAAACAAAAAAAAAAAAACAAAAAAAAAAAATTTTTTTTTTTCCTAATTCTTGTCTATACAGTTGACCCAGTAACTTCCCAAGCTTTGGACTATGCTCCCAACTCCAAAATATGCACTTAAGGAGGGCCCAATGCTCAGGAGATGTAATCACAACATGGGGTGGTTAAGTAATATATTGGGACTAAGAGCTAAGACCTAGAAACAGAGACCTCAACTCTGCCATAGCACTATGTAGAGATGCTCTGCAGCCGTCAGTTCCTCCTGAGTTAGCTGGGGAAACTAAGGGCTCACGGGTGTCCCTTCTTCCCTCATCTCTTCCCACTACCCTTACTTATCCTTACCAGAAACATAACAGGAGTTACTGGGGAAAATACAGGGCACTTCTTGCAAATCCCTCCTATTCCCTGACAAGAGACCCAAGTAGTCTCTCTGTTCTTCCCAATCACTCACCTGGCCAGCCTCACTCTTCCATGTCCCCAGACCAATCAGAGGCATCTTCTGTCCAGTGTGCAGGAGGACACAGGAAGCCATCATCCCCTAAAACACAGATAGAAAAAAAATGGTAAGGAAGTTAGTGCTGCCTTGAGCCTAGCTATCCACTGCTGTAAAACACAGTTCAGGAAAGGGGTAGATAAGAGTGGTGGCAGATGTGGGAAGGAAACACCTCATTATAATGGGCTTGTGAGCAGAGACAGAGACAAGATACCTGAAATCAACCAAACCCAGTAGCTCCTGGACAAATACTAACCAGACTACTAGCCTGGCTGGCCTTCATACTGCAAGGCTAAAGACCAGTGTTCAAAAGCTCCAGTTTCTGATGGTGACAGAGTAGCTCAGTGGTACACTTGTCTAGCAACACACACATAACACAAATCCAGCACAGAGATACAGTCTATAACCCCAGCACTCAGGAAACTGAGGTAGGAGAATCAAAAGTTCCAAGCCAGCTTGTATAAGAAATTAAAAACCTTTCCCAGCACTCAGAAGGCAGAAGCTGGTGGCTCTCTGTGAGTTCGAGGTGAGCCTGGTCTACACAGTGAGTTCTAGGCCAGCCAGGGCTGTTAAAAACCAACAACCAAAAACTAAAACAAAACAGAAACAAGTTCCAATAAATGCAAAGCACCAGACAAATAAGCCAGGTCTCAGGCCGTGCAGGACAAACAAAAGCCATTATGAGATAGAGTGCCACAGCAAGCAGGCCCAGAAAAGGATGGCTCCTCTAAGGATGAAATGAGTAACCATACCAGCAGGAACATTTCAAATTCAGAAATGGAAGCTTTCTAACACAGAGAGAGACTAGACTCTCTGAATCCCTCTTGATTGACTGGCCAAGTTCAGAGGCTTGAGCCGGCTCCTTCAAGCAAAATATACTACTTACCATTTTTCAGACAAGAAAATAGGATCAGAAAGGTAAACTTATTTGTCCCATATAGACAGCAAAGTGGAAAAAATTAAGGATATAAGGAAAAGCTTCAAGAGACAGGTAAACAAATCTATAAAAAATTTATCTCACTCAGCTGTGGTGGCGCAAGCCTTTGATCCCAGCACTTGAAAAACCAGCTTCTTTATGTAACAAATTTCAGGCCAACCAGAGCTATATATAGTAAGATTCTATCTCAATAAATAAATAAATTATATATATATATACTCATATGTACATATGTATATGTGTGTGTATATATATTCCTTACAACACACACACACACACACACACACACACACACACACACACATCATGTCCTATAGAAAAGGAAATGAATTCCACAAAACAAAGGCGTATTAATTATTGATTCTGGCTTTTAAGATGTTTGGATGCAGACTAGAGATGGCTCGGTAGTTAAAAGCACTAGTTGCTTTCCTAGAGGACCCAAGTTGGACTGCCAGCACCATGGCAGCTCACACCACCTGTAATTCCAGATATAACGCCCTCTTCTGGCCTCCTCAGGCACTGCATGTACATGGTACACAGACATATATAGAAGCAAAATACCCATACACATAAAATAATAAAATTAAATTTTTGGAGAAAACAAAATAATGTATTGCAGGGCTCAGTGGATCAATGACTTAATGACCTGAGTTTGGTCACACGGACCCACATGGTGGCACAAGATGCTGATCCCACAAGTTGTCCTCTCACCTCTATAAGATACTCACACAAATAAATGTAATAACAACAATAAAAAGCATGTACTCATGTAATCCTAGCATTAAGGAAGCTGAGATAGCAGGATCACTGTGAGTTAAGACCAGACTGAGAGACCTGGCAAAACTCTGTCTCAAAATAAAACTGAAAAATGGAAGCTGGAAAGATGACTCAGTTGGTAAAGTACTTGCCACTCAAACATGAGAATCCTAGCACCCACATAAAAGCCAGGAATGATGTTATCTCCACACACATTTGTAGTAGGCACTTTTTTTTTTCAAATGTGCATTAATATTTTACCATGAGGGGAAAAATATTTTACCATGGGTTGTTTCGAGTCCCCTGAAACTGGAGTTACAGACAGTTGTGAACTGTCATATGGGTGCTGGGAATTGAAGCTGGGTCCTCTAGAAGAGCAGTCAGTGCTCTTAACCGCTGAGTCATCTCTCCAGCCCCTCTCCATACACATTTGTAAGCATATCTCTGAACACAAACATATGGTGGTATTTTATTTGTACTGAAATGTGATTTTAATTGTTAATTGTATGTTAATAAAGTTGCCCAGGGGTCAGAGCTATTAGAGCCATAGCAAAAGCTGGGCGTCGGTGGTGCACGCCTTTAATCCCAGCACTTGGTAGGCATAGCTAGGTAGATCTCTGTGTGTTCAAGGATACAGCCAGCATTGGAGACACACGCCTTTAATCTCAATACCATAGAAGACCTGGAGGGCTGTACATACAGGCAGTGACGAGGCAGTCATGTGTTTGGGTTTACAACCAATGAGAAGGCAGAACAGAAAGTCTATATAAAGACAAACAGACAGGAAGTAGATCTCTTTCGGAGAGGTCTCTTGGCTGAAGAGGCTCTTAGCTCTGATCTCTTGGCTTTCTTCTTTGCATTGGTTCTGTGTTTCTTATTTAATAAGACGGTTGGTTACATCTACACAAACATGTATATAAAAGCACACAAAATCACTCAATCAATCAATCAATACATCTCTTTTCTCAGGCAGGCGGTGGTGGCATGCCTTTAATCCCAGCATTCTGGAGGCAAAGCCAGGTGAATCTCTGTGAGTTCGGGGCCAGCCTGGTCTACAGAGCCAAGATCCAGGACAGGCACCAAAACTACACAGAGAAACCCTGTCTCGGAAAACAAAACAAATATATATACATGTAATCTTTTTTTTTTTTTTTTTTTTGGCTTTTTCAAGACAGGGTTTCTCTGTACAACAGCTCTGGCTGTCCTGAAACTCACTTTGTAGACCAGACAGGTAAATAAATCTCTTTAAAAAACAAACAAACAAAAAAAAAACTGAAAGGGGGCTAAGACTGTAGCCCTGTGATAAAAGTGCACACCTGGCTGCTCAGGATCCTATATTTAGTACCACACACACACACACACACAAAATAGACCAAGAGTCAAAGGCAAAAATCCTACAAGGGGAAACTAGCCATAAAACTTTAATACAGCACAAAAGTAGTGAAGCATAAATCTAAGAAATTTTCAACAGAACAAATAAGGTAATTAGAGCATGTGTCCACAAGCTGGGAGTGTAGCTTGGTAAGTAGAATGTTGCACAGCATTCACTATACCTTAGGTTTAATCCCAGGATCATATAAACCATGGTTGTACAAGCTGATAATCCCAGTACTCAGGGATAAAAGCAAAACAATGAGAAATTCAAGGTTATCCTTTGCTACACAGCAAGCTGGAGGCCAGCATGGGCTATATGAGACCTTGTCTACAATGAGAGAGAAAAGGCCAGGTTTGGTGTCACAGGCCTTTAATCCCAGCAGTAGGGAGGCAGAGGCAGAAGGATCTCTGAGTTTGAGGCCAGCCTGATCTACAGAGCTGGTTCTAGGACAGTGAGACCCTGTTTTAAACAAAATAAAACAAGTAAAAGATAGACCTGGTAGTAATCCCAGCCATTCGGGAGGATGAGGCAGGAGGATTACAAATTCAAGACCTGCCTAGACCACACAGTGAATTGAAAGCTGTTCTAAAAAATACAATGAAACCTTATCTCAAAATAAAAAAGTAAAAAGGAGGTCTGGGGATATAAAAATAAACCAGCAGCTGCCTCCTTAGACTTGAAAGTCATGTTATGGTAAAGACAAACTAGATTCAATCCTGTTTATGATCAAATCTGTTTCTCAAGGATTAGATTATGCCCCACCTGTAACTTTACCTACAAATGGTTCTGTACTGCCTGCTTCAGGGAATGGCAACCAAGTCTTTGTTTCAAAAGGTTATTATAACTACCTTGTTATGACTATGTTGTTATGTTCTGCTTCTGTAACCCTGCCTATTTCCCTGCCAAATCCCCCATGTGGAAATCCTCTACCCCTGAGCTATAAAAACCTTATCTTCCCCACTTAAAATGCTGGCCTATTGAACCCCACCTTAAGGGGAGGTAGCCTGGGTACACAAATAAATATTAGTAAATAAATTAATCAAAATATAAATAAATTAATTGATTGCCTTAATTAATTTGGCTATGACGATTTGGGTTGATGGTCTTTCACCTCTTTGGGATGAATTAACATCTTTAGGATTAACAATAGCTCAGTGGTGGAATACTGACCTAACATGTTTGGGACCCTAGGTTTAATACCCAGTAAGTGGGGAGGAGAATGAACCAGAGGTATCAAAGAGAAGGAAGAGGGAATATTTACTCCAAGAGCCAATGAAGTAGAAATAACCTTTCCCCTTGATCTTATCAGTACCATAAATATGCTCCTGGGATTGATCTACCTGCCAGTAACATCTTCATAAATATGAGCTTTGTTCCCAAGTTTTGAAAGATATATGGGAAGGCAGGTAATAATACAATCTGTGAGTAAACAGACATACCAAAATTGCTTTCCTAGTATCTCTGGCTGAAAGAATTTTTATAGCCTAGCAAAACTTGAATATAAAAGCCATTCTTTCTGCTAAAACTACAACAAAACCAGTCAATCCAGGCAGCAAGCCAAACTGCCAAGTGCAATGATCTTTGTAACCACAGACTTCCTAAGGATCAAGCAAGCAGCTCTAAGGCCAAGTTCCTGCAGGGGCTTGATAGGAAACAATAACCTGTTTACTTCCCCAGGTTTCTCCCAGTGCATGAGAAGGCTCTGAAATTACAAGGGTGGAGACTGAACAAAGCCCTAGCTTATAGGGAACATGGAAGAAACCTTAATCCTGCTTCTTCATTCCTTTTGCAGGTGAAACTAAAAACCAAAGGAGAGGGGTAAAAGGCAGGAGGAACAAACAAAGATCTGTAAAGAATAAGAACTTCCGAGAAGGGAATGGAAGGGCCACAGCAGAAGACAGATTCCAATCAGGTCAGAAAGTAATTTCTGCTGGCTTGTGATTTTCTAGTAGACGCTTTAGGCACCAACGGCTTTACAGATAGCCCAGTAGAACTGCTGACGAGACAAAAAGGAAGTGTTTCCTGACTTTGAAGACCTTCCCTCTGCCTCCCACCAATGCCAGTGTCCTTTGACTTTTTCCCTATCCTCTTTGCTTTCCTTTGGTCAAATTTGTGTTTTCAGAAACAATCTAAAAACCCTCACTTTTCCTACACCAGTTTAGCATGCGTAGTTCTTCTGGGCCTTTCTGCCAGAATGATCCACAGGTACCTGAGGGTGCAGGATAGTCCAGGATCTAGAAATGCACAAACTTGGGTTTGAATCTCAGCTCCACTATGTCAAGAGAGAACTACATCTAAAGCAGTATGCACATTATCTGACTCATTCTCTTCTTTCTGTATATGCTAATTCACCAGAGACCCAAAGCCTTGGATAGCAAGTATTAAAACAAACCTGGGGGTGGGGGTGGGGGTGGGGGTGGTGGGGGGGTAAGGGTGGGGGGATGGTGGTGGTGATGGGGGGGGTGGGGGGGGTGGGGGGGTGGTAAGGGTGGTGGTGGGGGTGGTGGGGGTGGTGGTGGTGGGGGTGGTGGTGGTGGGGGTGGGGGTGGGGGTGGGGTGGGGTGGGGGGTGGGGGGGGGTTGTTGGTGGTGGTGGTGGGGTGGTGGTGGTGGGTGGGGGTGGTGGTGGGGGTGGTGGTAGGGGTGGTGGTGGGGGGGGGTGGGGGGGGTGGTGGGGGTGGGGGTGGTGGTGATGGGGGTGGTGGTGGTGGGGGTGGGGGTGGGGTGGGGGGGTGGGGTGCACACCTTTAATCCCAGCACTCGGGAGGCAGAGCCAGGAGGATTTCTGTGAGTTCAAAGGTCAGCCCGATCTATAGAGTGAGATCCAGGACAACCAAAACTACACAGAGAAACCCTGTCTTAAATTTAAAAAAAAAAATATTCTGGTAAAACAAACCAGACATGTTCACAGTATTATTCATGGAACTCTTTAGAAAGTTATCTAAAGGGCAACCTGAGTTCAATCCTGAGCATCCATCCATAGCAGAAAGAACCAATGCCTGAAGTTACCCTCTGACCTCCACCCCCACTCATACAGTAACAACAAAATAAGGGAGCTTTTATCGTCTCCTGCACTTCTAAGAACTCTGCTTGAAAAATCATCCTAAATATGTAACACTGGTCCAGATTTGTTCTGTTTGCTGCATTCTGTTAGGTCACTGCATGGCTGTGGTAGCTCCCATCTTTAATTCCAGCACTCGGGAGGCAGAGGAGGTAGTTTAAGGCCAGCTTGGTCTACAGAGTGTGTTCCAGGACAGCCAGGGATACACAGAGAAACCCTGTCTTGAAAAACAAACAAAAAAAATCCTGTTAGAAGCTGGACATTGGGAGGCAGAGGCATAGACTGACACAAAACAAACAAAATAAATAAATAATAATAAACATACAAGCCCAAAATCTTCAACTCTCTAAAAATATATACTTCCTGAGTCAGGTGTGATGGTGCACATCCTAGGCTAAGTAAGACAAGACCCCACGAGTTCATGGTAACACTATACTACATACTAAGACCCTGTGTCAAAAACACCAAAAGTAAGTATAAAATAAATATATACATTTCCTGAGACTGAATATAAATCTTTCCCATGTATTTACACTAGCCTCCACTGTCCGTACCCTGTCTATAACCACTACCATCCCTTTTAATTTGGACTTGTTCAAAATCCACTCACCAAGTCCAGTCATGTGACTCCTTGGCTCATAGCGTTCAGCAATTCTCCCAAGATTAAAGTCCAAACTCCTTTAAAACTGGCTGCCACACTCCTCATTTCCCCAGACTTTATGAACAAGCAGCACTTGACTCCAGGTCTCTGAACATTTTCTTTCCCCAAACTTCACACCTGCCTAGCTAATTGTTACTTACCATTGAGTTAGCACTTGGAATTTCTGGTTCCTCCCTGAAACTTTTTTTTTTCTTCTTCTTCTTCTTCTCCTCCTCCTCCTCCTCCTTCTTCTTTTATTTATTTATTTTTTTCAAGACAGGGTTTCTCTGTGTAGCTCTGGCTGTCCTGGAACTTGCTCTGTAGACCAGGCTGGCCTGGAACTCACAGAGATCCGCCTGCCTCTGCCTCTCCAGTGCTGGGATTAAAATTCTGGGCTGGAGGTGTAGTTCAGCTGGTAAAGTGCTTTTCCCGGGTTTGACTCCCCCAGCACTTCATAAAACCCAGACAGTGACAAACTCCTACAATTCCAGCACTCAGAAGGTGGAGGCAGGAAGATCAGAGGATTCAGCATCAACCTTGGCTACATATCACAAGTTCAAGGCAAGACTAAGATACAAGGGACCCTGTCTCTGCAGTTGGAGAGATGGCTCAGTTGTTTAAGTCTTGTTTCTCCCACAAAGCACCTGGGTTTGATTTCCAGAACCCACATACCGGCTGGCAATCACCCATAACTCTAGTTCCAGCGGATCCGTTGCCCTCTGACCTCCACGGGCACCACGCACCCACATGGTGCATATGCATACATGCAGACAAAACATTGATAGGCATACAATAAATCAATCTTTAGAAAATATTCTTAAGAGACTCTGTCTGAAAAAAATACATATAAATAATAATCAATCCCACCGGACCAGAAAGAATCATACTGAAATCAAACCTGTATTAGATTAAAAAATGGAACCTTGGAAAAGTAATAGGCCTCATCAGAACCTCGGGAGGTCCTACAGTGCTGACTATGAAGTCTAAATGGTAGAGTCCATTAACAGTAGGGCTCGATGAAGCGCAGGTTCGGGTATTTTCACTTTAAAAGAGCTCGGTGGCAACAGGATATCTATATAACATGTCCGAGTTTTCTCAACCCAAGGCAACGGCTTGATCAAGCTAATTTCTCGCTCCCACTTCCGCCACTTCCTAGGAACATCCCAGAAGCCGCCATTAGGAAAGGCAGAGACCCTAGAAGTGTCGTGCAGATGAGAAAACAAGAGATGGGCAACTAAAATTTACAAAGCACTTGATATATACCAGGCACATTCAAAGGTTTAATCCCAGTTCTCGCTATAGCACCGATGTCCTGCTCATTCCACTCTAAGGAAAGAGGTCGAGAGACACAGATAGACGTTATCTGGGAACAAACAGAATAAGAGGAAGAGCTCAAATCGGAAACTAAATCACATCCGTCTAAATGCCGACGCTCCCTGCTCAATCTCGGGGCCGACCCCGGCTTCTTCCTCAGGGGAGAAAAAAAATGGCTAGCCACATCCGTCTAAATGACGACGCTCCCTGCTCAATCTCGGGGCCGACCCCGGCTTCTTCCTCAGGAAAAAAATTTTTAAAAAAATTTAAAAAAAAAAAAAAAAAAAAGGCCAGTAATAGGAAGAACTCACCTTGGCAGTGAGCGCAGGCTGCGGAGAAGACAATGTGGCCAGAATTGAGCTCTGCACTCCAGTACTGGGCCGACAGGCCCGGACTTAAGTCCGGCGGTGAAGACGAAACCCCACCCCAGGGAGGAGCAAGAGCCCGGCTTCCAGAATCACGCGCGGGACCTACTAGTCCCCCGCTGTCCTGTGAAGTCGTACCGCCGGTAGAAGCCAGACCAGGGACTTTGCACATCCCTCCCCTGGGAACCTCAAACTCCACAGCGAGCTTCTAGAAGGGTCGGGGGTCCTCAAACTGCGCGTGCGCACAGGCTACGTGGACAGTCATGCGCGGCTGGCCGCACCTCCAACCGTCCCACAGTGCACCGCGCAAGCACCTCTCTAGGCATAGATTCCTGTACTTCCTGGAGAACGAGGGCCTCTATGATACCTGGTGAGTCCTTCTGGCCACCTATCCTTTCTCTAAAGTGATGGGCTGGTTCTCAGAACCGGAACAGTGAAAATCTGGGCTCTGCAGACCCCCTTCTAGAAAGTTACAGATCTCTCAGTGAATACTTTGCCCTGGCACTGTGCTAAAGACTTCATAAATAGCCGGGCGGTGGTGGCGCACGCCTTTAATCCCAGCACTCGGGAGGCAGAGCCAGGCGGATCTCTGTGAGTTCGAGGCCAGCCTGGGCTACCAAGTGAGTCCCAGGAAAGGCGCAAAGCTACACAGAGAAACCCTGCCTCAAAAAAACCAAAAAAATAAAACAAAACAAAACAAAACAAAACAAAAAAAGGAAGTACAGCATCTTATATACCAATTCCAAGGGAGAAATGGGACAGAGTCAGCAGAAATTATCACACAATGGCAGTAAGTCAGATGGAAGCTAATGGAACAGTGTTGTGTAAGGGGAACACAGGGTATCTCAAGAACATTACAGACCAAGCTCACAGAACCCCTCAGACTGAAAACCATAGCCCCACACGGTGGGGTGGGAAGAGTTGGGTTCTCAGGATCTGAAGCTTCAGCTCTCCCAAAGCCCTGGCTTCAGGCCATTACTTGCCTTGCCAAGCATGTTCCTGGTTTTCAGAAGAGCTATGTTCCTTCTCCATACATCAGGGTCTCAGGAAAAGCCTCAGTCAATCTGGCCCTCAACAAGAAGAGTGTCAGATCCCCTGGAACTGGGTTAATGAGGGCTGTGAGCTGTCATTTGGGTGCTGGGAACTGAACCCTGGTCCTCTGCAAGAGAAGCAGGTGTCTTAATTGCTAAGAAGTCTCTCCAACTCTCCCACCGCCCTTTTTGAGGCAATTTCATGTAACCCAGACCCCAGATGGGGCTGAAACTCCCCTCACATATCTGAGACTGGCCTTGAACTCCTGATCTTCCTGCCTCTACCTCCTGAAAGGTAGTCTTAGGATTACAGGGGTGAGACAGTATGCCTGATTTAATACCCTTCACACACACACACACACACACACAAACACACACACACACACAAACACACACATACACACACACACACACACACACACACCTTAATCCCATCATTTAGGAAGTTAAGGCAAGAAGTTCAATATCAAGTTTAAAGGCAGCTTGGGCTAAGTAGTGAGTTCTAGACCAGCCAGACTACAAAGGGAAACTATAATTCTGTCTCAAAAAAGGTATGGTGGCATATATCTTAAAATGCTGGGAAGAGACTTTCGTAAGTTTAAGGTTAGCCTTGACTACATTAGTCTTGCAGAGAGGGGAGCTGGCTAACTATGTTGCCCAGGCTAGCCTGCAATACCTGTGTTTAAACAAACCTGCTTTAACCTCCCTGGTTTGAGACTACAGGCATGGGCTACCAACCCTTGGTTATTTTCAAAATTTTTATTATTTTATGTGCAAAGGTGTTTGCCTGTATGTGTGTCTATGTACCATAGGTATGGCTGGTGCCCAGAGAAAACAGAAGAGTGTATCAGATCCCCTGTAACTGGAGCTATAGATGGTTGTGAGCTGTCATATGACTTGGGAATCAAATCCAGTTCCTCTGGAAGAGCAGCCAGTGGTCTTAACCACTAAACTCTTAAGCACTCTCTCTCCAGCCCTTATTTTATTTCTTATAAGTCTTTTTATAGTGTGATATAGCATAGGTTTAGAAATGTACAAATCCATGAGTTTTTTTTTTTTCAATGCAACCACAATCTGGATAAGGTACAAATGTCACCAGCATATCAGATACTTGCAAAGGGAGATATTCGTGATACATTTTACAAATTAGACTGAAAGAGATTAAAACAATTTATAATCTGTCCTAAATTATATAGCTAGCCTGGCGGTGATGGTACATGCCTTTATTCCCTGCACTCAGGAGGCAGAGACAGGTGAATCTCTGAGTTGAAGGCCAGCCTGGTCTATAGAGCAAGTTCCAGGACAGCCAGGGCTACACAGAGAAACCCTGTCTCAAAAAAATAACAACAAAATTACAAATTTGAAATAGTCCTGTCAATTTGAATTGAATTTTGCATTTAGGTTTTCTTTTCCTTGGCAGAAGTGGGCAAGATCCAGGGTTGTTTGGGTATAGCTCTTGTCTTTCCCCCCACCTGTCTCCTCTATACTTCATCTCTCCTCCCTTTAGGAATCCCTCCTGCCCATTACTTCCCACCTACTTTCTGAAGTAAGTAATATCTTCATAAACCAAATTGCCACTCCAGGGATGGTGTTAATAGGCCAGTGACATGCCAGCTGAGAATGAATTCACCAAGATAGAAAACAAAAGCAGAAAATGTATTAAGTACAATGTGGTACATCCCCAGTGGACAAGAGAGTACAAACTTTTCAGCAGAAGCATTTTAAGGACTAACTTTCATGAAGGCATTTCTGTGAGGGCTGTCAGATGATATTTCAATGTCAGGGAATCTCTGTTATTCAGATCTAACAGGTGGGATACCCCTGCGCACTCTTATGTGAATTATTAGGTGAACATTATTTTGAACCACTTTATTTTGCCAAGGAGTAAGTTTTACAGAGTTGGTTATCTGTTTTAGGAACTGTGCAAGGCAAGCATTGGTCGTGTGTGTGTGTGTGTGTGTGTGTGTGTGTGTGTGTGTGTGTGTGTGAAACTTCTGATAGCCTGAGTCTGTTAATTAAAGATTAATATTCCCTACAGAGGTATCAGGATCGATTGCAGCCAGGGCTTGTTAAGGTTAACTCCTTCTGGTCCTGTCAGAATCAGCAGAGGCCTTACTCTGAGCTCAACCCACTTTGAAATAAAGCAGCCTTATTCTGAGGCTAGAATAGTTTAACACAGCTATCCTTCCCAGAGCAGTGTCCATATAGATGTCCAATATGTCACTCTATCTTAGTAATGGCAATTAGGAGCCAGGTGTGGTGGCATATGCTTAAAATCCCAACACTCTGGATAAGGACTGAGGCAGGAGAATTGACCTGAGTTTAAGGCCAATCTGGGCTACAAAGATTCCAGGCCTGCCTGAACTAGAGTGAAACCCTGTCTCAAAAAATAAGTAAATTTGCCAGGCAGTTGTGGCACACACCTTTAATCCCAGCACTTGAGAGGCAGAGGCAGGCAGATTTTGTGAGTTAGAGGCCAGCTTTGTCTACAGAGTGAGTTCCAGGACAGCCAAGGCTACATACAGAGAAACCCTGTCTTGAAAAACAAAACAAGGGGCTGGAGATTTAGCTCAGTGGTAGAGCGCTTGCCTAGCAAGCACAAGGCCCTGGGTTCAGTCCTCAGCTCTGAAAAAAAAAGTGGGGGGCGGGGGGAGAGAAAAACAAAACAAAAAGTAAATTCAGATTCCACTTCATTGTATCAGAATTTAGAATCCCTCAAGCACATCTTAGCCCCGCAGATTTACCATCAAGAGACACATACTATATTTCCCATTGAGTGGCCCCTGCAGGTGTCAAACAGGGAGGTGAGCTTCAAGAAGAGACAAGAATGAAAACCCTGTGCAGATCGGTTTCATCAACCTGGATCATTCGGTGAGTCTGGTGCCTGGTAATTCACTGTCATCAGACTTAAACAGAGTATAATTTTGGGAATGGTTTCCAGGCAACAATCAGTCCAATTCTTGGTACACAATAAAGCTTAAGGTGTCACTATATCATGAATGTGGGTTCTATAGCTAAAAGGCCTAGAATCTAGTGTGGTCTCTGAATGATAGCATAGAGGTCAGCAGGCCATAAAGTACATGTGACATCTCCCCTAAGGATGGGTAATGTTCTAGGGAGGGGAGAGTCTAGGGTAACCATTATGGGGAATTCGGGTTAGGTTCTGCCTCTATAGCAAAAGATGGGCGAGGTCTGTCTCCACATATAGCAAAATGGTCACCAGGTGGTCAAAAAAATTCGCTTGGCTTTTCTGGATGGAATTTGATTTCTATCTCCTCCACTGAGGAGACACCCCTGCATAATTAACATTCCTGGTTCTCTTAGTGCTTCTCTGTGAGTACAAGGACCTTTGCAACCCCACATCTCATCTTAGTACTTCCACCATCTTCTGCAAGGTCTAGTGGGCTCTCCTTTCTTTTTCCTGCTGAATCTGACTTCTTAAAAGTCTGAAGTCCAACAATCAGTAGTCACCTTGCCAACTAACGAACTGCTGAGTCATTGCTGTTACCCAGATGCCTCCTGTCCCAACTCTGAGACTACAAAATGTCACGTGTGAAGTGTAACCCCAGCCCACCAAGGATTTTTCTAGTTGGGTTGGATGTGTATTGTTTACGAGAACTAATCTGTTTGCTGAGGAATGTGGTGGATCAGGTCTCTAATCCCAGTACTTGGAAACTGGAGGAGGCAAAAAGGTCAGTAGCTCAAGATCAGCCTTGGCTATATAACAAGTGAGAGGCAAAGCTGGGCTTCATGAGACCCTGACACAAAATAAATAAATAAAAATCATAATTTTGAATGATATAGTTCATGATTTGGGGAATTACCCTAGTCTGCTTTCTATTCCTATGATAAGACTCTGATCAAAACAAACTTGGGGAGGAAAAGGTTTATTTCATCTTACACTTCCATGCCACAGTCTATCACTGAATGAAGTCAGAACAGGAACTCAAGCAGGAACCTGGAGGCAGGAAGAAGAGAACCTGAAGTAGAGACCAAGGAGAACCATGGTCTTACAGTTACAATCTGGTTTGCAGATACAACCCAGGAACACCTGGTCAGTGTTGCTGCCATGCACAGAGGGTTGCAGCCTCTCACATCACCATTAATCAAGAAAGCACCCCCCCACACACAGACATTCCAACAGGCCCATCTGATGGCGGCAATTCCTCCACTGTGAGGGTCCCTCTTCCCCGGTGACTCTTACTTGTTGTGTCAAGCTGACAAAAACTAACCTGTTGCAGAATATTTGTTTACATTGTAAAGATGTGTCCCTGCCTAAGGCATCTTCTGATTGGATTAATGAAGTAAAAGGTATCTATATAAAGAATAGCTAGGCAGGAGAGAATACACAGGACTTGTGGGTAGAAAGAGAGAAACTAGGAGGAGGAATCTAGGCATGCAATTTTTTTTTTTCCGAGACAGGGTTTCTCTGTGTAGCTTTGCGCCTTTCCTGGAACTCACTTGGTAGCCCAGGCTGGCCTCAAACTCACAGAGATCCGCCTGGCTCTGCCTCCCGAGTGCTGGGATTAAAGGCGTGCTCCACCACCGCCCGGCTAGGCATGCAATTTTGCCAGCAGACTCAGAGCAAGTTGGATATGCTGTACTAAGAAGAGGTAACCACGTGGCAGAACATAGATTTAAAAATATGGGCTAATTGGGCTGGAGAAATGGCTCAGAGGTTAAGAGCCCTGGCTGCTCTTCCAGAGGTCCTGAGTTCAATTCCCAGCAACTATATGGTGGCTCACAACCATCTGTAATGTGATCTGGTGCCCTCTTCTGGCATGCAGACAGAACACTGTATATGTAATAAAGAAATAAAGCTTTAAAAAATATATATGGGTAAATTAAGCTATAAGAGGTAGTTGGGAAAAAGCCTAAGCTGAGGCTAAGTTTTCATAATTAATAACAAGTCTCTGAGTCATCATTGTGGACTAGTGGTCCAAAGATAGTTCAAGAAAGCTTGCTACACTAACCAGCACAGACACATAGTGTCTGCTTAAAATAATTGCCATTGCAGCCAGGCGGTGGTGGCACATGCCTTTAATCCCAGCACTCAGGAGGAAGAGGAAGGTGGATCTCTGTGAGTTCGAGACCAGCCTGGTCTACAAAGCGAGGTCCAGGACAGCCAGGGCTGTTACACAGAGAAACCTTGTCTTGAAAAACCAAAAAAAAAAAAAAAAAAAAAAAAAAAAAAAAGTCATTGCTTTAACAAAGCTCTATTTCTGCCCTCTTAGTGTTACCAGAGATTTTAGGTAAAAACCTGGGACCTAGCAGCCCCAACAAGCTAAGTTCGGCCACTTGTCCCCAGTACATCAATTAAATGTACAAGTTGGCTCAGTGAGTAAAAGCACTATAACATGTTGAAATAACATGATGTATTTAACTGTGGAGGAGGAAAAAAGGGTGAGACTTTTGTATATCTGGGCAGATAGTATCAGCCTTTAGCAAGAGTCTCCCCGTAAAGGAGTAGGGTGAAGAGCAACTGGGAGTTACTTTTGGTCATTTTAACCAAGCCTCCAGGAGCACTTTATCTTTTGAGGCTTGGCTGATAGCTGTATTGCAGGAAGGCGAGGGAAGAGAGGATAGGGCTGGGACAGAAAAGGCTGTAACTGAAAGGTATCCCTGTAGGCCGGGGAAGCAGTTTGGAAGTCTATGGATTAATGTACTGAAAGTAAAGCCAGCTTTTAAAAGCCAGTCAAAGCTGGGCTAGGCTGGTGTCAGAAGCACCAGTCTTAAACTGAGAATTAGTCAAAGTCTCCTGGCACAAGCTCTGGGGGTTGGGCAGCCTCAGACAAGCCCTGTTGAGGGTAGGAGGACAGTCCATCCACCGAGAGAGGCCTCAGCCTACCCAGAGGGAGCTGGGATAGTTGCTTTGGATTTGAAGCATCAAGGCACAGTTGCTTAGCTAAGGCTATGGGTGGGAAGGGGCAGAGAGATTTGGTAAGTCCTGCAGAGAGCTAGATAGAAGAGGAAAAGAAAAGAAAAAAAGTGTAAAGGTCCTGGGAGCAGGATTGGTACCTGGAAGAGTAAGATGAGAAGCAGAGCCGGGTGATGGTGGCATATGTCATTGATCCCAGCACTGGGGAGGCTAGAGGCAGGAGGATGTCTGTGAGTTCAAGGCCAGCCTGATCTACACAGTGAGTTCTAGGATAGCCAAGACTGTTACACAGAGAAACCCTGTCTTGAAAAACCAAAACAAAACAAAAAAAAAAAAAAGAAGAAGAAAAAGAAGTAGAAAAAGTCTATATATAGGAAATTTCTTGCTGCTTCTCATTTTGGGTTCTTCTACGGTGTTATCAAGATCTTTGAGAATTTGGAAGTCAGACACCCCATTTTTTCAGCTATTGGGTCAGTTTATACTGGAACCAGGCTGAGTAATCACTTTACCCTTGAGGCACAGTTCAGAATGGAGGAAGTTTAAGTTTTAATTTTGAAAAACTAGGAACCCATGCTGTTAAGGAGAGCCCAGGGTGGTCTGAGGATTCCAGCCCCACTGACAGGTGTGCCCAGAAGGATTTCAGGCAGCAGCAGAACCTCTCCGGGAGAGGGAGGAAAAGGCACAAAGCAATGGCAGCAGACCTTGACCACACCAAGCTTCTAGCTTGGCAGTGCCCAGGGGACTGTCTCACAGGCACCTTGGAAGAGAAACCGAAGACAGAAGGGATCACGTGCCATTTATAGGGGTATATATGAGTCCAGTGTTGGGCGAGAGCACAGGAGGCAATACTCAAGGTCCTTAGAAGGAAGCCAGAGAGAGAAATCTCCTGATGGATTACCCAGAGGGCAGTCGGAGGTTCAGACCTGCTAACTAAACACTGCATGTAATTTTGGGTGTCTGTAGAGTCACCCTGGCCTGGACCTGGAAGTCCCAACAAGCAGACAGCAACTCTCATGCAATCAAAAGGTGAGGCTGGGAGGAAGGAGTAGGGGAGGACAGACTGAAAGCCAGGGTCTAGGAGTTAAGCCTGAGATGAGCAGCCAGCACCTGATGCTTTCTGGACTGCAAAGAGGTCTTTGCTCCAAGCACCTGTCCTCACACATGGCACCAAATGTAAGAAGAGAGAGAAGGCAGCTCTGGAGGAGCGACGTGTTTATTTCAGAATAAACCTGAGAAGGGTTCTCATCACAGTGAAGAGTGGACTTCTCTAACGTGTGAGGGTTTTAGTCAGGTCTGAGGTGAGGGGGCTAAGTTCCTTCCTATCCAGCCACACAGGGTTAATGTTCAACTAGGACATTTGGGTTTGATATTGTTTTGACTTAGGTGCTATTCCAGCTAGCAAGTGCTCCCAGGAGGGGAGGGAGCTGGAATGGAGTTGCCTCTGAGCCCTGCTCTTGTTCCCACAGGCATGTGCAGCCAAGGCTGAGGACCTGTGTCTGAAGCCCAAGATGTACTTTGTGGAAAGAAAGACCTGACTCCCATAAGCTGTCTGCCGACCTCCACATGCACACTACGACACACTTACCAACATAAACACACACACACGGAAATAAATGTAGTAATTCTTTTACATTTTTAACAAAAATAAAAAATAATTTAAAACTTGTTAACATTTGCATATGTTGGGGTGTGTATACTACATACATGAAGGTGCCAGCAGAGGCCAGAGAGGGTGTTGGCTCCTTTGGAGCTAAGTTGTTTTGAGCCTCCTGACTCCATGCTGGGGACAGAGCTCCTGCCCTCTGGAAGAGCAGCAAGTGCTCTCAACTGATGAGTCAGTCCTCCAGCCCCATGGTAAAAAATAAACTTTAACATTTTGAGGTTTATCGTATTTTGTATGTATGTATGTTTAACCTATGTGCGTGCATGTTGCATCAAATGTGGGTCTAGTGTCAGAAGAGGGCATTAGATTCCCTGGAACTAGGGTTATGAATAATAGTGAGCCACCACACGGGTGCTAAGAACTGAACCTGGGTCCTCTGAAAGAACAACAAATGCTCCTGTTTGTTTGTTTGTTTGTTTGTTTGGAGACAGGGTTTCTCTGTGGACCAGCCCAGGCTGGCCTGGAACTCACTTTGTAGACCAGGCTGGCCTTGAACTTATAGAACTCCACCTGCTTCTGTGGTGATATTTTGTTTGTACTCTAACAAATAAAATTTGCCTGACGATCAGAGAACAGAACAAGCCACTAGATTAAACACAGAGGCCAGGCAGTGGTGGCACACACCTTTAATCCTAACACTCGGGAGGCAGACATCCGTCTGGATCTCTGTGAGTTCAAAGCCACCCTGAACTACATGAGATTGACTCAGTCTAGGAAACAGAGACAGGCAATGGTAGCACACACCTTTAATCCCAGTATTTGGGAAGCACACACACGCCTGTAATCCCAGGAAGTGATGGCTGGGCAGAGAAAGGAATATAAGGCGTGAGGAGGCAGGAACTAAAGCTTTTCAGCTGAAGCTTCTTTTCACCCGGACCCCTTTTGACTTAGACAGTGAGAGGATTTGTGGAGTTGGCGAGGTGAGACACGGCAGTGGCTTGTTCCTTTATCTCTCTGATCTGGTGCCAGGTTTTTATTTCAAGGCCATTTAGGATTTGAGCAACATGCTTCTGCCTTCCCAGGGCTAGAATTAAAGGTGTATGCCACCACCGCCTGGCACAACAAGTAATCCTAACCATTGAGCCATCTCTCCAGTCCAATTAAAAAATTTTTTTTAGAGATTTATTTATTTTATGCGTTTTATGAGTGTTTTGCCTTTATATATGTGTATGTACTGCATACATGCCTAGTGTTCTCAGAGGTCAGAAGAGGGCATTGGATCCCATGGAATTGAAGTTTCAGATGGTTGTAAACTACCAAATGGGTACTAGGAACCAAGCCCAGTTTCCTTGCAAGAACAAGTGTTTTTAACCACTGAGCCATCTCTCTAGCTCTACATTCATTTTTTTTTGTTTTGTTTTGTTTTTCGAGACAGGGTTTCTCTGTGTAGCTTTACGCCTTTCCTGGAACTCACTTGGTAGTCCAGGCTGGCCTCGAACTCACAGAGATCCGCCTGGCTCTGCCTCCCGAGTGCTGGGATCAAAGGCGTGCGCCACCACCACCCGGCTACATTCATTTTTAAATATTATTTATTTATCTATCTATCTATCCTGGAATTAGCTTTGTAGATCAGGCTGGCCTCTGCCTCCAAGCACTGGGATTAAAGTATATTAACCACTGTCCGGTTAATATACTTTATTTTTATTTATGCATATGTATGTAGGTATGTGCATGTGTATTTGTATGTCCATGGAATCCAGAAGATGGACATACAAGATGGAGTTAAAGTGATTGTGAGCTGCCTAATATGGATTCTGGGAACAGAATTCAGTTCTTCTGCAAAAGCAGTATGAACTCTTAACTACTGAGCCATCTCTCTAATCCAGGAAAGCTAAAAAAGGCTATTGTTGTTGTTGAGATAGAGTCTCACTGTGTAGTCCTGGCTGAACCCACAGACATAACCCTGCCTCTGCCTTCCTGAGTGCTAGAATTAAGGTCATGGACCACCACGCCAAACAAAAAAAGCTACATTTTTTTTTTATTTGTTTTGTTTTTCAAGACAGGGTGTCTTTGTATAGCCCTGGCTGTCCTGGAACTACCTCTATAGATTAGATTCAAACTCACAGAGATCTGCCTGCCCTTTGCCTCCTGAGTGCTGAGAATAAAGGTGTGTGCCATACCAGACAAAAGCTACATCTTATCATCAAGTGTTCTGTTGAATCTAAGGAAAATGTGTATGAACAAACCTTGTTAAATGAACCTTACCTTCCTAGTTGCCTCTCTACACAATTAGGGACCGTATTGTCTTTAGAATAATTTCACATCACCAGGGTTACAATAATGAGACCCTATCTCAAAAATCACTAACAAATGGAGTCACTTGTGCCAGCCCTTCCTAAAGTAACTAAAACCAAGAGGTTATTAAGAAATGATTCTTGTGCACGCCTTTCAATCCCAGCCCTTGGGAGGCAGAGGCAGGCAGATCTCTTTGAGTAGACAGCCAGCCTGGTCTACAGAGTGAGTTCTAGGACAGTCAGGGTTACACAGAGAAACTGTGCCCTGAAAACGTGCCCCCACTCCCTACCCTATCTCTCCCCCCCCCAAAAAAAAAAACAGGAAAAATTAAGAAGACATAGGAAGGAAAGGGAAACCATGAGAAAGAAAATAAAGTTGAGCATAGTGGTACATGCCTTCAATTTCAGGAGGAATTCAAGAAACAAACAGATCTCTGAGTTCAAGGCCAACTTGGTCTACATAGGGAGTTCCAGGCCAGTCAGAGTTACATAGTTGAGGCCTTGTGTTAAAAAAAAAAAAAAAGAAAGAAAGAAAGGAAGGAAGGAAGGAAGGAAGGAAGGAAGGAAAGAAGGAAGAAAAAGGGAGGAGGGAGAGAATAAGAAAAAGAGGAGGAGAAAGAGAAGGAGGAGGAGGGGGAGGGGGAGGAAGGGCTTGCTTGTTCTGCTGACGGAGTCAGAAACTTTGGACCAACCTGCCCATGAAGACAACACGTGTTCCCCTGAGTCTTTGAGGATAACAAGTCTTACACAGCTCCAGACTAAACCTAACAAGCTGTGATCTGTCAGAGCGTAACTGAACTTAACTAGAATCATGTTGATGAGGAGAACTAAGGACTTGAGGTGCTACATATATAGAAAGGATGCTCCTTTTACTAATTTCATTTATTTTTAAGGTGGGCCATGGTGGTGCACACTTTTAATCCCAGAATTTGGAAAGCAGAGGCAGGCGGATCTCTGGTCTACAGAGCTAGTTCCAGGATAGCCAGGGCTACACATTTTTTGGGGGGTGGGAGATGTTTTAGGACAGGGTGTGTTTTAGGACAGGGTTTCTCTATGGAGCCCTGGCTGTCCTGGAACTTGCAGACCAAGCTAGCCTCGAATTCACAGAAATCCTCTTACCTCCAACTCCCAAGTGCTGGGATTAAAGGCGTGCGGACTCCTGCCTTAGTTTTTTCCTCTTGAGAAGAGATCTCACTATGTATCCCTGGCAGGTCTGAAACTCCCTGTGTAGACTTTAACTGAGATTCTCCTGCCTCTGCCTCCTAATTGCTAGGATCACAAGCCTGAGCCACCATATATGGTTTCCCTGTTCATTTTTATTTATTTATTGTAGTGCTGGGGAAGCCTTTGAGCCACACTCCTAGCCTTCAATGGCTCACAGATGGTGGGAAATGGAGAGCACTCAGTGCCCATCTTGGCTTTCCTTAAACCAGAGTGAATGATTCTCACAGGCGTTTTGTTGTCGTTTCCCTGATTCCATATACATTAAAGTTCTCATTTTGTTTTGTTTTGTTTGTTGTTTTTGAGATAAGGTCTCTCACTATATAGCCTTGGCTGGCTTGGAACTCTGTATGTAGATCAGCCTGGCCTCCACCTAGCCCAGGTGTTCTCAACCTGTGGGTTGTGACCCCCAAAGGGGTCACATATCAGATATCCTGCATATTAGGTATTTGCATTACAATTCATAACAGCATGGCTAGAGAGATGGCTCAGAGGTTAAGAGCTGAGTTCAATTCCCAACAACCACATGGTGGCTCACAGGCATCTATAATGAGATCTAGTACCCTCTTCTGGCGTGCAGGCATACAAGTGGACAGAATACTTTATCCATAATAAATAAATAAATCTTAAAAAAACAATTCATAACAGCAGCAAAATTAAAGTTATGAAGTAGCAACTTAATTATTTTATGAGTGGGGGGGGTCACCACAACATGAGGACCTGTATTAGAGGGTGGCAGCATTAGGAAGGTAGAAGACCGATACTAACATACATCAATCTGTCTCCTCCTCCTCCTCCTCCTGAGTGCAAGCTTAAAGGGGTGAGGTATCCTATTTTTAATTTTTAATTGTATTGTAATTTTTGTTTTGTGTATGTGTATGTCAGGTGTCGTTTCTCTCCATTTACCATGTATTTCCTGGGGACTGAACTTGGGTTGTCTGTCTTGGCAGCCAGGGCCTTTTTCTAGTTCTTTAAAAACAAGGTCTCGAGCCGGGCAGTGGTGGTGCATGCCTTTAATCCCAGAACTCGGGAGGCAGAGCCAGGCGGATCTCTGTGAGTTCGAGGCCAGCCTGGACTACCAAGTGAGTTCCAGGAAAGGCGCAAAGCTACACAGAGAAACCCTGTCTCGAAAAAAACAAACAAAAACAAACAACAAACAAACAAACAAACAAACAAAAAACCAAGGTCTCAAACAGCCTGGCCTTGGAGAACTTGAGTTGTCTGTCTTAGCAGCAGGGGCCTTTTTCTAGTTTTTTAGAAACAAGGTCTCAACCATCCTGGCCTTGGACTCAACAGCTTCCTGCCTTAGCCTCCTGCTGGTACTACAGACATATGCCACTGATCAAAGGATACTTTTATATTCTGTATTATAAAGATACATTTGTGCTCCAAATTGTAAAGGGAACTTGTATGTACATTTGATTAATAGCTTAGTAAGTACACTCCATTGGTGGTTTCTTTGTTCTAAGTGAGCCCAGGTGCTCCTGGAGGAGTACAAGGTTGAAATCATCAGACATTAAGTACCCTCAGTGGTTCAAGAAGTGCCTGAGGACAAGAGCAAGCCAATATTCCAGCAGCTGGCACCAGTGGGTTCCACAGAACAAAGGTGGGACGCGAAGGTGGGAGGAAGACATGTTGGGGGTGGGGGGGAAGGATGAGAGGGAACATGATCATGGATGCAAGTATGAAGTTGTTTTTTGTTTTGTTTTGTTTTCCCGGAGCTGAGGACTGAACCCTAGCGCGCTACCACTGAGCTAAATCCCCACCCCCAAAACTGTTTGTTTTTCAGTGCCTGAGACACTGGTGAGATGGCTCAGGGTGGGTCACCGTGCTTCCTGTGTAAACCTGAAGGCCTGAGCTTGCTTTTCTGGAGTTTACGTAACTCCAGGTAAGAAGAGAACCAACTCCACACAGGGGTCCTCTGACCTCCACATACATACTGTGGCAAAAGTGCACCTCCCATATACATACACCTCCACAGTGATAGTAAATACAAAAATTAGAAATTAAAACCGAAGTGTCTCAATTCCCAAGTACATACAGAATAAGAGGCGGCTGCAAGGGGCTGGAGAGATGGCTCAGCAGTTAAGAACTCTGGCTGCTCTTCCGGAGGACCCAGGTTCAATTCCCAGCACCCCCATGGCAGTTCACACCTGTCTGTAACTCCAGTTCCAGGTGATCTGATACCTTCACACCAATACACATAAAAATAAAGTTAAATAAATTGTTATTTGAAAAGGGACGACTGCAAGGCATGAGAACAAGAGAAGCACACACACATCACAAGTCAGGCAGCTGACGGGCTAACTAGAGAAGTTTTGTTCCCTAGCATTCTCTTCACACTGTGTACAACTATCCCACAACAGAGAAGCAAGGCTGAACTCTGCAATGGATGACCTCTATGACCTCTACTGGCTGGAGTGGAAATGGAAGGCAGTGTCTTGTTTGTGTGGTGTGTAGGTGTGTTCCTTTGCCAATAGGATGCATATGTGTAGAGGCCAGAAGTCAACATTTCCATCTGACGGTTTTTGAGAGTCTCACTGGATTTGGAGCTCACCCACTGGCTAGGCTGGCTGTCCAACAAGTGTCACAGATCCTCTTTTCTCTACTTTACCATGTAGACCGAGATGGCCTTGAACTCAGCGATCTGCCTGCCACTGCCTCCCAAACTATGGGGTTACAAGCATGTGCCACCAAGCCTGGTCCTTGTTGTTTGTTTTATTGAGACAAGGTCTCATGTAGCTGAGGCTGGCATGGAACTCCTGATCTTCTTGCCTCTACCTCCCAAGATCTAGAATTACAGGCATACATCAGGAACATAGAAATGAGTATAGAGCTGAGAGAAGGGTGTCTTACAGACTGCACAAGCTGTGTTCCTGCTTACACAGCCTGGATTGCCCGGCCTTTATGACAAAGCAAAGTTTAGAAAACAACAAGATGTCTTAATTCTGGAATGACAAACTGTATTAACAGAGTTAGTTATGAGATCAGTCATGGGACCTAGAGTGGTCTCGAAATCAAGTTAGGTATGAAGTCACTAAGAAAGCTGCAGCTGTACCTCGGTAGCTGTGTCTCCTGACCGTGAAAACGCTCCTAGGTGGTTAACAGTCCTTGAAGTTGCAGATAGGTTGTTCCATTACAAAATAAGGCACCAGGGTGTCCCCACAGGTACACTAAAGGGGCTGCAAAGACCCCTTGGCTTCACTACCTGTGGCCTTGCCCCTGGTCCTCTCTTTGTGAGCTACTTAAAAGATCATGAGGTAAAACACCCTAAAAGAGAGATCCAGTCCACCATGATTCTGGAGGAAAATGTTATCTTACCCCATAAATATGCCACCTACCTCATAAATAGTCACTTAAGGGCTGGAGAGATGGCTCAGAGGTTAAGAGCATTGGTTGTTCTTCCAGAGGTCCTGAGTTCAATTCCCAGCAACCACATGGTGGCTCACAACCATCTGTAATGAGATCTGGCGCCCTCTTCTGGTCTGCAGGCAGAACACTCACTGTATACATAGTAAATAAATAAATCTTTAAAAAAGTAAATAAATAAATAAATAGTCACTTAAAAAATCTCCAATGCAGAACCCATTCTGCTACCATCCCTCATTTGGGATAGCCCACTTCCATCTCTCTTGGGAAGGCTTTCTTGGATTTGCTAAATAAACTTCTGCTTAATGTGTCTGCTCTCTCAACTGAATTATTTCCAGAAGACAGGAACTGACAGAACCCCTCGAACACCAGCATTTCTGGCATCACCAAGACAGACAGAGTTTCTCCGTGTAACAGCCCTGGCTGTCCTGAAATTCATTTTGTGGACCAGGCTGGCCTCTAATTCACAGAGATCCGCCTGCCTCTGCCTCCCGAGTGCTGGGATTACAAGCTTGTGCCACCACAACTGGTTGGTTTGTTTTTTTGAAACAGGGTTTCTCTGTGTAGCCCTGGCTGCTATGGAACTGGATCTGTAGACCAAGCTGGCTGGAACTCAGAGATCTGCCTAACTAAAAACTGTTATTTGTCTATACTTACATGTGTCTGCATGGGGGTATGTATGAATGAGTCCAAGTGCCCGTGGAAGCCAGAAGAGGAAGTCAGACCCACTGGAGCTGGAGCAACAGGTGGGAAGATTGTTTAGAGCTACAAGTCAGGGAGAATTGGAATAAAACAGTGCCTTCTGGAAAGGACTACTGAACTCATGAACTCACACCAGCTGTGGTTGTCTGCATAAGTCATTCAATATTCTCCCCTGCAGGAAAAAGAGACTCATAAGCACCCACCTCTAACTGAGGAACTATTGACAGTTGATGGCTCTTGGGGGAAGGGGAGTCAGTTTTCTTTAAGGGGGAAGTTCCACACATTTAATACATCCCAGTGGAAGGTCCCATGCCCATGAGTATATGGGCAACACAAACTGAGCTCAGTGGGTTATTTAAAAAAAAAAGCTGGAGAGATGGGTCAATGGTTAAAAGCAGCGGCTGCTCTTGCAGAGGACCCAGCTTTGGTTCCCAGCACCCAGATGGCATTTGACAATTATTTGTAACTCCGGTTGCAGAGGATCTAATGCTCTCTTCAGAGGGCACTACACACATGTGGAACACAGACAAACATTCAGGCAAAACACCCACACATATAAAATAAATAAACTTAGAAAAATATTACATGAAGCAGAAGGGTCAGTGCAAATTCAAGACCAGCCTGGGCTACATACTGAAAGCCTGTCTCCAAAACCCAAAATAAATAAAGTAATAAAAAGAAATTTGAAAAAAAAACTGTGCTGATATATTTTGGGATCAAATGAAACAATCAAGAGCACTAGTAGTGTGGTGGTATTCTGTTCCCCAAAATATTGTGCACCCTAATAAATTTATCTGGGGTCAGAGACAGAACAGCCACTAGATACAAAGGCTAGAAAATGGTGGCACTCACACCTTTAATCCTAGCACTCCAGAGGTAGAAATCCATCTGGGTCTCTGTGAGTTCAAGGCCACATTGGAAACAGCCAGGCATGATGACACATGCCTTTAATCCCAGAAAGCGAGACTTTAATCCCAGGGAGTGGTGGTAGAAAGCAGAAAGGTATGTAAGGCGTGAGGACCAGAAACTAGAAGCATTTGGCTGGTTAAGCATTTGGCTGGTTAAACATTTGGCTGGTTAAGCATTTGGCTGGTTAAGCATTTGGCTGGTTAAGCATTTGGCTGGTTAAGCATTTGGCTGGTTAAGCTTTCAGGCTTCTAGCAGCACAGTTTAGCTGAGAGCCATTCAGATATGAGGACACAGAGGCTTCCAGTCTGAGGAAACAAGATCAGCAGAGAAGTTGGCCAGATGAGGTAGCTGTGGCCGGTTCTGCTTCTCTGACCTTTCAGCGTTCACCCCAATAACTGGCCTCAGGTTTGATTTAATTAATAAGAATGTACTGTTAAGACTCATGCTACACTAGTAGGGCCGGGCAGTGGTGGTGCACACCTTCAGTCCCATCACTCAGGAGGCAAAGCCAGGTGGATCTCTGTGAGTTCCTGGTCTACAGAGTGAGATCCTGGACAGGCACCAAAACTACACAGGGAAACTGTGTCTCAAAACAACAACAACAACAAAGAGCACTAGTAGGAATTGAATTACAGCAGTTATTCTTTGCTGTTATTATTATTGATTAGACTGCTGTAAAGTAGCCTGGGGTAGACTGTCACCTCCTCTCTCCTGCTCTCCTCCTCCAAAGTGCAACTTAGCCCGACAGGGTCAGGATGATTCAGGAGTGCAGGACTCTATATGTAGCTGTACATTTTCCCTCCTTCCACATGAGTGCACACGTGCGGGCAGGCACACTCACACATGTAAATACGCACACACCTTTATGTAGAGCTACAGCTGCTGGCATCGGAGATGTCGTGGTATCGGGGCAGGAATCAGCCAGAAAGATCCATGCTGAAGTGAGGCAGTGAGAAGAAGACTGCAGCCAGCTAAACCCACTGGACTGTGGCTGGAAAGGAGGAAGGAAGGAGAGGGAGCGGGATGGGCAGAGCTGGCGAGGCAGGGGAAAAACCACCGAAGGAAGCAGACAGCCCAAGTCATGGGACAGTACTGATTTCCTCTCTTCATTTCCTGATTTTACAGACTGCTATTGCACATGTCACCCACAAACAATGCTCTGTTAAAAGTGGGTAGACGTGATTGAGTTAGCCAGGCATTATGGCATTGTGAATTCAAGGCCAGCCTGGAATACACAGCAAGAGCCTATCTTTTAAAAGAAATGCTTTTTTGTAACTTAGTGGTAGAGTGCTTGCCTAGTATGTACAAGACCCTGAGTTTGCTAGGCATGGTGGTGCACGCCTTCAGTCCCAGCACTCGGGAGGCAGGGGCAGGCAGATCTCCATGAGTTGCAGGCCAGCCTGGTCTACAAAGTGAGTTCCAGGATAGCCAGGGCTACAAAGAGAAACCCCATCTCAAAAAAACCACAAAAAAAAAAAAAGACCCTGAGTTTAATCCTTAGTACCATGTACATAAAAGCATGATTTATTCATCCAGTGGACAGATATTTAATGATATCTGTCATGTGCTGAAAGCTTTCTGGAAGGATAGACAGTTGTCACTCAGGAAATTAAAGGAAGCAGCAATCTAGACAGGACTAACATAACAACTTATGAAGGAATAAAGCAGGATCCTACATTCCAGGAACTATACCTTGATGAATATGGCAGGAATAAGGCTGGGGATGTAGCTTGGTTGGCAGATTGCTTGCCTAACATACATGAAGCCCTGGGCTCAAACTTGGGTACTAAATAAACCTGCCACAGAGCTCTTCCAAGTTCAATTCTCAGCAAGCATATGGGGGCTAAGAGCCATCTGTAACTCTATTCTAGAGTATCAGACGCCCTCTTCTGGTCTTCAGGGGCAATGATGCGTGCATGTACATGGTGTAGAGACATACATGTAGGCAAAAATAAACATCCATATAAATAAAATAGAAACAAATACATCTTTTTAAAAAGGGAACATAGGTGACTAGCATAGCTGACACATGATTCTCACTAATAAGGAGGTTGAGACACAGGAACCTGAGGCAGAAAAAATTAAGCAAATCTATTAGAAAATAAAGGAAAGATTGGGAAGCTGGCTCAGTGGGCAAGACTGTTTGCTCTGCAAGCCTGTGAACCTGAGTTCAAAACCCCAGTGCTTACATAAACCTGGGCATGGCTCTACATGCCTATAGGTACAGCATTGGGGGTGGGGTGAATCAGGAGTGTTTACTGGCCAGCCAGCCTAGAAGAAAAGGCAAGTTTCCACTTCATCAAAAGACCCTGTTTCAAGGCAATAAGACACAGAATGATAAAGGAAGATTCCTAACATCCCATTCTGGCCTCCATAGGAATACATATGGGGGTATACATCCACTACTCACCTGCATGTTCTGAACACACACATGTTGTGGGATATTTGTATACTGTGTGAAAATGTATTGCTATAATTGGTGTGATAAAAAGCTGAATGGCCAGTAGCTAGGTAGGAGGTATAGGCAGGATTTCCATGGAGAGAAAGGAAGAGGAGATGCAGAGGAGGCGCCAATGAGACATGGAGGGAGACATACAGAATGAAAGAAAGATAAAAAGCCACATGGTAAAACATAGACTAATAAAGGCAAATTAATTTAAATTATAAGAGCCAATAGGACAAGCCTAAGCTAAGGCCACACTTTCACAATTAATAATAAGTTTCTGTGTCCTTATTTGTGAGCCAGTGGCACAAAGAAAAATCTCACTACACACATACACACTGATTTCCAACACACACATCCCATATAGAGCTGGAGAGTTGACTAAGAACACTCGAAGCTTTTCTAGAGTATCCAAGTTTGGTTCCCAACATCCACATGGTGATTCACAACCATCTGTAACTCTAGTCCCAAGGGATCCAAAGCCTTCTTCTGACTCTTCTGATTTTTTAAAGTAATTTACTTATTTTTATTTTATGTACATTGGTGTTTTGCCCACATGTATGTCTGTCTGAGGGTCCCCTGGAACTGGAGTTACAGACAGTTATGAGCTGCCATGTGGGTGCTGGGAATTGAACCCTGGTCCTCTGGAAAAGCAGTCAGTGCTCTTAACCGCTGATCCATCTCTCCAGCCCCCTCTTCTGACTTTTGAGAACACCAGGCATGCATGTGATACACATACATACAAGCAGGCTAAGTTAGGCTCTGTTTCAAAATAAGGGAGGAGGGGAAGTGAAAATGGCAGTTTATTGCAAGCTATTAGAGCTGAATGGGGCTCTTCTTTTAAACAATATTTAATTCTTTCTTTGGATTTTTTTTTTTGAGACAGGATCTAACTATGTAGCTCTGGCTGGTCTGGAACTTACTGTGTAGATCAGGCTGGCTTCTAATTCACAGAGACACACCCTGCCTCTGCCTTCTTGAGTACTGGGATTAAAGGCATGTGCCAACATACTCAGCTTTTTTGTTTTGTTTTGTTTTTCAAGATAGGGTTTCTCTGTGTAGTCCTGGCTGTCTTGGAACTCACTTTGGAGACCAGGCTGGCCTCGAACTCACAGAGATCTGCTTGCCTCTGCCTCCGGAGTGCTGGGAGGCACTACCACCTGGCTAAAAAATGATTTTTCACAAAAAGTATGAGTTTGACTGTTTTGCCTGCATGTATGTATGTGCACCATGTAAGTGTAAGTGCCCAAGGAGGCCAGAAAAAGGAGTCACACTCCCTGGAACAGGAGTTATAGATGGTTGTGAGCTGCCATGTGAATGCTGAGACTCAAATCTGAGTCCTCTGCAAGAGCAGCAAGTGCTCTTAACTGCTGAGCCGTCTCACCAAGCCCTGTCTTTACTTTTGAATTATGTGTATGCACGTAAGTAGGTGCATGTGTGTGGGAGTATCTTGGAGGCAGAAGGAATCGGATCTTTTGGAGTGGAATTATGAATGGTTGTGAGCCACCTAATGTGAGATCCAAACTTGAGTCCTCTGAAGAGCAGTATGTGTTCTTACCCACTGACTCATCTCTCCACCCTCATCTCGCTGTTGACACGGAGAGAACAAGCCAGAGATGGCTTGTCGGGTAGGGGTGCTTGCACACACTGAGCTGGATCCCGGGATCCCACAAGGTGGCAGAAGAGAATTGATTTGTGAGAGTTGTCTTCTGACTTCTGCATTCCCACACATACATACAAGTTAAATAAATAAATTTTTAAAAACAAAACAAAACAAAAAACAGGAGCTGGGTATGGTGGCACACACCTTTAATCCCAGCACTTGGGAGGTAAGCGAATCTCTGAGTTCAAGCGCGTTCTAGGACCACCAGGGATACATAGAGAAACCCTGTCTCAGAAAAAAAAAAACAAAAAAAAAACAAAAAAACCGGGCGGTGGTGGCAGTGAGTCCCAGGAAAGGCACAAAGCTACACAGAGAAACCCTGTCTCAAAAAACCAAAAAAAAAAAAAAAGAAAAGAAAAGAGTCTGATCTCTCTTTTAGGTAATCTAGTAATAGTTATTAACATGTTAAATGTGTATCTCTTCTTATCCAGCAATTGTTAAGAATTTAATCTGCAGGAACAATAGAAGAGTGAAAGGAATTTACTGTGTTTGCTTGTAGTTCTGGGTGTTGAACGAAGGGCCTCGGGGGCCTTCTTAGGCAAGCACTAACATGCCTCTTTTTTTTTTTTTTTTTTTTTCTTCTTCTGAGACAGGGTTTCTTTGTGTAACAGCTTTAGCTGTCCTGGGACTTGATCTGTTGACCAGGCAGCCTCAAACTCACAGATATCTGCCTGCCTCTGCCTCTTAAGTGCTGGGATTAAAGGCATGTACCACCACACCTGGTTTACTAGCACGCCTTTTATTTATTTTTCTTTTCCTTTCTATTTTGAGACAGTTTCCCTAAGTTGCTTCAGCTGGCTTTGACTTTGTAATGTTCCTGCCTCAGCCTCCCTGATAGTTAGGATCGCAGGCCTTTGCCAGGCCCAGCTACTGCATCGTTTAGAAGAGAGGAAAGTGCCGGGTGGTCGTGGCGCAAGCCTTTAATCCCAGCACTCGGGAGGCAGAGCCAGACGGATCTCTGTGAGTTCGAGGCCAGCCTGGGCTACCAAGTGAGTTCCAGGAAAAGTCGCAAAGCTACACAGAGAAACCCTGTCTCGAAAAAACGAAAAAAAAAAAAAAAAAAAAAGAAGAGAGGAAAGTACCTAAGTGTTTCTACAAAGGGAACTGGCAAATAAGTTATTATGCATCTATACTATAAAAGCTGTTCAGTCACAAAAAGATAGCTCTGTAAGTGTTGTTAGAGAGTACTGTCCACGATATGTTAAGAGGGGGAAAAGCAAACATTCAGTTATGATTACCAAAGGTGGATTTGGTATTAGTTATATTCAGTTTATTCAGCCCTAAGGGTCAAAGTCCAAGAGTTTCAAAAGGCCAGCACAGTAGTTCCTGCCCCTGGATAGATAGAGATTGTGCAAGCTGAAAGAGGAGGCTGGCCCTAGCTTGGGTGGGTGTGGGGATTTCTTCTTCAGCTCTGTCTCAATCAGAGCAGAGCCCAGCAGCCTGCATTTCCTTATCTAGAATGTGGGGCAAAGTTAAAGCCCCAGTTATATTAATAAAGTTTTTTCCTACCTCATTATGGTGAGAAGGTGACTCCTCTGAGCTCTACTGGAGCTGGGCTTTGAGGCTCTTGAGTCTTTCTTTCTTCCTTTCTTTTTCTTTGTTTGTTTGTTTCTTTCTTTTTTTCTTTAAGGAAATCTAGCAGATAAACTGTAGTTACAAAGCTAGTCTTTCAGTTAAAGGCCAATGACAACCAAGTTGCTTAGCTTTGCTATGTTCTTGTCTAATTGTAGAAGAGATATTTGAGTTCATTTCATGAAATTTCAGATACCCAAGAACTAAGGCAGAGAGCATTTGATAAACATAATTAAATTTCACATAAGCCTGGGCTTACAGTGAGATCTTAAGAACCCAAATAGCTTCTTCATTAGTCTTAATCCTTTCGGGACCTGAGTATTGGACAGGTATTATTACTTGAATGGCCAATTAGTAGCTAATTAGAACTCTGGAACTCCCTGGTCAGGTGCTGCCTAGAAACCCTCTTGAGAATGAAATAGTAAAACCAGGCGGTGGGGGTGGCTTGTGGTGGCCCAACCAGAGACCCAGCCCTAGTCAGGCTCAGGCAGAACAAGCATGAATTTGGCTGCAGCCTAGGCTATGCAGTAAGCCTCTGTCTAAAGGAAGGAAGGAAAGGAGGAAGGGAAATCTAGTCTGTAACTCCCATTTATCAAAACATTCTTCATTGAAAATCCCCACATTGTGGCCTGGGGATGTCAGTAGTAATAGTGTATGCTCTTCTAAGAAATACAGATGAATGGAGTGAGGACAGGATGCCATCAGCCTTAAAAATTAGATTACCAAATATATAGTTAGCTATCTGCTGTGATTTAGATATGGTTTACTTCCTGGAACCTAAAGTCATATATAAGTCAATCTGACTTTTTTGTTTTTGTTTTTTGTTTTTGTTTGTTTGTTTTTTCGAGACAGGGTCTCTCTGTGTAGTTTTGGTGCCTGTCCTGGAGCTCGCTCTGTAGCCCAGGCTGACCTCGAACTCACAGAGATCCACCCGGCTCTGCCTCCCAATTGCTGGAACTAAAGGTGTGCACCACTGCCGCCTGGCCTGACGTTTTTTTGTTTAGAGGTAAAGTGTTTAGAAATGATTAGGTTTACGTAAGTTCATTAGGGTGGAGTACTGGTTATTGAATCTTGGTGGCTTTATACGAGGAACAATAGCAAGACAGCATGCCAAGTTTATGCCACCACAGAACTGCCAGGAAAAAGGCCATCTTTAGCTAAGTGATACAACTAAGAGAGACTCTCACAGGTGTGTGTACCAAAACTGTAAGCTAAATGTACCTATTTTCTTTACGAATTTAACCTGCTTCTCAGTATTTCATTATAGCAATAAAAAGCTGTCTAGTATATTCCCTGAGAGCAATTTCTTTCTTTCCTTTTTTTTTTTTTTTTTTTTGAGATAGGGTTTCACTGTGTAGCTCTGGCTAGCCTAGAACTCCATGTAGACTAGGCCAACCTTTAACTCGTAGAGATCCACCTGCTTCTGCTAACTGAGTGCTGGGATTAAAGGTGTTTGCCACCATGCCCAGCTACAATCTCCTTCCACCTGAAAAGTCTGTGTATTCCACATTCATTGAGTACCAATTGCTTATAGGCCATGTGCTGGACATTGAGATGCAGATGTAAAGTTGTTGCCTTATTTTTTCAAAAATAATTTATTTATTTGTACTTTATGTACATTGGCATTTTGCCTGCATGTCTGTCTGTCTGATCCCCTGGATCAGGATCCCCTGGAACAGGAGTTACAAACAATTGTGAGCTGCCATGTAGGTGCTAGGAATTGAACCCCAAGTCCTCTGGAAGAGCAGCCAGTGCTCTTAAGAGCTGAGCCATCTCTCCAGCCCCCTGTTGCTCTATCTTAAGTAATAAATAGTTCAGTACAAGGAATGGCTCCCAATGAGTTTTCTATTTTTTGTTTAAAATTTTTATTATTACATTTATTTATTCGTGTGTGTTTCTGGGTGGGGGACATGGTGCATGTCAGGCTTGGCTGCAAGTGTCTTTACTTGATGAGCCATCTCTCTAGCCTTCAACCAGTTTCTTTTCAGTGACATGAGGTACTTACAACCATGCTGACCTTGGCTTACTCAGATAGTAGTCTGCTGGAGAACGAGAGAAGGAAATAATTAACAGTTATAAAAAGATGTGATAAGTGCTCTACCTATGATAGAAATATACACCGGAACAATAAACACAGAAAAGGCACCCCCCAAAAAAATGACCGGGAAAGAAGGAGCTGTCAGGAAAACTATTCCAAAATCGGTGACTCTCTGTTTTGAGAGATAAACAAGAGTTAACCAGTCAGTGAACAGGATGTGGGGCAGCATAGTGGTTTGCAGCATCATGATACACTCAGAGTATAGGAAATACACCTTATAGCGAGAGCAGCACAAGGTATGCCTGACGAGCAGGGCAAGGGGTCAGAAAGTAAAGGGCCTTGTGGATCAGGCTAAGGAAAGAGGCTGAACTTGATGCCAGAGGCAGCAGCAGGGATTTGAAAATCATGGCATGTATTTAGTTGGGGCAATAGCATGTTTAATGTAAATCCAGCTTCAATGATATGCAGTGTTTTGTGTGTGTGTGTGTGTGTGTGTGTGTGTGTGTGTGTTGTTGTTGTTGTTACTTCACAACTAGAAAAGGCCAACATCTCCTGGCTCATGAACTATGATGAGCCTTGACTGGCCTAGAACTCTCACAGAGATCGGCCTGCCTCTGCCTCCTGAGTGCTGGGATTGAAGATGTGAGCCTCAGTGCCTGGCTGATGACCAGGTTTAGGGGCAGATGACCAGACCTCTCCTGTCTTCTTTTGTCAGTGGTCCCAGCTATTCACCCATATAAGCTGACTCTGCTCTGAACCCCTTTTGGTGTTAAAGGTCTCAGATTAGTGTCCATTCGTCAGCCTTGTCAATCCTTATGGGAAAGTGGAAGGAGGGATGTAAAGAAGCCTCTAGAGCGTTGGGGATTTAGCTCAGTGGTAGAGAGCTTGCCTAGCAAGCACAAGGCCCTGGGTTCAGTCCTCAGCTCTGGAAAATTAAAAAAAAAAAAAAAAAAAAGCCGGGCAGTGGTGGTGCACGCCTGTAATCCCAGCACTTGGGAGGCAGAGGCAGGTGGATCTCTGTGAGTTTGAGGCCAGCCTGGTTACAGAGCTAGTCCAGGATAGGCTCCAAAGCTACAGAGAAACCCTGTCTTGAACCCCCCCCCCCAAAAAAAAGCCTCTAGAACTACCACCTGTAGTGTGCCAAGGGAACATGACTAAGTGCATTAAGGGAGGTGAGATCACTGCTTTGGTTAGAGGTGTGGTGCAGCTAAAAATGAATCATTGAGGCTTTCTTGCTCAGAGGTAAAGCACTCCTTTCCCAACCACAGGCTTTCTCAGTCTTCCGTGACTTTTTCACTCCCCAGGCACATCTGGCAAATGGCAAAGCAGCTATGACTCTTTGTCTTGTTTGTTTGTTTGAGACAGGGTTTCTCTGTATATTCTTGGCTGTTCTGGAACTCACTCTGTAGACGAGGCTAGCCTTGAACTCATAGATCTGCCTGCCTCTGCCTCCCAAGTGCTGGGATTACAGGCGTGTGCTATCACATCTGGCTGTGGTTTTCTCTTAAAAGCAAGTCAAAGAGACACATCTAGTCCCGACATCATCACTCTCTTAATTGCAATGTTTTGGCAAGAAGGGCCCCTTTTCCAGAAAGTTTGGTCTGGGACAAAGGGCTAGAAATACAGGTGCATGAAAGGACATCTTCCCCCTGCTTCTTGGTGGCAAAACTAACCCTGCCAATGAGGTCAAATGAGCTGGAGATAGAAGAGGCTGGGAGCCACCAGCCACGTATTTCACTCTCTCCAGTTCAGTAGTTCTCAGCCTACGATGACTTTGTCACCTAGAGGACAGTTGGCAGTAAATTGGGGATGTGTGCAAGGTGCAAGCGGAGAGCAGGTATGCTGTTAGAATTTAGAGGGCTGAGGCCAAGGTGTTACTAAATATCTTGTTATACACAGGACAGGCCCCAACCCCATAATAAAGAATTATTTAGACACTTTAAGTGTCTACAGTGTCCAAGACTGAGAAATAACAAAAAGTTTGTACTTATAAAAATGTGATTTTGATTTAATCCCAGCACTTGGGAGGCAGAGCCAGGCAGATCTCTGTGAGTTCAAGGCCAGCCTGGTCTACAGGGCAAGATCCAGGACAGGCACCAAAAACTACACAGAGAAACCCTGTCTCGAAAAACAAAACAAACAAACAAAAAAAAACCCAAAACAACAACAACAACAAAATGTGGTTTTTAAACCCGAGAATTAACTAGTTCTGGTACACAGATGAAATTTAATATCAACTTTTTTTTTTTTTTAATTAGATTCAGGGTTGGAGATTTAGCTCAGTGGTAGAGCATTTGCCTAGCAAGAACACGGTCCTGGGCTTGGTCCTCAGCTACAAAAAGGAGATCTCGTGGTAGTCTTGGCTAATCTGGAGCTTACTATGTAAACCAAATTGGTTTCAAACTTGAAGTAATCATCCTGCCTCTGTTTTTGCCTCTGCTCTCTGAGTGTTAGGATTACAGGAATGTGCCACCATGTCCAGCTTTAACATAAACGTATTCTGAATCACCATAATGACCTCATAACACAGCCATCTTGTGGTTTGGTTTCCATGATTTTCTTTTGTATTTGTTGTTACAATTCAATGAGGCATTTAACTTTAACAGTCTATAAGCTTAATTTTAATATCTTATATATGTCCGGGGTAGGTTGTCATTAGGTTAGCAAGGCCTAATATTAAAAATGATTGCTGCCTTGTCTTCTGCTTTACACTGATTTGTTGAACATTAATGGAGCTGCCTTGCCTGTTACACGTAGTTAGTTATGAAGAAGAACAATGGCTTTTCATGAGTCAGATAACTGTCTCTCATAACAAATTAGGCCCAAGGCAACTACTGACAAAGAATACTATGGTCAAAGATTCTATGCTCCTTTATAGAGACAAAAAAAAAAAAAAAAAAAAAAAAACCGGTAGAATTGAGTCACCATCCAAGTGTAGGCAAGATAGGCATACAGAACTCCAAGGAGCCCTACTCTAGAAATCAGGACCATCTCTAGACAGAGCATTGCTTCCAGGAAGCTTAACTTACATGTTTCCACTTGCATTTCTACCCTGACTTTTGTGGTTTTGTTTTTTATTTTTTATTTTATTTATTTTGTTTTGTTGAGACAGGGTTTCTCTGTGTAACAGCCCTGGCTGTCCCAGAACTCACTTTGTAGACCAGGCTGGCCTTAACTCACAGAAATCCACCTGCCTCTGCCTCCCAAGTGCTAGGATTGAAGATGTGCACCACCATGTCTGCCATGTAGGGTTTTTTTGCTTTTTGTTTTTTGTTTTTCTTTTTTTAATAGAAGCCATATTTAGGGGCTGAAGAGATGGCTTGGTGGTTAAGGGCACTCGTTCTCCCAGAGGACCCGAGTTCAGTTCCAGCACCCACAAGATGGCTCACAACTGTCTATAACTCCAGTTCCTATAGATTCAAAACCCTCTTCTGGTCTCCTTGGGCACCAAACATGCATGTAGTACATATACATACATGTAAGCAATACTCTCATACACAGTTAAATAAAACTAAATAAATCTTTTGAAAAGTTTAAAAAAAAAAAAAAGCTGGCAGGCCATGGTGTTGCACACCTTTAGTCCCAACACTGGGAAAGTGGAGCCAGAGGGATCTCTGAGCTTGAGGTTAGCCTGGTATACAGACATCCAGGGCTACACACAGAAACCCTATTTCAAAAACCAAAAACCAAACCAAACAAAAACCAACTGCAAAAAAGCCATATTTACTTAAATTGGGCTAAGAAAAAACCTTTTTAGTCGTTATTACTTTTAGTTATGTGTGCCTGTGGAGATCAGAGACCTTGTATGCCCTGGAGCTGGAGTTACAGGCAGTTGTGAGCCATCCAACATAGGTGGTGGGAATAGAACTCAGGTCCTCTGCAAGAACAGTAAGTGACCTTAACTTCTGAGTCAACTTGCCAGTCTCCACATTGCACCTTCATTTATCTAGATGTTCTTTAATTTAGGATTTTATCTTAGCTTTTTTTTTTTTTAATACTTATTTTGAGACAGGGCCTCACTCGTGTGTGCCTCCCTGTCTGCTGTGGCATGCAAGTGAAGATCAGAAGGCAACTTAAGGGAGTGGGTTCTCTCCCTCCACCTGGTAGGTTCTGGGAATTAGACTGAGGTTGGCAGCACGTGCATTTACCCACTGAGCTTTCTTGCTGATCCAGATGGTAATTTTCTTCCTTTCTTTTTAAAAAAATATTTTTTCAAAATTTTATTTTATGTGTATGAGTGTTTTCCTTGCACATATATAGACATATATACACATACATGCCTAGTGCCCTTGGAGGCCTGGAACTGGAGTGTGGGCTGTGGATCTAGCTTCTTCTATATCTTCTGCTTAGCTCACGGAAGATCCGAGTTCCAATCCGAAGCATCAAAATATAGAACTAGAAAAAGTGTGAAGCCTATCATGATAACTCACCAGTGATCTCAGCACTTTGGAGGCTGGAGTCAGGGGAACTGCCCAGAGTTCAAGTCAGTCTTGGCTATATAGTGAGACTCAGTTTCAAAAACAATGGCTAGGCAAAATGGTTCAGCAGGTAAAGGAACCTGAGGCCCAGCCTGACGACCTGAGTTCCATCCCTCGGAAGCACAAGATGGAAGGAGAAAACTGACCCTAAAAGCTCTCCTCTGGCCCACCTTGCTCTCAGAAGAAAGAAATGAGTAATGACAACCATTCATCTTCAGGATGAGAAGGAAAAAACAAAGTAACAAGGGTCAGGAGAAATGTTTCAATGGGTAAAAGTGCTTGCTGTAGGAACATGAGACTTGAGTTTGGATTCCAGCACCATGGGGTGTAGAAGGGCCGTTGTAGCTGCCTAGACCTGTCTATAAACCCCTAGTGCTGAGTGGGCAGAGACTAGAGCATCTCCATCAGCTTTGCTTCAGGTTCTGTGCTTTTTTATAAAGATATAACACCCAACCTCTTCCCCTGGCTCTGCTCAAGTGTACAGGTACATGCACCTGCACACACACACACCAAAAAGCAACTCAACAAAAAATTACTGTTGTCAAGAGAATTGAAATATGTCAAAAAATTTTAAAAAGCCAGATGCTCAGGCAGCATGATACAGCACTTCCCCCGTACCAGGGCAATGGGAACTAGTGGGAGTTAACTCCTCCATTAAGGAAATGAGTAATGCGAAATAACTGGTCAACCTCATGCTGAGAAAGAAAAAGAAAATCACTACTGTTGTAAGGGATGATAAATACCCAGAATTTGAAATATTCAGCAGCATGACACAGCATTCCCCTATTTCTTACCCTATTATGTTACCAATAAGAGTCAAGAGAGCTACAGAGGGGCCAGGCATAGCAGCACATGCCTTTAATGCCAGCACGGGGGAGGCAGAGGCAGGAGAATCTCTGTGGATTTGAGGCCAGCCTGGTCTACATGGCAAGTTTCAGGATACCAAGAACAACATAGAGAGATCTTGTCTCAAAATAAGAAAAAAAAAAGAAAAAGAAAAAGGAAGAATAAAAGAGAGATCCAATACTATTTGTTAAAAGCTCAGAGTTCCCATTTTTTTTTTTTTTTGGTTTTTCGAGACAGGGTTTCTCTGTGTAGCTTTGTGCCTTTCCTGGAACTCACTTGGTAGCCCAGGTTAGCCTCGAACTCACAGAGATCCGCCTGGCTCTGCCTCCCGAGTGCTGGGATCAAAGGCGTGTGCCACCACTGCCCGGCTCAGAGTTCCCATTTTTATGTTACATGCTGTGTTGTGATGTAGGGACACAGAGATGGATGTAATTCAAATCCTACTCTCTGGAACAGTGATTCTTAATCTGTGGATTGAGACCCCTTGGTTTGAAGGACCCTTTCACAGACCCTCAGAAAATACAGATATTTACATTATGATTCATAACAGTGGCAAACTTACAGTTATAAAGTATAAATGAAAATAGTTTTATGGTTGGGGTCACCACAACATGAGGAACTGTACTTAAGTGTGGCAGCATTAGGGAGGTTGAGAAGCACTGCTCTAGAAAATCATGCTAGCAGGGGGAGGCAGACATGTAAACAAAACTAAAGGATTTTATTTTTTCTTGGCTGTACAGGTTATTGTTTAGGCGTAATGGTCATTTCAAGGCACAAATGAACGTCAGTAACACCATTAGAGGAACTGCACATACAAACCAAGGTCATGAACAGCTTTACTGGAAGTAATGCTTATCTGAGTCATTGGGCCAGGTGTATCCTCTCAAGGACAACTCAGGGGAATTAATTGGTTTTCCTGGTGTGAAAAGACTTGAGGCAGTTCCGGGTTTTGAGGGAGGAAGATAGAAAAGGTATAGTAGAAATAATAGTTAACATCTCTAGTAACTAGTAATAGTAACACTAATAGTAAGAACTAAGTATTATGAGCCAGGTTTGCTAATGCATGGCCAATGATCCTAGCACTCAGGAGCCAAGGTAGGAGGATCACAAGTTCAAGGCCAGCTTGGACTATAAAGAAGATGCTTGTCTCAAAAAACAAAAACCTACCACCACTGCAAACTTAGGTATTGTTCTAATGAACATTACTATTTCCATTAGGAAACTAGAATTAACCAGACGTGGTGGTGCATGCCTTTAATTCCAGCACTCAGGAGGCAGAGGCAGGTGGATGGATCTCTGAGTTCGAGGCCACCCTCGTTTACAGAGCAAGTTCCAGGACAGCCAGGGCTACATAGAGAAACCCTGCTTCAAACTGCCACCCTACAAAAAGATATTAGAATTATTCCATTTTATAAGCAAGAAGAGATAAGGTTTAATGGGATTACATTTTATGTAAGGTGACATGTAAGGAACAGTGACTTTTTTTTGAGACAGGGTTTCACTATGTAGTGCTAGCTGTCCTGGAATTCACTCTGTAGACTTGACTGGCCTGGATCTCTGCCTCCTCAGTGCTGGGATTAAAAGGCACGAACCACCACCTCGCTAGAACAGTGACTTTTAATTCAGGAAACTGACCACAAAGCCCGTTTTTAAAACCACAAATCAGATCAGTGACAAGGTCAGATTCAGAAAGATTTAAGAGTGGAAAAAATGGATGCAAGACAGAAAAGCAGCGTAGAGTCACTAGAGATCAATGGAGTAGGATGCCTTAAGTGGTGTGGGTTCCTGAGGACCAGAGAAGTTTTTTTTCAAACGATTTCTTTCTTTTTATTTTATGTGCATTGGTGTTTTGCCTGCGTGTGTTTGTGTGAAGGTGTTGGATCCACTGGAACTGGACTTACTGACAGTTGTGAGCTGCCATGTGGGGGCTGGGAAATTGAATCCGGGTCCCCTGGAAGAGCAGCCAGTGCTCTTAACCTCTGAGCCATCTTCTCCAGCCCTAGAACAGGGTTTTCGAGGCTGGGATGCAATTGAGAAATATTGGGGTGCACAGTTCCCCGAACATGGGGTAATTAGACGTGGTCTTGCGTGAGCAGACAGGAAGACCCTTACTCAGTTTGGGTCTCGAATGCACAGCATATAAGGGTCCCGGGAATAAAGAGAGGCGAGGTTTCCCAGGTACCCCCGATTAAAAGAGGATGCCTCAAGGGGCAGCCCTTTCCCACCTTCTCCACTGCTCCCAACAGCAGCCGCGAAAGCGTGGTCGTTTTTTTTTTTGAGACGCCCCCCAACTCTAGTCCCGTCCAGGGAAAGCGCTGAGTCATCCCGCCAGGGCGGCCGGGGCGGGGCGGGGCTCAGCCAGATCCCCCTCCTCCCGCACCCCTGGCCCGCTCCGAGTCTCGCGATAACTTTGTGGGTTATAAAAGCTGCACCCCGCGCACGTCTCGGGCGTCGTCTTCCTTCCTTGCCGTGAGTGTTTCTCGGAGACCTGTGACTCGGCCCTGGTGAGTGTGCGGGTATCACGCGGGCGCGAAACGAGGCTCGCTCCTCGGGTCACCGGTTCTTTCTGTCCCAGGCCGGTCCCAGCTCCGCAGGGGCGGTCTCGGGCTGAGGCAGCCGGGCGAGGCCTGGTCCCACGAGTGCACGGACGCTACTCGCATTCTTCACGTGGCCCTTAGTTCCCGGACCTGTTGCAACCTGAGGCTTGAGTTTCCTCCTCTCCGGTGGAAACTGTCCCTGGTAGAGAGCGTCGTGGGACCGGTAGTGCTTAGTGCTCGACTAAACTCACTGCGCGCCCTCCGCTTGTGTCGCGGTGCTTTCTGAAGTGCTAGGGTGGGTGATGGCGTGAGTGGCAGGAACCTACGTCCGTCCGGCGAAGTTGGGGCGTTCTGGGCCGATTCCTCTAAAGGAGCTTCGCAGCGGCTGGAAGTCAGTTTTCCCGGATTGGTTGGGTTTTGGAAGTGCCAGGCCATCTTGCAAAGCAAGTTAGATAAAGAAGATGGTGTATCACACCAGATAGGTAGTTGCTAAGCTGCAGCGTGCCCTTGGGGGGAAAAAAAACTTTGGTTAAAGATTATGAGTTTAAAAAAAAAAGCGAAAAGTTTGCGATGAACGACGCTCCTAGCCTTTTGGTTATTGCTGTTATGAACCAAAAAGTTTGGAACTTGGCGCATTCAGACTTGAGTGGTGTAAATTTTGTTTTAGGTTAAGTTTTTTCACTATGTGTATGTCGTCTATGTCTGGGTACATGCACGTGAGTGCAGATGCTCGAGGAGGTTAGAGGTGTGAGACACTCCCTGAAGCTAGTTACAGGTGGTTGTGAACCACCCCAAGTGGGTGCCAGAAACCGAGCCAGGGTTCCCTGCAAAGAGCTGTGTAGGCTGTTAACTGTTGAGCCATCTCTAAAGCTCCTAATGGTGTAAATCTTAACAATTTATCTTGGTATTGACCTGGTTAAATAGCAAAAATCGGTTTCTAACAATACTTTTTTTTTTTTTTTTAAACGATAGGGTTTCCTGTAACCAGGGCCGTCCTCTAATTGAACTCAGATCCTTCAGCTTCTACTTCCCAAGTTTACACTTGCTATCCCAAATCCTGCCAGTAAAGTGACTCTTCCTATACCTTTGCCCCAAGATATTGGCCCAGAGGTCAGAAACTTTAAAAAAAAATTTTTTTTTAAAGCATTTATGTATGTGTTTGGGCTCTGGTGTTAAGGCAACCTATAGAAGTGAGTTCCTGCTCCATCTTTATGCATTTTCAGGGGATTGAACTAAGGTCATCAGGTAGCAAGTGCCTTGATTTACATCCAGAAACTTTTTGAGACAAGTTTTCTCAGTCTTGCCTGAGCTCAGTATCTTCCTTCCTTAGCATCCAGAGTGCCTCACTGTCCCTGGCAGAAACGTTTATTAAAAAAAAAAAAAAAAAAATTAAGGCAAGGGCTCACTTAACCTAGGTTGGCTTCAAACAAGTTATGCATAGAGAACTTCTGCTTTAAACACAACACCTAAAGTTTTGAAACAATAAATGCCAATGTCCTGGCATTGTGTTGCTTGGATCCTTGTGTCTGTTCCCCCTTTTTCCTGCTTCTGCCTAATGTGTAGAATAAAATGCTGTTGGAAAAACTGGTTCAGAAAGGGTGGTAGAGCTGACTTATTTAGACTGTGGAGCTGTTTGTAAGTGAAAACAAAGGCTGATATTGTCTTGTTTTACCCAGAAGTTGGAGCTTTTGGGTTGTGACCCTTGACTGCGATAGCCTGTGCTTACTATAATAATATAAAACAATGTATTCAAAGCTACTGGACAGTTCCGTGATTGAACTACAGTTAAGTTCCTAGGTAGGTGTGAAAGCTCTTAGTTATTTAGAAGAACAGGCTTGTTTCAATTTTTGTTGTTGTTGTTGTTGTCCTTTTCAGCTGATTTCAAGATGTCTACAGGAAATGCAAAAATTGGGCATCCTGCCCCCAACTTCAAAGCCACAGCTGTTATGCCAGATGGACAATTCAAAGATATCAGCCTAAGTGAATACAAAGGTAAGAATTAACTAAACTGGGCAAGAGGCCACTTCACATGTCTCCATGTTGAAGGGAAGTCATGGTTAGGACAAGAGTAGTTATCCTAGATATAAGCCTCTTACATTTACCTGATTACCTTTTTAGTGGTACTTATATTATTGGAAAGATTCTTGAGTTTTGAAGTACTGGGGACTGAATTTAGGGCCTCAGCACATGCTAGCAACCCTCTACCACTGAATTCCATCCTCCCCTCATATATTTCTCTCTCTCTCTCTAGTTTGTGTTGTAAAAACAGGGTCTCTATGTAGTTCTCCATATCCTGGAGCTCACTATTTACATCAGGCTGGCCGTGAACTCATAGGGATCCTCCAGCCTCTGCCTCCTTTGTACTAGGATTAAAGGCATATGCCACTGTGCCCTCTGGTTCTTTCTTTCCTTTTTTTTTCTTTGTAGTTTTTTCCCCCTCTTTTGGTTCTTTCCTTTTTTTTAAAGATTTATTTATTATGTATACAGTGTTCTGCCTGCATGTGTCCCTACAGGCCAGAAGAGGGCACCAGACTCATTACAGGTGGTTGTGAGCTACCTTGTGGGTGCTGGGAATTGAACTCAGGACCTCTGGAAGAACAGCCAGTGCTCTTAACCTGAGCCATCTCTCCAACCCCTTTCTTTTCTTTTTTGTTTGCTTGTTTGAGACAAGGTCTCATCTCACTATCCCCTGGTTGACCTGGACGTTGATACATAGGTTTGCTTTCATTAAAAGTGTCTGCCGGGCCGGGCGGTGGTGGCGCACGCCTTTAATCCCAGCACTCTGGAGGCAGAGCCAGGCAGATCTCTGTGAGTTCGAGGCCAGCCTGGACTACCAAGTGAGTTCCAGGAAAGGCGCAAAGCTACACAGAGAAACCCTGTCTCGAAAAACCAAAAAAAAAAGTGTCTGCCATCAGTGCTTGGCCTTCTCCCCCTCTCTTTTTTGGGGGGTGTTTTTCGAGACAGGGTTTCTCTGTGTAACAGCTCTGGCTGTCCTGGCCATTCCTCTTTCTTGGGGGGCGGGGTTTAAGACAGGGTTTCTCTGTGTAGCCCTGGCTGTCCTGGAACTCACTTGTAGACCAGGCTGGCCTTGAACTCAGAGATTTGTCTGACTTTGCCTCCTGAGTGCTGGGACTAAAGGCGTGTGCCACCACAGCCCGGCCTTAAGTTGGAAAACTTTTAAAACATTTTTTATTTTTATGTGTATGGGTGGTTTTTTTTCATGTGCACCATGTGCACACAAATAGAGGGACATTGGATCCCCTGGGACTGGAACTGTAGATGTTTGTGAGCCCCCACATCTGGACTGGGACCTCGGGAGGAGCAGCCATTGTGATTAGTCTCTGAGCCATCTTTGTAGTCCCCTTCGTCTCTTGTTTTAAGAAAACTTGACTACATTTAGTCTTTCACATCAAATCTTTGGAGCTGTGGCTTTGCTTCTGCTCACAGGGAAAACTTGGTAACTGCAGTTACATTTTGTTTGCCATAATTTCATACAGATACTTGACAGATTCTGCTAATGTTCTACCTTCCCTCCTTTCTTTTTAAAAAAATTGACCCCCCAGCTGAGTGTAGTGGTGCATCAAGTGGGTCTCTGGATTTCAGGCCAGCCAGAGCTGCTTAGTGATACCCTGTCTCAAAAAAAAAAAAAAAAAAGCAATAATAAATTAGTTTTTGAGGGCTATTTATTTTTATGTGTGTGAGTTTTACCTGCACATACACACTGCTTGTGTGCATGGGTGTTGGAGCTCTTGGAACTGTGGTTACAGATGGTTGCTGCCGTGTGGCTGCTTGGATCCCAACAGTCTGTTGAGTCCTTTGAAAGAGCAGCACGAATACTCATAACTGCTGAGCTATCTCTGATTGCCATTCTTCTCTCCTTCCTTGTAGTCTCAGTAGCTAGTTCTTTTGGGACCATTGAGAACACGGATTCTTTAGTTACAAGGCTTAAATGCTGGTATTAAATGTACCTTTCTTAGTGGTACATAAGTTTCTGGAGATAGCTTTTGGGTAAAATGCTCAGTTAAATTCCCTGACATCAGACTTTGTTGTTGGGATGAGAACAGCTACTGTGGGCCCTAAGGAAAATATCTCTTACAGCAAACAGTTTAAAATGCACCTCCAGGGCTGGAGAGATGGCTCAGTGGTTAAGAGCACTGACTGCTCTTCCAGAGGTCCTGAGTTCAATTCCCAGCAACCACATGGTGGCTCACAACCACTTGCAATTAGATCTGGTTCCCTCTTCTGGCCTGCAAGGACACATGCAGGCAGAACACTGTATACATAGTAAATAAACCTTTAAAAAAAAAAAAAAAAAAAAAAAAAAAAAAAAAATGCACCTCCAGGGAGGTGACCCTGGCACATGATCTAGGGAGTAGTTGCTCTCTGCCCTGTAGGGCTGGGTCTACTGAGGCTTCAAAGTGCTTGTTAAGCAAAGCCACAGAGAGATTGCTTAGATGAGTCAAGGACTGCTTGTTTTGACTTTCAGACGTAGTTGCTACCCAAAAATAAGTGGATATTTGGAAATGTTCCAGTTCAACCATTGGTGAGAGGCTTCATGGCCCATCTAAAGATTTACTTTAGTGATAATCTGAGTTACTAAAGGAAAATGGAACTAGAAGTCCTGTTACCTTATACCAGTACTTTGGGTACTTTTGGTGTAAAATTTTTCTAGTTAGGTCCTGTTGGGCTTGTTAGGAACATACTTGTTGTGATTCATGAAATTACTTAAACATAGCCCATGAAGGCTGGGAACATGTTCATCAGATGCAAGTGCTTACTGCACAAGCCTGAGGACTCAGATTTGTTTCAGTCCATGGAACCTACATAAAAACAGGATTCATTGGTTGGCTTCTATAATCCCACTAATGCTATTCTAAATAGATGGAGCTAACTAGTCTGTTGTACCACATCTTAACAACAGAAACAAGAAACCCTGCCCATAACAAGATAGAAAGGGAGAAAATTACCCTTGAGATTGCCTAATTATTCTTCCATCATTGCATAAAGGCCCTGTCTTTACTTTCTGTCTTCGTTGTTGGTTTGTCTTTTTTATTTTATTATTAAATTTAGTTATTTTATGTATGTGGGTGTCTGCATATATGTCTGTATCATACATGTATGTCTGATGCTGCAAGAGGCCAGGAGAGTGTCTTGGACTCCCTGGTATTGGAATTAGACAGTTGTGAGCCATCATGTGGATACTGGGAATTAAATCTGGGACCTCTAGGAGAGTAGCTAGCTCTTAACTGTTCTATGACCTCAAACTCCTGATTCTCCTGTCCCTACCTCCCAAGTCCTAGGATTTCTACCCCCAACTTTTGTTGTTGTTGGTTGTTTTTTTGAGATGGTGTTTCTCTGTAGCCCTGACTGTCCTGGAACTTGCTCTGTAAACCAGGCTGGCCTTGAACTCAGAGATCCATCTGGCCAGCCCCCCCCCCGCCCCGCCCCCCCCCCCGCCCCGCCCCCCCCCCGCCCCCCCCCCCCCCCCCCCCCCCCCCCCGTGCCACCACCAGGCGGTTGTTTTGTTTTTGACAGAGTCTCCTGTAGTCCAGGTTAGCTTGGAATTTATTAAATAGCCTAGGCTGGTCTTGAACTTGTGATTTTCTTGCTTTTGTCTCCTGAAAGCTAGATTACAGCCAGAGTTAGTTACCACACCCAGTGTGTGTGTGTGTGTGTGTGTGTGTGTGTGTGTGTGTGTGTGTGTGTGTGTTTTGGGGTGGGTGGTTGTTTTTTTGGAGATTGTCTTACTATGTATCCGGGAGCTGGCCTGGAGCTCGCTATGTAGCTCAGGCTGGTCTCTGACTATTTTTCTGCCACTGTATTCCATCCTGACTTCCTCTTTGGGCTCATCATTTTACAGTAGAGGGGAGAGACATCCATCCATTTTGCCTTTGCTTTCTGAGTGTACACTTCATTTTCTAGGTACTGTTTATAATAAAAGTCCATCCTTGCCGCCCCTCCCCTTTTTATCATTGAAATAACTTGATGTGTGTGCTAATATTAGCCTCTCAGAAGATCAGAATTAGGCTGAATACTGTTTATTCTATAGTTAGCATTCAAAGAATATAGAGGCAAATAATATAGAATTGATATAGAAGAAATGGTTTTACTTCAGGCTTTCTTGGTATAAAGGTAGTTTCTAAGAGCCATCTTTATTGAGCATCCTAACATTGCGTGATAACTGTGTCTGTCATTAACTTTAAAAGTTTTCCATAGGGCTGGACGGTGGTGGCGCACACCTTTAATCCCAGCACTCGTGAGGCAGAGCCAGGCGGATCTCTGTGAGTTCGAGGCCAGCCTGGGCTACCAAGTGAGTTCCAGGAAAAGACGCAAAGCTACACAGAGAAACCCTGTCTCAAAAAACCAAAAAAAAAAAAAAAAACTTCCATAGGAAAAGATCTTTGCAAAGGAATATTGTAGGAATTTCTTGCTTTCATTGATTGAGGGTCTCTAACCCTGGCTTATCTGGTTCTTACTGTGTAGTTCAGGCTGGCCTCAAACTCACAACAGTCCTCCTGCCCTGAATGCTAGGATTACAGGCATGTAACAGCACCCCTAGATCGGAAACTCAATTTCAAAGCTAACCTTTTGATTACTTATTTTTCCTCCCCAGGAAAATATGTCGTATTCTTCTTTTATCCTCTTGATTTTACTTTTGTGTGCCCCACTGAGATCATTGCTTTCAGTGATAGGGCAGAAGAATTTAAGAAACTCAATTGCCAAGTGATTGGAGCTTCTGTGGATTCTCACTTCTGTCATCTGGCATGGTAAAGTTTTTGGTCCCATTTCGCATGTGGAATTTTTTGCTTTTTGTTTTTGAGTCAGGGTTAATATGTAACTCAGGTCAGCTTTCTTTCATTTTGTAGTATCTCCAGCCTTAGCTTCATGAGTAGCTGGGAATACAGGAGTATACCACAACACCTGGCAGTATGTTGTGGATTTCTTGAACAAGTTTAGAGGTTTGGCAGTAGACTTAAGTATTGGCTTCTGGGCTCCAACTTCTTTTCACTGCCTGGCAGCAGAGGCACATCAGCTTGAGTTGCTGTTGTCTGATATACACTGATGACCACTCTTGTCATCAAGCCATTCAGTTTACTGTTGGAAAAAGTTTTTTGGGAAAGGGTATCTGAAAGATGAGGTCCAGTTAATATTCTTGCTTCACAAATGTTTGAATGAATGGATTCTAAGAATGCCTTTTGCTTTAGGATTAATACACCCAAGAAACAAGGAGGATTGGGACCCATGAACATTCCTTTGGTATCAGATCCCAGGCGTACCATTGCTCAGGATTATGGAGTCTTAAAGGCTGATGAAGGTATCTCTTTCAGGTATGTACTTTAAGGGTGGGAGGTGGCAGTTACTATGAAAATGGTCTTGTTAGATAATAGTCATTTATTTGGAAAAGCCAGAACACATGATCTGAGGAGCATCCTTCCTCATGTCATTTTCATTGTGTATGTGTCCTGTGGATGTCAGAAGACCTGGAGTGTTGTTCTCAGACAGTGTCCACTGTTTTTTAGAGATAGTGTCCCATTGGCTACAGACTTGCCAGGTAGGCTGGGCTGGCTGGTAAGTTAAGTCTCAAGGACTTGCCTGTCTCTGCTTCCTCAGTGTTGGGGTTGTGTGCTTAATTTTAAATATATATTTATTGTATGTGTTGTGTTTGGATGTTTGCATACATGTATGTATGTGTACCACCTATGCCCATTGGATCCCCTGGAACTGGAGCTAAAAATGGTTGTGAGGCACCATTCCAGTGCTCAGAATCAAACTTAGGTCCTCTGGAGAGGGCAGCCAGTACTCTTAATCTCTGAGCCATCTCTCCAACTCCTTGATTTTTTGTTTCTTAATTTATTTTATTTTTTAAAGGTGAGATTACTTGTTTGGTAATTTTTTTTTATTTTTTTTATTTTTTTCCTCAAGACAGGGTTTCTCTCTGTTGCTTTGCACCTTTCCTGGAACTTGCTTTGGAGACCAGGCTGGCCTCGAACTCACAGAGATCCGCCTGGCTCAGTCTCCTGAGTGCTGGGATTAAAGGCGTGCGCCACCACTGCTCGGCAGTAATTTATTTATTTATTTATTTATTTATTTATTTATTTTTAAAGATTTATTTTTTATTATGTATACAGTGTTCTGTCTGTATGTCTGCCTGCAGACCAGAAGAGGGCGCCAGATCTCATTACGGATGGTTGTGAGCCACCATGTGGTTGCTGGGAATTGAACTCAGGACCTCTGGAAGAACAGCCGGTGCTCTTAACCGCTGAGCCATCTCACCAGCCTAGTAATTTATTTTTTTAATGGGTTCTGGGGCTCAAATTCAGGTGCTCATACTTGGAAGAGCATCACTTTACTGACATGAGTCTTTTTTCCCCAGCCTCTTTGTTTTATTTTTGAGACAATTTTGTTATGATATAGCTGAAATTGGCCTTGAATTTGCTATATAGTTCAGGTTGACCTCATGCTAGTAATCCTCCTCTCAGCCTCCCGGGAACTAGAACTTGTAGGTATGTGCTGCTATACCTATCCTCCAACCCATTTTGTTTTGGACATGGTATCTGATAGCTGAGGATGTTCTTGTACTCCTGATCTACTGTTTCCACTTTGCTTTTGTTCACTACTCCTTCTGGTTTATGTGGTCCTGGGGATCAAACCCAGGGTTTTCTGCATGCTTGATAAGCATGCTGCCAACTGAGCTGCATCTATTTCTCATTGCATTTTTCAGTGTAGTGGTCACACTAATAGTAGGCTAGTATAACTCTTATAGAACAGTCCATTCATTTCCTTAGGACTTCTGTGCAAAACTTTGACTTGTAATGCCTCTTTCTCAATTCTTCAATCTCTTCTACCCAGGGGCCTCTTTATTATTGATGATAAAGGTATCCTTCGACAGATCACTATAAATGATCTTCCTGTTGGCCGCTCTGTGGATGAGATTCTGAGACTAGTGCAGGCCTTCCAGTACACTGACAAGCATGGTGAAGGTAAGTCATCTACCTGCTAATGAGACAGCAGTATGGTAGGGTGCAAAGGCCATTGGGTAATTGTGTCTATGCAAGAAATGGAAGTGTTTGTTTTTTATTTTTCAAGACAAGGTTTCTCTGTGTAACTTTGGCTGTCCTAAAACTTGCCCTGTTGACCAGGTTGACCTCAAACTCAGAGATCCACCTGTGCTGGGGTTAAATGCATGCACCATACTTGGTGGAAAGGTTTTTGTTTTTGCCCTTTTTTATGTATAAGGAGCTCGAAGGCTGGAGAGATGGATTAGAGATTAAGAGCACTGGTTGTTCTTCCAGAGGACCCAGGTTCAATTCCCAGCATCCTCATGGCAGCTCACAACTGTCTAGAATTCCAGTTTCAGGGGATCTGGAACCCTCACACAGACATACATGTAGGCAAAACACCAATGTACCTAAAATAAAAAATTAAAAAAAAATTTTTTTTAAATTAGGAGCTTAAGAGGTTAAATGAACTTGCTCTCTTGTAGAGGACCTGGATTTGATCCCTAGCACACACATGTCTATCACAAATAGTCTATTATAATTCCAGTTCTGGGAGGACCAGCGCCCTCTTCTGACCTCCAAGGGCACAAGGCATGCATGTGGTACAGGCAAAAAACTCATACACATAAAATCCTAAAAAATTATTTATGGTTGCTAGGAATGTAGTTCAGTGGTAACTTCTAACCTGTGAATTCCTGAGGTTCGTGTCCAACCCACATGCTGTCAATCTATTTTGGGGGCTGAAGATGTAACTTAGTATAATCCTAGCACTTCTGGGAGGAAGAGGCCTGAGGATCATGAGGTCAGGCTCATCCTAGGCTAGTTAGTGAGTTACAGGGCTGCAGTGAGTTTTAGGGCTACCTGCTCAAAAAAGAGTGTGGTAGAGTAGGTGTGTGAGAAATAGAGAAGAAGGTGAGGTAAAGTTTTAGAGTCAAAGGAATTATTTTGCCATGTAGAAGTCTGTTCTTGCTACTTGCACTGGCTCAGTTCTGTAATTCTAGCACGTGCAATTTCAAGGCAAACTGGGCTAAAGAGTTAATTAAGTCTGTGTCTGGGATTAAAGTCATGTGACACTATTGCCTAGCAAGGCCATTGTATTCTACATGGCAAGTTTCAGGTATCCAAGACAAGGTCTCCCAAAAGTGTTTAAGGAAGGCAACTGGAAAATAGCTCAGGAGTTAGGAGCACCTGCAGCTCTTCCAGAAGACCTGAATTCAGTCCTCAGCATTCATACCAAGGTGCTCATAAATATTTGCCTGTAATTCTTGCTCCAGAGAAGCTGATATCCTCTTAATGGTCTCTGGATACTCATATATACACAGAGACACAAATTAAAAGTAATAAGTGCTACAGAAATGGTTCAGGTATTAAGAGCAGCAGCTGCTTTTTCAGAGGACTATGGTTTGATTACCAGAACCCACAGGGTGGCTCACAACTATCTTGTAACTCCAAGGGAATCTGATACCCTCTTCTGGTTGTCTTGGGCATTGGATACAATGTGGTGCACAGACATACATGCAGGCAAAATACTCATAAAGTAAAAATGAAAGAAAATTTAAAAAATAAATCTTAACAGGAAAAAAAATAGGGGCTAGAGAGATGGCTCAGTGGTTAAGACATTCTGTTCCACCCACATGACAGCTCACAATTTCTGTTACTTCTGTCCCTGGAGATCAGATGTCCTCTTCTGGTTTCCTCAGGTACTGCATGCATGTGGTTCAGAGACATACATATAGGTAAAACATTCATAGACATACAAAGAAAGCGTAATCCTTATAAATTCTAAACATGATTTGGTATGTTTCTCCTTTTTTGAGATGAGATAGTATCTTCCTATGTAATCAATGCTAGCCTTCAACTATGTAGCCCAGCCTGTCTTCAGATTCCTACAAATCTTCCTCAGCATCCAAGTGCTAGGAATAGAAGTATGAGCCACCATTGCTGCCTATTGATTCTGGGTCCTCTGGAAGAGCAGCCAGTGCTCTTAACTGCTGAGCCATTTTTCCAGCCCCTCCTCTTGTTTACATTATTGTTTTAAATTTTATTTTGTATATGTGGATGTGTGCCATGATGCACCAGTGGAGGTCAGAGGACAACTCTAGCGTCAGTTCTTTGCTTCCACGGAGGGTTCTGATCATCATCACACTTAGCTTGTCAGACTTATCTGGGAAGTGTGTTTACCCACTAAGCCTTTTTGTTTGTTTGTTTGTTTGTTTGTTTGTTTTGTTTTGTTTTGTTTTTCGAGACAGGGTTTTTCTGTGTAGCTTTGGTGCCTGTCCTGGATCTTGCTCTGTAGACCAGGCTGGCCTCGAACTCACAGAGATCCACCTGCCTCTGCCTCCCCAGTGCTGGGATTAAAGGTGTGCGCCACCACCACCCGGCCCCACTAAGCCATTTTTCTGGTCCCACTTTTATTTATTTATTATTATTATTATTATTATTATTATTATTTTATTTATTTTTTTTTTTTGGTTTTTCGAGACAGGGTTTCTCTGTGTAGCTTTGTGCCTCTCCTGGAACTCACTTGGTAGCCCAGGCTGGCCTTGAACTCACAGAGATCCGCCTGGCTCTGCCTCTGAGTGCTGGGATCAAAGGCGTGCGCCACCACCGCCCGGCTGGTTCAACTTTTAATTTTTAGTCAAGTATTAAATAAAATATAGCCCCCTGGACCAGGTGTCTGTGCTGTTAACATGTTCCTTGTGTTTATAATCTCATGCTTTGAGGGTAGAGCTGGAGAGAGAAAGGTAAATAATCATACTTACTTTTAGAGGCCTATTAAAATTCTGGTTTTGCCTCTTTTATTTATTTATTTATTTATTTATTTATTTATTTATTTATTTATTTATTTTATTATGTATGCAGCATAAATGACAGCAGGCCAGAAGAGGGCACCAGATCTCATTACAGATGGTTTTGAGCCACCATGTAGTTGCTGGGAATTGAACTCAGGACCTCTGGAAGAGCAGTTAGTGCTCTTAACCTCTGAGCCATCTCTCCAGCCCCTAGTTTTGTCTCTTACAGAAGGTTAAAGCTGTTAGAATATGGATTAATTGAACATCTGAGTGATCTAAAGGTGTTTGGCTAGTGTGGAAGGCTGATAATCAGGGACAGTAAGCTCAGATAATTTTAAAGTATTTGCATGTATGGATGTTAGTCTGACTGCTTCTGAGATTGCTCCATAGTATTGAGTGAGGGTCACTGCTAAAGTAAAAGGAACAAAGAGTAGCAAAGTATATGTGTTGTTCGAGTTTCTAAAGGTCTTGTCATAAACCCGGAGCCGTGTGGGTGCTGGAATGCTGCTGAGCCGTCTCTAGTCCTCTCATTTAGTTCTTGTTCCATGTTTTCAGTACTCAGAATTGACCACAGAGTCTGATATTGAGGCCATCATATCTTTGGACTAATAGAGGCTTCCCTCTTTTTTTTTTTTTTTTTTTGGTTTTTCGAGACAGGGTTTCTCTGTGTAACTTTGCGCCTTTCCTGGAACTCACTTGGTAGCCCAGGCTGGCCTTGAACTCACAGAGATCCGCCTGGCTCTGCCTCCCGAGTGCTGGGATTAAAGGCGTGCGCCACCACCGCCCGGCGAGGCTTCCCTCTTATTTTCACAAAAGAAATTGAGATTTCTTTCTGCTGTATTACTACCTTTTTTTTTTCCCCCTTGGAGACAGGATCTTACTATATAGTGCTGCCTGGGCTGGCCTGAAACTCAATATGTAGACCGCTTGCCTCTGCCTTCCGAGTCACCCACCATACTTGTTTGTATTACTAGACTTTGATGAATACATGTCTCAAATGGAAGTGGAAAAATCAGATTTCCTTTGCCTTTATTTCTAGCTTGAAGTTGTTATGCAGAAAATACAGCCATTCTCAGCCGGGCGGTGGTGGCGCACGCCTTTAATCCCAGCACTCGGGAGGCAGAGCCAGGCGGATCTCTGTGAGTTCAAGGCCAGCCTGGGCTACCAAGTGAGTTCCAGAAAAAGGCGCAAAGCTACACAGAGAAACCCTGTCTCAAAAAACCAAAAAGAAAAAAAAAAAAAGAAAATACAGCCATTCTCACACTTTTTCCTAAGGGTGTGAAAGATGGAAGCTCTGCCCTTTACTTACTGGGAGAGTAGAGGGCAGTTATTAATGAAACGGCATTCGTAGAAGTGCTCTTTTGTAGTTTGGCAGTTAATGCTGAGGAGCAGTTAGGTATGGTAGGTTGCACCTGACATCACCTCCTGGCTTTAAATTAGCTTATTAACTACTTGGCTTTCAAGGATGGTTTGTTACCTCTTCCCTTTTTTTCTTAATTTAAGTAGTATGTGAACCATACATAAACTTGTATACAGCATGTGAATTATTAGCCCTTCTATAAATCTTAATGTCTTGTTACATATATTTTAGACAGGTTTTGTTTTTTTATTTTTTTTTTTTTGGTTTTTCCAGACAGGGTGTCTTTGTGTAACTACTGGCTGTCCTAGAACTCACTCTGTAGACCAGGCTGGCCTTGAACTCACAGAGCTCAGCCTGCCTTTGCCTCCCAAGTGCTGGAATTAAAGGTGTGCATCACCACGGCCCTTTAGACAGTTTATTGTTAGATGTAAGTGCAGATGAAGTTTTATTGCTTAGATTTTGGGTGCAAATAAGTGAGCTATAATAGTAGGTTAGGGCTGTGGTGAAACTTTTAGCCTTATACCAAAAGCTTAAGTGACAGATTACAAAGTTGAGTTACCCTAGGACAAGATTTATATTGTTTTTTTGCCTCCCCAGCATCAGATTTTTTTTTTTTTTAAAAAAAACACTTTTTGGCAGCAGGCATGTAATATTAAGGGTTAAACCTAGGGCCTTAGGCATACTAGGCAAACACTGTACTATACTACTGGGCTATATTATGTATCTCTAGTCTTAGTGTTTTGTTTTTTTTTTTTAAGATTTATTAAAGTTATGTATGTGTGGGTGGGTCTGAGCAGGTGCTAGCAGCATCTAGAGGGTGTTGAGTTCCAGGCAGTTGTACACTGTCTGGTGTTAGTATACACTAAGCTCTCTCTCCAGCCGCTCTAGGTTTCCTTTTACTTTTTTTTTGTTTAGTTTTGTTGTTGTTGTTGTTTTGTTTTGTTTTGTTTTGTTTTTTTGAGACAGGCTTTTCCTGTGTAACAGCTCTGGCTATTGTAGAACTCACTTTGTAGACCAGGCTGGCCTGAGATCTGCTTGCCTCTGGGATTATAAAGGCATGTGCTATTTGGCTACTTTTGCATTTTGAGATAGTCTCCCATCAAGACTAGCCTGGAATTTGGTCTAGACTGGCCCCCAGCTGTGGCAAGTACTTGAGTCCTGGGATTAGTAGGCACCAGCCATACTCAGCTTTGTGGTTTGGTTTGGATTTTTGATTATTCATCCTTGTCCACTCCCACCCCCACCCCCCAAAAAAAAACAAATTTAAGTCAATTTTGTGTTGGCCATATACTTATTAGAGCATGTTCAAACTCCTAGTGGCCAGCCCCTCCCCCAAAGGAAAAGTGTATCTTTCTCTCAGAAGCCATATACTGTGGAGGGCCATGTGGTAGCTGGTAAGGGGCAGGCCAGCTCACCTTCATGATCATACCATGCCAGCAAGGGGTGGGGCCAACTCCTGAGCTCATGTTACCTTGTGTGTGTGTGGGTTTTTTTTTTTTTTTTTTTGAAACCGATCTCTCTCACTTGCCTGGAATTCACTATGTAGACTAGGCCAGCCTTGGATTTCCAGAGATTTGCCTGCTTCTGCTTCTTGAGTGCTGGAGTAAAGGCATGGACCATGCAAATTTGTAGTCTAGGCTGGCCTCGAACTCATAATTCTCCTGTGTCCATTTCTTCAGCATATCTTGCCAGTGTGTGCCACCATAGCAAGACAGCCCTTTGTTCATAGAGATGAGGGAGGCAGATACACTCCACTGAGCAGGTTAATAATTAGTGATACCTTTCTCTTGCAGTGTGCCCTGCCGGCTGGAAACCTGGCAGTGATACCATCAAGCCTGATGTCCAAAAGAGCAGAGAATATTTCTCTAAGCAGAAGTGAGCAGTGGGCCATTTTTCTGCCAGGCTGCATTGGTCAGCCAGAAGAAAATTTCTTGTACTCTATTCGTGCTTAAACAAAATGTGGTGTGATTCAAGACATCCCTTTCCTACAGTACTGGGGGCGGTTAGCCTTTCTTCCACTATTGGGAATAGCCTGAGGTTTGTTGTGAGTTGCAGAAATCAACCTGTTGTTCTTTTTTTTTAGTATCTATTAAACTTGATCTCTGAGAACTTGGTGATTCATTTTAAGGCAATAGATTTTTTGGTGTAGATGAACGTGTGTGTGTGTGTGTGTGTGTGTGTGTTGTATGTTGTCTGTGTGTACATGCGGAAGTCAGAGAGTGTTCTTCAGGTGCTATTTACTTTTTAAATTTTTTTCCAAAGGATTTATATGTATGATCTTTTCCTTGCATATGCACTATGTACCTGCCTGTTGTATCCCCTATGGGGATTATTGTCGGCCACAGTTGTGGGTGCTGGGAATTGAACCTGGGTCTACTGCAAGAGTAGCAAGCAACAAATGTCCTAACCACTAGCCATCTCTCCAGTCCCTTACTTTTTGAGGCAGGATCTCTTTTTTTTTTTTTTTTTTTTTTTTTTAAAGATTTATTTATTTATTTATTATGTATACAGCATGTATGACCAGAAGAGGGAGCCAGATCTCATTAGGTGGTTGTGAGCCACCATGTGGTTGCTGGGAATTGAACTCAGGACCGCTGGAAGCGCAGTCAGTGCTCTTAACCCCTGAGCCATCTCTCCAGCCCGAGGCAGGATCTCTTACTGATCTGGAACTTGACATGTAGATGTGGCTAGCAAACTCTCAGGATCTGTTTCTCTCTCCAGTGCTGGTTTTATAAGCACGGCCTATCATGCCTGGCTTCTTTTTTGATAGGAGTTCCACGGACCTAATTTATTTCCTCATAAAGAGCACTTAATGGCTGAGCTATCTCCATAGCCTCTGCTATTAAAAAAATTAGGTTTCAGAGTTGCCTCAGGGCTGGAGGTATAGCTCTTGGTAGAGTGCTTACCTGGTGTTCTGCTTTGCAGCTGGGGGGTTGGGGAGCAGATTTAAACAGTTCAGGACCAGCTGCTGCCTAGGAATGGTATTGTGCAGTGGACTGGGCCCTTCTAAGTCAGCCACTGCCCCCTTCCCCCCCCAAAAAAAATGCCACAGCGCAGTCTCATCTAGACAATTCCTCAATTGGGGTTTCCTCTCCCAGGAGACTAGTTTACTGTCAAGCTGACAGAAATTAACCAGTGTGTTCTAACCCTACTGCCACATAAATGGTGTGATGGGACATACTTGTAATACCAGTACTAGAGAAGTGAAGGCAAAAGAAAATATCAGAGCAGCACTCGGGAGGCAGAAGCAGTTCGAGGCCAGCCTGGTCTACAGAGCAAGTTCCAGGACAGGCTCCAAAGCTACACAGAGAAACCCTGTCTCGAAAAACCAAAAAAAAAAAAAAAAATATATCAAGAGGTTTACCTGTGTGGACAGCACTCTACTCTGCACTACCCACAACTCCAACATGACTGTCTAAGAAGGATTTCATAAACACCTGATTCCATGCTGTACTATTTGACACTTGTTCCTTACTTTTGGTTGCTACAGTGTTAGTAAACTCATTTGTAACCAAATATAGATCACACTTTGGACAGACCATCATGCAAGCATGTGGGTCTGAGTCCAATCCCCAACAACCACATAAAATGCCAAGACCAATGAATGCTATGTGTCTGTAATCTTAAGTGCAGGGGAGGCAAGGAGACAGGCAGAGTGCTGGAGCTTGCTGGTCAGCAAACCTCAATGAGTTCAGTGAGATTGTCTCAAAGAACAGCTTCCTCTAATTCCAGCCTCAAGAAGGCTAACATGCTTAGGTCTATACACAAATGCAAAGTCTTGCCTTGTAGACTGTGGGGCATTTACCCACCACCCCCACAGTTCCCCATAGTTTTCTTGAGTGCGAGCAGCAGGAAATATTAGAAGGATTTATTGCAGAGAATCTGGCGGAGATAAACAGAAAATAAAGGATAGCCTCGAGAGGGCCTGGAACCTTTTCCTATGGGCCCCGACTGTCTCTGCCCCAGGGTATTTATAGAGACGCCAAGGGGTGGAGCAAATGACCTCCCCCCAGCACAGCCAAGTGCAGACCATCTCAGACACCTGCACTCAGGCCCGTGGTCCTAATCATCCTCTATGTGGACATGCTGGGTAAAGCCATGAGGAACCCAAAAATGGGCTCCCACAGGTCCCCCTTTCTTAATATATAAAAAAAAAAACTATTAATGGCTTACAGCAATCTCCATAGCTGTTACACCTTCCAGTATGGGAGTAGAGGATGATAAAGATGGCATTTCTCTTTTGAATTAGGTCCAAGGTGACTACAGCAGCCTTAGCTGCCTCAAGCCCTTTCTAAACCAAAAACTCTTAAGGCAACTACAAACTTAAAGAATCCCTTAGCTTCATCATTACCATTAACAGGTTAACATAAATATTGCTATACATAGTCACAATTCTCTCAATCTTACAACTCAAAGCAAACTCTTAACAGAACCATTTGAATTAGCATATATGGTGCTATATATAGTTAACAATTTTCTCCGTCTTAAAACTTTTAACTCAATCATTTGAATTTTCTTCCTAACAACATAGGGAAAACTTCGATGTATTCACATCAAACTTAAATATTTCCTTAACTCGACAAAACCAAGGTGCATTAATATCAATAGGTTAAACATAATTTCTGCAAACATAAAATTCAACCTCATAACTCCTTTTCTTTATAATTTTTTAAACAAAATCTCAGACCTAGTTAGAAAAAAACCAAACATATATAATTCCTACAAACCCATATTGAAAAGCAATATTTTCAATCTAACCATTAACACTTGGAAAACTTTTAGCAAAACATCCAAAAGCAGTTTCTTAATAAAACTCTTTACACTTTAAAAGTAGTCTCTTAATATACCCCATTTGCATTTCTTACTAACAAAACATGACATTAATCCACTCAATTTTTAAAATTAGACTAAGGAATATTAACTCCTTTTTCTTACAATTTTTTAAGCAAAATCTCAAACCTAGTTAGAAAACCCAAACTTTTCAGTTTAAAGAGTTCCATTTGTAACACAAAACCAGTTCCATAAGTAATTCTATTTTTACATAAACAGTTCCACAAAACAATTTCATTTTTAACACAGAACAATTCATGAATCACCAGCATATATGCATACATAAAACTGCATCTTGAGTCAAGGTAGAAACAATAAATTTCTTCATTTAAACAGTTCCATTTTTAACCCAATTCCAGAAATAGTTCCTAGGTCATTACTATAAGTAAACTCAAAATTGTCCCATTGCAATGAAATCTCTACTGTTTATTTCATTTCTTAAGTCTTAAAATTCAAATGATAAATTCTGGTACTAGCCTTCCAAATATGAGAAATCCATGACCAAAATCTTTTTGTAATTTTATCTCATTTTAAGTTCAAAAAGTTCAAACAAGAAATAAATTCTGGTATCAGGCTTTCACTTCCAAATATGAAGAGACGTTTTTCAACCAAAACTTTTTGCAGCTAACAATTTTTGTTCAAACAAGCGTCTCTGCAACTTTTGTTCCCACAGACCGACCTTTTTAGGTACAGTAGTATTCTAAACTGCACTGTTTTTGATGTTAGCTCAGGATTTTCTGTGTTGCATTGATTTTCCACGGATCTCAGCTGCGGATGCCTTGTGCTTGTTGTGGTGTCCGCCATTCTTAGCTTCTTAGCGGCTTCTGGAGCTTTTGAAACCATTCAGACTGCCTACTTTGCAGTCTACTGGGACACTAACCTTCTATATATGTTAGGAATAGATTCACATTTAACATTTACACTTTTTTACAAATTCACATATAACATTAACATCTATTTATTTATACTTATTTTCATCTTTTTCTACTTCTTATTCTTAATTATTATCACTATCTCTATTAGAAAGATTCTCTTAACTAGACATGAAGTACGCACATCATTTCTAAAGTTTAGAGTTTATAGTCAGCTTTGTTATAAAGCACTGGGATTTAGTGAGTGTTGTTGTTATAGAATTGTGATAGTTGTTGCTAGGGGACTGTAACCTTCCCAGGATGACGCCACACTCCAAAGTTTCCAGTTCTCAGTCGTTCCGGACCGGCAGAGATGCACTGTCAGCGGTAGACAGTTTTTAACTAGAGGCTGTCCCTTCACCCAAATTCTTAATAGTCCCCTAAGTGCTTCAATTCAGACAAACGTTTCTATTACAGCAGTACTTTTGGTTTGTTCTACCGAAAAACTTCACTTCACACTGAGGGTGAAATTACCGTATTTAGCTGCTGTAAGCTCTTCGCCAAATACTGCACAGCTATTAGGTGATATAAAGTATTTTTCTAAAGGAGCTAGTAAAGCCAAAAGCGGCACAGCTCCAAACTCTTATTTCCTCACTGTTTGCATTCACCAGTGACAAAACCTCAGAAATACTAATTGAGCCACTTTCATTCTGGTTCCTTTATAGGAAATGTCATTGGAGCTAACCTTCCTTAGTTCCGTGATCCTTACCAGACGCTCCAGTAACCACCGAGCTTCATTCTCCTCTTGTGAAAAAACACAAACATGTCCTTGACCCCATATTAAAACAGGATCAGGACCTTTAAATAATCCCGAGCAGGGATCTTTCCATTTCACTTAAACAAAAGTCGCTTGGATGCCACTGTGCCAAAATCTTATCTGTGGCAGACTGCTCACGGACATCCATATTCAAAAAGTTCAGAACAAAAAGCATGATTTAATGCATTATGTAGCGATTGAGGGTAAATTTCTTCCTTTTTTATTTTTATTTTTTGAAGTTGTACTTTTAAGACTGCTATGAGCCCTTTCTACAATACCTTGTCCCTGAGGATTATAAGGAATATATGTTTTATGTACGATTTCCCATTGGGTACAAAATTGTTGAAATGCCTTACTACTATATCCAGAACCATTCAGTTTTAATAATTTTTGGTATACCCATATATGAAAAACACTTCAAGCAGTGCATAATTACATGTTTTGTCGCTTCCCCAGATTGTGCACTAGCCATTAAAAATCCCGAATAAGTGTCAATGGTCACATGTACATATCTTAATTTGCCAAATTCTGCAATATGCGTAACACCCATTTGCCACAGATGATTGGGAAGAAGACTTCGAGGGTTTACCCCTAAGTGAGGGACAGGAAAATATTTTGGACATACCCACATCATTTAACTATTTGACGAGCTGCTTCTTTGGCAAGATTGAATTACTTTCTCTTAAGCTTTTGCTATTTTGATGAAGAACATGTGACTGTTAAGCCATTTCCACTTGGGATAATAATGCTCAGCCATTGCATTACCCCTCAGCTAAGGACCAGGAAGATTGGAGTGAGCTCTAATATGGCCCACAAAGCATGGCAGCTTTCTTTTGTGGAATAACGTCTTGAATTTCTTGAAACATTTTTACTTGATTGTTGTTAGTTCCAATATTTTCACCAAAACTGTTACTATTCAAAGGAGTCAAGCACATAGATGTTCTTTCATGAAACATATCCTTCATTAGCTTACTCTGAGAAAAAGCATTGTCAGGATTAATATTTTCATTTCATTAGCTTTAACTCCTGATGTTATTAGCAGCTATGATATTTAGCATTGATTTCTTATAAGGAACTTTCAGGTGAAGCAACTATTTAAGACAGATTTTTTTCTGAAGTTTGTTCCCATCTATAAAGCAGTCATTTCTTTTTTGAATGCCTGTTTCTTTATCTCCTTATGAGATTTGCAAAGGAATTACTCATTGCAGGCAGTTTGTTCAAAAGGCAAAGAAATTTTTTAATTTCTTTTTTTTTTTTTTTTTTGGTTTTTCGAGACAGGGTTTCTCTGTGTAGCTTTGCGCCTCTCCTGGAACTCACTTGGTAGCCCAGGCTGGCCTCGAACTCACAGAGATCTGCCTGGCTCTGCCTCCCGAGTGCTGGGATTAAAGGCTTGCGCCACCACCGCCCGGCGAAATTTTTTAATTTCAACATAAGTTTCTTCATATCTAAGACAACGTTCAGTGTATAAACTGCTTTCCCTTGTTTTCTTAAGGATTTTAAAATGGCTTATTTGCTCTTGTAGGTAGCTTTTTGTCATCCAACTACCATAAAATCTTTGCACAGCTATTAGGGTAAATAAGGCATTTTACCAATGGAGCCCCAAACCGCGAAGCACCTAGTTCCATATTCTTTCAATTTTTCATTGGAACTGACACAAACTCTTAGATTATTTTCCTCCTTATTCTTTTAAAAGCTGTATTTTAAGTTTACCAGGAACGTATTTTCGAGCTGACAGAAGTGTTTCAGGGCAATGGCGCCATCTTTAGCGGCAAAACTACCTTTCCCAGAATGCATTTCCCTTATATCAGTCCATAATAATATCAGTCCCTTATATCATTTCCCTTATATCAGTCATTTCCCATAGTTCTTTTTGGGTCTGAGTGTCAACTTTACCAAGTCTCTTTACCAGACTTGCTTACAGGAGGTTTGAACAAAGTTTTTTGCTTTTGCAACGGGAGATTTGAACAAGCATTTTAAATTTTCATTTATGGGACATTGGGAGGTTTCTGGTCTCTCCTCAGCTGGCTTTAACAGGTGTCTCTCCTTCATTTGACACTGGCCCCCAAATCAACTGCACCTGCCTTGTTAGCACACATTGAAGTGGGCAATTTCTGATAGCAACTTTCCTTGGGGCTTGTGCTTGCCTTAGCCAGTCAGTGAAAAACAAGATCATGTACAACAGCTTTCCCATAGCTCCTTCAGAAGAGTTTTTTTCTCCCACTGATTTTATTCTCATTTTGCTTGTTCCTTCCCCCACAGATGCAGAGCTTCAGGTATCTGTTTGTGGCTCTGTACCTCTGCTAGCTGCCTTTGGAGGTAGGGGCTTTTTTTTCTCCCCCCGAATCTGCCTCAAATTCTAGCAGCTTTTTCAGGTCATGCATTTTCTGGGGAGGAATATGTCCCTTCTCTTTCTTCAGAGTCTTTCTCCTTGACAGTATCCAGTTTGGTCTCAGTTTATCCCCTCTACCCCAGAAACAGTTTCTGATACTACAGTGGCGGCTTTCCCTGCTACTGAAGGTAGGGGCTTTTTGTCCATTTGTTTTCTGGGTCTGTTTGGTTTGTGTACAGATTGAAAATCTAACAAGGGATGTTTTTGCCATTTCTAAACTCCCATTAGGACAGGCGTTTTGTTTCATCAGGCCTTCACCTGGCCCAGTCCCCCAGTGGGTTGCATTTGCTTGTCTAGGTGCTCAAGGACAGAGCTTATACCAGAGGCAATCACCCCTCAGGGCTACACTCCCTCATCTCATCGGGAGTCAGTTAAAATAAAGCTTTTCTCAAAGAGGTGCTTTCTCTGATAGAAAAGAAAGCTTACTCCTGGATAGTTCTGTCCTGCCCTGGCTGGGCTCTTTCCCCAGACAGCGAGCGTTCTGACTGGGCAGCACGACTGCTTCAGACAGTTCAGCTTTACTGTTTTCCCAGAAAGGTCCTTTCTCTAATAGGAAAGCTTTTCTCAGATTTCTTTTTGCAGTTGTGGACCTATAAACCCGGGACTTGTAGGAAAGCAGACAACTGTGCTGTTCCCACTGGCTTTAGTTTTGTTTGTTCATTAGCAATCTTCCCCTGGGTCCTGCACCTTCCTGCCTCAGCTCTGTGCTCCAGGAAGTTTACCACTGCAGGACCCTAGTATCCCCGAAATGCACTCCAACTCAGAGACGCTGGCCAGTCGCCTCTGGGTTTTTGCTCAGAAGTGAGGATACAATGCTAACAGTTTGCATTGCTTTAGAGGATCTTTGCATTAGGACGATTAGGAGCACCCTTTCATTCTGAAATGCTCACTCAGAAACAAAACCCTTGATGCCTCAGCTCCGCTGTAACTGAAAAGCTTGCCTTTTTTGCTTTTCTCAGGTAAAGTTTCCTGCCCTTTTGGGCTCTCTGTAGATCTTTACCCACACTCTCCCAAGCGTTTCCCTCAGGGTACTCTGACCCACTGTCTTTTACTAGCTTGAAGAGACAGAGCTTAGAAGAGGTTTTTAGGAACTTGTCCCTGCCTCCTGCATTGCAGGGAGGATTTTTAAAGCTTGAAAGAGAACTTGGAGAGTTTTTGCTGTCTTAAGAGGTTTGTCGTTTTCCCTTTGAGCTAATCACAGGTGGTCCCCATACTAATATCTTCAGGTGATTCTAATTTGTCCTTCTGAGAGAGAAAGTTAAAGGCTTTAGTTTTTAAGTTTAAGAGAGCTTTTGAGAAAGATTAAGGCTTTTTAGATTTTTTTCCCCCAAATTTTCCAAGAAAAGCTTTATGGTTTGAGAAGGATTTTTTTTCCCCAGGAGAAAGAAAGACAAACTTTCCCCAAAACTTCCCAACTTTAAACTTTGACTTCTTACACCCCCATTTTTGCCTCAGGAAGAAATTACTTTCTCCTGCCGCTTGGACTTAGCATTTCAGCTGTCCCCAGGTCAAAAGCTTCCATAGGAAACTTTTTCTTCCCCATAAGCTCAAAGAAGAGCTTTTTTTACTGCCCATAAAGCCCAAAGATAGATTTTTCCCCCTAGTTTGCATTCATAGCCCCCAAAGTTAGAAAACTGAAGAGTTTTTCTGTCTAGTTGTCTTACTTATTTTTTCCTACACGATCTTACACTTCTAAGTTTTTCCTACACTACATTACTACCCTATACTTATTTTTCACAGATAGAAATTGAGAGAGGGATAGAAGATAGAAAATTTTTACAGAAGAGAATTTCGCTGCAGCACCGGACATCCTTCCAGTCCGCTTTCCTTTTCTCTCGAGGATAAAACCCCTGCCTCTCAATAATATATATATATATAATATATATTTTCCATAACACCAGCATGCCTTTCCACTGGCAGGGCCGACTCACACTTTCGCCAAAAACTCTGTAATAAAACTATTATTTTCCTTTATCTTTAGTCCCTATTACTTTGTCTTTAGTCCCTGTTCATTTGTCTTTAGTCCCCCCTTTTTTTCTTTAGTCCCTTTTTTTTCTTTTTTCTTCAGTCCCTGTTCATGGTGCCATTCTGTGGGGCGTTTACCCACCACCCCCACAGTTCCCCAGAGTTTTCTTGAGTGCGAGCAGCAGGAAATATTAGAAGAATTTATTGCGGAGATAAACAGATAGAAAATAAAGGATAGCCTCGAGAGGGCCTGGAACCTATTCCAACGGCCCGACTGTCTCTGCCCCAGGTATTTATAGAGACGCCAAGGGGTGGAGCAAAAGACCTCCTCCCCCAGCACAGCCAAGTGCAGACCATCTTAGACACCTGCACTCAGGCCCGTGATCCTAATCATCCTCTATGTGGACATGCTGGGTAAAGCCATGAGGAACCCGAAATAGGGCTCCCACAATAGACTAGGTCGGCTTTAATCTTGCACTCATCTCAGTTCTGGGATTGAAGAATTTATAGGCTTGGCCATATCTTTTCTTCCTTTTAAATCACGTTTATGGGGGGAGGGGTACATCTGTGTATATGGGGTCAAGAGGACAGCTTCCATGAGTCTGTTCTCTCCTTCCACCATGTGGATGGCAGGCTTGGTGGCAAGCATCTTTACCTAATAAACCTGTTGCTGGCCTATTATTTTGCATTTATCCTAAGAAGCAAAAATTCTGTTTCCATGCAACCCTCTCAGCATTATAAACACTACAAGTAATCTTACTGGGACTATCATTTGCAACCCAGCAAATATTAACTGTAGTGCCATGGCTAACAGTGTAGTAGGGCTTGGGTTTACTCTTCCATACACAATGGAAAAATAAAACGCTTACTTCTGTATGCATGTATGTACTTTCAGTTGATTGTGAGGCAGCTTTTTTTCTTTTAAAGACAGGACCTCATTCCTCACACAGGTAAACCTCATCCTTTTGCACTTTACTGACTAAACCACCTCCTCAGACCCTGGCAGTGACACTGGAACAATCAGGATTGGGAAGCGTCCATCTCTGGAGAGAACAGGCAAACAAAGGTTTTGGACAGGATTCTATTCTACTTATTTCATTCTAGCTGTGATTAGAGAATATTCTTTTTTTTTTTTTTTTTTTAAGTTTTTCTTTTTTTTTTATCCCGGAGCTGAGGATCGAACCCAGGGCCTTGCACTTGCTAGGCAAGTGCTCTACCACTGAGCTAAATCCCCAACCCCGATTAGAGAATATTCTTGACCCTCACTGTTAAGTCAGCAAGAAATTTCTTCTGGATTCTTGATAACAGCAGACAAAACAGTCTTGTACCATCATGGCCTTCCAACATTCCATAATCAAACTAGATCTATTTGAGCAGAAGTGTAAGATCCCTTAAGCCTTTAGTAATAACATACCACTTACTGTATGTCAGACAGTTTCAAAGTAGTTTATTCAAATAATAACTTGGCATAGCCCTATGTGGTAGGTACCACTTAAAGGGTGTATACCCCTAGGATCCTCTAAATCAGTAGTTCTCAGCCTGTGGGTCAAGACCCCTTTGGGAGTTAAAGGGCCCTTTCACAGGGGTCGCCTAAGACCATCTGAAAACATATTTACATTATGATTTATAACTATCAAAATTATAGTTATTTCAATAACAATGAAAATAATTTTATGGAGGGGTCACCACAACATAACTAACCGTATTCAAGGGTTGCGTTAGGAAGACTGAGAACCACAACTCTAAGTAGTACCTTAGAGCACTACACAAAAATAGTAACAGGTATGAGTCCAATATTTGAAGGCAGCTGCTGATTTTGAGTCTGCCTTGGCATGTGATTTGTCTTCACCAATGTAAAGGGAATCTTGACTCTCTTTGAAGAGCTATTATCAGGAAATAATACTCAAATAAAATGTGCTTTTTTTACTGGGTGGTGGCAGCATATGTCTTTAATCACAGCACTCGGGAAGCAGAGACAGGTGGATCTCTGTGAGTTGGAGGCCAGCCTGGTCTGCAGAGTTCCAGGACAGGCTCCAAAACTACACAGAGAAACCCTGTCTTGAAAAAACAAAACACAAAACAAAACAAAACAAAAAAACAAGTGCTTTTTCAAAACCCCAAATTTTACCCAAACTAAATCTAATGTAAGTGATATCTCACAGGGGAAAAGGTCAAGGGCCCGGGGATACAGGTGGTGAGACACTGGGGCTAAGCCAGCTTCTTGCTCTGTTGGAATTCTGGGGCTTGGTAAGCATGGAACTGGGATGCTCAGGTGTAGTGCTAGGGTGTTCTGAGGGCTGGGCTAAGCCTAATAGGGCCAAGCGTTGGGCAGGTGGGGTAGAAAAGTAGATCTTCTGTTCTTCTGAGTAACGTTCTTCAGGAGTCACAGCATCTCGGTAAGTCCAGTCACGCCAATGGAAATTGAAGCCTTCGAGCAGAGTGACGCGGCCAGCTCTTGTAGGCACACAGTCAGGGGCCTTTCTGGGTGGTAAATTTGGTACTTCAATCCCTGGCAGCAATATTACTCCTCGGATAGCAAACCAGCCCCCAAATCGGGGGTGTATGCACACACCTGCTATGTGCTGGGGAGAGGGCAAAGAAAAGTAGTTTTCAGGGTTTTACAGAGGTCATTTTGACACTAGGTCCAACTCCCATTATTGCAAGCTTTTTTTTTTCAATTTATTTTTATGTGTGTGAGTGTTTTTGCCTTCATGCCAGCAGCTCTATTTTTGTTCACATATTTCCCACTCAATGCACACAGATTTCATGCAGAAGCCTCTTTCCCTGTGTGCATGCATGTGTGTGTGTTTTCGAGATAGGGTTTCTCTTTGTAGCCCTGGCTGTCCTGGAACTCACTCTGTAGACCAGGCTGGCCTTGAACTCACAGAGAGCCTCCCTAAAGGTGTGTGCCACCAATGCCTGGCTATTTCCCTCATTTTAAAGAAATCTATTGTGTATATGTGAATGTGTCTATTGGGGATCAGAAGGCAATTTCATGGATTTGGTTCTCTCTCACCTTTACATGGGTTCGAGAGATCAAACTCAGGTTAGTATGCTTGTGTGGCACACAGTGCCTTTACCTCCATCTCACTGTCCCTGTCCTCTTCTTGACCACCTATTCATAGAATTATGACCTCAGCAGCTTCCCAGTTTCAGTATTAGTCTCCTGATCACTACTTTGCCTTTGGATTTTCCTGAGATAGCCATGTAACACAAGAACAAGAACACAAGAACAGAGCAGGCAAGCTGGGTAGTGGTGGCATACAACCCAGCAATTCGGGAGGCAGAGGCAAGATGGGTATCTGTTAGTTTGAGGCCAGCTTAGTCTACACAGTGAGTTCTAAGACAGCCAGAGATGTAGAGAGACCTTGTCTCAAAACAAAAAACAGATCAGGAAGTTGGTGAGATGACTTAGTAAGTGAAGGTATATGCAGCCAAGCCTAATAACCTCAGTTCATCCCCAAGGACCCACATGGTGGAAGGAGAGAACTGACTCCTGCAACTATCCTCTGACCTCTATCAATGTGTGCACACACAGTAAATATTTTTAAAACACTAAAAGGGACCAGATTTTTTGAACTGTTATGTCCTCAGGTAAACCAGAAAGCACGTAAAGGAGCCAGAAAACAGGTGAACTATTTGTCAGGATCATAGTTGTTCTGGGTTATGTATCAACTTCATCAAAGGAAGGTGAAGGACCGTGGGACCTCATAAATACTTGGAGTGGCCTTTACTATTTTTCTCTCTCAGTCCCTACTCATTCATTCACATGTATTCTCTAACCTGGGTCCCCCATGGGTCAGCATCCACATCTTGTCGTTGGTAGTAGTAAGCAGCACCTGCCACATGGGCTGCGGTCTGGGCTAGAATCTTAGGGCGCCGGTTGGGGTGGACCTCATAGTCAGCAATGACTTCCATTTGCAGTTCTGGAAACTTCTGGAACAGAATAAGGGGCTCCTGTTAGCATGATGGGAGTCATGACTATTCTGCAAAGGCCTAAGTTGTGTATTAACATGGTCCTGTTCTTATAAGCTCATGGCTTGGTTTTTTGAGACAGGGTCAGAATGGCCTTGAACTTGCTAAATATAGCTAAAGGTAATCCTCCTGCCTCTACCTCCCTACTGCTGGGATTCTCCATTAAAAGCCCTGTTTGAAGGAAAACACAACTTTAACCTAAGACGCTACTAAGTGAAGGAAGTTGACGTTCCTCTGCCCTCTCAGAAGGGCATGTGCTGGAAGGGAAATACAAAAGACTTCGCTCAGAGGCCTCCATTATCAGGAGTTATTGAGCCTTGAGTACAAATATGTACAAATTTATGTGCATATAAATGAGTACAGGCTGGGAAATACTGTTCTGCCTTCAAAAGGCGCCAAAGAGCATAGAGCTTGTAAGCACAGGGCAAAGAACAGCGAACAATGCCTAAAAGATGTATTTACTTGTATTCCAGTACGTATTCAGATTAGCCTGAGGTTAATACAGTTGTCCATCAGTGTAGTCACTCTAGAAACTGATTTCAGGTGGGGGTCTCTGCTAAAGGAAAGGGTAAAACCTGGGTGTGAGGAAGCAGAGTAGGGGGGCTGGGGATTTAGCTCAGTGGTAGAGTGCTTGCCAAGCAAGCGCAAGGCCCTGGGTTCGGTCCTCAGCTCCACGGAAGAAAAAAAAAAAAGAGAGAGAAAGCAGAATAGGAAGAAGTTACAGAATGACATAGCTCCTAGCCCCAAATCTAGATCCTGCACTGCGCTTGATCAACATGGAAGCAGATGTAGGCTTGAGAGTTGAAGGGAAGTTGAGCCTTACCTCCCTAACACTCCTTAGGTGGTAGGACACACACTGATCCACTGGGTCTCTTGGTGGTTGGAGGTGGTAGCTCTTCAAGAAGGGTTTGAGGGCTTTGTCAAACATAGCAGGTGTGCTTAGTACCAGGAAGGCCAGGGTAGGTCCTGGGAAGGGCAAGTGGAAGGCTGGAGGCAGGAGTTCATTGTACCACGCCACCTGGAACACAGAAAGCTCAGGTCTGGTTGGCAAGCAGCTTGGGTCTTATCTAGGCCCACACCTTGGCTTTGCATTCAAGGCTTTGTACATTCTGCACTCATCTCCATTTCATTCATTCAAAGGATTTTCACTGATGCTATGTAATGTATGTATATTAACCTTGTATGGGCAATCTGTCTGCAATTGACAAGGAGTTAGGTTAGGAAAGAGTTTATAAACAAACTAGAATAGAAAGTGAAAGTGACAATTGGCCAGGTGGTGGTGGTGCACACCTTTAATCCCAGCTCTTGGGAGGCAGAGGCAGGCGGATCTCTGTGAGTTCGAGGCCAGCCTGGTCTACAAAGCGAGTTCCAGGACAGCTGGGTCTGTTACACAGAGAAACCTTGTCTCTAAAAATAAAAAAAAAATTAAAATTTTTTAAAAAAAGAAAGTGATAATTATGACCAGTTCTATGGCAGGACCAGATAAGCATCCTCTGACATTAGAAAAAAACTGAAATCCAGTCTTGGGGGCTGGTAAGGAAACTGAAGGTTGATATGGGGGATAGAGAATCTGCTGTTTGTTTATTTATTTGAGACAGGGTCTCACTATGTAGCCTTGCCAGTAGAAATGCACTCAGCCCACTGGGCTGTGGGGGCATACACCTTTAATCCCACCACTGGGGACCGGGTGGGGTGGTGCAGATGCAGCTGGATCTCTGAGTTTCAGGCCAGCCTGGTCTACAGAGTGAGTTCTAGGACAGCCAAGGGCTACACAGAGAGACCCTGTCTCAAAAAAACCAAAAAGAAAGAAAAAGAAAAAAAATGTACTAAGTGCATTTGAGAAGAGCAGACTATCTAGTGTGGTGGAAGTGAAAAGGAGAAAAGGCTTGAGACATTAGTAGGATTGAGGTTGTGCCTGACCTTAAATACCAACTTAAAACCTATGACTCCCAATTTGATGACAGTAAGCAGTCATTTAACTTAAAATACTTGGGAGGCAGAAGCGGGCAGATCTCTGAGTTTGAGGCCAGCCTGGTCTAGAGCGAGATCCAGAACAGGCTCCAAAGCTACACAGAAACCTGTGTTGAAAACAAACAAACAAACAAACAAACAAAAAGAGTAAAGTGACCTGATAGTTTAGAAAGATTTGGTTGCAGTGTAGAGAATGGATTGGATCCAAGATGGCAGCCAGATTATAGTAATCCTAACAAGAGAAGTGTTTTGGGATACAGGATAGGTTGTTGGGCTAAAAAACTATGAGCTTGGAAGATTCAGGGGATATTCATGGTGGCTATTGGATGTAGGACTGAGAAGGTGAGTAGCAGGGCCTTATGATAACAGGCAGAGCTACAGCTAACTCCGTTCGTACACTAGTTCCCATTTCTCTCTCTCTCTCTCTCTCTCTCTCTCACACACACACACACACACACACACACACTTTTCAGATAGGATCTCACTATATAGTCCTGGCTAGCCTGGAGCTCCATATGCAGAAAAGGCTGGTATCAAAGCCTCTGCCTCCAGAGTGCTGGGGTCAAAGTCTTCTGCCACCATGCCTGGACCTCACATAGGCATTCCTGTTTTTTCCCTATCTGCCATCCATCATTGCCTCCTTTCAATAACCCTCCCTCCTTTCAATCCAACTTTTATTTTTATTTTAAATAATTCATTTATTTTTATTTTATTTGCATTAGTGCTTTGCCTGCATGTATATCTGTGTGAGGGTGTCAGAACTTGGAGTTACAGACAGTTGTTAGCTGCCATTTGGGTGCTAGGAATTGAACCCTGGTCCTCTGGAAGAGCAGTCAGTGCTTTTAACAGCTGAGCCATCTCTCCAGCCCCTAAATCCATCTTCTCATGCTTGTTTTTGAACTGGTGCTTGAGATTAAACCCAGAGCCTTGCAAATGCTAAGCCAGCACACTGTCACTGAGTTACAGCTTCAGCTCAGTTTCATTCTTTTTCCTCAGTTTGGGAATTGAACTTAAGACCTCAAGGATGGTGGTCTGTCACTGAGCTACATCCTCCAGAGGTTCAATTTCAAGTTTTTTCCTCCTGCAAATGCGTTCAAGCTAGATTTACTCCTCTATAGTATCTTATTCTAAGTCTTGCTGTGGACAGCTCAATGGAATGGGTGAGTCTCTTAGGATAGATAGGTCAAAGGACTCAAGATGATTTTAATTTAGATTTGTTCTAAAAAAGCATATCTTGTTCACTCAGTACTGTGGGATAGGGCGGGGCCGGGTGGGGTGTAGAGGGACGGAGGTTACAGAGAGTTCTGTACCAGGCGAGCGTGAGGAATTTCTATGCTCAGTCCTGTATTGATGGCTAGCAACATCATGAATTAGCCTTCTGTTGGCTGACGGAACAAACTAGCCAATTGTGTCTTGTTCAACATCAGGAATACTCTTCTCTCTTCAACTGACCTAATACAAAGCCATGCCAACCTTCCAAACTTTGACCTCTCAATTTCTTTGGAAGCTTCTGGTGATTCCGGCCCCACAGGGGGACATTTTTTTTTTTTTTTTCTGTAAATTACGGAGATGAGAGGTCAGGTATCGTGGGTTGAATCCAATTCATTTGTTTGACATCATAAAGAGGTAATAGGGCAAACGTGTCTGTTTCTCTACCTTTTTCAAGCCCCATTTCACATCACGACCCGGAGACTGGGTTATTAGATGGCCGCGGTAGGAGCTTGGGTTGCATAAGAAGGGCTCACCGGGCCTCACACTTTTGGCGCCAAGGCCCATCATACAGCTGGCCCTAGAACCACAGGGAAGACAAACCAACCTGGAAAGGGTAAACCTCGAAGCCAAAAGGACACAAAGTGTCCTCAATCTTCTGCTTCAGGTCTGCGACACGCGGCTCCATAGCGCACGTTGAACGCTGAGCTTGCTGGGAAATGGAGTCTTATAGTTAACTTGGGCTTTTAGGCGTTAAGACGAGCTGGACTACATTTCCCAGGAGGTAAAGGACAAGTTAACAGCTTCGATTGACTCTGCGCGATGCATCTTGGTACAAGTAGTTCGTTTGGTCCTTGGAGCCCAAACATAACAGAGTCTGTATGACTCCGTGTCCCGACAAGCTTCACGGGGAGGTGTGTGTATGAACGCCCGGGGGCGCTTCCAGGGAGACGTATTTCCGCCCTCTATTGCCTGTTGTCTTCGCCAGAAGCGGACTCAGTTTCCCGAGTGGCGCTGCGGCACCCGCTCTTAAATCTTATTCTCCGCCTACTAGAGTTTGAACTCACGGGCGGTAGTAGTGGCTGATACAGACTTGACGTGGAGATTGTGCTAGCGTCCTTGATTTGGGGAGGTTTCAACCAAGATTCGGCTCATTCTACTCTCACTTGATATCTGTGTTTTAGAGTATTCTACTTTTTCCCACTTCCCCAAGAATTCCGTTCCCTAGTTCCAGATTCGCAGTTTTGCTGTGGTACTGTATCTGTAGCCTTAATATCCCACTCCCACTTTCCTCTCTCCATCTAACACTGTGGACTGTCCTGGGCTTTACCGCTGGTATCTTGGTGTGGGAGAGCAAGAGCAGGAAAAGTCAGAGACGCCGTCCTCAGTCCTCCAGGATGAATAGGAGCCCTAGCTGGTCTGATCAACTGCATGCAGTTCTCAATTCAACTGATGAAAATATGGCCCGGATTAAGGTGAGGAGGCACAGGAACCTCCCTTCCCGACCTCCCGGAATTCTCCTTTCCCCATTGGGAGACTAGGCTAGGGCGTAGATTAAAGGACACTGAGAGCTCACTGGCTTGTGGAACTGTTTTCTTTTGTAGCAGAATTTGTATCCTCTTCGAGTTTCCTCTACAGGTAAGTATTGTTCTTTCTCCCAGCCTTTTCTTTTTTTTCAAGGCCGTTCTTCCAGTGCCTGCCTGTATCATCTGTAATTCTGTACAAATTCCAGCTACTTCCCTTCTGAAACTTTGATTTCCTACACAGACAGACCCTGCTCTTGTCCCTTCCTTATTTCTTCAATAGGGGACCTGGCTGACACCTGGATTTCCCCTCATCATTTGCCTCCACAGCCAGGGGCCCAAGCTCATCAGCCTTGGGCTCTAAAGACTCCTGTTCTTGGAGAGAGACTGAGCTGCACTGAATCTCACAGCTCATCTTCTCTCTGGAATGAAGTTACTAAGCTCCGATCCCAGCTTCAGTCTCAGGCTCAGGTGAGGAATTAGGTGTTTGTATGTGGTGGCAATGTGAGAGAATAATATTAGGAGCTAGGAAGACACTTAAAAAGTAGTTTTTGGGTTTTCTCTCCTTGGATAGGTGACTGCGGCGCTAAGGGGTGCTGTGCAGAGCCTGTTAAAGGATCGGGAGCAGCAGATGAAGAAGATCAGTGCTCTAGAAGGTACTGGGCCAATTCTTTGCTTCATGTGCCGCATACAGAGTTTTTAAAATTGAAACTGGAGTTTTGTGCATACTGAGCTATGCTTTACCGCTGATCTATATACAACTTTTGGTTGTGAGGCTGAGCCATCTCTTCAGCCCCACGCGACTTTGTATATGTGTCCACAGTTTTGCTATGTAGCTTTTGTATGTGTACTTGTTTTGATTTGCAAGTAGTGCCTGGGCTCATATGTGAAGCTCTTACAGCAGTTTGCTTCACTTGTCCCACTACAGCATCACTAAAATTGCTTCAGGAGGGCCCAAAAGGGAGAGCCCTTCTGGAGCAACGCCTGGAAGGGTTGAGAAAGGAACTGCAGGGCCTTCGGAACCAGGTTCAAGAGCTAGTCCAAATCCAAACGAGAACAAGACCAGGGAAGTTCAGTGGTACCAATGGCTTTCACCAAGAGCTGCGGACTGAGTAAGTGATGGGCAAGACTTTGTCTTTTTATTTATTTATTTATTGAAGATTTATTTTCTGGTGTCACACACCTTTCATCTTAGTGCTCAGGAGGCAGAGGCTGGTAGATCTCTATGAGTTTGAGACCAGCCTGCTCCACATATTGAGTTGTAGGCCAACTAGGGCCACTTAGCGAGACTTTGTCTCCAGCCACTTTGGGTTTGTTATTTGATTTTAGAATGACACTGCTCTGTCACTCATGTAGGCACCAGCTTTTGTGGGAAGAGTCAGAGATTCTTCGGGAGGAACTGAAGTTGCTTCGAGACCAGCTGAGTAAGTAAAAGATTGAGAGTATTCCTTTGTCCCTATTTCTGGAATATTTTCTTGTTCTTCTAGTAACTGACCATACCTCTGTTTGTTTGAGCTATTGGAAAGTGTGGCAAATTATTATTTTTTTTTAATTTTAATTTTTTTATTTTTTGAGACAGGGTCTCTACATAGCCTTGCCTGTCCTGGAACTCACTATGTGGACCAGGCTGGTCTTGAACTCACAGAAACCCACTGCCTCTGCCTACCAAGTGCTGGGATTAAAGACATATGGCACCAACCCCTGGCCAGGCAAATTATTTGTGTATTGTGTGATGCCTTGTACTTCGCTATGCATGTGCTTTACCACCAAGCTACACCCCTAGCCTTTGGCAAAATATATATATTTTTTAAAGATTTATTCATTCATTTTTATTATGTATGTAGTATTCTGCCTGCATGTATGCCTGCAGGCCAGAAGAGGGTGCCAAATCTCATTATAGATGGTTGGAAGCCACCATGTGGTCGCTGGGAATTGAATGAACTCAGGACCTCTGGAAGAGCAATCAATGTTCTTAACCTCTGAGCCATCTCTCCAGCCCTGGCAAAATATTTTATATTGCTCTTTTTCTCTCATGGTATGAAGTTTAGTCTCCCCCATCAGCTTTGAATCTTTCCAGCTGTTGGATCAGAACATGTTTGTCTAAGTTTTTACTGCCAGCCAGGCGGTGGTGGTGCGCGCGCCTTTAATCCCAGCACTCGGAAGGCAGAGCCAGGTGGATCTCTGTGAGTTCGGGTCAGCCTGGTCTACAGAGTGAGACCTAGGACAGACACCAAAGCTGTCTCAAAAAACTAAAAAAAAAAAAAAAAAAAAAAAAAGTTTCTACTGCCAGTCCAATTACAAGACAGTGAAGAAGGAATGGAGTTGGAGAAGAATGGTGTCCCCTCATATCCTGTCTCATTTTCAGGCCAACATCAGGAGTTGTTGCTGGAACAGATAGCTGAAGGGCGCCAGGTTCAAGCCCGCAGCTGGAAGGTAGGACAGGGTTAGACTAGTTTCCACATATTTCTTCATAGAGTCCCCATCCTTCCTGTCTGTCCTGCTCTACGAAAGGCCTAGATCTCTTCTTCCACTCCCATCTCTATCCCCATCGTTCTTCCCTATGCTGATTCTATATCCCTCCAAAGCAGTTCTTCCCAGTCTCTTTGCTGTATACCTGAGTCACTGTCTTTGCCTGCATGAAGGCTTTCGGGTGTTGATGAGGTGGGGAGTTGTGGGAGGGAGTTTCCCTTGGAATGGGAGAGATTCTCCTTCTGCACCATGGTCTGGCAGACGTTGGAACACCTACAGAGTGACCAGAAGGGCAAGTTTCAGACCTTGGAGGTTACCAGGACAGAGGCCCCTGATGCCCAGAAGGAGGAGCCCTACTTCCTCAGGTCAGAAGTTGTGTGTGCTGGGGCAGTAGAGGGGGTTTGTGTCATAGAGGTCAAGCAAAGTTCAGCTATCCTAAATTTGGCCAGGATTGGGTGGGGTGGTCGGTCTGAGTATCTGGGGTTTTATTGATAAGAACAACATTGGGCATTCTAACCTAGGCTGTCCTTGAACTCCTGATCTTCCTGCTTCTACCTCCCAAGTGCAGGTGTTACAGGTATATGTTACCAGATTCAGTCTTTATTGTTTGTTTGTTTATTATTTTATTGAGATGATTACCACTGGGTAGCTCAGATTGGCCTCAAACTCACCAACCTGCTGTCTTTGCTTCCTGAGTACAGAATAACAGGTGTGTACTGTTATGCTCACCTGCATTAAAAAAATTTTTTTTGCATTTTATTTATTTATTTAGTCTGCATATGTATGGGCATGTATGTACCATGAAGTACATGTGGAGGTCAGAGGACCAGTAGGAATCACTTCTACCATATGGGTTCTCAGGATCAACCTTAGCCTTGATGGCAGGCATGTTTATCAGCTGAGCCATCCTGCTGGCCCCAGTCTTAGGCATTTGTCATTTGATTCAGAGTTGGGATATATCTTTATATGTCTGAATGATAATTGGGGGAGTGAGGTGGGAGTCCAGAATCCTGACCTCAGAAAGGAAGACAGTTTCATGCTGGAAGAGGGTCCTAGATCCATCACCATCTCTGCCTCTGATTGTTCTTCTTAGGACGTCTGTTCATGCCTGGCAATCTAAGCTGCCTATGGCCAACATCTTCGCCATGTCTCTTTCTTCATCTAGCTCTGAAGTCAGTCTTCCAGACTGTGACCGCAGCTGGGAACTTTTAAAGAAACTAGACAGGGGTAAGGACAGGTCTGGGAATGGTGCCTGAATGCATCTGTCTAGTCATTTGTCCTTTTCTGTGTGAGTCCATCTACCCGTGTTATATATCAGAGATAGTTAAGCTACTTTAGTTAATATTTATTTAGTGAAAGGCAAAATATTTATATGATTTGAAGAGAAGCCAAAGTAATTATTATTTAATATTTAAAGGCCAGGATTTTCTTTGTAGCTCAGGCTTGCCATGGAGCTCAGCCTTCTCCTGAACTCAAAATCTTCCTGCCTCAAGTTCTTGAGTGCTAGGATTACAGACATGTGCCACTACATTCTTCATTAACTCACTTCATTGCAGCTGGGGGACAGAAACATGTAGATAGTTAGAATGTACCATAGAATGGGTACATACAAACCAGGCCTCTGTGTCCTTTCCAGGAAGGTCCAGGGCCTAGTTTTATGCATATCACAGTCTGGCTAATGATTTGTTTTTCATTTTCCTTCCTCTTAGAACTCCAGAACTCCTTTTCTAACCTGGAACCCAGCAGCTCTCAGTCCCATGCCCAGAGTCTTGGGCAAGAGGATCTGTTCTTTCAAGGCTCCAAGATCTTCCAGAGTGAGCTGTAAGGACTTGTAAGAAGAATGAGATGAATCCATCAAGGCAGTCTTCTCATCCCCTCTGGTATGTGCCCTCTTTACTGAGGCATCTAACTGTCTAGCCATTACTGCTTCCCAGCTAATTTCAAATAAAGTGGCATAATTCTCCCTGATGTGTTTTTCTTCACCCCCATGGGATCAACTCAGCCGTATGTTTCCTTCTTGTTACCTAACTGCTTCCTGGGACCTCTGCCTCTGAAATCTGACGTTTATAGCTACACTGTTGACTACAAGCTCAGGTGAACTTGGAAAGAAATGATTTCTCTTCTTCTGATGAGTAGAATGGGTTAGGATGTTGGCCTGAGGCTGTGTTGATGAGATTGTAGAGGAGAGTGATACTCTGGTGGGCACTAGATCTAGAGAGTCACACTGTCACTCTGCTTATTGATGCTCACTCCAGACTCTCCATACTTCCTCATCCTTAGTGGCCCAGATCTAGAGAGTCACACTGTCACTCTGCTTATTGATGCTCACACCAGACTCTCCATACTTCCTCATCCTTAGCAGCCCAGATCTAGAGAGTCACACTGTCACTTTGCTTATTGAGGCTCACTCCAGACTCTCCATACTTCCTCATCCTTTGCAGCCCAGATCTAGAGAGTCACACTGTCACTCTGCTTATTGAGGCTCACTCCAGACTCTCCCTACTTCCTCATCCTTAGCAGCCCGGCCTGTGTGTTTGCATCGGCTTCTCAGTTTCTCTGAAATTGAGTCATCTTTAAAAGCAAGCACAAAGCAAACAAACAAAATCACCAACGCCTTTATTTCTTTTGAGATAGGGTCTCTGTAGGTAGCCCTGGCTATCCTGAAACTTGCTATGTAGACTGGCTGGCCTTGAATTCATAGAGATCCTCCTGCCTCAGCCTCCCTAGTCCTGGGATTAAAGGTGTACACTGCCATACCTAGCCAAAAAGTAGTTTTTGCTATAACTCTTATGAGGAAATAAAGAATTCCGTGATTCAAATTCTACTTTCATTTTCTTTTTCTTTTTTTTTTTTTTTTTTTTTTTTTTTTGGTTTTTCGAGACAGGGTTTCTCTGTGTAGCTTTGCTACCTTTCCTGGAACTCACTTGGTAGCCCAGGCCGGCCTCGAACTCACAGAGATCCGCCTGGCTCTGCCTCCTGAGTGCTGGGATTAAAGGCGTGCGCCACCACTGCCCGGCCTACTTTCATTTTCAAAAATTATTTTCTTAGTTTATGTGTATGGGAATTCTGTCTGCCATGTATGTCTATGTGCCACCTGTGTGTAGTGTCCTGAGGGGCCAGAAGAGGGTATCAGATCCTCTTGAACAGGAGTTACACATGGTTTTGAGTTGCCCTATGGATGTTGGGCATCAAACTCAGGTCCTCTGGAAGAGCAGCAAGTGCTCTTAACTACTGGGCCATTTCTCCAACCTGTTTGTACTGTAACCAATAAAGCTTGTCTGATGATCAGAGGGCAGAGCCAGCCACAGAGTTAGCCATAGAGGTCAGGCAGTGGTGGCACACACCTTTAATCCCAGCACTTGGGATCTCATGCCTTTGCTCCCAGTGTTTAGGAAGCACACACACCATTAATCCCAGCACTAGGAAGGTTGAGACAGGAAGTGGTATAGCTGATCTTTCAGTATTTACCCTGATATCTGGCTCCGGGTTTTTATTAATAAGACCAATTAGAATTCCTGTTATAGCTGGCACCCAACTTTTGGGGCATGAATTCTCGAAAAAGCCTGACTGTGGCTTTTCAACTACCAGCTCAGGCCGGAGCTGCACTCGGTCAGAGTCACTACCCTGCCAGCCAAGTTTCTCTTGCAGCTTATCTACAGCAAACTCCATAGGCATTTGGGCTCCAAAAGCCACAGGAGTTAGCTGATTTTGCATATTCCCCAGTGCAGATGGCTGGCTCTTTGGCGTCTTCCCTCTCGTGGTGGGTTGTGGCTTTCCCTGGACCACCTCCTCGGGGCTGCTGCCACACTAGGTAGCTGCCTCACTTCACCTTCATCTGAATCATCATTGTCAGCAGATTTGGTGACTCAATTGGGATTTCTTAAACGGGGAAATTAGTTTTAAAGAAAAAGGAGAGAGTTTTTTTCCCCACATTAAAAAATGAGAAACATTTTTACAATGGAGGGAGTTAGTTCTCTGTTTGATAATTTGCTAGATGGTTTGAAAATGGAACAATTAAATGAGAGGATAATTAATGTAGATGGGATTTACATAATGTCAATTATAAATATTTGATCATTTCTGTTTTATCATTAAAAAAGTTGGTTAATATGAGTGCCAAGATAAAAGCTTTAGAAAAACTTGTTAAAATAGATTGTAGAGATGTCCAGACCCAGACAGAGTAATTCAAAGGAGAACCAATCTCAGCATTGTATTATAAGGTTACAGGGAAACAGTCTAAGGCTTTCAAACAGCCAACCATAATTTATCCACTAACCTTATAGGAACTGCCAAAAGATACATATCCCCCAGACTGTGTAACAGTTGAATAGACTCCTGTGCAAATGTTAGATTTGAGGAGATTCAAGGGAGCGATAGTCTCATATGGCCTGCACTCACTTTTTGTGAAGCAAATGTTAAACTTGTGGTCAACTGGTAATAGAATTATCTCTCAAGACTGGAGAAATTTGATTACAGCAGTCCTGGAGGCTAGTCCTCAATTACAATGGAGGACCTGGTGGAAGGATGAGGCTAAGGCCATTGAACAATGAAGTAGGGCTAGAGGTATGGAAATCTCCCAAGACCGACTTCTTGCGGAGGGAGGTTATGCTAATGTAGAAAGGCAGTCTTTATATGATGACCACACCCTGGCTTTATGCCACACAGCAGCCTTGAATTCTTGGGACAGAACTGAAGAAGTAGGAAAGAAAATTGAGTCATTTACAAAAGTTATATAGGGCCCCAAAGAAATTTTCACTGCTTTCTTACAAAGATTGATTTCAGCAGTAAATAGAATGATACCAAATTCAAAAGCTAGACAAATAATAATTGAATCTCTTGTGGGGGACCAGCCCCTACACTTATTTACCCCAGGAACTCTTGAGGATTGAGGGATAAGAGACTTAGTTAGAAATAGTGAGGAGAGGGGTTGGGGATTTAGCTCAGTGGTAGAGTGCTTACCTAGCAAGTGTAAGGCCCTGGGTTCGGTCCTTAGCTCTGAAAAAAAAAAAAAGAGAGAAAAAAGAAATAGTGAGGAGAGAGAACAGAGAAAACACAGGATAGACTTGGGTGGGTCTGGATCCTTATCCACTGGCCCAGAACTTTATTCCAAAAGTCTGTTTATAACAATGCCAAGGGGTGGAGCAAAAGACCTCCCCATTGCTAGTTACATCCTTACAAACACCTGGTACCCAGGTTCGTGGTCCAATTAACCTCTTATGCAGTCCTGCTGGGTATAGCCACTAGGAAACCTAGTGGGCTCCAACAATCTCTGGCTTTTGAAAATGCTAATGCACAATACAGAAGGGTAATTAGGCCACTAAAGGCAAGATCAGCATCCTTGGAGGAATGGATCTGAGATACAGAGCCAATCAGTATTGAATCTCATAACTATGATGATACTTGGATAGGAGAAGTGATTTCCAGAGGTTTGAAGAAAAATTGAAATGTCAACTGTTTTTATTGCGGTAAACAAGGTCACCTAAAAAGAGATTATAAACTGGGCGTTCCTAGAAATAATATTTTTTCTAAGAATAATCCCAGCTGGGCGGCAGTGGCGCATGAGCCAGGCTGCGGTGGCGCACACCTTTAATCCCAGCACTCAGGAGGCAGAGCCAGGCGGATCTCTGTGAGTTGGAGGACAGCATGGTCTACAGAGCAAGATCCAGGACAGGACCAAAACTACACAGAAACCTTGTCTCAAAAAAACAAAACAAAAAAGAATAATCCCAACAAAATGCTCCTCCCTTCTGGATTATGGAGAAGGTGTAGCAAAGGCAGGCATTGGACTAATGAATGCAGATCAACAAGGAACAGACAAGGTAATTCTTTGCCTTTGCCATCAGGAAACGTCTTGAGGGGCCTCTTGTAGGCCCCCATTTCAAATTCGGTTTAGTTGTTTCCTGTTATTGTGGAGGAAATTCCTTCCCAGAGCAATTAAAGAACCTAATGCCTAGTGTAAGAAAACATACAGCTCTGGATGATAGAATAGCTATAGAAGAGAGAACAAAACATTCAGGAGAAACCATTAATCAAAATTGATAAAGATTATATTTGGAATTCCCCAAAGTTAGGGTTGGAAAAGAAAAACAATTATCTTGAGGAATTTAAAGACCTTTGGACAAATAAGCATCCAAAGAAGAAGGGAGAACTATCCCCAAAAACTTACCAAGAAAAGGAATAATCTGATCTAATACAATCTTTTTAAGTCTCCAAAAAGATGATAGGACCCCACAATGATGATTCCACATGGACTTATGATAACACCACTAAGCTGACAAACAGTACCCAAAGATCGGCTTTAGACTACAAATTGCTCAGGACAATTTTGAGGTAGCTACCTGAGATGATCCAGCCTCACAGACTACTCTAGCCAGGACTTGAGACAAGCCCTGCACTTTCCCATCATGCAGAGACTGGACAACAAGTGATACAGCCACCTCTTCCAGGACTTGACAATTAACCCAGTTTTTTTCTTTTCAGGACCCCCTAAAGATGCCTTCACCCTTAGACAACAGGAAGTAAATTTAAGAACATAATGCCCACATTCCCAAGAGAGGTAGTGGGTGGTTTTTGTTGGTTCAATGGGTTATGGATATTTGTCATTGTTTATGGTGGTTGATTACAAGTTGTTATTGGTAATGGTCAGGAAAAAAGTTGTATGAAGGAGATTAGATTCAGGGTTCTTGTTTTGAAAAGAAAAAAAGAGGATATAGATATGATAAGGTAGATTAATGAATCTAACCTGAAAAAAATAGATATAGAAATGATAGGATAGATAAAAGGGTAGATTGTTGAATCTACCCTGAAGAGAAAAAATGGGAATATAGATGTAAGATAAAAAGTTAGATTATTGAATCTTCTTTTAAAATGTATCTACTAGTTTTAAATATTTTATATTGGATTGGATTGTTGTATAGTGTATACAAATTTTATATATTGATACAAATTCGAGATTAATTTTGTTAGAACATACTGTACATACACTTCTAATCTTGTTCAAGGTATTATACCTCATTTAACAATGTAATACAAATTACTAGTTCTTGAAAGTTATTATTACCAACTAATTAGGATATAAAGAAGTGCAAGTTAGTAGTTAGTCATTACAATTAAACTTGTAATCATATTAAGTATGTTTTCAATGTCAAACAGTTATTTTAGATAGACAGGTTGTCTTCAAACACTTCAGAGATCTACAGAATATGGCATTTAAAATGTTTTAATAACATAGATTTTTTTTTTTTTTTTTTGAGACAGGGTTTCTCTGTGTTGTTTTGGTGCTTGTCCTGGATCTTGTTTTGTAGATCAGGCTGGCCTCGAACTCACAGAGATCCTCATGGCTCTGCCTCCTGAGTGCTGGGATTAAAGGCATGTGCCATCACTGCCCGGCAGATTCTTTTTTTATGACAATGAGGCATGTCTGCTCCTGGCAGCACCAATCTACTTCAAAGAAGATGATGGACATCAAAGAAACTCCATATGGAGTTTACTTTCTTTGTGGCAAAAGTTAGCCACTGGAGAAGAAAATGCCCTTGTCTTGACTGCTAATAGTATGCTGTCCAAAATGGTCAAGGACACAAAATAAAAGACTGCTGAACTTTGCCAAGACAAGGTAGGACAGCCTTTCAGAAAATCCTGCTTCATAGATAAATCTGTCAGATATGCTAGGCCTGTAAGCAGACAATGGATGCCCCAATGCTGCAGAGGAACCAGCTGTTTCTGTTATTTCTCACACTTTTTGGAAGTCGCTTCCTTGCACTACCTGCTTACTCAGGTAATGTTTCCTTCTTGGGTCTCTGATGGAGTTGAAGACTAGATAGTTATAATTTTCCTTTTTAACAAATTCAGAAAAGAAACTCACTAAAAAGATGTAAAGTGTGTAAGTTCGAGAGACATCAAAAGATAGTTTTCAGTTGGTAATACAAGTTAGATAGAAAGTGAATTAGGTACAATCCTTTGGACTCACCAAGATAGGATAAATAATAGAATATTTTCTCTGAATTTGTCAAATGTTAGTGGACTGGATATTGTTAATGTAATTCTTGACTGTATGTATTATGTATAGTTATTATATTTATTGTATATAGTTTTTCTTAGTTAACCTTTTTTAATATTAGACAAAAAAGGGGAAATGTGGTGATATTTTGTTTGTACTGTAACCAATAAAGCTTGTCTGATGATCAGAGGGCAGAGCCAGCCACAGAGTTAGCCATAGAGGTCAGGCAGTGGTAGCACACACCTTTAATCCCAGCACTTGGGATCTCATTCCTTTGTTCCCAGTATTTGGGATGCACACATGCCATTAATCCCAGCACTAGGAAGGTTGAGACAAGAAGTGATATGGCTGGGCGGAGAAAGGAATATAAGGCAAGAGAAGACTGGAACTCAGCCCTTTTGGCTGAGGACTCAGGGGCATTTAGTCTGAGGATTCATGGAGACAGGGTCTTCCCCTTTCTGCTGAGGAGTTGGCCAGGTAAGAAGTGGCTGTGGCTTGTTTCCTCTGATCTTTCAGTATTTACCCCAATATCTGGCTCTGGGTTTTTATTAATAAGACCAATTAGAATTCCTGCAACACCAATCCTCTTTTTAATTTTTTTTTGAGAAACACACATTATATTTGAGTCTTAGTTACTTTTCTTAACTGTCTTAGTTACTTTTCTTTTTTCTTTATTATATATACAGTGTTTTCTTTGCATGTATGCCTGCAGGCCAGAAGAGGGCACCAGATCTCATTACAGATGGTTGTGAGCCACCATGTAGTTGCTGGGAATTGAACTCAAGACCTCTGGAAGAACAGCCAGTGCTCTTAACTGCTGAGCCATCTCTCCAGCCCTTAGTTACTTTTCTATTCCTCTGATAAAATGCCATGACCAAGGCAGCTTGTAGAAGGAAGGGTTTAAACTGGATGGTGGTGGCACATGCCCTTAACCCCACTAGAGGCAGAGGCAGGTAGATCTCTGTGAGTTCGAGGCCAGCCTGGTCTACAAAGCAAGTTCCAGGACAGCCAGAGCTGTTACACAGAGAAACCTTGTCTTGAAAACAAAAAAGGGAAGAAAAGAATGAAGGGTTTATTTAGGGGTTATAGTTCCAGAGAGTTAAGAGTCTATTACCATCATGTAAAGGAGCATGTCAGGTGCTGACAGGCAGGCATGGCATTGGAGCAGCAGCTGAGAACACATTCCATCCACAAGCAGAAAGCAGAGAGAGTACGCAGGGACTGGCAGGTCTTTTGAAACTTTAATGACCTTGGTGACACACCTTCTCCAGCAAGGCCATACCTATTCGTCCTCCCAAAGAGCACCAATAATTGGAGACCAAGTATTCAACCTATGAACCCATGGGGCCCTTTTCATTCAAACTACACAGTGACCTTGAACTTCCTGTCCTGCTTCTACCACCTAAGTTCTACGATTGTTGGTGTGTGCTGTCATACCCAGCCAGTTTGCTAGCTGGTTTGCTTGCTGTTTCCAACACTCCACCTCATTAATGCTAGGCAAGTGTTATACTACCATGTTATCCCCTGGTCCATTTCTATTTAATTTTATTTTAAAAAATGCCATGTGTTTCAGTGTATACGTGTAGCCCCAGCACTAGGGAGGTGGAGACAGAAGGATCTGGAGTTTGAGGCCAGTTTTGAGACATCCCTGTCTCAACAATAAAGACAACAAAACAAAAATACCTTATCACTAGTGTTTTGGACCTTAGCTTACTTTTCTATTGCTGTGACAAAACACTACAGCCAAAAGCATCTCAAGGAGCAAAGGGTTTATTTTACAGTTTGTAGTTCGCCATTCAATCCTGAAGAGAAGTCAGGACAGGGACCTGGAGGTAGGAACTGATGTGGAGGAAGGCAGCTTCCTGGCTTGCTCAGCTGGGTTTTTTTTTGTTTTTGTTTTTTAGTTTTTCCAGACAAGATTTCTTTGTGTAGCCCTGGCTGTCCTGGAACTCACTCTGTAGGCCAGGCTAGCCTTGAATTCACAGAGATCCACCTGCCTCTGCCTCAGCAGTGCTGGGATTAAAGGCATGTGCCACCACAGCCTGGCCTCAGATAGCTTTTTTTTTTTTTTTAAATCAGTACCACCTGCCTGGGGTGGCACTGTCCACAGTGGCTGGGCCCTCTCACATCAATCATTAATCAAGAAAATGCTTAGACTTGTCTACAGACCAACCTGATGGAGGCATTTTCTCACTTGAGGTTCTCACTTCTCAGATGACCCTAGCCTATGTCAAGTTGAAAGAAAACTAGCAGGTTGAAAGGTATATCTTCTTAGGCAGCTTCACTGTCTTCTTTCCTGGAGTCTATGTTCTAGAGGGTTCAAGATTTCCTAAGAGTCAGCAGCATTTCACAGAGACCTTATGAGGCCTCTTCCAGTGGTAACTGTAGACAAATGATAATGCCACCCATCTACCAACTAGGTCTTTGTAAGCATTTGCCCTGAACCTAGATGTACAGTCAGCTTATGGAAAGGTTCCAACTCTTAGTTCAGGCTGGCAAGAGGAGAGTTAACTGAAATAAAAACAATAAAAGGCTGAGGCAGTAAGACAGGAGCTACTTTCAGTAACAGGGTATATTTAAATCTCTGGCCCAACTAGCAGCCGATGTTATAGGGAGAGGGCCTTAGACATTGACTAGCTACAGGGATGTCTTCCACATCCAGTGCACATGTTGAGATCAGAGGACAGCTCTGGTATTGGTCTTTGACTCCGATCTCTAGCAGGAGTGCTGGGATTACAGATTCTTTCTCATGCTTGCATGGCAAATTCTTGTATCCACTGTGTTATTTTTCCCTCCCCCTTCTATTTAATATTAATTATTTATTTTGAGGCCAGGTATCAAGTGTCCCAGGCTGGCCTAGACTCCATGTGTAGCTTAGGATGACCTTGAAATCCTGGTATCCTGCCTCCACCTCCTGAATGCTGAGATGATAGGAATGTGCCACCACATCTGGCCTTCATGCATTCTAGCACTCTGCTAACTGGAATGCATCCCTAACCCCAAATTAAAAATTTTGTTTAGACCCACTCTTTTTTTTTTTTCCCCAAGATAGAGTTCTTTGTGTATCCCTGGCTGTCTTGGAACTCGCTCTTTAGTCCTGGCTGGCCTTGAACTCAGAGATCTGCCAGCCTCTGTCTCCCTCTCTAGTGCTGGGATCCAAGGCGTAGGCCATCATTGCTCCCATGTTTAGACCCGCTTTTAAAAAGCCTGCCCTCCAAGCCTCTCCTTGTCTTTCACTGGGCAGGTAATTCATCTGGCATGGTGGCATTGTTTAACTCTGATTGCTACCAGTAGTAGTTATCAACTGTATCAAGCTCTATGCGAGACATACTTGCAAGGGGGGCCAAATCTTTAACAGAAACGTTAAAGGACAACAGTGGAACAGTAACATCTGAATGGCCACCAGGTGGCAGCACATAATTTATGCGAGAATGATTCTGAACAGGCCAGAGAACTAGGCTGGGGTGATATCCATTCAGAGATCTGTGAGCAACTAATTAGTCTTCCTCAAACAATGCTCTGTTTAGGTTATGTTTCTGTTCAAGAAGAAATCACACAAGCATTAAAAAAAATGTATTATTCAAGCTCCATCCACATTCAGCCTCTTCCAATTTTATTTCCTACCATACATTTTCTTAAACTCAGTTGCCATCAGGACCACCTTTATTCTGTTGTTATTACTATTTTCAGTGCTGGGGACTGAACCCAAGGCCACATGGTACACTCTCTGCCATTGCCTTCTGCCCCTAATCCTATTCCAATTATTTATGTTTCACATATTTGCCAAGAATCTCTACTTCCTGGAAGAGGGAAGTCTAAAGATTTTTAAGGGAGGCCCCTAAACTCTGGGAGGAAGGCCCATATTCCACCGTATCTATCTGTCCTTATGCTTCTTCTTCTTGTTTTTATTTTTTTTAACTTTTCGAGGCTGGCCTCGAATTCACAAAGATCCACCTGCCTCCACCTCCCGAGTGCTGGTATTAAAGGCGTGCGCCACCACCGCCCGGCTGTCATTCTTCTATTGCAGTCTGCTCAGGTATAAGAATATAAACCCTTGAGATTTGTGGGTATAGAAAGTGTGAGGGAATCTGTACCTGACGAACAGTTGGGTAAATTCTTATTTATTCCTCGCGAAGATCTTTCATAATTCTTTTCTTTTCTCTCTTTCTTTCTCTCTCTTTCTTTCTTCTTTTTCTTTCTTTCTTTCTTTCTTTCCTTCCTTTCTTTCTTTTTCTTTCTTTCTCTCTTTCTTTCTTTCTTTTCTTTCTTTCTTTCTTTCTTTCTTTCTTTCTTTCTTTTTCAAGACAGGGTTTCTCTGTGTAGCTTTGCGCCTTTCCTGGATTTCGCTCTGTAGCCCAGGCTGGCCTCGAACTCACAGAGATCCGCCTGCCTCTTGCCTCTCGAGTGCTGGGAATAAAGGAATAAAGGCGTGCGCCACCACCGCCCGGCCCGTAATTCTCTTTTTCAAGCCAGCTCGTGATACCTATCCTCTAAGTCTTCATCAAGTCCAATCTCTTCCCTCGGCATTTCGTTTGGTTGCTTTTTCTCAAGTCGCTAGGAATTATGTATTAATTTTAGCTTCTCATTACTCTGCAATCCTGCAGTACATCACATTTGATTTTGCAGGACACCTTATTCAAAAGCCGCGCCAGTCTAGTGCTTGTTCAATTGGCTTAATTAATTATCAGTTGCTTCTGTTTGGGGGGTTTGATTGGTTTATCTTTTGTTTACCGTCCCGCCCTCTCAGAGACTCTTTAGACTAGGTTTTGCCCCAGGTGTATTCTCTGCCCTTCGGTTCCGCTTTTTCAACACACTGTCTCCTCTGTTTTTACCTCCACTCCCTTCCTATTGGTTCCCTTCGTCTTCTCAGAGTTGGCGCCTAGCGATGCTGATTGGCTTCTCTGAACGCCCATTGTGCCCACCCTCGTACCACGTGGCATCCCTAGCGTTAATTGGGCAACCCTGCTAGCTCGTTTGTCAAAGATCGACGACTGATTGGCTGCTCTGAGGGAGGCCTGAGGAGGGGCGGAGCCCCCGGAGCCCCCGCCCCCCGGTCCCCTGCCCCCAAGCGTTTCAGACGCTCACCCGCGGGGAGCCGAGAGTTTCCAGCTGCCCTCTCAGTCCCAGCGGTGATCCGCCTCCGGGCCCCGCCGAGTAGGCGGGGGGAAAGCAGCCCAGACCGCAAGGCCATGGCAGTAGCCTCCCGCTCCTGCGCTGCCGCTGGCCCCGCGGAATCGCCGGCTTCTGCGCGAGGGACCCCCACCTCCTCCGCAGGCTAAACAGCCACGGCCGGCAGCTGCTATGCTGGCTCTGGGCCGCCAACTCCCTCGCCCTCCGGCCCGCGCAGACGCCCCCTCGGTGGCTCCGTCCTGCCTCAGGTAACGTCGGGAGAGGGACTGAGGAACCAGGCTCGGCATCCCTGCCGCGCGCGCAGCCTCTGCTCCTGGGTCGCCGAGCACTGGACAGCCTGGTGCCTTCCTTGAGATTCTCGTAGAGGCAAGGGACAGTCTCTGGTTCGTCCCTTTCCCCCTTTCCTTTTCCTTCTTTCTTCTCTCCGGGTCCCGGGACAGTGCTCACCTTCTCGCTTCAGAGGCGGGGAATGCATTGGAAGTTATACCTCGAATCGACATTGTGGTGTCTGACCTTCCTCACTTGGGAAGTTCTGGAATCCTTCGCGTCCCGCTGCCCTACCGAGTGTGCCTCACGCGTCTCAGTACCCGCTTCTCCCGCTGAGATCTGGATTCCTTACCTCCCACCAAACGTGCCCATCCCTCCTAAACACCCTGACTTCTAAGAGACTTCCTCCCTTCTCTCTTCTTTTACTGATTTACTTTTTACACTTCTTTTCGAAGACCCTAATCTAAACTGCGATTCAGATTTAGCTGGAAATAAGATCCAGATTAGTCGAATTGAAAAACTTCTCAATTTATACCTCTGAGAAAAACTTGTTAAAGAAGTTGGGCTTTATTCTGTAGGCACAGGGAGCCATTGAAGGTTGGAAGCAGGAGCTTGGTATGGCTTATCTCTGGAAAATGTGAAGGAAAGATTGAAAGTAAAGACGGGAGGGCAGAAGGCCTCCGTAGGCAGAAAACTTGTGTTACTATGGGTAAGAAAGGATGAATGAACCGGAATAGTTGTAGGAAAATGAAGAGAATGGCATGAAATTCCAAAAATTTTCAAAATAGAGTTGAGAGGTTTCTTGTTTTTCCTGCTTTTGTAAGCAAGGGGTTTCTCATTGGTCTATGGTATTGGGTTGGTGGTGTTAACGGAAACAGACTGAAAAGAAGCAATTCTGAAGAATAATAAATTTGGCTGTAGCCAAGTTCAATTCGAGTTTTTCAGATAGAGCTGGGAAATTGAGCATAAACTGAGAAAGTTTGGATGTAAAGACCTAAATTTGAGAGTGTAGAGAGAATATATAGGGATTCTTGTAGTGGGAGGTAGTAATCCTGAAAGCAGAGAATTGGGCTGTGGGTCAGAAGCAACATCACTGAGGACAGCATACACTGAAAGAGAGGTTTAAAGGGTCGGGCAGGAACTAGAACACAATGGCAGTATTGCAGAAGCCACAGGAAGACAGCTTGAAGAAGGGAGGGGAATAGTACCCTGTGTCAGGTGCGCCCGAGGTCAGGTTCATTCCAGTTAGAAGCAAGTGAGTTTAGCAATTGGGAGTTCACCTGTTTCTTTCCAAGGCAGTTGGTGATAAAGTAGTAAGCGCGTGGATTTAGAAGTAAACAGAAGGCAGTGATGAGTAAAAAGGTTTTCTTTTCTTTTTCTTTTTCTATTTCTTTTTGTTTGTTTGTTTGCTTGAGTCAGGGTTGTTTAGCCCAGGCCAGCCTCAAACTATGTGTGTGTTATCACACTAGACTGGCCTTATTGTCGTCAGTTATCTGTGGATAAATCAGTTTTTTTTTTGAAGGTTGAAGGAGCTGTAGTGAGTTTCTGACATGCGCATTATAGCCATAGGAATCAGTGGAAAATATCAAGGAATTATTATTATTATTATTATTATTATTATTATTATTATTTTAGATTTATTTTTATGTTATGTGATGAGTGGCTTCTTGTTGGTTTGTTTTGAGACAGGATCTCACTGTGTAGCTCTGACCAGCTTGGAACTCACTATGTAGATCATGCTGTCCAGCTATGATGTATGCCTGTTTGCCTGTGTGTATGTTTGTTACCACATGTGTGACGGTGCCCTCAGAAGTCAGAAAAGGGCATTAGATTCCCTGGACCTGGAGTTATGGATCGTTGTGAGCTGCTTATGTGGGTGCTAGGGCTTGAATCCAGGTCCTCTAGAAGAGCAACAAGTGCTCTAAACTGAGCCATCTCTAGCACCAAGGATAAAGGACTTTTTTTTTTTTTTTTTTTTTTTTTTTTTGAGACAGGGTTTCACTGCATAGCCCTGGCTGTCCTGGAACTCTCTGTAGATCAGGCTGCCCTTGAACTTAGAGATCTACCTCCTTCTGCTGGGATCAAAGGTGTGTGCCACCACCGGATTTTACTTTTTCTCCAGTACCCCCCTAAGAGCAGGAAGGGGTGGGGGGAGAGATTGGGCTAATCCAAAACTGGAATTTGCAAAGCAGAAATAGAAAATGAGGAACCACTTTACATTGCTAGTGTTAGTGTGGGATCTCTGATCAACTGCACAGTCTAAATTGGAGGTTAGAAGAAGTAAAATCTGGAATTGAAGAGACGGTTCAGCTCAGCTGGCTGCTTTTCCAGAGGACTCAGGTTCAGTTCCCAGTGCCCACATGCCAACTATGTGTAACTCAAGTCCTGGGAAACCCTACACCCTCTTCTGGCCTCCTTGGGTAGTGCATGCACACAATACACAGACATACATGTAGGCAAGACATTCATACACATGAAATAATAGACATTTAAAAAAGAAGTAAAAGCTTTAAGAAGGCTAGTGTACTTGGAGAATTAAGAGATCACCAGAAATGTGATTGAAGACTAGATTTTATCAGAATACATGAGTGGGAAGTTCAGAGTTCTTTCAAAGCAAAGGGAGGGGGGAAAAGTGTGACTGTCTTAGTGCTGTTGCAGGGAAATGGAGCTATAGGTTATTAAAATGGTCTATGTTGACTATGTCATCGTGTGATAGCAGGAGATATTAGGTGCTATGGGTGAGGCCTATTAACACCAAGGAGGGACTCAAATTGGAGATTCCTTGGTGCTTGTTAAAAACTAGTATTCAATGGCACAGATGTTTGTTTCTGAATTAACAGTGATGTTCTCAGATATCTGGGTGATTTCAATGCATGCTGTGTTGCTCTGTTATAGAGATAAATGTTTGATATGGCCTCAAACACTATCCTGTGTGATTTGGCATATGAGGGTCTTAATTCTGTTTAAGACATGTACATGCTAGGAGGCTAATAATCTGCTCTCCAATGATGCTTTCTACTTATAGTTTCAGTTCATTATAAGAAGAAAATTGAGCACCGGGCGGTGGTGGCGCACGCCTTTAATCCCAGCACTTGGGAGGCAGAGCCAGGCAGATCTTTGTGAGTTTGAGGCTAGCCTGGTCTACAGAGCGAGATCCAGGAAAGGCGCAAAGCTACACAGAGAAACCCTGTCTCTAAAAATAAAAGAAGAAGAAGAAAGTTGGGGCTGGAGAGATGGCTCAGAGGTTAAGAGCACTGGCTGCTCTTCCAGAGGTCCTGAGTTCAATTCCCAGCAACCACATGGTGGCTCACAACCATCCATGATAAGATCTCGTGCCCTTTTCTGGCCTGCAGGTGTACATGCAGGCAGAACACTATACATAATAAATACATCTAAAAAAAAAAAGAAGAAAATTGTGGGGCTGGAGAGATGGCTCAGTGGTTAAGAGCACTGATTGTTCTTCCAGAGGACCCAGGTTCAATTCTCAGCACCCACATGGCAGCTCACAACTGTCTGTAACTCTAGTTCTAGGGGACCTGACATCTTCACACCAATGCACATAAAGTAAAGTTAAATTATTTAAAAAATGCTGGGCGGTGGTAGTGCATGCCTTTAATCCCAGCACTCGGGAGGCAGAGCCAGGTGGATCTCTGTGAGTTCAAGGCTAGCCTGTTCTACAGAGCGAGATCCAGGACAGGCACCATACACAGAGAAACCCTGTCTCGAAAAAAAAAAAAAAAAATTATTGGCTTATTTAGAGCAGAAAGAGGATTTGCTTTTAAAAAGGTATTCTTCCTTTATATTAAAGAACTTATAAATACATTGTTAATATCACACACTTAATTTTATTCTGAAATATGTTTTATTGGAGTTTGAAATCTGGGATAGGGGCTTTTATGGGAAGTTTATCTCCTTCTGGTAATGGAGCCTGATTTCATTTTTTTGTGGGGGTGATGTAAATGTTTTGGACCAACAATGGGCATTGTGCTATTTTCCAAGTCATCAAATGAAGATGACGTCAGTGTGGTCTCAGGGTTATTTTTTCTGAGTGTTCAGAGGGGTTGGTGGTTAAAGAGTGTATTTGTAATAATGTGTCAACCATACATTCTATTTTTTTTTTTTTCCAAGACAGGGTTTCTCTGTGTAGTTTTGGTGCCTGTCCTGGATCTCACTCTGTAGTCCATGCTGGCCTAGAACTCACAGAGATCCGCCTGGCTCTGCCTCCTGAGTGCTGGGATTAAAGGCATGTGCCACCACTGCCTGGCAACACCTTCAGTTTTAAGAAAACTGTGTACTCTTTTCGGTGCTGGAGATTTGCTTATAGCCAGCAAAAATGGCCTTGCACCACAGCCTTCCCGACATATTTGCTTTTTAGAACTTCTTTTCCCCGCAGGCTATCCATTCTTAACATTCTATTTTTTACTGTTTGTGTGGGTGTGTGTGTATGAGTAGGTGTGGAAGTAGAGAACAACTTACAGTAGTTGATTCTGAACTTCTATCATGTAGGTCTTGGGGACTGAACTCAGGTCATCAAATGTGGTAGCAGGTACTTTTACCCATTTTACTGGCCCTCTGATATTTTATAAAGGCAGTGTGAAAAAGGGGAAAATATTGGAAATCTTCACTGTAAATCAAAACTGAGATTGTGTTATAAACTATCTGGTTACAGGTAAAATATTGACGTTCTGTCAGCCTTAGTGCTTTGTTTTCAGTTTCATGTTTGAAGCCGGGTATTGTGGGGCATGCCTGTCCTAGCATTTAGGAGACTGAAGCAAGAGGAGCATATGCTTTTGGTTAGCATCCTGGTCTACGTAGTCAGATCCTTTCTCAAAAATACCAAAATAGTGTATTCCTCTTTTGGAATTAGTCCTACTCTTGGGAGCGTTCCTCACTTTCCCTTAACATGTTTGCTCTGCTGGAAAAAAAAAAAACAACAGGGGCTGGAGAGATGGCTCAGAGGTTAAGAGCACTGGCTGCTCTTCCAGAGGTCCTGAGTTCAATTCCCAGCAACCACATGGTGGCTCACAACCATCTGTAATGAGATCTGGTGCCCTCTTCTGGCCTGCAGTCATACATGCTGTGTACATAATAAATAAATAAATCTTTAAAAAAACAAAAACAAAAAAAAAAAAAAAACAATAAAACACACATACAAACAAAACATACAAAAAGTCCTAAAATGAATAAATTATATATGTATACATAGTATTTAAAAATATAGTATATTCAAATGGTTAAATATAAAACTATCTATATATAACACAGGATTTTATATATCTATATATTTTATGTAAACAGTTTCAGTCCCATGACTCTTCTGTCTACCTAACTCCATGGTCCCTTCATCCCTCCCAACCAGTTTTTAAAACTCTTTGGGGGCTTGTGGTTGAAGATGAACCCAGGGTATTTTTGTTTTGTTTTGTTTGCTTTTCAAGATAGGGTTTCTCTGTGTAGCTCTGGTTGTCCTGGAACTTGATCTGTAGACCAGGCTGGCCTCGAACTCACTAGAGATCTGCCTGCCTCTGCCTTCCAAGTGCTGGGATTAAAGGCATGCGCCACCACTGCCCATTGAACCCAGGGTCTTAAGCATGCTAGTCAAGTGTCCTACTTAGTTGCCCTTTATATTGTACCCCTGCCTCACCCCCATTCTGGGAGAAGGAGTTTGTTAGGTAATCTTCAATTTCTGACCTTCCTGGTACACAGGCTGGAGTGTGGGCCACCACACACCCAGCTGTCTTTGCATTCTTTTAGACTCTGTTTAGGGAAATGCTTCCAAACATGAATATATAATCTTAGTTTTCTATTTTTCATGAAAAAGCTGATGGTTTCTCACAGTTCTGCCCTCCACCTCATTAGACTTTTCTTTCATTTCAGTATATCTTTGAGAGCTTTTCAGATTAGTACTTTGAGAGCTTCCTCATTCTCCTTAAAAGTTTAAACACCTACATTGTATCCCATGGAATTCCTTTGGGTGTAGCTGGGTGAGGCAGTGCATACTGGCAATCCTAGTACTCTGGAGGCAGAAGCAGTCAGATCTCTCTGAGTTCAAGGCCAGCCTGGTCTACATAGTGAGCTCCAGGACAGCCAGAGCTGCATAGAGAAACCCTGTCTCAAAACCAAAACAAAACAAAACAAATATTCCCACTTCCCTCCCCCAAAAATGCTTTTGATCCTGAGATGCCTGAGATGCCTTCATAGAGCTTTGGGGTTTGTCTTTGTATTATGTCACCCTGTCTCAGGGACCATAGTTTATAGATGGTTGGCTGGGTTAAGTGGTACAGAATGGACGTTGGAAAACAAGGAGGATCACATCTGGACCTCCAGGGAAATCTGAAGACACCTAGTAACCTCTTTACGTTTGCTGGTGACTGAGACCAGGCTTTGAATGGAGGAGGATGAATTCAGGAGCAGGAAGGAATTGATGTTTATTGGTGGAGTACAGGCAGATCTCCTTAAATATCAGTCCTGTTTCCTGCTGAACTAGTCCCACAAGGCTTTTTTGTAGTTGGTACTAGGATTATTCAGAATTTAAAAGATTTTCCTGTCTGTGTGTGTGTGTGTGTGTGTGTGTGTGTGCGCATTTGATATAGCATATGAGGCTCAGAGAGGCTCTTAGTTCAAACCCCAGTGCTGCAAGGAAAATAAGAGAATACATTTCTACCTTTGTGGCCTTCCTATCTGTAGAAATAAAATCTGACCAGGTATCTAAAATAGCAATACAACACAAAAAAAGCAACCAATCATCCAACCAACCAAAACAAACCAAACACAACAGTAATCCCAGTGCTTGATGGGGGAGGCTACACAGAAAGCCAATTTGAGGCTAGTATAGGCTACATGAAACTTTGTTTCAAAGAAACAAAACACAAAAAAATTAGCTAATGACATGGCTCAGTGGGTAAATGCTCTTACCACAGAGTCTCACAGCTTGATCCTTCCAACCCATGTGGTGGAAGGAGAGAACCAATTCCCACAGGTTGTCTCTGGCCTCTTAACACACAGATAAATGAAATGTGACAGAAAAATTTTTTTTTAAAGAAATACCAAGAATGTGTGTGTGGTAACTTGTTCCCTATTATGTACATTCCTTTACTTTTGAATATTCTAAGCAGTGCTGTAATGGAGACCTTGAACATGTCGTTTTTACATGTGTGCAAGGGGATTTTCAGGATAATTTACAAAAGCAGGATTTCTAAGTTAAAGTTGATATATATATTTATTACCATGAATTGCTCAGTTTTCTTCCTTAGGCATTTTTCCCGTCTACATTGCCTGTTTACTTAACTAACATTGCCTGTGTCATAGCTAATGCTTAAATAGTGTTTATTTTGTACAATGAATACTGTTCTAGGTGCTTTATATACATTGCCTCATTTAATCGTAGTAAAATCCCTTTGAGGTGGGCACTCTGATGGAGGGTCAGTATTGTTACTATTATGCCCTGCTGTTATCAGTCTTGGATTTTTACCAGTGTGATAGATAGAAAGAAGTGATAACTCAGAGTGGTTTTAGTTGTTTTATTTTAACCATGCTGAGACGAAGTGTCTTTTTTATGTTTGAGTCATCCCCATTTCCTGTTCTGTGAACTACTCAGTTTAGTCTTTAACATAACTTTTCTGTTGCGTCAGGGATCTCTTTCTTTCTGATTTCTAGGACTCTCTATAAAAAGTTAAATGTTGTTGATATGTTTTACAAGAACTTTTCTTTTTTTCTTCTTGCATGCAGGGTGTTGAACCCAGGGCCTCATGTATACCAAGTGTCTGCTCTGCTGTTAGGCCCTCAGGCCTGTCTTGATATTTGCCTTTCTTATGTCTCTTATTTTATTCCCCTATAGAAGTTCTAGGTTTTTATGCTGTTAAACTTTTCAATCTTCTTTTATGGCTTTTGGATTTTGAAATATAGGAAGAAAAGCCTTCCGCATTTTAGTCCTTGCTTTTTTAATCTATCCAGTTGGAGCAAGGATACAGAATTGCTGTAAGGGTCAAAGTGCTTTGTGAACTGTAAATCATTAGACAGATGAAATATAATGTTATTTATTAATTTATCCTCTGAACAAGTTCTACAGAGGCTGTCATGTGTTTCTTTGTATTAAATAGAATAGAATGATGTAATCTTATTTGTGTAATACAGAAAATTAGAGCTGGGTCTGCTGGTGCACACCTTTAATCCAGCACTTGGGAGGCAGAGGCAGGCAGATCTCTGTGAATTTGAGGCCAGCCTGGTATCATAGTGAGTTCCAGGACAGCCAGGGCTCTATAGAGAGACACTGTCTCAGGAAAAAAAAAAAAAAAAGAAGAAGAAAGATGATTTGGATGGTATTGACCCTACTGCTAATGTTTGCTAATGTTTTCCTAGGGACAGTTTACATGGGCTCTTTTTTCAAAATGATTTCCACAATGAATTCACTGTGGTGATCTTGATAAATTTGCATATTTTATTTTTTAATATACTAAATTTTTCCATTCATGAGATATTTATGGAAATAACACATTGAAGGAGAAAAAAACAATACAATGTATACATTATTACTGAAAACTGTATAGTATCATTACCAAAAAGGACTTCACTTTAGGAATTGATTTCTAATTGAAGGAAAGTTCTACTTTCAGAAATAAATCGCAGAACAGCACATTCTTACTTAACTCAAAGACTGGCATACTGAGCAAAGGGTGTTCATGTTCTTTTTAGGAGTTCTTTCTGTCAAGTACTGGGCCCCCGTCTTTTGGAGTGATTTCAGCCACTAGGTCATTAGCAATAATGTGTTCTGATTCCTTTTCTTTAATTACTTTACAGTGTGCTTTCCCTTGATCTGGCCAGTCACATTCAATTAATTTATTTCTGAGCAACTCTTTATTTTTATTATTATTATTATTATTATTATTATTATTATTATTTTGTTTGTTTTCGAGACAGGGTTTCTCTGTGTTGTTTTAGTGCCTGTCCTGGATCTCGCTCTGTAGACCAGGCTGGCCTGGAACTCACAGAGAACCGCCTGGCTCTGCCTCCCGAGTGCTGGGATTAAAGGTGTGCGCCACCACCACCCAGCTTATTTCTGAGCAACTTTTTAAAAGACATTTTTAAAAAAATAACTATGTTTGGGCGGGCTGGAGAGATGACCCAGTGGTTAAGATCACTGCCTGTAAGCTGGGCATGGTGACGCATACCTTTAATCCTAGCACTCAAGAGAGAGAGGCAGGTGGATCTCTGTGAGTTCGAGGCCAGCCAGAACTGTTACACAGAGAAACCCTGTCTCAAAAAAAAAAAAAAAAGAAAGAAAAGATTTACTGGCTCCTCTTGCAGAGAACCAGGATTCAATACCCAGCCTCAGGCTCACAACTATCTGTAACTCTGGTTCCAGGGAATCTGATGCTCTCTTCTGGCTTTTGTGGGCACTGTACACACTGTACACACACACACACACACACACACACACACACACACACACAAGATGTGCAGGCAAAACACCAGTACACACAAAATAAAAATAAAAAAACTCTCTGTGAGCATGTGTGTGAGTGTGTGTGTGTGTGTGTGTGTGTGTGTGTGTGTGTGTGTGTTTATGACACATGTGTTCAGGTGCCCAAGGAGGCCAGAAGGAGGTGTTAGATCCCCTGGAGTTGGAATTGTAGGTAACAGTTAACCACCTGACATGGGTTATGAGTTCTGAACTCAGGGTCCTCTGGAAGAACATCAAGAGCTCATAACTTCTGCACTCTTTCTCCAGCCCTTCTGAAACTATTCACAGTATTTTCTTCCTGTTGTTTCTATTAACATTTGGTTAATAGATGTTCTTATCTGTGCAGCTTTTTTGTTTATTTATTTATTTTTCATGAGCATTGGTGTTTGGCCTGCATGTGTGTAGTTGGACTTTCCTTTGGACCTCCAGCTCTCAAAAAGCGACACTGAGGCTTATTATTAATTATGAAAGCTCAGCCTATAGTTTAGGCTTGTCTCACTACCTCTTATAACTTAAACTAACCTATTTCTATTCATCTACATGTTGCCACATGATTTGTGGCTTTTACATCTCCTCCTGCTTGTCTGTTCTCTCTGTGTCTGCTGGGATTTCTTTTTCCCAGAGCTCTTTCTGAGCTCTCTCTGTCCAGAAGCTCCTTCTATACCTCCTGCCTAGCTATTGGCTGGTTAGCTTTTTATTAAACCAATCAAAGTGACACATCTTCACACAGTGTAAAGAAATATTCCATATCACATGTGTGTCTGTGTAAGGATGCCGCATCCCCTGGAACTGGAGTTACAGGCAGTTGTGAGCCGCCATGTGGGTGCTGGGAACTAGACCCAGGTCCTCTGGAAGAGCAGCCAGTGCTCTCAACTGCTGAGCCATCTCTCCAGCCCCTTATCTCTGCATCTTGATTCCTTTTGCTAACTAGCATCATTTTGGGCTGTCCTTTCCAGCAGTAATTCTTGCACTGAGATGAATTTCAACCACACTCTTCAGCTGCCTGGTTTTTTGGTTTTGTTTTTTTTTTTTTTGCATATTTTAGTTTTGTTGTTTTTTGTATTAGAGTCTGACTAGAACTTTTAGATTATTTTTACTCTCACATTTGCTACGGTTCACAAATGTTTATGCTATTTTTTCTGAGTACAGTTCTTGTTGATTGGAATGAATTTATATCTTTGGGAAATTTAGAAAAGTTGTCATTAGCTAAGTAATGCTAATCTTTACAATAAAGATCTAGAAAATAACAAAAACAAAAGAAAATGAAAACATGAAGCTAATACAATGGAATATACCTATAATCTCAGTACTTAGGCTGAGTCTGAGGATCTTAAGTTTGAAGGTAGCCTAGACTACATAGCAAGACTGTTTCAAAAAAGCTAAGAATGAAGAAAGAGTTGACAAGTAGAGAGGATTTCATAAGATATAATTTTCTCATAATCTGCCTGTGTCAGTGTTCTGTTGTGGTGAAGGATACCACGGCCAAAGCAACTCTTTAAGAGAAAGCATTTTCTTTCTTTCTTTTTTCTCTTTCTTTCTTTCTTTCTTTTCTTTTTCTTTTTTTGAAATAAGGTTTCTCTGTGTAGCCCTGGTTGTCCTGGAACTTGCTCTGTAGACCAGGCTGGTCTTGAACTCACAGAGATCTGCCTGTCTCTGCCTCCCTAATGATTAAAGATGTATGCCACCACCGCCTGGCAAGAAAGCATTTAACTGGGGTCTTGCTTACAGTTTCAGGGGTTTAGTCCATTATCATGGCAAGAAGTATGGTGGCATGCAGGCAAGTGCTGGAACAGTAGCAGAGTGCTGCGTCCTGATCTGTAGGCAGAGAGAGAGAGAGAGAGAGAGAGAGAGCGCAATTGGGCCTGGCATGGGCTTTTGAACCCTCAAAACCCACCTCCAGTAACACACTTCCTCCAACAAGGCCAGACCTACTCTAATAATACCACACCTCCTCCTTTGCCTTCTAATCCTTTCAAACAGTGCTGGTAACTGAGCCTTCAAATATATGGGCCTGTAGGGGCCATTCTTATTCAAACCACCACACTGTCCACCATTCGCTAAGTTAATAGCTATTTTGAACAGGTAGCATTTTGAACATATATATATATATATATATATATATATATATATATATATATCCTCTTTTGCTGTGCATGTCTATAGTGTTAAACTCTCAAGGTTTTGGCATGGTGTCTGACCTCTAGGAGGTGCTAAATAGAGCATTTGTTGACTAATGAATGAAAGAAAGGGTATATTTTTCACATAGAGTTTGAATCTTGGTGAGATAGCTCAGCTGGTAAAGTGCTTGCTATACAAGCATGAGGATTTGACCTGTTTGATCTCCAAAACTCAGGCAGAAAGCTAGGATATAATGGCATGTGCCTGTAATGCCAGTGCCTGAGACTCATTGGCCCGCCAGTCTAGCCTGAGCAGCAAGATCCAGTCAGAGACTGTCTCAGAAAACAAAGGGGACAGCCCCTGAGGACAACACCACAGTCTGACCTGTCTTCCACACACACATGCACACATAGGCACATGTGCCAGAACACACCTGCATCTTCAAACACACAAAATTTGAATCTTGACAACAAAAAGCCAAACCAAGGGCTGGAGAGATGGCTCAGAGGTTAAGAGCACTGACTGCTCTTCCAGAGGTCCTGAGTTCAATTCCCAGCACCCACATGGTGGCTCACAACCATCTGTAATGAGATCTGGCACCCTCTCCTGTGTACATAATAAATAAAATCTTTAAAAAATAAATAAATAACTTATCCTGTAAAAAAAAAAAGCCAAACCAAATCCAAAACAAAAGAAAATGAAATCTGAATCTCAATATCTAAATCTTCTCCCCTCAACTGCACATTTTGACTAATACCTAATAATAAAATTTATATACCATAATTCATGTGAAGGTGAGCAAGCAAGTTCAAGTCCTTATGGAGCTCATATGGACTATGAGTGGACATAGTCCACTGTGAAGAAAACTGATAAGCAACAATTACTGTACAGTAAGATAGCTGTAATAGGATTTGTTCAGGACAGTATCATATCAAAGTACAGACAAAGGAGATTGAAAGGTCAGAGAACACTTCCCATATTAGTTGATTCCTGAGAGAGCCATGGAAAGAAACCAATAAGAACACCCCACGGAGAAAGAATGTTACATGCATGGATGCTGAAGTATGAGCAGGAGTCTACAAATAAGGAGCTTAAGGGAGAAGGGGTTTGTTCTGCTCGCAGTTCAAGGGCACAGTCCATTGTGGTGAACAAGGTGGCAGGCACCTGAAGCATCTGGTAACGTCTCATTTATAATCAGAAAGCAGAGAATGAATTAGCATGCTACTGCTCAGTTCCCTTTCTCCCTTGATACAGTCCAGGACTGGAGCCAGGACTGGTGCTATTCACAGTGTGTGCGTCTTTTCGTCTGATTAATGCCATCAAGATTATCCTCAGGCTGGGGATTTAGCTCAGTGGTAGAGCACTTGCCTAGCAAGCGCAAGGCTCTGGGTTCGGTCCTCAGCTCCGGGGGGAAAAAAAAAAAGATTATCCTCACAGGTGTGCCCAGAAGAGGTGACTCAGGAGAGTCTAGGTTTTGTCAAGTTGACAATTAACACTAACCATCATAAGTTGACTGTGTCTATGGATAGAAGAGTAAAGATAGATGAAATTGGAGCTAGGAGGGCTGGAGAGATGGCTCAGCAGTTAAGAGCATGACCATTCTTCCAGAGGACCTAGATTTAATTCCCAGCACCCACATGGTGTCAAATGACTGTAACTACAGTTCCAAAGGATCTGACACTCTTCTAGCCTCTGCAGCCTCTGCATGCATGTGATGCACAGACAACATGCATGTAGATAAACCACCTGCATTTTGTGTTTTACATAAATAAAAATAAGTCAGAATTTTTTTCATTTTATTTATTTGTTTGTTTTTGTTTTTTTGAGACGAGACAGGGTTTCTCTGTGTAGCCCTGGCTGTCCTGGAACTTGCTCTGTAGACCAGGCTGGTCTCAAACTCACAGAGGTCTGCCTGCCTTTGCCTTCTGAGGATTAAAGTCATGTTCCACCTCTGCCTGCCTTAAACAAAAATTTAAGGAAGAAAAAGAAATTGGAGATAGCAGTAGAGACAAATGAGGAGGAGTGTTGTTACATACAAAGCATTTTTAGAAGTTTACCCACCATGGATAATAGATTGTAAGGTATGTGAGTTACGTGCTTGGAAGACTCAAAAGACATTTGCTAACCAGTCACTGAGAGTGAGAATGAAGGGCTGGAGAGATGGCTCAGCAGTTGGAAGAGTGTATTGCTCTTCGGAAGGACCAGAGTTCAGTTTCCAGCATCCACATGAGACAGCTCACCACTGCCTCAACTCCAGCTCCAGCTGATTTGATGTCCTCTTCTGGACTCTGGCACCCGAACACACATAGCATACATTCACATAAACAATACATACACATGAAAATAAAAAAGAGTTGGAATGAAGTCAATCATCAGAAAGTGCTGTAATAACTGGAGTGAAGAATATCACTTCAGCTGAGACAGGAAAGAAATAACATTAGAAAGGTGGCATAAGTCTGGAGGATAAAGGTTAGGTTATTTACTTTTCTTCTTTTTTTCCTATTTTATTCCATCCAAGCCCCCAGATTAGGCTAACTTTAGTGGAACATGATTCTTGAATGCCAGGCTAACATCTTTATAAGAAGCAGATATTGGGGGCTGAAGAGATGGCTCAGTGGTTAAGAGCACTGGCTGTTCTTCCAGAGGACCTGGGTTCAATTCCCAGTACCTACATAGTAGCTCACGACTGTAACTCCGGTTCCAGGAGATCTGGCACCCTCACACAGACATACATGTAGGCAAAACACCAATGCACATAAAATAAAAATAGATAAATTAAAAAAAGAAGCAGATATTGCTGAAGATTTTATACCTTTTTTGTTGAGACAGGATCTCATGCTGTAGCTCAGGCTGGACTCAAACTCATAGTAATCCACCCTCAGTCTCCTCAGTGCTGGAACAACAGGCTTGAGAATGGTGCCCAACTCACTGAAGACCTGCAACTGTCACATGTGTCATATGAAAACTAACATAGGCTGTAGTTCACTTCCTTCCAGTTTGTCTGAAACGATGTTGAAATCTTTCATGTCTATGAAATAGTGGGGATATTATTAAATAAAAATATATTATCTGTTTTTATTTACTGGCTATTGTTTTAACTATTTGCCTTAGATTCAGTATTTAAATAAAGTAATACATACTACAACTCCTATGTTTTCCTTTAGTTGGAAAGAGAGACTTTGTAAGAATCTGAACATCTGGGCAGGGGTGTCGCTCAGTGTCTGGAGTGCTTGCCTAGCACGCATGAGATTCTGGATGACTGTATAATACTGTATAGTGGTGCATGCCAGTAATCCTCTCACTTGGGAGGAAGGGGCAGGAGGATCAGGAGTTCATTGTCATCCTTCCTTGGTTACACAGTTTTCAGTTTTTAAATTTTATTTATTCTGTGTGGGTGGGGTTATAGCACATATGAGGATGTCATGACAACTTTCAGGAGGTCTTTGCTTATCGTAGGAGCCAGGGATTGAACTCAGGTAGTCAGATCTGCTCCACAGCCGTCTTGCTGACCTCACATTTTGGTGTGTTAATAGAAGGAATTCCTAGCCAGATGTGGTGGTTCATACAAGTAATTCCAGTAATCAGAAGGATGAGGCAGGAGAGTTGGGTGAGTTCAAGGTCAAGCTGGGCTGCATAGTGTATTCCAGGCTATCCTGGCACTACAGGGTGAAACTCTTTCTAGATAAAACAACAAACCAACAAACCAACCAAAAAAAAAAAAAAAAAAAAAAAAAAACCTGCAGGGGTTCCTGTAATGGATAAGAGAATTGAACAAACTTTACCTTCAGATACTTTTGTAACTCTCAGCCTCAGTTTGTTTTATGTTGTGGCCCAGTATGTGGCCTGAGACTGGTGGATATAGTTTCATAGCAAATGTGGTAGTTACCAAAGGAGCTAATACACTTTTTAAAAAATTTATTTATTTTTATTTTATGTACATTGGTGTTTTGCCTACATGTATGTCTGTTGGATCCCCTGGAGGTAGAATTACAGGCAGTTGTGAGCTGCCATATGGGTGCTGGGAATTGAACTTGGGTCCTCTGAAAGAAGAGCCAGTGCTCTTAACTGCTGAGCCCTGCTAATACACTTTTAAGAATGATCTTTTGGTCTGTCTGACACTAGTAGGTACCTTTGTGTATGTTTGCAGCTAACTAAGTAGGGGTTGCCAGTTTTTATGCTAGAATGCTTTTGGTTTGCATGGCAATTACAACTTACTTCTTGACACAGGGTGTCAAGCTCAGCAGAATTGCTTTTAGTTTTAATGATGCAGCCATCCTGAAATACGTCTGTGTTTGTTGTGTTGGTCCATAGAAAGGACAACTGCTGAGCCAGCCTGTCGTGTATATTTGCCATGTGTTTGGTCTTGAAACACAACTAATATGCTTGCCAGTGTTCCTATCCTGGAAAATGAATGGCCAATTTACATCTCACATATAATAAACTTTTATTTTTAGGTCAGTTAAAGAGTTTTTATTGTTATAGAAAAATTATTAGGACATCAGCATATTTTGTTTGCATTCTTTTTCTATTATATAGGGATGGTAAAAATTGCTATTTTCCTCACTTTGACAGTCTTCATCACCAACTTCATGCATCTCGATTCCGTATTTGGGTGGACATTGAAGATTTTCAGTGCTGGCTGACAATATGCTATTCTGTTATGTTAGTTGATAGTGTTCCAGTGTGTTGTAGGATTTTATTTGTGCCTTTACTGTTGTGAAATGTTGTATGCCTTGTCTTTGTGATATTAATGTATAACTAACAAGTCTGCGGGTTGGGGAATATAACACAGTTGGTAGAGTGCTTGCCTAGTAAGCACAAAGCCCTGGGTTGATCCGCAGCAGGGCATAGAACTGGGAGTGTTGGCTCACGTCTGTGATCCTAGCACTGGGAAGCAGAGTCAGGAGGACCAGGAGTTCAGGGTCATCTTCAGCTACTGAGAGAATTTGAGGTTAACCTGGCCTTCTGTGAGACCCTGTCTCAAAAAGAAAGAAAAAGAAACATTGTACTATTAGAATGGTAGGAATAGGCATGCTTTTCCTGCTAGTTTGTCATCCATTCCTTAGATGTCTGTTTGGGGGGATAGTAACAACAATACAACATACCTCCAAATGAGCAGAACCCCGGAACAAACAAACAGCAGTGCAACAAAAGAAGTCTGCTAGAATCAATGGTAGTTTTTACTGTGTAGTAATTAAATGACTCAAGGCTTTTAAAAGCCTTAGAGGTTGCTGGAGAGATACCATCTGCATACATTTTAGTCTCTTGTTCAGGGAGGGTGGAGACTAATAGTAACTTTCTGTAATTAACAGAAATGTAGCTATGTTTGTGGAGGGAGACATTTTATAGTGGTAAGTGCTTAGCTTTGGAAACTTAGCTTTTGAACCCCAAGTTGTCTTTGACGCAGGGTTTCTCTGCATAGCCCTGGCTATCCTGGAACTCCTGTAGCCCAGGCTGGCCTCGAATTCTGAGATCAGCTGCCTCTGCCTCCCAAGTGCTGGGATTAAAGGCGTGTGCCATCACTGCTCTGCTTATTTGACAGTCTTACTCCCTTCCTTTTTTTATTATTTGAGACAAAAATCTCACTACCAACCCATACAAGGGGAATTGCTTTGTAGATCAGATCTACCTGCCTCTATCTCCTATTGCTTGGATTAAGGTGTGTGCCACCACACACAGTGGACCCCCCCTTACATGAGCGACAATGCATACTTTGTAGAGATGTCAGAACATTAGAGGGAACATACATGTAATAGTTGGTTGGGTCTGGAGAGATGGCTCAGCCATTAAACGCACTGGCTGCTCTTCTAGAGGACCTGGGTTCATTTCCCAGCACCCACATGGCAGTTTGCAACTGTATGTAGCTCTAGTTCCAGAGGATCTGACACCTTCACACAGACATACATGCAGGCAAAACACCAATGTATATAAAATAAAAATTAAAAACAAAAAACAATTGGCAAAATGGTGTCTGCAGCTGTCTATAGAAGCATTTTAGCTAAGAGGGTGACCTGAGAGTCTTGAAAGTTTCCTTGGTTTTTTGGAAATGGTTTATAGAATTACCATTTTGGAAAAATAAAGCACATAATATTGAGTATAGGATATTTAGTCCACTGTCTTTTTAAAATCATAATTTAAAAAAGATCACATTTCAATTTTTACTTATTTATTTCTTATTTATTGTGTGTATCCATGCATACACTTGTTACTTGTTCAGGTGGAGAGTATGGACAGCTTTCTGGAGTCAGGGTGGGTCTTGGGGATGGAACTGGGGTCATTTCGCTGGGTGGCAGGCATCTGGGCCTGCGGGGCTGTTTCACCAGCCTGATCACAACTCTGAATTGTACATACTTCCTTTTTTTAAAAAAGTTTATTTATTTATTTTTATATTTGTGTGTATGGATGTCTTACCTGCATGTATGTTTGTGTACTATGTGGTGGCTGAGGAGATCCAAAGAGGGTGTCATATCCCCTGGAACTGGACTTACATATAGAAGGTTGTGTGCTGCAGTTGGGTGCTGGGAATCCTAACTGGTGAGCCATCTCTCCAGCCCTGTACTTATTTACTTTCTATGACAACTCAATCCCAATATAAATAAAATTAACTTTAAAAAAGAAGTCTCCTCTCCCTTCCCTCTCCTTTCCTCTCTTCTTCCTCCATTTTCCCTCCCCTCCTTTTCCTCTATCATCTCCTACCCCTTTTCCTTCTCCTTCACTCTCCTCTCTTCTCTTCTATCTAAAAGTGTCCAAGTTGCAACACAGGTACTAAACAATGGTGTTTGGCCAGGTGTAGGCCTTTAATGCCAGCACTTGGGAGGCAGAGGCAGGAGGATCTCTTGAGTTTGAGGCCAAGCTGGTCTGTGTAACAATGCTGTTTTAGGCCACCCAGGGCTAAATAATGAGACCCTGTCTTAAAAAACAAACAAACAAAAAATGTGTTTGTTTCTTTGTAAGCCACATAATTTTGACATTTTTGAAAGACCACTAAAGGTCATTTCCTGTTTAAGGACAAAAGCAATGAAGCTTTTCCAGTGCGGGGTTTCTCAGCTGGGCGCTGCTGGCATTTCAGACAGGACAATTCTCTGTTGTGCGGGACTGTTCTGTGCAGGACATTTCGTTTCTCTGGCTCCTGCCCACTAAAATACCAGTATTGCCTACCTCACACCCCCAACATTGTCATAAACCCTTCCTTGACGAGGATGTCCAGGCCCTCACGGGCAGGTTTGCACATGCCTCTCTCTATTTGAGAAATGCGAGACTCTACCTGAAGTATTACTGTATGAAGCAGGTCAAATATTACTAATTTTCATTTTTTTTAAAAAAGTCTGTGTTTTGTCTGATCATTTGCTCAGTGAAGAATGCTTATCTACCATATGTAAGAGTCTAGGTTCCATCTCTAGCAGTAAAAATGAAATCTAAGTTTTTACAAGCTCAAAATTACTCATACTTACCTCTTGAAAAAGGTATCTACAATATTGCTTAAAATCCATGTTTTCCTTCCTTCCTCCCTCCCTCCCTTCCTTCCTCCCTCTTTTTTTTTTCTTAAATAAGGTCTCATGTTAACTCAGGATGTCCTCAAACTCACTATGCAACCAAAGATTCCTTGAATTTATGATCCTCCTGCCTCCACTTCCTGTTTCTGGGATTACAGGCAAGTGTGCCAACACATCTGATGGTGTTGAGGATTGAAACTAGGACTTTGTGAGTGCTCTGTAAATACTACTAACTGAGCCGTATCCTCAGCCCCCAAATGCATGTTTTTCAATCGTTACATCTTTTGGTAAATGTAATGGTTATTTTAATGGTCTGTTCCTCCAAAAAATTAAACTTTGAAGGGTACCTGAATTATCAAAAGATAATATTCCAGGACTGGAGAGATGGCTCAGTGGTTAAGAGCACTGGCTGCTCTTGTAGAGGACCTGGGTGCAGTTCCCAGCACCCACAGGGCAGCCAGCTCACAGCCATCTGCTTCTAGTTCCAGGGGACGATACTCTGTGATGGCACGGGGCACTCATGTGGTGCACGTACATACATGCAGACAAAATACTCATCATATAAAATGAAAATAAATACACACTTTTAAAAAAGTGATATTCCATAAATAAGACCAAGACAAGTAATCCAGAGGCAGAAAAAATCTGAAAGTCTCATACATTTCTAATAGTGTATTTTTTTTATTTTAAAATTAATCACTTTCAGATTTTAAAATTCAGTGGCAGCTGGGCATGGTGGCGCATGCCTGGAGGCAGAGGCAGGCAGATCTCTGTGAGACCAGCCTGGGCTACAAAGTGAGTTCCAGGACAACCAGGGCTGTTACACAGAGAAACCCTGTCTCCAAACAAACAAAAACAAAACAAAAAACCAACAGCAAAAACTCAGTGGGTGGAAGGAGAGAACTGTAAGTTGTCCTCTGACATAGAGATCTACATGCTCACTATGACTCAAGTACCTGCTTCCCTAATTAATAAATACATGCTTTAAAACAAAACCCTTCCCCAAAACTCAGGGTGTAGTTTTATTTTATTATTTTTTTAAAACAAGGTCTCACCATGTATTCTTGGCTGTCCTGGAACTTACTATGTAGATCAGGCTGGTCTCAAACTCATAGAGATCCACCTGCCTCTGTCTCTTGAGTGCTGGGATTAAAGGTACATGCCACTGTGCCTGGCAACTTTAAACATTTCATTGATTATTTTGTGTGCATATATGTATGTGATGGTGTATGAACCAAGGCTGCTCTTCTGTAGAGGTCAGAGAACAGCTTGCAGGAGTTGGTTCTCTCCTTCTGCAGCATGAGTCCCAGAGATCAAACTCAGGTTGCCAGCAGGTGCCTTTACTCACTCAGCTGAGCCATATCACCAGCTTTTGTGTGGTAGCAGGTTTGTGTGTTTATCTATACCTTTCCTGCCTTTTATAGCTAGTAAAAATTTGTCAGAGAGCCAGGCGGTGGTGGCACACGCCTTTAATCCCAGCACTCCGGAGACAGAGACAGACAGATCTCTGAGCTCAAGTTCAGTCTGTTCTACAGAGCGAGTTCCAGGACAACCAGAGCTGTTACACAGAGAAACCCTGTCTCAAAAAACCAAAACAACACTAAAAAGAGATGGAACTGAAGAGAAGGCTCAGCAATAAGAGCACTTATTGCTCTTACAGGGGACCTGAGTTTGACTCCCGGCACCCAGGTATTGCAGCACACAGCTGCCTGTACCTCTATACTCCAGAGGAATTCACACCTATACTCACATGCATATACTCACACACAGACATATGTGCACATGCATCTTCACACATGAACCTGTACACTCCCATACACCCTTCACAAACATACACACACACACACACACACACACACACACACACACACACACACGTCGTCATGCACACACATATATAATAATTAAATAAAATGTGGTTATTTAGTGGCTGGCCATGGGGACAGAAGCCAGAGCTTGGACATTCTCCTTTCTCAGAATTTCTAAAATGTATTAATGAAGTCCTTACTCCCATGAAGGGGACTGTATGTTCTACCATTCCTCTCAGCTGCCTGGTGATTAATATTACTTTAGCATATAAGAGGGTCTCTAAACTAAATATGTTTCATATACATTCTTTTCTACTTTAGATTTGTGACTTGTGTAAGTTAGACTCTCCTAAAAGTTTCCACAGTGTTTTTGAGACTTTAGTGTGGGCTATAAATATTCCTTGGACCAAAAACTGTGGTGGAACTGTTGCAGCGGAGTTTGAGAATCTGGAGGCTTGGCTTGCATATCGGATTGCTGTTTCCTTGCCAGATTGCTTTGTTTTCTTGGCCTACACGTGTCAAATAACTCCTACTTTACCAATAGACTTAGGAAAAAGAAAAAAAATGAAAAGATGTTTTATTTTGAAAAGTTTTAAGCCAGGGCTTGAGGGGTGAATGCCTTCAATCCCAACATTTTGGGGACAAAGACAGGAGGATCTCTGTGAGTTGGAGGCAAGCCTGGTCTACATAGAGATACCCTGTCTCAAAAAACGAAAAACCAAACAGTATTTTAGACTGTAAGAAAATACCATACTCAGAAAAAGTATTTGTCAGGTACCAAAGAAACCTGGGACAAGTCTTGGGACCTGACAGTCTTGTCATAAATAACAAATTTATTTTAAAATTAAATTTATTCTGAGACAGGGTCTCACATTATTAGTGTTGTACTATATTGAACTTCTAAAAATTAGTGTGTCTTGTGGTCATGTGTTGGGATATGTGAGTGTGTGTGTGTGTGTGTGTGTGTGTGTGTGTGTGTGTGTGTTTGTGCGCGCGTGCGCATATCACAGCATGCATGTGGAGATTAAAGGACAACTTGTGGTACATGATTCCTTCCTTCCTCCATGTGGGTCCCATGGAGCCAACTCAGGTTGCCAGAGGTGGTGGCATGAACTCTCTTGACAGCCTGTAAAGGTTTTGTTTTGTTTTTTGTTTGTTTGTTTGTTTTTGGTTTTTCGAGACAGGGTTTCTCTGTGTAGCTCTGCTGGCCTGGCTGGAACTCACTCTGTAGACCAGGCTGGCCTGGAACTCACAGAGATCCACCTGCCTCTGCCTCCCGAGTGCTGGGATTAAAGGTGTGCACCACCGCTACCACCGCTCAGCTCGTTCTTGTTTTTTAATAAAAGGAAATAAAACATAAACATAAATTAGAATTCTCCTTTATTTTCATTCTTTCTCATTTTTTCCCCCATCAAAGCAGCTGCTGTTATGAATTTAGTTTCTATATTAGCAATTTTTTTTTCCCTTGCTGTGAACAGGTACTTCACAAAAAATGACTTAAGGGAGAATTTGTTTTGGTTATAGTTGGAGGGGTGCTGTTCATGATGGTAGGGAAGGCATGTTGGCAAGTAGCTCTGCAGCTGTGGGAGCTGCCTCTTCACGTCTCCCTGAAGAAGTAGAAGAAGGACAACACGGATGCTCACTGTTTGTCCTTCTCTGTTCAGATTCCAGCACATATTCTAGCTGTGTTTTCTCTCCTAGTTAATCCTCTCTGGGAAAGCTCTCACATATTCAAAAAAATGTTCCTGGGATCTCATGATTAAGTTGACAGTCAAGAGATGAACTATTACAGGTTCATCCTTTATCAACTTGATATCCAAAGCTATCATTTGAAAACAGTGGTTCTCAACCTTCCTAATGCTGTGACCCTCGTGCTACGGTGACCCCCAGCCATAACATTATGTTAGTTGCTACTTCATAACTGTAATCTTGCCAACTGAATGAATTGTAATGTAAATATTTTTGGAGATAGAGGTTTGCCTAAGGAGTTGCTACCCACAGGTTGAAAACCACTGCTTTAAAGTATTATATTCCACTCATGGCCCCTAATGTCTCAGTGTTCATCTCATAATGCAAAATGCACTTAGACCATCTTTACAAGTCCTTAAAGTCTTAACAGCTCTAACCGTGTTCACAAGTCCAGAGTCTCTTCTGAGCCTCAAGATATGCTGTCTCTCTCTTCTTTCTCTTTCTCATATAGCCTAGACCTTAAAAATCACTATGTAGCTAAGGGTTACCTTGAACTAATTCTCTTGCATCTACCTTTCCAGTGCTGTGATTATAGGCATGTACTACCATGCCTGGTTTCAAGGCCCTCTTTTAACTGTGAGGCCTTACAAAATCAAGAAAAAAGTTATATACTTCTAATATGCAGTGGCACAAAGGAAGGAATAGAGGTATATAAAAAAAATTGGCTTAAAGCAGGACTGAAACCTAGCAGCACAAACATCAAACCATGTAGTTTCATGGCTTGTAGTGACATATCTGGGCTCCAATGGACTTGAATAGTCCTGACCCTCCAGTTCTGCCTACAGTATACATAGCCTTCCTCTTGGGTAGGCTACACTCAGTACCTGCAGTTAACTTTGGTAGATGTCTTACATTTCCAGTGTCTCCAGTATCCTTGAGTCTCCTCTGTAAGTTAGGCTTCTCCTTTGTAGAGTCATGCACAGACCACTCAGTGTTCCCATGCATAGACTCTAAACCTGCTACGTGTTACTTGGCTTCAGCAGCTGTGCCTGCCATCTTAGTGCTAGCCTCCATGACACCCTCATGTATGTTGCATGCCTGAAAAATCAGCACCATGTTGTCAATGCCAAGTTCTGCCAGCTCAAAATGTAGCCCGGAAGGCCAGGCTGTTGACACACACCTCCAATCCTAGCTAGCACTCTGGAGGCAGAGGCAGGCAGATCTCTGTGAGTTCCAGGACAGCCAGAGCTGTTACACGGAGAAACCCTGTCTCGAACAATTTCCCCACCCCCACCTGAGAGAGAGAGAGAGAGAGAGAGAGAGAGAGAGAGAGAGAGAGAGGAGAGAGAGGACAGGAGGGGAGGAGAGGGAGAAGAGGGAGAGGGAGAGGAGAGAAAAGAGGAGAGGAGAGACAGAGGGAGAGAGAAGAGAAGAGGAGAGGAAAGGAGAGAGAGAGGGAGAGAGAAGAGAAGAGGAGAGGAAAGGAGAGAGAGAGAGGGAGAGAGAAGTAACCAGGCCCCTAGGGACTGTTGTTGCAGTGACCTGTGCCCTTTGTGGCTGACCCTGGAAAAGCAGCTTCTCAGGCAGCCATTTTCCAATAGGGTACCCTGAAGGCTCTGTCTTCTCAGCTACTGTCAAATGAAATTTCCTCTGTTACACTTTGGAGCTCTCTGTGGGTGGTGTCTTGTTTCCTGTTGTGCTAGTACAAAGTCTGAAGTGTCTCCCTAATGGTGCTAGCCTTTAACTACAGCTGCTGCGTCTCCACCTGCCCATCCTCACTTTAATTGGGTTCAGGTTCCTTTCCTTACCAAGCTACACATTTCTATCCATAACTTTGACAGGGTTCACACTCCTTTTTTTTCCAAAGTGCACATTTTTCCTGTCTTTCTTCTCTCTCTCTCTCTCTCTCTCTCTCTCTCTCTCTCTCTCTCACACACACACACACACACACACACACACACACAGTACGTCTGGGTAAATACTGTAAGCAGTAACCATGCCATAGCTCCTTTTTTGTGTTGTCTTGAAGTGTCCTCCTTCAGTTTAGCCCATTATTTTAAATTCAGTCTCACTTCAGTTTTCAGGATATGGTCAAAAGCATAACCAGAGTCTTTGCTAAAACAGAATGTGAATGACCTCTAGCTCAGTTCCCAGTAGAGGCCTTCTCTCTGAATCCTCACAGTCTTCACTGTGCACGTTTCCATTGGCATTCTGGTCTCCTGAGCTCCCATCAGAATGGCTCCTTGAGGTTTGTTTACAACATTCTAGGGCTTCTCTAACCTTAAGCTCCAAACTCTTCAACATCCCTCCCACAAACTGGTCCAGAAGGCATATGGTCAAGTTTATTATAGCAGTGGCCCTACTTTTCCCTATCAGTTTTCTGTATCTTTTCCTTTCCCCGTGCTCTGATTAAGTCCCTGACAAAGGCATCTTGAAGGAAGAAGGTTATTTTGGCTTGAAGTGTGAGGGGAGACTGTCCACCATCACAGGACGGCTTGGTACTGGGTGGTTCCTTGGTGGCAGGAACATGAGGCTGCTTGTTCACATATCGGTGAACCAGGAAGCAGATAAAGGCAGTACTCAGCTACTTTTTCTCCTTTTTCTCTTTTTATTCAGTCCAGGACCCAGGCCATGGCTTAGTACCGCCTACATTTAGGGCCAGTCATTATTCCCGTCCATCAGTTAATCCCCTCTGGGAGAGTTTACTACACTCAAAAGTGTGCTTCATTGGTGCCCTAGGCATTTTTTGTTTGTTTTGGTTTTTGACAGGATTTCTCTGTGTAGTTTTGGTGCCTGTCCTGGAACTCACTCTGTAGCCCAGGCTGGCCTCGAACTCACAGAGATCCACCTGGCTCTGCCTCCCAAGTGCTGAGATTAAAGTCGTGCACCACCACTGCCCAACTTTTTTTTTTATTTGTTTTTATTTTTGACCCTAGGCGTTTTGTAACCCATTCAAGTTTGGCAATTAAAATTAAGCATCACAGTGTCTTTATAACTCATGTTTCTAGACATTCACTATAAATAATGTCTTGTTAGGCAATTGTGACAAGAACTGAATGTTTACTATTTGTCTAATCAATAATCATATGGCCATTGTGTGACTTAAATTAATATATATATAAACTATATGTATAGTATAATATAGCCACTGTTTTTTCTATTTTATAGATGAGGACTGGAGATGTAACAAGGTTAAATATATCTAGGATCATATAACTACAAGATAGGGAGCAAGGATTTGAACTTGAATTGTCTGCTTTGAAGACCATAAGGCTTATTACTATGTTAAATATAGAGTATACTATGTATATTTCCTTTGTTACCCCTTTAAGACATGTTTTCCTGTTGTACTAGACTGGCCTCAAACTTGCTCTGCAACTGGCCTTGAAATCCTGAACCTCTTGCCTCTACCTCCTAAGTGTTTAGATTACCAGCATGCATGTAAAACACACGTGGCTCTTTTTTACTTTATTATTGTTTTTGAGACAGATCTCATATTGCCCATGCCCAACTTGCTATATAGCTGAGGCAGGCCTTGTTTTGTTTGTCTGTTTGAGACATGCTTGCTATGTAGCCCAGGCTAGCCTTGAATAATACATGGTCCACATTTTTCTTAGCCTCTCTAGTGCTGAGATTGTGTATATGTGACCCTGATCCTGCCTAATTGTGTGTGCTGACTAGTCTTATATCAACTTGACACACAAACCACAGTTACCTGAAAGGAAGGAACCCTAATTGAGGGAAAAAACCTCCATAACATCTGGCTGTAAGGCATTTCCTTAATTAGTTATTGATGAGGGAGGGTTCAGCCCATTGTGGGTGGTTCCATTCATGGACTGGTGGTCCTGGGTTCTATACAAAAGGAGTTTGAGCAAGCCATGGGGAACAAGCCAGTAAGCAGCACTCCTCCATGGCCTCCGTATCAGCTCCTGCCTCCAGATTCCTGCCTTGCTTGAGTTCCTTCCTGTCCTGACTTCCTTTGGGGATGAACAGTAATGTGGAAATGTAAGTTGAATAAACCCTTTCCATCCCAACTTGCTTTTTGCTCATGGCATTTTGTTGTAGCAATAGAAATTCTAAGACATTGTGTTACTGAAACCAAAACAAACCTCAAAACTTCTCCTCCCTTTGAGCTGGGTGTAGTGGTATATGGATATGATTTCAGCTCTCCAGAGGCTGAGGCAGGAAAAGCTGAAGTTTGAGTGGCCTCAAAGAAACCCTGGGGGTTTCTTTCTTTCTTTTTTCTTCTTTTGGTCTTTTTAGATAGGGTTTCTCTGTGTAACAGCTCTGTCTGTCCTGGTATTCACTTTGTGGACTAGGCTGGCCTTGAACTCACAGAAAGCCGCTTGCCTCTGCCTCCCAAGTGCTGGGGTTAAAGGTGTGCACCACCATCGTCCGGCACTGCCTGAGTTTTTTAATAAGACACCTTTCCCTCACAAAAGGAAGGTGGGTCCTGTGAACAAAGATATATTATTTTTCAAAATAAAAACATAAAAAGTGTCAGTTTATTGTGTTATGCTTATAACAAGACGCCTACCAACCAGCCCAATTGGAATTTGAAGTCCCTTACCTCTTTCTACATAGCCGAGAATGTAAAATCAGACCTGTTGAGCTGCAACAAGTAATTTGGAGTAACATGTAGCAGCACACATTGTAACCCCAGCATCTGTGAGGTCATACTAACACACAGCAGGGTTGAGGTCTCAACAAACCAAAACAAGAAAATACTTTTATTTTCTGTGCTTGAGTGTAGCATCTAGGATCTATCACCCCCAGGAACTCTCTGGGTATTGAATAGTTTAATAATGGCTTAGTGGATAGAGACACTTCCTGCCAATCCTGATGATCTGAGTTTCATCCTTAGGAGCCACATGGTGGAAGGAAAGAATTGACTAATACATGTGCTGTGGCACATGCCCATAAATAAATTAGTAAATAAATCTATGTATATTAAAATGAAGGACTGTTGGCTACACTGCATGTGGTACTTTGTTACTATCCAGACTGACATCACCTTGTAGTGTACTCAATAAACTTTGCGTTCTCAAACAAAAAGTTTGTTGGCAACCCCTTGTGGTATTCAAAGTAAACTTTAAATGGCAAACTGCTCAAGTTAGTTAACTTTAATTTAGCAGGCAGCTATATCTTAAACATTCAATTTCAATTTAATATGGTTTGTTTTTCCAGTTTTCCACTATAACCGCTTAGCCTCAGTTCTTGATAGAATTTTTCTTTCTGTTTCCATCCAGTTTATGACCAGCCACTTTAAGTCTCTGTCTTTTCTCCTGTGGTGACTAGTTTAAGTCATTACAGATCTCATAGTGGATAAACACTGAACAATTAATAATGAAATAGAAAACCTTGAGCTTTGGTACAAGTTGGAGCCCAGCTCCAGTTCTGGTTCTACTACCTGTGTATGCTTAGACACATTTCCCAACTTCCTCAGCCTACTTTTCCTTTTCTGTAAACTAGAGGTAACATCTACTTTGGAGGCATGTTTTGGAGCTTAAGTAAGAAAATAATAGTAAAATTCCTACTGCTTAAAAAGAGCTATTTTGCCAGGCTGTGGTGGTGCATGACTTTAATCCTAGCACTCAGGAGGCAGAGCCAGGCGGATCTCTATGAGTTCGAGGCCATCCTGGATAGGTACCAAAACAACAGAGAAACCCTGTCTCGAAAAAAAACAAAAAAACACACACCCCTGCAAAAAAGCCACTTCAGTTTCCTCTCTGATGATTCAACAAACAGTTAAGTGAACTTATTCTCACAGAGGACCCAGGTTCAATTCCCAGCACCCACATGCCAGCTTACAGCCATCTTTAACTCCAGTTCCAGAGGATTCAAAGCCCTGTTCTGGCCTTCACAGACAACAGCATGCAAAGTAGTGCACAGACATACATCCAAGCAAAACACTCATACACATAAAATCAAAGATCTTGAAACAAAACAGTTCCATTTTTCCTCCAGTTGAGGACTGCCAGCTTTTAGAATAAATATCACTGTGGAGCCTAGTTAAATCTCCAAGCCTTGTTCCAAGAGATTCTGATATACTGGGTCAAGTAGAAGATCAGAACTGTGGGTTTTAAATACCTCCTCTGGTAATTTTGGGTTTTTTTTGTTTTTGTTTTGTTTTTGAGGCAGGGTCTCTCTGTGTAGCTTAGGCTGGCCTCTGCTTAACATCCCAAGTGCTGGGTTTACATATGTATACCTCCATGCCTGGCTCCTCACATAATTCTTTGTTTTTGTTTTTGTTTTGTTTGTTTTTGAGACAGATGTATTCCTGGATGGCCTAAATTCACTATGTAGACCAGGCTGACCTTGAAATTGTGACTGTCTACCTGTCTCTAACCCCGAGATAAAAGGCTTTGTTCTCCTCTCTGGCTCCCTAGTTGATTTTTATTCAAATGACAGAAACAGCCTTGGAAAATACACTTCCTCAGTTCCTGGGTCCCATGTCACATTTTGTTAATAAATAGCTTATACTGGGCTGGTGAGGAGGCTCAGCCTTAAAGGCGCTTGTGGTCAAGCCCAGCAGCCTGAGTTTGATTTCTGGGACCCACATAGAAGAATGAGAGGACTGACGACTCCACAGATTGTCTTCTGACCTCCACATGCATACTGTGGCGCAGAAGTGTCTGCTCCCACCCCCAGTTTAAAAAAAAAAATGTGTAAAACAAAATAGCTTATACAAAACCAAAAATAAACATTGAAGAACACAAAATAAGAAAACAAAACAAAAACCATTTATTTACATTTTTTTTTGAGACAGGGTCTTACTATGTAGCTCTGTCCTGAAACTCACTCTGTAGACCAGGCTGGACTCAAACTCACAGAGATCCATCCTCCTGCCTCTGCCTCCTGAGTGGGCCACCACTGCTGGGCTCATTTGTTTACTTCTTGTATTTTCACTTCCTTGTCTGTATGTTTCTCCAGATTTAAAGTAGATAATTGTACTTGGTGAGTACTTCTGGTTGTAAAATTTAACATTTTGTTCTTGCAACCTTAAATTTTTGGTATGGTGATTTTTTTCTTTTTTCAAGACAAGGTTTTGCTGCCACTTTTTAAAAAATTTTTATTTTATGTACATTGGTGTTTTCCCTACATGTATGTCTGTGTGAGGGAGTCCAATCCGGTGAAACAGGAGTTACAGACATTTGTAAACTGCCGTGTGGGTGCTGAGAATCGAACCTGGGTCCTCTGGAAGAGCAGATAGTGCTCTTAACTGCTGAGCCCATCTCTCCAGCCCCCTGATACCACTTCTTAGGAAATATTCAATAAAGGCACTTAGATATTTTTATTCTTTGGGAATTTGGATTATTTTTTTCTCTGGAGACTCTGGTAGAACTAACATAGCAAAAAAAAAAAATTTTTTTTTTTCGAGACAGGGTTTCTCTGTGTAGCCCTCCCTGGCTGTCCTGGAATTTGCTCTATAGTCCAGGCTGGCCTCAAACTCACAGAGATCCGCCTGCTTCTGCCTCCCAAGTGCTGGGATTAAAGGCGTGTGCCACCACTGCCAGGACAATAATTTTATGTTGAAGAAAACAGGGTATTTTATAAAACCTCCAGAATACAGTTAGGCCTCAGGAATTCGAGAGTACAGCACAGTGGAGAAATCAAGTCAGTTTCTCTCCTCTCCCTGCCCACCAATTTACTTCTGTCTTGTGACTTTTTTCCTCCTGCCTTCCAATGTGAGTGTAAAAAAATGGCTTCGGTCAACAGTTCCTGAGTTTACACAAATTTTACTATAGAAAAGACTAATATGGAGGATGGAATGTCTCAATCCAATTCTATATCCCTGGGAAAGCAACCATGATTAGCATATTGGGTAAAGTTCTGACTTTTTTTTTTTTTTTTTTTTTTTTTATTTAAACTGCTTGGCCATTAGCTCAGGCCTGTTATTGTCTAGCTCTTACTCTTATATTTAGCCCATTTCTATTAATCTTTACTTTGCCACATGGCTTGTGGCTTACCGGTACTTTACATCTTCCTTGTCCTGATGGCGGCTGGTTTGCTGATTGGTAAGTTCTGACTTTTGATTGTGGTAAGAGGCAGTGTTGTGGTGTAGGGTGGTTCTGTGAGCACTGCTAGAATTCTCCCTGGGTGGAGGTGGAGGAGAGTGGGTTCATCTTGCTTGTGAAAGTATCTCACAAGTGTTGCATGTTGCAAGTGGAAAGCCAAAAAAAAAAAAAAGACAAAACTCTTACCCAACTCCATACATTAAAAAAAAAAAAGTTTTTATTTTGTGGAGAACCCTTACAATAAGTTCTTAGAAAAAGTGATCTTGTGTCATACCCCCCCTGGGTTTGGTTCCCAGTACTCAAATGGTGGTTCATAGTTGTCTTAGGTTTCTATTGCTGTGATAAAACACTGACCAAAAGCAACTTGAGCAGGAAAGGGTTTGTTTCAGTTTACAGTTCTACGTCACAGTCTATAACTGAGGGAAGTCAGGACAGGAACTCAAACAGGGCAGGAACCTGGAGGCAGGAGCTGATACAGAGGCCATTGAGGGGTACTGCTTACTGGCTTGCTCTCCATAGTTTTCAGTCTACTTTTTTATAGAACTCAGGACTACTTGCCCAGGGATGGCATCATCCACAATGGGCTGGATCCTCCCACATAGTCAGTAATTAAGAAAATACCTTACAGACTTGCCAACAGGTACATTTTATGGAGGCATTTTCTCAGTTGAGAGTCCCTTTTTCCAAGTGACTCCAGCGTGTATCAAGTTGATATAAAACTAGCCAGGACAAGCTGGTGGTGATACATACCTTTAGTCCCAACACTCAGGAGGCAGAGGCAGGCAGATATCTGTGAGTTCCAGGACAGCTAGAACTGTTACACAGAGAAATCCTGTATGAGAAAACAAAAACAAAACAAAACAACAAAACCACAAAACAAAACAAAAAAAAAGAAAAAAACCCATACAACAAAACAACAACTTAAACAGGACAACAACCATCGTAACTCTAGTTCCAGGCGATCTGAAGCCCTCTTCTGACCACTGTGGGTACCAGGCAAGCACATGATACACACACATACATGCAGGCAAAACACGCATACACATGGAATAGATAAATCTTAAAAAAATGTTTGTTTGTTTTGTTTTTTGAGACAGGGTTTCTGTGTGTGGCCCTGGCTGTCCTGGAACTTGCTCTGTAGACCAGGTTGGCCTCAAATTCAGAAATCCACCTGCCTCTGAGTGCTGAGATTAGAGGTGTGTGCCACTGAAGCCTGGCTTAAAAAAAAATTTTTTTAAAAGCATGTTAATCTATGATCTTTATATATAGCTTGCCTTTGTGTATGTCAGTGTTGTTTTGAAAGAGAAGACAGAAGTATTTAGATCTGGAAATCAGAAGTAGAATGCAAAAAGAAATAAATATTTTTGCATTGAGAGTTTGTTAGTTTTCATGTAGTCATTAATGATTTTAGTAAAATGTGTTTCCTATTTTTCTGTAGTGTCACACTGGAAAAGAAGTAAAACTGAACAAAAAACTATGAGTGGAGTTCCTTCTTAAAAGAAGAGGTAATTATTGAAATTATGGATCGGAGCAAGCGGAACTCAATTGCAGGATTTCCCCCACGTGTGGAGCGTCTGGAAGAATTTGAAGGAGGTGGTGGAGGGGATGGGAACACTATCCAAGTGGGAAGAGTTTCATCATCTTCGTATCGTGCAATTATTAGTGCCTTTTCCAGACTGACAAGTTTAGATGACTTCACCCGTGAAAAAATAGGATCTGGGTTCTTCTCTGAAGTGTTCAAGGTGAGTGGTGATGTCTCAGCTTATTTCATAGGGTTTCCTGACAGTCAGAATCACTGCAGAGTTAATAGTTGTTTATGGTGTTTTGTTTGGTTGTTACCGCTCTTTTAAGATGGGTCTCGCCATATAACCCAGGCTGGCCTTGAACTCACAGAGATCCGCCTGCCCACACTTCTGAGTGTTGAGATTACAGGTGTGTACCACTACACTTTCACTGTTTCTCCTACCTCAACCTTCTGAGTGCTGGGATTATGTAAACTGTGAACTACCAGATATGATTTAAACTATTTTGAGAGACCTCATTCATATAACTTCTACTTGTTTTGTTTTTTTATTGTGAAAATATTGGCAATGGAATCCAGGGCCTTGTACATGCTAGGCAAATATTCTGCTATTGAACTACCTATACTCCCCCCTCCCAATGGGGTGTATGTGTATGTGTATATAAATGTGCAAGCATGAGTGTTCTGACTAGCCTCAAACTTACTGTATAGACAGGGCTAGCTTTGAACTTACATTGATTCAAATCTATTTCCTAAGTGCTATGGTTACTGGAGTGTGCTACCGTATCTGATCATCTCATATTTTAACATACACTATTTTTGTCTTTCATTGAGCATCTAATTTTAATATAATTTAATTTTATGTGTATGGCTATTTTGCTTGCATGTGTCTGTGCACCAAATGCATGCCTGGTGTTCAGGGAAGCCAGAAGAGGATATTAGATCCCCTGGGACTGGAATTACAGACAACTGTGAGCTACCATGTGGGTGCTGGGAATCAAATCTGAGTCCTCTGGAAGAACAGCAAGTGCTCTTAACTGCTGAGCCATCTCTCTAGCCGCAAACTTTTTTTTTTTTTTTTTTTAAATTACATTCATATACACTTTGGTTTAAATATGGTTTGTACCTTCCAAAATGCATGATACAGTTTAATCAAATCCAATGTAAAGTGTTACTTCATCTGTGGTGTTTAGAAGTGTGGCTTTGGAGGTGATCAAGGTTAGATATGTCATCGGTGTAGGATCCCCTACTGTTAGTCCTATAAGAGAAAGACCAGAGAGTGCACCTCTGGTCCTGTGATACCTTGCTTTTAGGATTCTGCTAGAAAGAAAGCCGCTTGAGCCTGAACCAACCATGAGCCCAAATAAACCTTTCTTCTTTCTCTTCCTCTTCCTCCTCTTCCTCCTCCTCTTCCTCCTCCTTTTCTTCCTCTTCCTCTTCCCACCTTCCCTCCCCGTATGTGGGTAATACATAGACCAGAGGTTGAATATAGTCCTCAATAATTCTCCATTTTAGACCAGAGGTTGAATGTAGTCCTTAATAACTCTCCATTTTATTTTTTGTTTGTTTTTAAGACAGGGTCTTGCTGGGTAGTTTTGGATGGTCTGGAACTCTTAGAGACCTGCTCTGCCTTTACTACCTAGGTTTTTTTTGTTTTTGTTTTTGTTTTTGTTTTTTGTGGGATTAAATGCATATACCACTGTGATGGGCTCCATTTTTTTTTTTTTTTCAAGGAAGGAAAGAAAGGGTTTATAAGGAAGTCAGGACAGGAACTCAAATGGCAGGATCCTGGAGGCAGGAGCTGATGCAGAAGGGGTGTTGCTTACTGGCTTGCTTCCCCCTGGCTTGCTCAACCTGCTTTCTTACAGAACCCAGGACCAGCATGGGCTCCACTTTATATTTTATTTATTTGTTACTGTATCTGTCTGTCTATCTATCTATCTATCTATCTATCTATCTATCTATCTATCTATCTATCTATCTATCTAATCTATCTATCTATCTATCTATCTATCTATCTATCTATCTATCTATCTATCTATCTCTGAGAGGTTTCTTAGTGTAACCTCGGCTGTCCTGGAATTTGCTCTGTAGATCAGGCTGACTGGATTAGCGATTTGCCTGCCTTTGTCTCCCTGAGAGCTTGGACTAATGACATGCAGTACCACACCCATCTCTTTATATTTTAGTTTCTTGAGTCAAGGTCTCTCTCTATAGCCCTGGCTGTCCTGAAACTGGCTATGTAGACCAAGCTGTCCTTGAACTCACAGAGATCTCCCTGCCTCTGCCTCCTCGGTGTTGGAAGTAGAGGCCTTTTCCTGTGGCCATCAAGCTCAGGTCTTCACATGTGTGGCAAGCACTTTGCTAACTGAGCCCCCTCCATTGCGCCCTCTTTTCTTTTTAAATCTTGTAGTCTTTATTAATTTACATTAAATAGTATTATATTCACTTTTCTAGATGGCTACTCGGTTGTACCACTAACACTTGTGTGTGTATTTGTTACAGTATTGGAAATTGGACTAGGGCCTCTCATGCTAGGCAAGGCCTTGCCACTGAACTCACTATGTAGCCTAAGGAGACCTTGAACTTTGAATCCTCTTAATCTCAGTCTCCAAGTAGCTGGGATTACAGGTCTGTATCACCAAGCTTGGTCCAAAATTTATTATATATTTGATATTTTCCCCATTGATTAAAATTGTCACCATCTTTCTGTGTTAAATTTTCCTATACAGTGTGATTTGGTCTCCTTCTGGACTTCGTTTTGAGTCATTAGTCTATCTATTCATATACCAGTACACATTGTTATAATAATTTAATCACGCGGCTTTGACATTTGGTTAATTTATCTCTTTTGACCTTTTTTAGAATTTTCTTGGTCTTTCATTTCTTCCTTCCTTCCTTCCTTTCCTTTTTTTTTTTATTTTTGGAGGAGTATTGGGCCTTTATCACAGGTCCTTGTACATGCTAAACAAATGCTCTACCATTGAGCTACTTTTCCAGCTCCCTTATTTTTTATGTGAATTTTAGAACTAATTTCTAAAAACTGGCTCTTGCCATATTGAGATTGCATTTGTAGACGAATTTAGGCACAGTTAATAGCTTTTAAAATACAATTTTTATTTTTACTTCTTTTGTTTTGTCTGATAGAGTCTTATATAGCCTAGGCTATCCTCAAACTCCCTACGTACCTGAGGATGACATTAAACTTCTGATCTTACTGCTTCTTCCTTCCAAGTGCTGAATTATAGGCATGTGCCACCGAGCCTGGCTTGCATGTTTGTTTTTTTTTTCTCTCTCTCTTTGTGGGGTGGTTGGGAACAGAGTATCACTGCATAGACCAGGCTGACCTTGAATCTATAGAGACCTGCCTTCTCAGTACTGTGGTAAGAAGCATGTTGTACTATGCCCTGACATTCTATATATATATATATTTGTTTGTTTATTATGTGTATTCATGTTGTCCATGTGTGGATTTGTGCCTTGAAAGCCAGAAGATGGTGTTAAATCCCCTGTGAGCTTCCTAATGTGAGCGCTGTGAATCAGACTCTAGTCCTCTGCAACAGCACATATTCTTAGCATGTACTCTTCCAGTCCCGGCCTGATTTTGTTTTAAATGTTGAATTTTTTTCATGTAGCTAGTTTACTGAATCTAAGTTTTGTAATAGATTTTTTTGTTGTTTAGTTTTTCAAGACAGGGTTTCTTTGTGTAGCCTTAGCTGTCCAAGAACTTGATCTGTAGCCCAGGCTGGCCTTGAACTCACAAAGATCTACCTGCTTCTGCTTCCCAAGTGCTGAGATTAAAGACATACACTACCACTGTCTGACTAGACTTTTTTTTTTTTTTTTAATGTATACAGGTTCTTTGTTTGCCTGTATGCCTGCAGAACAAAAGAGGGCATCAGATTGTGAGTCGCTATGTGGGGGCTGGGAATTGAACTCAGGACCTCTGGAAGAGCAGCCAGTACTCTTAACCTCTGAACCATCTCTCCAACCCCATATAATAGTTTTTAAAGTTGACTTGCTTTGGTTTTTCAGCTTGCTGATCATATGTGAATAATGATACATTTATTTTCGACTTCCATACTTTAATAATGTTTTTCTTAGCAAAGTGTATTGATTTAGACTTCCTGAACATTTTTAAAATAATGACTTTTGGCTGGGCGGTGGTGGCACATGCCTTTAATCCCAGCACTCAGGAGGCAGAGGCAGGCTGATCTCTGTGAGTTCGAGGCCAGCCTGGGCTACAGAGTGAGTTCCAGGAAAGGTACAAAGCTACACAGAGAAACCCTGTCACAAAAAAAACCAAAAAACCAAAACCAAAACAAAACAAAACAAATGACTTTTGGCATCTTTGTCTTATTCCTGACTTTAATAGGAATACTTGTAATGTTTTCCAGTTAAACATGATATGATTCAGAGGCTGAGATAGATACCCTTCATTCTGTTAAAGATCCTTTTCTTTTTAGATTTATTTTATTTTATGTGTATGTTTTGCCTACATTATATGTATGCGCCCCGTGTGTATACCTGGTGTCTGTGGAGGTCAGAGAGGACATCGGGTCCCTAGAAACTGGAGTTACCTCTGGTTGTGAACCACCATGTGGGTGCTACTAACCAAACTCTGGCCCACTGGAAGAGTAACATGGGTGCTAAACTGCTGAGCCATCTCTTTGGTCCCTATCTTCAAAATCTTTTTTTTTTTTTTCCTTTTGATTTTTTGAGAAGGGTTTCTCTGTGTAGCCTTGACTATCTTGGAACTCACTTTGTAGACCAGGCTGGCCTTAAATTTACAGAGATCCACCTGCTGGGATTAAAGTCATTGCCACCACCACCCGGCCCAAAATCTTAACAAGAAAAAAATCTCCTGGGCTATTGAGATAGCTCAGTAGTAAAGGCCTTGCTAGCAAGCCTAACAGTCTTTGATCCCTGGGCCCCACATGACAGAAGGAGAGAACTGATTCCCACAAGTTGTCCTTTAATGTCCATACACATGCCATGGGAAGTCAGCACATGTGCATGTATGTACACACACACACACAATAGATAAATAAATAAATGCAAAAAAAATTAAAATATAGGGCTGGAGAGATGGCTCAGAGGTTAAGAGCACTAGCTGCTCTTCCAGAGGTCCTGAGTTCAATTCCTAGCAACCACATGGTGGCTCAAAACCATCTATAATGAGATCTGGTGCCTTCTTCTGGTGTGCAGACATGCTTCCAGACAGAACACTATACATAATAAATAAATAAATAAATAAATAAATAAATAAATAAATAAATAAATAAATAAATAAATACAGACAGACAGAACACTATACATAATAATAATTAATTAATTAAAATACCTTCCTCGAAAACAAAAAATCTGTTAGCTGGGCGGTGGTGGTGCACGCCTTTAATCCCAGCACTTGGGAGGCAGAGACAGGTGGATCTCTGTGAGTTTGTTTGTTTTTTGTTTGTGTTTTTTGTTTTTGTTTTTGTTTTTGAGATAGGGTTTCTCTGTAGCTTTGGAGCCTGTCCTGGAACTCGCTTTGTGTAGCATGAATCTTAAACAGTCTTGTTAATAAAAACAAACCTGGGGCAGGTATTGGGGTAAATGCTGGAAGATCAGAGAGACAGAACAAGCCACAGCTAACCTCACCTGGCCAACTTCTCAGCTGGTCTTGATTCCTCAGACTGGAAGCTTCTGTGTCCTCATCCCAATGGCTCTCAGCTGAACTGCTGCTCGAAAGCCTGAAGCTTAACCAGCAAAAAGCTTCTAGTTTCTGGTCCTCACGCCTTTCTGCTTTCTACCACCACTCCCTGGGATTAAAGTCTCGCTTTCTGGGATTAAAGGCGTGTGTCACCATGCCTGGCCGTTTCCAATGTGGCCTTGAACTCACAGAGATCCAGAGGGATTTCTACCTCTGGAGTGCTAGGATTAAAGGTGTGAGTGCCACCATTTTCTAGCCTTTGTATCTAGTGGCTGTTCTGTCTCTGACCCCAGAAAAGTTTATTAGGGTGTACAATATTTTGGGGAACATAATACCACCACAGCTTTGTAGACCAGGCTGGCCTTGAACTCGGATCTCTGTGAGTTTGAGGCCAGCCTGGTCCACAGAGTGAGTTCCAGGACAGCCAGAACTGTTTCACAGAGAAACCCTGTCTCAAAAAACCAAAAAGAAAAAAAAGAAAGAAAGAAAAGAAAAAGAAAAAGCACTATTTTAATCAAGAAGCACAGAGTAAGGACCCATAGGAGATCAAATCATGAAAACTCTCATTTATTTTTACCATACTTCTTAGTTTTCTATGTCCTGGTTTCTTGTATTTGTTTCTTTACTCTTGATATGTGTGTGTGTGTGTGTGTGTGTATATATATATATATATATATATACACACACACACACACACTTTTTTTTTTCCGAGACAGGGTTTCTCTGTGTAGCTTTGCGCCTTTTCCTGGAACTCACTTGGTAGCCCAGGCTGGCCTCGAACTCACAGAGATCCGCCTGGCTCTGCCTCCCGAGTGCTGGGATCAAAGGCGTGCGCCGCCGCCGCCGCCGCCGCCGCCGCCGCCGCCGCCGCCGCCGCCACCGCCACCGCCACCACCACCACCACCGCCTGGCTTGTTTCTTTACTCTTGAAGAGGTAACCATTGGGGGAATGGAATCCTGTGAGGGTGTGTCTCCAGTGAACCAAGGACTTCATACTTAGGCTCTAGCTCCTGATTTTTTTTAGTCAGGCTGACCTCAAGTCTTGCTGTGTAGCCATGGATGACTTTGAACTCTGGATCCTCTTGCCTCCACTTCCCCAGTGCTGGGATCACAGAATTGAGCCACCAAATCTATTTCTTTTTTTATAAGCAATCATTTATGAGGCATTTCTTCATTATTTATGTATATTTGAAAGAATTGTATACAGTGCTTTCTGTTCTCTGCTAACAAGTTTATGAAAAGAAGGCCTAAAATATTTATGAAGCAAAACACAGCTGGGTTATACATGGAATATAATGAACTTTAAATCTATATGCAGCTGTGCTGTAAGATGGTTTTAACTCATGTTTTTATTATCAAAACAATTTAACTCATCTCATGAGGAAACAGGCTAGTGAAAACCCATGCCTGTTATTTTTAGCCTGTCTCTTAGGTTTTTTCTATCCCCTAATTTCTCGTTTTCTGTGCCTGAGTATTGAAGAGGTAACATTTGAGGGGATGCCAGCAATAGATGGGCTACAGAGGACCCACCAGTTGTTAATAAAGACTAAGATTGCTCCTGAAACATCTGTTCAGGTAGCTGCTGCCCTCCTGTAATCCATCTGTGTGAGCAGCGAGTATGGGTTTTACAGCATGATTGGTCAAGAAGGCAGACAGTGAAAAAAGAGTGTGGTGGATACCCAAAGACCACAGTGGTGACGTTAATTTATTTTTGATGGTTGCTTTGTGCTACAGTGGCTAAGCTGAGCAGTTGCTAGAGACCACAAGGCCTCAGAGCCCTATTGTGTTATAATTACTGTCTGACCCCAAACAGAAAGTTTGCCAACCCATGATCTAATAGCTATAGTGTATGGCTGAGTGGAAGTTAGATTTTAGTTTTGATTATAAAGTACCCATGATTATAGAACCTTAAAGGTCAGGGTAAATGGAACATCAGTGACAATGAAAAGAAATATTTGACTTCAGATACAAGTTACACAGGCTACTTAACGACCTTCAGCTGCCCTAGAGAAGAAAAAGAGAAAAAAAAGGGGGGGGGGGTTGGGATGGTGGCCAGCTCTGCTGTCACATGCCTTAAACCCTGTCCCGGCACTCAGGAGGTAGAGGCAGGTAGATCTTGAAGAGTGTAGACTTAGGTGTATTCTTCTAAAATAATTCAGTTTTGGAATTTAAGATCCTGCAGATATCCTTAACAAGAGGCCTTCCTTAGTTCTGTTCCCTGCATACGTTAGACTGCCCCTTGTGTAGCTCTGAAGTCTGCTCTACAGAAGTAACTGGCTCTGCAGAAGTTCTAAGGAGCTCAGACTGCAGACTCACACCAGTGGGCCTTCTCTGCTTTTCCTGTGTTTGTTCCATTTCATCAGTGTCTAGCACAGCTGTTACCTAGAGAGAATGCGTTAGGTATTTGTTGTGTGAAAGAAGAAATTTATGCATGCTGTGTGTGTGTGTGTGTGTGTTTGCGTTTGCATAATAGAAAGAGAATCCAGGGATTCACTGTCTGTATTTGAATCTCAACTGCCACTATAAATGTTCTAACATGGGTCAAATCACTTGACTCTGTTTCCATTTCTTTATCTGCAAAAATGGAGATTGAAATAGTACTTATTTTGGGGCTGGTAAGATGGCTCAGCCAGTAAAGGTGCTTGGTATTAAGCCTTACAGCCTGAGTTTCATCTCTGGGATTTCCATGATAAAAGGAGAAAATCAACTCCTGCAAATTGTCCTTTAATATATGCACACATGAACTGTGGCATGTACATGTGCTGCCCCTCCAATAAATACATAATTGTAATTTTAAAAAATTAATAAGCAAACGTGGCATGCACATATACTCCCCCTCCAGTAAATACATAAGTATAATTTTAAAAATTAAAAAGCAAAAGAAATAATACCTGTCTTATGGAGTTGAAGATATGCTAAGGTAGTATATGTAAGTATAGAGTTTCTCTATAAAGCAGCTGTCTGTCCTGGAACTCACTTTGTAGACCAGAGTAGCCTCGAACTCAGAGATCCACCTGCCTCTGCCTCCTGAGTGCTGGGATCAAAGGCGTGCACCACTACTAAGCCTTTTTTCTTTTCTTTTCTTTTTTTTTTTTTTTTTTGAGACAGAGTCTTATACGTAGTTCTGGCTGGCATGGAACTCTGTGAATTTGCAGAGATCCACCTTTGAGTTCTGTGATTAAAGGCATATACCACCATACCCCATTCTTGATTTTGGTTTGGTTTTTGGATTTTTTTTTAAAGTAATTGATTTATTCTTATTTTATGTGCATTGGTGTTTTGCCTGTGTGTATGTCTGTGTGAGGGTCCCCTGGAACTGGAGTTAACAGACAGTTATGAGCTGCCATGTGGGTGCTGGGGATTGAACCCTGGTCCTCTGGAAGAGCAGTCAGTGCTCTTAACCACTAAGCCATCTCTACAGCCCCTGGTTTTTGGATTTTTGAGACAAGAGTCTCTGTATTATGTAGCTCTGGCTGTCCTGGAACTTGTTATGTAGACCAATCTGGCCTTGAACTCGCAGAGTTCTTGATTTTGAAGGTTACTTTAATTCTCTGAGTACTTAAGAGCAGTTCAATTCTGAAATGTCTGGTTCTGTAGAGAAAACAGACAAGGGCAGGCACACACACACACACACACACACACACACACACACACACACACACACACATACCCCTTGCTCCTGGAGATGAAGAAAGAGTTCTGATTTTCTCCCATTAGTATTTTACTAAACAGCAACACAAATGCCAACTTGTAAGGAGCAGTAAACTTACAAGCTAAAAGAACCCAGTGTTTGCCATCTGGTTGGTATTGAAATACTGATTTATTCATGTTTCTGGCTATGCATTTATTATTTAACACACCTTCAGCTTGTCATGCACACTCTAGTATTCTCAACAGTTGTGGTTTAAGGAAAGCAAAGAAACATTTTAGCAAACAAATATTGTCCTATGATGTTTATTTTTGTGATTGGGAAGGTGGTCTTTACTTATAGGTGTGTATAACCATGCTGGGCTTCGTGCATGTTACGGGTGCCTTCTACCACTGGAGAAACACCCTTAGGCAGAGGTTGAGTTTTTATATTCTCTGGTAGCTACTATGTTTCAAAATGCTAGTACTGGGCTGAAGATGTAGGTCTGTAACATGCTTGCCTACCATGTATGAGGTTCCAACCCAAACACCCCATAAAGTGGGTATAGTGGTGTGTACCTATAGTCCTAGCACTTGGGAGGGAGGTAAAGGCAGGAGGATCAGAAATTCACGGTCATTCTTTGCTGTATAATATGTTTGAAGCCAGTCTGGCCTCCATGTCCCAGTTCTACCCAAATCTGATAACAGTTTTTTTGGGGGGTGTATGTTCATGTAGGGTTTCCCCACATTGCCTACGCTGGCCTAAAACTCGTGGCCTAAAGTGATCCTCCTGTTTCAGCCTCTCAAGTAATTGGCATTATAGGTGAGTGCCACCATACCCAGCATCAGTATTTTTTAATCTTCTAAACTGTAACTTATAAACTTTGAAAGAAAGCAAAGCTGCCTCTTTCTTTTCTTTCCTTTCCTTTTTTCTTTTTCTTGTCTCCACTTCCCTCTCCCCCACCTCTTTTTTTTTTTTTTTCCCCTGAGACAAAGTCTCATATATCCCAGGGTGGCCTAGTTTACATTCACATCGGCAGTATATATATAGTGTATATAGCAGGGTTTTTTGTTGTTGTTGTTGTTTTGAAGTTTTTTTTTAGACAGGTTTCTAGTGTAGCCCTGGCTGTCCTGGAACTCATTTTGTAGATCAGGCTGGCCTCACACTCAGAGATCTGCCTGCCCTTGCTTCCTGAGTGCTGGAATCGAAGGTGTGTGCCACAATACCTGGCTTCTCAGCGTCATTCTCACTGCCCCTCCCCTCACTGTGTGAGTGTGTCTTTTGTATCACTCAGTACTATAGTTCCTTAATGTAGGGTCTGTAAACCTGGAGCTAGGCTAGCAACCATCAAACCCCGATTATCCTCCTGTTTCCATCTCTTCCAGCGCTGGCATCACAGGCAATGTGGCTGTGTCCACCGTTTTACATTGGGTTGGGGATTTGAACTGAGGTCCTCATGCTTGCATAGTAAGGACTCTTAGCCACTCAGCCATCTCCCTTGTCCCTGTTACTTGTTTTCCTAATGACTGACATTCTGACTGGTGTGAGACAAAATTTGAGTATAATTTTGATTTATGCTCCTCTGATGGCTAATGATATTGAATACTTTTCAATATGTTTATTGGCTATTTGCATTTCATCTGAGAACAATCTATTCATTATCCCTCTACTGATTGTGTTTTTTAATATTTATTTATTTATTTATTTTTGTTTTTGATGCAAGGTCTCTGTGTAGCCCTGACTATCCTGGAACTCGCTCTGTAGACCTGGCTGGCCTTGAACTCACAGAGATCCTCTTGCCTCTGCCTCCCAAATGCCCAGCTGATTACTTTTGTTTTTTGTTTTGTTTTGTTTTGTTTTTTCGAGACAGGGTTTCTCTGTGTAGTTTTGGTGCCTGTCTTGGATCTCGATCTGTAGACCAGGCTGGCCTCGAACTCACAGAGATCTGCCTGGCTCTGCCTGCCAAGAGCTAGGATTAAAGGCGTGCATCAGTGCCACCTGGCTAATTACTTTTTCTTTTAATTTTTTAAAAAATTTCTTCTTTAGTTTTTTTAGTTCTTTGTGTATTCTGGATATTAACCATCTGTCAGATGTATATCTAGCAAATATTTTCTCCCATTCTGTAGGCTGTACCTTCACTCAGTTAACTGTTCCCTTTGCTGTAGAGAAGCTTTAAAGTTTCATGTGGTCCCATCTGTCTATTCTTGAATGGAGTCCTAGTTAAAAAGTCTTGCCTACTAGGCATTTCAGACATACTACTTTTTGAACTTTTTTTCTGATGTGCATAACAGGATGGATATACCAGGACCCTTTGAGGAAAAAAGTAAAGAGTAGTCGGAAACATCTCCAAATCCCAGAATATCCTTGAACAACACTAGTGTGTGTCTTAGCTTGTCTGTCTCCTCATATCAAGCCAAGTACCTCAGAATTGAACTGCCTCAAGCAGCCAGAGAAGTAAGGTAACCCTCAAAATCAAGGAAGAACAAGTGTAGAAAACCCTACTATTATTCTGCAATAAAAGCAGTGGTGTTTATCAGTTACGAGTGAAAGTGAAGATGTTTTGAGTGTGAGAAACAGTTGAGGAAGAGCGTTACGGTTGTTCAATCCATCATTGCTGTGACCAAACACCAGGCGGAAGCAACCTAAGAGAGGAAGGGCTTACTTCCTTTGTAGTTTCCAAACTTTAGGACTGCAGTCTATGCTGTACCGTGGTAAACACAGCCTCAAGGGAGTAGGTGGGGGGTGGAGGGGGTAGCTTCTACACTTGTGATCTACAGGAAAAGGCAGGAAGGGGCCAGGGACAAGGTGCCTCTGAGGAACAGCCCTCAGCTACCCAGTTCCTCCAGCTAGATTCACCTCCATAGATTTCTAGAACTTTTTCAAAATAACAGCAGCAGCTTAGGAGCAAGCCCTCACACAGGGACCACTGAGGATAAATAGTTCATATCCAAACTAAGTATGGACAAGAGAATTCAAGCAACAGGATTGAACCTTTGGAAGTACCTCTATTTGGGAGAAGGTAGGGAGAAAAAGGAAAAATTTGCAAGAGAGGGCTGGGCAGATGGCCTGGTGGGTAAAGTGCTTGCTGGTAGAGTGGGAGGACCCGAGTCTTCACAGAACCAAGTGTTAGTGTGTAATCACGGTGCTCCTGTAATGAGATGGAGGAGGTGAGAAGAAATCCCTACAAGCTGTTGGGCCAGCTAGCCTGATGTAAACAGTAGCCAACAAGAAGAGACCCTGTCTGAAATAAGGTCTGAGGTGACATGATGATTGACACCCACGGTTGTCCTCTGATCTTCACATGCATGCTGTGGCATGTGTATGCACATACACAAACATATACACATAAACCTGTGAAGACATACACAAACAAATATTTGTTTTTGTTTTGTGTATATGTGTGTGTTTTGAGACAGGGTCTCACTATGTAGTCATGGCTGGCATGGAACTCACTATGTAGACCAGTTTGGCCTCAAACTCATAGAGATCCACCTGCCTCTGCCTCCCATGTGCTAGATTTAAATGTGTATGCTACCATACCTGGCCACACAAAGATTTAAAAACAAAAAGCAAAAAACAGGCCCTCTGCATAAACGAGACAGTTGTGTAGTTTGATCTGCTTAAGGGCCCCCCTGGCAGTAGGATCAGGATCCATCCCTGGTGCATGAGCTGGTTTTCTGGAGCCCATTACCTATGGTGGGACACCTTGCACAGCCTTGATGCAAGGGGAGGGGCCTGGACCTGCCTCTACTGAATGTACCAGGCTCTGCTAACTCCCCATGGGAGGCCTTACCTTGTTGGAGGAGGGAATGGGGGGTCAGTTGTGGGGGCGGAAGGATGGAGGGGCAGGAGGAGGGAAGAAAGGGGGATCTGTGATTGGTATGTAAAATGAATAGAAAAAATTCTTAAAAAAAAAAAATCAAGAAACAATAACAACAAAAATGAAGTAGCAAGACAGGCAAGTAGAAATCAGAAATAGGTTCATAAATATCAGGAAAGTTTCCAGATTTACCATAAATTTCAGGGAGCTTGAGGTTATCTTTATTTTTATTTATTTATTTATTTATTTATTTATTTTTGGTTTTTCGAGACAGGGTTTCTCTGTGTAGCTTTGCGCCTCTCCTGGAACTCACTTGGTAGCCCAGGCTGGCCTCGAACTCACAGAGATTCTCCTGGCTCTGCCTCCCGAGTGCTGGGATTAAAGGCGTGCGCCACCACCGCCCGGCGAGGTTATTTTTAAAATTTTTTCTTTTTAAACATTTATTGAGTGTGTGTGTGTGTGTGTGTGTGTACACGTGTACGCGCGCGCGCGCACACAAGCCATGGCTCACATTTAGAGGTCAGAAGATAACTTTCAAGAGTGGGTTCTCCTGTTCACCATATGGGTTCCAGGGATCAAATTCAAGTGGTCAGACTTGACAGAAGTGCTCTCTCCTGCCAAGCCATCTTATTGGCCTGTGATGGTTAACCTTTGTGATCAACTTGACAGGATTTAGAATCAGCTTGGAAATATGAACCTATGAGTGTCCGTAAGGTATTTCCTGAGTAGTTTAGCTGAGGAGGGAAGGTTTGTTTTGAAATGTGGGCAGCACCATCCCATGGGCTGAATAAAAAGGGGAAAGTAAGCTCAGCCAGAACATCCATCCATCTCTACCTGCTGACTGCAGATGCCATGGGACTGGCTGCCTTCTTGCACATGATGTTGCCACCATGATGGACTGTACTCTTGAACTATTAGACAAAAATAAATTCCTCCTCCCTAAAATTGGTTCTTGTTAGGTATTTGGTCTTAGCAACAAGGTGAGTAATTAATACAGGACTGAAGCTACATCACAGGGACTTTCAAAAGAGGGAATAAAGAGGGAAAGGAACATGCCTCCTTGTTTGTACCTTATCACTTTGGTGGCTTATGCCTGTAATCCCAGCACTTGGGAGGTAGAAGCAGAAGGATCAGGGCTCAATGTCCTGTTCTCCTGTGAAGCAAGTTTAAGGCCATCTTCGACTGCATTAGTCCATGTCTGGAAGAAAAGATGGTCATGGGAAGATGGCTTCGTTAGTAAAGTGCCTGCTGTGCAGTCCTGGGGCCTGGGTTTGGATCCCCAGCATCAATGTAGAAAGCTGGGTGTAGTTGCACGTGTCTCTAATTTTAGTAGTTGGAAGGTGGAAGTGGATGGATCCCTGGAATCTTTCTAGCTAGCCAAACCTAGCCATTGATGTGCTTCAGGCTCGGGGGGATCCTATCTTAAAATACAAGGTAGACTGGAGAAGACACCTGACATGTGTCTTGCTCCACATGTGATATATATACTCATGAAAATGTACACATACATATACCACACAAATCCATCACACACAAGTGAGTTAATCATTGAAAAGCCAGAGAAGAAGAAGATGGTAACAGTCCAATGCTTTTTAGGGTTCTGAACCTTAGAAATGGTCTTTTTCTACACTGGCTAGGTTGCTTTTTGTCAACTTGACACAATCTAGAGTCATCTGGGAAGAAGGAACTTCAATTGAGAAAATGCTCAATCAGATTGGTTTTTAGGAAAGTCTGTGGAGCATTTTCTTGATTAATGACTGATGTGGGAGGGCCCAGCCCACTGGGGATGCCACCCTGAGGCAGGTGTTCATGAGTTGTATAAGAAAGCAGGCTGGCCGGGCTGTGGTAGCACACGCGTTTAATCCCAGCACTCGGGAGGCAGAGGCAGGCAGATCTCTGTGAGTTTGAGGCTAGTCTGGTTTACAGAGCGAGATCCAGGACAGGCACCAAAACTACACAGAGAAACCTTGTCTCGAAAAACAACAACAACAAAACAAAAAAAACAAAAAAAACAAAAAAAAAAGAAGGAAAGGGAAAAAAAAACAGCCTTGGGATGTAGCTCAGTACTCAGTACTCTGAGTCTCAACATCACACAAATCTGTTGTAATTCTGTTATCTGTGCTTGTGAACTGGAGGCAAGAGGAGTTGATTGCCAGTCTCAACTACATAACAAGTTTGAAGTTAATGTTAATACCGGAGATTCAAGGAGAAAGGCCACCAACCAAAGTCATCATGGCCAAATTAATTAAAACAAGCAATTAATTAAAGCAGGCTTTTTTATTTGTGTAACACGGGCTGCCTCCCCCTAAGGTGGGGTTCCAGAGGTCAACATTGGATGTGAGGAAGACAAAGTTTTTATAGCTCAGGGGTAGGGGGTTTCCAAATGGGGGATTTGGCTGGCAAAATAGGCAGGGTTAGAGGAGTAGAACATAAGTTAGTCATAATGACCCCCTGAAGCAAAGGCATGATTGCAAGGTGGTCCTAACAAGGTAGTCATAACAACAAGTAGTAATAACAACCTTTCGAAACAAAGGTAGGGTTACAAGAGGATTATAAAAACTTTTTGAGGGGCTGGAGAGATGGCTCAGCGGTTAAGAGCACTGGCTGCTCTTCCAGAAGTCCTGAGTTCAATTCCCAGCAACCACATGGTGGCTTACAACCATCTACAATGGGATCAGACGCCCTCTTCTCTCTGATGCTCTCTTCTGTCATGCAGGCACTACATGCAGGTAGAGCATTCATATATATAGATAAATAAATCTTAAAAAAAATTTTTTGAAACAAAGACATGGTTGCCATTTCCTGGACCAGGCAGTACAGAATCATTTGTAGTTAAGGTTACAGGTGGGGCATAGTCCAATTCTTGAGAAATAGGTTTAATCATAAACAGGTATGAGCCTAGTTTGTCTTTACTATATATATAAAAAAAAAAAAAATGGCTTAGCTGGGCAGTCCCAGCATTCAGGAGGCAGAGGCAGGCAGATCTCAGCCTGATTTACAAAGGGAGTTCCAGGACAGCCAGGCTACATGGAAAAACCCTGTCTCAAAAAACAACAGAAAAAAACAAGCAAACAAACAAACAAACAAAAAAAGATGGCTTTTGACCCTAAGATGGAGGCAGGCTGGTTCATCACTAACCTGGACTACAGGAGAATCCATCTCAAAACAACAAACAGGACAAAATCTACTCCATGCTGGGAGCAAAACAATAGAGCAGAGATGCTAGTGGCTTTAAAATAAAATACAGTAGAGGACTAGGTTCATCTGTATACGATAAGAAAGAGAAGGTGTAAGTTGACAAAACAAGTTCCACTGATAAAGGAGAGTAAAGGCAGAACTTACTCTATCCAGCTTTATCTGAGTGTTTGTAAGTGTCATTTAATCCTCATTAAGGCAGACATTATAGTTTAAATAAGATAAGTAATGAAAATTTTTTGTCTGAGTTTATCAAATGTTACTGGACTGGACATTGTTATATATTCATGGAGTTTTTTGTCTGAATCTGTCAAATGTTAATGGACTAGACATCGTTAATGTAATCTTGACTGTGTATATTGTATATACTTATTGGATATAATCCTTAATGTCTCATTAAGGCAGACACATGATACTTGGTGGCATATGCCTATAATCCCAGCACTTGGGAGGCAGAGCCAGGCGGATCTCTGTGAGTTTGAGGCCAGCCTGGTCTACAGGGCAAGATCTAGGACAGGCACCAAAACTACACAAAGAAATCCTGTCTCGAAAAACCAAAGGAAAAAAAAAAGAGAGAGAGATCATTTGAACCCAGAGGTTCAAGACCAGCTTGGGCTGGGTGTGGTGGCGCATGCCTTATACCAGGGAGGCAGAGGTAAGAGGATCTCTTTGAGTCTAGGCCACTCTGGTCTACATATTGAGTTCCAGGATAGCCAGGGTTATATAGTAAACCATCTTAAAAAGCGGGCCTTGGGTGAGTGAGATGGCATACCAGTTAAGAGCACTGATTGCTCTTGTAGAGACTGGGGTCAGTTCCCAGGACCCACCAACATGGTGCCTCAAAACCATTCCTAACTCCAGTTTCAGGATATCTGAGGCCCTCTTCTGAACTCTTCAGACAACCAGGTATGCATGTGGTACACATGCATACATGCAGGCAAAACACTTATACAAGAAAATAAATACATCTTTAAAAAATGTTTTTTGAGACAAGCTCTCTATTATGTGGCCCTGTGGTACACATGCATACATGCAGGCAAAACACTCATACAAGAAAATAAATACATCTTTAAAAAATGTTTTTTGAGACAAGCTCTCTATTATGTGGCCCTGGCCCTGGATATGTAGACTAGGCTGGCCACAGATATCCACCTGCCTCTGCTTTCTGAATGCTGGGATTAAAGGTGTGCACTACCTAGCCAAAATAAGTCTTAAAGAAAGAGCAAGCAAGCAAGCGGCACTTCATCTTGAACCCTAGCACTTGGGAGGCAGAGGCAGCAGCAAATTCAAGGTCATGTTGGTCTACAGCTGTGTAGAAAAAAAGAAAAAAAAAGAAGATAAATTACTTATCCCTGACTCTTACTCACTTTATTATCAAATATTCTTTTTTGTTTGCTTGTTTGTTTTGTTTTTTTGAGACAGGGTTTCTCTGTGTAGCCCTGGCTGTTTTGGAACCTACACTGTAGACCAGGCTGGCCTCAAATTTAGAGATCAGTCTGCCTCTGTCTCCCAAGTATTGTGATTAATTAAATATTCTTAGAATTGAACATTCTGTTAAAAATTCAGTGTGTGATAAGTAGTGGTAGTGCACTCCTTTAATCTCAGCACTGGGAGGTAGAGGCAGGTGGATCTCTGAGTTAGAGGCCGGCCTGGTCAGGACAGCTAAGACTACACAGAGAAACCCTGACCTGAAAAACCAGGAGAAAAAAAAAAATTAAAGTAGGGGTTGGGGATTTAGCTCAGTGGTAGAGTGCTAGGTTCAGTCCTCAGCTCTGGGGAAAAAAAAAATTTAAAGTGAACCAAGATATGGTGGCACATGCTTATCGTCCAGGACTCCGTGCAAGTTGGAGATCATTCTGGGCTCTATGATGAGTGCCAGTCCAGTCAGGACTGTATAGCAAGACTCAATTTCAAAAATGATATCACGAGGCCAGTGGCGCACGCCTTTAGTCCCAGCACTCGGAAGGCAAAGCCAGGCTGATCTCTGTGTGTTCGAGGCCAGCCTAGTCTATAGAGCAAGATCCAGGACAGGCACCAAAACAACACAGAGAAACCTGTCTCGAAAAAAAAAACAAAAAGAGAAAAAAAAAAGAAAGAAAGAAAAGAAAAACAACAAAAAATGATAGCACAAATCTCAGGAGTAACAGTTTTCAGATGGCAGGAGGGGAAAGTGGCAGTAGATGGAAAGCCCCACTAAAACACAGATGCTTTCTGTAAATAGTGCTGGAAAAATACTGCCAGTGAGATCTTTGCATATAAAGATCTCTTTTAACTTATCCACACAGGATCTAGAAAGGGAAGCCACTTCCCTTTCATCAATCACGGGATACATGACAACAGGCTCAGTGATGCACTGAGAAGAGAGCTGCCTTCCAAATCTCTAGGAGGATCTAGATGAGGGGAAAGTCTGCCAGCAAAGTTTTGCCTCCGTTTGTTGATTATGGCTTCTGTAGCTTTCGAGCTCTTCTCTTCTGCTGTGGCCACTGCGAACCATCATTGCTTTAAGTACAAGATAAGCTGTGCTGTGTCCTATATTAATGGATAAGTGAAGCAGTTATTATTATTCCATTGAGCCTTTAGAGGGTGAAGACTAAAGGAGATTTAAAGTAAAACTCCTGAAGTTCACAGAACGACAGTAGCTTTGCATTGCAAGTCCCTGCTGTACCAATTCTGAAATTAAAGTGTAGTGTGTGTGTGTGTGTGTGTGTGTGTGTATACAACTTGTGGGAACATGTGCTTTCCTTCCTCTGTGTGGGTCCTAGGAATTGAATTCAGATCATCAAGTTTGACATTAAGCATCTTTACCCACTGAGCCACCACATTGGCCCAGAATTAATTTATTCTTTTTTTTTTTTTTAAAGATTTTGTTTTAACTTACGTGCATCTGTGTCTGTGTATGGGTATGTACATGTGAGTGCAGGTGCTCATGGAGGCCAGAGGCATCAGATCCCCCTGATGGTTGTGAGCCACCCAACATAGAACCTGCGAACTGAACTCTACCTCGGCCTCCCTAGTGCTAGGACTAAAGGTGTGCACTACTACCACTCCTGGTCTAGTATGACAGTTTTTTAAATAAAACCTCTGAAGTGTATGCTTTGAAATGAGGAGATAATTTCCATGAATAAAATGAAATAAATTCTGTAGTGGGCATCTGCTCCTAGGAATGGACTTTCCATTGTGTGTATGGATAATATTGTGAGTGCTATGACCTGTGTTTATCGTGTCCAACTTTAGTATTTACATTATTACCAAGTGTTCTGGGTTGTGTTACTACAATATAAGATTCACTGACCTCTTTTTATGTTTAACTTCTCTCTCTGACCCCTACCCTGTGTGTGTGTGTGTGTGTGTGTGTGTGTGTGTGTGTGTGTGTGCATGGATGCTCATGTGTCTAATGCACTAGGGTTAAACATAGGGCTTTGTGCATGATGAGTTCAAAACTCTACCCTTGAGCCATGCCCAGCCCTTTTTTTTTTCCCTTAAAGATACTTTTTTTATGGTGCTTAGTGTAAGCTGAAAGTATATCATTTTCATGCCTTATAAAGTGTCTTATAAAGACAGTTTTATAGCTCATTGTTACGTAAGGCTTACTCATATTTCTTCCCTCCCTACCACACATAAAAATATACAGAATGGACTGTTTCCTTCTAGTATTGTAAGTCACTAATGTTGGCCTTAAGGAAGTAGCCTAAAAAAAGGACTCATTATCCAGGTGTGGTGGCCCCTGCCTATAATCCCAGCACTTGCAGGCTGAGTCAGGAGGTTGTGTGAAGCTACAGTTAGGCCAGCTACAGAGTGAGTTCCTGGCCATCCAGAGATGCATAGCAGGGCTCTGCCTAATCAGATCCTTGCTGGGTGTGATGGCCGGTGCCTGTAATCCCACCTAGAGGTGGAGGCAGGAGGATAAGGTGTGTAGTCCATCTTCAGTTATATGAGAAGTTTAGGGCCAACCTGGGCCTGTGTCCCAACTCTCCCCTCCCCCCCAGAAAAAACATAATGAAAAAACAAATGATGTGATTAATATTGTATTTCTGACCAGCTCAGTGTGGAACAATTTTGGTCTTAGATGAAATAAATTCATCTTCATTAGTGGAGTGAGACAAATGTAATTTTTTTTGAGACAATATCTCACATAGCTCAAGCTGGCCATGTATTCACATTTCTGCATCAGCATCCAGAATGCAATATTTATTTCATCTAAACTGGTACTAAGACATCCTGGTGTGTTCCACATGTAGAGACTCTTGACATTCTTACTCTAACTTTCTAGGTGCGACACAGAGCTTCTGGTCAGGTGATGGCTCTCAAGATGAACACGCTGAGCAGTAACCGAGCAAACCTGCTGAAGGAGATGCAGCTCATGAATAGACTCTCCCATCCCAACATCCTCAGGTAATGGATTTCCCGTCTCCCCAGGATCGGTAAGAGACATCATTGGAGGCTTGCTACAGTAGCACTTTATCTGGAGGAATCCATCTTGCTGGGGTTTAGCTAGACTCTAGGTCTTCTTCTCCCCATTACAACTTAATTTCCTGTAATGAACAAGTATTTAATAAGTCAACTTCTTCTGTCAAGTTTTCTTTATTCTCACTAGAACATTAGTACTAACTCATTAGAATAACTGTTTCCTACTGTGATTAGTAATTTGTCAGAGATAAAGCCTGGTCTCCATGTAATTATTTAATTTTCTTAATTGCTTTATGAAGAGTTGTAATTAAATCATCGAATAAAAATAACAGCAAAATAATGGCATAAAACTATCCACCTTAAACCATGAGTACTCACTTAGGAGACATAGTTTGCTGTTGAGAATTGTTTTTACATTTGAAAGGCTTGGGAAGCCAGATGACTCGGTGGGTAAAGGTGCCTGACCCAAGCCAAGCCTGATGACCTAAGTTTGGCCCAGGGGTCCCACATGGCAGAAGAAGAAAATATTGACTCTATTTTTAGCTAGACTTTCACTGACCTCTTTCCATACTTAAGATGTAGTACCTGTCTCTCTTTCCTCTCCCTCTTTCCACACACACACACATACACACATGCATTCATGAAATAAATGTAATTAAAAATTTTTTTAAAGATTTTATTTTACTGGCTGGAGGTAGCTCAGCAATTAAGAGCACTGGCTGCTCTTGCAGAGGACAGGGGTTCCATTCCTAGCCCACAGCTATTAGTAAACTCCAGTTCCAGAGGCTCTAACACCCTCTTCTGGCCTTTGTAGGTACCACGCATATATGTGGTGCAAGTGCATATACACAGACAAAATAGTTATACACCTGAAATAAAAATAAATAAAATCTCTTTTTAAAAGACCGAATATCCTTTTTAGTAATAAATATCTGAATATTTCTCACTTTAATCATCTTGATATATTAGTGAGGTAAGTGTGCTTCCAAATGAAATTGCACAGGCAATATAATTTAATATATATTTAAGTAGGATTTATTTATAAGATGCTTGTAATGTCAGAAGTACTCAGGCTGGCCTCAAGATCCTATTGACCCTCAGGACCTGGAGTTACAAGTGTGTATCACCATAAACAGCTTATGTAAAAAAATTTCCTCCCTTCCCTCCCACTTGATAGGGTCTCTGTAGAACTGGCTGGCCTTGAACTCATTATATAGCTGAAACTGACCTTGAACTCCTGATCCTCATGCTTTACCATCCAAGTGCTAGAATTACAGGCATGAACCACCACATCTGGCTGAGTATGAGTCTTTTGCCTACAGGTATGTATGCCAGTGCCTGCGTAAATCAGAAGAAGTTGTGGAATGGGAGTTACAGTATGAGCTTGGAATTGAACCCAGATTCTCTTCAAGAGCAGCCAGTTTTCTTAATCATTGAGCCATCTCTTTAGCCCTTAAAGAAAGGTTGTCCTGAGCTGGGAATAGTGGTGCACACCTTTGATCCCAGCAGACGCAGAGGCAGGTGGATCTCTAAGTTCTAAGACAACCTGATCTACACAGTTCCAGGACAGCCAGGGCTGCATAGTGAGACCTTGACTTCAAAAACAAAACAGAATTAAATTAAACAAACAAAAAGAAACTTCCTATGAAAGAAGGGAAGGAGGGGAGAAAATGACTGAGTTAGTGATTTGGAAAGTCTGCGTGGGAAAGAAGGCTGTGGAAGACCTACTGGAGGGCAGGCATCTGATCCCCTGGCATACCTGTTCATCTCTGCCAGAGCTGCTGCATGCCCAGCAGAGAGGGTGCGCTGAGCTATTGGAGTTGTTTTGTTTCCTTTCTCCTTTTCTTGACCCTAACCTCCTTACTACAGTTTTTTCTTTTATCATCTTCCCTACAAAGATTTCCATTTAGAAGGAAAAGAATAGCAGGATGTGGTAGCACACACTTATCATCCCAGCAATGGGTGGGTAAAAAAATAAATGAAAATGAGTGGACTGGGTAAGGCATTGGGTTGGTGGGTGTATACATTTTGTTTGTATGTATATTTTTATATATAGGTATAGTTAAGATTGGTGGGTTTTAATAGCAGTTGTTCTAAGTTATCAGTTAAATAAACAATGAAGTACTTTGTCGAGCTTGGAGGAATTGATAGTTTGGGCTTCTTGTGAATAGAGTTGTTTATGCCAGGAAGTCTTGTGCTCAGAATCTGTAACCCAATTCCACATCCTGCTAATTTCCATTCCCCAATGGCCTCTCTAAGGACCTGGCCAGCATTTGTTCTCATGTCTCTTTGTTATTCTTCATGCTATGAGGAATTTAATATCTCTCTTGGAATCCTCATACACATTCTACCACTTAATTTTTTTATTTTTATGTTTTGGTTTTTTGAGACAGGGTTTCTCTGTGTAGTCCTGGCTGTTCTAGAACTCACTCTCTAGACCAGGCTGGCCTCAAACTCAGATATCTTCCTGCCTCTGCCTTCTAAGTGCTGGGATCTAAGGCATGCACCACCACCACCTGGCTATACCACTTACCTTTTTCTCTTTATTAAATTTGATTACTATTGTGTATTTGTATGATGTATGTGGGGGGTTGGGGTGTATATACGTTCATGTATGGAGATCAGAGGACAACTTTGTAGAAACAGTTTTCTTCTTCGATGTTTTCATGGGTTCCAGAGATTGAACTCAGGTCATCATTCCCAGTTTTCTGCAGTACTGGGCATAGAATCCTGGGTTTCATGCATGCATATCTATAGGTATAAATAATCTATATCCCATCCCTTCTTTTTAAAAATTTTTTTTACATTTATTAATTTTATGTATGGATTTATATGTATGTGAGTGCCCATGTGACATGCACATGTGTGGAGGTCACAGGACAACTTGCAGGAGATGGCTCTCTCCTTTCACATGAGGGTTGCAGTGATTCATCTCAGGTCATCAGTCTTTGTTGCAAGCACCCTTACCCGCTAAACTACCTTGCTGCACCCCACCTCTGTTTTTGAGACAGGGTCTTGATATGTAGCCAGGCTAGCCTCAAATTTGCAATCCTCCTGCCTCAGCCTTCCACTGAGTTCTTAATTACAGGTATGATCTCATCATACTCAGACTGATCTACTACAAGTTTTTTGTTGTTCTGTTTTTGGTGCTATTAATTGAAAGTAGGACCTCACTGAAGTATTATGTCTCCAGTCCCTGACTGCTAGTGTTTGTTCAAAGTTTCTTCAGCTGCAGCTGGGCATGGTGGTATATGCCTGTATTCAAGATAGAGGCAGAATGATCAAGAGTACAAGTTCAGCTTTGCAGCAAAATAAAATTGCATTTGTTATATTGGAGAATGTGATTTCCACTTATTCAAGTATTTACTTGGAACTACCTAGGTCAGCTGTGGAACAGATTATCTATTGTTGAGTACAAAGGGAGCAGGAACCCATTTTCTCCCAGTCCCTTTAAGGAAGCAAACTATGCATGTAAGAAATAGAAGAGAGCAGCGGTGGTGGTGCATGCCTTTAATCCCAGCACTCAAGAGGCAAAGGCAGGAGGATCCCTAGGAGTTCAAGGCCAGCCTGGTCTACATAGCAAGTTCCAGGATGGCTAGGGCTACACAGGGAAACCTTGTCTCGAAAAAAACAAAAGAACAAAAGCAACAACAAAAAGAAAAGAAATAGATGATGGTGAAGTGTAGCTCAGTGGCAGATGCTTGCCTATGGGCTCAAACACTAGCACAGAGGAGAAGGAAGCGGGCAGGGTTGGGGAAAGACTAAGAAAGATTAGAATCAGCTAGTGCCTTGAGGATTGTTGTTATCAAAATAGCCATCTTTCCAGTTAGCCAACCTGAAAAATCCCAGTCATCTTCAGTATTCCTTCGTTCCTTGGCTTGACCCTGAATCTTGAAGACATGTGCATCTGTTCCTTTTGTTATACTTCAACCTTCACTTTTATCTGGCGTGAACATTATTTTCCCTCCTTGTCCTCGGTTTTCACTCTACCTGATATATAGCTGAGTAGTCTTACCCCCTCTTCCTTTTCTTGTGCTGGGGATGGAATGTAGAGCCTCTTGTTATATCCCCAGTTACCATAGTTTATTCCTTAAAGAGTTTTCGATGACTCAATATTGATTTTAGACATGAATCAGAAATCCCTTAGACAAACCTGATGTTTTTCCTGATTATCTTCCATTCTTTATTCTTTCTTTATTTTTTAATTTTAATTATTTCTTTATTCATTTCTTTATTGACACAGCTAAATGTCAGTGTCCTAACTGTTACCTAGGGCATATTATCCAATCTGTGGACTTCGGTTTAATTGTCAAAGGAAGGATTGGGAATTCATCAATAGTAGTAAGTCATACTAAATTAAATACTGACTCTTAAATGGTGAGGTTTGAAGATGTATTGTATTAGAGTGTATATGTGTGTGTGTGTACAAAGGTGTACAGTCTGTGCATGTGTTCCAGGGTGGGTTAAAGGAGATTGCTCAGATTTTATCATTATAATCCTAGTATCTAGGTGGAAGAGCCTTCAGAGATGAGAGCTCTTAAAGAGTTATCGGCAACTGGGCCTGGTGGCTCAGGCTGACCTGGAACTCATAGCAGTCCTCCTGCCTCACCTTTACAGGTGTTGGGATTTTAGGTATGTACTACTGTCTGGCTCTTTAAAACTTTTTTAATTGTATTTTTTGTTATTTATTTATTGAGAGAGAGAGAGAGAGAGAGAGAGAGTTAGAGTTTCTATTGCTGTACTGAAACACCGTGACCAAAGCAATGTAGGAAGGAAAGGGATTATTTCATTTTACAATTTTCATCATGTCACAATACATCACAGAGGGAAGTCAGAGCAGGAACCTGCAAGCAGGAACTGAAGAAGAGGCCATGGAGGTTGCTGCTGCTTACTGGCTTGTTCCTCATGGCTTGCTCAGCCTACTTTCTTAAACACCCAGGACCATCTGCCCAGGGTGGCACCATCCACAAGGGCTGAGTTCTCCCACATCAACCATTAACCAAGAAAATATCTCCATTCTTGCCTATAGGCCAATCTTATGGAGGTATTTTCTCAATTAAAATTTCCTCTTGCTGGGAGGTGGTGGTACACGCCTTTAATCGCAGCGCTAGGGAGGCAGAGCCAGGAGGATCTCTGTGAGTTCAAGGCCAGCCTGGTCTACAGAGTGAGATCCAGGACAGGCACCAAAACTACCAAGAGAAAACTTGTCTCAGGGGAAAAAAAAATTTCCTCTTTCCAGATAAGTCAAGGTTTATGTCAAGTTGACAAAACCCAACTAATCTAGTGTGTGTGTGCATGCATGCATGTGTGTGGCCATGAGAGAAAGACAAAGACAGACAGACAAACAATTGAGGACTTTTGGGAATGGTTTCTCTCCTTCTACCGTGGGGGTGCTAGGGATCAAATTCAGGTTGTGAGCCTCTTAGCAGCTGAGCCATCTTGTTGGTCTTTTTGATTTTTTGGGACAAGGTCTTAGTACATAGTCTAGACTGGCTTTGGACTCACTATTTGGGTAGTTTGGCTAAAATGTCAAGGTACTCTTGCCTCAGCCTCTTGAACGTTTTATGAAAAGAGGCTGGGCATGGTCAGGAACACTTGTAATCACAGTACTCGGGAGGCAGAAAAGGAAGATCGCTGGAAGTTCAAGGCCAGCCTGGGCTACATAGTAGGACCCTGTCTCAGAAGACAAGCCAGACATTGTGGTGCAGTCCTGTAAACACTGCATTTGGGAATCGGTGGTGGGGAGATTAGGAGTTCAATGCTACCCCTAGCTACATAGTGAGTTTGAGGCCAGTCTGGGCTACTTAGTGAGTTCTATTACAGCCTGGACTACAGAGTGAGATGCCTCACAAACCAACCAACCAAAGAACAAAATGAGGAGGGTAGTCGGGCAGCAAGAAGTCCCAGGATGTAGCTGAATTATCTCAGTACTTTAAAATAAGGACTAAGATTTCCCAATGAGTTTGGGTGTGGGATATTAATGCAAGGGATGGAGGTGTCAGGGTTGACTCTTAGGGGTTTTACTTGAATAACTGGAAAAATTGCGTCACATTGCCAGTAGCAGTACTGGGGAAGATCTTGTGGGGAACAGGTTTTGGGAATGGGAGATCAGTAGATACAAAATTGCAGGTGGATAAACAAATCTGGAATTCAAAGGAGAGGTTCAGGACCTCTACAAATAATGTAGCCTCTGTAATCTCCATTTTCTGATCTCAAGTAGGGAGCCATAATAGTACTGTTTATTATACTAGGTCGATGGTAGGATTAAGTGAAAAAATGTACATAAACAATTTGAGGGGGGCACTGAAGGATCACTTGTTGGTTAAAAGCACTTGTTATTCTTGCTGAGGAACTGGGTTTGGTTCTTAGCACCCACATGATGACACACAACTGTCTCTAACTTCAGTTTTTTGTTTTCTGGGTTTTTTTGTTTTTTGTTTTTTTTTGGTTTTTCAAAACAGGGTTTCTCTGTGTAGCTTTGGTGCCTTTCCTGGATCTCACTCTGTAGACCAGGCTAGCCTCAAACTCACAGAGATCCACCTGGCTCTGCCTCCCGAGTGCTGGGATTAAAGGTGTGCGCCACCACCGCCTGGCCTTGACTCTCTTTTTTGGCTTTCTCAGGCATTGTACACAGACATACACACAGACAAAACAAACATTCATATACACATAAAGTAGAAATAAGTAAATTTAGGCCAGACATGGTAGTGCATACCTTTAATCCCAGCATTTTGGAGGCAGAGACGGGGAATCCCTAAGTTCGGGGCCAGCCTGATTTACATAGTGAGTTCCAAAACAGCCAGGGCTACACAGAGAAATCTTGTCTTGACCCCTGCCCCCAAGGGGGAGAAAAAAAAACAAAACCAAAAAACAAAACCTTACAACTTTACAAAAGAGAAGAATTTGAGGAAGAGGGCTGACAGGATGTCTCAGTGGATAAAGGTGCTTATTGCCAAACCTACTGACCTGAGTTCTATCTGTGGAACACACATACATTGTAGAAGCAGAGAACAGACTCTCAGTAATTGTCCTCTGACTTCTACGTGCCCCCTCCCATCATTAAACAAATGTAAGTTAAGAACAAAATAGAGGGGCTGGAGAGATGGCTCAGCAGTTAAGAGCACTGACTGTTCTTCCAGAGGTCCTGAATTCAATTCCCAGCACCCACATGGTGACTCACAACCACCTGTAATGACATCTGGTGCCCTCTTCTGGGCAAATACAGAACACTGTTTACATAATAAATAAATATTTTAAAAAAAGAATTTGAGGTAGGCTGTGGGTATAGCTTAGTTGGTACTGCACTTGTCTGGCATGCAGATGGCTGTGGTATGGGTTCCCATATGCAGATTCCCCAACATAAACCATGTATGTTAGAGTGGATCAGCCAGCAGGCAGTGGAGATAGGATTAGGGGTTCAGGATCATTCTCAGCCACGTAGTGGTTCAAGGCTAGCCTAGGCTGTGTCCTAAACTGGTCAGAATGTTTGGCATTATTATTCTTGCCTGTGAATTACTTGAAGAAGTGACTATGTTTGTTTCTGTAATTCAATTTCTTTTATCCCCCTGAAAAATTGTGCCTAATATATATGTACAAGCAGTAAAACAAAAACTAACCCCCTAAATGTACCCAGCAACCAACCAACCCTGCCATTTACTCGTTGTGTGCCTTTGTACAAGACACCTAATCTGTTTTCAGTTTCCTTGCCCGTAAAATGGAAATAATAACATTTAGTGCCTACTACCAATGGCTTCTTTTTTTTAGATTTATTTATTTATTATGTATACAGTGTTCTGCCTGCATGTATGCCTGCAGGAAGAGGATGCCAGATCTCATTACAAATGGTTGTGAGCCACCATGTGGTTGCTGGGAATTGAACTCAGGTCCTCTGGAAGAACAGCCAGTGCTCTTAACCTCTGAGCCATCTCTCCAGCCCTACGAATGTTTTTTTAAGGGTTAAATGAAGTAATCTATATGAAGTTTGTGTTTGACACCTCCTTTTTTTTTTTTTTTTTTTTTTTTGAGTCAGGGTCTTGCTATGTAGCCTATGCTGGGCTTGAAGTTTGTCTTAGGGTTTCTATTGCTGTAAAGAGACACCATGACCATGGCAACTCTTACAAAGAAAACATTTAATTGGGGTGGCTTACAGTTCAGAGGTTCAGTCCATTATCATCATGGTGGGACATGGCAACATGCAGGCAGACATGGTGCTGGAAAGGTAGCTGCTACATGTCGATATGCAGGCAACCAGAAATAGACTGTCTCACTGAGCATGGCTTGATCATATAGGAGACCTCCACAGTGACACACTTCTCCAACAAGACTATACCTATTCCGACAAGGCCACACCTCCTAATAGTGCTACTCCTTTGGGGTCCATTTTCTTTCAAACCACCACATTCCACTCCTTGGCCCCCAAAGGCTTGTAGCCATATCATGATGCAAAAATGCATTCTGTCTAATTTCAAATGTCCCTATAGTCTGTAACAGTCTCAAACTTACTTAAAAGTCTAAAATTCAAAGTCTCTGAGATTCATGCAATTTCTTTTTTTTTTTTTTTGGTTTTTCGAGACAGGGTTTCTCTGTGTAGCTTTGCGCCTTTCCTGGAACTCACTTGGTAGTCCAGGCTGGCCTCGAACTCACAGAGATCCGCCTGGCTCTGCCTCCCGAGTGCTGGGATTAAAGGCGTGCGCCACCACCGCCCGGCTGATTCATGCAATTTCTTAACTGTAATCCCCTGTAAAATCAAAATAAAAAACAGATCACATACTTACAACATATAATGGCACAGGATATACATTACCATTCCAAAACATAGGGAAGGGAGTATAGTGAGGAAATACTGGACCAAAGCAAGACAGAATACCAGCTGGGCAATTCCAAACTCTGCATCTCTGTGTTTGATGTCAAAGCACTCTTCAGATCTCCAACTCCTTTCAGCTTTGTTGACTGCAACACACTTTTTTCTCTTGGACTGGTTCCAGTCCCTCTTAGCAGCTCTCCTTGGCAGGTATCCTAAGGCTCTGGCATCTTCAACATCTTGGGATCTCCAAGGCAATCCAAGCTTCAACTTCACAGCTTCACACAATGACCTCTCTAGGCCTTCATTCAGGGACACCCCTGACATATGCCTCTGACATATGCCTGGCCTCAGTGGCTTTCCTTAGTCGTGGGGCCAAATTCCATAGCCCCCTTCTTCTATCCTTAACTTTAGAACCATGTGGCCAAAGCTGCCAAGTTCTGCTGCTTACTGAGGCTGGAACATGGCCCTATCATTCAATTACATCTTCACCAACTTTCTTGTTTTTGATAGTTAGACTAGGCTGACCTCAAACTCAGAGATCCGCCAGCCTCTGCCTTCTGAGCACTGGAATTAAAGGTGTGCACCACTACACTCAGCTCTAAGCTTTTCTTTAGTTCCTTTTCACAGGTTGGAAACTTAGCTGGGTGGAAGCTTGCCCTGAGGTTACCACTCCCTCTATTTCACTTCTTAATCTGTTTATCTCCTTGAACACAGGATTTATTAGCTCTGGTCTACTTTCTGTTGTCCCATTTCTCAATCTGTACTTTTTTTTTTTGAGACAAGTTTTCTCTATTTAATAGCTCTGGCTTCCTGGAACTCAATTTGTAGAGCAGGCTGGCCTCGAAATCACAGAGATTCCACCTGCCTCTGCCTCTGGAGTGCTGGGATTAAAGGCATATGCCACCTACGTTTTGTATTTTTATTTGCTCAACTTGCTCCTCTTCATTATAAATCTTTGTCAGAGTTACCACTAATAACCACCTGACAGAGTACTCTACTAGGCTGTTTTGAGATTTCCTCTTTAATCCAAAACTCTTCACTTTAGCTTCAGGCAGACTTTTTGGGTGAGGGCAAAAAAGCCACATTCTTCGCCAAAATATCACAAGACTGGTCTCTAGGCCACATATTAATATTCTCCTCTGAAATCTCTTGAGCCACTCCCCCCCCCCCCGAACTCCCCCCCAGTTCAAATCACTCTTTGAACCACTGTCTCCCATGTTCCTACTAGTATGGCCAATTAAGCAGTGCTTAAAGCATTCCACTGCTTTCCTAACTCGAACTTCCAAAGTCCATATTTCTCCAATCAAAAACATGGTCTGGACTATCACAGTAATACCCCAGTCCTAGGTTCCAACTTCTGTCTTAGTTAGGGTTCCTACTGCTGTGAAGAGACACCATAACCACAGCAACTCTTATAAAGGAGAGCATTTAATGAGGCAGCTCACTGATAGTTCAGAGGTTCAGTCTGTTATCATCATGGTGGGATATGGCAGCATGCAGGCAGACATGGTGCTGGAGAAGTAGCTGAAAGTCCTATTTCTTGCAGGCAACAGGAAGTAGTCTGAGGCACTGGATGTGGATTGAGCATATATGAGACCTCAAAGCCCACCTCCACAATGACACACTTCCTCCAACAACACTACGCCTACTCTATAAGGTCACACCTCCTAAGAGTGCCACTTCCTTTGGGGGCCATTTTCTTTCAAACCACCACAAAGTTGAAGCCGTCCTTCCTCCACCTCCTGAATACTAGGGTAACAGGCATGGACCCCCATCCTTTGTTTGTGTTTGACATATCCTTAAGTGTTCAACAAATGTTCTGTATCAGCATGGTTCTTGTCTGAATTCCTTGAGGAAAGGTTCATCAAGTCTGTTTCTGTAGCTCTTTTATTCCCTTTGTCTGGCTTTGTCAATGAAAAAAAAAAAATAGTTCTGGGGATACTACTAAATAGCTTAGCGGTTTGATCCCCAGCACCACAAAAAAGTTACATGATACATACAGGCTAGATTGAAGTTTTCTTTTTCTGTATAATTTCCTATTTTGGTGCCTGTGTTTTTATGGTATTATTTTATTTACTTATTTGTTCATTTATTTTGTGAGGCGTTGTCTTCTAGTGAGAGACTTTGTCTCAAAGGAATGGATAGCTTTTCTGTGGCTGACACCTGAGGTTATCTTCTGGCCTCCGTGTGCACTTGTATACACTGGCACCCAAACACACATGTGCTCATATATACATAAATATACACACACATACTTGTACATACAGGCAAATCCTGGACAGAGAGGGTTGAGGGTAGTGGCAGACATCTGTAATCCCAGTATTTGAGATATGAAGGGAGGAAGATTGTGAATTTGAGGTCAGTCTTTGCACACACCACCCCCATGGTGATGAACAGGAAAGAAGCTAGACTGAGCCACCTCTGCTGAGTATCACCTATGTGAGGTTCAGCCAGTTTTCCTTATGAATACTCATATCTAGGACCTTGCACAACCAGTTTTCCGTGATGTAATATATCCAGAGCACATTTGAACTGTGTAGTAAAGCTTTACCTAAGGATATTACTGCCTTTTTATAGGTCTAGAGTCATAGTTTCTTTGGAGACTTGAGATCTGTGCCCTCTTTTACCTCTTCCTCTTCCTCCTTTTTCTTTACTTTTTGTTTTGTTTTTTGAGACAGGGTTTCTGTTTAGCCCTGGCTTCTTTTTTGTGGACCAGGTTGGCCTTGAATTCAGAGATCCACTTGTTCTGCTGGAATTAAAAATAGGGGCTGGAGAGATGGCTCAGGAGTTAAGAGCACTTGGTGCTCTTGCAGAAGACCAGAGTCCAATTCCCATCAAGAAGGCTTACGATTGTAACTCCAGTGCTAGTGCATCTGATGCCCTCTTCTGGCTTCTGTGGGCATCATGCACACTTGTGGTACACAGACCTAGATGTAGGCAAAACACCCATATGCAGAGCATAAAAAAATTAAACTTTTTAAAATAAAAAAATAGCATGTCAGGTTGAAACCTTTTCATGTTGTACCATTCTCTTTTTGCTTTTTTAAAAATAGCTTTATTTAGTCATTGACAGTTTCATACATGTATATAATATATTTTGATCATATTTCCCCCCTCTACATTATATCATTGTGACAATGATTCTTGTGTTTGTATTTTCCTTCTCTGAGAACTGTATTTAGAAGGACCACCTTGTAAATTTAGGGCAACCCTCCTCATCTCCTCCACCTGTTTCTTTCTACTGGGTATTGAACCTAGAACTAACTCTACTGTTGAGATCATATTCCTAGTCCATTTCTTGTTTTAAAGTAAATTGAGTAGGAATGTTAACCACCCCCAAATTTCAACTTTTTTTTCCTTGGAGAAAAAAGTTTCTTTATGTTCAGCCCAGGCTGGTCTTGAATGTCATGATCTTGCTGCTTTTGCCTTTTACATATTGAGATTATAGGCAAGCACCACCATGCCTGGCATGCAGTTTTAATTCTGTCTGTAACATTCATTCCCCTTGCTTTACATCATTTATAGTTTCTGGGGATTAGAGTTTGCATATCTCTTGGGGGCTATTAGTCATCTACTACATTATCTCATTAGGAAAACATTTTTGAGCATATTCCCCTGTGCTACTATTAATTCATGATTAAATATTAGTAAAGCTTGGGCTGGAGAGGTGACTCAGTGGTTAAGAGTGCTTGCTGCTCCTGTAGAAGACCTGGCTTTGGTGAGCTCACATGGAAGTTCACAGCTGTCTCTAATTCCAGTTCCAGGGATTCAACACCTGCTTTTGACCTCTACAGGCTCCTGCATACATATGGTGCACACATATAACATGTAGGCACACATACTTACACATAAAACAATTGTTAAAATACTATTAAAGCTAAATTTCTCTTTTTTTTACATAAAAGTTTTAATTTTCCTGCAATAACTCTAACAGATGATCTTGGTCCCTTCCCCTACTGGAGGCTTATAGGGCCTAGGAAAGGTCTTGTCTTGGAATAAGAATTTTAAATTTTAATTAAATTTGGTAATTATTTACTGAACACTAACAATGAACCAGGCTACTGGTCTAGGTTGGGTTAATTACTGTAGTGAACGAGATCTTCTAATCTTTTTTTTTTTTAAAAGATTTATTTATTATGTATACAGTGTTTTGTCTGCATGTATGACTACAGGCCAGAAGAGGGCACCAGATCTTGTTACAGATGGTTGTGAGCCACCATGTGGTTGCTGGGAATTGAATTCAGGTCCTCTGGAAGAACAGTCAGTGCTCTTAACCTCTGAGCCATCTCTCCAGCCCCCCCCCTTTTTTTTTTTTTTGAGCTGAGGATCAAACCCAGGGCCTTGTGCTTGCTAGGCAAGCGCTCTACCACTGAGCTAAATCCCCAACCCCGATCTCCTAGTCTTAAAGGTGTGTTTCTTATTCCTGTCCTGGTGTGGTAAGGTTGGGTGGAAGTACTCCTTTTCTACTAGGACAAAACCTCAGATTTCTCTACTGGGTCTTTGCATCTGCTGATGGATGGAGAAAGCTTAGAGGGTGATGTTAGTTGTTTTGGGATAGGCATGAGTATGGCACAGTCTGTCCATGTACCATGGTGATGACCAAGTGTGGTGAAAACTGGAAATGTCTACAGCAGAAGGAAAAGTGAAGCAGCCTCATGAAGAAGTGGACATTCTTGTCCACTTACAGGATCCCTGACCCAGAGAACCTTGTGACATAGTAAAAGAGCTAGGTATATATAAAACATGAAGTAGAAGGCAGAGCCTGCAAGTTCTTCAATAGAGGCTCCAAAACAGACGTGTGTGTGTGTGTGTGTGTGTGTGTGTGTGTGTGTGTGTGTGTGTGTGTAGAGAAGGTAATTAAAAAAAAATAGTTGGAATTACATCTCTGAATAGATATAATAGCCAGCTTGGAAAGGCAGTTTAGATTGTGTGTGTGGAGGGGAGCACTGGGGATTGAAACTAGGACCTTACATACCAGACTGCATCCCCAGCCCGCTTTTAAAAAGAAATTTATTGTGTATGGGTGTTTTACTTATATGTATGTCTTTGCATCATGTGCACACAGTGCCCATAGAGTCCAGAGAGTGGCCTCGGATCCCCTGGGATTAGAGTTACGGACGGTCCTATGGGGTTGGGAAATGAACCCTGGAACCTCTGGAGAAGCAGCTCATGCTCTTAAGTGCTGAGTATCTCTGAAGCCCCAACATTTCTCTCTTAATTTTATTTTGAGACCTAATCTCAGTAAGTTGTCTAGGATGGCCTTCAAATAACTCTGTTCATTGAATTTACAATCCTCTTGCCTCAGCTTTCTGAGTAGCTGAGATTTCAGGCTAGTGCCCCAAGGTTCAACCAATTCACGGAATTTAATGATGTAATATGTGGCCATGCTCTAGCACACCACTCAAAGAGATTCTCCTGCTTCCACATCCTGACTGAATGTGCCACCACTCCTGGTTTGTTTGTAGATGTTTTTAGTTCTTAACTGAGTTTTTAAGGGTTGGTAGAATTTCTGAAAAACAGGTTTTAGAAATACTTATTCAAGCCGGGCGGTGGTGGCGCACGCCTTTAGTCCCAGCACTAGGGAGGCAGAGCCAGGCGGATCTCTGTGAGTTCGAGGCCAGCCTGGGCTACCAAGTGAGTCCCAGGAAAGGCGCAAAGCTACACAGAGAAACCCTGTCTCGAAAAACCAAAAAAAAAAAAAAAAAAAAGAAATACTTATTCAAGCAACAATGTAAAAGTTTGAGAACTCTGAACATGTGAAGGAGTGGCAAGTTATATAACTACAATAAAGAGAATGCAGGTGGATGTGATAGGAGATACGAGGCTGAGCCGGAACATTCAGACCTTTTGTACTTTTTTGTTTGTTTACTAGTTTCTGTTTTTTGGTCTTTGGAGACAGAAGCTCATGTTGTCAAGGCTGGTCTTAAACTTTCAGTGGACCTGAGAATAACCTTGAACTGTTGTCCTCTGAGTCCACCTCCCAAGGGCTGAGGTTGTAGGTACATGCTACCATGCCCAGCTTTCAGACCTTTGAGTAACACGTTGAGGAATTTGGACTGTAATCAGGTCCTGTTGTAAAGCTTCCAGTAACCAGAAGCTCAGTAAGGAAAGGGGCTGGGTTTTGTTCATCCCTATATCTTTGGATTATTTATTTGTTTTAATTTTTATTTTGTTTAATTTTTATCTATTTTATATGTATATGTGTTTTGCCAGCATGTGTGTATGTATGTGTACCACATGCATGCCTGGTTCCCCTAGAAGTCATAAATAAGGTGTTAGACCTTCCTGAACTTGAGTTACAGATGGTTGTGAGCCACTATATGGGTGCTGGGAACAAAACCCAGGTCCTCTGCAAGAGTAACAAGTGCTCTTAACTACTGGGCCAATTCTCTAGCTCTTTAATTTTTAGTTTTATTTTATGTGTATGAGTGTTTTACCTGTGTGCACGGTGTGTGTGTGTGTGTGTGTGTGTGTGTGTGTGTGTGTGTGTCCAGAAGAGGGCATTGGATCCCTGGGATTGGAGTTACAGATGGCTGTGAGCCGCTATGTGGGTGTTGGGATTTGAACCCAAGTCCTTTGGAAGAGCAGCAAGTGCTCTTAACTTCTGAGCCCAGTTATTTATAACTCTAGCCCTTTTTTTCTTTTTCTTTTTTTTTTTTTTTTTGAGCTGAGGATCGAACCCAGGGCCTTGGGCTTGCTAGGCAAGCACTCTACCACTGAGCTAAATCCCCAGCCCTATTTATTTTGTTAAAAATTTATTTTTAGCCGGGCGGTGGTGGCGCACGCCTTTAACCCCAGCACTTGGGAGGCAGAGCCAGGCGGATCTCTGTGAGTTCAAGGCCAAACTGGGCTACCAAGTGAGTTCCAGGAAAAGGCGCAAAGCTACACAGAAAAACCCTGTCTTGAAAAACAAAAACAAAAAAGAAAAAAAAAAAAAAAGAATTGCCAAGACAACCAAAGGTGGTAGCACATACATTTAATGCCAGCACTTGGGAGGCAGAGGCAGGCAGATCTATGTGAATTTGAGGCCAGACTGGTCTACAAATTGAGTTCTAGAAACTCTGTCTCGAAAAACCAAAATTTAAAAAAAAAAAAAAAAAAAATTGCCAAGCCACTCCTTTTTTTTTTCCCAAACATTTTTCTGGTATTTATTTATTTATTTACCACCACCACCACCACCCCCCACCCCACCACCCCCCGCAGCTGAGGACCGAATCCAGGGCCTTGCGCTTGCTAGGCAAGTGCTCTACCACTGAGCTAAATCCCCAACCCGTCAAGCCACTTTTTTTTTTTTTTTTGGTTTTTCGAGACAGGGTTTCTCTGTGTAGCTTTGTGCCTTTCCTGGAACTCACTTTGGAGACCAGGCTGGCCTCGAACTCACAGAGATCCGCCTGGCTCTGCCTCCCGAGTGCTGGGATTAAAGGCGTGCGCCACCACCGCCCGGCATGCCAAGCCACTCTTAAGTGAAGGTTTCCTATTTTATTATTTTGTTTGTCTCATTTTGTTTTATTTTGGCAATTCTGTGAAAGGGAATCTAGGTGAGTGTTATACCACTGAGCTACAGCCCCAGCCCTCCCATGCTGTTTTAAAGGCTTGCTAGCCTCCCTCTTCACCATTGTATCATTGCCTTTTTACTTCTAGTATGCTACCAGCAGACAGTTAATGAAATTTATCAGTTAGGCATCTTTAAAACTTTTAATTACATAAATTACATTTATGAGACAGACAGTGTACACATGCCATGGTATGTGGAGGTCAGAGGATACTATCTTATTTAGGGTTTCTACTGCTGTGAGGAAACACCATAACCAAAAAGCATCCTGGAAAGGAAGGGGTTTACTTGGCTTATACTTTGCATTGTAGTCCATCATTGTTGGAAGCCAGGACAGGAACTCAAACAAGGCAGGAATTGATACAGAGGCCACGGAGGAGTGCTGCTTACTGGATTGCTCAGCCTGCTTTCTTATAGAACCCAGGACTAGCATCAGCCCATGGATGGCACCACCAACAATGGGCTGGCCCTTCCCCATCTCCACTAATTAAGAAAATGCCTTACAGCCAGATCTTATAGGGACATTTTCTCAACTAAGGTTCTCTCCTTTCATATAACTCTAGCTTGTGTAAAGTGGACGTAAGACTAGCTAGCACAGATACCCAGCAAGAATTGGTTCTCTCTTAACATCATGTAAATCCTAGGGGTTGAATTTAGGTCATTGTGCTTGGTGGCAAGTGTCTTTATATGCTGAGCCATCTTGCTGGCCTCAGTTTAGCATTGTATTCAAGACTGAAATAGTACAGGTACCTCACAAGTGTTGCATTGTCTCCTATGCCTGGGTAACTCAACTAGTTTTTCCATATGGAATTTTGGGATTTTATTCTTATCTTGTTCATTTTGTTTGAAAAAATATCTGTTTTGTTTTTCAGGTTCATGGGTGTGTGTGTACATCAAGGACAGTTGCATGCACTTACAGAGGTACGACTTCCATAGTGTGCTGGAGTACACTTCTTTGCCTTTGTTTCAGCATCTGTGATCTATTTTACTTGTGTATGTAGGTAAAATGCACATGCCATTATAGTTACACCAAAATGCCAGTGTGTTTGTCTGTTGCCTTGGGACAGTAGCCTTAGCTCCTATGCTCTTGTATTCCCTCATAATATTTGGTGAGCAGCCTGAGAACGTGAGTGTCCCAGTGTGAAGTTGGTTCTTGTTTTCTGGATTTCTCCCTTCCAGGTGACTGCAAGCCCTTTCCTGATAACAAATTCCGAGACCACTGGAAAGTGGTTTTGTGATCTGGAATCAACTGCTCTGGTTTCCTGATCCTTCTTCATACTTTTTGGAGCCAGTAATTAAAATGGGTGGGGGCATTGTGATGTGGTCAGCTTGGAGGACAGAGCATCTCTCTCTCTAATAAAGACTTCTTGAATTCAGGTGCCATGTTAGTAGCTGCAGAAAATGCTTGAGTTCTTGGGAACAGATTCCTGGAGTCTAGGTTGAACCTCTCTGGACAGGTCCCATATATGTTCTTTGTTAAGATAGGTCTTGCTGTGTAGCCTCAGCTGGTCTTGAACTGAAATTTCCTCTGCCTCGGTTTCCTGAACGTGCAGCCCCATACCACCACACCAGGACCCACATCTGTATTTTTCTTTTCCAGTATTCTTTTAAAGATTTATTTATGTATTTTATGTATATGGGTGCTTTGTCTGCATGTACACCAGAAGAAGCCATCTGATCCTATCATAGACAGTTGTGAGCTGCCATGTGGGTACTGGGAATTGAACTCAGGACTTCTGGAAGAGCAGCCACTGCCCTAAACCACTGAGCCATCTATCCAGCCCCAAAATAAGTCCCCCCCACAAACAGGGTTTCTCCGTGTAACAGCCCTGGCTGTCCTGGAACTCTCTCTCCTATGAGTTCAGGCTGGCCTTGAACTCATAGAGATCCTGCCTACTTCCTGAGTGCTAGGATTAAAGGCTCTTTCCAGTAATTTTAATTTTTGTATTGTATTATTCATTTGTGTGTGTATGTGTCTGTCTGTCTGTCTGTGTGTCTGTGTCCTCATGTGGGCCACAACTTCAGGTGTAATTCAGAGAACAATTTTCAGGGGTTAGTTCCCTCTTTATACTGTGTGGGTTTGGGGAAATCCAACTCAGATTGTTAGGCAAGGTGACAAGCACCTTTAACCACTGAGCCATCTCACTGGCCTAATCTTTTTTTTTTCCTTTTTATTGTGTGTGTGTGTGTGTACACTATGGCTCAGAGGACAACTTTGTGGAGTCACTTCTTTCCTTCCATCTTTAAATGGATTCCAGGGACTGAATCTCTCTCTCTCTCTCTCTCTCTCTCTCTCTCTCTCTCTCTCTCTCTCTCTCTCTCTGTGTGTGTGTGTGTGTGTGTGTGTGTGTGTGTGTGTGTGTGTGTACAACTTGTGGGAGTCAGTTCTTTTTACATTGGTTCTGGAGATTGAACTGAGGTCATCAAGGCTCGGCGGCAAGTCCCTCTACGTGCTGAGAAATCTACTGCCTCTACCCTGTCTGTACTATTAAAAGTTCACTTAAAGAGAACAACTCAACAAAGGTTGTTCTCTGACCCATATGCGTGCAACAGCACGTGCCTTCCTCCCAATACCAAATAATTTAAGAATTTTTTTCTCCTAGGTGTACCTTTAATCTCAGCACTTGGGAGGCAGAGGCACACAGGTGGATCTCTGTGAGTTCACGGCTAGCCTGGTTTACATATGGAGTTCCAGGATAGCCAGGACTACCTAAAGAGCTCTGTCTCAAAAACAAACTTAAAAAGTCTCCCAAACATCTAGGTCTGACAGTCTTTGTTATAGAATAGTTTCACATTCCTCATCAAGAAGCAATTACCAAAGTGTAAAGTGAAGAAACTTTGGAATCTGCAGGAGTAATGGCTTCCTGTTGACTTGGTGCCTGATAATCGTTCTAATACCTTAAGAAAGAAAGTCCCATGTGCCCTAGGTATGTCCTTTTCTCAGTTACTGAAGGCTAGAATGTACAAGGTCAGGCCAATCCCAGCACTCAGGAGGCAGAGACAGGCCTGGTCTACATAGTGAGTTCCAGGCCAGCCAGGACTACATAGTGAGACCCATCTCAAAAGAAAAAAGAATATAGAATGTTTTGTTTCTTACGTGGCCAGAAGGATGGAAGGAATGCTGAGAAAGTCAAGAACACAACTTTTGACATTTTGATTGCCCAGGTCTGAATCTATTTGAGCCTCTGTATTTTCCTGTGTTAAATGGAGATACCAATAGTTTCTGCAGTAAGGAGCACAGAGAAGAGAAAAGGAACCAAGCTCTGGAGTGTTTTAGCTTAGCAGGCAGGGAGGAAAGACTGAGGGGTGGATGGTGAGGGAGGAAGAAAAGCTCTTGGTCTAGATGGAAAAGGAGTTTCAAGGAGGAGGGAGTAATCAAACTCATGCATTATTTACGAAAATGAGCAGCTAGACCCCGATTCCAGTGTCTTGGTGTACTGTGATATTGCCGGTTGTTTCTTACTTCCCTTGTTTTGTATGGCCTAGTACAAAGTATTCCTCTGTCCTATTTTGCCTTGAGTTGGATGCAAGGCTGCCAGGTTGTCCTGTGTTAGGTTAACTTTGGCAGCAGAAGCACAGGTGTCTTTGAAGTGTGGGGCAGTTCTGGGGAAGGCTCTTGTGACCCATGGTAAAGAAGACTACTAAGAATACTGATTATAATAGCCTCTTTGAGGCCAGGTGGTGGTGGGCATGCCTTTAGTCGTAGCACTTGGGAGGCAGAGGCAGGTGGATCTCTGTGAGTTTGAGGCTAGCCTGGTCTACAGAGAGTTCCAAGACAGCCAGGGAGGTTACACAGAGAAACACTGTTTTGAAAAACAAAAACAAAAAAACAATAAAACAGTAATAAAATGGATGACCTCACTAGGACACTGAGAGTATGAAATAGAAAACGCTCATTTTGCACAGTGCCTTGCATATAATAATTGTGTAATGCATGCTAACTATTGAAACTTGTATTTCTCACAGTGACAAGTCTCTCCTTTGAATTCTGGTGTGCCATTGTTTTTCTTATATTTTCATTGATGTTAAATTTTGAAGAGCTTTTCACTGAATTATAATGTAACAAGATGCACATATATGGAATGTACTGGTCACTAAATTTTTCCAAATGAATATGCTCATAACTAGCAGCCAGATCTAGACAGATTTTCTGTGTATTTTTTTTCTGAGAAGTGGACCTACACATTCTTTAAAGGTTAGCTGGGCATGGTGGCTTCCACCTATAGTCCCAGCACGTGGGAGGTGGAAACAAGAGTAGGTAAGAGTTTGGTCTGGTAGGGTAGTTAATTTGGGAAATTTTTGTTTGTATGGATTGGTGTGTGTTGCTTCTAAGCTGGCTTTGTCTGACTTACTGGAAGTCTTCTATAATCTTTGAGCGTAAGGTGAAAGGAAACTCTATGGGTTCAGTGACCTAACTCATGCATTATTTACGAAAATGAGCAGCTAGACCCCGATTCCAGTGTCTTGGTGTACTGTGATATTGCCGGTTGTTTCTTACTTCCCTTGTTTTGTATGGCCTAGTACAAAGTATTCCTCTGTCCTATTTTGCCTTGAGTTGGATGCAAGGCTGCCAGGTTGTCCTGTGTTAGGTTAACTTTGGCAGCAGAAGCACAGGTGTCTTTGAAGTGTGGGGCAGTTCTGGGGAAGGCTCTTGTGACCCATGGTAAAGAAGACTACTAAGAATACTGATTATAATAGCCTCTTTGAGGCCAGGTGGTGGTGGGCATGCCTTTAGTCGTAGCACTTGGGAGGCAGAGGCAGGTGGATCTCTGTGAGTTTGAGGCTAGCCTGGTCTACAGAGAGTTCCAAGACAGCCAGGGAGGTTACACAGAGAAACACTGTTTTGAAAAACAAAAACAAAAAAACAAAAACACCCCCCAAAAATAGCCTCTTTGATTTAGAGATCCCTAAAGGACTATTGATGGTGAGCACAAATGACAACCTATTAGGGGAGGCCTGGGATTCAGGGGTACAGACCCTAGATTCACCCCAGTACCAACAAAACAAACAAAGTGCCACCATGACAGTAACAAAACTACAAGGAAAGAAGATGTCATTGGTCACATAAACTCACTGAGTGAGTCTACTGTGGGATAGGCACTTTGCTAGACTTGGGTTTAGGATAAAAAAGGACAACTTAGTTAAGGTGGGCAGGGTAGCAAACACCTGTTTCTTATTGGAACCCTTCCTCTTTCAGACAGGTGTGGTAATGCAAGCCTTTAGTCTCAGCACCCAGGAGGCAGGGGCAGGTGTATCTATGAATTCCAGACCAGTGTGATCAACAGCAAATTCGGGCCAGTTAGAATTACATAGCAAGAGTCTGTCTGAAAAAAGAGACGGTTGGGGACACCAGACGAAAGTGTAGAATCCATTCTGACTTTTTCTCATTTCCCAGTCCTGTTGTGCTCTTGTCTTCTGTCGGTCTGTTTACATTTCTTTCCATTTTAACCTCTGTGATCTTAGTCTATGCTTGAGTCCCTAATATTTCGTAGCAAGTTTTCCTGCCTGTATTATTTACTTATTTTTGTCTTTGTTGTTTTGACACAGGGTCTCCCTATGTAGCTCTGTCTGTCCCGGAACTCACTGTGTAAACCAGACTGGTCTGTAACTCAAAGATTCACCTGCCTCTGCCTCCTTAGAGCTGGGAGGAAAGATATGAGTTACTATGCCCAGCTTTCTATTTTTTCTTGACTTCATTTTGGCCTACCCAAATTATCTTCATCTTGTATAACTGATAATTAAGTGATTCTGCTTGAAGTTTGTTTAGCATTCTAGACCATGTATAATCATTTCAGAATATGATCCCTCCTTTATTAGGTGGGCTTTTTTGCTGTCTTCTATTCCCTGACTTATAGGCCTTAGAATGTCTTAATGTCATCTCTTCTACTTTCTAAGCTGTGTCCAGTCCTAGGTTCTTTAATGAAGGACCTATAATAATACCCAGTGCAGCTAGGCCCATAGTATATATTTAAGATATATTCATAGCTGTGTAATGTAGACCAAGTTCTGTGGAAAGCTGAATTAGCCTCTATGTGTGGGGAGGGGAATCTAAAAAGTAGTGTGAGGGGATGGAGAGATGGCTCAGCTGTTAAGGGCACTTACTTTTCTTGAGCAGTTTATAACTCCCCTTCTGGCTTCTGCAGACACTTGCACATATGTGACATACACTCATATAGACATACATACATACACATAAGCAAAAATAAACCTTTACTTATGTCTGTGCACCACATGCATGCCTGGTGCCTGTGGTAGGTAGCCTGTGGTAGGGTGTTGGGTCCCCTGGGACTGGAGTTACCAGTGGGGGACTGAACCCTCATCCTCGGAAGAGACCCCATACTTTCAGTTGATGAGCCATCCCTCTGCACCAATAGTTTGTTTCTCTCACTTAAACTTCTACTTGCAAAATGGACAAATACGTTTCTACAAATACATTTTGACATTTACTTATGGCAAATGTGGCTTATGTGATTTTTTTTTTTTTTTTTTTTTTGCTTTGTTCAGTTAGTTTTTTGTTTGTTTTGTTTTAAGATACATAGCCCTAGCTGTTATGGGCCTTGAATTTGGAGATCCATTTGCCTCTGCCTCCCCAGTGCTGAGATTAAAGGCGTGAAACACCACTGCCCAGTTTCAGAGTACTGAAATTCTAATCAGCCCAATGATGTCTGCAGCCACAGACTCCTTTCAGGGGTTTTCATTCACAAGGTTATTTGTGTGTGAATATGTGTCGATGGGGCCAGTGTTCCCTCCTTCTACCACATTTTTCCTGAGGATCAAACTCAGGTCATCCACCTTGGTAGCAAATCCTTTTACCTCCTGAACCATCCACTGGTTCCATTTTTATCTTAAATTCCTGGTAATTTTATTCATAATTGAGGATTGAACCGAGAGCATGCTAAGCAAAACTATACCACTGAGCTCCAACTCCCCTCTAGCTCTTAAATGACATACTAATCACTGGATTGGGGGGGGGGGTGGGATCCAATAAGAGAAGAAACTTTAAGTCTGCTTCAATTAGTTTAATTAATTTTTTTAACTCTTTGAAGATTTCATACAGTGTATTTGGATTATAGTTACTCCTCACTCCTCCTAGCTCCTTCCAGATTCTCTCCCCATTTCCCCACTCCTTCCAATCTCATGTCTTTTTTTTAGACCATCCATTGACCTTTTTATTGGATTTGACAAAATCTGCATTATTAAAAGACAAATAACAAAATTTGAGTTTATATTGAATTCAACAAGCTCTATAGTCTCTAGAATATTATAAAAGAAATGTCAACAGAGAAAGAAACAGTTACCACATGCAGATGCTCCTGGCCAAGTGGGGAACTAGATCTGCAGGTGAGGTCCGGATGTGAAGCACATGGAAGCCATAGAGGAAGTGCTGTTCACTTACTTGGGTGGAAGGGCTTTCTCTCAGTGGGGAGACTGGAAAGATGGCAGAAATGCAAAGGCATATGTGGAATGGTTTCTCTCATTCCAAATGGTAATAGAGATTTTTGATCATGGCACTAAGACACCCTTGGGGAAAAGAACACCCTAACCAGAGAAGGCTCATGACATAATTCTTGGGTAATATGTACAATTTTTAATAATTTTTAATAACCATATAATTCTAGGTATTGAACCATTACTTAAGTATAGACCTGCCAGGGGCCACACCCTTCAAAGTAAACTGCCTGTTCCTCACCCTAGAAGCCACCCACCTTCAGTAGCTCTTCAGTCAGGAGTGGAAGCTCACCAGCCCTTCCTCTCTCCATGTTAAAATGTTAACTGGCTTGATCTGGACCAGGTCTTGCAGGTAACCACAGTTTCTGTGAACTCACGAGCACAGCACTCCTGTTATGTCCAAAGACACTGTCCAGTCCTTGTGGATTTCTGGTTCTTAAGTCTTGCTACCCGCTTCACTGATGGTCTTGGGAGTGGTAGTGGTGTTATAGATACTGACAGCCCATTTGTTTATTTCTAAATTGTTATTCATGTGTCTGTGTTTATGTATGCCATGTGTGTTAGGGTACCCACAGAACCCAGAAGAAGGCATTGGATCCGTGGAGTTCGAGTTATAGGCCGTTGTGACTCACCTGGCATTGGTGCTGGGACCAAATAAGTCCTCTGGAAGAGAGCAATTAGTGTTCTTAAGAACTGAGTACTCTCCCCTGCTTCCATTATTTAAGTGCATTTCATTGTTTTCATTCAACAGTTTATTGTTGAATTTATACAGGCAAGGAGGCTCATAACTGTAATCTTAGTTCTTGAGAACCTGCAGCTAAAGGATATAATTGTCCTGTTAGTAGCAAAGCTATTCTAATGAGAGACACTCATGCCCCTCCCTATGGCTTTAAGACTATTAAGACAATGGGCCCCCAAGAATTTCATGCTGTGAGAAGGAAATGGCAGAAATCCTGTGCTTCTGCTTGAGGAACTTGTTTCCCAGGAGAGTTTACACAGTTCTGACAACTTCTTAACCACATTGCAGTAGAGACTGGAGCTGAGAGACATTGTGGGTTAGTGATGGGTGCAACCATGCCTTGACCAGGACTGTTTAGTTATGCAGACCTTCTGCCTTCATTTTAAACCTAAATGTCATATTAGGACCAGAAGATGGACTTGAGGAGGCTGGAGTGGGGAGGTGGAGGTGGGGGTGAAGTGTAGGAGTCATGGAATCTCTCGGCTCCTCTTCCCAGCATGGCCACTTTGAAGAAGTCTCTTTTCTTGGCTTTTCATTGTTTTATTGGCCTATTGAGGACTGGTAACCAATCCTAGGTTGTTCCTGGTAGCTACTGGGGCCTAGGCACTGACCCTAACAACTTTGATAATAGCACCACAGCCAAGCCTGGGTATGTAGTGCATTCCAAATGAGCCCAGGGCTGTAAAACAAAGCCCTATTTCAAAAACAAAATTTAAAAAAATTATTGTTTATTTCCTAGAATACCAGATTAGAATGTTCAGAAACACTTGGTCCCTACCACCAGATTTTCACTGTGATTAGGAGTAGAAACACATTCAGGAGGGGTTGGGGATTTAGCTCAGTGGTAGAGCGCTTGCTTGCAAGGCGTGGGTTCGGTCCTCAGCTCTGAAAAAAAAAAAAAAAAAAAGAAATACATTCAGGATATAGAAGTAACACTAAGTAAGAGATGAGGTATCAGGAAATGCTTCCCAAAATAAAGGCCCCAGCTGGGCTTGAAGGGTGAATAAAAATTGCATGGGGGAATAAAGGCATATGAGAAAGCAGAGCAAATGAAATATTTAAATATTCTGCATGTATTGTGGGTTAGTAAAAGCTATTTTGTAGCCAGAACTAATGTCCCCTTTTTCTTGATTCCTCTCAAGCAGGCTCTGATGAGTCTCTTGGAGGGGAGGTTGTACAGAGGAAAACAGGCCTCAGCGGATGTGCAGATGTATGCTCTCACACTGGCTGTGGATCCTCTAGCTGAGAACAGGAGGCTCCTATGGAGCATAAGCCTCCCACAGGGTGCTCCTGGGGCGCCTGTCCTGGAATTACCCAGGCCAGTAACAAAGCTTTCTTTTCTTCTTTAAAGCAAGCCAGCGGGATGGGATGTCTGCTAGCCTTTGTGCTTAGAGCAGACCAACAAGCATCCAGTGACCAGCACAAAAGCATTGTTAGACTGTAGTGAAAAGTAGGCCGGCACCCAGGCCCCTCTCTTTAGAAGGCCCATCCAAAGAGCAGGAGTCCAACAGGCCTGGATTTGGCTCTTTGACATGGATACCGATTTCTAACTTACTGATGACACAGTAAGTTAGATAAGATCTTGGGATCTCATCCCATTGCTGCTCCGAACATCTCAATTTGGAGATTCTGAGTTGCCGTTGACTCTTTTCTTGGTTCTACATGTCTACTGTCAGTAGTAGTGGGGTACAGGCTGACTTCTTTTTCAGAGATGTCCACTCAGGATTCTTGACTTCACTACAGAAAGGATTTCAGCAAAACTGGAGTTTATGAAAAGATTTATAGCATAGACTTTAAACATGGGGGTTAATAGAGAGATGGAGAAAGAAAGGTTTAGAGACTCGCACTTCATTGTATTTACAATAGCCATATATGCCATTTTGGTGGGCTCTGAAGTTACATCCTCAAAGAGTTGCTAAGGAATTGAAATTCGCTCGTAGGGTGAATCTTGAGATGCATTGGATAGAATTTCAGTTGATGAGATCATAGGGGTGGCTTGAGAATTTAGGACGCTTTTGATGAACCAGCCTGCCTCCATCTTAGGCTTAAAAGCCATCTTATAGTAAAGACAAACTACGCTCATTCCTGTTTATGATTAAACCTCTGTTTCTCAAGGATTAGACTATGCCCCACCTGTAACCTTAACTATAAATGGTTCTGTGCTGCCTGTTCCAGAAAACGGCAACCATGTCTTTGTTTGAAAAAGTTGTTATAACCATCTTGCAACCCTACCTTTGTTTCAAAAGGTTGTTGTGACCGCCTGTGGTTTGACTACCTCATTAGGACCTCCTTGCAATCATGCCTTTGTTTCAGGAGGTTATTATGACTAAATGGTTTTTTTTTTCATTTTTCTTTATTAAGAAATTTTCTTGTCACTCTACATACCACTCCCAGATCCCCCCTCCTCCCTCCTCCCACCCCGAGCCCTCTCTCCCAAGCCACCCCGAATCCATGTATTAACATTTTCATTGCAAACAAAAGGTAATAGTTTCATTGTGAGATCCCTAGAAAATACCCTCAAGCCCTAAGGCATTGTGCATTACCATTAACGGTCTCATTTGGCCGGGCGGTGGTGGCGCACGCCTTTAATCCCAGCACTCGGGAGGCAGAGCCAGGCGGATCTCTGTGAGTTCGAGGCCAGCCTGGGCTACCAAGTGAGTTCCAGGAGAGGCGCAAAGCTACACAGAGAAACCCTGTCTCGAAAAACCAAAAAAAAAAAAAAAAAAAAAAAAAAAAAAAAAACCAGTCTCATTTGGCACTGTCCCTAAATAAAAAGAATATTATCACTGTGTTGGCAATCTTCACAGCAACTGTTACTCTAATAGAATTTTGTTTTGTTTTGTTTTGTTTAAGACAGGGTTTCTCTGTATAGTCCTGACTGTCTTGGAAGACCAGGTCCTGTAGACCAGGCTGGCCTCTCTCAGAGATCCGCCTGCCTCTGCCTCCCAAGTGCTGAGATTAAAGGCATGCACCACTGCTGCCCAGTGATAGAATTATTTTTTAAAGCATTTCAAAAATTAATTAATTAATTGTATATACAGTGTTCTGCCTGCATGTGTGTCTGCAGGCCAGAATTGGGCACCAGATCTCATTACAATGGTTGTGAGCCACCATGTGGTTGCTGGGAATTGAACTCAGGACCTCTGGAAGAGCAGCCAGTGCTCTTAAGCGAGTCATCTCTCCAGCCCCTATATTTATTTACTTGTATATGTGTACACATACACCTTAAATTTTTTTAAAATTACATTTAGTGTGTGTGTGTGTGTGTGTGTGTGTGTGTGTGTGTGTGTAAGCACACACAAATACCACAGCATGAGTACAGAGGTGATAGGACACCTTGTAGGAGTCAGTTCTCTTTCTAGCATGTGGGTCCCAGGGATCAAACTTAATTCATCAGACTGGATGACAAGTAAAACCTGCTGAGCAATCTCTCCTGGCTGGGCTTGAATTCACACTCCTCCTGTCTGAGCCCCCTTAGTGCTAGGGTTACAGGCCTGGGACACACCATACCTAGTCCCAAATGATCTGGATCATGTATTAGTTTCCTAGGACTGCCCTAACAAACCCTACAGTGTGAGTGATGTATAACACAACTCTGAGGGGTAGAGGGCCAAATCAAAGTGCTGGCAGGGTGATTATTTTCCCTCTCAGGGTTGTTGAGGGGTCCTTCTTTGTTCTTCCTTCATTCTGGTGGGTGGTGGCAATCCTCAGTATTCTTTGGCTTGTAGGTCTGTCACCCTAATTTCTGTCTTTAATAACATGTAACATTTTCTCTGTGTCTGTGCTTCTTCTTTCTAAGTATACTAATACAGGCTGGAGAGGTGACTCAGAGGTTAAGAGCTCTGGCTGCTCTTCCAGAGGTCCTGAGTTCAATTCCCAGCAACCACATGGTGGCTTACAATCATCTATAATGAGATCTGGTGCCCTCTCTGCCCGCTCCTGGTGTACAGGCAGAACATTGTATACATAGTAAATAAATAATTCCTTTAAAAAAAAAGATTTATCGGGGGGGGGGGGGAGGAGGGAGGAGAGAGGGATCTGTGGTTGGTGTGTAAAATGAATAGGAAATTTCTTAATAAAAAATTTTTTTAAAAAAGTATAGTAATACTGGAGTAAGGGTCCACCTTTCTCCCATTCACCCTCATTTTACCTTGATTACATATGCAAAGACCCCATTTCTAAGTAAGGTCATAAGGGGTAGATGCTGGGGTTTTGGATTTGAACTTATCTTTTAAATTTTTATTTTCTTATTTGTGTGAGAGAGAAAGCCTTGTCTAATGTATGGAGATAAGAAGATAGCTTTTGGGATTGCCTACAACACTAGAATCCACTATGGGTTCTAGTGATCAAGCTTGGGTCATTGGACTGGAATTTAGCAAGTACTTTTTACCTACTGGGACATCTTGCTAGCCTTAAACTTGTCTTTTTAGGGAACATAGTTCAACTTCCATCAGATCACATTATAGCATTACCTGTAAACGTTTAGCAGCTCCCATAGTCTGCTAAATTAACTGTAGTTGCTTTATTTATTTATTTGGAGACAGATTCTTATGTATCCCAGACAGACTTCATACTATGTAGCTGAGGATGATCTTGAACTTCAGATCCTCCTGCTTCCACCTCAAGAGGTCATACACATGTACCACCATGCTTGGCTTTATTTATTTATTTGTTTGTTTGTTCATTTGTTTTTGAGACAGGGTTTCTCTTTGTAACAGCCCTAACTGTCCTGGAACTCACTTTGTAGACCAGGCTGGCCTCGAATTCACAGACATCTGCTTGCCTCTGCCTCCTGAATGTTGGGATTAAAGGTGTTCACCATGCCTTTTTAATGCTGTCCTAGGTTTCAGGCATGTCAAGCAAGCAAGCACTCTACCATCTGACCTACATTCTCTGCCCAAAATGCTTCATCTTAGAATACCAGAACTTCTAGATGAATAATAAGTATAGTAACAATTATAATAAGTAGAGTACTTGCCATGAGCACAAACCTGGATTCATCTCCCAAAACCAAACAAACCAAGAACAAAGTCTATTAGGAACTTTCACGTTGTATGTATGTCCTTGAATGTTCATAGCAATTCTATATGTTAGATATGGCTATTATTTCTATTTTATAGATATGTATTAAAGAAATTACATAACTCACTTAGGATGGCACACTTATAGAAATTCAATGCAGAAAGTGGAGGGATGGTTTAGCACTTAAGAGCACTGGCTGCGCTTCTGGAGGACCTAGGTTCGATTCCCAGCACCCACATGGTGGCTCCGAACCATTTGTAACTCAAGTTCCAGAGAATCTAATGCCCTCCTCTGAAGGCACTTCATACATGTGCACATACATATGTGGAGACAGAACACCCATACATAAAATGCGATTCAATTTTAGGCTTTCTAACTGTGTGGTATATGTGGGTTTTCTTGCTATACTAAATTTAACTTTTAGTTCCATCTTAATTCTAGGTTCATCTCTTCCCCACTTACAAAGAACAAAAGAATCTAGTCTAGTCTCTGTGCTTTGTTACTTTGTGGTCCTTTTGCATTAGATGTCTTTCTTATTCCCTGCTCTGCCTATGGGATATCCTGAAATGGAACCAAACCTCAACAGTTAGTGAGTGTTAGATGGGTGTGGGGCAGGGAAGCGTATTTCATGTAAAGAGTGGGTAAATGTGTAGGTTAATTGGTTAATATGCAAGAGTGAAAGGCTTTATAAACTATACACAGAATTGTGAGTTGTATGGGTTTTTGTTTGTTTTCTTGAGACAGGGTCTCATGTAGCCTTGAGTTTGATATATAGCCAAAGCTAGTCCTGAATTCCAGATCCCCCTGCTTCTGTCTCCCAAGAGCTGTTTTTAAATGTGTGTGAGTGTTTTGTGTGCATATATGTCTATGCACCATGTGTTTTCCTGGTGCCTGCAGAGGCCAGATGAGATCCCTTAGACCTGGAGTTACAGCCAATTTTAAACTACTATACTGGCACTGGAACTGGGTCCTCAGGAAGAACAATCAGTGTTCCTAGCTGCTGAGCCTTGTCTCTACTTCCCATCTGCTGGGATTTTGAGTTTTAGTCCAAGAATAATAGAAGATCATTGAATAATTTAATGTGGGAGTGGGCTTAGATTGGCATTTCAGGTAGATTATCTTGGTGAGGCATGTGCTGTAGTTCCAATGCTTGGGAGGGGCATAAAGATTGCATGTTTGTTCAGGGTTAGCCTGGGCTACCATCCCTACTAGATGTGATCTGGACTGAACTGTGAACTAAGGGAAGAGACTAGCCGCCTGTCTGAAGTGTTTTCACTTAAAAGATTTTTAGCATTTGTATAAAAATGGATAGAATGCATAGACTTTCTCAGCATAGTCCTGCTACTTAGAATGCAGTAAGAGACCTCTGCCAGACAGTTGGCAACATTTACCTCCCTTAAGTAAGTGCTTCAGGTTCTGGCCAGATGGGTATATTTGTTGGAAAGTAGAAACTAACTGTTCAAGAGTCTGAAAGAGGGCCAGGTAGTGGTGGTGTGCCTTCTTGTGGCCTTCAGGGGCACCTGAACTCATTTTCACAAAAATGGATACATATGCATACACATAATTAAAAATTAAAAAAAAAAAAGACAAAAACAAGACCAAAAAAAAAAAAGATCAGATTATTTATTTTTATTTATTTATTTATTTTTGAGATAGAGTCTCAATATGTAGCCCTAGCTGGTCTGGAACTCACAAACACTGCCTGCCTCTGCTCCTTGGTGCTGGGATTAAAGGTGTATATTACTGCACCCTGACCTTTCATTTTGTTCTTTTGAGAAAGGGTATTGCTATAATGCCAAGGATGGTTTTGAATTAATAGGTTCAAATGATCCTCCAACCTCACCTTCCAGAGTGGTGTGGTATAGCTAGAAAGACAGACAGACAGACAGACAGACAGACATAGGTTTTTTTGGTTTTGTTTTTGAGACAGGGTTTCACTATGTAGCTTTTGGCTGGCCTGGAATTTGTAGACCAGGCTGGCTTTGAACTTACAGGATTCTACCCTTGTTATTCAAGCACGTAAAGACAATTCCCTTAATAGTATTACATTGGGTATTAGGTTTTTGTTTGTTTGTTTTTTAATTTTTGTTTTTGTTTTTGTTTTTGTTTTTTTGAGACAGGGTTTCTCTGTGTTGTTTTGGTGCCTGTTCTGGAACTCCCTCTGTGTACCAGGCTGGCCTCAGCTCTGCCTCCCAAGTGCTGACATTAAAGGCGTGTGCCACCACCGCCCAGCTTGTTTGTTTATTTTTATAGACAAGGTCTCACTATGTAGCTCTGGCTGTCCTGGAACTCACTGTGTAGATCAAGCTGGCCTTGGACTCCCAGAGATCCGCCTGCCTCTGCCTTCCAAATGCTGGGATTACTGGCGAGTATAATCATGCCCATCAGAATTAATCTTAAATGGCAAGCTGATTATCCACTTAAATGTGTGTGTGGTGATTTTCAATTTTCAATTATTATGTTTAAACTGGGTGGAGGTGGTACATGCCTTTAATCCCAGCACTCGGGAGGCAGAGCCAGGCGGATCTCTGTGAGTTCGAGGCCAGCCTGGTCTATAGAGCGAGATCCAGGACAGGCACCAAAATTACACACAGAAACCCTGTCTTGAAACACCAAAAAAAAAAAAAAAAAAAGACTGTGTTTATATGTATGATGTATGTAAGTCAGAGGACAACTGTGTAGTCTGTTCTCTCCTTCTACCTATGTGGGTTCCAGGGATCGAACTTAGGTTGTCAGACTTGGATTGCAATCAGTTCACTGCTGAGCCATCTTGATGACCCACTTGTGGTGAATTTTTAAGAATGTTAGTATATGTTTTCTTACACTTTAGTAATAAAGGCTTATTTACATTATATTTCGTAGTTAACATGTATCATATAACACATACCTTAGGGAAAGGTATAGTGAAGTCAAATATAAAACACAAATTAAGTGAAAGCCTGGGCATGATGGTGCATGCCTGTAATCCTAGCATTTCTGGGGTAGAAGCAGGAAAATCAGGAGTTCAAGAATAGCCTTACTACATAGTAGTTTTACAGCCAGCCTGGGCTACATGAGACACCATCTCAAAAAAAAAGACTCCAAAATTACATTGTGTCTCTATATGAATATGGAGACAGTTAACATTTAACAACATGTGTGTACTTTCTTTTAATAAAAAGATTAAATGAAAGAAGCTGTTAATAATATTTCATTAGACTATGAGAAGAAGCAGTTTTTGGTATAGGTAAAATTGGTATATGTATCATGTAACAGGTACTAAAGTACCTATAATTCCCACTTGAGAGGTAAGGCAGGAAGATCAGGAGTTCAAAATTAGCTGGGCGGTGGTGGCACATGCCTTTAATCCCAGCACTTGGGAGCCAGAGATAGGTCTCAAAAAAGAAAACAAAACAAAAATTCATCTTCAGCTACCTGGCAAGTTTGAGGCCAGCCTAGACTGGAGAAATCCTGCCTCAAAAAAAAAATTAAAATTTAAATGTTAAAATTTCTATAAGGTATTTAAATATGTTTCGGTGTTGGCTTATTCTGTAGGACAACCCAAGGGGATCGTCTATAAAAACTGAACACACAGCATCTGTGATTCCCATCCAGCAAAGCTGAGCATGCCAATACAGCTGCTCTTCTCTCAGCTTTTCTGCAGAGGGATTTGTTCAGAGGCTGCACAGCTGAGTCTGCATCCAGAGTTGCCTATGGGGAAGTGAATGTTCCCACTAATGGGGCACACAGTGTTTAGCAACCTCGAAATCTTCCTTGTTGGCAGATCTCAAACTTCCTTTCTTCATACATGCATGCATGGGTCTTGAGACATGGAGAAGTTGTGGGTTTTGAGGGCCCAGAGGCTTATCAGCCCCACCAATATATTCTCCAGCATTAGGCAAGAGAAATGGATTGTTGTTCACAAAAAATTGTTTGGTTTCCCTCTCTGGACCTGGTTTCTACTTTTCCATCCTGCCTAGGAAAGCCAGAGTCTGTTAGTCACTATGAATCCTCCTCTTTTCTCATCTTTTCTTTGCTCTCCACCTTCTAGATAAGTCTATGGATTTAGTTCTTCCCTCCACCCCTCCCTTTCTGTTTAAACTGGATCCTTTTATGTAGCCTAGGCTAACCTTGAACTTCCTGTGTAGTCCAGGCTGGCCTTGAACCTTGCCTTAACCTCCCAAGTACTACAATAGATGTGAGCCACCACACTCTGGCTTTCTTGGGCTTTGATACATATTTGTAAATATGTATGTGTCACTCTGAGCCAAAACTAAGAGTCCAAGCATCACTAGGACTTCAGAAAATGCAGTCTTCGTTCCTTTTGCCTGACATTCAGCAATGTAAGACGGCCTTCCATGTCTCGCTGTCACCGTGTCAAAGAAGCAAACTATTTCTTTAGATGTTTTGACTCTCAAAACTAAGGAAATTTGCCTACATTGTCAGATGTTAGCTGCATTGCTCCCTATAGCTTGGAGTTTACAAGTTCAATTTCTTTTCAGCAATGGCCCCTCTATGTGAACTTGGGCAGAGTCCCCTAGAGTGAGAAGAAGTCATTGTGCTCATGATTCCACTGTTGTAAGATGTCCAAGGTGGATTACAAAGCAAGATTAAGCAGGCGAACAGGCTTTCCTTTTGAGAGTCAGGAGGTGTGTCCAGCTATTCTCTCTGTGTTACCGAACATGCTCAGCTTCACCGAACCTGCTCTGCTTCATACAGGGATCTGATGTGCTGTGTGGTGCTGCCCCCAACTGGTTTATTCTGATTCTTCTATTCTATTACCATGTTCTTTCTGAGCACATCCATGGTTTTTTTTTTTTTTTTTAAATTATATTCTCATTTAAAACAACATCAAACAAAAAGATTGTGAATTAGACGGATCAGGTATACCTACTTGGTAGATGGGAAAACTGAAGGACAGCTAACCTTATTGATTTTTTTCAAGATTAAATGGTTCTTAGAAGGAATAATTGACTAGAATTCAATTCAAATCTCTTGCTCATTATACCATTAGGTCCTCTAGTCCTTTGTAAATTCAGTATCATAGTCTAAAAAAGTGTACTGTTATACTTGTAGAATTTGTTCCTTTTTCTCTCTTGGAAAGAGGAGGGAGATAATGTATCTTGAAAGGGTTGAGTAAATTCACTTTTGAGTTCCTGTTCTGCATGGAGCTATCTCACGCAAATGCTGTGACCTCTAACTCCTTGTATAATAAATGTAGTTGTAAAAAGATGTACTCTGAAACCAGACTGTATTGTCTGCCTGATTCTGCCCTTAATAATTGAATAACCTTAGAATGTCTTTTGTTGTTTTTTTGTTTTGTTTTGTTTTTGTTTTTTTTGTTTTGTTTTGTTTTTGTTTTTGTTTTTCAAGGCAGGGTTTCTCTGTGTAGCTTTGCGCCTTTCTTGGAACTCGCTTTGGAGACCAGGCTGGCCTCGAACTCACAGAGATCCGCCTGGCTCTGCCTCCCGAGTGCTGGGATTAAAGGCGTGCGCCACCACCGCCCGGCTTGAATGTCTTTTGTAATATGAGAGTAACGCAGATAAATCTATGTACATGTTCCAAAATTAGAAAAACTTACCTGGCTCTGTAGTGCAATGGATAGCACATTGGACTTCTAGACAAAATTAGAAACACCTTTGGTCCTAAACATTTTAGACAAGGGGTACTCAGCCCATAGTACACTTATCTTGTAGGACTGCTGTGTAGATTAAATGAGATAATGTATATACAATTTTTAGAAGTGTTTGGTCTAATATATAAAACACTATATAAATATTCACTGAAAAAATAATGTTATTGTGATATATATATGTGTATATATGTATACTTTGCGCTTCCTTTTTTTTCTTTTCTTTTCTTAGACAACGTCTCACTATGTAGTACTGTCTGGCCTGAAACTCAGAGATCTGCCTCCCAGGTGGTGGGATTAAAGGCATGTACCACCACACTCAGCTACTTCTGCAGTCTTAAGAAATCATCCCTGGCATGGTGGCACACACCTTTAGTCCTAGCACTCAGGAGGCAAAGGCAAGCGGATTTACGTGAGTTTGAGGCCAGCCTGGTCTACAAACTGAGTTCTAGAACAGCCAGGGATTCATAGAGAAACCTTGTCTTGAAAAGTAAACAACAACAACAACAAAATTATCACAGGAGACTGGAGAGTTGGTTCAGAAGTTAAGAGCATTTGTTTTTGCAGAGAGCCCAGATTCAGCCCCCACTACTTACATGGTGGCTCACAACCATCGATAACTCCAGTTCTAGGAGCTCCAACATCCTCTTCTGATCTCTAAGGGTACCAGGCACACAAGTGATGCACATGCATGCATACAGGCAAAACATCCATACACATGAATCTTTTTTTTTTTTTCATTAAAAATAAACACAAAGTGGGGTGTGATGGCATATACATGTACTACAGCATTTGGGAAGTTGGGGAAGGAGGATCCTGAGTCCAAAGCCAGCCTGGGTTAAATAGTAAGACTGGTTCCAAATAAACAAAATGGCAAAAACCTCACAAAGCAATGCTTCAAGATTGTGTTTATAATGGAGAACAGCAGATTTCTTGGAAGAATGCATTCTTTAGTTCTTCCACAGCCCTGTTTCCTCCTATTCAACTCACTTTGCCTAACTCTGGTCTTAACCACTGAACTGCTCTGGCATGGCTGCCAATAACATCCTAGTGTCCGAGTTGCAAATGGACATTTTTTTTTCAAGCACATCTTATTTGGTGTATATAGCACTTTGTTACTGTTGGTCATTTGGTTTTTTTTTTTGACTATTCTCTTCTTTTAGCTTCTATGATGATATTCTGGTATGGTTGTTTTTTATTTGTTTGTTTTTTGTTTGAGGTTTTTGTTTTGTTTGTTTAGAGACAGGGTTTCACTATGTAGGCCTGGGTGGCCTGGAACTCATTATGTAGACCAGAGAGATCCACCTGCTTCTGCCTCCTGAGTGCTGGACTTAAAGGCATGTGCCACCAAACCCAGCTGTGGGATATTGTGTGTGTGGCCGGTGTGTGTGTGTGTGTGTGTGGGGGGTCTTCTGTAGCTCAGGTTAGACTCAAACTCTTGATCCTCTTGAATTTACTTCCTGAACACTGGAATTACGGCATGTGCTACCATGCTTTCTTATTCAATTTGTCTTTGTCTTTTCCTTTGAACTTTACCTTTCCTAAGGAGTCCAGGTCCTTACCTGTGTGTTATCCCCAGGCTACTTCCTCTATTGCTTGGCATCAGTAATCACCCCAGCTCGATTGTTACTTCCTAAGATTTAGTCTCCTGCTAGACTCAGTTCCTAATTCTTTACTTTTTTTCTTTCCTTTTTTCTTTTTTAAGACAAAGTCTCACTTCGTTTTAGGTATAGGGCTCATTATGTAGGCCAGGCTGACCTTAAACTCATGGTAATCTTCCTGCTTCTGCCTTGTCGATGCTGGGGTTACAGCCATGAGGTACCATGCCTGGCATTTTTGGTTTTTGTTTTTTGGTTTTTGTTTTGGTTTGTTTTGTTTTTGAGACAGAGTTTCTCTGTGTAGCCCTGACTACCCTGGAACTTGATCTGCAGAATAGGCTGGCCTCAAACAGACAGAGATCTACCTGCCTCTGCCTCCCAAGTGCTGGGATTAAAGGTGTATGCTACCACGCCTGGCCATAAAATGACTTTTTAAAAAGGTGTTTGGTAGGACTGAGGAGCTGGCTTAGCAGTTAAGAGCACTGAACAAGTTCAGTTCCAAGTACCCGTGTGAGGCAGCTCACAGACACTTGGGACTCCAACTGCAGGTGATCTGACACTCTTCTGGATTCCTCAAGTGACTGGCACATCTGACATTAGACACATACTCACACACATACACATAACTATCTTCCCTATGGTGGCACACACTTTTAATCCCAGCACCCAGGAGGCAGAGGCAGGTGGCTCTCTATGAGTTCAAAGACAGCCTGCTCTACAAACTGAGTTCCAGGACAGCTAAGACTACATAGTCTCAAACAAACAAACAGTTTTTAAGAAAAATTTAGAGGAGATCCAGGCATGATAGTACATGCCTGTAATCCCAGCACTTGAGAGGTGGAGGCAGGGAGGATAAGTTCAAAGTCATCCCTGGCTACACAGTGAGTTTGAGGTTAGCCTGTGCCACATGAAACACTACTGTAACAGGTCTTTCTTTGGACTGCCAACTTCCAGATAATGACACTGAGACATTTTATTATGAAAGCTTGGCCTTAGCTTAGGCTTGTTCCCAACTAGCTCTTAAAACTTAAATTCTAAGGCTTGTATCTTATTAGCTAAATTTTTATTATTTACATCATTAACCTGTGTTCTGTCATGTGGCTCATTACTTTTCCTTAGTACAGTGAGTCTGAGTTCTTCCACATCTTACTGGTGAATTCCCTGCTCCTCAGATTTTTTCCCAGATCCTATCTCTGCCTGGAAGTCCCACCTATCCGCTCCTGCCTAGCTATTGGCCGTTCAGCCCTTTATTAAACCAACCAGAAGGTGCCTTAGGCAGGTGAGGAAGGACAGAGACACATCTTCACATAATGTACAAAAAGATTATCCCAACACACTATCTCAAGACAAATGGCTGAAATGATGGTTCTGTCTGAGCACTTGCTGTTCTTGCAGAGGATCTAAGTTCAGTTCCAAGCACCCATGTGGTGGCTTACAGCCATCTCTAACTCCAGTTCCAGAGCATCTGACACCCTCTTCTGGCCTCTGTGAACATCAGGAATGCATGATAAACATACATACATACATACATACATGTAAACATTCATACACATAAAAATAAATCTTTATATTTGATCTTAGCAAAAAGGCAGAAAACAACAAAGTAAATCCTTGAAAAATGAAAGAACAAATGTAGTTTCTAGGTGTTTGCTCTTCCATGCTTTTACCACCGGTCTAAACAGTTCTGATAAATAGTAGCGGGGCCTTCCTTCTGTTTTGCAGTATATCAACTCTGGGAACCTGGAACAGCTGCTGGACAGTGACTTGTATTTGCCCTGGACTGTGAGAGTGAAACTGGCATATGACATAGCAGTGGGCCTCAGCTACCTTCACTTCAAAGGCATTTTCCATCGGGACCTCACATCAAAGGTACGAAGACTTTATTTTCATAACTCTTGAGAAACACAGGGTTAAAAAAGTTACTACTGGGGGCTGGAGAGATGGCTCAGAGGTTAAGAGCACTGACTGCTCTTCCAGAGGTCCTGAGTTCAATTCCCAGCAACCGCATGGTGGCTCACAACCCTCTATAATGAGATCTGGCGCCCTTTTCTGACCTGCAGACATACATGCAGGCAGAACATTGTATACATAATAAATAAATAAATCTTTAAAAAAAGAAGAAAAAAAAAGTTACTACAGAGCCTAGAAATATGAGGATCTCTATTCTAGATTTAACTTTTAATCAAAACATAGTTCAGTATTTGATACAGTTAATCCTTAGAAAGCTTCTATCTGGGTTAAGGATATAGCTTAGTTGGTAGGGTGCTTGCTTAGCATGCATAAAGATTTGATCCCCAGCACTGGATAGAAGCAGGAGGATCAGAAGCTGAAGATCATTCTCAACTACATAGAGAGCTCAGGCCAGGCTAGAGGTCCTAAAAATCAAAACCAAACCAGCCTGTGTCTGCTCAGAGCAGGCACCTTTGAGTACCGAGCCAGGCAGTACACACATCTTGAGAGCCTTTATATTTTACGTCAGTCTCCTGAATGTGTGCTGCATAAGCACCTGGAGAGCTTCCCGAGAGCTGTGGAGCCCGACCCGTTTTCTCCTCCTTGGCTTCCAGGAAGCAGCTCTGAACAAAGAGCGGAGTTGGGTGATAGTGAGTCAAGTGAATGAACGTTTGGAGTGCTCGGTGGGCCACCGTGTGCTGACCCATTTCTATTGTGTGATAGAGTTTCTGCCACCCTGCCAGTTCTTCTTTGATGTTCACTGGTCTCTGTAATGTTGTTCTGTTGTCCTGATGGCTGTGTGACCAGGTTAGAAAACAGTTTATTTCAGAGAAAGTTGGCCTTGTTACAAAGTAGGAACTTGAGGGCTGAATGTCCCAGGATACTTCCATGACAAGGGTTTTTGTTTGTTTGTTTGGTTTGTTTTGGTTTGTTTTGGTTTTTCAAGACAGGGTTTCTCTGTATAGCCCTGGCTGTCCTGGATCTTGATCTGTGAATCAGGCTGGCCTCGAACTCACAGAGATCCATCTGCCTCTGCTTCCCAAATGCTAGGATTAAAGGTATGTGCCATCACCTCCTCGCTCCATGACAAGGCCTTTAAATAATATTATTTGAGCTAACGGAGAAACTGGAAGACCACCTAGGGTACTTAGTATGACATCTGCCCGAAGACCAAATGAAAGTCTTGTAAGGTTTGTTAGAGGGTTTGTTTTGAAGGTTTATTTTCATTTTATATGTATGAATATTTGCCTACATGAATGTATATGCACCATGTGCATGCCTAGGATGCACAGGCCAGAAGAGGGGATCAGATTCCCTTGTCTGTTGTAAGCTGGCATGTGGGTGCTAGGAATCAAACCTGGGTCCTCTGCTAGAACAGCCAGTGCTTTTCTGCTGAGCCATCTCTCCAGCCCCAGAGTACAGGAGTTTCATACATATCCAAGAATAGTAGTCACTTTATTCCTCCCCCACATATACACACGCACACACATACACACACATACAGGCATCTAGCCAAAATCAGATCTTCTACTAAAAGTATTATTTCTTCTAAAGTAGAAGAAATTTGCAAAAAGTTATCCCCCATACCTACATGAGTGTTTCCTATGCCTGGATTCATGGATGGAAAAATAATAAAAGGGGGGAATTTTTAACCTATAATTACATATGGTCTCATTGAGAAATAAGTAAATGAGCCAGGTGGTGGTGGCACACACCTTTAATCACAGCACTCAGGAGGCAGTGGCAGGTGGATCTGTCAATTCAAAGCCAGCCTGGTCTATAGAGTGAGTTCCAGTACAGCCAGGGCTACACAGAGGAACCCTGTCTCAAAAAGAGAGGGGGTGGGGAGGGAGGGAGGGAGGGAGGGAGGGAGGGAGAGAGAGAGAGAGAGAGAGAGAGAGAGAGAGAGAGAGAGAGAGAGAGGGAGAGAGAGGAGAGAGAGGAGAGAGAGGAGAGAGAGGAGAGAGAGGAGAGAGAGAGAGAGAAGAGAAATAAAAGAACAGTGCAGTATTTTATAGTTGACTATTCAGCTGCATGGACTGTAGACTTTTTATCACAGGGGAGATCACTCTAGGCTAAGATGGTAAAGCTTACTGGAAGAAAACTCCCTGCTCCTCAGCAGTGTAGCATATTCCCTTTCTGTACTAGGAAAATACTTTGTCATTTTGGTTAGTATTCTTTTTGAGATTTTTGTAGTAAAAAATGAATAAGCTCTCTGGGCACAGATAGGAATGTTTATAATTCCAGTGCTTGTGACCACAGTTTGAAGCTAGCTCAGGCTCTCTAGTGAGACTTTCTTTCAAAAAACCAAACCAAACAAATAAAAAGACCAAATAAGCAAATAAAGAAAAAGACCAAACTAAAAAAAAATCTAGAACTGTTGGGTAAGATCACCAGCCTTTGATTTCCTTATATGAGAGTAGATATTCTCTTTAGCAATGGGCTTAAAGCAAAATGATGGGAGGGCTGGAGAGATAGCTGAGCCATTGAGAGTACTGGCTGCTCTTCCAGAGCACCCAGGTCCCATTCCCAACTTCAACATGGTGGCTCAAAACCTTCTGTGATCCTACGCCCTTCTGGCCTCTGCAGGCACTGTATGCACATGGTGTTCAGACATACAGACAAAACACCCATACACATAAAGACAAAACAAAAACAACCTAGGATCTTAAAACAATTCATTTTATAAGGAACCCTGGCTGGCTTTAAAAGGGCAATCCTTATGTCTCTGCCTCCTGAGCACTGGGATTACAGACATGCACCACCACACTCAGCAACTCTTTGTTTCTAGGCCATACCTCCTGGACTTTAAGGTGGTATTGAGGATATTTGGAAATGATGAGATTAAATGATTTTTTAAGGTCTAATGATGGTATAGGAAATTCTCTAGAACAGTAGGTTCAGCTGGGTAGTGGTGGTGCACACCTTTAATCCCAGCACTCAGGAGGCAGAGCAGGCAGATCTCTGAGTTTGAGGCCAGTCTGTTCTACAGAGAGTTCCAGGACAGTCAGGACTACACAGAGAAATTCTGCCATGAGAAGCAAGAAAAAAAAGAAAGAAAGAAAGAAAAGAAAACAGTAGATTCATTTGTTATTGTTTTGCAATGCTTGGAGTTGAACAGAGGACTTTATTCATAGTAGACGGATACTCTACCGATGAGCTGTATCATTAACCCTCCTTTTTTATGTAACTTTGACTGACCTCAAACATAGCAATCCTGTCTTAGCCTCCTCAGTGCTAGAATTAAAGGCTTCTGCTACCATGCCTAGCCCTATTTGTTCTTTTGTTGCTGTTTTATGATTTTTTTGTTTATTTTAAGTGCATTGGTGTTTTGCCTGTATGTATGTCTGTGTGAGGGTGTAGGTCCAAGATCCCCTGGAACTGGAGTTATGGACAGTTGTGAGCTCTCATGTGAGTGCTGGGAATTGAACCTGGGTCCTCTGGGAGAGTAGCCAGTGCTCTTAACTGCTGAGCCATCTCTCCAGCCCCTGTTGTTGTTGTCATTAAGATCACACACACAATATTTTTTTTCCTGTCTTCCTGAGACAGAGTTTATGGAGCCGTGGCTGTCCTGGAACAGGCTGGCCTCAAACTCAGAGATCTGTCTCCTGAGTGCTGGGATTAAAAGCATTAGCTACCATACCCAGTTTAAGATATATTTAAATTTTATTTATGTGTATGGCATTTTGCCTGCACATACATATGTACACCACTTGTGCACCTGATGCTGGGACAAATCAACGGTGTCAGATTCTTTGGAACTAGTTACAGATGGTTGTAACCACCATGTGGGTACTGAGAACTGAAACCCCAGGCTTCTACAGAGCAACACGGTTGCTTTTCTTTCCTTTCTTTCTTTTTTTTAAATTGTTTTTCATTTTATATTCTATGTGTGTTGGTTCTTTGCCTACATGTATGTCTTTGTGAGGGTGTAGGATCCCCTGGAACTGGAGTTATAGTCAGTTGTGAGCTGCCATTGGGAATTGAACCTAGGTCCTTTGGAAAAGGACCAATGCTCTTAACCATTGAGCTATCTCCCCAGCCCACAACACATTTTCTTAAGCACTAAGACATCTCTTCAGCCCCAATTCATTCTTTTTGCTGTTTAGGTTTTTTTTGTTTTTTGTTTTTTTTTCTGAGACAGGGTTTCTCTGTGCAGCCCTGGCTATCCTGGAACTCTCTTTGTAGATCAGACTGGCCTTGAACTCACAGAGATCTGCCTGCCTCTGCCTCTGGAGTGCTGGGATTAAGGGCATGCCCCACCATCACCTGGCCCCAATTCATTTTTAATTCAAGCTTCCTTTACTCTGAAAATTTCCCCCTACTGGTTGTGTGGCATGGACTCTAACTGAATTGGCCTTTAACTCTAAAAGAACCAACAAAGTATCTTCAGTAGAGGCAGTAACACCACCAAAAAAACAAAACTAAGATCTAAAGGTACAATTCATAATGTGTACTCATACTTCTAAGGGTCACCACAGAAGTGCAGTGGTGCTTTCCTGATTTCAGGCAGTAATGGGACTGAGCTCAAACAAGCTGCTCTCACAGCTACAGTAAAGAGCTACCGTACTGTGTATACAGTTACACAGTTCACTATTGGAAGTACTAATAAATGACCACTTCTTGATGGCGTTCGTGAACTGTTTATTTTTAAAGCCATACCACCTCCCACTTCCTTGTAAGTAAATTCATAGCATCACCACTGCACTAATCTACTTCAGAACATCTCTTGTTCATTTTGTCTTTTCAGGTTTCACTCTTCTTTCAAATTGTATTATATATGTTGTGTGTGTGCCTGCACATGCATGAATATGAGTGCAGTTGTTTCATTGGATCTGGAGTTAGAGGAGGTTGTAAACTACGCAGCATGGGTGTTAGGATTTGAACTCTGGTCCCCAGCAAGAGCAGTATGGACTCCTCTCCCCCGCCCCCTCTGGCCTCTCTACAGGTACCTGCACTCTCCCACACACAGACATACACACATACACATACTTTTAAATAGTAAATACATTTAAAAGGCACAAATGGCCAGGCAGTGGTGGCGCACTCCTTTAATTCCAGCACTCGGGAGGCAGAGACAGGTGAGTTCAAGGCCAGCCTGGTCTACAGATCGAATTCCAGGACAGCTAAGGCTACACAGTCAAACCCTATCTTGAAACCCCCCCCCAAGAGAAAGCACAACTGTATCAGAGGGTGGGAGTAAACACAGAGATGGCTCAGTAGGTAGAAGTACTTGCCACCAAGCTTGATGACCTGAGTTCTACCCACATGGTGGAAGAAACCGACTCCTGCAAAGGTGTCTTTCTGACTTCCCATGTTTGCTATGGGCATGTCTGTATATACACATGAACAATTTAAAATGTACCAGAGTATGATGACTCATATTTGTAATCTAGTCCTGGCATTCAGTGTAGCTGGGGGTGGTTGGGGCTGGAGGATCAGAAGTTCAAGGCCAGCTTGAGCTACATGGGAGATTCTGTCTCCACACAGGAATGAGGAAGCTTGAGAGATGCAGGGAGTGGCTGTCAGGCCACCTGCAGTGATCGCCTTTTTTCTCTTCTGAGACACTGTTTAGCACTGTATAGACCAGGCTAGCCTCCAGCTCACAGAGATCCTCCTGCCTCTGAGCACTGAGATTGAAGGTGGGCACTACCACACCTGGTCAGAGTCTCTAAAAACTGTAAATCAGACAGTAAACAAGACAGTAGATCAAACCCTGGAGACAGAAGTCTGAGTTGTTGGTGAGCCAGGAAGAGGATGAGAGAAAGAAGTGAGGGATGTGAACTGCCTCACAGGCTTTAGTGACCGCACCCGGAGCCTTAGCTAATCAGTTGGCATAGGGCCCATCTTTTCATGGACACAGCCAGAGATCTGGAGGGCTGATCTAGCAGAACTTAGGGAGGAGCGAGTCAGGAGGAGCACAAGAACAGTCCTTGGGAGCCACCGGTTCATTTCTCTGTGGTCCAAGATTGATTGTGATGAAATAACAGGGTCCTCTTAGCTCAGGAAAGAACAGTGTGAGCACATCAAGGTCAGAAGAAGCAGTCAATGTGTACCTGTGCACAATAAACTGGGTGACTTGGCCAGACTGACAACGGGGAGGGAGGGAGGGAGGGAGGACTGGGCTGGGTCAGATAGGGCCTTGCTGGCCCCACAAATGTTTCTGTAAGCCAAGAATCTCTGCTCTCTGCTGCCTCTGGAAAAGCAGGTAGGGTGCGGGCTTCCTGAGCCTGGAGTGTCAGAGCTATTTGGGGAGAGCTAGATGCAGCTTTGGGTTATTTATAGATCATTTGGGTTCATCCTTTCTCTAGAGGTGGCAGCATTTATTCAGGACTATGTCCTTAGCCTCTCTCACAAACTGACTACTAAGGAAAGCTCAAAACAGAACCTGCTCTTGAGGTGTTTTTCTAGACTGTAAAGGAGTGGTACAGAGGAGCTCAGGGGGTTGAGGAGAGAAAGGTGAAAGCTGGAGAACTCAGGATTACAAAGGCAGTTTGCCTTAAAGCTTAAAAGAGAAAAACTTTCCATAGGTTGCCAGGTGGTGGGGGCACAAGCCTTTAATCCCAGCACTCGGGAGGCAGAGGCAGGTGGATCTTTGTAAGTTTTAGGCCAGACTGGTCTAGAATGAGTTTTAGGAGAGCCAGCGCTGTTAAACTGAGAAACCTTGTCTTGAAAGCAGCAAAAACCAACTGAACAAACAAACAAACAAACAAAAAACCCTTTTCATAGGTAAAGGAAGGCTTGGTTGGTCTAAGGGTGTAGCTTAGTGGTAGAGCAGATAGAGCACTCTAGATATGTGAGCCCTGAGTTTAATCCCAGTAAACACACACACACACACACACACACACACACACACACACACACACACACACACACACACACAAATGCATAGGTATCAGAAAATAGCCCAGGCTAGGCGGTGGTGGCACACGCCTTTAATCCTAGCACTCGGTAGGCAGAGGCAGGCAGATCTCTGTGAGTTTGAGGCCAGCCTGGTCTACAGAGTGAGTTCTGGGAAAGGCTCCAAAGCTACACAGAGAAACCCTGTTTCAAAAAGCCAAAAAACAAAACAAAAACAAAAACAAACAGAAAAAACAAACCCAAATGGAATAAAGGGAAAATATGAAGAAAGATAAAAATGTAAAGGGGGTCTTCAAGCTTGCTAAGTCCAGGCTTATCCAGGTCACTTGTAGGTGACACATTTGGGAAAGGTTTGTTGCATAGTAGTACCAGGGGTAGGGATGTGGGAAGTGAGCCAGATCATACTTTTGGTGGATGGATGCTGGAGACTGAACCAAGAATCTCATGCAAGCTAAGCACATATTGTACCACTGAGAAATATCTTTGCTACTTAAGACCATGGTTAGTACTTAGAAAACAAGGAAATGGACTAGAGAGAAGGCTCAGCAGTTATGAGTATGTACTGCTTTCTGCAGAGGACCTGAGTTCAATTCCCAGCACATGTCAGATGGTTTACAACCATCTGTAACTCTATTTCCAAGGGAAGCAATACCCTCTTCTGGCCTTCACGGGTACCTGCACTCACATCATAACAGTAGCAAAATTATAATTATGAAGTAGGAATGAAAATCATTTTATAGTTTATGGTTGGGGTTACCACAACATGGGGAACTGTATTAAAGGGTCATAGCATTGGGAAGGTTGAGAACCACTGCTCTACAGAAAGAATAAGCATTTATTAGAATGGCTCACAGGCTGTTGTCCAGCTAGTCCAACAATGGCTGTCTACCAACACAAAGTCCAAGAATCCAGTGGCTGTTCAATCCACAAGGCTGTATGTCTCAGCTGGTCTTCAGTACATACCAGATTATCAAAAGAAATAGGTTCTAATGCCAGTGAAGGTGTGGACATGCCAGTGAGAATGAGGTCAAGCTTCCTACTTCCATGTCCTTTATATAGGCTGCAAGCAGAGGGTGTAACCCAGATTAAAGGTGGATCTTCCCACCTAAAAAAAGAGCTGGATTAAAAGTGGGTCTCCCCATTTGAAATTATTTAAGAAAAAGATCCCTCACAGGTATGCCCAGCCACTTGGGTTTTAGTTAATTCCAGATGTAGTCAAGTTGACACTCAAGAATAACCATCACACAGGTTCTCATTGTATACCCTGGCTAGCCTGGAACTCACTGCCTCCCCAGTGTTGAGGTTAAAGGCTGTGCCATCACACCAACCTCATTTGCTGTATTAAAGCCCCCAGTTTGGACCGTGGAACCAAGCTAAGTGTGTGATTTACCAAGAACCAGGACAAGATACTCTGGTAGGGAGACATGAGTAGTAACCTTATGGCTGGCTAATCCCTACTTCAAAGCTACCTTATTTTCTCCTCTTTGGGAACCCTAGAACTGCCTGATAAAGAGAGATGAAAACGGTTACTCTGCAGTGGTAGCTGATTTTGGCCTGGCTGAGAAGATTCCTGATGCTAGGTGAGTAACCCTAAAGGCCACAGGCAATGGTCAAAACTAAGGGGAAATCCAGCTTCCTTCCCAAGAGTCAGTACCTAGCCACAGCTCAAGTTCATTCCTTGACTCGACTCATCCAAGTCTATACCCACCCTTGGGAGCAACAAAACCCAACCAGATCTAGTTGTGTAGTCAAGCACAGCGGTACACACCTGTAAACTCAGTACTTTCAAGGCAGAGGCAGGAGGATTGTGGGAGCCCATTCTCGGGTTCCTCATGGCTTTACCCAGCAGGTCCGCATAGAGGATGATTAGACCACGGGCCTGAGTGCAGGTGTCTGAGATGGTCTGCACTTGGCTGTGCTGGGGGAGGAGGTCTTTTGCTCCACCCCTTGGCGTCTCTATAAAAACCCTGGGGCAGAGACAGTCTGGGCCTGTTGGAATAGGTTCCAGGCCCTCTCGAGGCTATTCTTTATTTTCTATCTGTTTATCTCCGCGATATTCTCCACAATAAATCCTTCTATCTAATATTTCCTGCTGCTCGCACTCAAGAAAACTCTGGGGAACTGTGGGAGTGGTTGGGTAAACGCCCCACAGAGGATCACTGCATGTTTGATTCCACTAAAGACTTTATGAGCCGCTGTATCAACCAACAAGGACTCAAGAGCTAGGGATACTGTAGCCCAGTTAGTATAGTGCTTGTATACACAAAGCCCTGAGAAAATTCTAACACCACACAAACTGGGTGGTGCATGCCTGAAATGCAGAACTCAGTAGGCGGCTGGAGGATCAATAGCTGGAAGTCATCCCCCATTATATATAGTTCAGGCTATGTGAAACCTTGTTTTATTTGGTCAATTCTCATTGTGCCAGTCGCCGGCAAGCTTTCTTCCTTTACTTCACAGTACAGGGAGTGAGAAGCTGGCTGTGGTGGGCTCACCTTTCTGGATGGCACCTGAGGTTCTCCGAGATGAGCCTTATAATGAGAAGGTAAGTCTGGAGATGTTAAGGCCTGATTATCCTTTGTGGCCCAAGTATGGATCTGTATCCTGCCTGCTAAATACAGGGCTAGCATCTGGCTGTTGTTAACCAGTGGGTGACTTGAATGGAATATGGGTAATGTAGCCCAGACCTAGGCTGTTGAGTGGGGGTGGGGCAGGGAAGACAATGCACTCCTTACTTCACTGAGAGGAAAACTGAGGTTTGACCACTTACCAGGCAGACGTGTTCTCTTACGGTATCATCCTCTGCGAGATCATCGCCCGCATCCAAGCTGATCCAGACTATCTTCCTCGCACAGAGGTGAGCTACCGGCATGGGACCAGCACCACAGGGATGGGGTTGTTTTGGTTAGGGAACTGTTTTATCCTTGGGTGGAGTTGCTGGAACTACTCTGTGGCTACTCTTGAGGCAGTTCCCAGCCTCGTCCAAGTAGGCCAGGATGAGTGTGTATGATTAATGACTTACTATTCATGTCCCTTGTACACTTCTCCACCTTACTCATCCACAGAATTTCGGGCTGGATTATGATGCTTTCCAGCACATGGTGGGAGACTGCCCCCCAGAGTTTTTGCAGCTCACCTTCAACTGCTGTAATGTGAGTGTCTTTCTTCACCTGGCTTTGGTCAGGTGCTGAGCCCTTTTCTTTTAAAGACTGTAGGGAAAGGCTACGAATTAGTCTCATAAGGGGCAGGGCATCATTTTCCCCAGATGTGTAACACCAACCATATTTCCTACTCTGGCCTATATAGGCTCTCCAGAATGCTCTGGACCAAAGGGAAAAAAAACAAAACTGCTTTGTATTTTCCAGCCCTCAGCCTGCAGGGTAGACCCATGGCTGTGCCCTGAGCATTGACCAAGCTTTGTCAGGCTTTATTTGTTGAACTATAGCAACAGCCAGTCCTAATGTAAGAGAAAACTTTAGTTACCCAACCTGAATCTTAAAAGATGCCAGAAACAGATTCAGATTTCATCTTTGGGGTGAAAGTGCAGAGCAGGGCTCATGGCTGGTGTGGATGCCTACAGATGGACCCTAAACTGCGCCCATCCTTTGAGGAGATTGGAAAGACCCTAGAGGAAATTATGAGCCGCCTACAGGAAGAAGAGTTGGAAAGGGAAAGGAAGCTGCAGTCCACAGCTAAAGGTAAGAGATTAGACCCAGATACCCAAACCTGACCCTGAAGAGAGAAGTGAGACTCTGAGATTCCCCTCTGGGGAAAGATCCTAGGTCCAGAAGTGGGAGGAGAGCGGTCATGGCCAATAAAGTAGTAGGCGGTCTTACAGTTGTGACCTGGCACATTGCTTCCCTCTTTTCTCATGGATAAAATGACAACTACCTACCTTGCTTTCCTTCATAAAAGTATAGTAAAGTGCTGCTTGTACTGACTGAGAGTAACACAAGCTTACTGTCCTTCAGGACTGTTGGAGAAAGTGTTCGGAGGGAAGCGACTGAGTTCACCGGATGACAAGATTCCCCCTAAGTCTCCACGTCCAAGACGTACTATCTGGCTGTCTCGAAGCCAGTCAGACATTTTCTCTCGTAAGCCTCCACGTACAGTCAGTGTCTTGGACCCCTACTACCGGCCACGAGATGGTGCTACACGTACCCCAAAAGTCAACCCTTTCAGTGCACGCCAAGACCTCAAGGGTGGCAAGATCAAATTCTTTGACCTGCCCAGCAAATCTGTCATTTCCCTTGTATTTGACCTGGATGCACCAGGGCCTGGAACTACGCCTCTGGCTGATTGTCAGGAGCCGTTGGCCATGTCTTCAAGACGGTGGCGTTCTTTGCCTGGTTCACCCGAGTTCTTGCGACAGGCTTGTCCATTTGTGAGCTGTGAAGAATCACTGTCTGATGGGCCTCCACCACGACTCAGTAGTCTCAAGTATGGAGTAAGAGAGATTCCACCATTCCGTGCATCTGCGTTACCAGCTGCTTCAGTCCACGAGGCCATGGATTGCTCCAACCCCCAAGAAGAAAACGGTTTTGGACTCAGGCCCAAGGGGACCAGCCTATGTGCTGAAGCTGCCTCTGAGATGGAGGTGGAAGAAAGGCCACAAATGGCTCCTGTCCACTTCTCTGTCTCTGGAATAAGCTTGCAAACCCAGGGAGAGCAGGATGGGTGAGGTGGGGGGAGGACTAGTTCCTGCCTCACCTTAGGGATGGACCTTTAGCTGAAATTGCTGGATCCCCTTGATGCGCAGCCAGGCTCTTCCCCTGGAGCCCACAAAGCAGGCAGGCCCAGAAAAGCCTGACTTAAAAATTGGGCTTTCAGTGCCCAATGGCTGTAATGGGAGGTGTTTCAATAGTTAGGGCCAACCTAATTCTAACCCTCTGAATCCAGCAAGGAGCGCTGGCTCCCACTGACAGCAGTACATGTCCTAGAACAAGGACCAGAGGACGTAGTTCCAGGCTGAGTTGGCAGGCAGCTGTGCAGCTATGAACCAGTTCCTCTCCCACCCTAGGTCTCTTGTGCCCATTCTGGGGCATATAAGCTACAGGATGGAAACTGGAGTTAACTAGGAGGCTGTAAAGGGCATGGCTGTTTCTCAGACCTGAAGACTGGGATGCTTCTTGCCAGTATGTCTAAGACACTTGAATAATTGCTGTTTGCACTTACTGTACGGTCAGACCACATCACTACATCTCTATGCAAGGGGGAGACAAGGCAATGTGGTGGTCAAGGATCTTTTAGCTAACCTATTCAAAGACCTTTCCAGTTGATTAATCTATTTTCATATTTATAAAGGAGTCTTAATGTTTTGCCTCAAGACTTTCAACCTTGGCGTTGGGAGTGGGGCTGGTTTTGTAGGCCCCAGGGCCTGCTCTATGTATGTGTCAACAGGTGATACAACCAGTAGTTAATGTATTATACTTGGACTGATTTTCTCCCTGCTATAGCTGGAGCTTTGGGAACAGTCTGTCCTTGAGGAGCCGCAATAAGAAATAACCAAAGAATGAACTTGGTCAAATATTTTCATAATTCATTTCTGTTGATTTTTTTTTTTTTTTTTTGTAAAACTTTTCCCAAGACACTTTCAGATTAAAAAATAAAGTTGATGTTGCAGGTGCTAATTAGCCTTATTTGTACCCTTGGGCCAGGCCTCTGTACAAAAGGAAATGTGAAGTACTCGTTGTACTTCACTATTGTTAACCTGCACAACAACTCTGTAGTACTTAAATAATGTGACATACACAGGATAACAACTCAACCTTTTTTTTTTTTTTTGAAATAGGGTTTTGCTGTATGGCTCTGGCTGACTTGGAATTCGCTATGTAGGCCATGAATTGTAGCAGTCCTCCTGCCTCAGCCTTCAGGGTACTGGGATGACAGACATGAGCCACTACACACTGCCAAACATCTCTTCCTACTCTCAGCTTCTCTCCCTAGGCTAGTACCAGGCAGATGTTTGGGTCAGCTGCTGCCCCAAGCCAGCTTCATTTTCTGGTTGTGGGCTTTGGAAGAACGGGAAAACTGGCTCTTGGCCACCGTGAGGGGCACAGTTTTGCCACTTAGATACACCTTGTTGTGACATTCAGGAAGCCAAGGTCCAGAACTGCAGAGTTGAGGTCCCTGGCTCAGTCCTACATAGGCCATCACATAACCTGTCATAAAGGCATCAAAACCAGCCCGATGCAATCCATCTCCAGGCCCAGGATTAGGACTGGCTTGACTCACTGGCAGTTCTGAGGCAGCCACCTCAGCTGTTTCAGAACTTGTTGCCTCACGCTCGACCACTAAGCCACTTTTGTGACCTTGCTGGGAGCCAAGCTGATCCCTAGTTTCACCCTCTGTCACTTTTTGCTCAATTTCTTCTGTCTTGAGGCTATCCTCACAGACCTGCTTTGTGGGAGGACCATCTTCAGCTTCCTCCAAGGTCTGTGCCCCTGGTTGGCTCAGCAAAGCCCTCTTCCGTCTGTCCTTCCGCCGACGCCGTCGACGCCTGTCCTCTGCCACAGCCTCATCAGTGTCAATGATAAGGTCAATATCATGTGACTGAGGACACTGAGGTCCTAGAGGGCACCAGCCATAAGCCTAGAGGTTGGAAAGAGGCTAAGAAGGGGTTCCACACATCAGAACCTCCCTTCCCCAAGAAATGGATGAATGCTCTCACCGAGAACTTGTCGCAGACGCCGCTGGTATGAGAACGAGGGTAGGTTACAGGGGACACACAGCAGCGGTAGTCAATGTGGCCTCTCATGCTAGATGGATAGCTGCAGAACTCCAGGGCAAGATGTGGGCTGCCAGCTGCCCGCTGCTTCCCATTTTCCCGCTCACTGCAACAGCGCAAGAGGGCATTGCTCCACTAGCATATAAGCTCCACGAGAACAGGGGGGTTTGTGTTTTGTTCACTGCTGAATCCTCAGCACCTAAAAACAGTGCCTGGCATACGGTAGGTACTTGATAAATAATCTTAAGTGAATGAAATAGGTTCATCCCAGGCCCCACCCCTTTCCCTCAACCATGTCCTCACCATTTCCGGAAAGCATATTCTAAGTAGGAAGCTACAAAGCGGGCATGAAACTCGGCAGCGTATTTGGTGTCATAAATGCCTGCTGGGAACATCTCACAGAGGTCAGCAGTGAAGGTTCCCAAGTTCTCAGGCAAGTGTGCGTAGAAGTTCTGGTACAGGAACACCAAGTCTATAAGGCCATTATGTAGCACCAGGGGCCGACGGGCCCGAATCAGTTCAAGGAACAGTGTCCGTACTGATTGGCTCTGGCTTTCATCTCCCTAGGGGGAAGGGAAGGACAGAATGCCCAGTCAGCCTCGTGTGCAGCACACCTGGAAAGGACTCCTTCATTATCTAACCCAATCTACCCTTTTTTGAACGTTTCCCCAGCCTTGTCACCAGGGACCCCAATATTCACAAGCAGATGTCCCCCAGGTGTTCAGCCTATGGAAGCAAGAAATAGGCCATAGAGAGCGCACACTGGAGGCTAGAGAAGCTGGAGTCCTACCTTGTCATTGCCCTTATGGTAGGGGATACCCTGAGCATACTGCCGGTTGAAATTGAAGCCATGCTGTACCAGGAACTGCACAGACTTCGGTTCTATAACATACTCCTCCATGCACAGGAGGGTGAGATTGAACACTTGGGTCAAATAACAATTTTCACCCTGAAAAACAAGGAGGAAAAAATTAGGAGGAAAACCTCAACATTCTCCAGCATCTCAGCTCTTCTGCCCCATGCCTGGCATCTGGGATGAGGGTAGCTCATACCTTATCTGGCTGCTGCTTGAAGCAGGCAAGGCCCAGAGACAGAACAGAACGGGTCCTGGCAGCATGACACACGGCCTTGTAACGTTCCTCGATGCACCTTAGAATGGGTTTGGGCACGGCAGTGGCTGAGTTAGTTTCACAAAGGACCCAAACTACCCAGGGCTGGGACTCCCTAACCCTGGATTGAGATCTACACACTTGTTAGAGCTGGGATTAAAGAAAAGGCATATACTTACTGGTTCAGCAAACTCTTCCTGTCCCCAAGTCCACTCAGCTCCTATGGATGAGTAAAGGACTGTAATTCTCCCCCACACCCATCAAACCCTTCACAACCACCTGCCCTCCCCATTTCCCCTGCCTCACCGTGTCCACAGCCACAAAGCTAGCTGTCTTTAAGGCCAGCAAGAGCGATGGCCATATCTCCTTGAAGTTGTCACTCTGTACATCCACCACAGGAACCCGTACTATAAACTCATCTGCAGATTTTGTGTTTTTGTTGACACCACCTAGGGAAAAGGAAAGTGATGGATTTTTTTTCTTTTTTTTTTTTCCTTCGGTTTTTCGAGACAGGGTTTCTCTGTGTAGCTTTGTGCCTTTCCTGGAGCACGCTTTGGAGACCAGGCTGGCCTCGAACTCACAGAGATCCACCTGCCTCTGCCTCCCGAGTGCTGGGATTAAAGGCGTGCACCTCCACCGCCCAGCTAAGAGATTTTTTTTTTTCGAGACAGGGTTTCTCTGTGTAGTTTTGTGCCTTTCCGAGTGATGGATTTTCATGTCCCCACAAGGTCCCAGTGGATCAGACACCAAGCTAGATGTAGAAAAGGGGTTGCCCACTGATAAGCTTTTCCCTAGAGATTTTGCATCCACCAGCTCTACACACAAGCTTTGGAATGGACAGTGCCCTAAATTTGGAAAGAGGACATCTGGGTCTTCCAGTGACTTTATGTGGGACTGGGAAATCACTTCCTTTTTTGCATCATAATCAGGAGAGAGGTGGAGTAGACAACCTTTGGGGGTTCTTTATCCTCTGAGCCTGTAATCCCCAGGACTTGGGAGGATGGAGTGAAGGACTTTGGAGTTTGAGGCCGGCCTGAGCTACAGAGCAAGACCTATTTCAAACACAGATCCCATAAAGCCACATACTCGTGGTGCCTCAACGATACAAGAGCGCTTCAAAGTTAGACCCACGCTCCACTCACCGTGGACGACTCCACACTTCCCTGGTGACATCGATTGACAATCGCCGGCTCGATCCAAACCACACCTCCCAACACGCCCTCACTGCTCCACAATCTAACTTTAGGGGCTTTGCAATTGCACGCGCTGCACACTGGGACTTGTAGTCTCCTATGAGATCTGTCGCAAGCAGAAGCGACAGGCCTGTCTCTAGAACTACCGGCCCGAGGCTTTTCCCTCCACAGGACCGCGTAGGCTTCTGTGGCTAAGCCCTGGGAAGCCACTCACCGTCAGAGGTCGTTGGAACTGAAGGCACACCGTCGACACTGTCGGCGGCCATGACGCCGCGCGCCCCGCGCCAGGCTTCTGTAGGTACGCGGAGACTTCCGCTTCGTCTCCCGGAGAGACTCCGGTCTAGGATGGGGCGGGATCTCGGCGTCAGGGTCCCGTAGGGGCAACTTCCGTTCGGAGTGGTCCGGCCGAGTGCGGAGCGCGGGCCTTGCGCGCGCTGAGTGTCTATTGGCTGAGCGTCCGGACAGAGCGAAGCCACGCCCCTTGGCGGGTTCTCTGGGGCTGCGGGTTGGAGACTGCGCACGAGGTAATTTATTTTTCTGCATGCTCTGGCGGGAACTTGGAACCTTTAAGTTACTGCCGATCTTTTCCTCTGTACAGCCCAGGGTTGGCATGGGTAGTGCAGGCTTCCCGGGGGTGGAGGAGAGAATGCCTCCTATGCTGAGCTAAACCATGCCTAGGAGCTCGGGAGAGATGGGCGCGCGGCACAGTAAAGGGTCTGAGCGTGGTCGTAACCCCAGAAAGACGGAGGAAGTGAGAGGCAGGAAGCGTTCTACAGGACGCGGGTAGATAGCTGGTAAAGCGACCAACTAGCAGGAACTCTTTTAAGATAATCCACACAAGTGATAATGTGCACTTGAGTTAAGGCTTTGATAGTAAGATAGCAAGGAAGAGCCAACTTCTTGTCTGAATTTGACCCTTGTCATAAGAGAGGTGCCTGGAACCACTCCCACCGTAGGGTGCGCTTACATCCTCTGGGACCACCGACCCGTATTTCCCCTTACTCAACTTTTTCGAGGTGGGGGTAGGGTGTCCTTTTACCCATGTGCTGCATTACCTGACCTCACTGAAAAAGGAATTTCCTTCGACTTTTCTCCCATCCAATTAATTCACTTAACACGTTATGTATTGTGTATAGTAAATATATTTGGCGCGGGCTCTGAGCAAACAGAAGAGACCTCTCATAGAAGTTTGTGCAGGGTTTTGTTCTTTTTTAAGCTAGGGTCTCAGCCAGGCCTTGGTGGAGTATGCCTTTAATCCCAGCACTCAGAGGCAGGCAGATCTCTTAAATTCAAGGCCAGCCTGGTTTAGAGAGTTCCAGAACAACCAGTAGCTACACATAGAAACCCTGCGTAGCCAAGGAGAAACGAAACAACAAAGAGATAAGGTCTCATATAACAAACTTTTTTTTTTTTTTGAGACAGGGTTTCTCCTTGTAGTTTTGGTGCCTTCCCTGGATCTCACTCTGTAGACCAGGCTGGCCTTGAACTCACAGAGATTCGCCTGGCTTTGCCTCCCAAGTGCTGGGATTAAAGGCGTGTGCCACTGCCGCCCATTGAACTTCTTTTAAAACAAGGACAAGAGCAACAGCCCTCAACCCCCACATCTGGAGTGCTGGGTTACAGGAGTGCACCACCACCCTGGTCTGTTTGGTTTTGTTTTTCAAGACAGGGCTTCTCTGTGTAGTCCTGGCTGTCCTGGAACTATATAGATCAGGCTGGTCTCAAACCTGGAGATCTTCCTGCCTCTGCCTCCCAAGTGCTGGGATTAAAATTGTGAGTCACTACCTCCAGGCATTTTTTTTTTAAGCTTGTTATTCTTTTTAATTATATGTATGTGTGTGGGCTTGTGCATGTGAGTGCAGATGCCCACAGAGGCCAGAGACATTTGATCCCTCCCTCCCCCAACACACATCCCACAACCCTCCAATCTCCCCACCCCTAGCCTGGGGCTGAAGTTACAGGTGGTTATGATCAGTCCAATATGGATTCTGGGAACACAATTCAGGAAGAGGCACTGAGCAGCGCCATGGGATCTGGAGACTGAATTGAACACAGGACTTCCTGTACCCTAGACAATCACTAACTGATCCATATCCCAGCCCAGAGTTGTGGGTTTGATTATTTTTTGTTTGTTTGTTTGTTTAATGTGTATGAGTATTTCATATACATACATACATACACACATACACACACACACACACACACACACCAGGGTCTCACTATGCAGTCTTGGCTGGCTCTGCCTCTCAAATGCTGGGACTAAAGGTGTGTGCCACCACCATACCTGGCCTTTTCTGTTGCAAGTAAACCAGGCAGCTGGAGCACAGTGAGAGGACAAGACCAGGGCACTGAGCCATAGACCTTCAGCGTGATACCGAGGGAATGACCAGAGAGCCTTCTAAGGGATAGCTTTGTGATTCACTCAACCTCCCCATCTTCTCTTACCTCATGCCCAACCACCCATCCCCTCTTCACTGCATTACAACGGCAATACCACAGGGCATCCTCCTCAGGGCTTGCCCACTACTTTTTTAGGATGGTCTTCTTTGTTTGAAACAGGGTCTCACTCTTACAGCTTTGGCTGGACTGGAACTTGCTGTGTAGACCAGATTAGTCTGGAATTCACAGAAATCTGCCTTCTAAGTGCCGGCATTAAAGAAGTGCCACCATCCACCAGGTCTCATAAAGATCTTAATCACTTCCTTTTGATGCTTTTATTGGGGGGTGGTTTTCAAGACTGGGTTTCTCTTGTGTAGCCCTGACTGTCCTGGAACTTAATCTGTAAACCAGGCTGGCCTCAAATTCAGAGTTTTACCTGCCTCTGCCTCCCTAGTGCTGGGGTTAAAGGCATGTGCCACCACCACCTGGCACATTTGTGCTCTTCCTAGCTGTTATACCCTTCACTTGTGTTAACTTTTTCTCTTTATGCCAACAGCTACTTCTTTTAAATATCTAATATACTTTATTATGTGTGCTGTTCACTGTCTGCCTCTGTTAGAGTATAAGCCCTCTTCTGGCTGTAGAGTTTGCTGAGTAAGGTTCGAGGGTCTCTGCAACCACCACAGCCAGCAGAGTGCCGTCCTTGGGAGACAAGGAGGTAGTTCGGTTCAACACAACTCAGTAGCTAGTGTTGGTGCAAATCTTGGAGTCTCACCCCGAGTAGTTATTTTAGGCATAGTTAAGCACAACACATTTATTTTATTTTACTGTTTATTTATTTTTAATGTGTGTTGTATATGTGTGTGACCACCATGTATAACCACCATCCATGCCATGGTCATCACGCTTGGCTGCAGGAACAAGAAAGATTTTCTGGTGATAATGACTTCACCCCATGTGCACAATAAAACTTAAGACATGACTACATCAAAAACCTTTGTAAAGTACATGTGAGAGCTTCCATAAAGGTGGGTTCTGTAGATTGACAAACTCACAATAAGGGTCTGAGGGAGGATTGCTTGTCGTCTTGGCTGCACAGATAGAGCAAAGGTCATTAGCCTTCTGGGTGGAAAACAAGCTATACATCTCTCTCTTTGAAGAGACACCTTGTGTGTTTAACATTCCTGGTTCCCCTGGTGCTTATCTGTGAGCACAAGGGCCTCTGTAGCACCCACACTGAGGTAAATTGGTTGGCTCACAATAGGCATTCCATAAATATTTGTTCAGGGAGTTATGGGAAGCCATTGAACAGTTCATATATGGAAGTGGGAAAAGAAAACCATGATCACTTCTGTCTTCTTTTGTGGTTCATATAGGCTAGGAGTGGCCTCAAACTGTTGAGCTGAAGATGACCTTGAGCTCCTGAACCTCCTGACCCTGTCAACACTGGGATTATAGGTACAAACACAGGATTATGCTGCGAATGCAATGATCGTGTCCTGGAAAGATTGCTTTCTTCTTCAGAGAACAGGCTGTAGGGGAGTTGTGAAAGTGAGTGTGGCAAAGGAAGGTGGTGATGAAGGGGAGGAGAGTGTGTCCTGTTTAGAGTATTGTAGAAGTAGGCTCCTAGGGAAAAGGTCGGGGGGCCTTCACATAGGCGGGAAGAAGACAGCAAATAGGTTGTATATTGTTCCCCCTGAAAGCGAAAGCGGGGTCATTTGGTGAAAATGAAGTGGTGAGTCCAGGTACTGGGGGAGAAGTTAAAACAGGTTTGGTAGGATTGCAGCACAGCTGGAGATGAGATCCAGTTGCTTAACCAGCCTCTGCTTCCTGAGCTGGAGTGGAAGTAATAGTTCCTGCCCCCAGAGCCATCAGGTGGAATGGACAACCCAGTAAAGCACTTTCTGGGGCTGAGCAGACAGTAAGCACCCACTCTAAGTGCTAGAGACTTTGTAAAAGCCCCTCCTCCATTTATTTTATGTTATTATTGTTTATTTTTAGTGTGTGTTGTGTATGTGTGTGAGCCCATCCACACCTGGTCATCAGGCTTGACTTCGGGCACCTTTATCTGTTCAGTCGTCCTGCTGTTCCCGGTTAGTAGTGTTTTGGCAATCAGAGAAAAGATAGCCAGGAGAACAGTCTGGCAGCGGTCAGCCAGATGTATTTTCTCATTTCTATTGGCCAGCCAGTTACGATTTCCTAGCCCATCTCTCTTCTCATTGATTTGCCATCTGCTCTCAGGCAAATCTTTTTTCTTCTTTTTCTTTTTTTTTTTTTTTTTTTTTGGTTTTTCGAGACAGGGTTTCTCTGTGTAGCTTTGCGCCTTTTCCTGGAACTCACTTGGTAGCCCAGGCTGGCCTCGAACTCACAGAGATCCGCCTGGCTCTGCCTCCCGAGTGCTGGGATTAAAGGCGTGCGCCACCACCGCCCGGCTATCTTTTTTCTTCTTTAATTCTTGTTTTCTCATTCCTGTGAAGTGAACGAGGTGACTATAATAGTCAGTCTAACCAGACAGACTTCTTCCTTACCCCACTCCTAGATACTCCATACAACCTTAGTCATATGTACCTGGTGGTGAGCATCTGGTGTATACAAGTGCTCTGCGGTCCTTGGCCCTCCGTGCCTGCCCCTTTGTTCTTTGTCTATTACTAGGCTGCCTGTATAATGATCCCCAGAATCCCTTGCTCATCTGTTTTTATGGCACCTTAGTCCCATAGTTGGCCAATACCAAACCCATGGGCATTATCTTAGTTACTATTCTATTGCTGTGAAGAGACACCATGACCAAGGCAACTTTTTATTTTATTTTATTTTTTATTTTTATTTTTTATTTTTTTTTGGCGTTTTGAGACAGAGTTTCTCTCTGTAGCTTTGGAGTCTGTCCTGGAACTCATTCAGGCTGGCCTCAAACTCACAAAGATCCACATAGCTCTGCCTCCTGAATGTTGGGATTAAAGGCACACACCACCACTCCCTGGTGCCCAAGGCAACTCTTATTTTTAGAAAAGCATTTACTTGGGGGCTTGCTTATAGTTTCAGAGGTTTAGTCCGTGGTCATCATGGTGGGAAGAGGACAGGCATGACACTGGGGCAGTGGCTGACAACTTTGCATCCTGATCCAAAGGCAGCAGAGAGGGAGGGGCGAGGGGAGGAGACTGCCCTGTCTTGGGCTTTTTAAAACTCAAAGCCCACCCCCAGTGACACACATGCTGCAACAAGGCTACACCTCCTAATCCTTCCCAAACAGTTCCACCAACTGGGACCAAACATTCAAACATATGAGCCTATGGGGATTATTCTCATTCAGACAACCACAGGCATCTTGAAAGTGCTTAAGAAAAGATAGACACACAGGTGTAGTTATGCACATGTACAGTCCCAGTACTTGAGAAGTACTGATAGGAGAGTGTATTGTGACTTTCTAAAGGAACTGAGCTGCCCCGGCAGCGGTGGCGGCGGCATACGCCTTTAGTCCCAGCACTCGGAGGCAGAGGCAGAAGGATCTCTGTGAGTTCAAGGCCAGCCTGGTCTACAGAGCAAGTTCCAGGACAGGCTCCAAAGCTATACAGAAACTCCTGTCTTGAAAAAAACAAAACAAAATAAAGGAACTGAACTGACAGAATGAATTTATTAAAAGGGGATTTATTAGAGTAGCTTACAGGCTGTGGTCTGAGAAGTTCAGCAATAGCTGTTCCTGGTGGAAAGGCCAAGAATCTGGTAGTTGTTCAGGAGACTGGATGTCTCAGCCATCCTAATCTGCGCTGAAGTCACCCAGGAATTTCTAGAGATTGTCGTTCTTCAGTCCATGCTGGACTCTTGAAGTAGGTTCTGATACCGGGAAAGAATGCCACAACAACAGGTAGATAAACTCGCCAGCAAGAGTGAGGGCAAGCAGGCAAAAAGCAAAGGCTTCTGCCTCCTTGTCCTACTGTGTGGATTGCCACCAGAAGGTATGTTTTCCCATGTCATATGATCTGTCCTGGTTAGGGTTTTTAATTGCTGTGAAGAGACACCATGACCACACAGCTCTTGTAAAGGAAAACATTTAATTGGGGCTGGCTTACAGTTCAGAGGTTTAGTCCATTATCATCATGGCGAGAAGCATGGCAGCAGACATGGTGCTGGAGAAGGAGTTGAGAGTTCTACATCTTGATCCGCAGGCAACAGGAGGCAACTGTGTGCCACACTGAGTATAGCTTGAGCATAGGAGAACGCAAAGCCCACCCCCCACCCCCAGTGACACACTTCCTTCAATAAGGCCACACTTACTGCAGCAGAGCCACACTTTCTAATAGTGCCACCTCCTCTGGGGGCCATTTACTTTCAGAACGCCACATAATCCAATCAAGAAAATCCCTCAGCTGAGCAGTGGTGGCGACACCTTTAATCTCAGCACTCAGGAGGCAGAGGCAGGCTGCGCTCTGTGAGTTTGCAGCCAGCCTGGTCTACAGAGCTAGTTCTAGGACAGCCAGGGCTACACAGAGAAACCCTGCCTTAAAAAAAAAAAAAAAAGAAGAAGAAGAAGAAGAAGAAGAAGAAAATCTTTCACAGCATGCCCAGCTGCTTGGACTTTAGTTGATTCCAGATGACAACCAAGGTTAGGCATCACAGGACCAGAGGTGTGAAGCCAGCCCAGGCTACATAGTGAGACCCTGTTTCAAAAGACAAAAACAGGGCTGGAGAGATGGCTCAGTGTGGTGGTTTGAAAGAAAATGGCCCCCAAAGGGAGTGCACTGTTAGGAGATGTGGCCTTGTTGGAGGAAGTGTGTCACTGTGGGGACAGGCTTTGAGGTCTTTTTCTCATCCAGCTTCACTCAGTGTGACAATTGTTGCCCGCAAGATGTAGGACTCTCAGTTCCAGCACCACATCTGCCTGCATGCCACCATGCTCCTGGTCATGATAATGGACCGAACATAGCGAGCCATCCCAATTAAATGTTTATTTATAATAGTTGCTGTGATCATGGTGTCTCTTCACAACAATAAAAACCCTGAGACACTCAGCATTTTAGAGCACTTTCTGTTCTTATAGCCGAATTCAGTTCCCAGAATGCATATGGCAGCTCACTAACAGCTGTAAGCACAGTTCCAGAGGATATGACACCCTCTTCTCGCCTCTGAGGGTAGCACATGATACATATATGCATGCATGCAGACAAAAGACAAAAAAAAAAAAAGGAAAAAGAAAAGCTGGACATTCTGAGTGATTTGGGGAGAGGTGGCTATAATTCCTGCAGAACTCTCAAGATTCAGCCTCATCATGGCTGATCACATTGGCTACATCTGTCTCTTCCAGGTTATCATGAAGAAGCTACGAGCATCTGTAAGGAGTCACAGAAAGCCACTAGCCAACCACGAGAGAAGGAGAAAATGTGCCCTTAGCAGTAGCCAGGCCACACCCTCTGCCCCTGATGGTAAGGAACTGGCCCTTGCCAGAGTGTCAAGGGACTGGTTTTGCTGGCCATACAAGAGGGCAGATTCAGGCTTGCAGTGTACCGAGGAATTAAGCTAATTCTGACTGTGTTGCTGTGTAACTTTAGACCAAGTGCTCTGGGTGTTTTCTTAACAGTAGAATGGAACAATTTCATCCATACATTCTTCACTGTTGTGTGGCTTTCATGGGATCAAATGAGTATATAATCCTGAATGTGTTTTGAAAATAGGAAAGCACCTTGCATGGGTACTTATTCTGCCTAACTAAAAGTATTGAGTTTTCATTTGTGGTCCAGAGAGAACAAAGACACTCTGACCAGAAATTTGGCCAAGGCTACACGTAACTAGAACTCTGATGTGGTTGTAGCTCTGAAGGTTGAGTGAGATTTGGGTAGGAGAAGCCCTGAGTGGGAGCAGGTTACTACTACAGGTTGCTATGCCCTGGGTCCCTGATGAACCTGGACAAAAGTGATCCCCAAAGGGGCCCGCAGGATGATTCAGTGGAAAAAAGCTTTTGCCACACAAACCTAATGACCTAAGTTTGATCTCCAGGACCCATGGAAAGGCAGAAGGAGAGAACCAACTCTGAGAACGCTGTCTTCTGACCTCCATGTGCTCACGTGGCATGCATGCCCACACATTCACATCATGCATGCACAATAATAATGAAATAAATATTAAATACTGAAGAGCCAGGGGTGGTGGTCACCCTTGTAATCCCAGCACTTGGGAGGTTGGGACAGGAGGATTAGGAGCTCTAAAGCTAGCCTTGGCTACACAGCAAGTTTGAGGCCATCCTGTTGAGGCCCTGCCTCAGAAAACTGAAAAGGATTGCTGGAGAGACATCTTAGCTGTCGGGCAGTTTACAGCTGCCCAGGACTCCAGCTCTAGGAAGTCACATACCTCAGATACACACGCACGAGCACTTAAAGATAATTCTTAAGAAAGGGTGGGGTGGGGTGAGGGGGTCATTCCGAAGTGTCCTGGCTGTCCTGCAGGCCAGGCCAAGCAGAAGAGAGAAGAGTTACTGCAGGCCTCTGTCTCCCCGTACCATCTGTTCAGAGACATGGCCGATGTCACGACTTTCCGAAGGAACTTGCTCAGCTGGTATGACCAAGAGAAGCGGGACCTACCTTGGAGAAGATGGGTAAGTGGGACAGGGACAGTGGGCTGGGAAGCTGGCACTTAGCTCCTTCGATATTAAGCTTTCACCTGTGGTTTTATTGACAGGTCAAGCAGGAGGCCAATTTGGACAGGCGAGCCTATGCTGGTCAGTATAGAACTGGGCTGCTTTGCCTGGAAGTCCGTGGGTTTAGGGGTTATGCTCAGGTTTGGGGTTAGGACCAGGAGCCAGGGTAAGTTGCAGAACCTCATGTTAACCCCCTTCCCCAGTGTGGGCGTCAGAGGTTATGCTGCAGCAGACCCAGGTTGCCACAGTGATCGACTATTATACCCGATGGATGCAGGTGATGCCAGGGAGGGAGGGGAGAGTTGGCTGGACCCTGGAAAAGGCTTCCTCTGCCACCCTCATCCTTAACCTTATCTCTTTTTGCCTGTCTCGGGTCTCCAGAAGTGGCCAACACTCCAGGACCTGGCCAATGCTTCCCTGGAGGTGAGCCACCCCTGGATAGGGGGAATAGAAACAACTGGGAGAACTACCCCTGATCTTTGACCTCTGACCCCCACCTACAGGAGGTGAACCAGCTTTGGTCTGGCCTGGGCTACTATTCTCGAGGCCGTCGGCTGCAAGAGGGAGCTAGGAAGGTAAATGGACAATGCACTGAAGAACAGGAGGCCGGCGGCCTCAGGTGTCTTAAAACTCAGCCTTCCTACTCCAATCAGGTGGTGGAGGAGCTGGGAGGTCATATGCCACGGACAGCAGAGACCCTGCAGCAGCTCCTGCCTGGCGTGGGGCGGTACACAGCCGGAGCCATTGCTTCGATTGCCTTTGACCAGGTTAGGCCGCACGTCACCTTTATTTAATGTGTACACCCCCTTCCTCCAAGTCCAGTCTGACTCCCAGGCCCCTCTGTGCCAGGTAACTGGTGTGGTGGATGGGAATGTTTTACGGGTGCTGTGCCGTGTCCGTGCCATTGGTGCCGATCCCAGCAGCACCCTTGTCTCTCATCACCTCTGGTAAGGTACTGGGCTGATGGGAAATTGGGAAGGGTCTGTTCAAAGGGTTCTTGCTTGTAGTAGTGTTCCTTACGTCTAGGAGCCTAGCTCATCAGCTAGTGGATCCAGCCCGGCCTGGGGACTTCAATCAAGCAGCCATGGAGCTGGGGGCCACAGTCTGTACCCCGCAGCACCCTCTCTGCAGCCGGTGCCCTGTGCAGAGCCTGTGCCGGGCATACCAGCGGGTGAGCCTCCAGAGGAAGAGGTAGGGTGCCCTAGTGAATGACCCTTGCCCTGTGACACCCTCCTCCATCTCTCAGGTGGAGCGGGAACAGCTCTCAGCCCTGCCAGGCAGTCCTGATGTAGAGGAGTGTGGTAAGCGCCAGCCCTGACCCCAGCCTTGACCCCAGCCTGCCCTCCTGGGACTAATCCTCCCCCTGGGCTAGGCACCTAAGGCCACTTGGCCTGAACAGAGTTCGGATCTTTGTTTCCAGCTCTCAAGACTAGACAGTGCCAGCTTTGCCTACCTCCCACAAAACCCTGGGACCCCGCTCTGGGAGTGACCAACTTTCCTCGAAAGGCCAGCCGTAGGCCTCCCAGGGAGGAGTACTCTGCCACTTGTGTTCTGGAGCACCCCAGAGCCACTGGGAGTCCCCTCATCCTGCTGGTCCAAAGGCCTAACTCAGGTACCCGAATATGGGGATTGGAGGGCAGTGTCCTAGCAACAGAGCGGAATAGAAGGGGCAGTAGAAGAAGCTGACCCTGTATCCGGCTGCCGTCAGGTCTGCTGGCGGGACTGTGGGAGTTTCCATCTGTCACCTTGGAGCCCTCAAAACAGCATGAGCACAAAGCCCTTCTGCGGGAGCTGCAGCGCTGGTCTGGACCCCTCCTGGGCGCTCGTCCCCAGCACCTGGGGGAGGTAGGTTGGCAAGGGTGCCAGGAAAGAGGGCTTTCGTGTTCACATTCACAGACAGAACTGGCCCGTCTCTTCTCCCCCAGGTGATCCACGTCTTCTCTCACATCAAACTGACGTATCAAGTGTATAGTCTGGCCCTAGAAGGACACACCCCAGTGGCCCCCACACCTCCTGGCGCTCAATGGTTGACTTGGGAGGAATTCCACAGTGCAGCTGTCTCCACCGCCATGAAAAAGGCACCACTTTGTTGTCTCTTCTTGTGTGTCTCTTACGTGTTTTACATGAACCTACTGCTGTATAAACGGGAAGGAAATGTGTATTTTAAACAAAATTGCAGGGGCCGACCACAGGCTGGGGTGGAACTCAGGGTATTGGTTCTTTCTGGAGAAGGTGCCAGCCCTGTCTCCTTCTCTCCACCTCCATCTTGGCTAGGTGTTCCACGTGTATGAGGATCATCGGCGAGGGACCCGCAAGGTGAGTCTCAGAGGCTCGTCCTGTCATCTTCTCCCAAGCCTGCCTGTGGGGGCAGAGGGACTGTTTGTGAACTGGGGACTGATTGTACAGTGAGAACTGTAGGGTAGGGGACATGGACAGATTAGTGTGGGTGCTGGTGTCACAGGTATGTGAAGTATCTGCTAGGTTTTGTGGGAGCCATCTGTGAGACAAGGAGCAGGAAAAGCTGCTTGATGAAAATAACTCCTAATTTGGGTCCTAGAAAAAGATTTTTATTATTTTTAATTATGTATGTGTGTGTGTGTGTGTGTGTGTGTGTGTGTGTGTGTCTATGTGTGGGTATATGTACATTGAATGCAGTACCCATAGAGGCCAGAAGAGGGCATTGGATCATCCTCTGGAGTTGATGTTACAGGTGCTTGTGAACCATGCAGCATATGTATTGGGTCCCCAACTCGGGTCCTCTGCTTAAATAATCTTAACCCTGAGCCATCTCCCCACCCCTCACTCACACTGTGTAGCTGAAGATGAAGATGTCCTTAAACTTCTGATCCTCCCTCATGATGGGATTATAGGCATGTGCCTGTCATACCCAGTTCTATCCAACACTAGGACTCAAACCTAGGGATTTATGCGTGTTAGGCAAGCCCTCTATCAACTGAGCTATGTCCCCAGCCCCAGCTTCGCATCTTAGCAAGTTTTCTTGGGCATCTTTTAGAGAGTTGACTAAAGGGGTTGGTACTTGAAGGCAAGTGGAAAATTCTACAGCATTATAGGCTGGATTAGTAGAGCAGGCACGAGATTTCCCGATGTGTACTCATTACTTCCCATCTTTGGATTTTGCACAGGGTTCTAAAAGGCCCCAGATGTCTACTCCATCAAGCCGGAAAAAACCTAGCCGGGGCCAGCAAATCCTGGATAGTTTCTTTCAGCCTCGTATTCCCACAGACACACCCAACAGTACAGCCCAGTGATTCCCCCAGGAAGCCTACCCCAAATCCAGTCTTAATAAAATGCTTATTTTTGTAGTCCTTTTGGAGAACATTCTACACTTTCTCTAGCCCTTCACTTAGTTTTGCAAGACTCAGAAAACGGTAAAGTCAGCTTGGTTCTGACTTCCCCTGGCTGAGCTCCCAGACAGCCCTGGAGGCTGGAGGCATTCTGACCAGTGTTCTTACCCAGCAAAGAGTTAGGGCAGCTCCTGGGAGCACCTGTCGGTGGCTGACATCCAATGCTCCCATTCTGGGTCTCAGGTAAGCTCCGACTGGAGCCGGAGCACCATCATAGAGCAGGTGGCTAGGCTAACCATGACCTAGTCCGTCTGCACCTGCAGCCCTTGCTCCCTAGGGAGGTCAGCATAGACGAGGGTTGGTATTAAATTCCTTCCTCAGAATCATTGATCACAAGACCTGAAGGGTGGATGGGAAGGAAATGCAGTAAAGACACAAAGGCTCCAGAGGGTTGTCTTATGACCTCATTCCTTTATTCTTTACATTACCTAGATGTGTTGTTTTAAATCCCATCTCTTTGGAGTCCAGTAAGAGACGCTAGAATTGGCAGGTACTGGTTGAAACAAAGACCCCCACCTGGCCAGAACGGATGGCCTTTATTTGGGGTGTGGCCCTGTGGAGGTGTGTCAGTTCCAGTAGGCCTGTGCTGCACTCCTCAGAGCACCTGGGATCCTGCCGGATTATGCTCCCTGGGCCCTGGCAGCTTCCTCTTGCACGGACTGCCATAGTGCCCGGATGTTGTTCTGGCCAAAGCCTGTGGCTCCCTGTCTCTGAATCAGCTCCAGAAAGAAGGTGTCCTCAGTGAAGAGGGACTTGGTGAAGACCTGAAGCAAGAACGTGTCTTTGTCGCCATCTAGTAGAATTCCCTGCCGTTCTAGAAGGCTAGGCTTGTGCCCTGCAGCTACGATTTGTTCCTCTTTGCCGGGCTGCTGGTAGTAAGCTTCAGGAGGGGTCAGGAGCTGACCTCCTGCCTTCGCCACCCCCTCAGAAGCTTCCATGATGTTGGGAGTGTACAGTCCTACGTGCTGCAGACCTGGCCCCTGGTGCCGGGCTAGAAATTGCTCTACCTGGTCTTGTATGTTGGTGGGTCCCGGCAGGGACTCTGCCAGTACGAGGGTGGGGACTGTGCTGTCAGGTGGGATCTGCAGGGCAGTAAGCCGTAATCCCCCTCGCCCAGACCCTGCAGCCACCTCGAGGCCCAGCTCCGGATCCTCACCTGGGCTCAGCGGCAAGTGACGAAACCCTAGGCAGTCCTGGAACCAACGCCTAAGTGTAGGGGAGCTGCCAGAGGTGCAGGCCAAGGTCAAGTGGTCCACGTGGCTGACCCAGGGAGGGCCAGGTGTGCAAGGCAGCGGTCTGAATCCGGGCAGGAAGGATCCTCCATAGCCAGCACGCTGCAGCAACGTAAAGCTAAGGTTACCAACCGGAGAGCTGACCACCGTGTAGATGGCTGTGCCCTGTGCATCCCTCACACTAGTGGGTGGTACCGGCACGTCGCAGCCCTGTGCGGCCAGCGCCCGGGCGGCACCGCCCACATCCTCCACGTCGAAGCACAGGTTCGTGGCGCTGGGCACCGAGTGATGCGGATCCAGGCCATACAGTGGCTCCCCCGGCCCCGAGCCCTCGTTCACTAGAAAGACAGCGTCTCCGCTGCGCAGGGCCAGCTGTCTCCAGCCGCCTGCTTCCCGCACCGCCAGGGGCTGGAAGCCGAAGAGGCGGTGGAGGTCCTTCGCTAGCGGCTGCCCGGCAGGCACATGGAAAGCGACATGGCACAGACGGCGGGCGTGCGCAGCCATGGCGAGCCCAATGGCCAGCCACCCGGCCCTGTCCTTCTGGGGCCGCTCACTTGTTTAAAACTCCAAGACTCTCGGTCCCCGACTAGTTGTTGGAAGCCGGTGGAGTCCAGGTCTGCCCGAAGAGCGCGTTCCTTGGTCTTTTCTGGGCCCGGGTCACAGCCAGACCTTGGGGGATTGATCCTCTCTGCAGCGCAACCTCAACCAGAAGGCGGCTGAGGACCAGAGCCTCTGCAGAGGGGTAAAATGTATGAGAACCACGCGGGCGCTGAGCGCCGCGGACCGGAGGTCGGGGTGGAGCCTGAGACTCCGCCTCTGACACGCCCTCTCGCCCAGAGCCGCTCTCCTTGGGTACAGCCTGGACGAAGGGCAGTTTCTTCCCAGGGCCTTGGACCAGGTCACACCCTTGGCACTGAGCCTCCCCTTCTGGGGCCTGGGAAGTCACAATAGCCACCTTCACTCGGTGCCAGGCGCACTCTTCTCGCGACCTCAGAGCTAAGTTCTGCCCGGGTGGGGGAGGAGCCCGAATCCTCCCTCCACAAGCGCAGAATTTCTTAGTCTGGCGCTTTTTCTCTTTACGATTCAGGAGTTTGTTCAAGTCCTAGTGCCCCATACTTATTTTCTTAATATTAAAATGTTTCCAGTTAACGATTCTCAATCCCCAAAACGGGGCGGGGAAATTGATAGAAGAGAAAGCATTTACATATCTTTCCAATCATCCGGGCAATCTCAACTTTATCTGCCACTTCAATTCTACTTGTACAGCTAAGCGAGACTTGGAGGGAGACAAAAAAAAAACAAAAAACAAAACAAAACAACCCTAAACGCCGTTGTGTTTTGTTTGTTGTTCCTGTAAGGAACTACTGTTAGTCACTTAATAGGACTCCAACTACAGCCCAGGCCTTACTCTTTATAAACTTCCTAAAGAAGTTTAAAGACCCAAGATGAAGGATGTCACTGGAATGAGGAAACTGGAAGTCTTGTGGGACTTCAGCTGGAAGGTCCTTGAAGTAAAATTAGAGAGGGACATTAAAGGACAAAAACTTTAGTGAAGATGCAAGCCAAATCAGCAACTGTGCCAAAAAGACACTAGGGAGGGGCACCATGCCCCATGGCCCAGCCAGAAACTCCTTTGTCAGACAGTGAGAGACAGAGGGGCCAGACTTATACTAGGAGGCTTGGCTGGGTGCTCAGGATCGCAAGTAGGAGAGGAGGGCATGGCCTCTGGCTGATCAGGAGAACATGGATTCCAGAGCTAAGCAGACCTGGGTTAGAAATCTATCTCTAACATGCATGACTTTGGTCATGTTGCTTAGTTTCTCTGAGTTTCCTTACCTGCAAAAATGGGATGCCTCCTCCCCTCCTCGTGCCCTGGTGCTGGGGGATCAATACCCATGGTCTCACACATACTATTTAATTACACTTCACCTCTAACCCAGATTGCTGTGGTTGAACTAGACAGTGTAAGTGTTCAGTCAACAGCGCCCTTGCTGCAGCTATTGTTCTGTTCTCATTACACAATGCTAATGGTGCCTCCCGGGGCTATGTACTGTGAGACCTGTTTGGGGAGGTGGGGGTGGCCAGAGACTGTACTGGCTTGTGTCAAAGGTGAGGCAGCCAAATCAAGGAGCAGCTCTGATAATGGCCCAGAACCCGGAACAAGCTGTGACTTCCTTCAGGGAGTCCTGTAGCATTAATTCCTGACTCAGGGCCTTGTGAATGCTAGGCAAATATTCTCTCTCTCTCTCTCTCTCTCTCTCTCTCTCTCTCTCTCTCTCTCTCTCTCTTTGGTTTTTCAAGACTGGGTTTCTCTGTGTAGTTTTGGTGCCTGTCCTGGATCTCGCTCTGTAGCCCAGGCTGGCCTCGAACTCACAGAGATCTGCCTGGCTCTGGCTCCCAAGTGCTGGGATCCAAGGCGTGTGCCACCACCGCCCAGCTAGGCAAATATTCTTATCATTGAGTGCATCCGAACCCCCTGTCCTTTCTTCTCCCACATCCCCTTGGGCCTCAGCTTCATCCCTCTAAGGTTTCTAAGCCTGAAGCACTCTGGGAAGTGTAAGACTGTCTTAGGGAAAGGTGTGTCCCAGTTACGGCCCAGCCTTACTTTATTGTTTGCTATGTGACCTTGATCAATGCTCAGTCTTCCCAGAATACTTCATACTGAGCAGGGTGACAGTTACGGGTCTCATGCTGAAGCCTTAAATGACTGCAGATAAATGAAAGACTGGACAGTGGACCACTAGAGGCCTCACTTGCCCTCCCACCAAAAAGGAAATGTCCCCCAAAGGCATGTGCAGCTGAGGAATTGCAACCTAGCAAGAGGCCTAGGCTTTAAGGCCTGAACCTGGGTCTGATTGTGCAGGGCCTGGACTAAGGTGGCTTTGACCTGGCCGTTAGCCGGTTTAGGTCAGACTAACAAGACAGGAGGGTCACAAAAAGCCTCGAAGGCAACACATATTAGGGCTTCTCCTAGAGCACTTAGGAAGTCCCTGGTTTGGGTAGATTCTGAGCAAGGGGACCTGGAAATATGGCTCTCTGTGAATGCTAGAGCAAAAATAGAGTTTTTAAATTCATGGCTTCATAATCTGTACCCTCCAAGCCTTTGACCCAGCCCCAGAAGTTTGCTTTCAAGGGCCCCAAGAACAAAAAAAGTGGGCATAAACAAGACCACTGGACCCCTATACCCCACTTGCTCAGGAGGGGAACAGCAAAGCTTATGGAAACTGAGTGGTATGGTGTTTTCGGCTGGAATGTGGTGTCCTGAAAAGCATCGTACTTGACACAGGTAACAGGCTGGGCTTTCAAGGAGGGGGCGAAGGTAGAGGTGGCTGCGGGTGTTGGTCCCCTATGGTGTCCAGAACACTACCACCCACTTAGGGTTCCCGGGAACCTTCACAAATTGTCTTCTCGGCATGACGACTGACTGCCCTCCTGCTGGGGTGGGCAAGACTGAAGCGAAACGGAGGACTCCACTGTAAAGAATGCCCGCCGGCAAGGGAGCAAGGTCATGGCACTCCGGAAGCTTCCTGCCACTCCCAACTTGTGTGTCGGCTAGGTCAGGTGAGGTAGGGGTGATCTCGAGCTGTGGAAAGCCGAGAAGTCCAAGTTGTAGAACAGGTGTCGACTCTACACCTACCGTCACAGCAGCTCGGCTCGCTAGGAAATCCTAGCTCTCCCGGGCTCTAGCTCCACCTACCCAACTCGGGAGGGACCCCCACCCTCGGTTGGCCCTGGCCCCGGCCCCGGCTCCGCCCCGCCCCGCCCCGCCCCCGGGGGCAGCGAGCAGCGAGCTCGGTTAAGGATCAGCCACTCTCAAGCCCTTCCTGGTCCTGCTCAGTGCTCTTTTACCTTTCCCTTCCGCCGGAAGCGGCTCCGAAAGCTCTCTCGTTTTTGTACCCGCCTCCATTCTTCTCGCCTGACTACTGAGAGCTGGCTCAGAAAAACCTCACAGAGGCTGGTGAGATGGCTCCACGGTGGTTAAGAGCACTGGCTGCTCTTCCAGATGAACTCAAGCTCAAATCCCAGTACCCACAGGGCAGCTCACAACTGTCCGTAACTCCAGTGCCAGGGAATCCAACACCTGAGGACACAGATATACATGCAGGAAAAGAAACACCAATGCACATAAAAATAAGTAGATCTTTTGCCAGGCGGTGGTGGCGCGCGCCGTTAATCCCAGCACTCGGTAGGCAGAGGCAGGAGGATCTCTGTGAGTTCAAGGCCAGCCTGGTCTATAGAGTAAATTCCAGGACAGCCAGAACTGTTTCACAGAAAAACCCTGTCTCGGAAAAAGAGAGAGAAGGTGACCTTAGATTTTTTTTTTTCCGAGTTGTAGAATATACATATTTCTGACAAATTAAAACGACAATAACAAAATGTACAGAATCTCCTGGCAGCCCAGGCTGGTCTCTAACTCGTTTGTTTGTTTATTTATTTATTTATTTATTTATTTATTTATTTATTTATTTATTTATTTATTTATTTATTTATTTATTTTTCTATTATCAGCTTGATACAGTACAAATCCTAATCCTAATAGTGAAATGTTTCACTGGGGCTTGCCCAGTAATTGAGTAAAACCAAAATTTATCATAAGCCACAGTCATCCTAGGGTCCCCCCTGCTATATAGCCTCCCTGGTTCTGTGGGTTGCAGTCTGATTGTTCTTTGCTTTATATCTAGAATCCACTTATGAGTGAGTACATACCATGTTTGTCCTTCTGGGTTTGGGTTACCTCACTCAGGATGATATTTTCTAGTTCCATCCATTTGCCTGCAAATTTCATGCTGTCAATGTTTTTCTCTGCTGAGTAGTACTCCATTGTGTATATGTACCACATTTTCTTAATCCATTCTTCAGTTGAAGGGCATCTAGGTTGTTTCCAGGTTCTGGCTATTATGAATAGTGCTGCTATGAACATAGTTGAGCATGTATCTTTGTGGTATGATTGAGCATTCTTTGGGTATATGCCCAAGAGTGGTATGGCTGGGTCTTGAGGTAGATCGATTCCCAATTTTCTGAGAAACCGCCATACTGATTTCCACAGTGGTTGTACAAGTTTGCACTCCCACCAACAGTGGAGGAGTGTTCCCTTTGCTCCACATCCCCTCCAACATTGACTGTCATTAGTGTTTTTGATCATAGCCATTCTGACAGGTGTAAGGTGGTATCTCAGAGTTGTTTTGATTTGCATTTCTCTGATGACTAAGGATGTTGAGCATTTCCTTAAATATCTTTCAGCCATTTGAGATTCTTCTTTTGAGCATTCTCTGTTTAGCTCTTTAGCCCATTTTTTAATCAGATTGTTCAGTATTTTGATGTCTAGTTTCTTGAGTTCTTTATATACTTTGGAGATCAGTCCTCTGTCAGATGTGGGGTTGGTGAAGGTCTTTTCCCATTCTGTTGGCTGTCTTTTTGTCTTATTGACCATGTCTTTTGCCCTACAAAATCTTCTCAGTTTCAAGAGGTCCCATTTATTGTTCTCAATGTCTGTGCTGCTGGTGTTATATTTAGGAAGTGATCTCCTGTGCCAATGTGTTCAAGAGTACTTCCTACTTTCTCTTCTATTAAGTTTAGTGTAACTGGATTTATGTTGAGGTCTTTGATCCACTTGGACTTGAGTTTTGTGCATGGTGACAGATATGGATCTATTTGTAATCTTTTACATATTGACATCCAGTTATGCCAGCACCATTTGTTGAAGATACTTTCTTTTTTCCATTGTATAGTTTTTGCTTCTTTGTCAAAAATGAGGTGTTCATATGTGTGTGGATTAATGTCAGGGTCTTCAATTCGATTCCATTGGTCTGTATGTCGGCTTTTATGCCAGTACCAAGCTGTTTTTATTACTATATCTAACTCGTTTGGCACCTGAGGTGACTTTGAACTGAAGATCCTCCTGCCTCCAGAGTGCTGGGATTACAGGTGTGCACCTCGCCTGGTTTATGAAATGCTGGGGATGGAACCTAGGACCTGATGCGAGCTAGGCAAGCATGCCACCAACTGCGCTACACCCCCAGCTCCCACCTTAACTTTTAAAGTGTATAGCTATGTGGTAGTAAGTGCATTCAAGCCAGGGGAGAGGCTGCAGGACCCGCCCCTAAGTGGAAGGAGCTAGTCAGAAGGCAGGAGGGAGGGAGGAAAGGGAAGAAGACAGGGAAGTGTTGGAGGCTGTAGGTGAGGTGGGGAGCATCCTAGCACACTAGAGGCCCTGGGTTATTACTCCAAACAGTAAAACCAAGATAGTAAAATACTGTACAATTTTCATGAGGTTCATTCCTGGATTAGTTAAAATCATAGACACAGGTTGAAGGTGTTGTACCCATTTCTCGAAACCCCCAGAGACCACCAAGGAGCAGGTTTCTGATACAAGCACATAAGGGTCCTTTTATTGTCAGGTTCGAACCTGGCCCACCGCACAACAGATGAAGGGAAATTTGGCAGCAGCCGCAGGCCCAGGGGTAGAGAGTTGTTATAGGGAAAAACCACAAGCCGGGAATTACATGCTTTGGCAACCAGGGATTGGGTAGAAGGAATATGGGGCAAGGTGATTTTTTTGAAACTATTGGTCTAGACTTTCGCTGAGAAACCACATTTGAAACCATTGGGTTGGACTTTTTGGTGGGGAACCACAACTTGTTGGACAGGATTATCTGGGCTGCTCAGCAGGATTATCTAGATATCTTCAAGGGCCATAAATCACAGACAGAATGTCTGCAGGAGCATACTGTGCCCTGTATCTGTTCAAGTTGTTGTGGCACATTCCTGAGGTCCTTCCTGGAACTGAGTACAGCAAGTGGTCTAAGATGGTGGCCCTATGCTCACCAACCTAAGACAGAGCGCCTGTGTGGCCTGGGCAGGTGTCTCCATGACTGGTAAGGTGACCTGCTGATGTCCCACGCAACCTAAGTCAGAAGCTCATTTTTTAGTAAAAGGGGGACCTGTAGGGCCCTGGCCCCCGTTTTGGGTAACTGATGCCTTGCTTGCTGACCGTGACCTTGATATCCTCTTTGTGCTAATTCCCTCCCGGGTTTCAACCTCCTGAATGCTTAAGTTCCTTGTCTATGCATCCTGCACAATGGATGTTAACAGTTTAGATGCAAGATTGTAAAACATCTGTAGCAAACTTGTGCCCTCCGGGGTTCTCCCATTGTGCTGTAAATCTGTATTTAAGACCTCCTCCCAGCCAGGTGGTGGTGGCACAAGCCTTTAATCCCAGCACTCGGGAGGCAGGTGGATCTCTGTGAGTTCGAGGCCAGCCTGGGCTACAGAGTGAGTACACAGCGAAACCCTGTCTCAAAAAAAAAAACAAAAAATAAAAAAAGAAAAAGATGGTGGCCCTACCCTAAGATGGAGTCTGTATTGCCTTCACAAAGCGACTCTGGCCTGCTTCATTGTGGCAAGCATGGCTCTGGCAGTCCTTGTCCTTCTCCCTCATTCCTTCTGCCTTGCTGAAAACTGTTAGATGACATTCCTAAAGCTAACCCCCAAGGTCTATTCCCTTATTTGGATACTTCCTCCTCCTGAGACTGATGACCAAGGTCCAGCTATCAAAGTCACCTAATGAACATGCCCAATTAAAATTAAATACCTCATCCTAACAAAGGTTCCCCTCTTTACCTTTATAAACTGCCATTTTCCTATGTGCCATGTCTGTCTCCTCTCTATCCAGAGGCAGTCCTTTGTCCTGGTCCCTCAGGACAAATACCCCTGCCCCCTTTTCCTTGTTCCCTTCCCCTTCTCCCTCATTCTCTCTCTCTCTCTCTCTCTCTCTCTCTCTCTCTCTCTCTCTCTCTCTCTCTCTCTCAACAGAGTTTCTCTGTGTAACAGTCTTGGAACTCACTCTGTAGCCCAGGCTGGCCTCAAACTCACAGACATTTGCCTGCCTCTGCCTTCCAAGTGCTGGGATTAAAGGCGTGCGGGCCGCCGCCGCCGCCGCCGCCGCCGCCGCCGCCGCCGCCGCCACCACCACCACTCCTGCCAGCTTTTGTTTGTTATGTTTTATAGAGGCAGTGTCATGTAGCCTTGGTTGGTCTTGAGCTCACTATGTATCCGAGGATAACCCTGAAGTCCTGATCCTTTACCACCCAAGTGCTGAGATCACAAGTATACATCATTCTTAACCCCTTTGCCTGCTCTTAAATATCCAAACTATTTATTGTCCCCAAACTGATGTCTCCCTTCCTAACATTATTCAACTGCTTATTTGCTTTCCTGGCTTGGATATCCCATAGGTCCCTGAAATCCGCGATACTCAACACTGTTCTCTGTCTTCTTGGCAGCTGTGAGAGACCCACAGGAACCCAGATCCCCTCCCAGCGCCTCAGTCCTCGCCTCCTCACCCCTGCCTGTTCTGACTCTTCTGTAGCACCTCTGAAGTCATGGAATCTTTCCTTTTCCTTTCCATCGCCACAATACAATGACCTTTAATTGCCTTCCTGGACTTGAGTTTGCCCCTGAGCAAGAACTGAGAAGTGAGATCCAGCTAATTTACTGTCCTGATTAAAATTCTTCAGTAATTTCTGACTGTTCTTAGGCTCAAGACAGAAATATTTCCCATGACAGATTAGGCCCTGATGAACTCTCCTGCCTGTTTTTAAAAAATAGATTTCCCTCCCCTGTCATTATAATAATAAACCAGCCCCACCAACCTTAATTAAATTTATTTACTTTGTATATGCAGTATCTGTGTTCTTTGAGTCTGTTCATGCCATGTTGCGTGTGTAGAGGTCAAAGGAATATGTTGGGCAGTTGGTTCTCTCCTGTCACCATGTGAGTCCTGGGGATCAAACTCAAGTCCTTAGGATTGGTGGCAGGTCCCCTTACCTGCTGAGCTTACTCCTTCTTGGTTTTTGTTATTAATATCCCCTTTCCTCATAATGTAATTAGTTCCTGGAAACTTTTGTGCTCTTTCCACCCAGAGATCTTGTTTTTGCTGTTCTTTCCGCCTGAAATGCCTTCTCAGGTCCTTGGGACTTTTGCCTAGTGTCTAGCATAAGAGTTGGCATGTAAATATGGATGAACCAACTAAGCCGTTAGGGGCCAAATAGGTTGTTCCAATGCTGCAATTTTCCAAATGACCGCTAGATGTCTCCATTGGCATAATTTTAACCAGCTCTTGCCATGGTGCCCAGGAGAGGCCAAATGGAGCGGTCTGGTCCATCTACCCAGCAAGCTGGGCCGGGTGATGAACAAACCAGATTCTTCTCCTAGGTTTGAAATCTCCATCAGCCTTGGAAAAGCTGCCTTGATAGAGTGGTGACCAACCACCCTAAGTTTAGACACTTCAGGGAACACTGAGTGCTAAACCCAGATGGTGATCCATGCCTTTTTTTTTTTTCTTAAGGAGGCAGGATCTCAGTCTCACAATGACTACATTCACACAGGATAGCCTGAAACCCAGGAGGCCATCCCCGAACTCATAAGCACCAACCTTGCCCCAGCCTCCTGAGCTGCTAGAATTATAGGCATATGCCACCATGCCAGGCCATGACCCACGCCTTTAATCTCAGCACTGGGGAGGCAGAGGCAAATGGGTCTCTGTGAGTTCAAGGCCAGTCTGGTCTACATAGTGAGTTATGGCTAGCCAGGGCTACATAATGAAAGCCTGTCTCAAAACAAAGACAATGCCACATAAATTGGAAAGATTATGGTTATGTCAAGGCTTATACTAATACAACACCTTGAATTCATTAAATTTATTTTAGTTATTGATTGTTAGTGTGTATACAGTGTGTGTGTGTGTGTGTGTGTGTGTGTGTGTGTGTGTGTGTGTGTGTGTGTGTAGGTCAGGGTACAACCTTTGGAAGCCATAGCTCTGCTTTGACCATGGGTTCTGTGGATTGAACTTGGGTCTGCAGCCTTGCACAGCCAACTCTTGTGTTAACTTGACTTTTATTTTGGCTACAAATTGAGCTGTTAGAGTATTAGTGTCTAGACTGAGTTCTGACTTTGAATGGACAGCGCTCACAGTAACCTGACAGCCAGGAATCCACTCCACAGGAGGCATAACAAGCCAAATTCTGGACTTCTTCACGTTAAAAAACAAAGTTCAAACACCTTTAAGCATCTTACTTTTGTTTGGTTTTTGAGACAGGGTCTCTCTCTATAGTCCTGGCTGTCCTAAAACTCACTGTATAGACCAGACCGTCTTTGAACTCACAGAGAGCCGCCTCCTCCTGTGCCTCCATGCCCAACATTGCCTTGACTTCTTTGATGATGGACTATGGTGTGGAAATGTAAGCCAGATAAACCCTTTTCTCCCAGGATGCTTTTAGTCATAGTGTTTTGTCACAACAATAGAAACCCTAAAAAACCTTGAGAAATTCATCTAACCTCAAAATATTAATTTCTTCAACTTGACAGAGATAATAATGTTGATGTCAGAAGTTTGTTCTGAGGTCTAATTTGGCTGAGCAATGTATATAAAGCCGTAAACATTTACTGAGCGATTGTTGTGTGGCCGATCACGGTTAAGTTGCTTTATAAGCGTAGTATGAGTGCATACGACCCTGTGTGTGCTCTCATTGTCTCTGCTCTGTAGATGCAAAGGCTGAGACAGGAGAGCTTTAGTAACTTGTCCACAGTCTCAGCACTGTGAAATGGTGGGATGGGTTTTAGACCTGGGCAGTTAGGCTCCAGTTAGTTCCCAAGCACCAGTCTACCAAGCCAGGATGCCATATGGAGCAGGGCTGAATAATGAATAGCTATTATGCTCATTGTAATTTAGCCTTAAGTGCTTTTTATATCCATGGTGCTAAGTGTTAATTATTAGTGTATTTGGATGCAACATTTATCCTTTTTGTTCCTATTTTTTCCACAGCCATGGCAACAAAGGGCCCTGTACTCTCTATAGCGGGGCGCCCTGCCTTTGTCCGATCCAGCCCGGTGCATCGGTCTTTGCAAACAACAAAAGATGTGGCCACCCGGCTGGCTTCCCTGCCCCCACCAGAGCACTAACCGAGACTGAGGCGTTTTTGAGCAGCAGGCAGGTACAGACCAGCAGACCAAGAGCAGGGCTCACAAGTGAGGTCATGCTTAATAAACTTGATTAATTTCTTTGAGCAGCAGCCATGCAAGAGGACAAGGGTGAAACAAGAGACAGTAATTCATCCTGATTTCAAGGCCCAAGAATACAGCTAAAACCAGCAGAGATTTTTGTGAAGATGCTGTTGGGGCCTGGATAGTCTGGTGCGGCTCAGTCATGGAAACAGCAGGAAAACTCAGCGAGGGGGAGATCTTTGCTCATGGTGACTTAGTGAAGAGGTACCCCAGACCAGGGGCAGAACACAGTCTGCCTATGTCATTGAACCAAGACACATTCTTCTGCTTGGATCCCTTGAAATGCATTCTCAGCACTTCAATCTGATCACAGTATAGGTAGTAATAGCTCTAATTCTGTGTACAGAGTGCTTTAAGAGAGTTTAAGAAAGCTGGACATGTGAAGCACGCCTTTAATCCCAGCACTCGGGAGGCAGAGGCAGGTGGATCTCTGTGAGTTCAAGGCTAGCCTGGCCTACAGAGTGAATTCCAGAACAGGAATAGCCAGGGCTACATAGCAAGACCCTGTCTCAAAAATCCAAAGAGAGAGAGAGAGAGAGAGAGGGAGAGAGAGAGAGAGAGAGAGAGAGAGAGAGAGAGAGAGAGAGAGAGAGAGAGAACTAAAGGAACCTGCCTAAAGTCACGGTTATTTAAATACAATGGGGATTCCAACCCAGTCTGCTTTTGCAGGCTCACCCAACTCTAGTTGTAACTGAGTGTAATGGTATGTCTCTTCCACCAGACAGGGGGCATCTTCACAGCAGGAACAATGATTGATTTAGTCTTCCAGCAGACTTGGAGTGCTGCAACTACAAAATCCTCTGTGCCTCTCCTTCTGAACATGCTTAGGGTCATGTACATGAACATGTACACTTTTAGCTTCTATCCCCACATCCTGGAGGAGGCACATAGTTGTCTTCCTGCCTTCTACTTTAGCCCAGCTGATTAGTATAAACCTTTTATCTTTATCTTATTCTTGCTAGTAATTGGTTTAGGAATGAGAATATGCTGTGATTTTCCCAGTGAAATTAACAGGATCTCAGGCACATTGGGTTGGTTGCTTTAATAGAATATTATAGACTGGATAGCTTAAACATATTTTTCTTTCAGTTCTGGCACATGGGGAATCTGAGATTAAAGCACTTGAAGATTCAGTGTCTGGTGATGTGGTGCTTCTGATGGCCATCTTCTTGGTAGGATTTTGTATAGTATAAGAGGGCTAGAGAGCTGTCTGGTCCTTTTTGTAAAGGTACTAATCCCATTGATGATGATTCTACTCTTTACTGCCCCCCCACAGGGTCCCATCTTCTGACCTTTTTACCTTGGTGGTTAGGATTTCAGCATATGGATTTAGGGATACTGTATTAGTTACTTTTCTTGTGTGATCAAATACCTGAAAAGAAGCAACTTAAGGGAGGAGGGGTTTATTTTGGCTCACAGTTTGAGGGGACACAGTCCATTGAGTTTGAGAAGGGGCTTGGCAACAGGAGTGTGAGGCAGCTGATCACATGGTGTCTGCAATCAGGCTAGGAAACTGAACCAGGTTATAAAAGCTCAACGCTTGCTTCCAGTGACCCCTCCCCCCAGTGAAGCTCTACCTCCTGGGGGCTCCACAGCCTTCCAAAATAGCACTGTTATCTAGGGACAAAGTATTCAAATACATGAACCCGTGAAGGATGTTTCACATTCAAACCACAACAGAAACATTTAGTCCATCATAAAGACTTTTGCTGAGGTTGGGGGTGGGGTAGGAGTGGGGTGACTCCTGGGATAGGTTTTCTTACTCCTAGGAGAAAGCTACTGGAGGCAACAGTCTCTTTTCCCCAGGAATCTTGTCAAACCTGGAAGGGCCTGGAACTGAAATACTTGTTCTGCTAACTGATGAGGATTTCATCAACAAAAAAGATGACATCATGGAGAACTAGGAATATTGTCCTTAACAGCACCCTGTCTCTAACCCTGGAGTCATGTTAATGCTGAGCTTCCTCAGGAAAAGTAAATCAAACATGGTCATTGACAGAGCAATTGCAATCACAATTTCTGTTATTGTGTAGAAAGCACCCTGGCTAATTAGACCAGGGCAGCATCATGGTTTTCGTGGGCCCCTTCCTACATTAAGGTTTCTTTGGTGGTGTTAAGGAAAGAACACGGGACATCATACTCATGCCAGGTGTGCACTGTACCGCTGAGGTAGATCATCATCTCCCAAATGAAAACACTTCATTACATTATTGGTGTGTATGTGTATGTGTGTGTGTGTGTGTGTGTGTGTATACACCTATACATGTGCCTGCATGTATGCATGCCACAGTGCACATGAATGTAAGACAATTTGCAAGCTGGACATGGTGGCACACTCCTTTAATTCCAGCACTTGGGAGTCAGAGGTAGGTGGATCTCTGAGTTCGAGGCCAGCCTAGTCCACAGAATGAGTTCCAGGACAGTCAAGGCCACACAGAGAAACCCTGTCTCAAGAAATAAAATTTAAAAAAAAAAAAAGAGGACAACTTGCAAATAGAGGACAACTTGCAGGGGCCACCTCTTCTATCATTTGGGCCCCAGGAATCTAACACAGGTTATCAGGCTTTTTTTGTTGTTTTTTTTTTTTTGTTTTGTTTTGTTTGTTTTTTTGAGACAGGGTTTCTCTGTGTAGCTTTACGCCTTTCCTGGATCTCACTTGGTAGACCAGGTTGGCCTCGAACTCACAAAGATCCACCTGGCTCTGCCTCCCGAGTGCTGGGATTAAAGGCGTGCGCCACCACCGCCCGGCGGTTATCAGGCTTTGTGGCAAGTGCCCTTACCTGCTGAGCCACTTCCCCGGCCCAAGTTATATTTTACGACCAGATTAGCACAAAGTTGAAAATATTATATATTAAGACATCTTTGGCTTAAGAGATAGCTTTCCTTCTGAATATCAAGCACATCAAAGTATTTTTGTGAGTCCTAAAGGTATTGGGGTATCGTGTCCCTCATCAGCTGTCACTAGATACAACTCTCATGAACTCCGATGAAGTGTTTGTTCATTTTCAGCCCACACCTCTTGTTTTGTTTGACTTGTTTATTTGAAACAGGGCTACACATAGGCCAAGCTGGCCTTGAACTCGATATCTGAGGATGACCTTGAACTCTTGATCATTCTGCTTCCATCTCCCAAATGCTGGGATTACAGTCTTGTGCTCTCCTGCTTAACTGCCCCACATTTTTCATTTGTCCTGTGTGAGTAGGGACTGCTCAGTTGATTGCACCAGCCAGAAACTGGACCCTCAGTCTCTCCTCTGCTGTGGGATGTTCTGTATGTCACATGTGTTGCTGATTAGTCAATAAATAAAACACTGATTGGCCATTGGCTAGGCAGGAAGTGTAGGCGGGACAAGGAGGAGAATAAAGCTGGGAAGTGGAAGGCTGAGTCAGAGAGACACTGCCAGCCACCATGATGACAAACAGCATGTGAAGATGCCGGTAAGCCACGAGCCACGTGGCAAGGTATAGATTAATGGAAATGGATTAATTTAAGCTGTAAGAACAGTTGGCAGGAAGCCTGCCACGGCCATACGGTTTGTGACCAATATAAGTCTGTGTTTGCTGGGCGGTCAGGTCTGGGCGGCTGTGGGACTGGCGGGTGAGAGAGATTTGCCCTGACCATGGGCCAGACAGGAAAACTCAAGCTACACTCCTCACTCCATATCCTGTAACCAAATGCTCTCAGTTTTCTGTCGTGTGTGTGTGTGTGTGTGTGTGTGTGTGTGTGTGTGTGTGTGTGTGTGTTATGCATAGGATCATGGATACACATACATGTGGATGCATGTGTGTGGAGGCCAAAGGTCAATTGTTGTAGAATATTATTTTAAGACATGTTACATTTATTTATGCTGTGAAACATTTGTTTAATGATGCAAAGATGTGTTGCATTCTTTTATGTTGCATTTGTTTTAACTTTGTGAAGCTGTGTTACTTTCTTTGCCTGTCTAAAACACTTGATTGGTTTAATAAAGAGCTGAATGGCCAATAGCAAGGCAGGAGAAAGGATAGACAGGGCTGGCAGGGAGAGAGAATAAATAGGAGAAATCTGGGAGAGGATCTAGGAGCGAAAGAAGGAGGAGGACTCCAGGGGCCAGCCACCCAGCTACACAGCAAGTCACAGAGTAAGAATTAAAGAAAGGTATATAAGAAAAGAAAAAGGTAAAAGCCCAGAGTCATAAAGCAGACGGGATAATTTAAGTTAAGAAAAGCTGGCTAGAAACAAGCCAAGCAAAAGCCAGACATTCATAAGAATAAGACAATGATTGCTTCACAGAGAAACCCTGTCTCAAAAAGAAAAATCAAAAACAAAACCCAAAAAAACAAGGAATAAGACAATGTGTGATTTATTTGGGAGCTGGATGGCTGCCCACCCCCATTCCCCACCCCCACCCCCCTCCCGCCAAAGAGCAAAAGAGTAAAGAGTAAAAACAACCAACTACAGTCAATGTTAAGTGTCTTCCTCTATCACTATTGACCTTAATTTTAATAAGAAAATTTACTATTTTTATTATTAGTAACAGTTCTTTTGTGTGCGTGTGAGGAATATGTCCTCATATCATGTGTGAGGAAGTCAGAGGAGAGCAGGCAGGGTGGGTCTTCCCCTCCACCTTTACAACCAGTTCTTGGGATCAAACTTAGGTCTCCAGGCTGCATAGCAAGCTCCTTTACCTGCTGAGCCCTCTTGCTGTGCACACACCTTAGTGTTTGAGACACATCACTCTTTGAACCCAGACCTTACTAATTCAGTCAGAAGGGCTAATCAGTGAACTCCAGGGATCCACTGCCTATCTCCTTGGTGCTGGGATTATAGATGTGCTCCCACAGCACCCAGCTTTTTGTGTGTGGGCTCCCTGAACTCAGGTCCTCATGCTTACATAGCATGCAGTTTACAAGTGGACCAGCTCCCCCTTTTCCCCCCAGAGTACTCTTGAGGAGGGAGAAGTGAGAAGCACGTAGATAGAAATATAGAGGAGAGAGACAGTTAGAAACACAGGATAGCTCAGGAAGGTCTGGGTCAAAACCCACCAGCCCCTTCTGTCGCTTTTAAAGGGCTTTTAAAGGAATGCCAAGGGGTGGGGCAAAAGACCTCCCCCCAGCACAGTCAAGTGCAGATCATCCCAACCACCTGTTAACCACGCATGTGATCAAGCCATGCCCTAATGCAGCCCTGCTGTGTAAGGCAAGCTCAGATCTCACTAGGAAGCTTTTGTGGGCCCCACACCCAGTCCCCTGTTTTTCTTATTTATTTATTTATTTATTTATTTATTTATTTATTTATTTATTTATTTATTTATCTGTCTATCTATCCATTTACTTATTTGAGACAGTGTCTCACTGTGTAGTTCTGTCTAGCCTGGAGCTCACAGACATCTGCCTGCCTCTGCCTCCCACATGCTGGAATTACAGGATTTCCCACTACACCTGGATTTTTAATTAATATAATGTACTATGACTTAAAAGTTAAAAATTAAAAAAATGTGTATTTTATTTTTAATTTTGTGTGTGGGGCGGTGTGTAGTTATGTACACATTAAGTGAGTGCCCTTGGAGAGCAGAAGAGGATGTCAAATTCCCCACAGCTTGAGTTTTAGGCAGCTGTGAGCTGCCCATGTAGGTGCTGGAAACTGAACTTGGGTCCTCTGCTTGAGTAGCAAGTGCTCTTAACCAATGAGTCATTTCTCCAGCTTGTAGCATGAATTGTTAGAAGGTCTTATTATTAAAAACAAAACTAGAGCCAAGTATTGGGGTGAACGCTGAAAGATCAGAGAAGCAGAACAAGCCACAGCTAACCTCACCTCGCCAACTTCTCAGCCAATCCTGTTTCCTCAAACTGGAAGCCTCTGAGTCCTCATCCGGAATGAGTCTCAGATGAAGTGCTGCTAAAAGCCTAAAAGCTTAACCAGCCTCTGGTTCCTGGTCCTTGTACCTTATATACCTTTCTGCTCTCTGCCATCACTTCCTGGGTTTAAAGGCATGAGTCACCATGCGTGGCTGTTTCCAGTATGGCTTTGAACTCACAGAGTTCGAAGATCTAGACCTATCTCTGCCTCTGGAATGCTAGGATTGAAGGCGTGTGCTACCACTGCCTAACCTCTATGTTTAATATTCTGGCTGTTTTGTTCCCTGACCCCCAGATAAGTTTATTGGGGTGCACAATATATCAACAACAACAGCTCATTTTTTTAAAATTGTTTTTGTGTCTAGTTGCCTGTATGTATGCTATATGCAATCAGCGTTTGTGGGGCCCAGGAGAAAGTGTCAGATCCTCTGACACTGGAGTTACAGGCAATTGTGAATTCCCTGATGTCAGTGCTAAGAACCAAACTTGGGTCCTTTATAACAGCAGCAGGTGCCCTTCACCACTGAGCCATCTCTCCAGCCCCGGTATTATAGAATTCTACCCCCCAAGGTGATGAAATCAGGAGTTGGAGCTTGGGAAGGGATTAGATTTCTGAGAGTAGAGCATTGGGGAATGAGACTAATGCCCTAATAATACAGGCACAACGTGAGGCTGGGTGTGGTGAACTTGCCTGCAGTCAGGACATGAGGAAGGCAGAGAAATCACAGATCAGGTGTGCAGTGGGAAAACTGCTGAGGACAGGAGAAAGGACAGCAGAGAAAATGAGATGCAAGCCGACTTTCGTGGTCCAGAACAGTGACTCAAGCCAGAATAGCATAGCAGTGGAGATCAGAGCGGAAATGGAAGGAAGGAATCCCTTTTTTCTTCACTTTTTTCTTTTTGGTTTTTCGAGACAGGGGTCTCTCTTAGCTCTCACTGTCCTGGAACTCACTCTGTAGACCAGGCTGGCCTCGAAAAAAAGAGACCTGTTTCTGCTTCCTGAGTGCTGGGATTAAAGGTGTGCATCACCACTGCCTGGCGAAGTTTCTTTTTCAAAAGTGTGTGTGTGTGTGTGTGTGTGTGTGTGTGTGTGTGTGTGTGTCCTATGTGTGCACATATGGAGGCTGGAGGTCAGCATCAGATGTCTTCTCCTATCTTATTCCACATTACTTGACTCCCGCCTGTCTCTGCATCCTCTGTGCTGAGATTACGAGGTTTAACTTCCATGGGTGCTGGAGATCCCAGTTCAGGACCTCTTAAGCATGCACTTTGCTCACTGAGTCTCCTCTCCCAGCCCAGACATGTTTCTTAACTGGTTGGTGCCCTATTTTCTCATCTGTAAATGACATAGGAGGGTTTGATCCCTAGGACCAGGAATGAAAAAAAAATTCATATATAAATAATGACTACCAATGGGCAAATGAATTGAATGGCTTTTCTAAGAAGATGATGTACAGATAAAAAAGAAACACAGAGGGCTGGAGAGATGGCTCAGAGGTTAAGAGCATTGACTGCTCTTCCAGAGGTCTGGAGTTCAATTCCCAGCAACCACATGACGGCTCACAACCATCTATAATGAGATCTGGTGCCCTCTTCTGATGTGACATGCAGACAGAACATTGTATACATAATAAATAAATAAAATAAATCTTTAAAAAAAGAAGAAACATAGGAAAAGATGGCCAGTGTCATTGATTTTTTTCATTTATTTATTTCAGTGTGGGCAACAGTGTATAGCTCAATGGCAGAGGGTTTGTGTAGTATGCATAAGACCCTTGACTTGATCCCTGACAATACAGGGGCAAACACTTACAATGATATACCACCTTACACTGAAGTATTTATCTAAGTTATTCTTTTATCAATGAAAACTCAGGAGTCAGATATCTGGGTAAAACCTAATTAATCAAAGAAGTGGTGGAGAAACAACCAATGACATGCTTACTCTCTCTCCTTCCTTAATCCAAAAGAGCCTGCAAATCTTTTTAAGCCCCTCCCTCAAAACCTTTTAGACCTCAAAACATTTTGTTAGATAAATTTAAGCTTTTATGTCTCTTAGCCTTATACATGTTATACCTCTTTTGTGAGATTCTTTTTGGAATTTGGTAACAAGGAAAACTATAACTATAACTATTTAGTCTTCAACCCCATCAGAGACCAGAGAAAGATAAACATTACCTGAGTAAACAAAGTACAGAGAAAACAACTTCCAAAACTTAGAAATGATAGAGACATCTGGCTGCCTGGGTAGTTTCTCTGTAATGTTGGGGCATCCATCTTCAACCTACAGGCCTAAAATATCTGACAGACTTTTTTGTGAAGCAGGAATTTCAAAGGACTGTCCTACCTTGTCTTGGAAAAGTTTGGCAGTCACCTTCTTTTGTGTCCCGCTTGTCCAATTTGGACAGCATACTGTCAGCAGTCAAGGCAAGGGCAGTTTCTTTGCCCAGTGACTAACTTTGCCACAGTGGAAACAATCTCCATATGGAGGTTCTTTGATGCCTGTCATCCTTTTATGAAGTAAATTGGTGCTGCCAGGAGCAGACGTGTCTCACTGTCATGAAAAGCCTTAGGTTATTAAACATCTTAAATGCCATATTCTCTAGTGTGTTTGAAGTCTCTGAAGTGTTTGAAGACCATCTGTTTATCAGAACTATATCTGTTTGACCTTGAAAACATACCTAACATGGCCACAAATTTGATTGTTAAATGGCTAACTACTAACCTGTATTTCTTAATTATCCTAAATAGTTTGTAATAACAACTTTCAAGGACTAGAAATTTATATTGTGTGGTGGTTGAAAGAAAATGGCCCCCAAAGGGAGTGGCACTATTAGGAGGGATGGCTTTGTTGGAGTAAGTGTGGTCTTGTTGGAGGAAATGTGTCACAGTGGGGGCAGACTTTGAGGTCTTTTTCTCAAGCTTCATTCAGTGTGACAGTCAGCTGACTTCCTGTTGCCTGCAAGATGTAGCACTCTCAGCTCCACCACCATGTCTGCCTGCATGCCTCGATGCTCATCACAACAATAATGGACTGAACTTCTGAAACTATAAGGGAGCCACCCTAATTAAATGTTTTCTTTATAAGAGTTGCTATGGTCATGGTGTCTCTTCACAGCAATAAAAACCCTAACTAAGACACATTGTTAAATGAGGTGTATAGGTGCAGTACTTTAAACAAGAGTAGAAACATATACAGTATAACAAAAATAACCTTAAATTTGTATCAATATATAAGAATCCATATCAATGTAAAGTATTTAAGACTAGAAGTTGCTTTTTTTTAGTTAAAAGTAGATTCAATACTCTACCCCTTTATTCTATAATTCCTATATCCCCCCTATTTTCTTTTCAGAAAGAGATCCCTGAATCTAACCTCCTTTGCTTAGTTTTTCTCCAACAATTACCAGTAACAACTTGCAACTAACCCTCCTAAACAATAACATCCATAACCCACTGAATGACTGAAAACCACCCACCCCACTTCTTGGGAATAACTTAAAATAACTTCCTATTGTCTGGGGGTTATGGCATCTTTAGGGAACCCTGAGACAATTGAGATAATCATCAAGTCCTGGGAGAGCTGGCTGTTGTCCAATCTTGGTGTGATGGGAAAATACAAGACTTATCTGAAGTCCTGACTGGAGTAGTCTACGAGGCTGGACCATCTGAGATAACCACTTCAAATTATCCTGAGAAGTTTGTAGCCCAAAGCTGATCAACAGGTGGTGTGTTTGTCAGCTTAGTGGCATTACCACAATCCAGGTGGATTCACCTTTGTGGGGTCCCATCATTCTTTTGGAGACTTCAAAGGTCATAATTAGGAATGGTCACAGTTCACTACAGAAAACTTAAAACATTTTAAATGTCATATGCAGCAGCTCTCAGAGAAGTTAAAGGACCATAATCTATAAAATACATCCAGGATGCACAAGCTTAATTCCTAGTTACCTGCTTCAGACTCAAGCCCAAAATCAGGTACAGGAAGCTAGATGAAGCCTATTACTAGAATTAGTTAGTACTCCATATGACCATTAATATCACAACAGAAAGTTTAAATTTTGAGATACTATTTATACCTTAAGAAAAGTTTTAAAGAGTCAAAGTAAAACCAAAGGATTATGAGATTAGTGCTAATAGAACTGTCCCTAATTTTGGTTTTTCTTCTGTTCCATATCAGGTGGCTCTTCTGACATGAGACAGAGATTTTGGATTTTCCTTTAACAAGCATGCTCGGGTTTAGAGAAGGAGAGAGACATACTCTAACTCCAAAGCCAGCTTTAATTTTTAATTGAATTGGGACTATAAAAAGGACCATTTGCCTTATATGTCCATAGAGAACAGTAGAAACAAACATTTGGGAAGATTTATGAGATTTTTTTTCCTATTGAAAGTATGCTTTACCATTAGGCCACATTACTCTTTTTCTTGGGATAGTTTCTTTGGATGACTCGTCCTTCTTCAGATGTCTCATTTGTCCAGTGGTCTTCAGATTCCTTAAATGGATGCTTTTATTCTCCTAGAAACACAAAAATAAGCCGGGCAGTGGTGGTGCACGCCTTTAATCCCAGCACTTGGGAGGCAGAGGCAGGTGGATCTTTGTGAGTTCAAGGCCAGCCTGGTCTACAGAGCGAGATCCAGGAAAGGCACAAAGCTACACAGAGAAACCCTGTCTTGAAAAACCATAAAAAACCAAAAAAAAAAAAAAAAAAAGAAAGAAAGAAAGAAACACAAAAACAAAACCCTGCCCCAACTCTAACTTTGGGGAATTTCCCTTTTTGGCAGGTTATATCTGATCAAAGGAAAGACATTTGTTAGTCTTGTAAGTTAGTTTAGATTGAATGGTCTTGCTGTTTGATGAACTATTGCTTCTCCTAATCAAGAGGTCTCTCCTGTTCGAATCTAATCTTTATCAATCTTGATAGTATCCATAGATTTTCTTCTTTTGTGGAAACAAAAGCAAAACTTCTTCCCCCACGTAACACATACCCTGGTTTCCATTCTGAAGTCAACACATCTTTAAAGTATACAGGCTGATTTAATTCCATAGTTTTTTCTACTATCCAATGTCTCTCCGTAGCTATTGTTCCTTTCTCATTAGCATTTAAAAATTTAAAAGTTAACAAAGCATTGTGCAATCTATCTCTGGGGGTCTTTATTACCCATCTCTGTTTATTAAGCATAATCTTTTAAAGTGCAATTAGATCTTTCTACAACTGCTTGTCCTGTAGGATTGTGTGGTATACCTGTAATATGCTTTATATTATAATATGCAAATAACTTTCATTTTACTAGAGACATATGCTGAAGCATTGTCAGTCTTAATTTGTACAGGTATTCCCATAATGGCCATAATTTCTAATAAATGTGTAATTACAGAATCAGCCTTTTCAGAACTTAAGCAGTTGCCTATTGAAATCCTGAATATGTATTTATTGTATGGTGCACATACTTTAATTTTCCAAACTCTGCAAAATGAAACACATCCAATTGCCAAATTTCATTTCTTTGAGTACCATTTGGGTTATTTCCTGCAGGTAGTGCTGCAGGTAGTGGAGTTTGGCTATACAAACTATCATTTGGTTTGTTGCCAAATGATAGAAGAACCTTTCTTCAGTCCTTTGATATTAACATGGTGCTTCTTGTGAAATTTGGAGTCTTCTAACACACTTCCTACCAATAGCTGATCAATTTCATCATTACCTTGTGTTAGAGGGCCTGGTAGACCTGTATGGGATCTGATATGTGTTATATACAAGGGATGATTTCTATTTCTGATTATTTCTTGTAATTGAATAAATAGCAAATTTAATTCTAAATCATCTGGAATAAATTCAGTGGTTTCAATATGTAAAACAACTCTTTCTGCATAATGAAAGTCAGTAACTATATTAAGGAATTCTAGAAAATCTAATAATACCATGAGAATAGCATATAATTCTGACTTTTGAATGGAATCAGAAGGGATTTGAGCCACTTTACTTAAATTTCCTTACTTATAATCTGCCTTTCCTGATTTATTTGCATCAGTATAGAATGTAGGGGCTCCAGGAATTGGTGTTCCTTATACAGTGAGAGGAGGGATCCAATTATTTCTTTCGGGATATTTGCTGCTAATATCTCCCAAGAAATTTCTGCAAGCTCTTTGCCAATGTTCATTTTCTGCCCATAATGAGGCAATTTCAGCATTAGTAAAAGTACTACAATTTTTGCTGTGTCTATTCCTGTTAATTGATGAAGTATCAATTTTCCTTTCAGAATCAATTCAGAAACCTTTTCTACATAGGTCTTTAATTTTTTACTCTGTTTGTATGGCAAAAATATCCATTCTAAATATTATCTTCTCTCTGCATAAGAATTCCTGTAGGAGAATGTGTAGAGGGTAGTATGACCAGAATACAATGAAGCTCTGGATCCAAGAGATCCACATGTGTATCCTGTAGTTTCTACTCTACCAAAGCCAACTCTCTCTCAGCCTCAGCTGATAAATTTCTTGGATTATTTAAGTCCTTATCACCTTGTAAGGTTTGAAATACTTAGTTCTTGAGTGATTAATCTGATTGTGGGTTATAGCCAGTTAATATTTCCCAGCAATTTTTGAAAATCATTAAGAATTTGTAATTGGTCTCTCCTGATTTGTACTTTCTGTGGTTGAATTTTTTTGTAAACCTATCCTATATCCTAGGTAATTAATAGAATCTCCTCTTTGTATTTTTTCAGGAGCAATTTGTAATCCCCAACAAGGCAAAATTTTCTTTATTTCTTCAAACATTTTTTTCTAAGGTATCTGCATCTTCAGATAACATCTGAGGCCTATAGGAGACGTTCTCCTATTGCTGTAACTGCCTCTCTGATGTTTCCACGAATGTATCTGAGTTGTATCTTGATTAATGGCTTTCTTCTGTGTGGTAGTTTGAAAGCAATTGGCCGTCATAATCTCATAAGGAGTGGCACTATTAGGAGGTGTGGTTTTGTTGGAGTAGATATGCCCTTGTTTGGGGAAGTGTGTCACTGTGGAAGTGGGCTTTGAGGTTTCCTATGCTCACAATACTGCCCAATGTCACAGACCACTTCCTGTTGCCTACAAGATATAGGTCTCACAGCTACTTCTCCAGCACCACGTCTGCCTACATGCCACCATGTCCCACCATGATGAAAATTGACTGAACCTCTGAACTGTAAGCCGCCCCAATTAAATGTTTTCCTTCATAAGAGTTGCCGTGGTCATGGTGTCTCTTCACAACAATAGAAACCCTAACTAAGACATACTGTCACTATAAAAACTTCATGAAACTGCTTCCATCTTGGAATATGGAATTTTGGGTAACCTAAATCTGTGTTCTCAGACCACGGTCACTGAAACTTGGCACTAGAGTAAACTATCTCTTATTCCCTTTGAGGTAAGAGCTGTGTTTTTTACATCGACCAAAGATTGATTGCATCTGCACATTGCCAGGATTTGTTGGCCTGTAACAAAAAAGTCTCCCAGGCTCGCCTAGTCACGGTGAGACTTTGGACAAAAGAGTTTGGCATTGCTTACAGGTCCTCGTGTGTATTTCTGCCCCATCTTTAAAGTTGTCCAACACGTTTTGACCAAATATTTGTACCTTCTGAGGTGACAAAAGCCAACTGAGGATTGTCTTTCTCTGCCTCTGTCAGTGGAATCCCAGGCTCTTTCCAGCCTCATTGAGGCAGAGAGAGGATTTTCATGAGGAATCTTGATCTTATGAGGCAACATCTGGGGCTGGAGAGGACTCCAAAAATATAAGAGTTCGGTTTCCCAGCACCCACAGCTGTCTCTCCAGCCACCAAAAAAAAAAAAAAAAAAAAAAAAAAAAAAAAAAAGAGGCAACATCTGTGATTCCTAGTTGGTTCCCAGCACAGAAGTAACGCTTGGCACGCGCGCGCACACACCACACACACACACACACACACACACACACACACACACACACACACAGAGCAGGTGTCCGAAGGCTTTGTTAGGTAAATGAGTGAGTGAAATCTCTCTGCTCCTCGACCCCTTGAGATGTTAACTGTTACTCCAGTTGCTTAAGTAGCCGAGAGTGGATAACTATTTGGCAGAAGGGACAGTCTGAATTATGCAGCATCAGTTTAGTAAGTACTGCAATCTCCTGTGTTACTGTTTACTCTTATTTACATTTTCTTCACAAAAATATAACTTTTGGCAGCCGGGCAGTGGTGGCCAGGCGGATCTCTGTGAGTTCGAGGCCAGCCTGGTCTACAGAGCGAGATCCACGACTGATACCAAAACTACACAGAGAAACCCTGTCTTGGAAAAACAAAACAAAACAAAAATATAGCTTTTGGTTTACAACTGTGTGAGGTTTTTGTTGTTGTTTTTATTTTTCCAAGACAGAGTTTCTCTGCATAGCCTTGGCTATCCTGGAACTCACTCTGAAGACCAGGCTAGAGATCCGCCTACCTCTGCCTCCTGAGTGCTGGGAGGCACTCAAGTGTCCACCACCACCTGCCTGGCTTACAACTGTGTGGCCAGCTATCGGCTTATTCTGTGGAGTGCTCCCTAGATAGATATCTGTTCTAGTCTCACAATCATGCATCTTCCTGAAAGCAGTCAGAAAAGCCAGGAGCTTCATTTCCCAGGCTTCTTGGCTGCTGGTGTTCTGAGTGAGACTTAGTTTCCTTCAAGCAAACGCAATCACACTGGGCCTGGAATGAACTCAGTTAAGCAGAGGGAAATCAAAGGCGAGCTTGAGGTCCAGATGGCTGTAAGGCAGTGCATTCGAGACCTGGACATGCAGGTGATAATGTCATCATTTGGCAGGTAGCTTCTTAATGTGGCAGAGGCGCATGGTTCCAGAGCTAGGGACTGTTTGGTCTCAAACTCTGGGACAAATGGCTGAGGTGCCCATTTGACGCATCAAAACGGACCTTGGCATTTATAGGAACACCTTCTCATGGTGTTCCATTTTCTGACCCTCTCTCTCTCTTCTTCCATGGTCTCAGATTTCATTACTACAGCTTGGCCTCAGTACAGATCAATGGCCAAAAATTGGAGGATTTCCAAATCCTCTCAGACTGTAACAACTGTGAATGATCCCAAAGTCTCTTGTCTCTAAGGTTCTATAACTTCCCACTCCTAAAAATCTTTTCTCTCTTTAATTTCTCTGCACTCTGCTCTCAAAAGAATCTCTTAAGACTATGTTGTAAACTCTATCTTAAGATTTGTAAGATCATTGAGTATAGTTTAAAATCTATAATATCTGTAACAAAATGTGGCTTAAAACTTACAACGAAAGGCTTATATTTAAAAAAAATAGGTATTTTGAACAAGACTTGACTCCATGTTACACATACAGTATATTCTAAACAAAGTAGAGTCACAGATCTAGTATATTGTGGCCAATTAAAATCACCTCTGTAAAGGTTTGTTTGTTTTTTTTCTTTTGATTTTTCAAGGCAGGGTTTCTCGGTGTAGCCTTGGCTGTCCTGGAACTCACTCTGTAGACCAGGTTGGCCTCGAACTCACTGCCTCCCAAGTGCTGGGATTAAAGGAGTGTGCTACCACCACCCGGCTTATGTACAGGTTTTAATTGTAAGCCTTTTGTTATAAGTTTTGAGCCACATTTTGTTACAGATTTTATAGATTTCAAACCACACCCAAAGAACTTACAGTGACCCCGGTGGTTACTGTCTGGTTCATGCAGCTGGTAGTCTCTTGTTCTAGTAGGAGCAGCAGCTTCCTCAAAGCCCAGCTATGTGGTGTGACGTGGAGAGTTATTAAGACCAGTCTCTGGTCTTCACCCCATCTAAGGACACTGGAAGTCATTTTATACTCTATAAGCCCCTTTCTGTGCAAGGCAGTAAGTTATTTTCTCTGTCACTGAATCCTAACCAATGAATCTAGAAGTTACTATACAACTGACAAAATGATTTATCACTACATACATTATTATACAGCTGTAACAATATTTATGAAACTTCCTATACTTGATTGTCAGACCCAGCTTCAGACAGAAATACATACTCTTGTGTTATAGAGTATTAATTTAAGATGTGACATTTGTTTATGCTGTGGAATATTTGTTTAATGATGCAAAGATGTGCTGTATTCTTTTTTTTTGTTTTGTTTTGTTTTTTGTTTTTTGTTTTTCGGAGCTGAGGACCGAAACCCAGGACCTTGTGCTTGCTAGGCAAGCGCTCTACCGCTGAGCTAAATCTCCAACCCCGTGTTGCATTCTGTTATGTTGCATTTGTTTAAGTCTGTAAAGCTGTGTTACTGTGCCTGTCTAAAACACCTGATTTGTCTAATAAAGAGCTGAGTGGCCAATAGCGAGGCGGGAGAAAGGATAGGCAGGGCTGGCAGGAAGAGAGAATAAATAAAAGGAAAAATCTGGGAAGAGTGGTTGAAGGAGCAAGAAAAGAAGGGGCCAGCCACCCAGCCGGCCAGCCACCCAGCTACCCAGCCACCCAGCCACCCAGCCATACATGGAATAAGAAGGAAAGGAAAGAAATACGGAAATAGAGAAAGGTAAAAGCCCAGAGGCAAAAGGTAGACGGGATAGTTTAAGAAAAGCTGGCTAGAAAGAAGCCAAACTAAGGCCGGGCATTCATAAGTAATAAGACTATGTGGATATATTTGGAAGCTGGGTGGTGGGTCCCCCAAAAAAGCCAAAAGAGTAAAAAAAAACCAACAACACGCTTGCAATAATCTATATAAATATCAGTTTCAAAAAATCTTACCAAATTCAGGGGCTGGAGAGATTGCTCAGTGGACTGACTGTTCTTCCAGAGGACCTGGGTTCAATTCCCAGAACCTACACAGTAGTTAACAATTGTCTGTAACTCCCAAGGAGATCCGATGCCCTCTTTATCTCTTCCGGCACTCTATGTGGTACACAGACACATGCAGACAAAACACTCATCACATAAATAAAAATAAATAAACATTAAAACAAGTTAAGAAAAATGTTACCAAATTTGAACTCTGTTGACACACGCTTGCTATTGCTGTTAAGACTGTGGTTTGTATGCCAAAGAGTTCTACTAGATGTAATCAAAGGAAAAATGAATTCATACAAGTATGTGGGTCATCTCAGTGAATCTAAGGGCAATTGATACAACCACTTCTTGGGAATGGCTTGGATTGGAACCACGGACTGTAGTGTGAAGAGGAGCCCAGAAAACACCTTGTTCTTCTTTTTGTATCCTCTGTCCTCGTTGTGACCTTTCTCTGCATCCCGATCGATATTTGTTTGTTTTTTTAGAGTTTCTATTGACTCGATTTAAGAGGACAGATGGACTGAGGCTAAATTCTAGAATTCTGAGGAAGGTCGATAAACAGCCCAGCCCAGTTCAGACAAGTTGCATGCATCTGCATCTTGCTTTGTATGTAAAGGGTACTTCTGCAGCGCCACGGTTTGTAACAATGTGAGTGGTGGCCTCGGGGTGTCACCATCCTGGATCAACCACCAAGTTATCTTGTGAGAACCTGACAGTGTTGCTCCTGCGAACATGTGGATGGTGGGTAAGGGGAGCTAGATCCTGGGAACTCTAGAGAGAAGTTAATGTATCCATTGTAAAATGACATGTAGTGGTTTATTAACTTTTTTGAGACAGGGTGTTATTTATTTGTTGGTATTATTTACCAGGCGAGAGAAAACACGGGGCACAACGGAACCCATTATAAGAGTTTTTATTAGGGAAAGGAAAAGGTGGAGGTGAGTATACCTACCGAAAAGAAAGGTTGGGTAGGGAGAGGTGTGCTACCTCTGGTAAGATGGAGAGAGAGTGGGGATCAGGTAGAGCCTGTTTTTATAGGTCACCTCTCGCATGCCCACATGGGCTTAGGTAGCTATGCCACACACGCGCATAGATTATGTGATCACGCTGAGTACAGGATGTAAGGCCCTGGAGTGACTAAGCATTTTGCCTGACTGCTGACAGCGCATGCGCAGTCATGTGACTCTAGAAGTGGCTAAGAATAACAACAGGTTTCTCTGGGTAGCCCCAGCTGCCCTGGAACTTATTCTGCAGACCAGGCTGGCCTTGAACTCAGAGATCTGCCTGCCTCTGCCTCCTGAGTGCTGGGATTAAAGGCGTGCACCACCACCGCCCGGCTATAGAGTGGTTTATAGGGCTGAAGAAATAGTTGAGTTTGTGAAGTACTTGTTGTGCAAGCATGAGGACCTAGTCCGAGCTAGAGCCGCAGAGTCCACGTAAAAACCTGGCTGGCTGGGCGGTGGTGGCGCACGCCTTTAACCCCAGCACTCGGGAGGCAGAGGCAGGCGGATCTCTCTGAGTTGGAGGCCAGCCTGGGCTACAGAGTGAGTTCCAGGACAGGCTCCAAAGCTACCCAGAGAAACCCTGTCTCGAAAAACCAAAAAAAAAAAAAAAAAAAAAAAGGAAAAGAAAAAAAGAAAAAGAAACCTGGCTACGGCGTACTTATAACGCCAGTACTGGGGAAGCAGAAACAGGAGCTTCCCTGGTGCTCATTGGCCAGCCAGCATAGCCAATCAATGAGTCCAGGTTTAGTGAGAGGGGTTGTGTGTATATATGGTGGAGGGGCTGGAGAAATGGCTCAGAAGTCAAGAACATTAGCTGTTCTTGAGAGGACCTGGGTTTGCTTCCCAGCACCCACACGGCAGCTCACAACTGTCCATAGTTCCAGTAGTTCCAGGGGATCCATCTCCTTCTTCTGGATTCCGCTGGCACCAGGCACACACGCAGTGGCTACACACATGTAGGCAAAGCACTCATACACATAAATAAAAACAAAAATAGCCAGGCGGTGGTGGCGCATGCCTTTAATCCCAGTGCTCGGGAGGCAGAGCCAGGCGGATCTCTGTGAGTTCGAGGCCAGCCTGGGCTACCAAGTGAGTCCCAGGAAAGGCGCAAAGCTACACAGAGAAACCCTGTCTCGAAAAAAAACAAACAAACAAACAAAAAAATAAAATAAAATCTTAAAAATAGGGTGAAAATTGATAGAGTAAAACACTGGACACAATTTCTGTTATGTGTGCATGTACCCACATGAACATCTATCCCCCAACACACACGCATACTCTCTCACACACACAAACACACACAAATGATACACTGATTTTAAACATATTAATTAGACCAGGGACAAGAAACTGTGACCCACAGGCCGAATCTACTCTGTCCTGTTCTTGTAAGCATGGTTCTTCAGGGACGCAGCCACGCTATTGTTTGAGTTACAGCTATAGATGCTTTTGATCACGGAGAGCACAACCGAACAGCTGTGGCGGATGGTGAAGTTCACAAAGGCTACGCAACTTACTGTTTGGATCTGTACAGCAACGTGCTGGTCACGCCAGAGAAGGTGGCGGAGTCAGCAGTCCCCACATCACCCCGGTGTTTGTCAGGCCCCCTCCAACTGCTGGATGAGAATTCACTTTTTAACCTTCGGGACACACTGAAGTTTGCGAAGTGCTACATTCAACGGCTCTGTGGGCACAATCAACGCTACTGAAACTTTCTTCTCACACAGTCTCCGTTATGCGACAGCCCAGGCACATCAGGTTAGTGTGCCCCTGTCTCTGCATTTGATGCGATGAGTTCTTTTTCTGACCTTCTCAGGTCAGAGTGCCAAGGGCCATCAGCCAGAATCTTTACTACATATCCACCTAGACTAAGTCTCTTAGAGCCTACGCATCCACTCAATAGAGGGCGTAGCCTGTGCCAGGCATTTAACTACAGCAATGAATGTTTCAGCATAGCTGTGGCCCTCACAGTATTATGGAGTTTTAACACTCCCTCTCATTCTTCCTGAAACCTCTTAGGTGGCTCCTTTAATCTCTGCTCAAAAACCAAGGTTTAGAGAGAATAAATTACTCAAAGTCATATATGGCTGGTGAGTGGCAGAGCAGAAAAATTGAATTTATGTTTTCTGACACTATAGTTTATGTGTCGTTCTGTGCAGTACCGCTAGACATGGTTCTGGGAGATTGTAATCTAAATTAGATCTGCAGCCAGCAAGCCAGTGTTTTATAGATAAGAAACAGAATATTGTTATCTCTCACTTCCCAGATATGACCAAGATGATACTGAAAGATTGGGGAAGACTGAAAACGGGAAGAGCCAAGCTCTTCTCCTGACTCTTGCTCTTTAGAAAGGACAAGCTTGCCACCTCCGTCTGTGAAAAAGAGAAAGAGGTGACTATAGTAAAAGTATTCCTTTTAGACACCCAAAATAAGAAGTACATATGAGGCCATGGGCAGGATAAGAAAGACACTGCCTTAGGGAGAGGAGGCCTGGGGTTCATGTGTCCCCTCCATGATAGCCTGCCTTAGGGAGAGGAGGGCTGGGGTTCATGTGTCCCCTCCATGATATCCTGCCTTAGGGAGAGGAGGGTTCAGGGTTCATGTGTCCCCTCCATGATATCCTGCCTTAGGGAGAGGAGAGTTCAGGGTTCATGCGTCCCCTCCATGATATCCTGCCTTAGCTGCTTCCTTCACTGCTGTGACAAAGTATCTGATAAACAAAACTCAAGGGAAGAAGAATTCCTTTGGCTTACAATGGCAAAAGGCGTATAGTCTGTCATGGAGGAAGCACCATGGCAGAGGCACATTGCATCAGCAGCCAGGAAATAGAGAGGTGGATACATGTGTTCAGCTCAGCCCATGGAAAGCGTGGCCCACCTTGAGGGTGAATCCTCCCTCCTCAAACTTTCCCAGAAATGCCTTCACAGACATGCCCAAGGGTGTCTCCTAGATGATTCAGAATCCAGTGTGTTGACAGTGAAAGTACGTGTCACAGACTCTCAGGATGAATCCCATTCACCAGATTAGCTTGCCTTGCCAACTCCATTTCCCACCACTTACTCACGCCTTCACTGACCCCGAACTCCCACTTTTCCTTGTTCCTCCATAATTCCATTGCACTTTCATAAACATTGACCCTGACACTTACTAATGTACCTTCCCTGTATATCTGTATCCTGCAGCTGGAGCAGACAGGCTCGTGGAGTGTGCTAGAGGGGCCAGGGCGTGACTGAGTGCTGGAGAGGGATGTTGGGTTGTACACAATTGAGGAAGTGGCTGGGAAGGAGAAGGGAAATGCAGGAGCAGCAGACACAGTAGGATGCTTGCTGAATAAAGCAATAAGTCCCCACAAATAGGGGCTGGAGGGATGGCTCAGCAGTTAAAGCACTGGCTCTTTCAGAGGTCCTGAGTTCAATTCCCAGCAACCACATAGTGTCTCACAACCATCTCTAGTGGGATCTGATGCCCTCTTCTGGCATAAAAGTGTACATGCAGATAGATCAATCATATAAAAACAAATAAATCTTTAAAACACACACACACACACACAAACAATCCAACATTAGTATTTGGGGAAAATGTGCATCTTTATTGAAAATGGAGACTTTATTCCCTAGACAATACACTCCTAAAACAGTTTGCATTGTGCCAGGTACTATAAAATCCTAGAGGTGACAAGTATAGGAACAACGTGCACAAATTATATGCAAACACTATGTACACCATTTCATAATAAGGAACTTTAGTGTCTATGGAATTTGACATATGAGGAAAAAGGAGGTGTCCTGGAACCAATCCCCGAAGTTAGCAGCCCCAGCAATATGAGCAGGTATCTCATTCATCTGGCAGGTGCTTTTAAATGAAACTGCGTGGTGGTGGTGGTGGTGGTGGTGGTGGTGGTGGTGGTGGTGGTGGTGGTGGTGGTTGCTCACGCCTTTAATCCCAGCTCTCAGGAAGCAGGGGCAGTCAGAGTTGGAGGCCAGCCTGTTCTGCAGACTGAGTTCTAGGACAGCCAGGGCTACAAAGAAAACCCTGTCTCGAAAAACGAAACCAAACTAAAAAAAAAAAAGAAAGAAAAAAAAGAAAACTATCAGAATTAGTAACTTTTTTTTTTTTTTTAAGTTCTCACCATGTGACCCTGGTTGGCCTGGGTAGACAAGGGCGGCCTTAAACTCACAGTGATATGCCTGCCTTTGCCTCCCAAACACTGGAATTAAGAGTGTGTACCACCACACCTGGCTAAATCTTTTTTTTTTTTTTAAGTTTGTTTGGTTTTTTGAGATAAGGTTTCTCTGTATAGACCTGGCTGTCCTGGAACTCCTTTTGTAGCCCAGGCTGGTCTCAAACTCAGAGATCCACCTGTCTCTACCTCCTGAGTGCTGGGATTAAAGGTGTGTGCCACCACTGCCTGGCCACCTGGCCAAATCTAAGAAAAAAAAGAAAAGAAAAGATTTATTATTTATTTATGTGTATGTGTGCGCATGAGTATAAACAAGGACACCATGTGCATACAGGTGTCCTTGGAGGCCAGAGGGTATGGATCCCTTGGAACTAAAGTTACAGACAGTGGTAAGCATCTTATATGGATCTTGAGAATTAAACTTGGGTCCCTGAAAGAACAGTACCAATTATTAACTGCTGAGCCATCTTTCCAGCTCCACAGTAGCTAAATCTTACAAATTGTTGGATCCCTTCCTTAGTTTATTTCAGGTTTGAACTAGAGAAATTTTGTGTTTTTTTATAACAAAATTTCTGTCTCGATTTTAGCAGTTGTAAATATTTCTCAATCAAAGGGCCACAGGGGGCTTCCTGGGAGCTGGAGAGGATGGAGGATGAGTCCATTAAATATAAAAAGGAGTTTGAAGAGTACAGCCTGCTCAGCAGACATCAATGAGCAGTCTAGAGTGCTGAGACAAGGATGACCAGGGCTGTTCAAAGCAAGCTAGTCAGACCTGCAATTAGGAAGGCTCCAGGAAGCCAGGCGGTGGTGACACACGCCTTTAATTCCCACACTGGTGAGGCAGGCGGATCTCTGTGAGTTTGAGGCCAGCCTGGGCTACAGAGTGAGTTCTAGGAAAGGTGCAAAGCTACACAGAGAAACCCTGTCGAGACAGAGACAGAGACAGAGAGACACACGCACACACACACACACACACACACACACACACACACACACACACACAGAAAGAGAGAGAGAGAGAGAGAGAGAGAGAGAGAGAGAGAGAGAGAGAGAGAGAGAGAGAGAGAGAGAGACTGAGACTCCAGGATAGTATGCTAAAGGGTTCCCAGAAGTTGGGGTGAAGAGAGGGGAGGGGCTGGAGCACCAACCAAGCTTGAGAACTCCGTCCAAGCGAGAGACGTCCCCTCAGCAGACTCCAGGGGGATCCTGAGAAGTACGGTGAGAGAATGGAAAGTGGGATACAGAGGGAAGCCTGCCAGCAAAGGTCCCCTACTGAGAGGGCCACAGCTGACGCAATGGGGCTCCATCTGCGCACTCTCAGAAGAGACCCCACAGTGAGTAGAGTAGACTCGGAACGTTCCCCCAGGGGGTTGAAAAGCTGGGATATTTTTCCTGCAAGCTCCACCCCACAGTGGTTGAGGACTGCTTATGACAGGCATAATTATTTCTTAACTCTTCAGCCTGCCTGGCTGGCATACGGGGTGAGCCCTCCTGCAGCCAATGAAAGTCTCAGGCCAAGAGCTGCAGGTGTTAGGAGCAGGATTCTCTCAGAAACAGCAGACGTGCTGTGCTCTAGGCCCAGGGCATCTGAGCAGGGTACCAGTACCTTCTGCTATGTTCTGCAAATGTCTCAACAAAGGAGAAAACTAAGAAGGTGGTTTTGAGCTGGGTCAAGGAACAGAAAGGGTGGAGTGAGGCCAGAGTGACAAGAGCAAGCCAGGCTTCTGTAAAACAAACAAACAAAAAATTGTTAAAAAGTGTGTTTTAAGGTCAGAGAAACCCGAATTCAAAGCCGGGTGTGGTGGCACACACCTTTAATTCCAGCACTTGGGAGGCAGATGCAAGTAGATCTCAGTGAGTTCGAGGCCAGCCTGGTCCACATAGCAAGTTCCAGGCCAGCCAAAAAAAAAAAAAAAAGAAAGAAGAAAAAAATTAGGTGTTAGCGCGCGCGCGCGTGTGTGTGTGTGTGTGTGTGTGTGTGTGTGCGTGCGCGCGCGCATACCACAGAATGCATGTGGAGGGCAGAGAACATTTATAGGTGTCAGTTCTCTATTTCTACCATGTAGTTCTCAGGAATCGAACCCAGATCATCAGGTTTTGTGGCAAGTGCCCTTCACCCACTGAGCCATCTCTCTGGCCCACTATCTCATGAATGACCTTGAACATGACAATTGAGTTCCATTTTCTCATCTGTAAAGTGAGAATAACAATACCCACGTCATAAGTTCCTTGTCAGGTCTGACTAAAACGATGAGAGATGCTCCATGGTGGAGCCTTTGCCTACCACGTGAGAGCCCCTGGGTTGGATGTGTATTACTGCCACTAAATAACTAAGTAAATAATAAATAAAATATGTAAAGTTTTTGGCACATAGTAGGTCTTCTCTCTATCAGATTACAGCAGGGCTGTCACAAGTGTCTGCTATGGTGGTACATAATAAAATGCATTATGTATGTAAGCTGGCACACAGTATTTAATAGTGGCTAGATGACTTCTGGGTGTGTGTGAGGCATTTCAGAAGAGACAGGCATTTGAATTGGTAGACTGAGTGAAGAATTGTCTTTGCTGATAGGGAATGGGCATCATCCAATCTGTTGAGGGTCTTAGGCTATCTGGAAGGGTCCCTCCTTCCACCTCTCACTGACTGTCCTCTTCTTGACCTTCACTAGACTGAGCTCCTGAGGGTAGGGCCACATCTAGTTTATCCTGTATCACCCCATTCTCTTTATGTTGCCTTTTTTCCCCCTGAGGGAGGCTTTTATAATTTTTTTTTTGAGGCAGGATCTCATGTGGTCCAGGCTAGCCTCACACTCACTATATAGCTGAGGATGACCTTGAACTTTTGATCCTCCTGCCTCTACTGTCCAAGTGTGGGGATTACAGGCAGAAGCCGCTGCACCTGGTTTTGTTCAGTGCTGGGGATCAAACCCAAGACTTTGTACATTCTAGGCAAGTGCTCTACCAACCCAGCCATGCCCCGGCCCTCATTCTGTAGCCTCTATTAACAGTGCCCACTTGTCAGAGTGAAGCACGCAGGAAATGGTCAAGCTGCCTTCCATTGTGTTCCCATGACTTTTAGAGCATTACTACATTTCACAGTAATTATTTTCTTAAAATGCTTGGCACCCAACTGGGGATGTGAACTCTAGACAGAGCCCAAGTTTTAGAATACTACAATGCCAGTGTTTGGGACACAATAAATGCTTATTGAGTATTTGTTAGCTGAATGGTCAGAATGGGAGTATTTTTAACGGAGTACTCTTCACAACCCTCCAACTAAATACCATCCCAAACTACCTTAAGGGGAGCCCAGTTTTCTTTATCAATCTACTTCAGCGTAGAAGAAATGCATAGCTGAAAATGTGTCAGCATGGTTAAGGAGGCAATGTGAGCATCACTGGACGAGACTTCCCATAAATGCAACATGATAGCCAAGGACAGTGATATGCAAGGATCGCTAATGTATTTAAAGTTACCGTGCCTAAAGCATTGCCTTTCAAAAGAAGTAAGATGGGCAACTGAAAAGTAAACAATCAGCAGCCAGAATCAGGAGCTCACCCAGGACTGAAGCTAGAGGAAACGGAAGGTCAAGCACCCAGGAAAGGAGAGGCAGCATGTGAATGGGAGGGATGCAGGGGGTGATGTAAGACTAAATATAAGAAAGTCGGGCATTTGGGACGGAAAGGAAGTTGTTTGACATTGGAAAGTGCCTTGTGTGTATGTAAGCTGTGAATCCAGCACCGGAGGGACAGGTGACTAATCAATTGTAACAGATTCCACCTCTCATCATCTGCGTATTAGATGAGGTTCGGATTTAATAAACATTAAAATCTGGGAACACTTAAGAACTGCTGAGGGAGGCTGGAGAGAGAGCATCCTAAGAGTAGGTTTCTAAGGCCGGACTATACAGCCATCTATTATGGATGGTTTGAGACTAACACATCCATCCTGCTTCCACAGAGAGGACTTAATGACCCTGCGGGTCTTCATTCCAAACTCCTACGGAGCAGAGGGAGTTTAAATGGTGCCAACGCTCCTCCTGCTGTGTCATCACCAGGTTCCTGCTGCTGGTGCAGACAGAGCTGGAGGTATTTTCTCTAAACAAAGGGAGAGATTAAATTGTTGGCCTTCTCACTGCTGGTCACTCATGTTCTTCTAAAATTCTACAAGGTGAGCGGATTTGGAATCTGCAAGACTTTGAATAGGTTTGGGTTAAGTTGAATTTTGTTTAGCAGACCCCTGTCACCACAGATTCAAGTTGCTATTTTAAACAAGGTTTGAGAACAGACAGAGTGCCATTTTCCACTGTCCTGTTATAGGTACCCAAAATGAGAACTACCTACCACAATTGCACTTGGAGAAAGATTGTTCGGTGTCTATTTCCACGCCAGGCCATGAACTTCCCGGAGGGATGCTTGGGCCTGTTTCTTGGTATTTCTTTTCTTTTCTTTTCTTTTTTTTTTTGCAAGACAGGATTTCTTTGTGTAGCTTTGCGCCTTTCCTGGAACTCACTCTGTAGTCCAGGCTGGCCTCGAACTCACAGAGATCCGCCTGCCTCTGCTTCCCAAGTCCTGGGGTTAAAGGCGTGTGCCACCACTGCCCGGCTGTTTCTTGGTATTTCTACCACGAAGCCCATGAGCTGGTACATGAAGACAATACAGTGAGTTGTCTGGTGAAATGGATAGTCAGTGGGATTTGAGAGCCCTGTCTTAGGCTAGGATGAGAACTATCTTACTTTAGAAAGTTTTATTTTAGTTTGTACTTGGTTTTAACAGTTGTTAAGAAGTGTATGATATAAGACAAGTCACCCATTTACTAGCATCTCTGTTTTCTCAGTGAGGCTAGTGGGTAAATCATAAAGAGTTACTGTGAGGAATCACTGGACTCCAGCTCTTACTATATATCAAATGAGCAGCATTTGACACTACATAATTTTTTTTCTGGGGGACTGTCCCTATAGTTTAGCAGCATTTCTGGCCACTACCCACTAGATGCCAGTGGTACGCACCCCACCTTCAAGTTTATAACAGCCGAAAATGACTCCAAATTTTGCTAAATGTAAAATTAAGCAAAATTACCTGAAAGGTAAAATTGCCTTTCACCAAAAACCATTGCTACCAACTTATGCAATTAATTTGTTATTGGTACAAGGGTAGAGAACAGGCACAAACAACAGAGGAGAGATGCTAAAACCAGACCCCCGGATGTATGGAATGTGATCTAGTATTCAGTAGAGAAGGGCTGGGGTATATTACTGAGGATTGAGTAAATTATCCAAAAGACACACTCTTACCCACACCATTATACCATTCATAAACTGTTGAAGAAAATGAAGGGGAACATGTTGGGGAATATTATTTTAACGTGTGTTACTTTTGTTTATGTTTCATTTGCTTAACTCTGTGAAGCTGTGTTTCTTTACCTGTCTAAAACACCGGATGGTCTAATAAAGAGCTGAACGGCCAATAGAAATCAGGAGAAAGGATAGGTGGGGCTGGCAGGCAGAGAGAACATATAGAAGGAGAAATCTGGGAGGAGCAAGGAGGAGGAGTAAGAGAATGAAGAGAGGAGGACCCAGGCCAGCCACCCAGCCACACAGCTAGCCATGTAGTGGAGTAAGAGTGAAAGTAAAATGTATAGAAGTAAGAAAAGAAAAAAGCCCAGAGGCAAAAGATAGATGGAATAATTTAAGTAAAGAAAAGCTGGCAAGAAACAAGCCAAGCTAAGGCCAGACATTCATAATTAAGAATAAGCCTTCCATGTATGATTTATTTGGGAGCTTGGTGGTGGGCCCCCCAAAAGAGCAAAGAACAAAAACAAACAACAAGAATGTTTTTGGGGTTTCGGGAAAATTTTTTTTCTTTTCCTTTCTTTTCTTTTCTCTCTTTCTTTTCTTTTCTTTCTTTCTTTCTTTTCTTTTCTTTCTTTTTTTTTGAGACAAGTTTTCTCTACATAACAGTTCTTGCTGGCCTGGAACTTGCTTTGTAGACCAGACTGGCCTTGAACTTACAGAGATCCACTTGCTTCTGCCTTCCAGTTGCTGGGATTAAAGGCATGCTCCACCACTGCCCAGCTATCAGGGAAATATTTCTTAAATGGAACATAAAAAGCATGAAACATGAAGGAGAAGATTTATAGCTTTTACATTAAAAATTTTATGTGTTGGCTGCACTTGCCTCCACATGCAAAACCCCAGGCTTGATCCCTACCACTGCATAAATATAGATCATTAGATATAGATATAGATGATATAGATGATATAGATAATATAGATGTAAATGTAGACATAGATATAGAGTGCCTAGAGACCAGTAGTATTGACAAAGTGAAAAGCTAAGTGGAAAATTGGAAGAAAAAATGTGTGACCCAGATATTGAACAAAAGATATGTATTTAAAATACAGTAACTGGAGCTGGAGAGATGGCTCATTGGTTAACGATGCTTTCCGCTTCCTTAATCCCAGCACTCAGGAGGCAAAGACATCTCTGTGAGTTTGAGGCCAGCCTGGTCTGCATAGCGAATTCTAGGCCAGTCAGGGCTACATAGTGAGACCTTGTCTCTAAACAAAATAAAACAAAACAAAAAGAATGTTTCCCACTTTTCCAGAGGACTAGAGTTTGGTTCCCAGAACCCACATCAGGCAGTTCGTAGCCATAGTAATGCCAGGGCTGGGCATCCAGCTCCCTCTTCTGGCCTCCTGGGGCACCTGCACACATGTGGCATATACCTCACAGACACACATACACATAAAGTAAAGTAAAAGGATGAAGTGTCAACCCACACTAAATGCTGAGTAGATTAGTGTCCTAGATGTATTCTAACGAGTTGCTGCAGACAGATGATAGAAATTTACTCTGTCACAGTTCTGGAGGCTAGACATCCAAAATGAAAGTGTCAGCAGAGCTGGTTCCTTCTGGAGGCCTGTAGGAGATTCACCGCACACTTCTCTAGCAGGGTGGTAAAAGTTGCACTCACCTTTGGGTACAGCTACATTACTTCAATCTCTAACAGTGTCTTCACAGGGCTTTCCCCTTACAGATCACTCTAACATGATGCCACTTTGGTTCCACCTGAAAAGGCTATTTCTAAATAAGGTCATATTCTGATTCTCCAGGATTTTTGAGGGCTACTGTGCGAGCCTGAAGAGTCTGCCCGCTGACACCTCAAATTCATATATGTCTCATGTACACAGTACATCCATCCCACCCCAACATGCCCCAAGTCCTAACTCCTTCCAGCACCATCTAAATCCTAAATCTTGTCAAATAGCAAACCACCTGCCCCATCTCATAGTCTTTATCACTTAAATCAGACGTAGAGCAGGGACTCTAGCCGGTCTGGTCCAGAGCTAGATTCACCTCTATTTATACACTATAAAACAAGAAAAACAACCATCTACTTCTAAAATACAATTCCAGGATGGGCAGAAGACAGACCCCTCCGTTCTGAAAGGGAGGAGATGGAGGGAATACTGGGGTCCCAGGTTTTAAGCACGTCTGGAGACTAGCAGGGCTGTTTCACTAGGTGTCAAGGCCTGGGGAGAATTCTTTGCAGCTTGATCCCATCTGTGCCCAAGGAAGTGTCTCGGCTCTCTGGGCCAGCATCTCTGATCTCAGGGTCCAGGGATCTGCCTTTACAGCCAGCCATTCTTTCTATTGAATCATGTCCCATACACGTTGCTGAATAATTGTGTTAGCTCCTTTCTTGCCTGTGGAACCCCTGAAGTCTGACAATCATCCTTCATTCCATTCTGTTTCTGTCTCTGTTGGTTCAGCCAGTGTTTCTGTAGCTACAACAGCCTCAAAAACTCTGTAGGTCTATGTATGACACATGCCGAGGAGACCCATGCTGGGATATAAGTGAGTTCTTCCCGGATCCTTCCTGCTTGTGCTGAGATGGTTGATTAAATCTGCAAGTCCCATAGCTAAATTTCTCAGCAAAGTCTGCCTGGCTACGTCCTGGGCTTAGGTTCCAGAGCATGCTGTCTGCATGGGAAGCAGCTGTGGTGGCATTTGCCGCTAATACCAGCTACTCAGGAGGCCGAGAAAGGAGGATTGCCGGTTTAAGACTAGCCTTGGCAGCCGAATGGTGGTGGCGCACACCTTTAATCCCAGCACTCGGGAGACAGGCAGGTGAATCTCTGTGAGTTTGTAGGCCAGCCTGGGCTACCAAGTGAGTTCCAGGACAGGCGCAAAGCTACAGAGAAAAACCCTGTCTCGGAAAAAAACCAAAAAAAAAAAAAAAAAAAAAAAAAAGGCTAGCCTCAGCAACATAGTAAGATCATCTCTGGAAAGGGGGTGGGGGAGAGAGGGAGACAAAGACAAAGGGAGAGACTGAGAAATTTTCTGAATCAAGTGCTTATTTTTTGCCTTATAGCCACTTCTTCAATTTATTTCTTTCCTCTCATGCTTTTTGCTAGAAGCAGCAAGGAGAAAGCAAGCCATATCGTCTACATTTTTCTTAGCAATCTCTAAATTCATTGTTTAGACTTTCTACTTCCCACCTAACCTTACAACATGACATGCCCAGTTTTGTTGCCATATCATACGAAGGGTCAGCTTTTCTCCAGTGTCCAATAACAACATGTTTGTCCTTTCTGTCTGGGACCTCACTAAAAACATCATGACTTCTATATTTCTAACAAATCTAAGACTTAAAAATTATGGTTCCCTCCGGCTATTATACCCCAGCTAAGCTGAAGTATGAAAGTAACCATTATAACAACCGAAGAGGGAAATATTAAAACCTGTTTAATTCCTAAAACCATAGTGAACTAGTGGGATCACCTGGACATCTAATGAAATTGAAGGTTCCTCTATAAATTATGGTTGAATCAGATAATGAGAAAACAGCCTTTGTTTTCCAGATATGATATGAATTGGGGTTACAAAGAGGAGTGAAGTTTTGTTTTAGTCAGGGTTTCTATTGCTGTGATGAAACACCATGACCAAAAGCAGCTTGGGGAGGAAAGGGTTCACTTGGCTTACACATCCTGAATCATGGTCCATTGAGGGAAGTCAGGGCAGGAACTGAAGCAGGTCAGGAACCTGGAGCTGATGCCTAAACCATGGAGGAGTGCTGCTTACTGGTTTGCTCCTCATGGCTTGCTCAGCCTGCTTTTATATAGAACCCAGGACCACCAACCAGCCCAGGGATGGAACCACCCACAATGGGCTGGGCCCTCCTCCATCCATCACTAATTAGTAAAATGCCTCACAGGTGTGCCTACAGCTCTTATGAAGGCATTTTCTTAATTGAGGTTCCCTCCTTTCTGAAGACTCTAGCTTGTTTCAAGCCGACACAAACCAAGCTGGCACAAGATTGGAGAAGTCACTATCAGACTTCAAGAAAGTGCCACCAAACAGGTGAGCTGCTCTCAAGAGCTTGTTGGGAAGGTTCCAGAGTTCTCAGTGAGCCTCAGCAGACTCCTCCCATTATCTCAGTAGTCTGCAGCAGTAGGTTGAGTTTTCTAGAGCTCCCTGGATGACTATATGGCTCTCCCATCTGTCCACATATCTGGCTGCAATCATCTTTAGAGAATAATGGCCTCTTTTCTTTAGCTCTCCAACGAGATACCATTGTGTCTCATAATCTGGAACCGTCAACAGTGGCAGAGATGCGCCAGCGACTGCCTACGCTGCTCCCCACAGCAGTCTAGAGAGTTCTTTTTAGTAGACCTGCACTCGGTTAAAGCTGATTTTGTCATAGAAAGGAGTTTCAGGATGAGACAATGTGGTGGTTCTAATAAGGATGGCTCCCCTAAGGCTCCTATATTTGAATGCTTAGTCACCAGGGAGTGACCTTGTTCGAAATGATTAGAAGGATTACAAGGTGTGGCCTTGTTGGAGTAGGCGTGGCTTTGTTGGAGGAAGTACATCATTGGGGGTGGACTTTGAGGTTTCAAAAGTCCATGCCACACCTACATTCTCTCTCTCCCTCCCTCCCTCTCCCTCTCTCTCTCTCTCTCTCTCCCTCTCCCTCTCCCTCTCCCTCTCCCTCTCCTCCCTCTCTCTCTCCTCCCTCCTTCCCTCCCTCCCTCCCTCCCTCTCTCTCTCTCTTTCTCCCTCCCTCCCTCCCTCCCTCTCTCTCTGTCTCTCTCCCTCTCTCTCTCTCCCTCCCTCCCTTTCTCTCTCTCTGTCCCTTTCTCTCCCTCCCTCTCTCTCTCTCTCTCTTTCTCTCTCCCTCCCTCCCTCTCTCCCTCTCTCTCTCCCTCCCTCCCTTTCTCTCTCTCTCTCTCCCTTTCCCTATCTCCCTCCCTCCCTCCCTCTCTCTCTCCCCCTCCCTCTCTCTCTCCCCCTCCCTCTCTCTCTCCCCCTCCCTCTCCCACCCCCCCCTCCTGGATCAGGATGTCACTCTCCTGAAGCAGGATGTACGCTCCAGTGTCCGCCTGCATGCCTCTATGACCCTGCCATAATGATAATGGACTAAACCCCTGAAACTGTAAGCAAGTCTCCAATTAAATGCTTTCTTTTATAAGAGTTGCCTTGGTCATGGTGTCTCTTCACAGCAATAGAACACTAAGACAGCTAATATAAAGCAGAGTTGGAGTTTATTGAGTGAGATTCTTAACATAGATTTAAACACAGGGATTAATAGAAAGAATAGGATATATCGAGGTCTGGGTATGTCTTCTCAGAGAGTTATATATACTGCACGGTCTTTACAATAGTTATATATATTTTTGATGAGCTCTGAAGTTACTATCTTTGAAGGACTGTTAAAAAACTTAAATGAAGCCAGGCATGGTAGCACACACCTTTATTCCAAGCACTTGGGAGGCAGATGCAGGCAGATCACTGGTCTACATAGTGAGTTCCAGGACAGTTAGAGATATTTAGGGAGACTCTGTCTCAAAAACAAACAAACAAACAAACAAACACAAGAAGCCAGGTGGTGGTGGCGCATACCTTTAATCCCAGCACTGGGGAGGTAGAGGCAAGCAGACCTCTGTGAGTGTGAAGCCAGCCTGGTCTACCAAAGCGACAGCCAGAGCTGTTACACAGAAAAACCTTATCTCAAAAACAAAACAAAACCTCAGTGAGATCACAGGGTGGTTCTGGACAGGATTACAGTAGATAAAACCCTAGATCACAGGGCTGTGGGCAGTTAGGACATCTTTACTATAAATAAAAGTTAAGAGTCTTGTTTGTGAAACTTCTGAAAGATATCTGGGAGAGAAGTAAGGCCGTACTTGATGCTCATCTACGCTCAAGCTCATGGCGTTTTCACGTTCTGATCTGAAGATATCTTCATATAAAACCAGCGTTGTCTGTGTTTAGGCAATCCTATGGCAACGTTAAATGTGCTGGAGTTATTGAGTCTCAGTTAGCAACAAGTTTCAACCAGACTGGGGGGAGGGGCTCATTTGACTTCCTGTGTCTCCATCATTTTCTGTCTTTCTGTCCTGCCTCAGAACCACACAGGGAAGGGGTCCTGGCAAACGTAGTTCCTAGCTTTTCTTTCTGTGATTTTAGGGGTCCCAAGAGGATAGTAGGGATGCTGAGTCACTAGTAGATGGCCTAGTACAATCCACACACTATCAACTGAGCCTCGTCTACACTCTTTTACCACAATGAACTCCCAAATGAAAGTAACAGCATTGATAGGGAGCAGAGAGAAAACAAAACAAACAGACCACTGCAGAGCAAGCCAGGTGTGGCGGCACATGCCTGTAATTCTAAAACTTTGGAAACTGAGGCAGGGGGATTATAAGTTTGAGACTAACTGGGCTGCATAGTAAGAGTCTGTCTCAAAAATAAGTAAAAAGAAGTCTATAAAATAACAATGAAAGAAAAAAATAGGGTGTGAACTAGAGAGGGAGCAAGGGCGGTATGGGAAGGTTTGAGGAAGGAATGGAAGGAAATGATGTAATTATATTTTAATTTAAAAAACTAAAAAATGGAGAGATTTTAAGTTTTAGGTTTTTATTGTTTCTGATGAATAAGGAGAGATGGCCATGGCATAATGAACAATAAACAGGTGGGGGAGGCAGGAGGAGACGGGCATGGCTACTCCAGGCTTGTTGTTTCTTCAAAATCTATTTTATCTTTGATTACATGTATATCTGGGTGCCCATGTGGGCTGTGTGCACTGGAGTGCGGGCGTTTGTGGAGTCCACAGAGGGCAATCAGATCCCCTGGAGCTGGAGTTGCAGGCAGTTGTGAGTTACCCGACATGGGTGCTGGGAGCTCACAAAAGCAGTGCGCTAACCACTGGGCCATCGTCCCAGTGTCCCCCACCCCTCGTGGTAGTTCTTGTTTTTACAACTAATCGTGTAGCCACATTGGATATTTATAGTTTTGTTTCTCTGTCACCCATCCGGTCCCCCTGGCTGGCCTGACACTGGCAGAGAGCCTCCTCTCGGGCTGGTTACAGGTAGGTGCCACCATTCCAGGTCTTGCTGTTTCACTTCCAGCTCAAAGCTTGGTGTGGTTCTTTTTTATTTATTTAGGTTTTGGTTTTGGTTTTTTGAGACAGGATTTCTCTGTTCAGGAAGGAAAAACCACATGTAGAATAAGTATTTCAGCCAACAGTAATGGCCGCACTTCCACGATAGAAGGGTGTTGTAACGAAACTGCTCTGAGGTGGTTGGCTGCTCCTCCAGAGAATGGCAGCACATGGAAGGTTTAGTGTTGGCTTCTAATGTTGGCTGACTGAATACTCACCCATGACTGTAGCCTTTGTAAAGGATAGTTACTGTTGATAATTCTTGCACAACTATCCTGCCATCAGGGCCACTGTTCATGAGCTTATTATGAAAGATTGGCAAGAAGAAGGTGCTTTGGGGAATAGGCTGATGTCTCCAGCATATGCACCATTGCCCACCTGATAAAGAGCCTTCTTTGAAGTGGTTACTGTTTGGTGGGAAATCATATGGGATCCCAGTATCCTTACAGTGAACAAAGTGCTCTTCATTCTGAGAGCTCCCATCATGCACCTCTTCCTCAGATTGCCCTCCATGTTCATTTCTTCCAAGTTACTATTTATTTACCGCTGTTATTACATTTCTATAAAGGCATACTTCCGGCAGTCTCTTTTCTTGGGCTCACTAATGTTGTGGAATATTAGTTGAAGATGTGTTACATTCGTTTATGCTGTGGAATATTTGTTTAATGATGCAAAGATGTGTTGCATTCTTTTATGTTGCATTTGTTTAACTCTGTGAAGCTGTGTTACTGTGCCTATCTGAAACACCTGATTGGTTTAATAAAGAGCTGAACAGCCAATAGCTAGGCAGGAGAGAGAAATAGATTGGGCTACCAGGCAGAGAGAATAAATAGGAGAGAAGGGGGAGGAGTGAGAAAAGGAGGAGAGGAGGACGCCAGGGGCCACCCACCCAGCCACACAACCAGCCACAGAGTAAGAAGTAAAGAAAGGTATACAGAACAGAGAAAGGTAAAAGCCCAGAGGCAAAGGTTAGATGGGATAATTTAAGTTAAAAAAAGCTGGCTAGGAAAATGCCAAGCTAAGGCTGGGCATTCATAAGTAAGAATAAATCTCCTTGTATTTATTTGGAATCTGGGTGGTGGGCCCCCAAAGAGTGAAGAATAAAAAAACCAACTACACGCCAAGACTGCACAGTGATCCTTAGCCAAACATCTAATGAGTTGCTTAAAATTATGTACATGGGAGGATTTTCTTTTCAATTAGAGACATCCCCAAGTGAGGCTGTGATGCTTTCAGGTGATGTCACCACACCGAAGACAGATTGATCAGGAAGGCCTGGGGCTGCGGAGGTGGCGCAGTCCTTAAAGTACTTGCTGCACAAGCGTGAATTCCCAGCATTCAACTTTAAAAGCCAGGTCAGCAGTGTGGGCCTGTGTTCTCAGCACTGGGAGACAAAGCAGGTGGACCCTGGAGCTCACCCACCAGCCAGCTTACCAAAATGGTGGACTCTGAGTTAAAAAAAAAAAAAAAGGCAGAGAACTATTGAGGAAGACACCTGATGTCAACTTCTGACTTCCTCATGCATGGGTACACACATACACATGCACCCATATTTGTGGTGATACTTTGTTGTAACCTAATAAAATTTGCCTGAAGATCAGAGAACAGAGTAAGCCACTAGATTAAACGTAGATACCAGGCTATGGCACATACCTTTAATCCTAGCACTCAGGAGGCAGAGATCCATCTGGATCTCTGTGAGTTCAAAGCCACCCTGGATTACATGAGATTGACTCAGTCTAGGAGAGAAACAGAGCCAGGCAGTGGTGGCACACACCTTTAATCCTAATACTTGGGAATCACATGCCTTTAATCCCAGCACTAGGAAGGAAGTAATATGGCTGGGCGGAGAAAGGTATATAAGGCGAGGAGACAGGAACTATGCTCTCTTTTGACTGGACTCCTTTTAGCTGAGGACATTCAGTCAGAAAATTCGTGGAGTTGGTGAGGTGAGATGTGGCAGTGGCTTGTTCCTTTGTCTCTCTGATCTTCAGGCAAATTTTATATCGCCACACATATTCACACATGAACACACACACGCACACGCACACGCACACACACACACACACACACACACACACACACACACACAAAGAAAAGAAAACCAGAGCTGGAGAGTATGCCATGATGGCTCAAATCTATGATCCTAGCACTAGGAGAGTCTGAGGTTCCAGGCCAGGCTGGACTACAAAGTGAAATCTGTCTAACACACAAACAAGAACAAAATGGACACACACACACACACACACACACACCCCACAAGAAAATAAAAGAAAGTCAGGTCTGGATTTGCCCTGCCCAGTGCTGCTCTTGACAGGCACAGATGCTGGTCCCTCAGCCTTGCTTGTCCCATGGGGGTCTGAATCCCTTGCTAGTCCAATCACTTGTATCTGTTCCCACAGGGGGATAAGCACCTGGAGAACAGGGCAGTGAGAACACCTAACAGTGCGTGTTTAATAGCAGATGCTGAATAAATAGTTACAGATTTTCATGTTTGAATAGATGAGAGTCAAATAGGATTTCATTTCTGTTGTTGGGATTTTTTTTACTCTCTTTCTCTTTGGGGGGGGGCGCCATTCAGCTCCCAAATAAATCACACACGGAGGTTTATTCTTAATTATGAATGCCTGGCCTTAGCTTGGTTTATTTCTAGCCAGCTTTCCTTAACTTAAATGATCCCGTCTACCTTTTGCCTCTGAGCTTTTTCCCTTTTCTTACTTCTGTATATCTTACTTTCACTCTTACTCCATGGCTGGCTGTGTGACTGAGTGGCTGGCCCCTAGCATCCTCTTCTCCTTGTTCTCTTGCTCCCTCTCTCCTTGATTTCTCTTCCCATTTATCCTCTGCCTGCCAGTCCCACCTACCCTTTCTCCTTCCTTGCTATTGGCCGTTCAGCTCTTTATTAGACCAATCAGGTGTTTTAGACAGGCACAGTAACACAGCTTCGCAGAGTTAAACAAATGCAACATAAAAGAATGCAACACATCTTTGCATCATTAAACAAATGTTACACAGTATAAACAAATATAACACACCTTAAAAAAATATTCCACAACATGTTTCAGGTTATAGAAAAATTAAAGCACATACAGAGAGTTCCCATGTATTCCTCACCCAGTTTCCTTCATTGTCAGTATCTTACCTTATAGCGATACATTGTCAAAATTAAGAAATTAGCATTGTTACAGCTTTATAAATGATAATTTTTATAATCACTGTCCTCTTTTGTTCCAGGACACAAGGTATCCCATCACATTGCCTTTTCTTTTTTTTTTTTTTTTTTTTTTTGGTTTTCGAGACAGGGTTTCTCTGTAGTTTTGGTGCCTGTCCTGGGTCTCGCTCTGTAGACCAGGGTGGCCTCAAACTCACAGAGATCTGCCTGCCTCTGCCTCCCCAGTGCTGGGATTAAAGGCGTGCACCACTGCCGCTCGCCCCCCCCCCTTTTTCTTTTTAACTCAATGTCTCGCTAGCTAGCCTAAGCTGGTCCAGAATTCACAAATTCAAGCCAGGCTGGCCTTAGACTCATGGCAGTCCTCCTCCTGAAGCTCCTGAATGTGCCACCATGTTGCATTTCATCATTAAGCCTTCTCTCCAGTCTGCGAACTTTCTCAGTCTCCTTTGTCTTTTATGACCATGACACCCCTCGAGAAACACCAGCAAGGTATTCTGTGGCAGGACTCCCCGTCTGTGTTTGCCTTGTGTCTTCCCATGACTGATGTGGGTTTATGAGTTTTCAGAAAGAACAGCGCAGGGGAGAAAGTGTCCCTCTCATTAAATCCTGTCAGGCTTTACGAAAGACTGTGACGTCACCTATACTGCTAACCTTCATCACTTGGCTAAGGTGTTTGCCAGGTATCTGCATTTACTCCTGTCCTTTCCTCTCCCTCTGCTACCGATCCATTCGTAAAGAACTACCAAGGCTAGCTCATATGCAAAGGAAAGAGGCTGAGAATTGAGCTTCACTTTATAGAGATAAGGACATCCACATAAGACTTTCCTGAAAGAAGAATAATCACCATTTTAACTATAGATTTGTAACTCAGTTTCTGTGTCTGAGGATCAACTTTAGAAGGAGAATGCTTGCTTAGCATGAATCAGGCCCTGGGTCCAAAATAAATAAAATTCCTGTTAAGGGCTAATCATCATTCATTAACAAAAAACTTGCCTATATGTCTTCCAGAACTTAACATGAATTTGATAAGCTTTTCTGCCCACTCCCCACCACCCCTGTGGCACTCTAGCGGCGCTGTGCTGGCTTGGCTGCTGTCTCCAGCGGCCACCATGATCATTTACTGGGACCTTGTCAGCCACAACAAGCTGTTCTCCGACATCCACAAGATCCGGGAGAGCGAGGACGGGCTGTGCCTGGAGGAGGGAGGGCAAGGTCAATGGAATAGAGGGTAACACTGATGACTCGATCACTGATAGAAATCCTTCCACTAAAGGCAGAGGCCGAAAGTACCGGAAGCACAGTAGTCACTGGTGTGGATATTGTCATGAACCATCACTTAAAAGAAATCAGCTTCACAGAAGAGGCCTTCAGAAAGTGAATCAAAGATTGCATGAACTCTCTCAAAGGCAAACTTGAAGAAGAACATAGGAAGAGTAAAGTGTCTCATGACTACACACATCCTTGCTAATTTCAAGGACTACCAGTTTTTTACTGGTGAAAACATGAATCCAGATGGCATCGTTGTTCTCCTGGTCTACTGTGAAGATGGTGTGACTCCATTTATGTTTTCTTTAAAGGATGGCTTAGAGAGGGAAAAATGTTAACAAATTGGGTAATTACTTTGGCTTTATCAACTGTCACCATGACTGACTGCTGCTTGTCATCCATGTGACATCAGGACTTAGACAAATGGGACTGATGTCATCTTGAACTTTTATTTTGGCCCTGATGTATTTGGAGTGGAGGCATTGTTTTTAAAGAAAAAAAAAATGTCGTGTAGGTTGTTTTTAAATAAAGTGCATTTAAGCTAAAAAAAAAAAAGTAAAATAAAATAAAATTAACTTTATGAACTGTTAGAATTACATTTAACAATTTACTAATTTAGAAAGAATGATGTCTAAGACTACAGGGTTTGTCTCTACTTGGCCAAATTTCCCTTTATATTTATTGGAATTGCAGTGTGTTGATAAATTATTTCAAGATTCTGTATTATAGCCAGATAACACAGTCCCTGAGTCTTGACAATAAGCAAAAGGGAGAGTAGGCTAAGATCTGGGCTGCCCCAGGGAGGACCTTATCAGAGATACAAAGCCTGAGGCTGTTACTGAATTTTGAAACATCAGAATAAAACATAGCAAAAAGATTATGAAGCACAGAAGGAGGTTTGGGAAAAATGCTGATAAAACCCAAACTCTCCTTGAGAGTAGAGAGGAGGCTTGAGTCAACTTTGTACTACCCACCGCTGGCACAGGCTGGCAAAGGCTGGCACACACAAACACCAAATGAAAAAGCAGTAAATAGTGACGCAAATTCTTGTCCTTTAACCTTTGACCACACCACAAGTTCTGGTGGGACACTCCTGTGATCCCAGAATTTGAGAGGTAGAGACAGGAGGATTACAAATTCAAGGTCATTCTTGCCTATGCAGTAAGCCTGGGCTACAGGAGACCCTGTCTCAACAATCTTTGGCCACATTATAGCAAAGGTGTGTGACAGATCAGCTTCCGTGGGCGATTTCTTTTACTTGTTTATAATCTTTGAGGAACTTGTCATTAGTTTTTTTTTTTTAATCAGCGTCAATCATATTTCACATTTAAGTTTAAATGACAACTGAATCATAAAAGTGACCCCAGTGTGAGCACATGGAAAATATGCATAGTGGAGCTGGGAGATGGCTTAGTCTAGGTAGACATACAAGTGTGAGGACTGACTTCAATCCCAGCATGTACACAAGAAGCCAGGGTTGTCTCTTTCCACCGCGTGAGCTTTGGGGGTCAAATTCAGCAAGGGCCTTGAGCTGCTGAGTCATCTCACCAGCCTTTAAGATTCCTTTCTTGACCACTTAGAAGCCACCATTCTGCCAAACACGTTGTGTTCAGCCACATGCGCTTTCGTGTCTTTTTCAGGTCCTTCAAGAGCTTTAGTCTTTGCCGCTAAGAGAGACTGGGACTCTCTTGGTCTGTAAAGCCTTAAATGACACAGCAGGCCTCGGGTGGCTGTCACTTGTTTAGGGCTTTCTTCCATGTGACAGACACTGAATTGGCTGTCCCCTTGAAGAAAGGACCCTGAAGAGCAGGTCAGCTGACACCATCTGGCTGTTAACTCTTTCAGTTCCACCTCAGGTTCTCAGAGGAGGTTATGTTCTTCTCAGATGGCCTAGTCAATAACCAAGACTGTGATACAAAACCCCACCAATTTCTCCCAACATGGCCCCTGTGATAGTCCGTCCTTCCTCTAGAATACTCCACTGAACTGCCAAGGTGTCGACAAATCTGCATGGCAGTCTTCCAGGCTCTCCCAGCTCAATCCTGCCTCCACCCTCATCCTTCCTTGGTTGAGCACAAGGTGTTTAGCAAGAAATCTTTTATTTCCATAATTCCCTTCCTGGAAGACTCAGCAGCTATATTTGTTTTGGTAAAGCTAGAATATAGAGATTGAGGGGGAGAGTTATAAAACCAGGCTGTGGAAGATGTACCGTCTCTATAGGCCATGTTGAGTATTGTTTGACTTTTAGGGCACTGGGATTTCCTTTTGCTTTTTTTGGTTTTTGTTTTTTCCAGACAGGGTTTCTATGTGTAACAGATCTGGCTGTCCTGACTAGGCTGGCCTCAAACTCACAGAGATCCACCACCACTGCGTCAGTAGACGTTTTTTAAGTAGATTGGAATGGGATAGAGAAAATAAAGAGAAATTTGGAAAGAGCACTTTGAATCTGGTGTGTGGGTAGGACTAGAGGTATGGAGAGTTGAAGGCTGAAAGGTTATTAGGACACAGTCTAAGGAGATGATGCCTTGGACTAGAGGGAGACCAGAGCCAGTAAGTATTTGAGAGATATTTAAAAGGCACAACCTTGGGATGGGATGGAGAGATGTATCAGCAGTTAAGAGGGCTTTCTTTTCTTTTCTTTCTTTCTTTCTTTTTTTTTGGGCAGGGTTTCTCTGTGTTGTTTTGGTGCCTATCCTGGATCTTACTCTGTAGACCAGACTGGCCTCGAACTCACAGAGATCTGTCTGCCTCTGCCTCCTGAGTGCTGGGATTAAAGGCGTGTGCCACCACTGGGGCTTTCTGTTCTTGCACAAGTGCAGTTATTCCCAGCCCTCCCATCAGGCAGGTCACAACCTGTAACTCCAGCTCTGGGGAATTGATGCCCCCTTTCCAGCCTCCAAGATTGCACACACACACACACACACACACACACACACACACATATACATAAATTGTGTAAATATTTTTTAAAATTTAGATCTTTTAAATTATTTTATGTGTATGAATGTTTTAACTGCATATATGTATGTGTACCATATACTTAAAAAGAGAGATTTGGATCCTCTGGGGCTGGAGTTACAGAAGGTTGGGAATCAAACCTGAGTCCTCTGCAAGAAGACCAAAAGCTCTTAGCTGCTAAGCCGTCTCTCATCATCATAAATCTTTTCAGATGCTCACTTATTGTAAAAGGAAGAGTTGAGCTCACCTAGGAGAGGTAGCCTGTCAGTTCTGACAGGGGACAAGGGCAGCAAATGAGATGTAGGCCAGCAAAGATGGCATCACGGACCTGGAGAGTGTTCTCCATTCATCTGGTTGTTTCCAGTTTTTGAGACAAGTCTCACTATGTAGCCCAGGCAGACCATTATATAATAACGTGGTTATTTATCTTCCTTAGGGGAGAGGTTGAAGGCATCCAAGGGGAATTCTGTTCTTCCCATTCTGGTGAGAGTGTCTACTGTCTGAATCCTTGGGAGAAGTGTAGTTCATTTCTCTCTCTGTTGGACCATAAGGGAATTTTATTCCAGCGTCACACTGAATCTTCAGTCAACAATTTACACCTTATTTCTATTTAAGCACATCTGATAACATGGCCCAAAGAGATTTTAGGGAAACTAAACCCTTACCCTACAGCATACTGTCTGTTCCACAACAGCTAATTATACATCTGAAGTGTTGTTGGGCACAGTTGAGTCTTACTCTTCTTTCCATCACATTGAACTTTGGAACATTTTCAAGTCTATGACGTTTAGATGGGAACCATTGTGAAAAGCTAAAGTGAATGCTCTGTTTACTCATGGCTTTTATATAATTTATTCATGCTCTTTTATGCTAGCAAAATTATTCCCGTGTTATTTTAGTATTTCTAATTAACCAAAGTGAACATCGTTGATGAGCAGCAGGGCTTCTCAGTTAAAGAATGCCTTTATGCTGAAGTCAGCACCACTCTGGCAGCAGAGGAAAGAGTCCTGACCTGATCTTCCATGCTGATGGGCAACTTTACAGATGTTTGCCTGCTCATAGCTCTGGCTTCCTCAAGAAAAGAGGTAGTCACCTTCCTAGGTCTGACTATGTCCTCGACCAACAAACTTTATGTTTTAAAACTTGATTTTCGGGACTGGAAAGATGGCTCTGTGTTTAAGAGTGCTGGGTGCTCTTGCAGAGGACCTGCGCTTGGTTCCCAGCACCTACATCAGATGGCTCACAACCACTTGCAAGTCCAGTTCCAGGGAACCTGACTCCTTCTTTGGGACTTTGTGGGCACCAGCACTGACATACACATGTAACCCCTGCACAGACACACATGTATATCATGGTGATATTTCGTTTGTGCTCTAACAAATAAAGCTTGCCTGGAGATCAGAGTGTGGAGCTAGCCGCTAGAGGCTAGGTCGTGGTCACGCACACCTTTAATCCCAGCACTTGGAATCTCATGCCTTTGATCCCAGTACTTGGGAGGCACATGCCTTTGATCCCAGCACTTGGGAGGAGGAAATAGGAAGTGATATGGCTGGGCGGAGAGAGGAAGTGATAAGGTGGGGTGGAGACAGGAGCTCAGCCCTTTCAGTCTGAGGATTCCTAGAGGTAAGAAGTCTTTCTAGTGGCTGGCTGCTCTGCTTCTCTGATCTTTCAGCTTTCACCCTGATATCTGACTTAGGGTTTTTATTATTAAGACCAATTAGAAATCATGCTACATTAAAAAATCATTTAAAAAAGAATAAATATTAAAAGAAGAGAAATGTTGTGTAGATTCTCATAGAACTGTCATTAAAAAAAAAAGCAGCTGTATTTGATGAAACTGGCAGTGTATTCCAGCGATACAGTATAGACTTACCATGTATGAGGTCTGAGACTCAAGCCCCCGCACCAATCCACTGATGACGACAACATCCAGCTGCCCTTTGATACAGCTGTGAAGTAATTAGCGGCTAGAGATTCTCCAGTAGGAGTCCTGATGTTCTCACAGTCGGCACTCCTCTCCATCGGGTTGAAAGGGCATCTGTGTGGGTTACAGTGAGCGACTTCAGCTTGCACCTGAGAAGCATTACTGACTGTAATTTGCTTACAGTTACATATGAGGAAGCAAAAACGATTGTTTAGAGGCCCAGATAAGATGTGTCCTTAGTGTAGGATTAGCCAAAAAGAAGGTATGAGCACATTCAGTTCAGAATCTGGACACATTTTTCTTCCTTCCTTCCTTCCTTCCTTCCTTCCTCCTTCCTTCCTTCCTTCCTTCCTTCTTTCCTTTTTCTCTTTTTTTCAAGACAGGGTCTCTCTGAGTAACAAGGCCTAGCTGTCTGGGAACTCTGCAGACAGGCTGACCTCAAATTCAGAGATCACCTGCTTCTGCCTCCCTAGTGCTGGTATCAAGGGTGTGTGCAACCACCACCCAGCTCTAGATGCACTTTTCATCTAAGTTAACCTCCCTCCACACACATGGCCTCATAGAGGCCAAGCTGACCTCAAACTCACCATGTGGCTAAGGATAACCTTGAACTCTTGTTTCTCCTGCCTCCCCATCCTGAGTGCTGGAATTACAGGCATGATCAACTTCACTCAGTTTCATGTGGTACTAGGCACTGAACGCAGGGCATCATACATATTTGGTGACTCATCTACTAACTGAGCTACATCCATAGGCCAAATTATATAACACTAATGAGTACTTTACAAATCTATTTTTCTTGATTCAGATTTATCATTTTAGCTCCCAAAGAACAAGTTTACTGTATATGCAAGAACATCCTAGAAGTGTTGCACAATTTATGTGATTTAATTAGGTTTCCACTGTTTCTCCATACTGTTTGGATCCAAGGCACCCACTAATTATCACTAAGGGTAATTTCCAATAGTCTTCATCCTTAACTTAAAACCCACTACCCAAGATTTCACCTGTCATTAGTCCAAAATCAGAGTATTTTTCCTAAATGAGGTGATTGAGACAAAGTATGATATGAGATTTTAGAACGGCATTCAAGTTAAAGCTTGTTTATTTTTAGAATTTTACTCTTAATATTTTTGGTATGTAAGCCGGGCACTGGTGGCACAAGCCTTTAATCCCAGCACTCAGGAGGCAGAACAAGTGGATCTCTATGAGTTTGAGGCCAGCCTGGTCTACAGAGTGTGTTCCAGGACAGTCAAGGCTACACAAGAGAAACCCTGTCTCAAAAAATAAGCAAAAAAAAAAAAAAAAAAAAAAGAAAAAAGAAAGAAAGGAGGAAAGGGAGAATTGAAGAAAGAGAGAGAGAAATGAAGGAAGGGAAGAAAGAAAGTAAGGAAGAAAGGAAGGGAAAGAAAAAGAAAGAGGTTTGGAGGTTTGGAGGAGGTGTAGATGACTGTGGGTAACTGAAGCTGCAGAGACAAAATCACGGATAAGAAGGGACAATGTACAGCACCATTACCAGGTCTGACTAATACTCATTGTTAACAGAAACTGGGGACAGACGCAGGAGTAGATTCTAAGGCAGGCACAATATAACATGGAGGAATTCGTTGATTTGGATACATTTACTACATGTTCCAGCATTATGTGTTAACTTGTGTAGATTGAGATGGATCTGACTGCTTAATGGGTGGGTGCTGCACAGCTTTGGTCTGGAAACCTGACTCAGGCTATGAGGGAAGGAAGGAAGAACACACATGCACAAATGTAGGTGCAGAAAAGCTGGGTCAGGTAGGCTGTGCACACTGATGGAGCCACACTAACTGCTATGACACTCCTGGAACCTCATTTGGTTTTTGTGTACAGCACAGCAGCAGGGGTCGCTAGTCACATAGGACAGCTGTTCTTCACCCCCAGTTCCCCAATAATGACATGGAGACTTATTATCAATTATGAAAGCTTGGCCTTTAGCTTAGGCTTGTTCCCAACTAACTCTTAAAACTTAAATTAACCAGTTTCCATTAATCTATGTTCTACCTCATGGCTTTTTTAAAAATATTTTTTAAACTTTATTTTATGTGCATTGGTGTGAAGGTGTGAGATCTCCTAGAACTGGAATTACAGACAGTTGTGAGCTGCCATGTGGGTGCTGGGAATTGAACCCGGGTCCTCTGGAAGAGCAGCCAGTGCTCTTAACCACTGGGCCATCTCTCCAGCCCACCTCGTGGCTTTTTTACCTCTCTTTCATTTTGTATATCTGACTTCCTCTGTGTCTCACTGGCATCTCCTGCTTCACCTAATTCTTCTTCCCAGCATTCCTCTCTCTCTCCCTGGAAGTCTTGCCTAGTCTCTCCTGCCTAGCTATTGGCCATTCAGCTCTTTATTAAACCAATCAGAAGCCTCCGTAGGCAGAGACACATCTTTACAAGGTACCAAAAGATTATCCCACAAGAGCAGGTCGTGACCCTTTTGGAATGGTCGAATGACCCTTTCACAAGGATCACCTAAGACCATTGGAAAACACAGATATTTACATTATGATTCCTAACAATAACAAAATTACAGTTATGAAGTAGCAAATATAATTTATGCTGGGGGGCGGTCACCATAACATGAGGACTGTATTGAAGGCTTGCAGCATTAGGAAGGTTGAGAACCACTGCTGTAGGAGATCTCTGTAGGGGAGCAGTCTCACTTACAGTCATCCTGAAGGAGGAAGCTGCAGCTGCTGATTTTTGTACACACTTGTGAATCATTTGTAACCACTCATACTTGGACCAGAGGAAGAAGGCTTTGCCAGTTCTGAGCTCATCAGGGGAAAGGTTTTGCCAATTTTCCATGGTACTTTGACATGACCAGCTCATGCCAAACAATCCACGTTTACTCAGAACTTCAGTTGCTTAAGACCTCTTTTGCTCCCTACAGGCTGAAGATTTGATTTAGTACTGACATTTTTCCCCCTGTAGTATAGCTTTATTTATTTATTTATTTATTTGGTTTTTCGAGACAGGGTTTCTCTGTGTAGCTTTGCGCCTTTTCCTGGAACTCACTTGGTAGCCCAGGCTGGCCTCGAACTCACAGAGATCCGCCTGGCTCTGCCTCCCAAGTGCTGGGATTAAAGGCGTGCGCCACCACCGCCCGGCATAGTTTTATTTTTTAATCTATATTTTAAGTTAGCATACAAAGTAAATAATGTGCTTCACTACATATATGCAACTTTACTTTGTTCTTACCCACCCTTCTTCCCTATAGCCTTCCCATTTCCTACCAAGAAGTCCCTGCCTCTGCGTTCATGTATTACATCACTGTTCTGGGTAGGGTGTTTTTTGTTTTTTGTTTTTTGTTTTCTTTTTTGGTCAAATTGATACAAGCTAGAGTTTTCTGAGAAGAGAAACTTCAGTTGAGAAAATATCTCTGTCAGATTGCCTGTGGGCAAGTCTGTGGGGGCATTTTCTTGATTAATGATTGATGTGGGAGTGCCCAATCTACTGTGGGCAGTACCACCCCCACACTGGTGATCCTAGGTGCTGTGAGAAATCAGGCTGAGCAAGCCATGAGGAGTAAGCCAGTAAGCATTGCTCCTTTATGGCCTCTGCTTCAACTGATGCTTCCAGGTTCCTGCCTTGAATGCCTGCCATGACCTGCTTTAAAATGGATCATAACTGTAAGCTGAAATAAACTCTTTCTCCCCCAAATTGCTTTGGGTCATTGTGTTTTATCACAATAATTAGAAAGCAAACTAAGACAATCACTCTGCCTTTACTTCTGACATGTGTAAAGATGGGATGCCAACACTTGACAGGTTTGAAGTAAAAAAGGGAACCTAAGAAGTGAAGGAAAGTTGGAGTGGGCTTATTATATACAAACTGTGTATTCATTTCCTCACTGTAACCCTGTGGCAGCCGGGGAGACATTACTGCCACTAAGGCACTGGGTACATTAGAGGTAAAATAGTAAGATATTGAAGAGTGTGTTAGATAGATCTGGGGTGGTTTTCCTCTGTGTGACAGGTGAGCAGGCAAATGCCACCTTTGAGCTGAATTCCCAGGTTTCACTAGAAACGATGTGACCCTGAGTAGTGATATCAAGTGAACACACTTAACCATGACAGACAAGGCAAGTAGACTTGTGATCAGTGATAAGAGTGCTTTGGCCTTGCCTTGGTTCACTCAAACTGCTAGAAGAAGAACACTACAGACAGAGTAATTGAAGCTGCAAGTGTTTTCACATTTCTGGATGTTAGGGAGTCCAAGATCAAGATGCCAGCAGATCTGGTGTCTAGTCAGGTCCACTTTCTGGTTCACAGATGGTTGTCTTTTTTCTGTGTCCTAACGTGACAGAAAACCTGGAGAGCTTACCTAGGGTATCCAGTGTAAGTGGACAAATCTCATTCGTGAGAATGTGATCCTTGGGACGTACTCTCCCAAAGGTCCTACCTCTTCATTGTTCTTACATTTATTTATTTGTGTCTGTGCACATGTTCACATGTGTGCAGCTGTCAGAGGACAACTTACAGGAGCCAGTTCTCTTTACCCACCATGGGAGCCCTGGGGATTGAACCCAGGGCATCAGGCTTGGCAACAATGTCTTTATCCACTGAGCTATCTCACCAGTCCATACCTGCCCCCTAATCCTATAGCATTGTAGGTTAGGGCTTTAACATAAGAAATTTTCAGAGCATAAGAATAAGCATTCACATTTTAGCAGGTCTATAGGAAACTTTGGTTTTAGCTAATTGGCCATAATGTCCTCGGCATGAAGTCAATGAGCACTCTGTTCTTTTGGCCCCAAACCTGACTTGATTTACCATAATGGTGAGTTATGCGCCCTCACTCAATTTAGATTTAAGCCAGTTCATAAGCATGAGTCCCTTGGCTGAGTGGGAGGATTATTGTCGCTGAGGAGTGGTCCTACAGCTGTGCTGCAAGAATGTATCATTCATCTTCAACCAATAGTCTCTCAAAAGATCTTCAGCCGCTCACTAGAGGCCTGTGTACTAGAAGAACGGCAACACCAACACCTGTAAGATATTTACAGACACTTCTCTGAATCAGTCCAGGGGTTCGAAAATGACACTGTGGTTCACAACCGGAGCTGTTGATGGTGTGTGAAAGGTGGACGTGAGACCAATTTTTCCACAGATGCATTATATAGTCGTTTCCTTGGATCTTGAACTTGTAATCAGAACACCATGTTTGTGAGGATTATTGGAGCAGTAAGGTCTAATTGTATCAAAATATTAGCCCAGGAATAATACTGTATCCTTACAGACGTTGCAGGTGTTTATGCCACCATCAAAGACTTGAAACAAGCTGGGATGCTGGTATCTGTCCCTTCTATAATTTAACAGACCTGTTTGATCCTTGCAGAAGTTGAGTGGTCTTGAAGAATGACTGTAGATGGTGAGGTTAGAAGAAGAAACCATGTTTCCCTTCCTTTTATACCAGTTGTTGGAGGTTAACTTATAGTTCTTTCTTTAAAATCTTTGCAGTAGGAATTGAATTCACATATTTGTTTAAGAGCAGGGTATCGAGAGGAACTCACAAAGTTTGAATTTGAGGAGTAATTAGTAAAGCAAATGATGGCTATGATTACTATCTGGACTCTTCATCTCCCCATTTTATGGGCAGGGTGAGAAGTTCATCTACATGTGGAAACACTCCCTTTATAGTCTGGAGGTTTGAACACGTGCACACAGAATCCAAAGGGATGGACTCTACAGTTGCTAGCTTGGACTCCATATAGCCCGAGGTACCCTTCTGTGTTCCAGAGTTGGACACTGTCAGCATTTCTGTTTTGTCAGCTGGATTAATGTTATTAGTCTTTTTAATAGAGCTCTAGAATGCTGAAAGGCAATACATCATTTCCTGGTTCCAGCAAGCTTTGAGTCCGGATACCCTCTGTAAGAGAACCTGAACTCGTTTTGCATTTGAGTTTTAGCATCTGAATCTACCTCTGTCAGCAGGACTGGTATGTCCCCAAGTAAACAGGATTGTCAGGAGAGATCCAAGGGCTCTTGAGAGATGACTGTAAATGAAGAGTCTGAAACATGGGACTAGAAAATGAGACTTCCTGAGGACAGGTGACTGTTGAAGTTGCAGGCATGGGAGTGTCCTTCCTGACCACAGTTTGATCCGGCCTTCTCTAATCCCTCTGGAACACCTGTGCATTCTAGAAAGGTTTGAATGGAAACGCACCATTCTAGGGGCCCCTCGGCTGTGCTGAGCTGATCCTAGCAAGCAGAGTGGAGCTCCTGTTGAATGGGCAAAGGCGGGATGCTGGGTGTGGGGCATAGGCAGCTACCACAGGCTGAGAGCCAACAGCAGAGCGGAGTGTTCTCTCCTAAGACTTACACGCCTTACTGTGTTTTAGTTATGTGTGTTTGGGTGTCTCCCACCAGTTTTTATTTTATTTTATTTTTTAAAGGCAGGATCTCACTCTGTATAGCCCAGGTTACCGCATACTCACAAAATCCTTCCATCTCAGTCTCTCAAGCAGAAGGACTACAGGCACACACTACTGAACTCAGCTTCTCCCATTTAATCTTTAAGAAATGAAAAATACATTGTATGATGTACCACAATATTGAACTAAATCCACGCCCCCCCCCCCCCCCCCCCCCGCCCCAAAGCTGGGATCAAATCCAAGCCTTGCATGTGCCATGCACTCTCCTGGGCTCGCTTGTCCTTGTGTGTCCTCCTGGTTATCGATGAGTAGTGGCCTCATTAGGTCTTTCCTGCCCTCCCGACCCCCAGCTTCATAGGCTTGCTCTGGGTGATCCTGTCTTCTTCCACGAGACGCCCCCCTCCCTTTATTCTTATCCCAGCCAAATTCTCCCAGTCCTAAACTGTTTTCTTAAGCTTCAGACCATTTGCACTTGGACATCTCACAAGGACTCTAAAAGCTGGTATGTCTGAAAAGATTTAAAGGGAGAGCCCTTTAAATCTGCAAGTTCTGGCAGGGCATGGTGCACACCTTTAATCCCAGCACCTGAGAGGCTGAGGCAGGTGGGGTCTTTATGAGCTCAAGGTCATCCAGGACGATTTAGTGAGTGAAGCCAGCCAGAGCTACATAGTGAGAACCTGTCACACACAAACAAGATCTCCAACTTCCCAGGTTTCTGTTTGGGTTATTATTAAGTTCAACTCCTTCCACATAGTCCGAGTTAGAAATCCAGAAACTACTTTCTACTTCCTTTGTCTCTAGTTCACTTTACTGCTCCAGTGCTTCTTTCCACCTAATAAACTGCTCTGCACTTTTCCAGTGCTCAGCATCCGATCCAGAACCTTGTACACTTGGGGCAAAGGCTCTACCCGTGAGCTACACCCCAGGACTAAATAGTTACTAAACTGGCTTCCATGTTCTTCTGCAGAGATCCTCGGGACCATTTTCATTTCTACCACTCTCCTCCCCACCCCATTGTTTATCCTGCTCCCACCTCTGCTTTAATACACAGTCGTACCTGGTTAATCTCTGCGGGCTCCTCCATGCTCACAGACTAGAATTTAAACTCATTGGAATGGCTTTTGAGGTCCTGACCTTTCATCCTCATCACTTCCAACTTCCGATGGTGCTTTCAAATCCACAGACTCCACCCACACTTCAGTTTTGGATTAAAAAGAAAAAAAGATTTTAGTGGTGATTTCTTCCTCCATGCTTTTTCTGGAGCTCCTATTATTCTGTTGATAGACTTTTCTGGGGGGAGGGGCAGTGGGGCAGGGTCTCACTATACAGCCTTGACTAGCCTAGAACTCGCTATGTAGACCAGGATAGACCCCCATTCACAGAATTCTGCCTGCTTCTGCTCTCAGAGTGCTGGGATTAAAGGCACACATCACTATGCCCAGCTTTGATATGCTTTTCTGACTGACCATCTAACTTTCTCATCTTTTCTTTCCTATTTTCCCTTTTTCTAACTCATTTTGCACTTCTTTAAGGAGATTCCCTTAGATTTAGAAATACTTGAATGTATTGATTTCTAATGTTCTTTCTTTTGTCCTTGGGATGCTCTTTCCTTGTTTTTTTTTTTTTTTGTTTTGTTTTTTTTTGTTTTTCAAGACAGGATTTCTCTGTGTAGTTTTGGTGCCTGTCCTGGATCTCACTCTGTAGACCAGGCTGGCCTCGAACTCACAGAGATCTGCCTGACTCTGCCTCCTGAGTGCTGGGATTAAAGGCATGCGCCACCACCGCCTGACTCTTTCCTTGTTTTTTTAAAAAACTGAGTTGAATTAATTATTATTGCATATGCTGTGTGAGGGTGAGTGCCACCCATGGGCCACTGCACGTGTGTGGAGGTTGCCATGCGTGGGCTGCTGCATGCATGTAGAGGTTAGAGGTAACTTTTAGGAGTGGTTCATACCTTCACTGTAAAGTCTGGGGATCAAAGGCAGGTTGCCAGATTTGTATAGTAAGTGCCAATACAAGAGCAGAGAGTCCCTTTGATGGTCTACAAAAATGCTGCATCTCATGTAGTAGTAGGTAGAAGAACGTGAAGATGGATCATAGGATTTGACAGTGGCTGACTATTGGTGAAATTATTAAGGCCACTCCACGTAGTTAAAAGGGAGGTTTATTTTGTGGGGTAACTTACAAGTGAAGGGATAGGTAACAGGGTCTGGGAAAGGTGTAGCGCAGTCTGGCAGTGTTCTCTGGAGAACTCTGCTGGGTCTACCTCCAGCCTCCAGGGTCTAGAAACCAAGAGAGCCCGCGCATCTGGATCTCGGCCCGCCTTGTAGGCGTGACAGTTACCGAAGCCTCATGGGGGGTTGGAACTTCCAGATCAAAGCTGGAATGGCTACCCACTACAGCTGACTGAAGAGTCAAACAACACAGATCTCCACTTCCAAGTCCAGATCCTGTTTGAGCAATCCTGTGACCCTACACATATGGGGGAGACAGTGATATCTAGATATCCTTAAAGGCTTGTTTCCCTAATTTTCCATGAATATCTGAGCCCACGGAAGTGGCCCATGCCCCTCCCCACTTAAGAGCTAACATTCTCCTCATGTGAGAAAATGATACAGTGGTCATAAACTAAGCCCCTGCCCCAGGAGCTGGCCTCACTTGTTCTCTTTGTTATTTGACCTATAACCTGGATTAAATTACATCGTAACATAGCTAGGGATACTTCTATAGGATAAGGAAGGGTATAAGCTATTATAAATCCATTTGATTTGCTTGTGTGGCTCTTGCAGAATCTAGAGGAAATCTAAAAGAGGCCTGTAGATCACCACAAGCTCAGCCAAGGGGTAGCTCCAATTGTATTAGATGTGATATTGCTGCTAGATTAATGTGGCCTCAGATGCACAGTATGCAGCCATTGAGTTAACAAATGCAATTCAACTAGCCTGATCAATAAGAGGAGCAGAAAAAAATTACGGGGAGGCTGGAGAGATGGCCTCACAGTTAAGCACTGGCTGCTCTTCCAGAAGACCTGGGTTTATTACCAAGCACTCACATGGCAGCTCACAACTGTCTGTAACTCCAGTTCTAGGGGATCCAATGCCCTTCACGGGCACCAGGCACACAAATGGTGCAGACATAAATGCAACCAAACATCCATTCACAGAATATAAAACACGATTAAAATTAAAAATTAATTCCACATAGAACACAGCTATTGTGTCGGAGTTCTCCTGAGAAGACTCACAGTGTTAGCTGGCAATCTAGAGATCCAGGAAAACTAACTCCTGCTAGAGGCCCCATAGTCTGGAGACCCAGGAAAAACTAATTTTCAGTTTTAATCTCAAACAAATTAAGTTCAAAGACAGCCAAGCAGGAAAACCTTCCTTTTTGAGGGGAGGCTAGCCATCTTTGTTCTATTCAGGCTTTCAAGTGATTGAATAAGACATGCATGGGGCGGGGTGCGCAAGCCTTCTTAACTCATGGATGATAATCTCATCCCCAAATACCTTCATAGAAACACTTAAAATAATGTTTGACAAGATATATGGGTACTCCATGACCTATTAAGATGACACATAAAATTAACTGGTTATTTACAATTTTACCTTAGAATTATGTTCAATTTCCTGCCTTCTCTCATTATGCAGTATGACTTTGAGCATCTCAAAGACACTGACCATAGCTAGGTGGTGGTGGCACACACCTTTAATCTAGCACTTGGGAAGCAGAGGCAGGCGGATCGCTGTGAGTTTGAGGCTAGCCTGGTCTACAGAGTGAGTTCCAGGACAGGCTCCAAATCTACACAGAGAAACCCTGTCTCAAAAAAAAAAAAAAAAGAAAAAAAGAAAGGAAGAAAGGAAGAAAGAAAGATACTGACCATATCAAGCTGGTTGAACAAAAGAACAAAATGTTATTAAATACTAAGATGTTGGTAGCCTATCTAGGTAAGACATAAGCTTCACAAGATGGGAGATGAGCTCCAAGCAAATTGAACACCTATCATGTTGGTAAAATGCATATGGACCCAGTTTTAGGGTGGGCCAGGATATCCTATGCAAAGTAGTAGATAAAATTGCTACTTCTCGGATCCCCTAACACCAAAAAGAAGTATGGACTTAATAGGCCTCTTCAGGGTATGAAGGCAGCAGGGCATCCCTCCACACCTGGGAATACTGTTCCATCCATATACTTAGGTGACAGAATGTTGCTGGCAAGTTCAATTGTCAGGTAAGCTGTGGATAAGCCACAGAAACAGTGCATCTCTTATCCACTTTGTAAAGGAGGAGTTCATAGAGAGAGATGAAAGTCTGTACAGATTCTTGTGCAGTGGTCCAGGCTCAGGGCATTTGATCAGGGACCTACGTTTTTATATTATACATTAATGACCACTAGAAAGCACCTATCACAGTAAGGCATGGTGGCGCACACTTTCAATCCCAGCACTTAGGAGGCAGAAACAGGTGAATTTCTGTGAGTTCGAGGCCAGCCTGGTCTACAGAGTGAGTTCCAGGAAAGCCAGGGCTGTTACACAGAGAAACTCTGTCTCAAAGAACCAAAAACCAAACCAAACCAAACCAAAACAACAAAAGCACCTATCATGGAACAGACACTGAGCAAACAGACAAAATGACTTGATGAGGCTGTGCTAATTAGCCTTTGTCTTTGGCTACCACGGAACTGGCACAACAGGTACACGAAATAACAACCATGTTAGTGTGTAAATGGAGACTGGATAGAGACCCAACATAGAAACTTCCACTTACAGAGGCTGATCTTTATTTTTTAAATTACATTTAATTATTTATTTATGTATTTAGTGTGTGTGTGTGTGTGTGTGTGTGTGTGTGTGTGTCTGTCTGTCTGTGTTGGAGGTATGGGCATGGACATGGAGGTTAGGGGACAACTTGTGGGAGTTGGTTGTCAGGCTTGGTGGCAAGTGCCATTACCAACTGAGCCATCTTGCCAGTCCTAGACTTTTTTTTAAAAAAAGATTTATTTATTTTTATTATGTATACAGCATGTATGACAGCAGGCCAGAAGAGGGCACCAGATCTCATTACAGATGGTTGTGAGCCACCATGTGGTTGCTGGGAATTGAACTCAGGACCTCTGGAAGAGCAACCAGTGCTCTTAACTTCTGAGCCATCTCTCCAGCCTGACTCCCCCCCCCCCCATTTGTGTGTGTTCATGCATGCCTGTACGACGTGTGTGGAGGTCAGAGGACAGCGGCTGGAGTTGGTCCTCAGGGTCCTCAGGGCCAATACCTTTTGTTTGAGACAGAGTCTGTCTTAGATAGGTTTCTATTACTGTAAATAAAGATGAGGACCAAAAGCAACTTGGAGAGGAAAGGGTTTATTTGGCTTACACTTTCACATCACAGCCCATCACTGAAGAAAATCAGGACAGGAACTCAAGGCAGGAATCTGGAGGCAGGAATTGAAGCAGAAGCCATGCAGGAATGCTGCTTATTGTCTTGCTCCCCATGACTTTCTCAACTCGCTTTCTTATACCACCCAGGACCGCTGGCCCAGGAGTGTACTGCCCACAGTGGGGTTGGCTTTCCTCTATCATTTAGAAATGAAGAAAACGCCCCACTGACTTGCTTATAGAGATAGTCCAAGGGAGGCATTTTTCTCAATTGAGGTTCCTCTTCCCAGATAACTCTAGCTTGTGTCAAGTTGACAAAAAAACCCAACCAGGACAGGGTCTCTTATTGGCTCACAACTTTGCTAAGTAGCTCAGGCTAGCTGGCCTGTGAACTTCCAGGAATCTATCTGTCTCTGCCTCTCATTTCTGGAATTACATACATGTCACATTGCACCTGGCTTTTTACGGAGCTGTGGGGACCTGAACCAATGTCCTCAGGATTGTAAAGCAAGCAGTTTCTCCCCAGCCACACCGAGGTTAATTGTGAATATTCAACTCTTGACAACCAAGGCAAACGACTAAGCCCTTAGTTACGGTGCTGATCTCTGACAGAGGATTGAGTAACCAAATAATTTCATTTAGGAGGGTCAGGGGCTTGTTTTCAAAAAGATTGATCTGCATATGGGCTTGCACTTCCTAGCTGCATGTATTAAATGTCACTAACACCTAGGATTGGTGCTTGGTCCACGTGGAATAGCTGCCAACCAGGGAACCCATTTCAAAGCCAAAGGTGTGTTTATCTTCTAGGCCATCAGTAAAACCCAGAAGCTGTGAGCATCACAAAACACTGGAACTGCCTTCTATAGGCACATTTGGAAGGCTTAGCTCAGACATAACATTCTGAAGAGATAGATGTTCTCTTGGAGATGATGAGTAAGAATTAAATCAGGGACATCTATGTAGTGCTGGGCCTCCAATAAAGGAAAATTAAGTCCAGAAGCCAGTGAGTAGGAGCAGGAGTGGTCTCATTTGTCATTCCCAGTGACCTTCTGGGAGACTATGCTTGCTGTCCCAGCTCTAGGCTTTGCAGGATTAAAGGTCTTGGATCATTAGACCCTAGGTTATAGGTGCCAGCAGGGAACCAGAGACTCTTCGTGCACAGGGACTAGAAGATGGTGTGAGTCACTGATCCTGAAGCAGAAGGACGTTCTCCTTGTATGCAGTGGGGGCAGAGATGACTCCCTGAAGAACCCAAGAGTCCTACCAGGTGCCTTTTTCTCCTACTGTAGCTGTGAACAGACTCGTGAGACATCATGACCTGAGAGGTGCAGCGGTTTAGGACTGGGAACTTTAAGGACATAGGGTTTGAGTCACACCGATAAGTTCTAAAACTTGCTGAAATGGGAGGTGACAGGGATGGGTTCTCAGCGTGGGTGGTGGAGGAAGAAGAAGATGAGGGCTAGCTGTGACCCCCAAGATCAATTGTAGTGACTGATGTCTAATTCATCTCCTTCTTCTGAGTCTTTTCCTCGGAAAAGAACCCCAGAAGAGCTGCTCCCTGATCCTGCGTGGGGAAGTAAATCTCTGCGCTTCTAGCAGTGGGCTGTGGCAGCCGTGGATATGTTCTCTCACGTCTCTGACAGTGGGAAGTGTGTTTCACTGACTGCTTTGCTGCTGTGCTCTGCCTTTACATGTGGGCTGCTCCCGTGTAATGACTGAGGGAATAAAGGGTTCTGGGACAGACCCACTCTCGGGATTTTCTGGACTTCTCTTATGAGCAGATTCAGTGTCACCAAACTTTCTTACACCCGCATTGCCATCGAAGACCAATGCACACGCTCCTCCTTCCCTTTTTCTGTCATCTGTACTGAAATCTCAGGGCCTTCCCAGATTTCCCTAGTTCCTTACTTTCTTCCCTTATTTTCTATAAAATGTAATCTCTAATAAATTTCTTACATATTTAAACCCATCTTGACTAATATATACCTTAAATGTGCACCAAAGGGAGTATATATAATGGGTTACCACATAAGATAAAAACAGAACAGACTGTCACGAGTTATATAGATAACTCTCATGAATATGTGCTTAGTGAAAACAGAAAATATTCATACTACCTGATTCCATATAAATGAGTAATGGGTACCTTTTGAGGTGTGGGTATTGACTGGAAAAGGACACAAGGAACCTTTCTGGAATGGCAGAACATTTTGCATTTTGATCCGTGTGGTAGCCTTATGGATGTACATATCCCAAAACATCATCAAGCTTTGCACTTCAGATTTGTGCATTTTGATGGATGTGAATTCCACTTTAATAAAGTAAAGAAAAATAATAAAGAGGACTCATTGGTTCTGTGTAATTGGTTGCTAATAGGCATAGAGGACACCAGGTAGACCTGGGCCAGCTGTTCAACAGTGCTGTTAGAAATTAATTATGCCGGGCGGTGGTGGCGCACGCCTTTAATCCCAGCACTCGGGAGGCAGAGCCAGGCGGATCTCTGCGAGTTCGAGGCCAGCCTGGGCTACCAAGTGAGTTCCAGGAAAGGCGCAAAGCTACACAGAGAAACCCTGTCTCGAAAAACCAAAAAAAAAAGAAAAAAGAAATTAACTATTTCCCATAACCTTTTTGGTGTGTCAGTCAACTCAAGCCTGGCTTATTTTCACCACATGTCAATATGCTAAAAGAACTGTTTTCTCAAGTTCTCTATCTCTCATTTTTTTATTTTTTTATTTTTCGAGACAGGGTTTCTCTGTGTAGCCTTGGCTGTCCTGGAACTCACTCTGTAGACCAGGCTAGCCTCGAACTCACAGAGATCTGCCTGTCTCTGCTTCCCAAGTGCTGGGATCAAAAGTGTGCACCAGCATCGCCTATCGCCTGGGTCTCTCTCTCTCTCTCTCTCTCTCTCTCTCTCTCTCTCTCTCTCTCTCTCTCTCTCTCTCTCGTCTCTTTGTGTAGCCCTGGCTGTTCCAGAACTCACTCTGTAGACTAGGCTGGCTTTGAACTCACAGAAATCAAATCTGCCTGCCTCTGCCTTCTGAGTGCTGGGATTAAAGGTATATGCCACCACTATCTGGACATCCGTTTAATTTTATAGCTACTTCATAACTGGAGTGGGGTGTGATGGCTTTAAGGAAGGCAACTATTAAGTTTACTATAAACATATGTAATTAAGGGCACGGGAGGCACTGAGCCCGGTGGCCCCAGGGCAGAGAAGGCCGCGGAGAAGGCGCAGGAGATGGCGAAAATGGCCGAGATGCTGGTGCAGCTGGTGCGGCAGATAGAGAAGAGTCATCATGAGCGGGCGCGGGTTCCAGCCAATGGATTCTGGTCGAGTGATGACGATTGGCTGACATGACACCCTGGAGAAGCTGAAACCAGGGAGCCTTTTGTGTGTCTTCCCCCCCCCCCCCCCCGTGTCGTGTGTCCCCCGTGTCGTCCCCCACCCCAAACCCCCACCTCTGGTCTTCACTCTGTTCTCACTGACACTACGTTTCTGGTACGGTCTGCGGTTGACGCCCTCGATATGAGTTTTTGATTATTCAGTGGTTCTTTTTTCTGTTTGTTTGGGGGAAATAACTTTGATTTGGAAAATGCGCTCACATACGGGAATTAGGGCCTAGATTGTAAACCCTGTGGCAGTCGAATGACGTCTGCTCCTGGGCTTTGGTGGTTGTTCATGCATTTTGAGGTGCTTTGCTCTTTCTTGGGTGGCCTGATAGCTCTCTGGAACTTTGGGTCCCTGTGACACTTTGAGATTCAGGGTGGAGCTCACCGGCTCTGGAAGTTCTGAAGGAGCTGCATTAATTCTAGAAGACCACTCCATGCAGCAATGGCAGAAGAAGGGACCAGACTTCATCTGGGACTGCGGATGGGTCTTCCATGGCTAGGACTGGTGACCTGGGAGAAGGGTCGGAGGACAGTATTGTTTCTATTGGGGGGCTTTAATTTCTGTGTGAGACCAAAGGAGGAGAGATGTATTTTGTGCAAAACTTAAATTTTATGTGCTCCACTATCTATTGTAACCTGTCTGGTGAGTTTGCACAGCCTAACTCATTTCTAAATGAAGTGGAATCCAGAATGGCAGAGGAGGTCTTGTTAGTCTGTACAAGTTGGCATTTTATCCCCATATATTTGAGGAGGTCCTGGGAATAAAATCCCTGCAAAGCCCTTTGTGGGCTGGGAAGGAAAACTTGGAACTGTATGCAGTGGATCTTAAACTTGGAGAAGAGGCGTCTTCAAGTTTCATATGTAGTCAAGCTATAAGTGTATTGAGAAGCAGACCTGAGAAGCATTTGAGGTCAAAACCCCTACCATGTTTGAAAAACAAAATCTTACATGCTAATAAAACTATTCGTTTGCTTAATTAAAAAATATGTAATACATCAATTCAATATAATTTTTAATCACGGTCTCCCTTTCCATTCCCTAAATATCTTTCCTCATCTCCACTTTATACAATGTTTAATATATAACCAAAGTTAGTATATATATATGTGTGTGTGTGTGTGTGTGTGTGTGTGTGTGTGTGTGCACATATACACATGCCAAAGTTAGTGTTATCAAAAGCGTAAGTGGGGGCTAAGGATATAACTCAGTTGGTAAAGGGCTTGCCACAATTACGAGGACCTGAGTTTGATATCCAACACTCATGTAAAAACTGGGCATGATAGCATGTACTTTGTAATCTCAGTGCTGGGGAGGGAGACCAGTGAATGCCTGGGACTTGCTGGTCAGCTAGCCAAGCCTAATTAGTGAAGTTCAAGTCCCTGTGAGAGACAGTGTCTCAAAAAACAAGATGGCAGGCAAACATTCTACTAACTGTGCTACATCCTCAGGTTGTTGTTTGGCTAATTGACATAACATCAAATTATCCTCTAAATATTTTTAGCTTTGTTTTTTTTAGAGACAGCATTTCTCTCTGTAGCCCTGGAACTCACTCTGTAGACCAGACTGGCCTTCAACTCAGGGATCTGCCTGCCTCTGCCTCCTGAGTGCTGGGATTAAAGGTGTGTGCCACCACCTGCTACCATCCCGCTTGCCCTCTAAATATTTATGTTTATACTCATAGACAAATTCTATTCTTTTTAAATATTTATTTTTATTTGTAAGCATGTGTGTGTGTCCATGTGTGAGTCTGTGTATATTAGTGCAGATGCCCCTGGAGACCAGAAGAGGTCATTGGATTCTCTGGTATTACAGTTGTGAGTCACTCAGCATGGGTGCTGGTAGCCAAACATGGGTCCTATGCAAGAACAGCCAGTGCTCCTAACTGTTGAGCCAGCTCTCCAGCCTGACAGTAAGTCTTAATCAGAGAAGCTTCTTTCTTTAGTGAAGGGTTATGAATGCAGACTCATGGCCTCACAAGATGCTGAGGATGAACGACACAGATGGTTGATCCACCCTAAACAAGACATGCAGCCCATCTCCCCTACGGCTCAGGGAACTTGCAGAAGAAGGGCCAGGGAGAATGTAAAAGCAGAAAGATAAGGAGAAATGCTGAGAAATGCCATCTTCTAGACGGGCTACAGCCACTGTAGTCACAGACTCACAGCAGCCTTGGATGCCTGCATTGGGTTTGCACAAGAGTGGGCCCATCAACAGTCCTGGTTGTTGGACTATTTGCTACTGATAGATTCAGGGAAAGGGGGAATCATTGCCGTTAGTCGTGTACTCACTGATGACCCCACAAGGTTCCAATGGATACTTTCAACGCAGGCTGATACAGATGGTGCTGGCTAAACTAAATGAGCTATAAAACAAAATCAACAGTCATGAATCCGGGAAAAGGACTGGAAGGGAGAAGCAGGTGTTGATAGGGATGAGAGGGAGACAAAAGAGGGCAGGCAAGCGAGTAATCAAAATGATTATATACAGGCTGGAGAGATGGCTCAATGGATAAGAGTATGGACTGCCTTGCCAGAGGACTTGAGTTCGAGTCCCACCACCCATGTCAGATGGCTCACAACTACCTCTAACTCCAAGTCCAGGGGTATTGGACAACTCTGACCTCTGAGGGCACTGGCAGTCATGTGCACATATGCACACACAGGTAAGCAAATGTAAAATAACTTTAAAAAGAATGATTTTATATATATATATATATATATATATATATATATATATGAAAATTTCAAAGATCAAAATTAATTAAGAAAAAAATGGATAAAACCCAAGGTGGATGGTTCTTGAGGAAAGACACCTGAAACTGATTTCTGGCCTACACACACACACACACACACACACACACACACACACACACACGGGAAATCACAGTTGCCTGTCTTCTGCATTTTGAAATGGGAGCCAGAGCCTATTATTAAATTAGTAATGAAGGAGTTGCATACAGTTTGTTTGCCTAAATCCTAATCTCTAAGCCCTACTCCATCCCCCACCCTCATCTTATCACTAATTTCCATACCAACCTGAGAGACTAATACTTTTTTATTTTAAAGTTTCATTTCTAAAGTTGGCTCATCATTTCCCGGACATTAAAGGAGCTATGCTAAGATTCCTGGTCATTTCTGTTTTCACTCTGGACATTGCAATGTTGTTAAAGAAGTATCTTTAGATTCTCACGTTCTCTTTGAATGAGTTGATTTCTCATCAGAGGAGAGGGATCAAACAGATAAACACAGACCCAAAGCCAGTGTTAGCCCAGATGGTCCTGGGTGAGAACTGTCAAAGGCACTGTTTATTCTGTGTCTACATGTCTTTGTGTTTCTCCAGGTTTATGCTCTGGGTATAGCCTACAGCTCATTCTCTGCCTCCAGACTCTATTCTCTCGACTCTTCCTTTGTATTAACCAGTAGATATTTCTGACCGACTAACCTTCCCCAAACTCTGCCTTTTGATAGTTGTTCTCCTGTCCACAGTGTCTTTACCAGCTTACCTCTGCCAACCCAAAAGTGTTCAGACTCTTTAATTAAGCGTTTTAAGCTTTTTCACAATGTCTTCTATCTCCTTTGCAGTTTTTCTCATTAATTCTCACCGCAAACTTTAGTTCTCGTCAATCTGGAATACTTGCTATTCCCAACATCATCTTGTGTATTCCCAACTGTCTCACATGACATGTTATGACCATCTGTATTTACGTGTTTGTTCAATGTCTGTTTCTGGAAGTAGACTGTGAGCTCCTTGCTGTCTGTGTGTTGGATTTTGTATTTTGATCACTAAAAAATGTCAATACCAACAAACTGGTATCACTTTCATTTAGGCCGTAGGATTGTCTTGAAAGGAGCTGGCAGAGGTTGACAGTGACCTCACATGGCTCCCAATAACACTACCCACCTGATACTCACCCCACACACCATGTACTGACAAGGCTTTACTGTGGGTTTCACTTTACCCCACTTGTATTTCTAATGTCTCTGTCACGTGTCAGCGCTCTGTCTCCTTCTCCTTCTGTCTTCTTCTTCCTTTGGTTTTTGTCCCCCCCATCCCCACCCCGCTTCTCTTCAGTTTTTCCCACTTGAAGTAGACAATGGAATGATTCTCATACTTCACTGGAAATTCTCATCGCCATTCCTGCCTTTCTGTGTCAAATATAAATCTGTGCTCAGGAGAGATAATCTACTTGCCCACGGTACCAACAGGAAATTTCCCTGGATTCAGAATTTAACACCGTGGATTTGAGTTCTGATTCTGTTACTCATTTGCTTGTGGCCTTAAGACACAGCTTTTCTCGGTCATCCCTGATATAGTAAATGGGGATGAAAGTACCAATCAGACAGGGAGACACAACGGAGTCACAAAGCAGCATTTAGAAGCCAGTTGAATTAAAATGGTAGTACTTTTGACTGACACAATTCAGTGAATTCTCTTTAGCAGTGATTTTTTTTTTCCCAAGCTAAAAGCCGCAAAAATACTGCACTGATTTATAGCCTCATCGTTACTGGATTTCCCCGCCTCTGTATCTTTCTGTAACTTGTTCTGCATTTATTCCCAGTTCTAGAACAGCTTTAGTTAAGGTGCTTTCACTCCTAACACCTAGAAAAACAGCACTCACATACAGTGCTAGTGAGAGTAGGTTGTGGCAGGCAACATCCAATATGTCCCCTTTAATCTCCCTTTTCTGGTGCAGTCTTCTCTGACCTTGAAGTTGGGCCGGACTGATAGGCTAGATACAATAGTGATTGCCTGTGACCTCCGAGGCTAGGTCATAAAGGTATTGCAGCATCTACCTTGCTTCCAATTCTGTTTATGGGAAACCAGTCTATTGGAGAGAACTCCTGGATGTAAACTGGGGAGTTCTGTTAAGATCTACCTCAATTTTCCAGTCACATGACTGCCCAGGTAAGCCTTCAAATGATTGCATCCTCAGCCAATATCTGATTCCAGTTTCATGAGTTACTCCCAAATGTCTTCACTCACAAAACTGTGAGAGGTATTAAATTACTGTTATTTGACACCTCTAAATTTTGGAGTAATTTGTTATTCATCAGTAGCTACAAATTGTCAGCATTCACTACAAGGGAAAGTATTTATACTCTATAATTAAATTCCACTCTAGTTACATTCTCAGGAAAGACTCTAGAATATATGATGTAAGAAAACCCAGAGAAGAATGTTCATTGAAATACTATTTCGAAAAAAAAGGAAGAATTAATGTCTACCAATAGTGGAATAAGTACACAAATAATAGCTAACATTTATTAAGTAAGCATGTAGTAGGTATTAGTCTATACAATCCAGATATATTAATTATAAAACAACTATATTAGATAAGTGCTCTTAACTTCACTTTACAAATTAGAAAGCTGATGCATTTATAGGGTTTAGGTCACTTCTTTCGGTATTTATAGCTAACAAGTAGGGGCATAATGCTTTAAAAATTGTGAGATACACACTTTTTTTTTTGAGATAGGATCTCCCTTGCACCGTTCAGGCTGGCCTTGAACTCACTTTGTAGCTCAGGTTAGTCTTGAAATGGCGATTCATCTACCTTAGCCTCTGAAACACCAAGATTGCAGGCATGAACCACCTTGCTATGTTCAAAATGTGACATACTCTTTTTAAAAAGATTTTTGATTTATTTGTGTGGGGGCTTGCACGTGCCACAGAGTGCAAGTGGAGGTCAGAGGACATCTTTTGGCAGTCTGCTATCTTTTTCTGCTGTTGATCATGGGAATTGAACTCAGATTTAGAATAAAAGCTCACCCACCAATGTGACATCTCTACAAATTGTAAAAAAATTTAACTATCAAAGGTTGGGGTAGGGTTCTGTTTTTGTCTTTCCAGGATAATGGAAATACCCACCTTCCAGAAATCATAAGGCCTTGGATATCCGGATGTTTACAACAGAAAGAAAGAATCTATTGGTACCAATCTACACAGGGTAAAATCTCACTGTCTAACATCTATCTCTCTATCAATCTAGAAAAGTTGTGGTTCTAATTCAATTATAAGCCAAGCTGGCTTTGGAGATGGAATTGGCTCACTCCTTCTCTAAACCCAAGCATATTGCTAAGAGACAAGGTTGAGAGATTCTTCAGTCCCATATCAGAAGGGCCCTCTGGTGTGGGACAAAAGGAAACCAATAAAAAGGGACCATTGCCTTCAAGATTCTAATTCTCTCCATGCTTACTCTTGATTTCTCGGAATCCTTTCTTACTTGTCATGTCATCTTTAAATCCAACCTTTCCATTTTGATAAAAAATAAGTTTTTCCAATAGCAATCTTCAAAGTCTCCAGAAGGAAGATGGGGCCCCAACAACAACTCTACCCAATCCAGAATGATGCCATGGTAATCATCATCATACTACACTTCCTGCCAAAATTTCAGACAATCTTACCCATACTCTGAGACTTGCTGAAATCTACAGTTAGTCTAACTGAGATTTAACTATCTGAGCTTTCTTACTCTAGGCCTGTAGCCAATTTGAATGCACCAACAATGCTGAGAAACATTAGGTGACTGTCCAGGCTGCCAGCTGTCTCTGTCTACTCTTACAAGATTCCCAAAAGTTGCTTGCATCCATCTTCCATTTCTCAGGTACCATTATATTCCTTCTCAGGTCTTTGATGAGATTGAAGACTAGCAGTTATAGTTACAACTTAGTATATATATATATAATATCTTAGATAGAACATATTAAGTATTAGATTCAGGTTCTTTAGGATAGGACACCTTTTGGAATGATCTTTGTAACATGCCATTTACCCATGTTCTCTGGATTTTAGTATGTGTTTCTTGCTTGATATTGTTCACATTGGTTGTAGTTCCATCTTATCTAGGTCATTATCCCTTATTACTCCTGGACAATATTTGATAACCATTCCTTTGTATATAGTCTTGTATTAGATTAGAACCTTCTTATTTAGACAAAAGGGGGAGATGTAGTGGGTAGCCATTCCAGCTTTGACCTGGAAGTTCCAACCCCCACTGAGGCTTTGGTAATGGTCACGCCTACAAGGCGGGGCTTGAGAGAGGACTCTGAAGACCCGAGATCCGGATGCGCAGGCTCTCTTGGTTCCTGGACCCAAGACGCTGGAGGTAGACCGAGCAGAGTTCTCCAGAGAACACTGCCGGACTGCGCTACACCTTTCCCAGACCCTGTAAACTATCCCTTCACTTGTAAGTTACCCCACAAAATAAACCTCCCTTTTAACTATGTGGAGTGGCCTTAATAATTTCACCAGTACTTGACCAACCTGATCTCCCTAGCCTCAAAATATGATATATTTTTATAACAGACTGTTTTATGGTTCTTGGGAATGCCTGAGAATTTTTGTTATGCATAGGAAGAAATAAGGCCCCAGTAGTGGCCCCAGTCGTACAGAGTGAAACCACTTAAACAAAAATATCCAAAACTGTTACACACATTAAATTTGGAAATAGACTCTAAATTAAAATTACAGTTGCTTCTGAAGAAGTTACACAGAGATGGTTGAAATGGACTTGAGATATAGTAAATAGTAATGATTAATTCTGAGTGATGGGCCTGTATGAGTGTAGATATGTTATTCTTTGTATTTTGCCATGTCCTCAAAAATAATTAAAAAAAATCTACTTAAATCAAACTTTACTTTAACTATGTTTTGTTGCTTACGTTGCTCATGGCGGCGGCCATGCCGATGGAGGAGAGTGCTGGTCTGAAGAATCACAAGCCATGGTTACCTTTTTAGAGCTTTATTGGGAGAGAGGGGCAAGAGAGAGAGAGAGAGAGAGAGAGAGAGAGAGAGGGAGGGAGAGGACAGACAGAAGGAGAGAGAGTGGAAAGAGAAGGGGGAGGACGCACAGAGGGCCCGCCTGCTTTTTAGCCTGGGATGCTGTCGCAGGCTGGTGACGTAATTAAAGACAGAATCCTTACATGTTTAAGTAACATTTCTTCCTATCCCACTATCTATTAATTATGCTTGTTAACAACTGATTAAATCAAATTAACATATTAGTTGATTCAAAATAAAATATTTCTTCTCTATTGTCTATCATCATTTTTTCCTTTTAAAAAATAAAATATTCTTCAAGTAGCTTCCATTTTTGAAAAACATTTATTTTTACTTGTATTGGTGTTTTGCCTGCATGTATGCCTGTGTTAAGAGTGTCAGATCTCGGAGTTACAGACAGTTGTTAGCTGCCATGTGGGTGCTGGGAATTGAACCCCAAGGTCTCTGTAAGAGCAGTCAGTGTTCTGTTAACCACTGAGTCACCTCTCCAGGCCCGCAGCTTCCATTTTTAAGCATTAGAAATGGTTTCTGTCCTTACAAATCTAATAGTGGAGTCAAGATAGACATTAAAGGAATACACACACAATTCTGAAAAGAATGGGTGTTATGAAAGCCTATGACTGTGGTACGAGATTCAAGGAGAGGCATTTAAGTAGAGATTAATACTTCACAGTAATCCAAGTATACTTGCAGAAATAATGTCAACTCCTCACTTATGGAAGAAGCAATTGACCTCATTTTTAATTCTTACGAGTTATATGCAGACATTGCCACCAGTCTCTTTTACAAATCAATTGCATTGTTATTAGCACCACACAACTAGTGATTCACGTCTAAGTCATAGCCTCTGTTCTCTGCTTCTGTTCTAGGCCTTCCTCGCTTATTCTTTCTTTATACTTCACTCTCCAGCTGAACTCGGCTACGGATGTCCTTCTAATACAGTTCTTGGAACTTTTTAAAAGTTGTAGTGATTAGTTTGTCAGCAAATTCTACAATTTGAGTAAAAGACAGTCACACCTCTGTGTTGTTTCCGGAGAAGTTACAGTTGAAGTTGTCGTTCTTGAGCACCCACTAATGTAATGTACCTGGGTGAGAAGACACCACAGTGAAGAAAATGAACATGACCTTCACTGTCATGGAGTCTACTCCTAGCTGGGCAGTTAGACATTAAATAACAAAAAACGCATTAATTTTTAGGTAAGTAATTCAGGGGAACAGAAGGCAGACAAGAAAAACATGAAAATCCTAATTTAAATCAGGGGCAAGGATCAGAGAATTCTATCAAAAACTACACGAAAAGTCGTGTTCTTTCTTTCCATAGTGCTAAACCCCTCAAAGAACCCCAGGAGGGTGCTGCTGCCTCAGCGGCGAGGTCCTGGCGCCCCATTGTTCGGACCGGCTGGTGGACTTAGCCAGCTTCTGAGTTGGCCGGGGGGCGCCGACGCTATCCTAGATTGTGGCATGAGCAGAGTTTCCATCCCTCGAACTTTCTGGTCCCACCCTCCCACCCCCCACCCCCCTCCACGGTGTCCTCCTTCCTAGCATCTTTCTGCTCCGTTGGTGCTCCTTCTTCAGCCGCCTGTCAATCCTGTCTGCCGCAGGAGCCTGATCTGGAGTTGGCTCCTCTCCCCATTGCCCCGCAAAGCCTATTCCTTCCCGGCGACGGCTGGCGGCCGGGTCTTTCCACTTGGCCACGCGGCCCCATTCCTCTCTGGCCGGGCGGCAGGTGGGCTGGAGGCACCTGGTGCCGGGCGCTCCTCGTCCTCAGCGGCCCCGCGGGCCCCGTGCGAGCGCTCGGCTTGTGTTCCGGGCTGGCTGCGCCCGGAGCGCGCGGGGCAGCCCGTGCTCGCGCCCGCGTCTCCTCGCTCCCGCGGCGGCCCGGGCGGACGGCGCGCGTCGCCTGGCGCTGGTCCTCAGGCCAACCAGCGGCGGCCCCGGCGGCGGCGGCGGCGGCGCGAGCACGGGACCGGCCCCGGCTTCCCACTCGGGCCGGCGAGCTCGTGGGTTCGTTCGCCCCGCCCCCTCCCCACAGCGCCGCCGCTGGGCGCTTGCGCGGGGCGCGTGGCCGTGGCCGGGGTCTCCGCCGCAGCCCGAGCAGCAGCAGCAGCAGCAGCAGCAGCAGCAGCGGCAGCCTCCGCCTCAGTCAGTCAGTCGGTCCCCAGCAATGGCGGAAGGAGGTGAGCGAGAGGAGCTGCTTTCGCCGCCGCCGATCTCTCCGGCCAAGCGCCTGTGCTCCTGGCCCAGCCCGCAAGCTCACCACCCCCGCGGGACTCCCGGAGCAGCGGGCGGAGGGGCGGGGGTCGGCGGCGGCGGCTGCCTGGCCCCCGGGGCCCGCCCCCACCTGCAGCCCGAGTCCTTGCTGGACTGCGCCGCCAAGACGGTGGCGGAAAAGTGGGCGTACGAGCGTGTGGAGGAGCGCTTCGAGCGGATCCCGGAGCCGGTGCAGCGCCGCATCGTCTACTGGTCCTTCCCGCGGAATGAGCGGGAGATCTGCATGTACTCCAGCTTCCAGTACCGGGGCGGCCCGGGCGCCGGCGCGGCTGCCGGCGCGGCGGGGTCTTCGCCGGTCGAGGAGGGGCCGCCGCCACCCCCGGGGGTCGCCACTCCGGCCGGCTCCGCCCCCGGGGCCGCCGGGCCAGGCGCGTCCCCCGGGCTGGGCACTGGGACCGGCGTGGCGAGCGCCGGCGGCGGCGGCGGCGGCGGCGAGGGGCTGCCGTTCCGCCGGGGCATCCGTCTGCTGGACAGCGGCTCCGTGGAGAACGTGCTGCAAGTCGGTAGGTGCTGCCCGGCCGGCCCCTCTCAGTCCCCTGCCTCTTCTGCAGGTGCCTCCCAAGCCCTGGATCGGAACCCCGGCTTTCTGCCCAACTCCTGTACCCCCGCCGAAGGATAAAAAAGTCAGATAAAAAACTTTTCCTAACGTTTCATTGAGGTCCACTTCTGTTCTTTCCCCTCACCGGCTGCCCCATTTCTTTTTGTTTGAAGAGCGAATAGGGGTCTGTCGGTCGGTCTCACTCTCTCTCTCTCTCTCTCTCTCTCCCTCTCCCTCCCCCCCCTCCCATATCCTATTCCCCATACTAAAGGCATAAGGATGAGGAGATGGGTGCCCTTTTGGATGCAACAATTTTCGAAACGCGTTTTACTGATTTAAGTTTGGAGGAGAAGGGATTGTTAGCGAATCTGGAGCAATAGGTCTTAGAGGGAGTATTTGAGGGACAGGCTGTCACAGCCAATCTGTAGTTATAGCAGATTGAATCCGGGTGTAATTAACTTTCACATCGGAAAAAGCAACAGAATACTGTGCATTTTAGACAATTTTAATTGTCCGTTTTAATATTTTCCCCCCTGGGCCAGTGATGCTTGGGAATCTAGGCTGCAGATTAACAATAACCGAAGATGGAAATGTGACAGCTTCTCTTCTCTACACCCCCATCCATGGGAAAGAAAAAAAAAAAAAAAAGCCACACAATCTGGAGTGGGGGCGGGGTCTGCCTTCCTTGTCAGACTGGGGTAAATCAAAAGCCAGTCACGTTGGATGTTTCAAATGCTTTTCATTTAACACGTCTTCGTATTCGCTTTTGTTTTATCTTTTTGTTTGTACAAAAATGGAAACTGGTTCTGTCTCATCTACTCTTTCTCTTGAGCCTCCAGTTAGTTTGTTAATCTTATTAAGTATTTAACTAAAGTGTGTCTGATTTGTGGAATGATCAGGGAGAAAGAAAAAAACGACATTGTTTAACATTGATTTGTTATACAGAATATTAAAACACTTTTTTGGGCCTATTTGGATTATTATAGCATTCTTGAAGTACATATCTTTGTGTATTTTATTGTACAGTATATGCTTATTTTTACTAAAGGCAATACTGATTTTTCTAAAGGAGTTGAAAGGAGGACGTTTCACAGGCTCAGGCACACATACATATACAAACCCAGACCTCTAGTTCTCTTCTCCCCAGGTAAAACCAAAGTATTTGGAATTATTTCCCTTTGAAAACTAGTACATCCCAGTGTTTTTATATAGGACAGTCTGCTTCCAGTTATTGAGAGTGAATAAATTCTGTTGAGAATGAATAAATTGAGAATGAATATGTTTTTTAAAACATACCGTAATTCTTAAATAAGTATAAAATGCATATGTATTATGTGCCAGAATATAGGGACACTGGATTGAGAAGTTGTGCTCATTTGAAAGATGTCAGTGCTTTGTGTATTTGTGTATATTTTAGAAAGAATGAGTTGGATAAATAGGTGATTATGGTATACAGCTTTAATATTGAAATGTTGGAAACATGAAAATGAATGTGACTCATTTTATTAATCTCTAAATTTTAATCTTTCTGAGAGTTTAGGACAGTTAACTTTTAAAGGTTCTTATTTAAAAAATTTTAAATTGATGAGTCAGTTTAAGTGGTTGTCTTAGGGATAGAAATGGATTTGAAAGAATTTCAAACTTGAGGGGAACAAATAAGGGAGAAGAGTTTTATCTCCCCCGCCCCCACCTCCCCATGCTGGGAATTGAACCCAGGGCCTCTGGCACTAGACAAACACTCTACCACTCAGCTATAACTCTAGTCCCAAGAGGTACCTATTTTTACAGTGATTAGAATGTCAAGTTCCAAGTGAAATCAGATTTAGAGGATGATCCAGATCATATTTAAATCACATATTCCTCTTAAACCACATATATGGTAATGGACTTGTACATGATCATTTCAGGGACCCTGAGAAGGACACAAACAAACATTGTCTGATTTATTTGGCTTTCCTAGATAATGAATTATACTGTATTGGAGAACCAGGTGCTTTGCGTTATTTATTTCTCTGACCTTAATTTGTACTAGAAAGTATAGAAGAAGATATCTCATTTCTTCATTATTTAAAGCATTTTGACATTAATCACCTTGTAATATATAAAACTAGAAACCCACCCCTCTTAATGTTTTGTGTGACTTAATCTAGATGATCAGTTTTCTAAAAGCGTTGCAAAGAGATCAGTGAGTTATTTACATATAGTCTCATAGTAAATCATGTTCTTTAGTTTATAACCTCACTCCAAACTCAATTTAATTCTTTTTTTTAAATTTATTTATTATGTACACAGAAGAGGGTGCCAGATCTCATTACAGATGGTTGTGAGCCACCATGTGGGTGCTGGGAATTGAACTTAGGACCTCTGGAAAAACAGTCGGGCTCTTAACCTCTGAGCCATCTCTCCAGCCCCCTCAGTTTAATTCTTACATCTCACTAAGAATTTTCTGTATTTCCTTAGTGTTTCCAAGTCATATTATGGTCTTGAAACTGGGGGTTGTTAAAGGTAGAAAGGAAGAGAATTCTGGATAGTTCTATAATAACATCATTTTATTCTTTTAATTTTGTTTTAAAGACTTATTTTATTTATACATGTGAGTGCCTATATGTGTGCCTGATGCCCAGGGATGCCAGAAGGGGGTGTTGGAATCCCTGGAACTGGAGTTACAGGCAGTTGTGAGCTGCCATGTGGGGGCTGGGAACCAAACCCAGATCCTCTGCTAGAGCAGCAAGTGCTCTTAACTGCTAAGCCATCTCTCCAGCCTTAAATTTTTGGCTTTTTTGAGTCAAGGTCTTACTCTGTAGACTAGGCTGGCCTCAAACTCAAGACAATCCCCCTGCCTCAGTACCCTTAGTGCTAAGATTACATATACGAGCCACCAAATTTTAATATCCTTTAAAAGATTCATAATGGAAAATTTAAAAAGATGTTTTTAATTTGTAATTACTTTAGTATGTGTGTGTGTGTGTGTGTGTGGGTGGGTGGGTGTGAGTGCCGGTACCTTCAGAGTATGGAGAGGGCAGGTCAGATCCTCTGGAGCTGGAGTTAGAGTGGTTGTGAGCCACCCCATGTAGGTGCTGGGATCTGAACTCAGGACCTCTATAAGAGCAGTCATCAAGCATTCTTAACTGAGGAGCCATCTACCCAGCCCCTTATAATGTGTTTTTGTTTGTTTGAATTTTTCACAACAGAGTATACTTGGGTGGAGATGAGAATCATGAGTTTGAGGCCAGTTTGGTTTCATAGTAAGATTCTTTCACAAACAAATAAAAGCACAACACACAAAAGTTTTTACAGAAAATAAAAGCAATCAAAACTTTTATAAAGACTATATAGGTTAAATTCTGTAACTTCAAAGTACTTTCCACATATAAGCATAATTCTGTAACTTCTGATTACTTTCTACACTGAGTCATCAGTAGAGGTCAGTGTGCTTGGGTACTCTGTAGAAAACATCACATTTTGAATTAGAACTCAAACTTCCTACCTTGATGTCAACAAAAGGGAGAAATGTAGGTTTTTTATGTTTAAAGATACATTTCTTTTACATAATAATACCAATTCAGAAATATTGTTCCTTTTTTAAAAAGGGAAAACTTAGCCAGGCAGTGGTGGCGCACAACTTTAATCCCAGCACTTGGGAGGCAGAGCCAGGCAGATCTCTGTGAGTTCGAGGCAAGACTGGTCTACAGAGCGAGATCCATGACAGGCACCAAAACTACACAGAGAAACCCTGTCTCGAACCCCCCCCCCCACCAAAAAAAGGGGAGGGACTTAGTCTTTGCGTGTATTTCTCTTAAGTTTGAAGCCATGTTAATAAATTTGCAATCTGATCCCTCACTGTTATGAAGGTAATATAATTCAGATTTTAAAATTGTTTTATTTGTGTTTTATATGGATGCCAGTACTACCTTGTATGGGATAGGTATAACTACAAAGCTAACAGTTGTAGTAGAAAAGGTCAATTTCAAGAAATTATCCACAATTTAAACATTAGGTAGTAAGTCTATAATTATGTATAGTTGTTTATCATCAATAAACATATCTATGAAATTTCCTGTGAATTATAACAAGTATAATAATTGTTCTTTTTGTTGTTACAGTTTTTATTTGTTTTGTGATATCTAGAATGGAGCCCAGGCTAGGCAAACACTCTGCTACTGACTTATACCTGTAGCCCCAGTTAATGAATTTTATATGAAATTAATTTCTATATATAATATTGGGGGACACAAAAGATATTTAAACCTACTAGAAAGCTGTATAGTATCCTCTGTAAATTCAAATAGAATGAGTAACAACAAAATTTTATAATGGAAATGGCTTAATTTATATGTAGGATATCACAAAAGGCAGTTGTATACCTTTAAGGGATATTTGGTGACATTAAATTTTCTTGTTGTTTAAGACAGAGTCTTACTATGTATGCCTGGCTGTCCTGGAATTTGCTATTTTTGTAGACCAGGCTGGCTCTGTTCTAGCAAGTACTGGGACCAAAGATGTGCCCCACATACAGCTCATTAAAACAACAACAACAAAAAAACCAACAATCCTAAGTTACGTTTATTTGTTTGTGTGTGTGTGTACATTTATGAAATGATGTGTGCAGAGATCAGAGGACAATTTGGGAATATGTTCTCTCACTTCACTTAGGTCCTGGGTATCAAAGTCAAGTCGTCACTGGCCATAGTGCTAACTGCCTTTATCTACTGAGCCATCTCCACGGTCTGGGAACATTCTCTTTTTTTTTTTTTTTTTTTTTTTTTGGTTTTCGAGACAGGGTTTCTCTGTGTAGCTTTGCGCCTTTCCTGGATCTTGCTCTGTAGACCAGGCTGGCCTTGAACTCACAGAGATCCGCCTGGCTCTGCCTCCCAGTGCTGGGATTAAAGGCGTGCGCCACCACCGCCTGGCCTGGTAACATTTCTTTAGTGAAGAAATTTATCGTTTTAAATCTTTTTTTTTTGTGTGTGTGTATGTATGTATGTATGCATTTCATAGTGAGTTTTTTCCTTCGTCCCTTATTGTATACATGAAGTTTTATTTTTTTTTTTATTTGTGTGCTTCTGTTTGTGTGCAGGTATGTGTGCATGTTTATGTGGAAGCCAGAGGTAAGGATCAGGTATCATTCCAATACTTTCAAGAGCCTTTCACCTCTCCTCTCTTTAAAACAATATGTTTGGGGCTGGAGAGATGGCTCAGAGGTTAAGAGCACTGACTGTTCTTCCAGAGGTCCTGAGTTCAAATCCCAGCAGCCACATGATGGTTTACAACCATCTGTAATGAAATCTGGTGCCCTCTTCCGGCCTGCAGGCCTGCAGGGATGCAGGCAGAACACTGTATGCATAATAAATAAAAATTAAAAAAACAAAAAACAAAAAAAAACCAATATGTTTAATGATATGCATGTGTGTCTGTGCACATGTCAATATGTGCATGTGAGTGTTGGTGCCCTTGGAGCCAGAGGCGCTGGATTCATTGAGTTACAGATGATTGTGAGCTACCTGATGTAGGTGCTGGGACTTGTGCAAGAGCAGTATGCACTCTTAACTTCTCTCTAGCCCCCACTTTGCTTTTTGAGACAAGCTCTTTTACTACAAACTGGGGCTCATGGCTTAGGCTAGGTTGACCTGACCAGCCAGCAAGACCCTGGAATTTGTTCATCGCTGATTGCAAGTGCACCACCATGCCTGGCTTTTTATGTGGGTGCAGAAACTTGTGCTTGAAAGACAAGCACTGCATTGACTGAGCCGTCTTCCTGTCTTCCCAACTCCTGTACGCGCATGTTAGTGTTCAGCAAGTGGACTGAATGAAGGCTAAGAATGGACGGTTGCCAGTGCACCTGTAGGCCCAGCTACTCAGCGGGCTGAGCTAGGAGAAGAGCCTGAGTCCAGGAGTTTCTGAAAGCACATTGTAAAATTAACAAGACTTCTTTCTCAAAAGTACCAACTAATCAACCAGTCAGTCAGCCAACCAAGCAAGCAACCCATCAAACATGCAAGCAAACAAAAAAATAACATGCCCACATCCAGAACAACAAAAATCCTGAAAGGAGAAGAGAGATAAGCTTGAATTTTTAGTGTGAGCATGTCATATAGAAAGCGATGGGAAAAACTCCAAACTTGCCAATGTAAGAAGTGGATGAGTATTACAGCATCATATGTGAAGTGGTGATTTTTCATTTTTTCTAAATATAAGAAATTATGTGAAGTCTTATAAAGATGACCTTCTCAAGAGTAGAGTTTTAGATTTTTAAAGATCATGGGCAAACTAAAGAGAGTAGATTTCGTTTTAGAAGTTACCTCTAAGACTTTTTAGGGCAGATACTGTGACTGAGTGCCTGGGAGCTTCCTAGATTTGATCCCCAGTGCCACAGTTTTTAAATGTTTTTATTGTACATATGTATTTCACAATACAGTTTTACACAGAATGTTAGGAGCACTTTTCTTTGTATTTTACAGAAAGACTTGAAACATACAGACTTTCTTTAATATATTAAAGTACATCCACAATTTAAAAAATAAATATTACTGAAATGTGAGTTTAAATTAGCCTAGTTTAAAGTTTATAGTGAAAAAGGCTGGAAATTGATTTATGCATATGTGAACCAAGTAATTTATCCTACTTCAACAATGGTTATGAAGTTGGACATGGTGGCACATACCTGTAAGTGAGCACTCTAAAATAGTGATTCTCAATCTGTGGGTCATGACCCCTTTGGAGTTGTCCCATGACCTTTTCATGGGGGTTGCCTAAGACCACTAGAAAACACCGGGCGGTGGTGGCGCACGCCTTTAATCCCAGCACTTGGGAGGCAGAAGCAGGTGGATCTTTGTGAGTTCGAGGCCAGCCTGGTCTACAGAGCAAGATCCAGGAAAAGGCGCAAAGCTGCACAGAGAAACCCTGTCTCAAAAAACCAAAAAAAAAAAAAAAAAGACCACTAGAAAACACATATTTATATCATGATTTATAACAGTAGCAAGATTATTGTTATGAAGTAGCAACAAAAATAGTTTCATGGTTGGGAGTCACCCCACATAAGGAACTGTATTAAAGGGTTGCAGCATTAGGAAGGTTGAGAACCACTGCTCTAGAGTTTGAGGCAGAAGGATCAGGAGTTCAAAGTCATCCTCAGCTACATGTTGAGTTTGAGGCTAGCCTGAACTACATGAGAAATTATCTCAAAACAATAACCCCACCCCCACCCCAAAAAGTAAAAAAGAAAAAGAAAACTACATGGCTATGAAAAATCAATTAACTGATGGTATTCTGTTTTGGTTAGTTGTTAAAATATGGGACTATATACTAAAAGGTTGGTGGTTCATACAAAAAAGAGAAAATTTTCACCGTTGTGGGTTTGGCTTAGTGGTAGAAGGCTTGACAAACATGTGTAAGGACTATGGTTCAAACCCAAGCATTTTTTAGGAGATGATAATTCATTCTGTTTTTTTTTTTTAAGATTTTTTTTTTTAATAATCGTATAGGCCAGGCTTAACTGAAAGTCCTTGAACTTGCTTGTGATCTTGCTAGCTCAGCCACCCAAGTGCTAGGTGTGCACCAAGATACCTGGCTCTGGGTTACTTTTATGTGAATTTTCTATTTTGTAATTTCTTTCTTTTTCCTTTTCTTTTTTCTTTTTCTTTTCTTTCTTTCTTTTTTTTTTTTTAGCTGAGGATTGAACCCAGGGCCTTGCGTTTGCTAGGCAAATGCTCTACCATTGAGCTAAATCCCCAACCCATACTTTGTAATTTATTTATGAACTCATTTCTTTCTTATAAAGGCAGTGTACTTCTTGGCCATTTTTCCCCCCCTGATACAAGGTTTCTTTGTGCAACAGCCCTGGCTGTCCTTGTATTCACTTTATAGACCAGGCTGGCCTTTGAACTTACAGAGATCTGCCTGTCTTTGCCTCCCAAGTGCTGGGATTAAAGGCATGGACCGCCTACTTCTTGACCTTTTTTTTTTTTTTTTTTTTTTTTTTTCTTTTTTTTTTTTTGGTTTTTCAAGACAGGGTTTCTCTGTGTAGCTTTGCGCCTTTCCTGGGACTCACTTGGTAGCCCAGGCTGGCCTCGAACTCACAGAGATCTGCCTGGCTCTGCCTCCCGAGTGCTGGGATTAAAGGCGTGCGCCACCACCGCCCGGCTTCTTGACCATTTTTAACCTGTCCTTGAGTTGGTATGGTAAAGAACTATAGTCATTTTGGTATTAACATTTAGCATTTGTCCTGGTTAGATTTATTTTATTTTTTGTCCACTTGACACAAGCCAGCATCATCTGGGGAGAGGAACCCTCAATTGAGAAAATGCCTCCATCAGATTGGCCTGTAGGCAAGTCTGTGGGATATTTTGATTAATGATTGATTTGGGAGGGTCCAGCCCACTGTGGACACTGCCACCTCTGGACAGATGTTGCTGAGTTGTCTAAAAATGCAGCCTGAGCAAGTCATGGCAAACAGGCCAGAAAGCAGCATTCCTTCGTCTCTGCTTCAGTTCCTGTCCTAAATTCCTTTCATGATGGCCTACAACTGTAACAACCCTTGCTTCCCTGAGTTGCTTTGGTCATGGTCTTTATCACAGCAACAGAAACCAAACTAAGACAGTGTTTGTGATCATATGCAAAATTATTCTATGATACTTTTCACGTGATATTATCCACTGGTTTTGGTTTTCAGTATAACTTTCTCTCTCTTATTGAGATTAATGTAATTTACCCTAAATGATGTTTAGGAAATATATAGTTGTGATTTTTCTTTGGGCCACAAACCAGCTTTCCAAATAAAGACACGGAGACTTTTTATTAATTATGAATGCTCGGCCTCAGCTTAGGCTTGTCCCACTAGCTGTTTTAACTTAATTTAACCTGTTTCTATTCATCTACATTTTGCCTTGGGGCCTTTTACCTTTTGTTCACTCTGTATGTCCTACTTTCCTGCTTCCTCTGTTCTGTCTGGCCCCTGATGTTTCCCTGTTGTCTCCTTTTCTTTCTTCTTCGAGCCTAAATTCCTCCTCCTACTTACTCTCTCTGCCTGGAAGTTCCACCTAAACCTCCTCCCTCACTATTGGTCGTTCAGCTTTTTATTAGACCAATCAGGTGCCTTAGGCAGTCAAGGTAAAACAGCAACACATCTTTACATAAACAAATGCAGCACATCTTTACATAGTTAAACAAATATTCCACAACATAGACAAATTCAACACATCTTTACATAGTTAAACAAATGTAACACATCTTTACATAAACAAATATTCTGCAACAGAAATATTTTTTAATTTATCTACTTATTTTAAGGTGACTTCTCATTTTGTAGCCCAAGCTGGCTTAGACTTCATTGTAATCCTTCTGGTTCAACCTCTTGAGGTCTTAAGATTATAGGTGTGAGCCACTATACCTGGCTCACTATATATACTATAACAAATGTCTATTGAATGAAAGAACAGTCATGTGCCATTTTTTATATTTTGTAGTATGGATATATCTCTTAATTATATGTGACTGAAGTCTGGAAGATATGCTGACATTTTATGACTTAATCTTTGGATATTTCTAATTTTTAAAACGTGTATTTTAAAAATGGCAAAGCTGGTTATTAACTAGTTCTTGGTTATTTATTGAGTTAACACAGTTACTTATTTATGTAAGAATCAATAAATAATTATTTACCAGCTTTTGATAGAATTGTTTCTAATAAACTTTGTATCTTCCTTTAGAGTCCAAACCAAGGTTGAAAATACCAAAACCTAAGGTCCTAAGGATTATATTGTTACCATTTTTATTTAGGCTTGTTATAAGTTGAATGGGTACTTGACTCTAAGAGTCTCTGAAACTTTTTTTTTTATTCTCTGTTTTTTTTTTTTTTCCTCCCTCCTTATAAGTGTGGTACTGGGGCTGTTTAAGCAGAGATGGAGTACCCTAGTGTTTTCTTGTTTCAAAGACAGTTATCTGGATACTTATTATCATTAGTTCTTAGAAAAATGGGAATTGAAATCCAAGGAAATACCTACTCTACACATATACTACTTTAGCTAAAAATAAAAAGACTGAAATACCAATGGGCATGGTGGTACAGACCTTTAGTATCAGCATTCAGGAGGCAGAAGCAGATGGATCTCTGTCTGGTCTACATAAGAAGTTCCAGGACAGCCAGGGCCACATAGTGAGACCCAGTTCCAAAAACAAAGAGACTAAAGGGACAGAAACACTGCTGTGCTGCTGGGGGACTACAAAATGATATAGTCACTTTGGGAAACAACTTCTTTCTTTTTTGTGGGAGGAAGTTCAAGACAGGGTTTCTCTGTATAGTTTGTTGCCTGTCCTGGATCTCGCTCTGTAGCCCAGGCTGGCCTCAAACTCACAGAGATCCACCTGGCTCTGCCTCCCAATTGCTGGGATTAAAGGCGTGTGCCACCACCTCCCATGAGACCTTGTCTCAAAAAAGAGGAAGCGCTGGTTGACAAATAGTTGAGAAACAGGAAGGAACACTTATGTAGAGAACAATTAACGATGATATGTTGGGTTCCTGTTGAAGAGATCTGACCATGCCTACCTTTTCATCCAGGTCAATATTCAGAAAGTGGATTTGTTGTTGAAATCAGAATTTTTTGAGTGGAAAACATATCCATAACATTTGGATGGAACCAGGTTTTGGTTGTTTGGTTGCTCAGACCCAGAAGGACTAGTTAATCCTTGAAGGAAACAACCTTGAACTTGTTTCTCATGCAGCTGCTTTTATTCTACAAGCCACATGGTTAAAAGTGAAGGATATCAGAGTTTGAGGTGTAGGTCAGTGGTGGAGGGCTTGCGCTGGCATGTGTGAGGCACCAGATTAATCAATAGTTACAACAAACAGTGTCAGAAGGATTCAGAGGGTATTTGTTTCCACAAAAAAGGGACAGATCTGCATGATGAGGAGTAAATTCTAAGAGTTGTCTAGTTACAGAAACAAGATTCTGGATTAAAAGACTACTCTGTGATAGAGATTTAGTACAAGATCTTTATTGGATTAGGAAAAAAGAAAAAAGTTATGGGTTCTAATCTTGGTTTCACAATAAAATCACATAAGTTTGGTTTTTTGTTTGTTTGTTTGGGTTTTTTTTTTTTTTTTTTTTTGGTTTTTGGTTTTTGGTTTTTGGAGACAGGGTTTCTCTGTGTAGTTTTGGTGCTTTTCCTGGAATGAACTCTGTAGACCAGGCTAGCCTCAAACTCACAGAGATCTGCCTCCTAAGTGCTGTGCGCCACCGCCGCCGCCGCTGCCGCCGCCACCACCACCTGGCTTGTAAAATAGTATTTAATGCAATGTTTTATTAAGGTAAATATAATTAAGGAGACTAAGTAGGAAGTAATTACCCTGCAAAATGAAAACAGTTGAATATATTTTATCTGTTTTAATATAATTCAACTATTTTAATATAATTCCAACTATAAGAAATTTTAAGAGACTGGAGAGATGGCTCAGCCATTAAGAGCACTGGCTGCTCTTCCAGAGGACCCAGGTTCAATTCCCAGTACCCACATGGCAGCTCACAACTGTCTTTAACTCCAGTTCCAGACTTTCTGACACCCTCACACAGACATACATGCAGGCAAACACCAATGAACATAAAATAAAAAGTATAAAAAAAGAAAATTTAAAATTACAGCTAATGTTGCAACAAAGATTAAGAAATTTGTTTACTGTCACAAGCATGATTAACCTTTTATGGAGTTCCTTTTGTATGACATTCCATATGGCCTGCTAGTATCCTAGTTTATAGCTAGGTGATCCAAAGGGACAATATTGACAAGAAAGATGACAGAACTATTATCAGATATGAGTCATTTTTCTAAAAATAAACATTACAGATTTCTTTTTTTATATAGTTTTATTATCATCATGCAGTTTTTTAAAATTTTCTTTTAAAGATTATTACTGCTTTTAGGTACAAATACATGATAGATCAGGTAAGTAACATAGTCTTTTGTACATCCATTCACTATTTATACTCAGTAAGCAATCCTTTGTTTTATTTTGAAAACTTTGGCAATACATTTTCCTCTATTTATTAATTGTTTTATTGAATAAAGCCCTGTAGTATTAATCAATTTATTCATAGACTGCCTGTTTTTATTTTGCTTAAATCTAATAACACCTGATAAACAAACCTGTCAAACATCACCAACATCATTGCTGTTATTAGTATAAAAAACCTTTTCTATATTATGTCCCCCCCAAAATGAAGAACTAATGTTCTGTTTAAAATAGAGCCTATTCAGCAAAGCTGGCCCGCCAGTAAGCTCCAGGGATCTGTCTGTCTTCTCAGCACTGGCTACAGGTTTGCAGGCCATATACTTGGCTTTTTTATGTGGGTTCTGGGGATTGAACTCAGATCTTGAAGGTGGCATGGAAAACACTTTATTGACTGAGCCATCACCCCAGTCCTCCAGATCTTTTGCTCAAATCACAAACTCTTTCCCATCCCATGTGTTTGTAAGATACTCTGATGTGTGTTTGTGTAATTCTGGCTCATTATTATGTTTGTTTCTCTACTGTAAATGGATAAAATAATACTATCTAGGGGTTGGAGAGTTGGTTCAGTATTTAAGAGCACTTGTTGGATGGAGTTCAGTTCCCAGCACGTATATCCAGTAACTCAAAGCCACCTGTAAATCCAGAGCCAGAGAATCAGACACCCTCTTTAGGCCTCCGCAGATACCTGCATACATGTGATATTCATTCATATGTTCACACACACACACACACACACACACACACACACACACACACACACACGATAAAATGTTTTAAAACTGATGCTGTTTCACAGATTGTTTTGATAATTGAATTCATTAATAGTAAAGCTGTTAGAATTTAGCCCAGCATAGAAACTGTGGAGTACTCATTATTACTATGGTAGTCCTTACATACATTGTTGCACATTCTTATTTGTTCCTTTCCCTTCACCCCATCTCAGAAGCTTTTATAGTATGCCAGGTGCTCTCATTCTCTAAATTAAAATTGATCTCTTAAAGGTCACCAGTGACCTCATGATGGCCAAATACAGGATCCTTTTCCAGCCCCCGTTTCTTTATGACTTCTGTAGAATTTTATATAGTCTGTTACTCCTTCCTTTTGAAATATTTGCTCAATAGGTATTTGTTGTGTAATAGTTCTTCAGAGATTGAAACATGCCACCCTGTAGGGAAGCTCTTTAAGAAGGAAGGTAAACAACTCAAAATCACTTCAGGAAGTCCCTGAAACTGACCAGATTCTCTAGGTCCCACCTTGCCAGATTAAGGGGGAAAAAAAAAAAGCTGAGAGTCCTTCTCAGATTAAGGAGACACTGAGCTGCAAAGAAAATTCGATCAAGCCAAGCTGCAAAAACTCTGAGACCAGACCAACTGTCTGGAAGGAGCAGAAACCAGCTGAGTTGCCTGGAAGAGGTTTAGACCAACTGAGGCACTTGGAAAGGACACTCTCCAACCTCCTGAGCCACCTGCAGGGTTTGCAGTGTGCTCCCAGTTCCCAGCTTTTGTGAGCTGTCACCCATGCTGGGGTGGGCTTTGGTGATGCAGCTGTCTTGTGAGTCATTTCTGCTTCTGTAAGCTCTCACTTATATTCCTGTAAGTAACCCCAATAAAACTCATAGTTCACCAAGTTGGACTTTGGTGGTATCTGTACTTTGGTCTGTCTTGGATTCACTATCTGGGGTGAGTGAGGGAGACCAGCTCCCACTTTTTCTCCCAGGGTACTCTTGAGGAGGGAGAAGTTAGAAATATTTAGATAGAAATATGGAGGAGAGAGAAACAGATAGAAACACAGGATAGCCTCAGGAGGACCTGGATCAAAACCCACTGGACCCTTCTGTCTCTTATAAAGGGCTTTTAAAGGAATGCCAAGGGGTGGGGCAAAAGACCTTCCCCCAGCACAGCCAAGTGCAGACCATCCCAACCACCTGTTAACCACGTATGTGGTCAAGCCATGCCCTAATGCAGCCCTGCTGTGTAAGGCAAGCTCGGATCTCACTAGGAAACCTCTGTGGGCCCCCACAGGTGAGCAGATGCTTCCCCAGGAAATTTTTTGTCACACAACTGTATTCAGAACCAATACATCTAATGAGAGATTAATATCCAGAATATAAAGAATGCCGGATCTCAACTCATATGGGAAAAAGGTTTGAAAAACATTTCCCAAAGAAAACATAAAAATAACTAATAAATATGAGAAAATTCACATCACTAATCATTAAGGAAATGGCAGTTAAGTTCATGATGAGATACCAACTCACACCCATCAGGGCAGATAAAATTATTCTCTCAGCTTTCTCTCTTCTGTGTGTGTTTGTCTAACTGACTGCCTCTTCCTTTTTTCTTTTTGATGGTGCTGGAGATTGAATGCAGGGCATTGTACATGCTAGCCAAGGTCTCTCTAGAGAAACTGAGCTGTTTCTCTAGCTCCTGGGGTTTTATTTATTATTAAACTCTACTCCCAAATACAAGCAAGGATATGGAGGAATCAGAAATCTTTGGAAGTTTAAAGTAGTATAGTTGCTCTGGAAAATGGTGTGCTGTTTCCACCCAAAATACAACAGAGTTGTTCTATGACCCAGCAGTTCTAGTTCTGAGTATATAACCCAGAAAGCAGGGACTTGATCAGGTGATTTTGTAGCCATGTCTGTAACCCAGAAAGCAGGGACTTGATCAGGTGATTATATAGCCATGTGTAGAGCAGCATTATTGATGATCGCTGTGCTTGCTCTTTTGCCATCTTATTATAAGCCAGAGTCATCTGGGAAGAAGGACCCTCATTTGAGAAATTATCTCCATCAGACTGACTTACAGGAAAGTCTGTGGAGGCATTTTCTTGATTAGTGATTGATGTGGGAGGGCCCAGCCCACTATAGGGTAGGTGGACTAGTAACGAATATCTAAATTGTTCCAGTATAATAAAAACGTGGGAGTCAGAAATTGAGATAAAGATCTGATAAATCCAAGAAGAAATTGAGATAAAGATCTGATAAATCCAAGAACATCGCTGAGTCGATTAGCTGACCCACTCTCCATGTTTCCCCAACCACCAACCCTGGAAATCTTTTCTTCTCTCTAACTGTCCTCTCTAGCAAACCTCCTCAGTCCTCCAAGAACTCTATGGCTAATTCTGGTCAGCCAATTGTTGACTCCATCCTTTGATGCAAGGTGGCTTTAGTGGCACAGAGGAATGGCTGTACAAACAATTCTCCCACAACATGGACCTAGGTTGTGTAAGAAAGTAGATTAGTGATTTTCAGAGACTGGATTAACAATGATTAGTAATGGATTACTAATGAATATAATGTTTATTTTTCTGTATCATAAAAGTGTTTCTTCTAGATCGTAAAATTAGATACTGGCAATAGCTGTACAAATCCACAAATTTATCAAATAGCACTGAACTACCTGCTTTAAATTGGTGAATCTTATGACATGAATTATACTGCTATAAAGGTGTTACCAGAAATGCAAGTATCCACCTCTCCTCAGAGAAAAACCTTCAAAGACATTCTGTTTCACTGGGAATGAGGTCTGAATTCCTAATCACTGTATCTAGAGACCTGTGTTTAGATCCTAATTCTATCACTTTTTAGCTGTGAAATTTTGGTCAAGTTCTTAGGCTAATTCAGTTTTCTTGTCTATAAATTAGGAGCACAGTATCATGTTAAATGAGTTCACACATATAAGCAGCTCAGCATTTCTTACCTGTTGTAGGAGTACCATCAATGCAACTCTCTTTGCCCCCCCCCCAATCCTCTCTCTCTCTCTCTCTCTCTTTTCCAGACAGGGTTTCTCTGTGTAACAGTCCTAGCTGTCCTGGAACTCACTCTGTAGACCAGGTTGGCCTCCGACTCAGAGATCTGCCTGCTTCTACCTCCCTAGTGCTGGGATTAATGGTGTTTGCCATCACTGCCTGGTTTTGCCTTGCTTCTTAAAAAAAAAAAAAAAAAAGAATTTCAAATGTATATATAATATGCTTTGATCCATTCTCCCCACTTCTTCCCTCCCTCTGACTCCTCCCTCATCCCCACATTCCCTCCCAATTTCATGTGTTCTTTTTACAAGCCGAATGAGTCCATTTAGGGCTGCTGGTATGTGCATGGGTGTAGGGCAGTCTGCTGGAATATGGATAGCCTATCGGCCACATCCCTGAAGAAAACTGACTCTCCTCTCAGCAGTCATCACTTGCCAATAGCTTTTCAGCTAGGGGTGGAATTTCTTGACCAACTCTCACACCCATACTGGGATTTTGTCTGGCTTGATCTTGTGCATCTAGTAGTCACCCCCGTTGTGAGTTCATTTGTGCAACGGGCCTGTTGTGTCCAGAAAACACTGCTTCACTGTAGTGAGCTGCCCTTTCTTCTGTAGTGATCCCTGTGGTATCGATGTCTCCTTTAGGACTGAGCATTCCAGTCTCTCATCTCTGCACACTGACCAGTGTGGGGCTCTGTGTTAACCACTATCTACTGCAAAAAGAAGCTCGCCTCTCCCTCTCTTAAAATTCTTTCTGTTCTCAAAAATGCTATTTCCTTATTTATTTAGTTGAAATTAAAATTATTTTTAGCTTTTTGTGTTATTTAGCAATTATTTATCGAATACAATGTGCTAAGTTTTAGTTTATCCCCTGGAGATACAGCAGTGAACAAAAAAGATGTTTTGTGTTTATCTCCCAGGGTGCACATTTCAGCAAGGTGATAAACAAACACTTTCTATCTTTAGCTGGTGTCATAATTGTTTGTTATAAATATTGTCCTCCCTTTTTGTCTGCAAACTCTCCCAGGACAAGGGTTACATCCTACAGTGTGTTTAGTAGTGTCCCTCATAGGCTTCATAATGTACTTTATTGTTTTCTTTTTGCATGCTAGGGCTTCTTGCTGGGGTCATTTGGGAAAAGGGAACCTCAATTGACAAAATGCCTTCATCAGATTGGCCTATAGGCAGGCCTTGGTGGCCTTTTCTTCATTAAGGATTGATGTGGAAGAGCCCAGCCCACTGGAGCCTAGGTACCTCTGAGCAGATAGTCCTAGGGGATATAAAACAGGCAGCTGAAGCCGGGTGGTGGTGGCGCACACCTTTAATCCCAGCAACTCAGGAGGCAGAGGCAGGTGGATCTCTGCGTTCAAGGGCAGCTTGGTCTACAGAGCGAGTTCCAGGTCAGCCAGGGGTGTTACACAGAGAAATCCTGTCTTGAAAAACAAACAAACAAACAAAAAAGGCAGCTGACCATGAGCCTAGAGAGCAAGCCATTAGACAGCATTCCTCCATGGCCTCTGTTTTGCCTTGAGCTCCTGACCTGCCTTCCCTTTATGGATGGGCTGTAAGATGAAATAAACCTTTTGGTCATGGTGTTTATAACAGCAATAGAAAGCAAACTCTATATCTCTCCTCCCTAATAATGGAGTTTAGACAGGTTTTTGTTGAAATAAATTGGGAGCATTAATTCATTCATTTATATAACTTGCCTAATAGTGTCTCTCAGACCTGGCAGCTTTCCAGAGCCACTTGAACTTTGTAAAGTTCCCATCCTGGAGCTCCACCCTCTTAAAGTCTCGGTAACTAAGATTGGTGTGGTGCTTGTGCTTAAGTGCTTGGGAATCACTGCTCCACAGCTCTTAGCATACTCACTTGGAAAGTGGTTAAGAAATCGGTAGGATAAATTTATACTCTAGATTGTTCCAAGCTAGACTTGGAATTTGTGGGTTAAGTTGGATTAAATGATCAGGCTGGGCTCTGGAAAGAGTGAAAAGGGGCTATTGGGATGGTTCAGCAGGAAAGGGTGCACTTGCCAACAAGTCTGACTGAGTTCCATCCAGGGATAAGTTTGCAGGTGGCTGAGCAAAGTGAGCCAGCAAAGGTCAGTAGACGTGAGCCAGAGAGACTTGCCTGGCTGACTGATCTTTGGCCAGGCGTGTGTTTCAGCTGGCTTGTTCCTCCTCTTTACAGCCCTCATTCTGCTGCCTTTCCTTCCCAGGTGATAGCAGTTTCATATTGGTTCTGTCATCTACTTTCAGAGAGCTCACCCTGGAATACGTTGGTTGAGGGTAGCTTATGGAAAAGGACACAGCTGTGAGCTCCCAGCAGGCAACTAGCCTGGTAGTTAAAGGAATGGGCGTCTTGACCCTGAAAGAAGGATCTGGGTAATACATTCCCTGTGTCTCCTGAACTTCCTTCATATGGGAAATTCACCCCATGTGGACATAGCTTCTCCGGGATTCTGCTTAGTCTGTTTTCTGGGGAAAGTTAAAAGAGTTAGATTAATGGGTAAGTTACAGCAGCTGCTATCCTAAAACTGGTAGTGGACATTCTGAATTCTTGAACAGAATCTCTGCAGGGCTGGGTAGTTTACCTGAGGGGTGAGAGTGGATGTCTTCACTAAGGCAACTGAGCCTCCTTATCACATCCTTTCTCACAGGCCTCACTGCTCTTTTCTGTCAGGGGGTACTCAGAGATGTCTCAGTGACAACTGAGATGCTGAGTGTCACCTACTTCCTGATGGTGTTGTGTTGCTGAGTCTCATGAATTTTCTATAAACACTAGCTTTTGTAAAGGTGACACATTCAATGCCCATACAAGCAGGTCTGTTCTATTGACATTAAAGATCAGATATAGTTCCCCTTACTCCACATCCTCTCCAACATAAACTGTCTTTAGTGTTTTTGATCTTAGCCATTCTGAAGGGTGTAAGATGGTATCTCAGAGTCGTTTTGATTTGCATTTCCCTGATGATTAAGGATGTTGAGCAATTCCTTAAATATCTTTCAGCTATTTGAGCTGTTTAGTTCTATAGCCCATTTTTTAATTGGACTGTTGGGTATTTTGATGTCTAATTTCTTGAGTTCTTTGTATATTCTGGATATCAGCCCTCTGTCAAATGTGGGGTTGGTGAAGATCATTTGCCATTCTGTAGGCTGTCGTTTTTTGGCCGAACACCCTGGCTGTCATGATAGAACTCTCATCCAGTGTCTCATGGAAGCGGATGCTGAGATCCACGGCCGAGCCCCAGGTGGAGCTCTGGGAGTCCAATCTGCGAGAGAGAGGAGGGATTGTATGAGCGAGAGATGTTGAGACCATGGTTGGAGGAAGCACAGGGACAAATAGCCAAACTAGTGGAAACACATGAACTGTGAACCAGTGGCAGAGGAGCCCCCATGGAACTGGAGCAGGCCCTCTGGATAAGTGAGACAGTTGATTAGCTTGAACTGTTTGGGAGGCCCCCAGGCAGTGGAGCCAGGACCTGTCCTTGGTGCATGGGCTGACTTTTGGGAGCCTGGGGCCTATGCTGAGACACTTTGCTCAGCCTTGGTGCAGGGAGGAGGGGACTGGACCTGTCTTGGCTAAGTCTGCTAGGCTGGGCTGACTCCCCAGGGGGCACTTTGCCTTGGAGGAGGTGGGAGTGGGGGATAGATTGGGGGTGAGGGGTGAGAGGTGGGAGGAGGGAGGACTGGGGAATCTGTGGCTGATATGTGAAATTAAGGTAATTATAAAATAAAAATACTATAAAAAAGTAAGAAATGGGGATTGATGACAGCAGCTAGCAGTAAGTGTGGCACTGAAGTAAAATAAAGCTTGCAAGGGCAAAAAAAAATCAGATATAGTATTGCTAGTCTTCTTTCTACTTTTTATTTTGAGGCTCGGTGTTTGTAAGTTTCCAAGGCTGGCTTTAAATCTGTTGATCTTCCTGCCTCAGCCTCCAGAGTACCCGAGATTACAGGCCTGTCCCATCAGGCTGGACCTGTTTTTTTTTTTTGTTTGTTTGTTTCATTTGCTGTGAAAATTTGTATATCCGCTTTGAATGGGCACATATTTTGTTTGTGCTATAGAATGCATTGAATTTAAGGGGCAGTTTTGCTTGCATTGAATTGAAAATTGATTTTTAAAACTTTTATTATTGTGTGTGTGATGTATGTGTGGGAGTGAGTGTGTACCATGGCACATATGTGGAGGTCAGAGGACATCGGTTCTTGCATTCCACCTTTATATGGGTTCCAGGGATCAAACTCAGATTGTTGGGCTTGTGGGGCAAACGATTTATCCACTGAGCCATATCACTGGCCTGGGAAATGATTTCTTAAAATCCAAAACAGTTGTTATTGGGGGCTGGAGAGATAGATCAGCAGTTAAGAACACTTGCTAGTTTTCAGAGGACCCAAGTTCAGTTCCCAGCACTCATGTTGGATGGCTCACAAGCACCTGTAACCCCAGCTCTGGGGGATCCATCTAGCATCCAAGGGCACCCATACACATGTGCCATACATAATAGATACAATCACATAAATAAAAGTAAGATATTTCAAAAAATTGTAATTGGTTGTGTGTTTGTAGAGGAATATGAGTGTGATATGTGATGTGTATGTGTGCGTGTGCAGAGGTTAAAGGACGGCTTTGTGAAATCAGTTCTCTCCTCCCACTTTTACACTAGTTCTGGTGTCAAACTCAGGTCTGCAGGCTTTCAGAGTCAATGTCTTTACTGCTGAACCATCTCCTTCGCTCTTGGGAATTCTTTTTTTTTTTCCTCTCTCTCTCTCTTTTGGTTTTTCGAGACAGGGTTTCTTTGTGTAGCCCTAGCTGTCCTGGAACTTGCTCTGTAGACCAGACTGGCCTCAACTCACTGAGATCCACCAGTCTCTGCCTCCTGAGTGCTGTGATTAAAGGTATGTGTCACCACTGCCTGGAGGGAAGTATTTATTTATTTATTTATCTATCTATCTATCTATCTATCTATCTATCTATCTATCTATTTATTTATTTATTTATTTATTTTCTGGAGCTGAGGACCAAACCCAGGGCCTTGTGCAAATGCTCTATCACTGAGCTAAAGCCCCAACCCCGGGAAATTATTTTTAATATGCTACTTTGCTATTCTAGAGAAGCAGGAGTTGAGAAGATGCAGCAAGGCGGGGAAGGAGGAAGAGACAGTGTGAGGGCTGTGACAGCTGGTTAGCATTTGGTGTCAAGTAGTGACTGATTGCTCAATCTTCCTGAATTTTCTCATCGAAGGGTAGGGAGGTATCTTGTCTTTTGCCTGCCATTTAAGAAGAGTTCAGATGGAGAAGTATTTTGTTTTGCCAATAAGGCATCTTCCTCTCTAGTTTTAACCATTATTGATTTTACAGTTTGGGTTGTAAGGACCATAAGATTTGGAGGAATTGGTGCATTGCTGTTGCCCCTCCCCACTTCTGTGTGCACAGTGCAGTTGGTTTTCTAGTTCCCAGATGGAGAAAGGGGTGGTCATAGATCCTAACCTTGTCGTAACCTGTGGCAACTATTAATAGTTAGCAACACAAAGTAAGTTGTGTTGCTTTTGAAACAAATGCTTAATACATTTATGAAAATGCTTTCCCTTGTCACTATCATATGATTTTTTTCTTATTTTCTGTATCTTTATTTCTTATTTTCTGTTTAGTTTTGGGGAATATAAGGAATGCTTATTTAGTAGATTTCTCCCAAGAAAGTGACATTTAAGATGCCATGTGGCCTAGATGTCGTGGCACATGCCTTTAATTCCAGCATCAGGGAAATAGAAACAATTGGATCTCTGTGAGTTTGAGGCCAGCCTGGTCTACATAGTCAATTCCAGGAAAGGGCTACATAGAGAGACTCTGTTTCAAAAAAAAAAAAAAAAGACATGTGAAGTATGTAAAACATAATAATCTTATGGATGATTTTCAGTTTGACAGATGAGTTGTAGTCATATCTTAGTTACTTTTCATAATTGGAATTATTGAAACCAAAAGTATTCACAGAAACTTAAAGAAAATTTGACTAAGTTATTTTAACAAAGTAATTCGTAACTACTATTTATTATATGCTAAGAGAATTGTGTGCTAAGTAAAGATTTTATGGTTATCTCACTTAATCTACATTAGATAATATCTGCATTTACAAATAAAAAATGAATTAGAGGCATTAACTAAATTAGCTAGTGTATTAGAGGGACATAATTTGTATCTAGAACCTGATACATACACACACACACACACACACACACACACACACACACACACACACAGAGAGAGAAAAATATCGCAATAACCTATAAGAACAGAAATTAATAGGGTAGGAGCTGGAGAGATGGCTCAGTGGTTAAGAGCGCTTGTTGCTCTTGCAAAGGCATCAGGTTCAGTCGGTTCTCAGCATTTATATATCCCATCTGTAACTCCTGTTCCAGGGAATCCAGTGCCCTCTTCTGACCTCCAAAGGCACCCAGCATGCATGTGGTACATGGACATACACTCAGACCATAAAATAAACCTAAAATTCTGCACTGTATTGCTCTTTTTATAGTGGTTACTAAAACTTACTTTAACTTATTTTTAGTAAGTTATTAGTGTAACTTTTACCAACATGCTGAAGGTAATTTTATGTGAATCTTTTATACAAGAGGTAAATTTGACTAATTCTAGTATAGATGGGATTCAGTACAAATGTTTGTACAATAGCATGTCATTTAAATTTTCATATGCTATAGGACATGACTGTTAGCACAATATAATATAAATTCTATACCTTTTTTTACAGTTGTACCTCCAGATGAATTGCTTTTGATTTGACTATTTTTAGATTCAATCTTATTTTGCATGTTACTGTACTAGAATAAAAGAAAGACATGTTAATCTTTTCCCAGGAGCCTTGATTTTTTATAGTCTCCTATTGCAATGATTTATAGCATTGTGAAAATTTAAATTTTTATAGAGTTTTACACTCTAAGAATTGCAGTTCAGCTATTTAAGGCAGCAACTGCCATATTATCATAGAACTAAAATTAAAAAGGAACATGACTAACACCTACTTGAGAACTTTTATGTACCAGATATGTCAAGCTCCATTGTCTTATGTCATCATAACTCTATAATGATAAGCTTTATCTATTTTATGGATGAAAAAAAAACCTTCAAAAGTTAAATACCTTGTTCAAATTCCCACAGTTAGTTATAAGTAGAGCCAAGTATTAGCCAAAATCAAAAGCTATTTAATTTTGAAGGGAGGAGTTCAGTCGATAAATACTTGTCTCCTGAGAGATATTTGCCACAAGTTTAGTTGACAAAAGATTGTTATCTAAGTTGTATAGACAACTTAGTAATAAAAAAGACAAACAACTCAATAAAATATGGGCAAAAAGGGAAATAGACCCATCACAAAATATTATGTTCGAATGGCTAAAAAATATATAAAAAGCACGTGGCATAGTTTGTCATTAGAGAGCCTCAGTGTAAATTAAATCTATCCTGATATTACTACATTTCAGTCAGAATAGCTGAAATTAAAAAATCAAAATTTTCAGATATATATTGTGATTAGGAATCAAAAATAACACGCAACCACTTTGGGAAATGGTCCAAACATACATTTATCTTACATTCTACTCCTGAAAATTCACCCAAATTAAGTGAAAGTGAATCTCATGAGAGCCAACAAAAATTTTCTTTCAAGTATGCTCATGGTAGCTTTAGTAATAATAGCTCCAAACTGGAGCAGCCTAATTGTACTTGAGCAAGAGAATAGCTGAATGAACTGGTATGGTCATACAGTGGAATACTACTTTTTGGAAATGGAAAGGAACTGTGGTTGATATATTGTGCACCCCAATAAACTTATCTGAGGGTAGGAGAACAGAATAGCCACTCTATTAAACATAGAGGTTAGGCAGTGGTAGGTAGTACATGCCTTTAATCTTAGCATTCCGGAAGCAGAGATCCATTAGGATCTCTGTGAGTTCAAGGCCACACTGGGAACAGCCAGGCATGGTGACATACACCTTTAATCCCAGCACCTGAGATCTCATGTCTTGCTTGGGAAAGACACATGCCTTTAATCCTAGGAAGTGATGGCAGGAAGCAGAAAGGTATATAAGGTGTGAGGACCAGGAACTAGAGTCTTTTAAGCTTTTAGGCTTTTAGCAGCAGTTCAGCTGAGATCCATTCGGATGAGGACTTAGAGGCTTCGAGTTTGAGGAAACAGGATTGGCTGAGAAATTGGTGAGGTGAGGTTAGCTGTGGCTTGTTCTGCTTCTCTGATTTTTCAGAATTCACCCCAATATCTGGCTCCGGGTTTTTTATTAAGACTTTTTAAGATTCGTGTTACAAGGAACAGATTACAGATACGTACAAAAATATGCATAGATCTAAAGTATGCTGACTGATGGGATAACAAAATGGCAGTAGATAAAGGTACCTGCTGCCAGACCTGATGACTGGAATTCAAGTTCTAAGACTATAGTAGTTTGAAGGTAATTGGCCCCCATTATCTCATAGGGAGAGGCACTGTTAGGAGGTGTGGCTTCATTGGAATGGTCTTGTTGGACGAAGTGTGTCACTAAGAGGGTGGGCTTTAAGGTTTCCTATGGTCAGGATACTGCCCAGTGAGTCAGTTGACTTTCTGTTGCCTGCAAGATGTAGGATTCTCAGCTACTCCTCCAGTATCACGTCTGCCTGCACTCAGCCATACCCCCCTCCATGATGATAATGGACTTAACCTCTGAACGGTAAATCAGCCCCCTCAATTAAATGTTTTCCTTATAAGAGTTGCCGTAGTCACGGTGTCTCTTCACAGCAATAAAAACCCTAACTAAGACAGACTCAAATTTTGGGAGGAGAGCTCTGACTTCCACAAGATGTTTTCTACCTCCATGCATACATTGTGGTGTGTGTGCGCACACACACTAAAATGTAAAACAAAATTGAATGAAAAAACTTTACTCAAAATGCATATTTATAATTTCATTATTTGAGGTAGTAGAATAAGCAAATTTGTGGTTTTTTAAAAAATTAGAATAATGATTGTCTCTGGAGGGGACTAATTAAGTAGTAAGGAATCTAGGGAACTTTCAGGTGATGATGGTAAAGTTTTATATCTTGATTATTTATTTCACTTTTGTCATTCATTGGGAATGTGTATAAGAACAACTGGTTTTATCTGGTGAAGCTTGTAACCTTGCTGAACATATTCATTATCTCTTAGTGAGTTTTGTGTGAATTCCTTAGGATTTTCTATATAAAAATAATTTGACCTATGAATAGTGCCTGCATACCTGTTCTTTCTTTTATTAGCCTATTTATCTTTTCTTAATAATCTTTGTGTTCTCTTTCTACTCTAATCAGCCATGGTGTAATTAATTAACTTTCTTCTGGATTTGTTCACATACCTGTTGTTTTGAGCTCAATATCTCTAAGACTCAACTTACCTTTTTTTTTTTAATCTAAAGTCTCTTCTATTGGAAATGTCATCTCACTCAACTAATAGTTCAGATGGAAACAAGATTGTTTTAAAAAATCTACTAGTATAATTATTATTTGTATGGGTATTTTGCTTGTATGTATGTCTGTGTATCACATATATACCTGGTGCCCATGGAGGCCAGAAGAGGACATTGTATTCCTTGGAACTGGAGTTAACGACAGTTGTAAATTGCCATGTGAGTGATGGGAATTGAACCCAGGTTTTCTGGAAGAGCAACCAGTGCTTTTAACTGTTGAGCCATGTCTCCAGCCCCTAGGCTTGTTTTTGAGTTCTTTATTTTCCTTATATATATATTTTCATTATATCTAACCTGTCACTGAGTCCTGATGATACTGCTTCCTAATTATCTGAATTAGTCTGAAACTTTACCCCTCAACCCTTAGCCAAACTGTCATAACCTCTTTCCAGGATTACTGCATTTGTCTAAATAAAGCCATTCTTGACTTTCTCTTGTTTGTCTTATTTGGGTAGTGACACAGACAAATGTGAACATGTCACTACCCAAATACACTTTTCTAATAGTTTCCTGTTGAAGGTCAGCGTTACTCAAGCCTGATTGCTTTCAATCTCGCTTTGTATAAAAATTAAATCTAGTCTGCAAGGCACTGCAGGTTATAACCTCCATCTTCCCCAAACATGGTTACTCTGGGATGCTTTTGCTTCCTTGAATAAGCAAGGATCTTATACCAGTGTATACTCATGGTCTGATATCAGTAAATATTAGTTGAATAAATAAAAATTACATGGCAAGGTAGAGACAGATTTTTTTCATGATTTGATTTGGTGGTGGTTTCATGTGTGTATATCAAAACTTCTGTCACATTTAACATAGAGAATGATGAGTTGTAACACCCTAGGGGCAATATATTGCCTGCCAGTTTTTTCCCAATAAGGTTACTAAACCAGTGAACATGATACATTTCATTTCCTTAAAATCTTCTTCCACCTTTCTTTCTTCACCTAATTCCTACTTATCCTTCAGTCTTTGCTTAATTGTATTTCCTCAGCGTCTAGCTTTGAATCTCCCTTTGTGTCTTGCTAGGTTAACTCTCCCTATTATGTATCCTATACTTTCCTTGAAAGCATTTATCATTTATCATAATTGTATATAACTGTAATTTTTGCTTGATACGATCTCTTTCATTTTACTAAGCCTTTCTTATTTATGGATATATTCTTTTAAGTATATTATAGGCATTTTAATATTTGCTGACAAGATAAACAAATAAACTATGTATTCATTTATTTATTCTGTAAATGTCTATTGGGCCATACCATGAGTCAGCTACTGCTCTAGGTTTGGAGTTACAGCAGTGAATAGAACAGAATCACATGTCTGCCCTCATGGAATTTATATTTAAGAGTTGGGAAACAACTCGATCATGGGGGTTGATAAATGCTACAGAGAAAAATGAGAGAGGGGGAGTAAGTAGTGTTGAGGCATGTGGAGCATTTGTCTCATTGCTCACAGACAAATCTGAGTATTGTGGGGTAATCTGGGAATGCTGGGCTCCTTTAGAGGAACTGGCCATAAAAGACATTGAGGGACCTGAGCAGCTTGAGCAATTAGTGAAGCTGTGGGAGTTAGGATCTCACTGAATCCCTGGTTCCCTCTGATTACCCTACAAATGGTGATGTGGATGTTTAGACGATCTAATCCTAGGCTCATATAGAGCTCTGGATCTCTCCCTTAATTGTTGCTGATAGTGTTATTAAGTATTCATCATGGGCAAAATCCTATGGGATAAACAACAATCTCCCTGACTTCAGTAGTTGCCTGAGTTCTGTCTCAGGGAATGCACAGTCTTGTTGATTAAAATAAGCATTAAAAAAAATTGACATGAAACAGGATGTAATAGTAGGAATGTTAAAGTGCCAAGGGATGGAAGAAAGCAAGAATTGTAGAGGTGGAAAGGGTTATCTGGAAAGTGGTAGAAAAAAAGGGTAAGATTTCAGTCAATAGAGCAGTGGGACGTGCGTTCTAACCAACAGCCATCACTCTGTGGATGCAGGTTCCTGCTCAAACTCAGTATGGCTGATGCCAAATTCTTTCCACAAATTCAGACATTTCTCCTAGTTTTCTTGGTTATAGCCATTATCCTTAATATTGTAGCCACTTTTACTTCTTTCTCCCTCTGAACTAGGAACAGCCACTGCTGTCATTTTATAACTAATTGCTGTGAGCCAGATACTATACTGTATGTTTTACGTATTTAGCATGGTACTGGTGTGATATGCCTCACAACACTCGGAGTGAAATGTAGTCTTTTTCTTATTTCTTTAAATTAAAATCAACTCAAATCTCTATTCTGTGTTTAGTAGAGAGATCAAAATAATTTTTTCTCATGTACTATCTGAAACACAGGCATTTCCTCTCCCTGGTATTGTCTGAAAGCTATAGAGATTTAGTCATTCTGAACATTAGGTGTTATATCTGATTCCCACTTCTCATCAAGGAAAGCCCTTAGTGAGGTAGTCGCTACTCTTTTACTTTGTTGCCAGGTGGTACAGACTGAAACATTTCAAGGATATGGTTGTTGGTTTCCACACAGCAGAATCTCAGTGTCCAACCTATTTATTTACTTACTTATTTTTGAAATAGAGTCTTGCTGTGTAGCCCAGGATACCCTCAAATTATCAGTCCTCCTGTTTCAGCTTCCCAAGTGCTGGGATTACAGGCCTGTGCGACCATCCTCTGTTCTGTTCCTGGTCCAGGTTTCTATTTTGTTCAGTTTAGTTTGTTATTTTTGATTTTTTGAGATAGGGTTTTGCTATGTAGTCCTGGATGGCCCATTACTCACTAGGTAACCCAATCTAGCATTGAACCTTTTGTATTTTTTTTTTTTTTGACAAGGACCAATAAGGTCATTTGGTGTGAGTGACTCTGTAGACTAGCCAGCTTCATCATTGCTTCAGTTGACCCATGACAGTTCCTTCAGGTACATAATACAGTTTACCCTTGAGAAAGGCCCTACTTTTCTGGAGATGCTATGACTAGCTTAATGTGAGTTTCTGTTGTGGGATATTTGTACACTATGTGAAGATGTATTGCTGTGACTGATGTAATAAAAAGCTGAACGGCCAGTAGCTAGGCAGGAGGTATAGGCAGGACTTTGGGGCAGAGAGGGAACTCTGGGAAGAAAAAAGGGTGGAGTCGCCAGCCATGTAATAGTACTTCTATGTTGGGACCACCAGCCTGCAAATAATGACACAGAGACTTATTAATTATGAAAGTTTGACCTTTAGCTTGGGCTTGTCTCAATTAGCTCTTATAACTTAAATTAACTCATTTATTTTAATCTACTTTCTGCCATGTGGCATTACCTCTCTTCCATCTTGCACCTCCCTGTTTCCTCTCTGTGCTCTCTCTCTGTCCGGAAGTCCTGCCTATACCTCCTGCCTAACTATTGGCTGTTTAGCTTTTGATTACACCAATCACAGCAATACATCTTCACACAGTGTATAAATTTCCTATAACAGGTTTCTCTCTTTATCAAACCCAGCCTCAGTGTCTTTCTATGAGAATCTCCCAAGAATTAACATTTTTCTCCTGCTGACCCTCTCTGATTTGCCTTGGTTTGCTGAAGCCAGTTAGTTCTTCTGATAATCCATAATGGCTGGATCTAGGGTGTACTATCGATTCTTGAATCTATAAGAATTTTGCTAAACCCTATTCACTAAAGAGAACTAACCTCTTCCTTTATATTTACATAGATAGTAAAATGAAATGATCCCTTTCAGACAAAGGTTGGTTTCCCTCCATTCAAAAGAAGCTATCAGGCTGGGGAGATGGTTCAGCTGGTAGAGGCAGTGCCATACACGCTTGATCTGAGTTTAGTCCCAGGAACTCACGGTGGAAGAAGAAAACAAACTCCTTAAGGCTGGCCTCTGACCTACATATGCACACGATGATGCACACATGCCCTACTCACACAGTCATTTTTAATAAAATAAATTATTAGGAGCTGGAAAATAGAGGTTGGTCAATGAAGTGTTTGCTGCACATGAATGAAGGGGCTGGGGAGGTGACTCAGAGGGCAAAGCACATGCTGCACAAGTGAGGATGGGATTGGATGCCAAGAACCCACATAAGCCTGGAGCTTCTATGGCAGAATGGAGGCAGAGGAGAAGCTTCAGAAGCACGCAGGCCAGCTAACCTGGCACATGTAATGGGCAAAACAATAGACTGTGTTTCATCGAGGTGGCACCAATACCTGAGGTTGTCCTTTGGGCTCCACACCTGCACCATGGCATGTGTGTACCCAAACTTACACACACAAAGATTGAAAAGGAAACAAACTAGCAAGGGCAATTTGGGGTCATTAGTAAGGATAGATGTAGTTTTTGAGAAACCACCAGAACTTTTTTCCAAGTTGTTTGTAACATTTCTAACAAGATAGTTTAGCTGTTCCACATCCTCTTGTTGTCCTGTAATCTCTGTTTTCTTGTTTTGTTTTTCGAGACAGGGTTTTTCTGTGTAGTTTTGTTGCCTGTCCTGGATCTCGCTCTGTAGACCGGGCTGGCCTCAAACTCACAGAGATCCGCCTGGCTCTGCCTCCCGAGTGCTGGGATTAAAGGTGTGTGCCACCACCGCCTGGCCTCTGTGTTATTCTTACAGCTTTGTCATGTGTTCAAAATTAGGTCTTTTTTGTTTGTTTTTTTGTTATTTGTTTTATTTATTTATTTATTCATTTATTTATTTATTTATTTATTTATTTATTTATTTATTTATTTATTTTGAGACAGTGTTTCTCTGTGCAGCCTTGGCTGTCCTGGAACTTGCTCTGTAGACCAGGCTGGCCTCAGAGTTCAGAAATCCTCTTGCCTCTGCCTCCTGAGTACTGGGACTAAAGGTGTGCACCACCACTGCCCAGCTCAGTTTTCAAAACAAATTGAATTTATTTCAAAACAAATACAATGGTATTTATTTACATTTGTTTTGTAGCAGTTCCATCCTAACAGATATGAACTTATCAAAGGCCACACAAATAATTGCCAGGATTATCCACTGAATGGTCTTTCCACTTCATCCAATGAGGTCTCACTCCACCCTTCCATCCTACCAGAAGGCAATGCCATTAAGATGATTGTGTTCAGCCATGTGAATAAACAAGCCAAAAAACAGTCTCCAACATTTTTAAATTTCATGTTTCCAGTAGTCTTTCTCATATTTCATTTCAGCTACATGCTTTCTTGCCCACACCTTAAGTCTTAGAACACTCCCAACTGTCTAACTCTGAAATCATTAAGTCACAGGCCCTACTCTCTTTCCTTCTTGGATGTTCACTCACTTACCACATTATAGCTGGTTTCCACCTTGCTTAGATCTTCAGCCCATTAGCCACTCCATTAACTCTCTGCTCTTAGGATCACCTAGCCTGTAGTAATCACTTAATGACAGTTACCATTGTCATCTAGCTTAGATGCTGTACTCTAGGGTTTTGATCTGATTAGTCTTACCTAGAACCTATGATCCAGCTATCTTTATTTGACACCACCTCATTAAAAAGTTAAGTTAAAAAACTTAACCCTAGAATGATCCGTAGTCTCTGTTTAACAGGCACCTTTAATCCTAGCACCTAGAAGGCAGAGGTAGGTGGATCTCCGTGAGTTCAAGGCCAGTCTGTTCTACAAAGTGAGTTCCAGGCCATCCAGGGCTGCATGGTGAGACCACATCTCAAAAAACAAAAGCGACAATCATAGGATTAGATCAACTGATGCGAGTGAAAGTTTAGGTCCATCGATTTGATTTGGGCCCATAATATTGTTACGTTTTCTTCATCAGCCTCTCTTCATTCTACAACAGATCTTTCCTTCTGTTTCCAAACTCCTCTATCTACTTAGATAAGTAGTAATAGGCTTTTAAAAGTGTTTCAGTAAGTGAGGACTGTTTTGCTGTAGTGGTTTTATTATTATAATTTATCACACCTACAGTCACCCTTTTGATATTTAACCTTCTACTATGTCATGTATCACTTTTTTTAGTGGTTTTGGTTTTGTTTTTGTTTTTTTTTTTTTTTTTTGAGACAGGGTTTCTCTGTGTAGCTTTGCGCCATTCCTGGAACTCACTTGGTAGTCCAGGCTGGCCTCGAACTCACAGAGATCCGCCTGGCTCTGCCTCCCGAGTGCTGGGATTAAAGGCGTGCGCCACCACCGCCCAGCTGGTTTTGGTTTTTTGAGACAGGGTCTCATACAGCCTAAACTGGGCTTGAACGTTCTGTATAGAATCTTGCTTGGTCCTTTTGCTTCTGCTTCTCAGGCACTAGGATTATAGGCATGTAAAACTACACCACTGTGATTAAGGATTGAACTAAGACATCATGCATGCTTGGCAAATTCTCTACCAACTGATCTACATCCCTAGACCTGGTTTGTCACTTTTCAATGATATCCTTTGACTCTCACCATTACCTTTGTATTATAATATTTTTATTATTTGGCTTCTACCATCACTCCTAGAACATGTAACATTTTCATCTTACCCTAAGTAAAAAAGAATAAGAAGCTTTTTCTTTGTTTTTTTATTGGGGTGAAATTTCCATGACATAACTAACCATTTTAAAATGTATGATGCAGTGACATTTAGCGCATTCATGGTATTATGGATACACTACCTCTCTCTGGTTTCAGAATTTTTTTTATCACCCAGAATACTCTGCCCTTCTTAAGTAATTGTTCCCTATTTCCCCTCACAACTTATATAATTTGTTTTTGTTTTGTTTTGTTTTGTTTTTTTTCAAGACAGGGTTTCTCTGTATAGCCCTGGCTGTCCTAGAACTCACTCGGTAGACCAGGCTGGCCTCAGACTCATAGATCTGCCTGCCTCTGCCTCTCAGTGCTGGGATTAGAGGCGTGCACCACCACACCTGGCCTTGGTATCTTATATAAAAGAAAACCTACAATGTGGGACTTCTTATGTTGGCTACTTTCTCTTAATGCTTTCAAGGTTCATATGTCAGCACTCTTTTTGTGGCTGAATAATGTTCAAATTGTAGTTATACCAGATTTTTTTTTTTGGTGGTGTGAGGATCATTCCTAGGCCCTTGTGCATGCCATGCAAGCACTCTTCACAAACTCCGTCTCCAATCCCATTTGTGTTTATAACAACTTTCCTATGAAGTCTAAAAGTTACTATGTCATTAGTTTTACTTTAACGAAATTTATAGGGGAAAATCAACACAGTGTTATTTGATAGTAAGACCAGCATGGGAGGCTAGCTGGACTTAAATAGTGAGAACATCTCAAAAAATAAACACACCAAAAATACTGAGTCACAAAATAACTTATCCTAAAGTTGCATGCTATTTTTCAATATAAACAAATATTTAGCTCTATTTATTCTATGCCACCCTGTGGATTCCATAGATTGTGACTCTGTTACAAATAAATGAGTACAAATTTAATTCACATAAAACTGTTACATTTTTTTTTTCATTTTTAAATCCTTGGCTTAGGTTGGTTGCCATGATGCGTTTTCCTAGGAGGGTTTTCCAAGCCTTGTCTCAGATTTTAAGTATAGATAGTGCTATGTAACTTGTTTGCCAATATGTAAAATTACTGTTGCTTACAAATTATGAATTTAACAATGGTAATGTTTACCTATGTCTTCTATGAACATGGTCATTCCATAAAGATTTATGTTAACTATATTACTGTAGTTGTCATTAAACCTGATAAAGCAGTATTTGTTTCTAGCTAGTACTTATAGATTATTTTACTGTATCTGTAACAAGTACATAGTTTGAAGAGGTGTTTTGTTGTTACTGGTATTTTGTTATTTTTTTCCTTTGTTTTGCTTTTTTTCTTTTCCCCTTAAGCAACTGTGATTTGTGCTGTGTTTGTATGAATTAAAGGAAGAAAAATACAGTATAAATATTGTGTGACAAGTACTATGAGAAAAAGTATTTAGTATTTGGTATATTATAAAAGAGTTCAGTGTCCATCCACCTTTAGGACATGAGAAGCCACTGAGTGTAGCTACTAAAGGGAGACTATGACTGTGTACCATGTTGCTCCTTTTAGAGAAACTTCATGATGCTCTAGAATATGCACTTACAAAGCTTTGGATCTCACAAAAGCCTGAATACATCTTTGATTGGTTATATATTAAGGGAAATAGCCCACAGCATGGTGCCAGACAAGTGTAGAGCCCAACCGATTTGATCCTTAAGCAGGGAGAAAAATTCTATTCATCATTAAGAGGTTAGATTGTAAAAATGTTGTAATTATTTCAGCCTAAATTGGTCACAGCTATTTTTTTTTTCAATAAAAGTTCTCTTGAAATTGTGAGGCAAGACGACAGTTTTCATTTTGATGACCTCTCTGCATTGTGTTTTTCTTCAAGTCCTCCACCCTACCCTGTAGCCTACTCTGTTTACTGTTCAAATCTGAATCATAATGTGCATCTGGCGGGATCCTGAGTCATGTGACTGCTGAAGAGTCTCTTGTCCTTTATTGCCACTCTTTCAATGTTTAATTTTGACATAGCATTTGGTTATATCCTGAGAAAACTTACTCCTGCTCTTGATGGCTTTGGGGTTTGTGCACATATAACATTATTTTCTCTCATTTTCTTCTATACACACGTTTTTTGTTTTGTTTTGTTTTAATTGCAAAATCAAACAAAGAATGCCAGCCACATTGGGCCTTGACAGAGATCCTTTTACTTGAAGGACCACTCATATAATGAATGATTTTTATTCAAGTGAATATTCATATATTTCTGACTCTAATTTGTATGAAATGACAGCCTGCACACCATTTTGTTTGATTACAATCCCTTCACCTTCATTATCTTTTGTCTGTTTAAGCTCCAGACTTGCCATATCCGTCGTGACCCTCCCCCACGTCTCCGTATTTTCCTTCATTGCAGTTTTTCTGGGGGCATTCACAGATTGGTTTGTTGTTGTTGTTTTCGTTGTTTTGTTTCTTGCCTTTTTTTTTTATTATTCATTAAAAAGGGAGTGTGTTGTCTGGGTAGAAAATGACATTTGCATGCTTGAGAGGGGACTACAGATTTTGTGAGGTTTGCCAACCGCCTGCTTTTGGAGGGTAAAGGGAGGATGAAAAAAGGGAAGCATGAGATTGGAGTTAAAGAAAAAAAGCAAGAAATACTGAGGTGATTTCCCCCATCCCATTTTTTTTCTTTTTGTATTATATATGGCTAGTTTTTTCCTGGATTCATAAACCACTTGACTAACAATAGAACAAATTAGAGACCTTTCTTAGGACTGGTTTTGAATGCACAATTGAGTTCTGCAAAGCAGAAACCTTTCCTGTGAGGGTAAACGGTAATTGTAAATTTATAAGTGAGAAGCTGGCAAGTTGCAGGGTCGGTCTGTCTGTCTGTCTGTCTCCTCCTCCCATAGTTAATTAGAAGAGGTTTTATAAGAAAATTGTTTCTTGAGTTAATATATTTCATCTAAGCTGCTCTCTTCATAAAAGTTTAGCCATGTTTTAAATTAGGATTTTTTTTTCACTTTAGATTTAGATTTTAAACTTAAAAATTTAGATTTGGGGGCTACAGATGAGGTTTATTGGTAGCATACTTGCCTACCACGTGTAAGGCCCTGAATTTGGTGTCCCCAACACTCTAAAATACTATGTTTGGGGACATTCTAGCTCTTTTTGAAGTTGATAATGTTCATCCTTCATTAAAGATGATACTTGTTATCTGGAAAATGTCATTTATGCCCACTGGAACCTGAAAGAACTGTAGAACATTTATAATAAAAGGCTGGATGAAGTGGCCCATGCCTCCTGGCACTTAAGAGGCTGAGGTAAGTGGAGGATCTCAAGTTCAAAGCCAGAGATGCTGTCTCAAAAAATGAAAGAATATATTTTCCAGCAGTGAAAATGTAGAATTCAGCCAGGTTCATAGTCGACATGTAGGGAGAGGACTGAGGGTGATCATGCAGTGGATATGGAGGAGGCAGGGAAGTAGAAATTACTTGGGGATATAAACGGTGTTTCCTAGGGAAGTTAATTTATCCCAGAGCTTGCCCACATTTTTTGTTTGTTCGTGTGTGTGTGTGTGTGTGTGTGTGTGTGTGTGTGTGTGTGTGTGTGTAGTATGTGTATGCCTGTATGTGAGTATATGTGCATACATGTGAGTATAAGTTGTATGTGTGCATGTGTGTGTGTGTGTGTAGTATGTGTATGCCTGTATGTGAGTATATGTGCATACATGTGAGTGTAAGTTGTATGTGTGCATGCGTGTGTGTGTGTGTGTGTGTGTGTGTGTAGTATGTGTATGCCTGTATGTGAGTATATGTGCATACATGTGAGTGTAAGTTGTATGTGTGTGTGTGTGTGTGTGTGTGTGTGTGTAGGTAGGTAGGCCAGTGGTCAACCTTGAGTATTTCACATGTTCCTCAGAAGCCATCCACCTTGACAAAAACAAAAACAAAAACAAAAACAAAACAAAAAACTAGGTTTCTCACTGTTGTGGAGGTTACTGAGTAGGCTGGGTAGACTGGGTAGCTGGCCATCGAGCTGCAGTTATCCCTCCTTTCTCTGAGTTCCTAGTGCTGGGATTACAAGGATGTGCCACAACATTCAACTTTTTTAAGTAGGTTCTAGAGATCAAATTTAAGTCCTTATGCTTGTGTGGAGCAGTACTTTATCAATAGCCATTTCCCTGATTCCCTGACCCTTGGCCAAAGGAGTTAAAAAGCCTTTTCTTTTTTCTTTTTCTTTCTTTTTTTTTTTTTGGAGACAGTGTTTCTCTGTGTAGCTTTGCGCCTTTCCTGGAACTCACTTTGGAGACCAGGCTGGCCTCGAACTCACAGAGATCCACCTGCCTCTGCCTCCGAGTGCTGGGATTAAAGGCATGCGCCACCACCGCCCGGCTAAAAAGCCTTTTCTTGATCCAGCTTATTATATATTATAGCCATCAAGCAGACACTTTTCATTGAATTACTGTACATTCTTAGGTATTAGGATTATAAACATGAATTGGATAAAGCTTAATCAGTATGAGAATATGCAGTTTTGTGTGTTTGCATATATGTATGTGTGTATGATAGAAAGTTTGAGAATGAAGATACTTCTATTATTTATATATACATTTATATATCTATGTGTGTTATGCAATGTATGTGGTATATGTATATTGTGTACTGTATATTGAAAGGGACTTCCTCGCAGCAGGGGCTTTCTTCCAGACCCCGGATTAGACACAAACCACACCCAAACACCTGTTTTCACAGAGAGATCCTTTAATAAGCAGGGAAGAAAAATTAAAGTGGCTACTTTCTGACTCTGACAGAAAAACAGCAGAAAATGACCTTGCAAGTGTAATTTTAAGAGGAGAAGAAGGGGAAGCCTGTATTAGAACAGGCTAGGATGCAGTTGTAAAGGGGACAGGATGAGGAAGAAGGGGAAGGGACAAGGGAAAGGGACAGGGATATTTGTTCCAGAGGGACAAAGGATAGCCTCTGGAGAGAGAGGAGACAGACTTGGCACATTGGCAAATGTTGGTTTACAAAGGTAAAGGGGGAAACCCATGTTAGGATGAGGTGTTTAATTTTAATTGGGCATGTTCATTAGGTGAGCCAAAGGGGGCTTCTGATTGCTGGACTTGGGTAGTCAGCCTCAGGAGGAAGAAGTGGCCAAATAAGGAAATAGACCTTGGTGGCTAGCTTTAGGAGTGTAACCTAGCGGTTTTTATAGCAAGGCAGAGAGAATGGAGGAGAACCACATACTGTAATGTTCCTTCATATATTCTCAATTATTTATTCATTTATTCATTCATTCATTCATTTTTTTAATTTACTTATTTATTTTGAGGCAGGGTCTCACTATGTAGCTCTGGCTGTCCTGGAACTCACTATGTAGATCAGGCTAGCCATGAACTCACAAGAGATCCGCCTGCCTCTGCCTCCTGAGTGCTAGGATTAAAGGCTTGTGCCACCACACCCAGATATGTATATTATCCCATATATGTTATCTATTGAGGATCAAAGAAATCCTTGATAACATGTATTTTTGCTATTTCTAGACTTTATGGTTACCCTCTTCCAGACATATATTAAACAAATAGTTATAGTATATGTTCAGAAGAATAGTTATATGCGGATCATTTGGGCTACATCATTACTTTTTCGTTTTTACTAGGTAATTCTATCAACATATAAACACAGCTTTATTTCTTGCCCTAAAAAACATCATCTCATGGATTTGGGTGTATTTCAGGTGAGAGCCTGGGTTCTTTCTTCTTGCATCAAACAAACAACAAAAGAGTTCTCAACTCTGCTGTCATATTTCTTCTCTATCCTTTCCAGTCAAACTTAACAGTTGCCTATAGCTTGGCTCCAATTTTATCTCCTCCCATGTTCTCTTAAATATATTTCAAATTAAATTCTGTTAATATGTGTGCCCTCTTCTGTTAGAGCCACCAGTGACCTACATTGCTCAATGCCATTTCTCAGTCCTTGCCTTCACTGTCAAGTGTTGGCTTAGCTGAGCAAACACTCTCAGCCTTGAGTCATTGCCTCCATAAGGATCCCGGGGTACTTACACTTAGTTTTCTCCTACCTTTGCTCATTCTTCTGCTTCTTTAATTTGTATTCTCCTTAACTTTAAGATATTTAATATCATCCAACAAACTTTACCTTTTTTCATGTATACTTCTGTGCATTTTAGCAGAAGTATAAATTCTTGTAACCACTACTATTATCAGGATACAAAACTCTTCCATTACCCTGAATTTTTTCACATTATCCCTTTATGGTCATCTTTGTAACACTTGACAGTCAGTGATCTGTTCTCTATCACTGTAGTCTTGTCTTTAAGAATGGTATATGGTGGCCGGGCGGTGGTGGCGCACGCCTTTAATCCCAGCACTTGGGAGGCAGAGCCACGCGGATCTCTGTGAGTTCGAGGCCAGCCTGGGCTACTAAGTGAGTTCCAGGAAAAGGCACAAAGCTACACAGAGAAACCCTGTCTCGGAAAAAAAAAAATGTTATATGGTGATATGGTGGTTCATACTGTACTCTGGCATTCAGGGGGCTGAGGTAAGTGGATTATGAATTCAAGGTCAGTCTGGGCTACATAGAGAGACCATATCTCAAAACAACAAAACCAAAAAGAACATTGAATATTATGTAAGTGGGATTATAGAGTATGTAACCTTTCTAGATAGCTGCTTTTATTCAACATACAATGTTTTTGATATTCTTATAATTTGTTGCATGTTTCTGTAGTTTTTTTTCCTTCTTATTGCAGGGCGGTGGTGGCAGACTAAGAATAGCAGAAAATTTCCCCACCACTTAGAAGGCAGAGGCAGGCCGATCTCAGTGAGATTGAGGCCAGTCTGGTCTACGAAGTGAGTTCCAGGGCAGCCAGGGCTACACAGAGGAACCCTGTCTTGAAAACACACACACACACACACACACACACACACACACACACACACACACACTAAAAAAATGAAATATTTTGAAGACAAAGGTTATCAGTTTCTTCTATGGATCATGTTTTTGGTAACATGGCTTCAAACTCTGCCTAATCCCAAATCACGAAGATTTTTTCTACTGTGTGATATCCTGAAGGTTTGTATTTTACCTGTAGATCTTGGTCCTTTTTATTTTTGTTTGTTTGTTGTTGTTTGCTTTGTTGGATCCCATTAGGTAGCCCTGGCTCCCCTGGAACTCACTGCATACACCAGGCTGGCTTTAACCTTCAAGCAGTCTCTTCCACTGGAGCCTCTCAGCTGCCGAGGTTGCAGTGTGCGCTGCCACACCAGGCGTAATTCGCTGTGAGTGAATTTTAGCATAAAATATGAATTTAGGATGAGGTTTGTTTATTTTTGCTTATAACTGACTTATTACATGAATAGTGGCATATTTTGAATTATTTCTATATGAAAATTCAGTTGGACAGACCTGTGTCAAAGATGTCTAGACTATATTCTATTTTGCTGTTTATCCCTTCACTATTACACCATGTCTATTTAATTTAATTTGAGACAATGTTTCACTGTGTAGCCCTGGCTTGCATGGAACTTTCTGTATAGACCAGGCTGTTATGGAATTCACAGAGATCTTGGCTATTTCTGCCTCTGGAGTGCTGGGATTAAAGGTGTGTACCACCATGCCCAGCCAGTGTCTTGATAACTGTAGTTTTATAATCAGTGTGGGGCTGGGAGTGTAACTTAGTATTACAGTGTGTGCTTAGCACGTGCAAAGTCCTATTAGTAGTAATGTATTATTCATATATGTAGTAATAATAAATAGCATGATTCCTATAACAGTTTTCTTCTCTGTCAGAAGTACCAGCTAAAACTTCTAGTATGATGCTGAACAGGAGTAGTAAGAATGTACATTCCTGAGGGCTGGAGAGAGGGCTCAGCAGTTAAGACCACTGGCTGCTCTGCTTTTCTAGAAGTCCTGAGTTAACTTCCCAGCAACCACATGGTGGCTCACAATCATCTATAGTGGAATCCAGTGCTCTCTTCCAGTGTTCAGGTGAACATGCAAACAGAGTACTCATATATATGAAATACACAAACAAACCTTTAAAAGAATGTACATTCCCTCCTTGTTCCAGATCTTAGGTAGAAGATATCAGGTCTTTATTTAATATGAACTCCCTTTATAGGGTTGAGGAAATTTTCTGCTATTCTTAGTCTGCTAAATTCTTTTAAATCATAAATAGAGCTGTGTTATAGCACATACCTGTAATCTCAGCCCCTGGGAGGCTAAGGCAGGAGAATTGTGAGTTACAACAGCTGGGATACAAAGTGAGATGATGATTCCAAGGATTAAAACAAAAAAAAATCATGAATGACTGTTGTATCTTGCCAAATGTAATTTCTGTGTCAATTAGTATGATCACATTTTTTCTTCTGTAGACCATTAAAATATAAATTGATTTTCAGATATTGGCATAGGTTTTCTATCTATAGGAGAGAGTTCCTGATCTGTAATATAATAAAATGATACATTGTTCTTTGCATTTATTTCTGAATTGAATATGCTAATATTTTGTTGAGATTTTTATATTTGGGTACAGTTAAACAAACTCTAGTTTGTTTTTCCTCCCTATCATCCCTCTCCACTTTAGTGCCCTGGTAGTTATGTGGTCTCATAAAATGAGTTTGAAAGTATCCACTTCTGACATCCGGTTTGTCTGTTTACTTTGTAGTTAGTTTGTTGTTGTCTGTTTGTTTGAGTTTTGGAGGAATTGCTCATTTCCTCAGAGTTGTTGAACTTGTATATGGCGTTATCCCTAATAATTCTTTATTATTCTTTTTAATGTCTGCATGGTATGTAGTGATAGTCCCACTTCTCTTCCTGAAATGGGCACTTTATGTTCTTCCCTTTTATCTCTTAGACTTGGTAGATGCTCATCTCTTGTTGATCTTCCAGAGAACCAGCTTTGGCTTGATTGTTTGCGCTGTTGTTTCTGTATTCGATTTTTAAAAGTAGTTTACTGAATTTCAAACAACGTGTTTTCATATAGAATTTCAAATATATTTTATTTTGGTGCACATGTCAAGAGTCTTGGAGGCTTGACTACCCTAGTCCACATACAAATGGACCTTGAGAGCCTGCTTGGCGGTTTTAGCAGGGAGCCAGCGCAGCTCCTCATCAGCTCTGTAGGGAGGAAGAGGGAACCCGCCAGCCAGCAGATCTGCTGAATCAACCCTGGCGGCCGATGGTGCTGCCAGATCATCTCCAAATCATTAATTTTGTATTTCCTTTATTTTGCTTGATTTGTATTCACTTTGTGTTCCTTTTTCAAGTTGCCTAGGATAGAAGCTTAGATCATTAAACTTGAGGTTCTTTAAAAATATACCGGCATTATATTTCTCTAAACACTGCATTAACAGCATCTTATTCACTTTCATATTATTTTTCACTAAGTTGAAACATTTTCTAACTTTCCTTGACACTTTTAAAATCTTTTGATTATTTAGAAATGTGTTGCTTAATCTCTAGGAGTTTAGAGGTTTTCCTATATTTTCTGTTATTAATTTCTATTATAATCCAGTTATGACCTGAAAATGAGCAATTCAACCCAGGACATGCACTGTTTTTGTGACTGTTTCACAAAATAGTATGTGTACTGTTTAGTGGTGTTCTGTAAATCCTGCTGGTTGATGGCATTGTTCTGTTGTGTATATCATTGAATATTCTCTATTGTATCTTTAGTGATAGAGGGGTGTTTGGTTCTCCAATTGTAATTGAAAGTATTTCTAGTTCTTTTTGTTTTCTTTACATAATTTGAAGCACTGTTGTTAGGTGAATACACACTTAGGATTTTTTTTTCTTGGTAAGTGGACCTTTTACCAGTGTATAATATTCTTTGTGTGTTTGTATGGGTGCTTAAACTAAATTCCACTTTGTTCCCATTACTGTACCCATGATGGCTTTATTTTTATTAATGTTTACATATTGTGTATATGTGCATGTGTTTCCATTCTTCTACTTCTAGCTTAGTTTATGTCATTGGATTTAAAGTGGGGGTTTAAGCCGGGCATGGTGATGCATACCTTTAACCCTAACACTCATGTCCTTCTTCCTTCCTTTCTGGCTGGTGACTCCTCTGACTCCCCTCCTTCTTCCCAGCATTCTCTCTGCCCCAAAACTCCTGCCTAGCCATTGGCCAGTCAGCTTTTTATTAACAGTGAGAGCAATACATCTTCACAGTGTACAAAGATTATTCCACAGCTGTAGAAGCTGGTTTTTTCCTACTACCATGTGGGTGCTAGGGATCCAACTCAGGTCGTTAGACTTGGCAACAGACACCTTTACCTGCTGAGCAGTCACCAGCCCAACAGAAGTAAGGGTTGTTTTGGTTTTCCTAGTCAGCTTGTTTTTCATAAATCTTATGGATCTTATTGATAGTTTTTGTTGTCACAGGTGGTAGGTAGTCTTACCTGGTTGACTTGAAACTCAGGTTTCAGCTAGGCTTCCACAGGTGTAGAGACCAATGCCAGTTCTCTTTTCTATGCCGCCAGCAGTTCGTTCTTTAATATGCGGGATCAGGGACTTGTTCCATGTGTTTAGCTTAAGCTGAACACAGTTCATGCGCAGGTTTCTGGGGTGGTTTTCCTGAGTAGTCCTATCTGTGGTTTCCCTGGTTCGTTCTTGTTCTCTGGGGTTTCCTTTTCTAGTCTAGAGTACTAATTATTCCTTCCTGCTGTGTATCTTTGTATCTGAGTCCACATAATAGGAAAACAAAGACTGGGAAGCACATTACTCCACAGAGGAAGGTCTTTCAGATTTTGATTTCTGAGGACTCCTATTGCTGTAGATGTTGCTGCTTCTTTTAAAAAAACTTTCATTACTAAAGATTGCCTGCACGTTGGGATGGGACAGAATAGGGGAAACAAAAGAACCAGAAGTGGAGTGGGGCATCTTTACAATCTCTCTGAGCATCCTGTTACTTGCCTGCAGCTCGAGAGGTTTCCAGGAGCTTGCCCAGTCCTCACTGCTGCTTTTGTTGTTTGTATGTGTGCAGTTCAGGCCGAAGATACTAGAGAGGAAAAAAGGGATAATAATTGACTGCTACTTCAGTGTATTTTGAATTTTGGTCTCCTCCTTCTGTCTGCTTGATATTAATGACTTTTCAGAGTTCTCATATCCTTCTCCATGTATTCTCCAGATTTTAAAGTGTTTTCCCTATGAGAGACACGGTGAAGTATGCTTATTTTATCTTATGTAGCTTAGATCCTTCATCCTTTCATTTTTTTCTCATTTATTTTTTGAGTGACTTTTGTTGTTGTTGTTTGTTTTCAAGACAGGATTTCTCTGAGTAGCCCTGGCTCTCCTGGAACTCACTCTATAGACCAGGCTGACTTCAAACTCAGAGATCTGCCTGCCTCTCCCTTCCAGGTGCTGGGATTAAAGGTGTGTGCCACGACTGCTCAACTCTCTTACATATTTCTGTCTCTGAGAACTTCTTGATTTTAGGCAATATAAAATAACTCTGAAAATATGGTACTTTTGTATATAGATATGGAATTCGCCAAGGAATTACTTTTAATGAGATAAGGGTTTTAGAAACCAAGATCTGGGCTGGAGAGATGGCTCAGCTGCTAAAGGCTAGAATCACAACCAAAAATATAAGAAACCAAGATCTACTACTTATAGCATGTGCTCGTTGCCATAATGTTGCCATTTTTAAAATATATTTATTTTTATTTTATGTGTGTGAGGTTTTTTTACCTACATGTTTATATGTGCACTATGTATGTGCCCAGTGCTTGAGGAGGTCAGAAGAGGGCTTCAAACCCCTGGAAAGGGAATCACAGACGTTATGATTCACCTTGTGGTGCTGGAAACAGAACCCAGGTTCCATGCAAAAGCAGCAAGTGCTCTTAACTGCTGAGCCCATGGTGCAGTTGTTTTTAAGCTTTCTCATTGAGGTAGGAAATATGTTTTCTTTCTTTTTGTTTTTTGTTTGTTTGTTTGTTTTTTCAAGAGGGTTTCTCTCTGTTTAAAAAAAGAAAAAAAAAAGAAAAAGACTTTGTAGATCAGGCTGACTTTGAACTCACAAAGATTTCTGCCTCCTTAGTACTAGGGTTAAAGGTGTGCACCACCACACCAGGCTCAGGAAATATGACTTCAAAGTAATGAATTCCTATCAATATTTTCTAAGTTATATTTAATATTATAGATTTTTCCTATATTTTTCTAATTTTATACTTTACACATAGAATTTTGATTATTAATACTAACATTTAATTAATTAGCAATATACATAAATAATGTTTAATATAAGTAGTGCTTCCCACAGTAAAGCATGCTATGTGGTTCAAGGGTAGAGATCTTCATGTAGTTCTTCTTTTGTTTTAGTTATATTTTAATAAAGAAAAACAGAAGGAATTCATTTAATTTTTATGTTTATTTTATTTATCTCTGTGTGTCTGTGTGTGAACACACATGTGCCATGGCTCATGTGGAGGTCAGAAAACAGTATGTGGGTTCTCTCTTTCCACTGTGTTACGTCCCAGGGGTCTAATTCAGGTTGTCAGGCTTAGTACAGTGCTCTTACCCAGTGAGCCATCTTGTCAGCCCAGCAATTCTTTTTAAATTCCTTCTAGTAGTGAAAAGGGCTCATTACATCCCCACACCTGCACTTGCCATTTTCGGTTCTTGAGTTTGTTGTAGGGTTTTGCTCTGTTTTTGAGACAGAATCTTCCTCTGTCTCCCCGGTTAGCCTGGAAATCACTGTGTGGATCAGGCTGCCCTTGACCTTGCAGGGATCCTCTTGCCTTTACCTTGTGAATTCTGGGATTATAGACAGGAGCCACCACCCCTGGCCAATCTCTAGTCTTTGGATAATAGCTATTCTGTTGAAAATGAGGTGGTATCTCATTGAACTTTTTGTTTGTACTTTTCTTTCTATATTTTATTTTTTCAGACAGGGTCTCATGTAACCCAGACTATCCTCTCACACACTATGTAGTTAGTGTGTAGTTAGTGTAAGAGTTCAGGCTAGCCCTGAACTCTTAATCCTCTTGCCTGCATCTCCCAAGTGTTGAGATTACATGTATGTGTGATCATGCCCATATTCATTTGTACTTCTCTAATGACGGTGATGAAGTACACCAAGAGTTTATCTTTCTTCCTTAATGTGTCATTACCGCACTGATTGTCTCAAAACATTGTTTGTATTTATAGTTCAAGACCCTTTACTAAAGAGATGTTAAACATCTTCTCTTATGCTTGTTGATTATTTGTGTAGCTTTGGGAAATTGGCTATTTAAATTCTTTGGCGCACGCCTTTAATCCCAGCACTCGGGAGGCAGGGCCAGGTGGATCTCTGTGAGTTTGAGGCCAGCCTGGGCTACTAAGTGAGTTCCAGGAAAGGCGCAAAGCTACACAGGGAAACCCTGTCTTGAAAAACCAAAATAAATAAATAAATAAATAAATAAATAATAAAAAAAAAATAAAATTCTTTTATGTTTTAATTGTGCCATTTTTATTATTGATTTGTAGAAGTTTCTTATATATCTGCATAGTAACTTATCAGGCACAGTAATTGCTAATATTTTCTCTCATGTTGCTGACATGATCTAATTTAATTTATGTTGAAGATTAATTTAACTACCTAGTAAAAAAAGTGGATCAATATAAATTATACAGTGCTGGGCGGTGGTGGCGCACACTTTAATCCCAGCACTCGGGAGGCAGAGCGAGGCAGATCTCTGTGAGTTTGAGGCCAGCCTGGTCTACAGAGTGAGATCCAGGACAGGCACCAAAACTACACAGAAACACTGTCTCAAAAAAAAACCAAAAAACCAAACCAAACAATCCCCCTCCCAAAAAAAAACTATACAATAAGAAAGAATAAGATAATCTCAAAAATAAAGAAAAAAGCATTTAAATTATTAATGAATAGTGGAGAGAGGGGGTATGTAGAGAACCAATTCGGAGGCTCTTGCAGCAGTCTTAAGTAGTAGAAGATCAGGGATGCCAGTGGCAGTGGAAAAAAAGTAAAAGGAATAATCTATCTTCGAAGGTAGGATCAACATGATATAGTTGAAAGACTAGAGAGAGAAGTCCTAGGCTTCTCCTGGATTTCTCAGTTGAGCACTTTGGTGAATGGTAATGCTGTTTATCAAGGTGGAGAAGATTGGAGGAGGGGCAAGTGTGGAGGGAGATCTTGCCAGATGGGGCAGAAGAGGTCATCTGTTTGATAAAGAAATATATATGAGGTATAATGAGTCCAAGTGGCATCACATGGTGATGTCAGGTAGGAATTCTTCCCACATACCTGCTTTTTTCCCACTTGAATCTCAGCATTTAGGAAAGGCAGGAAAATCACTGGTTCCAGAGAAGCCTGGGCTATAGAGTGATTCTGCTTCCATAATGTGAATAAATTACTTTTACACTTAGGAAAGGGTCTTGAACTATAAATACAAATAATGTTTTGGGACAGTCAGTGTGTTAATGCCACATTAAGGAAGAAAGATAAGCTCTTAGTGTTGTTTATCCAGAAGAGTTTTGTCCTCTGCTGTTCTGATCTAAAAGAGTCTAGTCTAAACAGCCCTCAACAAAGACCGTCCTCTTGTGTATTGAGCAGGAGAGCAAATATTGTAAGGACAGAGAATAGTAAGACTGATTACAATGTTTTTCCTAGTGGTCACTTAATTCTGAACAGTTGAATATACTCTGTATAAGCAGAACGAGTACATAGTTATAAATGACCTCAAAACACATTATTAACTTGGTTACAGGCTGGTTTGTAAAGGGAAATTTTAAACAACATTTCTTGGAAAAACCATTTCCACAGTCAGGATGTAATCTGGGGCTTTAGAATAAAACATAAAATTATGTTAAATAAAACCTTTCAGCATACCTGTATACTTCATCATAAGACTTCTGCTATTGTAATTTAGCTTTGGTTTTATGAGAAGTGGTTTTAGGGGGTTTTCTTTTGTTTGTTTTTCAGGCTTTTTTTTAATTAAACATCCCCACCGAAGTTTCACGCCCTCCTCTCCTCCCATCCCCGCCCCCACAATCCACTCCTTCTCTGTCTCTGTTCAGAAAGGATCAGGCCTCTCATGAGTATCAACAAAGCATGGCATATCAAGTTGAGGTGAGACTAAGCTCCTCCCCTTGTATGAAGGCTGGGCAAGGAAACACCATATGAGGAATAGGTTCCTGGAAGCTGTTTTTTAAAACAGGGTCTCAACTTTGTAATTCTGGGTGGCCTGTTACTCCCTATGTAGACCATGTTGACCTGGAACTCAGAGATCTTTCTACCTTTGTCTCCAGAGTGCTGGGATTAAAAGTGTTGGCCACTATGCCAGTAATAAAAAGGGAGGCAGGATCTCTGTGAGTTAGAGGCCAGCCTGGTCTACAAAGTGAGTTCCAGGATAGCCAGGGCTGTTACACAGAGAAACCCTGTCTTGAAAAACCAAAATAAATAAATAAATAAAAATAAAAATAAAATAAAAATAAAAAAAGAGGTAAGAGAAAAAGTAAGTTCTGTTTGCTTGTTTGTTTGTTTGTTTGTTTTCAGTGCTGGAGAACACACCCAGGGCTAGGCAAGCATCTTGCTCGGTGACTCTTCTGTAGACTTCTCAAGAGGCTGTCTCTGTCTTGCTATCCCAGCTCAGGTTTGGCTTGCCTCTCAGCATCTTTCAGCATCTTGCTTTTTTCCCATTTGAACTCAATAGGAAAGGAAATGATTTTGCTTACATAATCATTCTTTTCCTAGGATTACCCTTTGCTGCTTTTTACCGCCTAGATAGAAATTTTGTCATGAATTCTTCTCAGCTACTTCCTGTTCTTTGAAGGCTGGCACTGTTATAAAAAAACTAATTGGCATTAGACACAAAAGATTATTCATTAACTTTTCTGTAAGGCCCACAGCTCCTTCCAAGTCTAATATTTTTAAAGGACTCGTCTCTTTCTTTCCTTCTGAACAGACATTTAGAATACATTTGAATAGAGGATCTGCATTTTTAGAACAATTGCTTTATATGCCATATTTAGTTTAGAAGTTATTTTTCCCAAACAAATGATGTTATAAATGGTAGTTTTATTTCCCCAACTAACTCTAAAGTCGTTTAAACTTTCACCATAAGCAATTTAGCTTTTTAACTTTTAACTTTTTAACTTTCACCATAAATAACTTAACTATAAGCAACATAACTATACTAACAGCATAGAATCAAACATGTGTGAGGCAGAAGTAAATCCAGAGATAAAATTCAAACAGTGAAATGTGGGCTGGGGAGTGGCTCAGCAGATGAAGGTGCCTGCTGCTGAGCCAGACAGCCTGAGTCTGACACTGAGTTCATGTGTCCAGCACTGAATAAACACTCATGGCAGAACATATCTGTAATCCTGTGCTAAGGACATAGAGGCAAGAGAATCAGAAGTTCAAGGTTGCCTTTGACTACATACTGAGTTGAAGGCCAGTCTGAAGTAATTGATCCTGTCTCCAAACAAACAAACAAACAAACAAACAAAAAACAAGAAGAAAACACAAACGAGGTATTGAGAAATAGCTCAGTTGGTAAAGTGCTTGCCTGAGTCCAGTCTCCAGCACAGACATAAAAAGGCAGGTGTGGTGATGCAGGCTTATAATCCCAGTCCTGGGAGGGTGGAAAATCCTTGGAGTTCACTGGCGGGCCAGTTTAGCCTAATCTCCAGGAGCCATAGATCTCATTGAAAGACTCAGTCTTAAAAAACAAGATTGTGGCCTCTGAGGCGGCTCAGTGGATAAAGGCCCCCACCAAGCTTGACAACCTGAGTTTGGTCCATGTGGAGGAAGGAGAAGACTGCCTCTCAAGTCACCCTCTGCTTCATATTTGTTCATTTGTATTATATGAATATAGTGTGGCTCAATGTGATAGTTTGGTGTTCAGAATGAAATCATTACTGCAACTTTTACATATATTGGTCCTTCTACTTAGAGTGTCAGAGTAATGCCTCAATATACATAAAAATTCAGTTCTCTGAAATTGTGTCAATCCCAGACTCCTTGGATACATCTGATTACTCCAATCTCTGTTTCCTTTATATGTCCCATGTAAGTTTCATATCACTTACTAGCTGTAATCTATACTACACTTGAATTTGTTCATCTATAAAATGATAATAGTATCTACTTGACAGGTTTTAGTTTGAGACAGGGTTTCTCTGTGTAGCTGTGGCTGTCTTGGAGCTCTGGAGCTCGCACTGTAGTCCAGGATGGCCTTGATTAAAGGTGTGTGCCACCACCGTCCTGCTACTTGACAGTTTTTTTTTTTTTTTTTTTTTGAGACAGGGTTTCTCTGTGTAGTTTTGGTGTCCTGGATCTTGCTCTGTAGACCAGGCTGGCCTAGAACTCACAGAGATCCGCCTGGCTCTGCCTCCCAGTGCTGGGATTAAAGCCGTGTGCCACCACTGCCCGGACAACAGTTCTTAAGAAGAGAAATCGTAATGATTAGTAGTTATTGTCATTAGTGAATTGTAGTTTTCACTTAAGTTGTTCTCCCCCAGTGGACTGTGAGTTCATCAGATGACTAAGATTAGGAATGTTATACAATCTTTGTAAGCATTATATGTGTTCCACTAAATTGTTGTTTTGAGATGGTGAATTCACTTACAGTTTTTAGAAGTAATTCAGGGGCTGCGGTGGCGGCTCAGTTGGTAAAGTGCTTGTTTTGCAAGCATGAGGTCCCTACAGCCCATGTAAAAATGTAAAAGTGCGGAGTGTGTAATCCCGAAGCCGGGAGCAGATGAGACAGGCTGGTCTCTAGGGATGTCTGGCCAGTCAGTCTCCCCTAATTGTTGAATTCCAGGCCAAGGGGAGACACTGACTCAAATAAGGTGAGTGGCATTCCTGAGAATGATACCTGAGATTGTCCTCTGGCTTGCATACATATGTGCACCCACTCACACATGCACACACATACACATTTATGCATTAACAAAAGAAACTTTTAAAAGGATTAATATTGTAAGTTTTCTTTTTCTTCATTTCCCCAGTAGTAGCACACCTTAAAATTATAGGAGAATATCAGCCAGGATATTGATATTGATACAGTTAAAATACAAGTAATTTCTATTACCAGAAGAACCTATTTCTTATAGCCACAGTCATGTTTTTCGCATATCTCTTTCTCCCACAATTCATAGGAGACAAGACAAAGACAGATAAAGGGAACATGGGAAGAGAAAGGAGACCCTCACTCAGGAATCTGGTTGAAGCCTCTTAACCAGCTGAGAGGATAGAGTTCTAGCACACTTACCATTTGTTCTAAAGGTTGCCTACATAGAGACAGTATTCTTTTTATAGAAATGTTTCAAATAAGAATGTTAAAATAGTGATGAATCATGCTTAAGGCAGAGATATACACGAACTTTGAGCATGGGTTCTTCTCCTTTCCCGCCTGTCAACATGAGTTTTCTAGGAATCCCACAAGAACCTCTATGGACAGTAAAAGGTATGTCTTAACCCTTGGGCAACCCTGGTGACCCATGGTTTCCCCATTCAGATAGCAACTATCTAAGGCACATCCAGAACTACCCTGCAATTTAAGTCCCTTAGTAATCATTTGAGATGTAACTTGAGAGCCAGCAAAAGCTATTTAGCTTTACGTTTATTTAGCTATTTACGTTTAGCTATTGCTAAGACACTTAAATGCAGCTTTCTCATGAGAAGCTCACACCCACATTAGGTATGTCTTGTCCTTTTCCTGAGTGCTCCAAGCTTAAAACGATGTTAAAGCTTTCTTCTTGAGCCTTAAGATGTAGCTTGGTAATAAGATGCTTGAATAGCAGACACAAGGCCCTGAGTTTGACACTCGCACACACCTGCAAACAGCAGCAAAAATCTCTTCTTAATTATAATTATTTTTCCTGTTGGATCATCCTAAAATTCTTTTCTGCTGCAAGTCAAGAATCCTGTCTTCATCTGAGGAGAGGTCTCTGAGAAGACCCAGGCTGATATTGGAGACAGCACAAAACTGTATCTCTGACCCTCATGTCCTATTACTGCTTACTCCTAATTCCTAGGAACCACTAATCTATTCTCTCCTATAATTTTGTGATTTCAGATGTTGTATAAATTGAATAATATATAACTTGTTTCCTGTAGTGCTATGATTGAAACCTCAGGCTTTGTGCAAATCAAATGTGCTTTTATGGTTCGAATATGAAGTATTTCTCAAAAGGTTTATGTGTTGAATCTTGGTCCCCAGCTGGTAATGATGTTAATAGGTGATGGATCATGAGGGCACTAAGTTCCTCAGTGGGTTAATCTATTGATGAGTTCTTAATGAATGGACAATGTAAGAAGTTGATCACTGAGGGGTGTGGCTTTGAAGGATATATCTTGTTGCTGCACCATGACCATCCTCTCTCTTATTCTCTGTAATCACAATAATGTGAGCAGCATCTGAAACCATCCCTTTCCAGATTGTGTTCTGTCTCACTGCACACCCACCCAGAGCAACGGAGCCAGTGACCATCATGTCTGAAACCAGGAGCCTAAATAAATCCACCCTCCCTTATGTCTTTTCCTGGGGTATTTTATTATAGCAACACCTTTCTAACAGAAAACTGGCACTGAGAGAGGGAGTCATTGATGTCGCTCTTCCTTACCACATGGTTCAAAAGCCTTGAGAACTGGTTTATGGGAGGAATTAGGAAAAATTTGGAGAAGCAAGTTAGGAAAAGCCTAGAATTATGTCAGTGTAACTTAGTGACAAATTCTGATAGGAGCTCAGAAGACCAGAATGTTGATAGAACACGGATATTAATGTCTAGGCTCTCAGTTTTCCAGATTGCAGTGGGTAATGACCATTGCATTGCATTCTGGCCAAGAATTTGTCTACATGCCTGAGAAGCTAAATTTAAAGGTAACAGATTAATACATCTGGTATAAGAAATTTCAAGGTACCTGTGATGCCTGTTCTTGGTTGTCAGCTTGACTATATCTGGAATGAACTATAATCCAAAAATGGAGGGCATACTTGCGATCTGGTTCTTGAGGCTGGATGACACACACACCTTTAATCCAGATCTTGAGGTGGGAAGGCACACCTTTAATCTGGGCCACACCTTCTGCTGGAACCCTGTGTAAGGACAATGGAAGAAGGAAGGGGGTGTGTTCGTTCTTCACCTGCTTGCCTTGCCTTGTCAGCACATCTTTCATCCATTCCTTCACTGGCACTGGAGCCTACTTAGGAATTCCAGCATATACAGAAGACCAGCTGGGACACCCAGCCCTGTGGGACTGAGCAACTGCTGGATTCATGTATCCATTCATAGCCAGCCATTGTTGGACTGCAGCCTGTAAGTCCTTCAGATAAATTCCCTTATACGTGTGTGTGTGTGTGTGTGTGTGTGTGTGTGTGTGTGTGTGTGTAGTGTTTGAAAGAGACTGTGTTGTGGAATAGAATATTCGTTCAACTATGTAAAGATGTGTTGCATTTGTTTATGCTGTACTTATTTATGTTAAGGTGTGTTGCTTTTGTTTATGCTGCATTTATTTAACTATGTAAAGATATGTTTCTGTTTCACCTTGCCTGCCTAAGGCACCTGATTGGTCTAATAAAAAGCTGAATGGCCAATAGCTAGGCAGAGCAGGGATAGGTGGGACTGGTGGGCAGAGAGAAAAGGGAAGCCAACCAGCTAGCCAGGGGCCAGCCAGACAGACATGGAGGAAGCAGGAAGGACAGTACATAGATGAGGTAAACAAGCCTCAGGGCAGCACACAGATGAACAGAAATGGGTTAATTTAAATTGTTTTAAAAATCTAGCTAAAAACAAGCCTAAGCATTCATAATTAATAATAAGTCTCCGTGTCATGATTTGGGGGCTGGTGGTCCAAGAAAGCCTGCTTCAAGACTGCTTTGAGAAGGGAACTCCAGAGAATTCTGCACATACAGGAATTCTTTGGAAAATATTTTTACAGGTTTGACTGTCCAAGCAGCTATAGTCCAAGGTTCAACATTCAGTTTTCTTTGACACTTTGTAATACTAGTTCTCTGGATATAGCCTTATACATTGATATTATTTAAGGATTTATTTTTTATTTTTTTAATTGTGTGTGTGCATGCATGTGTATGTGTGTGTTTTCAGGTACTCTCATAGTCTAAGGATTCCTAGGTGCTGGAATTACAGTTGTGAGCCATTAGGTTCTGGGAGCCACTCAGGTCCCCTGAAAGAGTAGTTTAAACTCGAAACTGCTGAATGATCTCTGTCCACCCTTGGTTGATATTTTCTAAAACTTTCAAGCAAAGTAAAATGTGGCAGAATGTAGTTCATTATATGGTATAAATAAATAGCCAAAATATTTAGTAAAGGGAGAAATGAGTATCATTTGAGATAATCAACTAAATGTAGAGCTAATCAAACTTTATCAGGAAGGATGAACTGAATTTGGATAGGAGGAAAGGATTGCCTTAGTATGACGAGGATGAAATGGAAATGAACTAGTCTGTGTCCATCTCCATTATTCTTTGTTTTTTCTTTTGGTTTTTCAAGACAGAGTTCCTTTGTGTAGCCCTGGCTGTCCTGGAACTCTCTCTGTAGAACAGGCAGCCTTGAATTCACAGAGATTCACTTGCTTCTGCCTCCCGAGTGCTGGGATTAAAAGTGTGCGACACTACTGCTCATCTCATCTCCATTATTCTTAACTGTTTAGGGACTTGTATGTGTGAGAGAGACACTGAGGTATGAATGTTCTTGAGCTTGGTAGGAAAGTGTTCTGTTTCATCCCCAGCCCCTTTCCTTGCCTCAACTAAAAAATGAAGTTGTCAAATGGATGGAACTGGAGAATATTGTGTTAAGCAAAATAAGTTAGACTCAAAAAGCAGATATCATGTATTCTTCTCATCTGCAGAATCTAGATTTAATTTTAAAAAATGCATAAGGGGCTGGGCAGTGGTGGCTCATGCCTTTAATCTCAGTACTTGGGAGGCAGAGGCAGGTAGAACTCTGTGAGTTCAAGGCTAGCCTGGTCTACAGAGTGAGTTCCAGGACAGCCAGGGCACAGAGAAACCCTGTCTCAAAATGAATTTTTTTTTTCATGAGGGACCAACAAGATTGTTCAGCTGGTAAAAGGTGCCTGCCACCAAGCTTGATGATCTGAGTTCAATCCCTGAGACATGGTGGAAAGAGACAGCTCAGTGGATAAAATTGCTTGTCACAATGGTTAGAGTTGTCAACTTCACAGAACTTAGAATCACAGAGATCCGTATGGATCTCTGCCTCCCAAGTGATAGGATTAAAGATGTGTGTGCCACCATTTTCTGGCCTCTATGTCAAGTGGCTGTTCTGTTCTCTGATCCCAGATAAGTTTATTAGGGTACACAGTTTATTGGGGGACACAATATCACCACACTCTGTCTTCTATCTCACTGATTTTTTAAAAGATTTATTTATTAATTATGTATACAGTGTTCTGTCTACATGTATCCTTGCAGGCTAGAAGGAGGCACCAGATCTCATTATAGATGGTTGTGAGCACTGAGAATTGAACTCAGAACCTCTGGAAGAACAGCCAGTGCTCTTAACCTCTGAGCCATCTCTCCAGCCCCCGATTTCTTATCTCTGTCCCTGCTAGTATGATATTCAGTCTGTCCATTGAATTTTTTATTTCAGGATTGTATTTTCAGTTCTCCAATTTCAACTTGGTTTTTTACATCTTATATTTCTTTGTTGACAGTTTCTATTTTTATTTTTATTTTTTTATTTATTTATTTATTTATTTTAATTTTTATTTTGCAATACAATTCAGTTCTACATATCAGCCACAGATTCCCTTGTTCTCCCCCCTCCCGCCCCCCTCACCTTCCCCCCAGCGCGCCCCCCATTCCAATCTCCTCCAGGGCAAAGCCTTCCCCACAGACTGAGATCAACCTGGTGGACTCAGTCCAGGTAGGTCCAGTCCCCTCCTCCCATGCTGAGCCAAGGGACCCTGCATAGGCCCCAGGTTTCAAACAGCCAACTCATGCAATGAGCACAGGACCCGGTCCCACTGCCTGGATGCCTCCCAAACAGATCAGGCCAATCAACTGTCTCACCCACTCAGAGGGCCTGATCCAGTTGGTGACCCCTCAGCCATTGGTTCATATTTCATGTGTTTCCGTTTGTTTGGCTATTTGTCTCTGTGCTTTATCCGACCTTGGTCTCAACAATTCTCTCTCATATAAACCCTCCTCATTCTCGCTAATTGGACTCCCAGAGATCCACCTGGGGCCTAGTCATGGATCTCTGCCTCCAGATCCATCAGTAGTTGGATGAGGTTTCTAGCACGACAATTAGGGTGTTTGGCCATCCCATCACCAGAGTAGGTCAGTTCGGATTGTCTCTCGACCATTGCCAGCAGTCTGTTGTGGGGGTATCTTTGTGGATTTCTGTGGGCCTCTCTAGCACTTTGTTTCTTCCTATTCTCATGTGGTCTTCATTTACCATGGTCTCCTATTCCTTGTTCTCCCTCTCTGTTTTTGATCCAGCTGGGATCTCCCACTCACCCAAGCTCTCTTTCCCTCGACCCTCGCCCTTCACTACCCCCACTCCTGTCCAGGCTGTTCATGTAGATCTCATTCCATTTCTCTGTCGTTGGGCGATCCCTGTGTCTTTCTTGGGGTCCTGTTTTCCAGGTAGCCTGCCTGGTGATGTGAGTAGCAGTCCAGTCATCCTTGTTCCACATCTAGTATCCTGTTATGAGTGAGTACATACCATGTTTGTCTTTCTGAGTCTGGGATACCTCACTCAGGATGATTTTTTCTAGATCCATCCATTTGTCTGCAAACCTCATGATGTCATTGTTTTTCTCTGCTGAGTAGTATTCTATTGTGTATATGTACCACATTTTGTTTATCCATTCTTCAGTTGAAGGGCATCTAGGTTGTTTCCATGTTCTGGCTATTACAAACAACGCTGATATGAACATAGCTGAACAAGTGTGTTAAGTGCATTTGTAATTGCTTGTTGAAGTATTTTTAATATGGCTCCTTTTGTCAAGAGGTCAGCAAGATGGCTCAGCTGGTAAAGGCACCTGCTGCCACACCTGACAACCTGAACATGGTTCCCAGAACTCATATGGTGGGAGGAGAGACTTCCTCCCTAAGGTGTCCTCTGACCTGTGCCTGTGTGCAGTAGCGTTCCTGAACCCTCTCATACACATATGCACACAACATAAAAGTGTAATCAGTTTTTAAAAAGCTTTTGTTAGGTCCTAATATCTGTCATTTTGGTGTTGATATCTACTGATTGTCTTTTGATTCAGGTTGAGATTTTTCTGGTTCTTGAAACAATTGATTTCCATTGAAACCTGGACATTTGGAGCATTATAAAACCCTGGACTTATCTTCATTATTTTTTAATGTGTGTTTGGATGTGTGTGGAGGGGTGGCTGTGGCTGTGGTGTGGGAATCAAATGAAGCATACTAGTTAATCACTCCTCCAGTGAGCTGAGCGTCCAGGTTTTATATGGACCTCTGTTTTAATACAGCCTCTGACACGGCATTGCAGAAGTAGGAGAGGAGCTCATTATTGCCAGTGGCTGTAGAAGTCCTGGTTCCCTGCTGCTGTCTCCATGTTGAATTAGAAGAGCAGAACTGCCTCATCAATGTTTGTTTCATGGCCTCTGCTGGTGCTAGACTTAGAATGGCAAAAGGCCTTATTACCATTGTGCAGTGAAAGTCCTGAGTCCCCAGGAAGCTTCATGTGACATGCACTCCGGTGGGGGGATAAGGTTGCAGTGGTCTCTGTGCTGTTCATCTGGAGTAGAGTATATTGTTTTAAGTATCTTGTACTAATCTGTTCTTTCCCTCTTTCTTTCTTTCTTTCTTTCTTTCTTTCTTTCTTTCTTTTTTTTTTTTTGACTACAAAGAGCAAAATTTAAAAAAAAATTCAGTTTTTGTGGACATTTCTGGGTTGCCACTTTCTTTATCTCCAGTTCTGAGGTACGTGAAGGATAAAAAAGAAAACTCAGACATCTTACAATCCTGACCTTTCTTGGGTCTAGATCTAGTTAGCCTGACCTCTGGTGTCTACATTTCAGGGCCTTTTAATGTTTGTTTTATATGTGGTGTTCTAGGCTTTATATATATATACTTCCTGAGAAGAATAGGAAAAAGAATGTTTACCCCATCTTCACAAAAGCAGAGGATATGAGTACTGTTATACGAACTTTAACGATTGTCATTGATAACTTACTGTGTACTGGCCAGCAGGACGGCTCAGTGAGTAAAGATGCTATGAGTTCAATGCCCTGAACTCAAATGGTGGAAGGAGAAAGCAACTTCTACAGAAGGGCCTCTGACCTCTGCATATGTGCTGTGTTTTGCAGAGCTTGCACTCATACACACAAAATGAGTAAATAAATGTTTGAAAAATGAAACATAAGAGAAACATAAAGGGGGCAGAGGGAGAGAGAGAGAGAGAGAGATTTTGAAAAATTCAACTACAAAATTAAAAATATAGAGCTGGAGAGATGGCTCTTCAGTTAAGAGCCTTCCAGAAGGCTTAGGTTTGATTTCCAGCACCTATATGGCAGCTTATAACCATCTGGAACTCTGGTCTAAGGTGATCCAATGTTTCCTCTTCTGGCCTCCATTAGTACCAGGCACACACATGGCACTCAGATATATATACAGGCAAAACACTCATACACATAAAGTAATTTTTAATTAAAAATACATAAAAGCAGAAATGGATAATGTGGGAAAAGGAAGGGACGGGGCCTAAGAGGAGCAAAAAGGAGGAGCAAAAGAAGACAATGGGGGTATGTGACTGTGATCAATGTATGAAAATGTCCAAATTACTAAAAATGGGTTTACTTTAAAAGGGAAAAAATGAAGTATTGTTACATGTTACAAAAAGGATGACCCTTGCTGGGCATAATGGTACATGCTTTTTTTGTTTTGTTTTGTTTTTCAAGACGGGGTTTCTCTGTGTAACAGCCCTGGCTGTCCTGGATCTTGCTCTGTAGACCAGGCTGGGCTCAGACTCACAGAGATCCACCTGCCTCTGTTTCCCAAGTGCTAGGATTAAAGGTGTGCGCCACCACTGTCTGGCGATGGTGCACGCATTCAACCCCAGCACTCAAGAGGCCAAGGCAGAAGGCAGGTGGATCTCTGTGAGTTTGAGGCCAGCCTGGCTTACATAGCAACTTCCAGGCCAGCTAAGATTACATGGAGAGACCTTGTCTCAAAACAAACAAAAGAACCAAAAACCAAAAGGATGAATCTTGAAAGCATTATGCTAGATATACAAAAGGCCACATATTAAATGGTTCCATTTATATGAAATATTAAGAATAGACAAATCCATAGTAACAGAAAATAAATCTGAATAGTGAATTTCATATTATGTGAATTTATCTCAGTACCCTTTAAAATGTAAATTATGAGACAGTTAATACATGTAACAAATCTTAGTCAGTTGACTTACTATATTTACAAGCTACAAAAGGAAACCCTGTGAAGTCAACTCAGAAGAGACTTTTGACAAAAATCTAACATTTATTCTTCATTTAAATCTTTTTCAATCTGAAAAAAAAGCCCAAACCCCAAATAACTAGAAATAGGACTTCTTCTCTTCCTATTAAAGAATATGTACACAAAAAGCTATCGCTAAAATCATACATAATGATAAAAACCCTGCATGTTTTCTGTAAGCATTACAGCCTAGATGGAAAGGCATCCTGGCAGCCAGGAGCCAAGGAATACCACAAAGTCACACGGCACAACAAACCTCACACAAGAGATTTATTGGGAGGGAAAAAACCAGGAGGGTGGCTGCCTCTGCTGGAGCAAGAATCAGCAGCAAACTGAACCGGATAGAGGGCTTATATAGAGCTTCTTGGGGAGGGGGTGGAACTTTCAGGGTGAAGCTTTCCAGGGTGGAAATGGTGGGATTTCATGTCCAAAGATTGGGCTTTTTACTCTGTAGGATGGGGGCAGGGTTCAGCAGTTAGAGCATTCTGTGGGTAGAACCTAGCAGTTAGAGGTCCTTGCGGGAGGGGTCTGGCTACTGGTTTGTGGCTCAGGGGGCTTACATTTTCTCCTCAAAATCAAGAGTAAGGTGAGAGGGCTCAGAGGGTAAGCAAATGCCAAGCTTAACAACCAGAGTTTGACCCTGGGGTCTACATGGCAGAAGGAGAGACCCAACTTTTGAAAGTTGTCCTCTGGGCACCAAATGCATACACACAACACACACACACACACACACACACACACACACACACAAACACACACACACACACACATATCATATATATAACAAATATTTATGTAAAAATTAAGAATTTCCATTCTGTGTTTCTATTTAATATTATATGGATGTTCTAGCCAGTATTATAATAAGGCAAGTAGTGGGAAGGGGAGATGACTTTTAATGGGAAAGAAAAAGTAAAACTATAATTTGTTAATGGCACAATCACCTATGTAAAATATCCAATGGAATCTAGAAAAGAGCTAATAGAACTAATAAATATATTTACTAAGGTTGCAAGTTATTAAACCAATACATAAAATTCAATTATATTTGAATATACTAGCAAGGAATAATCAAAGATTGGTATTTAGGGCCAGCAAGATGGCTTAGCAGGTAAAGGCACTTGTGGCTCAAGCCTGAATTCAATCCCACATAAAGGTGAAAGGAGAGAACCAACTCTACAAAGCTGTCTCTGACTTCCATATGCTTACCATGGCATGTTTACCTATGTGTGCATGTATGTATACCCATGTGTGCATGCAATAAAAATGTTTTAAATTCATATTATAATCCAATAACACAAAAAACAAACAAGGTTTATGAGCAAAAGAGCTCATAAATGTGAAAACTATAAGACAAGTTTAAATAAACAAAGACCTAAGTATTAGAGACACACTATTTTTTTGAATCAAAGGACATTATTCAGTGGAATTTCAATTCTTCTGAGTTGATGTATAGATTCAGTGTAACTCAGTCAGAAGCCAAGCAAGTTCCAGGATAAATTAATTTTAAATTCCTGTAGAGGGCTGGTGAGATTGCTCAGCCTGTAAAGGTGCTTGCCACCAAGCCCACCTTCTTGGTCATTCCTTGGAACCCACATGACGGAAGGCGAGAACTGACTCCCACCGTGAGCCAAGGAAAAGGCCTTGGAAAATAGCCTCCAGAGGAATGTAACTTTGATGACACTGACTTGATCCCAGTGAGACCTGTTTCAGACTTCTGACTTCCAGACCTGTAAATTAATATTTGTGTTGCTTTTAGTCACCAAGTTCTTAATAATTGCTACAGCAGTGATGGAAAACAAGCACAGTTACTATACTGTACTATATTTCTTGCTGCCAGGCTTTCTCACTGCTCTTTCCTTTCTATATATAACTTTCCACTTCCTATCCTCATTTCCATAGTGCTTTACCTGGGCACTCTGTCTACTGTGTTTATCTCTCTATATAACTTTTCTCATGTTGATGGCCAACATGTTTCCTACTCACCTTTCAAGAATGAATGGCTGGTAATGTAACTCAGTAGTAGAGCACTTGCCTAGCACACACAAGGCCCTAGGTATGATCTCCAGCACCACAAATTAACAGGCAAATATCACTACTGCCTGGAAGTCTTCCCAAAGCTCCTCTCATCCAAGCCTTGGTTGACAGCTCTGTTCTTGCCCTTATAACACCTACCACTCCTCGTTTGTCATTAAGACTACTGTTCACTCTGAAAATAAGTGTGTAAATACTCTATCCCTGGTGGACAGCGACGTATCTCGGTATCATTTTTCAAATGCTTACTAAATCTTAGGATTACTTCTGTTTTTAAAAACCTAGTTTGTTTTCTTTTCCCGCTGTTTATGCATGAGGAAAAAGCTAATATTTTACCTGCATAATATTTTGGTGCAGAGACTGGTATCTGTTGTTGAGCTCCATGGACTCTGAACTTTTTGCCTTTAGCTACCTCTCAGGTCAGAGTCTTTCCATTAACCTTAAGACTCTGCTTATCTTTGCCTCCAAAAACATCTGGTTTTTTTTTTTTAACTTACTACTACTGCTGCAGGGGTGCATGTACTACAGCCCACGTGTGTAGGTGAGGAGAGGTTTCTGGAGTCAGTTCTCTCTTCCCACCTTTATGTAGGTTTCAGGGATTGGAATCAAGTTACTGGAGTTGTTTGCCAAGCATCTCTATCCACTGAGCCATCTCACCAGCCCTCCTCTGTATTCTTAGTCTCAGGAACCTTCTTCCTGTTCTTGGAGATATTCTCAAATCTAGACATAAATTAGATGGAGGAAACTTCAGCTAGACTCTTTACTTTTCCCGCAGGTGCTCCAATAAGTGAGTCTGAATCTACAACTCATTTCTGTGAATTCCTTTTCCCCCAGTGCCCATGTATTTTTGGAGCTCTAATCTGTCGCTCTGAAATCAGGTCAGAGCAAATTGCACTTTAGCTTAGCTCATGACTGTTTTAAACTTCCTTTAAAGAAAAGAAAAATTGAGCCAGCTAGATGGTTCAGTGGGTAAAGGTGCTTGCCACCAAGCTTGACAACTTGAGTTTTATCTCTGGGACCCATACAGTGGAAAGAGAAAGCAGAGGCCCACAAGTTGTTCTCTAGCCTCCACATGTGGCTGTAGCATGTACGTACATACATAACCTTCCCATGAGTAAGTGTTAAAAATGATTTAAAATAAAAGTGTCACTTGAACATGAGAACTATAAATGTATGATTCACAATGTAGGGGCCAATGAGATGACTCAGTGGGTAAAGGCACTTGTTTGAGCAAGCTTGGTAACCTGAATTTGATCGCTAGGACCCACATAGCAGAAGGAAAGACCTGACTCCCATAAGTAGTCTTCTGACCTTGACACATACTCCATGGCACCTGCTCATTACCCCCACCCACATTCACACAAAATAAATGTTTAAAAAGGTGTTTTTAAAAATTATATGAAAATGAGAACCTATAAATGCATAATTCACTATTTAGATGTAGATTTCTAAAGATGTGTTACGGACTCTTTCTAAAGAAGCAGCGTGCACACACACAACCAAAAGGAGTGCACTGAGAAAGAGCCTCTGTGGTTCTCAGCCTTCCTAGTGCTGCGGCCTGGTGCAGTGCCTCATGGTATGCTGTGGTGTGGAATATTACTTTAACTAGGCCAACATGTGTTACATTTGTTTATGCTGCATTCGTTTAATTATGAAAAGGTGTGTTGCTGTTTCACCTTGCCTGCCTAAGGCACCTGACTAGTCTAATAAAAAGCCGAACAGGCAATAGCTAGGCGGAGAAGGGATAGGCGGGGCTGGCAGACATAGTAAGTATGAAGAGAGCGAACGAGAGAGAGAGAGAGAGAGAGAGAGAGAGAGAGAGAAAGAGAGAAAGAGAGAGAGAGAGAGATGCCCAGGGCCAGCCAGCCATGGAGTAGGACATACAGAATGAAAGAAAGGTAAAAAGCCCTGAGGCAAAACATAGATGAAGAGAAACAGGTTAAGTTATAAGAGCCAGTGGGACAAGCATAAGATAAGGCTGAGCATTCATAACTAATAATAAGTCTCCATGTCATGATTTGTGAGCTGGTTGGTGGCCCCAAAGAAATCCCGATACAGTGGTGATCCCCAACCATAAAATTATTTTTGTTGCTACTTTATAACTGTAATTTTGCTACTATTATGAATCATAATGTAAATAGCTGATATGCAGGATATCTCATATTCGACCCCTAGGTTGAGAACCACTGCTGTTGAAGTTAGAGCAGCAAGGCATTCCTGTAAGATAAATAAATAAATTAATTTTTTAAAAAGCCATGCGAGAGAAGGTAAGGAGTTGTTGGCCAGTTGATGGGATCGTGGAGTGCTATAATTTTGACTCAGAAGAATTGCTAACACTCGAGATTTTTCTTGTGAAGAACTGCTCATATCCAAATGATGTGAATGCATTTAGAACTCCTGTAAAAACTTAGAGAATACCTTTTATCTGGGTGGTTTTTGTTTGGAATCAGGTTACTATACACAGTATAAAAAGTGATTTTGCTCCAGTTTCTAACAGAATGAAAAGGATTGTCCCAATTGAATTTGTGTTGACATTCTTGCTACCCCACACAGGTCAATTTGTGAGATGGAACAAAGGAATAGAGAGCCAAAGGGTGCTATGAGGCTCTGACCAAAATGCTGTAAATGTTAGGAATGTTGTTCTTACCATGTATGAAATCCTTAAATAAAGAATGTTATGTGGGATTTGCATTCATCTCCATATTAAAAAGGCCATATTGGAAATGAAATGTCATGGAGTTTAGAAAAGATGAGGGTTAAGATCATCTGAAAATTATGCTTTTATTTCATAAGAACTTAATTAAAATTCATATGATGCTTATGCATAGGCATTTTTTAAAGATAATTTGAGGCTAGAATCTGCATGAAACAAGGAGTCCTTGAAATGAGATGAAAATAATGGGGGACAGCTATTGTCAGAACATTAAAATGATAACATTTTTAGTACACTGGTATGGCAGACACTGTCCTAAACACATACGCACATTATATATATTTCATTTAAATATAATTGTAGTATATTTTGGTGACTTAACTCAGTATACACAATCTCAAAGAAGTAACAAGAAATCTTTTTTAAAATCTTTTATTTATTCTTCAACAATTTCATAGATGTATACAATGTATCTTGATCATATCCACCCTGAAGCAACTCCTTTTCCCCACAGAAAATAGTTTCTGTGAGTTTTCTTTTGTTTGAGACAGAGTTTCACAATAGAACCCAAACTGGTCTCTGATGCAGGATCCTCCTGCCATAGGCTCAACATTGATTATAGGTGTGCACCAAACACTTAGCTTTTAAGTAAATATACTACTTTAAAAATAAATCTGAGGGCTGTAGAGCTGGCCCAGTGGTTAAGGGGATGAACTGTTCTTGCAGAGGACTTGAGTTCAGTTCCTAGCACCTACATGATGGCTCACAGCCATCTATAACTCCAGTTCCAGGGGATCCGACACCCTCTCCTGAACACCATCGCACCAGCTACACACATACCTGAGACAAAACATTCACAAATATGTAATAAATATGTATCAAAAAATAAATCTGGTCAGGAGGTGGTGGCACACACCTTTAATCCAAGCACTCAGGAGGCAGAGGCAGGCAGATATCTGTGAGTTTAAAGCCATACTGGTCTACAGAGTTAAGTTCCAAGATAGCCAGGGCTACACAGAGAAGTGCTGTCTCAAAAATAAATAAACAAATCTGAATACTATGTTGAAGACTCAAAAACAGACATTAGATCATTCAATATTGTGGTCAGTCAAAAATAGCTATGTATATTGTTTTCCTTTTGAAAAGCAGGGGTTTTTTTTAATACCCTCTACCCTATTGATGCAGACTCCTGAATGGAGCATGATAGTTTATGAAATAAGATTACAATTATATGTTGTCTTTGTCTTTGTTTGAATTAAGAACCTAGGTAGGGGCCTGAGCATGTAGTTCAGTTGGTAAAATGCTTACCTAGCATACACAAACCCCTGGATTCTATTTGAAGCACTGAATGGACAGAACATGGTGGCACATACATGTAATCCCAGCACTTAGGAGGTAGAGGCAGGAGGATCAGAAGTTCAAGATCTTCCTCAGCTGCTTAGAGAGTTTGAGGCCAGCCTGGTGTGTGTACATGTGTCTGTCTGCCTGTCTGTCTTGCATACACATACAAGTTCAAGATCTTCCTGAGTTATATAGGGAGTTTGAGGCCAGCCTGTCCTGGTATGTGTGTGTATGTATATGTGTGATATACATATATGCACACAGAACCCAAGTGGTAGTGTTGGACTATAACACCTATTTTGGCAATGTATATACCTTGTACATGGGCATGCTGGTTTTTTTCCTTTAATTGAACATAGATTCTTTTTCTCACATAATATATCCTGATTATGGCTTCTCCTCCCTCTACTCCTCCCAGTCCCCCCCCACCTCTCCTCCTATCAGGATCCACTCCCTTTCTGTAGCTCATTAGAAAAGAACAGGCTTTTAAGAGGTAATAAGAAAATGCAACAAAGTAAAATATAAGAAGATAAAATAACCCAGCACTCAGGAGGCAGAGCCAGGCAGATCCTATGTGTGTTCAAGGCCAGCCTGGTCTACAGAGTGAGATACAGGACAGGCACCAAAACTACACAGAGAAGCCCTGTCTCGAAGGAAAAAAAAAGTAAAGTGAAAACTATCACATTGGAATTGGACAAGGCAAACAGAAGGAAAAGGGCCCGAGAAAAGGCACAAGAATCAGAAACCCACTCATTCATACAGTCAGGAATCCCATGAGAAAAACTAAATTAGAAGACATTATATATATGCAGAGGATCTGGTGCAGATCCTGTGCACACTATTTTTTCAGAGAGCTATTTTAGGTGGCTGATAGTTTCTTTAAAATCTGTGCATCAAAGAGATTACTGATATATAGTTCCAAATTGCTTGCTTAACCACCAGTATACAAGATAACTTGCTCTTGCACCATAAAGTGGTTATCAGGAAAATAGAATTACTATATGATGTGTTTATGTTGTTGTTTTTGTTTTGAGACAAGGTCTCATGAAGCCCAGGCTAGTTTCAAATGTACTATGTAGCTGATGGTGACAATAACTTTGAACTTCTGATCCACTTGTCTCCATGTCCCAAGTACTGCAGGGATTACAGTTATGTGCCATCATGCCTGGTGAAATTACTGCTTTAAGGTCATTGTATTTTCTGTACGTTAGATATCTAAATGAATTTTCTAGAGAAATTTGTGTTTTCTTTTTAACATAAAATATTTCTAAAATAATGTTTAAAAAAACTGAAACTTTAAAAACATAAACTTAATTCCCTTATAGGATTACAAGTTTAAAAAAAAAACAAAAAACAAAACAAAACTGGAAAACTGGGTGATGTAAGGTTATGTCTAGAAGTGAATGCCTGGACTTGGGAGGCTTTGTTCTTTAACTCTGGTTGCTAATACCGAGAGCAGAGCCTGCTGCCTTCTAAGGCTGATGCTGAGAAAGGGGCCATAGCTGTTCTTTAGAGGTTTATATAAGGAAACCTCTTGATTTGCCAGAGGAGTCTGGGAAGGGAGCAGATGGCAGCAAGAAGGGCCCTTCAGCTTACTCAGCTGCTCTGAGAAGCTTAGGGTGACCTCTCTAATACAAACAGACCAAGTAGCTTTCAGAGTAACGGGGCAGCATCATTTGTATTCCTGAATAACAATACTGCCCCTCATTTTATCTTCCACACCCTGATCCACTATGTGGGCGCCATCTGCTTCCTGGGAATTTATATAGGCCCTGGCCCAGGCTAGTTGAGATTGTTATTAAGAGGTGTTTTGGGGAAATGTGTTCTTTACAAAGCACTTTCACATGAATCTGATTAAGCAGTATGTCTATTTGCATAATTAAGAAACTGAGGCAAAGAGGAATTGAGGGCTATTGGAATCATAACTCAGGCATTGACTCCCGCTCTGTTTGTGTTTTACTGTTACTCTTTGGAGCTGCTCCAGTGCTCTTGTTTGGATATTAGTGGCTAAGCTTGGGAGTTAAGTTTTCTAAGATGGAAACTAGTTATTTTGTAAATGTTATTCTTGGAGGGCGGAGGGGGTTTAAGAGTTCTCGTGGCTACTGTGCTTCTATGTCACAGATTAAAAAAGAAAGTAACTCTGCCTCCCCAGTACTGGGATTAAAGACATGTGCTACCATGCCCAGTTTAAGAATAGTTCTCAGAATGCAGAGGCAGGCAGATCTCTGAGTTCAAGGCCAGCCTGATCTACATATTGAGTTACACAACAGCCAAGGCTACATAGAGAAACCCTGCCTGGAACAAAACAAAACAAACAAACAAAAAAAAGGAAAGAAAGAAAAGAAAAAGAAAAAGTGTTCTTGAGCCAGCAAGATGGCTCAGCCCGTAAAGGTGCCTGCCAAGTCTGAGAACCCGAGTCTGTATGCACCCACAGGCATATACACATATACACACATATATGCAATAAATAAATATAAGTAAACAAATAAAATGTTAAATATATATATATATATATATATATAAAACCCTTTCAGTAAGTCCCAGCACTCCTTTTGCTGTTGGCTGAAACGGCATTGGTTTCCATGCGTTAGCACCTGCCTAGAGGCCTTGGGGAATCAAAAGAGCAGCGAGTAAAGTGGCTCTAATTGCCCAGGCTTTGCTGGGGCTTTTCTTACACTCAGAAACACAAAGGCCTTTGAATGGTGTCAGAGGGCTGTGCAGAGAAGTGTTCCTTTAGAACTCCACGCAGATGACTCGTGTGTCATGGTGAGACGCTGTCTTGTAGTTCATGAGCCCATCTCGCTCCTCCTGTGAGAGTGCTGCAGAGCACTTGATAGTTACGTTTGCATCGAGCAGTTGCCCAGGAAACCAGGCAGATGTCAGAGTTTACTGACTTGTCATTAACAGAGGACTCTTGTCTTTGTAGAATTATGCTTGCTAATTACTTTATAAAAGTTTTGGATGCATGCATCAGATCCAATAGTGTCATATTTACTTTATCATGGCTAACAGTACAAGTTGTAGAACTAGATTGCCTGTGCTCAAGAAGGTTGGATGATGTTGAATGGCTTCTTTATTTCTCTGCACTTCAGTTTTCTTACTGAAAGGAAAAAGAGCAGACATTACATTGTTCTGAGGACCTAACTAGTTAACATATAGAAAACAATTAAAATATACTGTCTAGCATGTAAGTACTAAGCATTAGCTAATAAAATAGCTTGTTTTTACTAAAAAAAAAAAATTATTGAGCCAGGCATAGTATTGCACACCTTTAATGCCAGCACTTGAGAAGCAGAGACAGGCAGATCTCTTTGAGTTTGAAGCCAACCTGGTCTACATAGTGAGTTCCAGGACAACCAGAGCTATATAATGAGACCCTGTCTTGATAGCTAGATGATAGATAGATAGATAGATAGATAGATAGATAGATAGATAGATAGATAATTGTGGGAGGAGCGGGGAAGGAGAGAAGGAGAGAGAGAGAATATGTGGAAATGCACATGTCATAGCACCATGTGAGGGTCAGAATTATGGCCCTCAGGAGTTAGTTGGTTCTCTCTGTCCAGTATGGAATCTGGGGATTGAACTCTATCATCAGGCTTGCACAACAAGGGCTTTTTACCTGCTGAGCTATCTTGCCAGCCTTTGTGTTCTATATTTTTTAAAACAGTCAGATGTGGTGGTACATGCCTGAAATCTTAGCATTCAAGAGACTGGAACAGAAGGATTGGTCTGAATTCAAAGCCAGTTTGAACTACAACAAGACCCTGTCTCAAAAAAAATTAACTAATTAAGTAAAGGTTATAAAAACCAGCAAAAGCTAACAGCTATCCATTTAAGGTATGAATTATAGAAAAGAATATTGTTATATCAATATTATTAACTTCTATATAAATTGTTTTTAAAACATTTTATTTGAGAATTATATAATTTCAAATATGTTCTAAAATATAGTGTCTAAATCATTACAGAAAAAAGCAAATTCAATAGGAATTTTAAATCACTAAATATGTTTTACTAATATATATACAAAATACTAAGTAATAATTCTTAGCCTGGAATATACTCCATCTCTTTTTTTTCCTTCGCTAAAGGTTCAACCAGCACCCTGTATAGGCTGTGTACAGTAGGCAAAGCTTTTATGTACGTAAGAGTATGTCGGTAGCTGCCTCAATTTATAGCTATGGAAGTTTGTCCAGTAGGTTGTCAAGGGGCTTAAGGAAGATAGATTAGTCAGTAGGACTGTGGTTGTAACACCAGCAACACTGTCAATGTCTCCACTTTCTTTTTGGGGTTCTCTTTTTGGCTGCTGGCTGCAAAATCATGTAAATATCTGCTGAGGCCACAGAAATGGGACTCCTCCTGTCCAGTTCCACAGCCTTGTAGGCCCTATATATAGTTGCCGTCTGGAAGTGAAATAAGCCCTCCATTCTAGTAAGATTCACTCTGCTTTCTAAAGCTTTCTTAGTTTAAAACACTGACCAGTTTCTTTCATAGAAAGATGCTGTGGAACATACATCTTTAATGGCTTGAGTTAAACCCCTCTTGTCCACAGGCAGCATACAGACAAACAGAAGTTACAGTGGCATCAGCTCTTTCCCTCATAGATTTGCTTGAATAAAGTATTTGTTCCATCCACTGTAATTCAAGAAAGGTTGCTTCTGTCTGTCATGTGGTGATTTCCTTGAATGAGTTTGTCATTGCTTGTCTAGAGCTCCTCATTATTCTCTTATTCTGATGCTTAGAATTGCCAAACTCATCAAAACTTGCAGCTCCTGTACCCTTTCCAGTCATGACAGACAAACATCCATCACTCAGGAGAGTCTGAGAACCTCCAGCTGGAGATGAATCTTTTGTTGGCTTTTTCATTGCTGAAAATTCTCCGCTCACATTCTGTATTGATAACCTAGGCACCTACAGCCAGGCCACATTCAAGACAGGATGTATCACTGGCTCTGAAAATTGCATCCTCATACTTCAGACACATGACTCTGGGGAGAGCATCCAAAAGGGCTGGTAGATGTCATCTCTGCAGGCAGTGCGGCTCCAGCAACAGCTGCCGAGTCAGGAAGGCTGTCAGTTAACTTTGTATGTAAATTCTTGTTACTTTGTTCACCATCCCAGTAAAATTATTTAATTTACTGATATATTTTAACCACAAAATCAGGAATTTTATAAACATAATCCTCTATGAATTATAGATATGAATATGTAAAGATTAAATTTAGTGTTCACTTATTCATTCATCTATAAACAGACACTTATTAAGCCTTTACAATATGCCAACTGAAAACATAAAGATGAAAACAAATTCTTGTTTACAAGGAGTTCACAATCTAAAGGGAGAACGCAAACATGAAACTCTTAATTACACTGATAGTCATTTGCTCAAATAGATAAAACTAATGAAAATAAGAGCCCTGAAGAGCTATGTGTTCGAAGACATAGGAAAGACTCTTACAGTAAAAATCATGTGAGTTGAGAATCCAGAATGAGGAGGGGGTGAGGTGAGAAGGTCATGCTGGTGCAGGGAATCTCACATATAAAAGCATAAAGGCAAAGAAAATGGAGAAACCCTGCCACGGTTCAGGAAGTTTGTTGTGGTAGTGTGCTGAGCAAGTCTGAAGAGTCTGAAAGAGATCCCAGCACATGTTACACTGTCCTGTGATCAGTGGAGAGACATTAAAGGATATAAAACTGTCATATTCAGTAAACATTATTTCTATAAATGTTCATTCTATGCTAGTTTCTATATTAGGTACCAGAAATACAAGATAGCATGCAAGTTTCAATAAAAGGGCAATAGGCTGGAAAGATGTCTCAGCAGGTATAGCACATGTCATGAAAGCTGAGGACCTGAGTTCAATGCCCAAAGCCCATAAAGGTGGAAGGAGAGAACTGACTCCAAAGAGCTCTGCTCTGATCACACAGGACTATGATGTCTCCTCCAATCACACACACACACACACACACACACACACACACACACACACAATAAAAATTAAAAACAAAAGAAAATGCCCAGCATGTGTTCATGTTCAGAAAGTGTTACTGTTTAAAAATTCTTTATTGATCAATAAATGGTAGTGTGGTGGTATTGTGTTCCCCAAAATATTGTGCACCCTAATAAATTTATCTGGGGTCAGAGAACAGACAGCCACTAGATACAGAGGCTAGAAAATTGTGGCACTCATGCCTTTAATCCTAGCATTCCAGAGACAGAAATCCCTCTGGATCTCTGTGAGTTCAAGGTCACATTGGAAACAGCCAGGCATGGTGGCACATGCGTTTAATCCTAAGAAGTGAGCCTTTAATCCCAGGGAGTGATGGCAGAAAGGCAAGATATATAAGGCGTGAAGACCAGGAACAAGAAGCATTTGGCTGGTTAAGCATTTTGACCTGGTTAAGCATTCAGGATTTTGAGCAGCAATTCAGCTGAGACCCATTCTGGATGAGGACTGAGAAGCCTCCAGTCTGAGAAAACAAGACCAGCTAAGGATCCAGCAAGGTGAGGTAGCTGTGGCTTGTTCTGTTTCTCTGATCTACCAGCATTGACCCCAATAACTGGCCTCAGGTTTGATTTTATTAATAAGAACTGTTAAGATTCCTGCTACATGGTAGGGTGCATTAAAGCTCTGGGTTCAGTCCCTAGTACTGGCAGTTAAAGAGGGGGTTACTAAGCAATTGGCTGTATTTGGAAAGTACACTGATTTGAAAGGATCACTATAAATCTATTATTCCTAATTTTTAAAGCCCAAGATATTTCAGAAATTATGGTCATTTACGTTTTTGTTCTCATGGCCATAATCATGCAAATTACATAACTGTTATGGGCAATCAATGAAATGATTATTTCTTAGGTCTTTATTATTTGATTCTGGATAAAATCTTGTAAGCTAGAATATAAGCTCCACAGGCATAAATGCTAAAGCTTTTTCATTTAATGATTCAACAACTTGAGGTACCAAGAGGTTTAATGCAAAATGATATTTGAGCTAAGCAGTATAGAATATAGAATTTTCCTTATTTGAAAAAAAGAAATTTCACCACATTTATACAATATAATCTATTATTATTATATTATGGTATATATTTATATGTCCAAATGGAAAATTGTCTTTAGTACTTTCTATTTAAATCAAGGTTGAGTTCAGTCTATTTCGTGGACTCTCCAGCTTTTTTATTTTTTGAGGCAGAATTTCTTTGTGTAGCCTTAGCTGTCCTGGAATCAGGCTGGCCCCAAACTCAGAGACGTACTTGCCTCAGCCTCCCAAGTGCTAGGATTAAAGGCATGCGCCACTACCACCCAGCTTCTTCAGCTTTTTTAATGATGAGAACAATGTTGAGGGACATTTTCAGACCATTTCTACCACTTCTTGTACTGTCATTATAATAGGCAGGAGAACCACACCTGTTGTAAGTCACAAGCCATGCATGGGTTTTTAACAAATCATGTTTGGTACATATTTGAGCACAGCAAATTCTAGCAAGGACTTCTTCCAGACACTTGGTTATTCATTCCCTGTGAGGACATTTTGATGGTTTTTAGTTTTTGTTTTTTGAGACAAAGTCTTGCTATGTCTGTGTAGCCCAAGCAAGCCCCAAACTCATGGTCCTCCTATTGTGACTGCAAGTGCTGCAGTCACAGGAATGTGCCGTCACCATGTGCAATTACAAGAATGCCCCACTACCATGTGCAGTCACAAGAATGTACCGTTGCCGTGTGCAGTTACAGGAATGTGCTGTCACCATGGGTTTGTTGGTTTGCTGGTTCTTGCCCAAGTGATACTTGGTTTATGTTGAAGGTAAAGAAAGTGTAACATGCTTTTGAGTTGGTATCCCTGCTCAGAGGCCATAGCATGAAGGTATCTTGAAAAGACCAGTGATTTTCCAAGAAATTGAGATATCAGAGCCATCATGATATGTAATGTAGAAGGGACTATGGTATGATTTTATTCTTTTTTGTTGTTGTTGTTTTTGTTTCTGTTTTTCAAGACAAGGTTTTTCTGTGTAGTTTTGGTGCCTGTCCTGGATCTCGCTCTGTAGAACAGGCTGGTCTCAAACTCAGAGATCTGCCTGGCTCTGCCTTTCGACTGCTGGGATTAAAGGCATGCGTGTGTGCGTGCGTGCGTGCATGCATGCATGTGCCACTGCTGCCCAGCTGATTTTATTCTTACATTTCTAAACAAGATAGAGCTGGCTAGAGAAGGAGTCTAAAATCACAGATTGGAATAGAAATTTGAAGTAAAACATTTCTTTTTTATGGCAAAACTTGCTTGTGATTTGGGGGAAAATATACTACTTATAAAACTAAACAGGAACTCCTTGAAAGTATTTGGTGCTTTATTCAGGGTCCACTCAATACTAAAGTATTTGAGAGGTTTTTTTTTTCAATTGGTTGTGGGGGTTTGTTTTGTTTTGTTTGAGACAGGATCTCTCCATGTAACCTGGCTGTCCTGAAACTCTCTATGTACACCAGGCTGACCTTGAACTCACAGAGATCTACCTATCTCTGCCTCCCTCCAAAAAATTGTTTTTCAAACTTGTATATGGCGTGATAGAGATACAATAGGAGCAGCAGTCTACTTATGTATTCTCTTAAAAACAAGTCTCACATGCCCACCATTCCTGATTACTTTGCATTGAAAAGACAGGCCTGTTATAGGAAAGAATTAGGGATGTTGGCCTTTGTGGCCTCTGGAGCCACTAGTGGGGTAAGTGTTACATGTTGTTTTTAACTGCCTCTTCTCGATCTATTCATCATTCTTCAAGATCCATAACTGGTAAAAGACACTATTTTTAAAGCTTATAGTTCTTGGGCATTGGAGTACTTAGTAAGTAGGGTGGTTTTATGATATACGTAGGGTTGTTTTGATTTAGTTTTGCCAGCATGTGCCATTGAGAATGTGAGTGAAGAGTCGTCACAGGGAGACTAGAAAACTTGGTGAAGTCGTTGGTTTCCCCAGGTTTTGGGGGCAATGTTTGCTGTTGTTTCTGTTACTTCTTTCATTAAGAGACTACTGTGTTCCAACTGAAGAGACAGCTCAGTTGATAAAGGTCTTGGTGCACAAGCATGAGACTGGGAGTAGTGGGACATCTTGTGTCCCACCACCCAGAGAGGTGAAGGCAGCAGGGTCAGGATTCCAGGGGTGTCCTTGACTACATAGCAAGTTGGAGCTGTCCTAGGCTACACAACACCTTGTTTCAAAAAATAAATAAAGCATTCTTACTGCATTAAACAGTTACTGGTGTTATGTGCCTTGTAAATAGGGATGTAGTACCATATGGTATTCTTGCACCAAGTTCTCCTGTATCTTAGGTTTCTTGCTTTTTGGATGTTACCATATGGTCACCATTTTGGAATTGTATGTTTTTAAGGATGAAATGTCCTTAATCATACTTATTCTTCCTCATGGAATTATTTTTTCCATCTCATGTCTAGCACTCACTTTCCTCTAGATTGTACTAGTGTTGTTTGTGGACTTGTCTTTATCATCACTTAGAGTTCAAAATCTACAAGAATTCTTTTAAGGGTTTCTTTATTAACCATTTGAGACTGTAATGAAAACTATGAACTATCCTTTCAGAAAAAAAATGTACAAAAAGGATATTAAAATTTTTTTACATTAGTTCAAAAGATTCACTCCAACATAAAGGAATCTTGTTTTTCTGGACTGTGCATTCCTTCAGTGCAGTACTTGACTTCACTCACTGAGCTTGGGTTATCCAGGCAGATCTCACTCCCTGTAGAGGAGATGCTCACTGAATTGTGAATTGACTAACCCCTTAAGTTTCCTGCTACTCCCTAAACAGGATGTTTTCCTTTGTTTTTTTAGGCTTCCATCTGAGCGGCACAGTAACTGAACCAGCCACTGCTTCTGAACCAGCAGTGACTTACAAAGTTGCAATCAGTTTTGATCGCTGCAAAATCACTTCCGTGACCTGTGGTTGTGGGAATAAAGACATATTCTACTGTGCTCATGTGGTAGCACTGTCACTCTACAGGATTCGTAAACCAGACCAAGTCAAATTGCGTCTTCCTATCTCAGAAACCCTTTTCCAGATGAATAGGGACCAGCTACAGAAGTTTATTCAATATTTAATCACAGCACACCATACCGAAGTTCTTCCTACTGCACAGAAGCTGGCAGACGAGATTCTCTCTTCCAACTCAGAGATCAACCAAGTGAATGGTAATTATGTAACATTTTCTTGATTTAAAAAACATTACCTCCTTAGTGCATGAGCTGGCTGTTTGGAACCTGGGGCTTATTCAGGGACACTTCTCAGCGTGGGAGAAGGGGACTGGACCTGCCTGGACTGAATCTACCAGGTTGAGCTGAATCCCCAAGGGAGTCTGCCCTGGAGGAAATGGGAATGGGGGGTGGACTAGGGGGAAGGCAGGGGTGGAGCGGGAGGGGGGAGGACAGGGGAATCCATGGCTGATATGTAAAATTAAATTAAATTATAAAATTAAAAAATGTTTAAAAATTACCTTTTTCACAACCACTGTTAAAAGCAACACTTTTTGTTGGGCATGGTGGTACACACCTTTAATCCCAGCACTTGGGAGGCCGAGGCAGGGGGGATCTCTGTGAGTTCAAGACCAGCCTGGTCTACGAAGTGAGTTCCAGGACAGCCAGGGACACACAGAGAAATCCTGTCTGGAAAAAAACCAAAACCAACCAACCAACCAAAGCAACCCTTTTTCCTCTACTTTGTTGCCTCATTGTATTTTAAGAGGTTGGAATTTTTCTACAGTTGTAGTAATTTAACCTTAATCAGTTCATTCTGTCTAAACAGCTATGATTAACTTAGTTTCTTTTTTTTTTTCTTTTTTTGGTTTTTGCCTTTTGCTTTTTTGAGACAGGGTTTCTCTGTGGAGTTTTTTGGTGCCTATCCTGGATCTCGCTCTGTAGACCAAGCTGGCCTTGAACTCAGAGATCTGCCTGGCTCTGCTTCCCAAGTGCTGGGATTAAAGGCATGCGCCACCACCGCACTAACTCTTAGTTTCTTAAAGCAATTCATTTCTACTCTATAGATGTTTGGCCTGAGGAGTTGGTAGAATTCTGCTTTTGACTTGGTTAGTAGTTACACAGTTTTAATCACTGTGTAATAATTCATCAATCTTTACTATAGATTGTATAATTTTCATAATTTATGTTGTATTAAATATTTAAGATCTAGGGATGTAGGTCAGTGTTAGAGTGCTGGCCTGGCATGTGCAAGGACCTGAGTCCAGTCCCTAAAGCTGGAATAAAAATAGAATTTAGTTATTTTTTTAAAAATAGAATTTAATTAATTAAAAAATAAAAACTCGGGCTGGAGAGATGGCTCGGTGGTTAAGAGTATGGGCTGCTCTTCCAGAGGTCCTGAGTTCAATTACCTACAACCTCATGATGGCTCACAACCATCTACAGTGAGATCTGATGCCCTCTTCTTGTGTGCAGGCATACATGCAGATAGAGCACCCATATACATAAAAACAAACACACACAAAAATCAATACTGTATGTACACACACTTAAATATGTGCCTGTGTATACAGAACAAAAGACTAAGAGAGTCATTGTAATATTAATAGTGATAGTCTATAACTGATAGAATTACAGGTGTTTATTTTTTATGCCTTGGTATAATTTCTATAGTAAGTATATACTACTTTTATAATTCAAAAAGATGTTTAAGAACAAAAGGACTTGGTACAGTGGCCTTACCTACAATCCCAGTGCTTGGGAAGTGGAAGCAAAAGGATCAAGGAGTCAAGGTCGTCCTCACTTCACAGCAAGTTCAAAGCTAACTTTAGCTACATGAGCCCCGACTCATGGGACAGAGACAGAGACAGACAGAAAGAAGGAAAGAAAGAAAATTGTTCCTCAGACCTAAAAGCTCCCTTAGGACATGTGTCCTTTAAAGCCTCATGAGAAAAAGCCAGTTCCCTAAATGCTTCAGAGTGGACTTGCCTAATGGTAATAGTAGACCATCAGAGGATCTTACATTAGAGATGGCGTGATATTTCTTATTTAACTAATTTTGCCCTTTAACTGTGGCTTGATTAGTAATTATTTATAAAAGATACCCCTTCCATTTTATCTTCTCCTATCACCCCGAGGAAGAACCCAGACTATCTCACTAAAGTGTCATTTACTTTGACATGCTACCAGTACCAGGTAAGTCACCTCATTCTCATTCTTTTTATGAGAAGGCTCAAATATCCAAACCAATAAACTTTTATAAGAACATTTTAATTTAATGTAACTTAATTTTAAATCAATCAGTTTGGACTGAGAGTTAGTGGACAGCTAATGACTCCAGGTATTGCTTACCTAGTTGAAATGGTTCTGCTCACTTACTTTTAAATACTTGCCCTCCTCTATCTGACCTTTGAATGTGAGCATTTCTTATTTAATCTTTTTTTCTCATTTTATGGGCTCTCTGTAGACAATTTCAGCTATCCCCTTGACTTCAGCTGTCATCTGTTTATCATGATTCACAGATTCATTTTTCCAGTCCAGCACTTGTGAGTTTTGTGTATATCCACCTGACTTATATCACAGAGACATCCTAAGATCAGTGGATCTAAATGTGAATTTATAGTCTACATTCTCTTACCTTTTTAATTTTGGTTGATACCAGGGGTTGGACTGAAGGCCTTCCATGTGTTAGGCAAGTGTTCTACCACTGAGCTGCACACTGGCTAGAGTTAACTTCCTCAGACTTGCTCATTCTTCTGCTCACCATCTTAACGATTAGCACTATGCTCTAGACACTACAAACCTGTATTTATCTCTAACATCTTTTCTTTCTACATGTATTCCACTGCAAAGTCTGTTCATCTTAAATATTTCATGATTTTAATTTCTATAGCACCATCACTCTAAATTAAACCATTATGACCTTTCACCTAGATAGCTACATTGTTCCCCTTTATTCTGTCCTCCGTAGGGCCAGCCCAAGTGATTTTTCTATAACTACAGATATTGTCACACCATTTCTTTTTGTTTTGTTTTGTTTGTTTTTGAGATAGGATCTTACTATGTAGCTCTGGCTGTCCTAGAACTCACTATGTAGACCATGCTGCTGGTCTTGAACTCAGAGAGCTCTGCCTGCCTCTGCCTCCCAAATACTGGGTTTAAAGGCATATGCCACTACACCTGCCCACACCATTTCCTTCTTTTTTGGGGCGGGGGTTGGGTTTTGTTTTTTTGAGACAGGGTTTCTCTGTGTAGCCCTAGCTGTCCTGGAACTCACTCTGTTGACCAGGCTGACCTCAAACTCACAGAGATCCTCCTGCCTCTGTCTCCCGAGTGCTGGGATTAAAGACCTGCATCACCACTGCCCGGCTCTATTTCTTATTTAAAATCCTTCATTTGTCTCTTACTGTTATTAGGAAAAAGTCCACATTTCTTTGGTCAACAAAACAGTGCATGAACTGGCTATTGCTTACATTTTTACATGAGATTCCCTTGAGAGAATGTCGTCTTCTCTTCTATTACAGTTGTATTCAGTTACAGTGTAGTTTATGACTTCATGCTTTCTTTGAACAAAAGTACACTCATATTTCCCTTACTCTGTGCCAGGCAGACTCCCATTCACTCCTCCAGGGTCTTTTTTTTTTTTTTAAGCCTCCTGTGGCCTCTCTTTCCACATGAAACTGTGTGTGTGTAAAGAACTGGGGAAGTAGTTCTTGCTAGTATGTACAAGGCTCTGGGTTCAGTCTCCAGCATAACAGGAAAAATATGCATATGATTATTTGTTTATCCCCCTTCTCTCCAACTATTCCAAAGCCTCCAAGAGGACAGGAACTATATCAGTTTTGTTTATCACTAAATATTCAGTATTTGACACTAATTCTGCTACACATTAGGCTCTCGGTATATATTGCTTGCTCTGTTTCAGTTTGTTTTTCAACTAAGACCTCACTATATTGCTCAAGCCAGCCAGAACTCTTCAACAAAGAGATCCTCCTTCCCTAGCCTCAAAAGTTGCTAGGATTAGAGGCACGTGTCACTGCACCTGGCTAAATGTTTAATAAATGAAACTGTTGTGGTTAAAGAGATGGCTCAGTGGTTAAGAGCATTTTCTGCACTTCAAAGGACCCAGGTTCAATTTCCAGGACCCACATGGCAGCTCACAACTATCTATAATTGTAGTCCCATGAAATCTGATGCTTTCTTCTTATATGCAGACATACATATAGACAATACACCCATGTACATAAATAAATAAATCTTTAAAAACAAATGAAACTGTCTTATTAAATATTTTGTGGTTCTGGGCATAATGCTACACACCCAAGTAATTCCAGTACTTAGGAGGCCAAGGAAGGAGGATCCAGAGTTCAAAGCCAACCTTGTCAAAGAATTGAAGCCAGCCTTATGAACATAGGACTACCTCTCTCTGTCTCTGTCTCTCTGTCTCTCTATCTCTGTCTCTCTCTCTCTCTTTCTCTCTCTCTCTCTCTCTCTCTCTCTCTCTCTCACACACACACACACACACACACACACACGTGGGGCCTCTTGGCTCTTTTTCAGATGACTGTATAGTCTTAACACTGATTTTCTATTGTATCTTACCTAAATGTTGCCTCACTCTTTTCTTTTCCTTTCTTTCCTTTTTTTTGTTATAACTACCCAGCAGCAAACTAGAAAACATTTTGGGTGAAATTTGACTTTTAAACACTTTGAAGATTCTACAGTGACCTAATCCTATGCTAGCAGGATATTCTGTAGGACGCATACTAGGTAATTTTTAATGTGTCAGATTTCTTCCACAACTGCTATGACCGTGTGGATCCAGAGTGCTCTCTGCTTTTCTTCATACCTCCTCCCGTCCTGAGAGATGATATCATTCCATACTTGCAGCCAGCTGATTAAGGCCAACTTTCTTCTTAGGACAGGTTCCTAATTCTGCTTTTTCATCCCCTAATCGAATCACCTAGGATGATAATTGATCCAACTGCCTCTGCCTTCAGCTGCTAGAGCACTGTTGTTCTTTCCTCAGTCCTTAGGCCCAGAGTATCCAGAAACCCAGTCCTCGGCTTAACCTAATTTATCTCAGCTCCTTCTTCCTGAGCTACCGATTAGGTTCTAAAACATCCCAAAAGATGTCCAAAATAACTGTCTTAACAGTTACCAGCACTGTGCTCATAAAGGATTCATCTGAATTTGGCTAGGGATTGAAATGTGAGCAAGGAGCCAACAGACTTTCAGGAAAGAGGTCCATGTGAATAACTTCAGCTGTGTTTTAAGCAGTTTTGCTGAGGTAAGCCCAGATATGAAGGAAACATGAATATAAGTTTATAAAATCATGTCACCATGTCTACAGCTCTGCTATGCTTTAGGAAATAGTTTTATGGTGAAATACAATATAACACATATACATTTATTTGTTAAGATGTCTCATATAACCCAGGCTGTCCTTAAATTCACTATGTAATCAAAGATGGATTTGAATTCCTGATCCTCTGCTTCTACCTCCTGAGTGCTGAAGATTAGAGATTATGTACCACCCTGCCCAGCTAAAAAGAGTTTTATGTTCTAATAAAATATTTTTAGTTTTAAAAATAATATGTATATTAATACAGATTTGAACTTCACAGAGGAGCAAAACAAAATAATATCACTTTCCTGGGGGGGGGGATGTTATGATTTTTATTCCTGTATTTTGAAGATACAGAGGAGAAATAAACTAAGTTTCCCCTACCATACAGCACAGAATGCCTCTGTGACCAACTGTGTGGGGATTTTTTTTCTCTGCACATCAACCACCTAGTTCCACAACAGACACCAGCATGTCCTCTAATACAGTTCATTTCTGATACTGACTACCTGGGGGTGGTGAAAGGCCCACATGGTGAAGCTCAGTCTCGGGATTGTCACTTCTGTCCTACTTCAGATGCCAGTCATATGGCCCAGGTTGTTACAGCTTTTAACTAGCTGGCAGACTGACTGACCATAAACCAAAGTTCCGGCACTCCTCTCCCGATGTCCAGGCCATTTGCTGGGGCAGATCACCGAATCAGGGAAACATTTTACTTACATTTGCAGGTTCATTACAACATTGCCAAAGGTACAACCGAAAACTACATAGGGCAAAGCATATCTTACAAGAGGCTTCCGTACTTTCTCCAAGTATGCTGCTCTTGAGAACCCTCCCCCGTGTCCTATTATTTAGAAGCTCTACAAATTCTACGCTGTTGGGTTTTTCTGGAAATGTCATCACATAGATATGATTGTTTAAATCACTGGCCATTGGTGAGCAATTTAACCTTCAGGACTCCATTTCTCCTCAGTAGAGACTGACACATGGGACTAAATGTCCCAACTCTCTGCCTGGGTGAGCAGAGCCAATCCTGAAGCTGTCTAGCTTGTCTTGACTGTCATCAACTCATTAGCACACAGAAAGGCACCACTTTGAAAATTCCAAGGACTTTAAAGTTGTATGCCATGCCTCGAGAAATGGCTCAGCAGTTAAGAGTACTTGTTGCTCTTACAGAGGACCTGGGTTTGAATCCCAGAATCCCCATGGCGGCTAACAACCAGTTGTAACTAATTCCAGAAGATTTGATGCCCTCTTCTGGCCTCTGCAAGCACTGCACACATGTGATGCACAGACATACATGCAAACAAAACATCCATACACATAAAATGAAAATCTTTTTTTTTTAAAGATTTATTTATTTATTATGTATACGGAAGAGGGCGCCAGATCTCATTACAGATGGTTGTCAGCCACCATGTGGGTCCTGGGAATTGAACTCAGGACCTCTGGAAGAGCAGTCAATGCTCTTAACCTCTGAGCCATCTCTCCAGCCCAAAATGAAAATCTTTTTTAAAAAAAATAGTGGTATGCTATGAAATAAAGGACAGAGACCACATGTAATGTATATTTAACAAAAGCAGGCGTGTATCTCTCTTTCTCTCTCTTTTTTTTTGGGGGGGGGCCTTTATTGCTTTTCTTTTTTCCTTTTTTGGTTTTTCAAGACAAGGTTTCACTGTGTAGTCCTAGCTGTCTTGGAACTTGCTCTATAGACCAGGTATCCAATCCACCTGCCTCTGCCTCCCAAGTTCTGGGACTAAAGGCATGTGCCACCACCGCACCCCACCCCCTCACCCCCACAGCATTTGTGTATTTCATTTTAGGCTTTTCAGTAGTCATAGACCTTAGAAGTCTACAACTCTGACTTCTGTGAACCTGAAACTGGCATGTATCTTACATTTCTGAAGTCCCACAGTTGCCAAAGCACTATTACATCTGTATGATCACAGTGTGCCACACGGCTGAGTGTGTGACATGGGAATCCAGAGCATTGATCACACTGTTCCCATTCCTCACAGGTGCCCCTGACCCCACAGCTGGGGCCAGCATTGACGATGAGAACTGCTGGCACTTGGATGAAGAGCAGGTGAAGGAACAAGTGAAGCTTTTCCTCTCCCAGGGCGGTTACTATGGCTCTGGAAAGCAGCTCAATTCAATGTTTTCCAAGGTAAGAAATTAAAAAAGGGGGTTCTTTCTTTTAAACATTAAGTAAACCTGGCTCACCACACATCTGCCTTCTGGTGTACCTAGCTGCACCTGGCTGTACTGAGTGCTTAAAACATAGCAGGAGAGGATAAGCAGAGTCTCATGATCAGGCTAGGTCATGGAGCCTACCGACCTCCCTTCTGTACTCTAAATGAGCCAACACTGCTGGAGAACTTTAGCAAGGAACTGTCTTCTCTCTGCTAGGAACCCAGAACTGCCTGATGAAGCTTCAGAGACTAGAGTTTCAACACTGTTCGAGAAGAGACTATTTTGAAACTTGAGGCACTCATGCCAGGCAGGCTGGATTGGTTTTGGTTTTTTCTCTCTTTTCATTAGCACTTTTACTGGGATATAATATACATATATATTATATATATATTATACATATAATATACACACACACACACACATACATATATAATCCTTGCAGTTGTGGCTGGAGATGCAGGTCAATGGTAGAACACTTGCCCAGCATGTACAAGTTCAGTGGGTATTTATGGAGTGTTTTGTGGGGGGGGGGGGGTTGCTATATTCACAGATAGAATAGAGCCATCACTACAATTAATATTCTCATCACCCTGGGAAGAAACTTCATGCTTTGCACCTATTGGTCATAAGTGAGCTGCTTCAGAAACAAACCGAGATATTTGTCTTTCCATGACATCAAACTTATGGAAAAATAATTCACAAGTGATGTCAGTTTTGTTGGTTTTGATTTACCAACTAGTCCTGATTTCACATTACAATTGCAGGGTTTAATTTAAAGTTTATTTTGAGGGATCTTATGATGTGATGTAGTGCTCAAAGGATGACTATGTGGAATTAGTTCTGTTTCGCCCTTGTCCTGGGCTCCAGAGATTGAACTCAGTCACCAGGCTTAAGGGCCAAGTATCTTTATGTGCTAAGCCATCTGGGTTGCCTCACAATTTATTTTATTCCAACCTTAATTACTAATATCAATCCTAAGATCACATACATCGTCCCAGTTTTATACACATCACACACTATATCTATCATCTGTCTACTTATCTATCATCTACCTACCTATTATATCTGTATGTATGTGTGCTTGTGCTAGGAGAAGCAGATGCTTTTTTGGAGGGGGGCGGGCTACAAAAAGATTGCGCTACAGAGGTCAGTGAGGTCTCTGAAGTCAAGAGCAGACACATGCCGAGGGTCACTCAAGGGGTTAGATAAATATCAACCTAAGGGGATGGGAAGGTGGCTCATTGGTAAGCTGCAGTCAAGCCCCTGCAATGCTAGTAAAATGGGAGGTGAGTCTGGAGTTCATTGGCTAGTGGGCTTAGTCTACTTAGTCTCTCATTGGCCTGGAACTCTATCTCAAACAAAAGATGAAGTGCACCTGAGGAACAACACCCAAGGTCATCCTCTAATTTACACACACACACACACACACACACACACACACACACACACACACACACACGGCATGTACACATACGTGAAGATAGTGACTTGACTTGAGGGCTCAGTCACAGAACTGTTCTGAGTTGCAGGGCAGGTTCCAAATACAGAGCTTCTTCAAGATGTGGGCGGGGCCAGATCGGAGAGCAGCAGTGTAGGCAGGCAGGGTCAAGCAGAGGGACCGTGCTGAGCTGAAGCCCTGAAGACAGCCAGAGTTACTCACCTACTGATTGCTTAGTGTCCGTTGGTCTGCTGATGAGTTGATGGGTGTTCCATACCTCATTGTTAGGTGCCCCTTTTATTTACTTATTTTTTAATCATCTATTTCTTTTACATCCCAGCTGCAGCCTCCCCCCATCCTCCCTTCCCATCCCCAGTCCCTTCCTCTTCCATCTCCATCCAGGAAAGGGCAGGTTTCCTATGACTATCAAAAAACATAGCACATCAAGTTTCAGTAAGACAAAGCACCTCCCCATGTTCTAAGGCTGGGCAAGGTGACCCAGTATGAGGAGTAGGCTCCCAAAAGCCAGTAGAAGAATTAGAGACAGCCCCTGTTCCCGCTGTTAGGAGCCCCATAAGAGGACCAAGCTACACAACTGTAACATATATGCAAAGGGCCTAGGTCAGTCTCATGTAGACTCCCTGGTTGTTGGCTCAGTCTCTTCGAGCCCTTATGAGCCCAGGTTAGTTGATTGTGTGAGCCTTCCCATGTGACCCCTCTGGTTCCTACACTCCTTTCTCCTTCTCCTTCCCAGGATTCCCAAACTCTGCCTAATGTTTGGCTGTGAGTCCTGCCTCCGTCAGTTGCTGGATGATGCCTCTCTGATGACAGTTGGACCAGGCACCAATCTGGTCACAGTATGGCCAGTTATCCACTACTTATCCACTATTGCTAAGAGTCTAAGCTGAGGTCCTCCCTGTGGACTCCTTGGAGATTCCCCTGCACTAGGCTTCTGGCCAACCCCAAAATGCCCTATCCCCCTCAACAGTCCCCCTCCATGCCCTCCCCAACCTGATCCCTCATGTTCCCATCCCCACTTGCCCTCAGTCCACTCATGAAATCTCTTCTCTTTCCCCTTCCCAGGAGATCTGTGTGTCCCACCCTTGAACTCTCCTTGTTACCTAGCCTCTCTGGGTCTGTGGATTGTAGCATAATTACCCTTTATTTTACAGCTAATAACCACATATGAGTGAGTACATACCATGTTTGTCTTTATCATTCTGGGTTACCTTACTCAGGATGATTTTTTCTAGTTCGATCCATTTGCCTTCAAATTTTCCTGGTGTCCTTGTTTTTAACAGCTGAGTAATACTCCATTGTGTAAATGTGCCACATTTTCTTTATCCATTCCTTGGTAGAGGGGGTGTACCCCCTTTTATATGACCCAGATAAGGAGATTGCATCATCTGTTGGTCTGTGTTCAATAAGTTCAAAAGCCTGCTTTTCTTTTTTTTTTTTAAATATGGTTTGTATGCAGTCCATGTGTTCTTGATTTGGTTTGATAAGTTCATGGTCATAATACTTTTTTATGAGTAAATTGTCTATCAGTACATGCCCCTGGCTTGTGCTGGGCAGATGGTAGTTGTTTACCTGCATGAACAAGAAGTGGAGCTCCTCTGCATCAGCTTTAAACTCAGCAAAGACCACACTGCTGTTTTACAAATGGAGTTAGTCAGGGCAAGGCACAGCCTAAAGGTAATGTTTGATTCAGTGCAGAGTAACTGGAGCAGCTCATCTCACACTAACACTCTTACCCTCCATATCTACTTCCCCACCCCCAGCTCTCAGGGACCTCATCTGCTTTCTGTGTGTATAATTTTCTCTATTCTGGACTTTCAAATAATAAAAATATACATGGGGGTGACTTCTTTCCCTTCTAAACCTGCTGTTTTAAAGGTTCATCTTTATGGTTAAGTAAGAGTCCATTTTATTTAGCTTCTGTCTGTCAGTAGACACTTGAATTGCTTTCACCTTTTTGCTACTCTAAAAAAAAGTTGCTGTTAGCATCCTTGTACAAGTTCTACATAAACAATTCTCCAAGGTTGCTGCCTCTTTTTATAGTTCCACCAACAGTACATGGGTTCTGATTTCTTTACATCCAGGCCAATACTGTTATTGTCTTTTTATTCCAGCCATCCTAGTGTGTTTAAAGAGGCATCTCATTATATATAACAGGCTTTCTTGATACATGTAGGAATTTTGCTTACAGAGTTGAGAGGCTTTCTTTCTGTCTCTTAAGTACACTACACAAGTACATCATCTTCTCAACCTGTTCTCCATCTTTCACCTCCTCCTTTTCTGTGCTCTGCAGTTACCAATTACTTGCCCCTCCTTATATGGCAGGTTCGAGAGATGCTTCGGATGAGAGATTCCAATGGAGCCAGGATGCTGACACTTATAACTGAGCAATTTATGGCTGATCCCCGCCTCACACTCTGGAGGCAGCAAGGAACAAGCATGACAGACAAGTGCAGGCAGCTCTGGGATGAGCTGGGTAAGTCCCTATTCCTCATAAGTCATAGACCGACATTAGAGAGCATTTGTCGTTGGTGTATGTGTGGATCTTGCTTATTCTAGCTCTGAAGCATTTTAGGTTCAACAGAAGCGTCCTAATCTCACTTTGCTGCGTCTACAGCACTGTGCTTGCCTGTTAAGACTCCATTTCATGGTACCTCCACAGAAGCCACTGCTGAAAGAAAACCTCTTCACTTGACTTCAGTTGCATGGCACTAACCTAGCTCTCTAAATCCTTAGCTCAGGTTCTGGGGACATAGCTCAGCTAGCAGAATGCTTCCCTAGCATGTACCAAACCCAAAGTTCAGTCATCACTGCATACAAGCAGGTGTGCTGGCACACACCTGTAATCTCAGCACTTGGAAGGTGGAGAAAGGAGAAACGGGCGTTCAAGATCATCCTGTTACTTAGTGAATTCCACCACCACCACAAAAACCCCTTAGCCTCACTTGTTTGTTGCTTGCCCCGAGACTCCTCTCTGGTGTCATGCCTAGCCAGACCGCTCAGTGTGAGGAGATCTCCAGTGCTTAAGCTTCGGCCTCCTATGCTGCTCTTTTTTCTCTTTTCTTTCTCTTTTTCTGTACTTGTTGAAGAGCTTCATGGCAAGCCAGGCATAGTGGCACCCCTTTAATCCCTGCACTCAAGAGGCAGAAGCAAGCTGGTCTCTGTAGTTTAAGGCCATCCTGGTCTACATAGAAAGTTCCAGGCTAGCCAGGACTGTATGGTCAGACCTTGTCTCAAAAAGTAAAAAATAAATAAGTATAAACATATATAATTTTAGATTTTTTTAAAATAAGAGTTGAACCAATATAGACAAACTTTCATTTTCAGTTAGTATCTGAAACTGAGGCTAGGTGGTCTTTAAAACATATCTAGGGCTGGAGAGATGGCTCGGGGGTTAAGAGCACTGGCTGTTCTTCCAGAGGTCCTGAATTCAACTCCCAGCAACCACATGGTAGCTCACAACCATCTGTAATGAGATCTGATGCCCTCTCCTGGTGTGCAGGCATACATGCACACAGAACACTGTATATGTGATAAATAAATCTAAAAAATTCTATTTGGAAAACAACATCCTATTTTACTTTAAGAAGCTATGAAATCTGGGGCTGGAATCATATGGCTCAGTGGTTAAGAACATGTATTATTTTTGCAAGGACCCAAGTTCAATTCCCAGCACCCATGTTGGGCAGCTCATAACTGCCTATAACTCCAGCTCCAAAGGGATCCCTCTAACCTCAGCAACAAGCACATATACATATACATGTATGCATAAATAATAATATTTTTTTAGAAAAAGGCTGTGAAATTCCCATTCATGATTGAGTTAAGAAGCATTATATAACTGGATATGGTAGCTGTAATTCCAGCATTTTGGAAAGTAAGTCAGGGGGAGGTGAGTTCAAGGCCAACTAACCTGAATAATTTAATTTAGCAAGACCCTATGGGGGGAAACCACTTCATTTCTGCTACTTGCTAACTGGAGATTGAGAAAGTGTCTGGCACAGCCACATAGCCAATCCTGAAAAACCACCTGTTTTCCGTGGAAAGGAGAGTGATGTGTTCAAAGAAACAGTACCCATTTGGTCACCCGTATGTGGTGTTCACTGTTTTGGTCACCACAGTGACCAAAACACCTGAAAAAAGATCACAAATTTGATCAGCAGTTACAAAATCCAAGTCCAAAGTAAATCATTTTTCTTTGAGAAAAATAACTAAGATTTGTTCTGTAATAATAGATTAGACTAGGTCCTTTGCAAACTTTATTTCATGTAATTCTCCTACTATATTAATAAGATAGGTATTTTTAAGTTCTCTGTTTAATAATTGAGGGACTTAGAGGTCAAAAATCTAACTACCCAAAATATGAAACTTTTCTGAGCACCTCCCTTCCAACCTTGACCCTATCTTAAGTGTCTTTTGCTATTCACTATTATGCCATGAATATGCTCTGTGTGTGTGAGTGCGTGTGCATGCACATATGCACAAGTGTATATGACATACATGCAGAGGTCAGAGAGAGGACAACCTGTTGGTCCTTAAGCACCTTCCACTTATTTGAGATAGGGTCTCATTGGTCTGGAACTTTGTCACACAGGCCAGTCTAGCTGAGCCTGCAGGCTTCCAGAGAGCCTCCTAGCTCCACCATGGCAATACTTGGATTTCAGGCACATGCCACCGCATCCAGCTTTTATGTGGGCCCTGGAGATCTGAACTTGGATCCTTACACTTGGAAGGCAAGCACTTGAACCACTGATCTCCTCAGCCCTATGTCCTGAACATATCTAAATTTAACACATTGTATCACGTGGTATTATGCTCATTTATCCATCTATCCTACCAGACAGCTCCTACAGACAGAAAAGAGGTCTTATTCACCTGTTGTTAAGTTACTTTCACATTGCTGTGGTCACACAATTATAAGGAAACTTAAGATTCATTTGGCTTATGGTTTCTCAGGCTTTAGTCCCTCAGCCAATTCTGAAAATCTTAGCAATTATGTTCATATTTATATATAATGTCTATATATGTATGTATGTATGTATGTATGTATATTCCACATGTATGAAAGAGAAGGAAGCTGATGGGTTGTTTTTGCTTTAGGGGCATTTGGATTGTTTGGGTGCTGAGGCCTGAAGCACAGGCATACATGTTATTCCCACATACTAAGAATGTGGACTGCTCTGTTTTTCAGGGGCTTTATGGGTGTGCATAATTTTAAATCCACACTGCAAACTAGAAGAAAAATCCTGTTGGCTACAGCAGCTGCAGAAGTGGAATGACCTGGATATCTGTCCTCTGGAAGATGGCAATTATGGGCATGAACTCCCCAACATTACCAATGCACTTTCCCAGAGTGCCAGCCACAGCCCAGGTGAGCCAAGTACCTTTCTGTTTAGAACTTCAGGAGGTGAGAGGACAAAACACCAGAACAATGGTAGTCAGGCAACCTTCTTTTGTTTCTTTTTTTCCTGTCAAAATTATCATCTTAAATAAGAAAAGCTTTTCTTTTAATTCACCTCAACATGCTAAATTTTAGGTAAGCATATGTGTTTGACATTGAGGATGCTGTCTTTTTCCACATCAAGGGAGTCTACAGTGCCCAGCATGAAGTCCTAGTTCTCTCTGCCCAATTTCTCTCAACGTTCAGATTCTCTGGGTTTGTGTAGCTAGAAAACCTGCTTTAAAGGAGAGACAGAAGCCTACCAAAAAGTAAACAAAACCTAAGGTGAGGTGTTGTGTCTCAGTCCTGTATTCCCTGCATCCTGAATGTAGAGGCAAGCAGACAGATCTTTTTGTGTAGTATCCTTATCAAATCCTGGCTGCACTCACAAGGCAGAGGCAGGCTGATCTCTGAGTTTGAGGCCAGCCTGGTCTACAGAGTAAATCCAGGACAACCAGTTTGTTAGGGTCCTGAGAGGGACATGTGGACTCCTTGTAAGCACAGCCAAGGGGAGGTCCTAGAGCAGTTAGGTCATTTTAGATATGATTCGCTTAAGCAAGTGGCAATCATATTAGTATGTTCTAATTGACCAGGGCTAGTCAGAAGCTGATTAAGGCTACAGCTTTTTCATTTCTGGGCAGGCCTGGACAAGTCCCAGGCCTTGTCCTTATTTGGTTATTACCTTGAGCTTGCTGACTGTGGCTCAGGCCTGGCCTGCATGTACTAGGCCTCTTTGTCCTTGCTGTTGGGGGTGTTGGAGGCTGATTGTCCTTTGTTTGTGGCTCTTTCAGAAACTGCTTGTTCAGTCTCAGGAAACTGAAAATGAGGCCTAATCTCTTAGAGAAGACTGAGCAGCCTTTTATGGCATCTGCTCAGTCCTCTCACCAGGGATACTCAGAGAAACCCTGTCTCCAAAAAAACAAAACAAAAAAAACCAAATATATCACCCCCAAGTTATTGACAAGACTCCTACTCCACTGTAAGGCAGATCTAGTACAGTAATACCATACCCTCTGCCTTTTGAACAGCTCACTGGTCTACAGATTCATCAACATTCATGTCATTCCTTCTGACTCAGGCCTTTTGATGTTGACCATTGTCCTTTAGTTCATCGAGTCTTTATTGGTAGGTCATTTTGTCAGACATTGATCGTACACTTGTTCTCTTTTTTTTTTTTTTATTTGAAGTAATAGTTATCGGCATTTTCAGCCTCGAAGAAGAAATCACTTAAATAATTGTTTTTGTTTGGTCATCTTCTATTGTGCCATAATTAGTTGCCAGTATACTTAAGATAACTAAGTTAACGAGCCATGAAGAGACTATAATTTTGTCACTTCACTCAGCTATCTATTCTGGCACTCATCTGGCCTACACAACACAGGAAGTCATCACTTTAGTATAGACTTTAGATGGCATGGAGGATCAACTATATACATAAACACACACCCCACTCTGGAATTTCTCATTTTGTGTTGGTTCTTATTGTTACCTTATTCTTTTCCACACACAGCCCAGTCTTTGTTGTTGCTGAATTGTTGCTATGTTTTGTTTGAGAAGTTCTCATTATAGGAGGCCTGGATAGACAACTCAGCACAGGCTCCTCTTCCCAGAGGTCCTAAGTTCAATTCCCAGCAACCACGTGGTGGCTCACAACCATCTGTAATGGGATTTGATGCCCTCTGCAGATAGAGCACTCATATACATAAAATACAGAAATAAACCGGGCGGTGGTTTCGCACGCCTTTAATCCCAGCACTCGGGAGGCAGAGACAGGTGGATCTCTGTGAGTTCGAGGTCAGCCTGTTCTACAGAGGGGGTTCCAGAACAGCCAAGGCTACACAGAGAAACCCTGTCTCCGGGTGGAAAAAAAAGGTCAGAGTTACTTACTATCTCTGTCCATCTATTCTGCCTCTTTGTGTTTGTATTTCGAAGTCCAAAAAGTTCTCGTTCGTGTTCTCTCTCTCTCTCTCTCTCTCTCTCTCTCTCTCTCTCTCTCTCTCTCTCTCTTCCCTCCTTCCCTCCCTCCCTCCCTCCTTTCTTTCTTTTCCTCCTCTCTCTCTGTTTTTTGAAACAGGGTTTCTCTATGTAGCCCTAGCTGTTCTGGAACTCACTCTGTAGACCAGGCGGGCCATGATCTGACTGCCTCTGCCTCCTGAGTGCTGGGATTAGTGAACTACCACAACCCAGCCCAAACCCTTCTCTTATTCCCTAGATCGTATTCCTTTTCTTATCTAAGATACTGCTTTAGTGATTATCTCCCATCTCTTCTGCATCCAGATGTTTCCCTACTCCATGAATTATTCCTATGAGTTATAAAATACAAGCCCACTGTGTCACTGGCCCTTAAACAAAGCAAAGCAAGAACACGCTTGGGACTCCACATACCTTTCTGGCTGCCTTTCTCTGAGCTATAAGAATTAAGAAAAGTAATTCAGAGCTGAGTATAGGGTACATGCTTATAATCTCAGCACTGAGGAGGTAGGAGCAGCGGATCATGAATTCGAGGCCAGGTTAGACTACCTAAGCTAGACCCTGCCTCAAAATTATTTTTTTAAAGAGTTTTTTCTTTGTTTTTTTGAGACAAGGTTTCTCTATATAACAGCTCTGGCTGTCCTGGATCTCACTCTGTAGACTGTAGCTAGAGTTTTCCTGACTGGCCCACAGTCAGGACAAATCTCTGACACCCGCCAGTCCCACAGCCACTCAGACCCAACCAAGTAAACACAGAGACTTATATTGCTTACAAACTGTATGGCCGTGGCAGGCTTCTTGCTAACTGTTCTTATATCTTGAATTAATCCATTTCTATAAATCTATACCTTGCCACGTGTCTCGTGGCTTACCGGGATCTTCACATGCGGCTTGTCATAGAGGTGGCTGGCAGTGTCTCCCTCATTCAGCTTCCTGTTCTTTCAATTCTCCTCTCTGTTAGTCCCGCCTATACTTCCTGCCTGGCCACTGGCCAATCAGTGATTTATTTATTGACCAATCAGCAACACATTTGACATACAGACCATCCCACAGCAGTAGACCAGGCTGGCCTTGAAGTCACAGAGATCCGCCTGCTTCTACCTCCTGAGTGCTGGGACTAAAGGTATGTGCCACCACTGCCTGGCAAAAAAAAAAAAGTATTTTGTTGTTGTTGTTTGGTTTTTCGAGACAGGGTTTCTCTGTGTAGCTTTGGAGCCTGTCCTGAATCTCACTCTGTAAACCAGGCTGGCCTCGAACAAGTATTTTTTAAATTAAAAGAAAAATTATTTGAAAGACTCATATATTTACCATATATGCCAAAAATCATATATATTCACTTCTGCTCTCTGATTCTCCTTTGAGTACACCCTAGTCATGTTGTTTTTGGTATTTTACTCCTTTGGGAGGCTGCCACCCAGCTCCCAAATAAATCACACACAGAGGCTTATTCTTAATTATAATGCCCAGCTTTAGCTTGGCTTAGTTTCTAGCCAGCTTTTTTTTTTTAACTTAAATTGTCCCATCTACCTTTTGCCTCTGGACTTTTCCTGTTCTCGTACTTCTGTAAATCTTGCTCTTACTCCATTGCTGGTTGTGTAGCTGGGTGGCTGGCCCCTGGAGCCCTCCTCCTTCTCTGGCTGCTAGATCCTTTTTCTTCTTCCTCTTTCCAGATTTCTCCCTCTGTATATTCTCTCTCCCTGCCAGCCCCACCTATCCTTTCTCCTGCCTTGCTATTGGCCAGTTCTTGATTAGACCATCAGGTGTTTTACACAGACACAGTAACGCAGCTTCACAGAGTTAAACAAATGCAACATAAACAAAAGTAACACACCTTAAAATAATTCCCCAACATAGTGAGGTCTTCAGCCCGACCTGTACTGAGACAGCTCTGTACTGGTCCCTAGTATCATCTACGGCCAGATTGGATGGTTGATTCTCAGTTGTAATCTTAATTGATGTTTGACCTTTTAGCAGTGTTCAACATTGATCATTTTCTGCTTGAAACATCCTTGTCATCTGATTGCCAGTTACTCTCTGTGAGTTCTCATTACCACTCCATTGCCCTCTTACTGTCTCTTCCCTGACTTTCCAACTTCAACATGCTTTAAGTGCCTACACTGTCGTTAGACCATCCTCCTCCTCTTCTGCCTTGGTGAGTGCACTATTTTAGTAAATATCTGTTCATTCCCAAGTGTGTGTCTCCTGCTCAGACTTTTCCTCTTAGCCCTAGTCTTGCATATTTATTTACTTTCGAGGCTCCTGCTTGTATCTTACTCTCTTCTGCTTCCTTTCCTTTTTTCTTGTTCTTTTTTGTTGTTGTTGTTTTTGTGTTGTTTTGTTTTTGTTTTTTTAGATAGGCAGGTGCAGGCTGTCCTCAAGCTTGCTAATCCTGACTCTGCCTCCCAAGTACTAGAATTACAGGTGTGTACCGCCATTGCTCAGTTTGGACTCATTCTTGATTCTTCTTTCTCTCTCATCCACATCTTACTTGTAAGTGTGGTGGTTTGAATAGATATGGCCCCCATAGATTCGTGTGATTGAATATTTGGCCCATAGAGAGTGGCACATTAGGAGGTGTGGCCTTGTTGGAGTGGGTGTGTCCTTGTTGGAGGAAGTGTGTCACTGTGGCTTTTAGGTCTCTTATGCTCAAACTACACCCAGGACATCGTCTCTCTCTGCTGCCTGTAGATCAAGATGTAGAACTCTTAGCTCTTTTCCAACACCATGTCTGCCTGCATGCCACTATGTTCCTGTAATGAGGCTAATGGACTAAACCTGTGAAACTGTAAGCCAGGTCCAGTTAAGTGTTTTCCTTTATAAGACTTGCCATGGAGCTGGGCAGTGGTGGCACATACCTGTAAACCCAGCAATCAGGAAGCAGAGGCGGGTGGATTTCTGTGAATCTGAGGCCAGCCTGGTCTACAGAGCGAGTTCCAGGACAGGCACCAAAACCACACAGAGAAAACCTGTCTCAGAAAAAAAAAAAAAAAAAAAAAAGACTTGCCAAGGTCATGGTGTCTCTTCACAGCAATAAAACCCTAACTAAGACAATGGGCAAGTCTTATTTGCCTTTATCTCAGAACATAACCAGTATCCAAGTACTTATCATCTCTACTGTTTATTACTTGGACCTCCTACCATTATCTCCGATAAACTGTTACAAGTGGCTGCCTAACAGCTTGCTCATTCCATCCAACTAGTCTAGGCTCCTTGATGTTTTCAAAGGTTCCCCAAATACATTCCTACCTCGGGACTTAGTGCTTGCTCTTCTTCCCACCTGGAATGCTCTCTTAATTGTCACTATGGCTGGCCTCTTAGTTCCTACAGATCCCGGCATTCAAATGCTCTCCCCCACCCCCACCCCTCCCTCTCTGAGACAGTCTTACTGCATTCCTGGCTCAAGTGATCTCCTTCAGTGGCTGGGACTATAGGCATATACCACCTCACAAAGCTGTTCAAAAATTATCTTTTGTGGGGCCTGTTTTAGTTTTGGGTTTTTATTTTCTTTTGTTTTCTGGGGGAGTTTTTTGTCTTTTTTTGTTTTGTTTTGTTTTTGTTTTTCGAGACAGGGTTTCTCTGTATAGCTTTGCGCCTTTCCTGGATCTCGCTCTGTAGACCAGGCTGGCCTCGAACTCACAAAGATCCGCCTGCCTCTGCCTCCCAAGTGCTGGGATTAAAGGCGTGCGCCACCACCGCCCGGCTTGTTTGTCTTTTTGAGACGAGGTCTTGCTGTATGCTTAGCTGGCCTGGAATTCACTATTGTAGTCCAGGCTGGTATGTGCTACCACACCAGCTTTTGTTTTGATTTTTAGGTGGGTTTGTATATCCCAGGCTGATCTAGCATCTTTGTGCAGCCGAGCGAGAGTGGCCTTGAGTTTCTGACCCTCCTCTTCCACCTCCCAGTTGCTGAGGTTACAGGCATATACCACAATGCTAGTGTTTCATGTGGTGCTAGGCAAGCATTCCACCAACTGAGCTACATCCCCAGCCTCTCAAATGTTGTTTTATTAGAGACTACTCTATATAAAACAGTAACCTTAACCTAATATCATCTTGCCTTTCTCTCTAACTCTGCTTTTGTTTTTTTCATAGTATTTATAAATGTATATGTCTGATATACTGTATATTTAACTCTCTCCCCATTTCAATGTAAAGGTTAATAGAAACAGACTTTACCAATCCTGCCTATAACAGTATCTGCTGTGTGTGAAGTATTAGATGATGTAATGAATTGCAAAGCAATGAGAGCTGTCCCCACTGTGTGCTGAGCAGACCAGAGCAAATACTCAGTCAGGGTGAAAGACTCTAGCCAATAGGAGACTGTGTACTCTTTCCTAATGCTTTCTCTTTTGTCCAGCACCTCAATTAGATGAGTCATGTGTGCTCTGAAACATTAGATTAAAGCAAACCTATTAATTCAATAAATTGTATTATTAATAAATAATTTATTATTACAAATTAACTGCATTTGTATGTGTATGTGTGCATTTGTGCATGTGAATGTAGTATCTGTGGAAGCAAGAGAGTATCAGGGCCCTGGAATTGGAGTTACAGACAGTTGTGAGCTGCCCAAGCTCTAAGTCTCCTAAACTGGATGTCTTAGCTGGTCTCCAGTCTTGTAGTCTGAAGAAGTAGGTTCTAATACCAATGAAGTTGTGCCTCGGCAGCAGGATAGATGAAGTTGCCATGGAGAGTAAGGACAAGTAGGCAGAATAGCAAGCTTTCTTCTCCTATGTCCTTTATGTGGGCTGCCACCAGAAAGTTTGGCCCAGAGTTAGAGTGGGTCTTCCAACTCAGTAATCCAATCAAAAAACAATCCCTCACAGGTGTGTCCAACTGCTTGGGTTTTAGTTGATTTCAGAACTAGTCAAGTTGACAACCAAGGTGAGCCGTCACATCGTTACACAAGCATCTAATTTAGGTTTCTCTGAAAGTGTCATGTAGTTCAATTCTTGACCCCAAATATTTTCAGCTGTCATTAATCAGGCAAAGTAGCAATTGAATTATAGCTTATGGGTTTTTTTCTTAAAGCATATTGGATAATTTTATTATTTCATGTTTATTTGTGTTTTGATCTTTCATATTGTTCACTCATGTTCCATTTTTTTTTTAATTTAGTTTATGGGGCTGGAGAGATGGCTCAGCAAGTAAGAGCACTTGCTGCTCTGACAGAGGACCTGGGTTCAGTTCCCAGCCCCCACACTAGGCGGCTCACAACTGCTTACGTCTCCAGTTTCAGGGAGTCTGATGTCCTTTGCTGATCTAAATGTGTGGTGCGCATACACTCAAGCACACACACACACACACACACACACACACACACACACACATTAAACAACAAAGAAACAAACGTCTTTATAAAATTGAGTTTGTAAAGTCAGGCATGCCTATAATCCCTGCACTTGGGAGGTAGAAGCAGGAGGCGATAGAGGCAGGAGGATCAAATTCATGGCCAACCTTGGCTACATAGCAAGTTTAAACCCTATCTCGGCCTCCCCACACATCCCCCAAAATAGTTGAGCTTGTGGAAGAGTTTACAGTCTATTTGAGAAGATACAACTCATCTATGTGGAGAACAGCAAAGACTGAAATGGCTGAGCAAAAATTCTAGGCAGTGAACATTTGAATTCCAGAATAAAGAGGCAGGCTGCCCCCCACACACACACACACACACATGCACGCACGGGACTTTAACTCTCTGGGCCTCCGTTACTCATTTGCAGAGTGTGGGAACGACTGCACTATGAGTGTGGACAAGATGAAACAAGCAAAGTACAGAAGTTGTGTTGAGAACAGGTTAGCTTTGGGGCAGACTCAGTATTCTTAGAAGAGAATATAAACTAGGAGAGATACAGACAGACAAACACATACAGCCACAGAGACTGTTAGATTTGAGCTTACTTTGTAGTGTTGATTTCCCCGTAGCCCTCTTGGTCAGCCTTCAATCAGAAGGTTTTGTCAGCATCAGCTTTCCTTGTGGAGAACCAACCACACGTTGACAGCACAGTGACAAAGGTCCCCAAACGCAGACTGCTTTACATCTTTCTCAGCCTTTATCATTTTTATGTGTAAATTTTTATTTGTGTTTGATTCATAGGGAACCTGAGGCAGGGGGTGTTGTTTGTTTGTTAAAACAGAGTATTATATCACCCAAGCTAGCCTCAAACTTGTGAGCTTCCTGTGTTGAGCTCCTGAGTAGTTTTTTCAGCTTCTGATATGAATATCACAGAAGCCCTTGGTATGATGAGGGTCACGCTACAAATGAAACAAGTTATGATTAGTTAGGGTATTCTCTAGGTGCCTCTTTCTTTCTGACTGCTGTGGAAAACAGGTTCTATCCTAACGGTTGAGTTGCAGAGCACAAATGTCCCTTCAAGCTTCATGTGGCTCTAGATCCCAGTAGAGGACTGTTCAAAGAGGAGGGAATCGGTAGACCTCTATATAAGGTTTTTTTGATAGAAGATGTAGATGTAAGGCTTATTTAAGGAGACAGCATGAGTACCCAGACAGAATGTCCAGACTGCTCTTCTGGCCAACCTCCCACCTAAACAAGACCGGGTGTTAGAGCTTCAGATTATTCAGCCTTTCTTTTTCCTCCCCCAGACTCTTTATCCAGACCAAGACGAACAGTCTTCACTAGAGCTATTGAAGGCCGTGAGTTACACTGGCAGGACAGTCACCTACAGCGAATAATCAGCAGTGACATCTATGCAGCTCCTGCCTGCCAGCGGGAAAATGAGCGACTGCTCTTCAATTCCCACGGCCAGCCACTGTGGCTTGGTAAGTCTAGCCCTCTTGTGCTCCAAGAATTTCAGGGCCCAATCCTACCTGTACCAGGCCCACATGAGCCAGCAGTATAGGTCCCAGCAACACTAGCTACAGCTTAGAGTCTGTATAGCTCCTTTGGAGTGTTTGCTGCCAACCCGGGTCATTTATTTGACGCCAGCTTCATTTGTGTGTGTGCTTAACTGAGGTATAGCAATCTCGGGTGGGAATTTGTATCCTTTCCCTAAGCTGTAGGAAGAAGATAAAGCAGTTGATACATATTGAAGAGTAATAACGAAGCCCCTAGACATCAGTTCACACACTTTCAGTCATCTGTTACTAAGCAACTTTATATTCTGCTCTGAACTTACATGTTTTGATTGAAAAGCACTACAGGAACTGAGGCAGTAGCTTGGTCAGTAAGCACCCGAGTTTGATCCCCAGGGCCCATGTAAAATAATCCAGGCATGATAGTGTGTTCTTGCAATCCCAGGACTGGGGAGGCGGAGACAGCAGATCCCTGGAGCTTGCCAGCCAGCCTAGCCTAGTGTAAGTGGCTAGTTACAGGCCAGTGAGAGACCCTGTCTTTAAAAAAAAAAAAAAAAAAAAAAAAAAAAAAGAGCCAGCAAAACAGCTTTGTGGGTAAAAATGTTTGCTGCACAAGCTGGATGACCTGAGTTTGACTGCTGGAACCTATAGTAGAAGGAGAGAACCCACTCCTAAAATTTGTCCTTTGATCTCCACATTTAGTCTGTGGCATACACATGTCTGCACTCACACTCATAGACACACAGCGATAATAAATAACATGTAAAAATTTTTAAGAGGTAGATAATATCTCAGGAGTAATGCCCAAGGTTGTCCTCTGGACTCCACACATATGAGCACACATGTGCACACACATGAGCACACACAAATAAAAATAACGCTGTCTGAAACTAGCTACCCTGTGCTAGTAAGGAGGCTGCAGTCTCTGGTCATCACCAGGCTGTCGTCCTTTTCTCTGTCTCATCTTCCTAGCATCCTTCATAACAAGATAGAAGTGCTTTGTCTAGTTTAAACTTCTGCAACAGTCTTCTGGCTTACAGTCAGTTTGTCCTTAACTTTATTAGAGAACACTCATTCTAAAATACAGCTTAGAAGCCTGGTGTGGTGATACATACCTTAACCTCAGAATCTGGGAGGCAGAGGCAGGTGGATCTCTGTGAGTTCAATGCCAGTATGGTCTATGTAGCAAGTTCTAGACCAGCTACGGTTACACAGTGAGACTGTTTCCAAAAACTCAGGTAATTAACTAAGTAAAGCAAGCAGGCTAAGGGGTTCATTATAGCACAGAAATAAATGATGTACAGATGGGAATTGGGAACTACTTCAATGTCCAATTTGATTAACAGTAGATGGACATAGTCATTGTATGTATTTATCTTGAATGTTATGCAAGCATATTTAATGTCATGGAAAAGTATTTACAATATACTATTAAGTTGCAAAACAATAATTATAACATCCCAAATTTGGTTTAAAAATTGAAAAATCTGGATAAATATACATGAAATTGTAAAGAGAAGTTATTTTTATTTTGTATTTTACTTATTTATATCTTTAAATCTTCTGCATTATTTTATATGTGTGTGTTTATGTTTATACATTCAGATGTGTGGATGTGCATGTAAATGACAGAAGTAGACAGCAGGTATCTTCCTTAATCTCTTTTTTTTTTTTTTTTTTTTTTTTTTTTTTTGGTTTTTCGAGACAGGGTTTCTCTGTGTAGCTTTGCACCTTTCCTGGAACTCACTTGGTAGCCCAGGCTGGCCTCGAACTCACAGAGATCCGCCTGGCTCTGCCTCCCGAGTGCTGGGATTAAAGGTGTGCGCAACCACCGCCCGGCCCTTAATCTCTTTCTACCTTATATTTTGAGAGAGTCTGTCCCTAAACCTGCTCAGCTAGACTGTCTAGCCAACAAGCCCAGTGATCTTCCTGCTTCCACTTCCCAGTCCCAGTTATTTCTATAATTTTTAATTTTGCCTCTAGCAGAAATGATAAAGTAAAATGAAAGGCTTGTTAAGATCATTCCCCTATTTTAAGAAGTTAATAATGCTGGACATGATGGTGCATACGTTTAATCCCAGCACTTGGGAAGCAGAGGCGGGTAGATCTCTGAGTTCAAGGCCAGAATGGTCTGCAGAGTTCGTTACAGTACAACCAGGGCCACACAGAGAAACCTTGACTCAAGAAAAGAAAAAAGAAAAGAAAAGAAAACAAAGAAGTTGATAGTTATTGGCATGGTGGCACACTCAGGAGGCAGAAGCCAGCAGATCTCTGTGTTCTACCTTTCTAGGCTACATATATATCTCTAGCCATGTATATAAATTTTATATTCTTGAAGACAAAGGTACAGTCCCTGTTAAGCATTGTTAAGTTGAATCTGAGAAACTGGACTGAACACAGACTCCTTTTGTCTGTCAGACATGGACTTTTCCTGATTTGAACTCAAGCAAAATCTTTTCTTCCTGCCTGTTAGAGCATGTGCCTACAGCCTGTGCTTGAACTTTGAACTCAACCAAATCATTTTCTTCCTGCCTGGTAGAGCATGTGCCTACAGCCTGCGCTCGTGTTGATGCGCTGCGATCTCATGGGTATCCAAAAGAGGCTCTCAGACTCACGGTGGCCATCATTAATACTCTGAGGTTACAGCAGCAGCGGCAGCTAGAGATCTACAAACACCAGAAGAAAGGTATAGTGATTAGGAGTCCTCTAACATCTTGGGGTCTGAGGTAATAAGGATCCTCAGGAGATAAGAAGACCCAGAACCTAATTTTCATTCAGGACCACAGGCTTGAGGATTCTAAGTAATTCTACCTGCTGAGTGGGTATGCTATGCCTGTGACTCTCAGCTTGCTGTTTGTAAAATAGGAACAATGATGTCTGCCTTTCGCAGGGCAGGTGGAAGACCTGTTAAGACCCCGAGAAGATGCGTTTGAAACTGTAAAGCTGTTTCTGTATATGCACTGCCAGCAGACAGTGCACATTAGAGCTGGCTGGTGAGCTTGGGGTCAGGCCAGTCAAACAAAGACACGATAATAAGGGGAGCTTTTCTTTGACTTTTCCGTCAAGGCCTGAATGATACTGATTAGGAAACCAAATCAGAAGAAAAGTGCAATTCCCATCTCTATCTGTCTAAAACTTGGAACCTGCTTATTTCCAGAATTGTTGCAGAGAGGAACCACAACAATCACGAACCTGGAGGGCTGGGTGGGCCATCCCCTGGATCCCATTGGCTGCCTGTTTCTCACTTTGACCGAGGCCTGCCGCCTGAATGATGACAGCTACATGGAAATGTCAGGTACAGGGGTCAGCCTGAGACGAGCCAGGAGTGCCCACGGCAGCTTTCTCTCTGGTAAACTCTGTGGTCTGGCCATGCATGTCCTGATTCCCTGCTTTACCTTACTAGCTTCTTCGGGGAATAAGAAGGGTTAGAGGAATTTCAGGAGTGAGAGGCTAAAAGTTCAGAGCAGTCCTGAAATGGGATAGACCATCCAGCAAGAGTGTGTGTCTCAAGCTGTTCATGGCAGTGCCCATCTGTATGTAGCCACAGCTACTCACGAGGCTAACACAGGAAGATCATTTGAGCCCAGAGTTTCAGAGGTAGCCTGGACCATCTCATTAAAAAAAAAAAAAAAAAAAAGCCGGGCGGTGGTGGCACACGCCTTTAATCCCAGCACTCGGGCCTTTAATCCCAGCACTCGGGAGGCAGAGCCAGGTGGATCTCTGTAAGTTCGAGGCCGGCCTGGGCTACCAAGTGAGTTCCAGGAAAGGCGCAAAGCTACACAGAGAAACCCTGTCTCGAAAAACCAAAAAAAAAATAAAAAATAAAAAAAAATCCCAGGTATAATTGATCAGACCACTGAAGCAAGAGGATTGCAACAGAAAAGGCCAGCCTGGACCACACAGTGTAAGACCCCGCCTCAAAAAACAATCAAGTATCTATCTTTAAAATCATATAATACCGTTCGCAGGATCTTGTTCTAGTTTCCCCTTGGCGCCCCAATCCTTGTGATCTCTGTTGAGAGAGTTAGATAGGACTGAGCGTGATGATGATGCACGCCTTTAATCCCAGCACTCAGGAAGCAAAGGCAGGAGGGTCTCTGAGTTTGAGGCTAAAGCTGTCTACACATAGCAAGTTCCAGGCCAGGCAAGGGTACCTAGTGAGACGCTGTCTCAAAAGCAAACAAATTTTAAAAAAAATTAGACAAGACACATAGAGTGTAGTGTGGAAGATCATTGGACTGTATCACAAGTAAAGAGGTACACTCTCAAAGGGAGGGTGGATAGTGGCTAACGGGGCCATTGTACAGCAGAACACCCTCAGAGGAGTGACCAATGACTAAAGAGGCCTACAGTTTTAGGTAGGCTTTATACCACTTCTAAAACTGCTGTAACAGACATCTTCTTGAGGGCACCTTCCTATCCTGGTGTTAAAGAAGGCAATGATAACTCTTTAATCTTTGCCAGAAAGCCTTCAGCTAAATAGTAATTTTTCTCCTGCAAAATAAAATGTCATTTCCCTACCCAGGGCCAGAGATAAGAGTCAGATCACCCCCTCCTACCTCTGATTTCTTTATTTCTTTTTTAAAGAGGCATCAGATGCCTCTGAAGCTAGTGTACAAGCACTTGACAGGGGTGCTAGGATCTGAAGCCACCTCCTCAGGAAGAGCAGTAAAAGCGCTTAACTGCTGGGCCATCTCTCCAGCCACAGATCCAGTTCTTTTGACTAGTGATCAAAATGCTGAAGTTTCACACCCTCATTTTATAGCTGCTGATTATGAAGGACTCAGTCCCCAGTGACCTTTAAGCTGCTAACATCTAACTAGCTACCTGGAAATACTCTGATTTTCTTTTAACACTCTCCCTCATGGTAGCTTTGTACCAGTTTCCAAATGTGGAGAAGAATAGCCTAACTATCACAATAGCTAGGCTAGATACACTGTTGCTTCTTCTTTCCTTTGTGCTATCACTATGTTTAATTTTTGCATTTACTTTAGTATTAGTCCACTGCATTACAGTGTCTACAAATATCTCTTACCACACTATCAGCTGCTTGCAAGGAGAAATTATGACTGATCTTCGTGTGACCCTAGCATTACCTGCTACTTACTTGTCTTCCAAAGCTACTTAATAGAAAAAGGGGGGGAAAGAAAATCAGGATCGTTTTTGTTTATTTGTTTTGTTTTTGAGATTATACTTATATCATTTCTCCCTTCTTGTTCTTCCCTCCAAACTCTCCTATATACTCCTTTTTATTCCCCCATGCTGGTTTTGAACTCATGCACTCAAGCCATCCTCTCACCACAGTATCCTGAGAAGCTAAAACTACAGGCATATGCCATCGTACCCAACTAAGACGCTGGCTCTTAAACCAAGGCTTGCTTCCTGAAATTCTGAGTGGAGCATATAAAATCACAATAAACAAGATTCAAGTGTTACCAAAGTAAAAGTTAAAACTGGATGGAGTCAGGTGTGTCTCTGGGTAGAGATGTAAGAGTTAACCCAAGCCCCATTAGGGAAGGCCCTGATTGTCCGCCTGATCTCCTGCGTAGGGAGTCCACATCTTCCATTGTGTAGAGGAAGGGAGTCGCCTTCCTCTACACAGTGACATTTGTAGCTGGAAAACCTGAAGTTGCACTTGGTTCGTTTACCGCTGGCATACAGTGCGCTTCTGGTATCAGGCCCTAGAGAAACATACAACAGTGAGATGGTCTCACTCCTTTAAGATGCCCACACTGGGGTAACAGAAACAGACACAAAAACAATTACGAGATTATATACTGCACTGGCAAAAGATAAGACTTTATGGTTCTCTGACTGGCCTAGCCAATTTGTGTGTTGTGTAGGAATCTTTGTGATTCTTCAGTCTTTTTCCAGCGTATTTTTCTTACTGCCTTGAGGTTCTGAATTAGCTTTGTGATAAATATTAAGCAACTGATATCCCAAAAGGGGACAGGTAGAGGCACAGAAGAACCATTAGACCTGTCCTAAGAACAGGTATGCCTGTTGTCCTCAGATATGAATGAAAGCAGACTACCTGTGTACCAGCACGTACCTGTGGCTTCAGGCTGCCCAAACAGCAATGAGTCGTACCTGTCATTGGCCCTGGAAGTTGCTCTGATGGGCATGGGTCAACAGAGGGTAATGCCTGAAGGCCTCTATGCCCAGGACAAGGTGTGCCGTAACGAGGAGCAACTCCTAAGCCAACTCCAGGAACTGCAGCTGGATGACGAGCTAGTACAGACATTACGGAAACAGTGTGTCTTGCTGCTGGAAGGTAAGAAGAGAGGGGGCTACAGTAACAAGATCTTTGGCAGTGACCCTGGGCCCCCTTCTCTCACATAGCACAGTCATACAAATATTATGACATTAAAGAGTAATGAAGGTTCCTTTGTTTAGCAAACAAACTGATAGGTCCCTGAGCTCCTGAGTCTAAGCTGTACTAAGCATACAAAAATAAATAAATAAATAAACTGGCTGCTAGCGGCACACACCTTTAATCCCGGCACTCAGGAGGCAGAAGCAGGTGTATCTCTCAGTTTGAGGCCAGCCTGGTTTACAGAGCGAGTTTCAGGATAGCCAGGGCTACACAGAGAAACTCTGTCTTGAAAAACCAAAAATAAATAAACAAATAAATAATAGTTGGCTGGCTCATCTTCTTCCTTCAGGAGGCCCCTTCAGCGGTCTAGGAGAAGTTATCCACCGGGAGAGTGTTCCTATGCATACCTTTGCCAAGTATTTGTTCTCAGCCCTGCTGCCTCACGATCCAGACCTGTCCTATAAGTTAGCCTTACGAGCCATGAGGTGGGTAGCCCATGTCCAGTCTGTTTGTCTCCACCAAGGCAGACATCTTCAGTGCCCTCTCTCTTCGCTTATCCTACTCCCCTTTCCTCTGTGTCTATTCCCCGACACCAAGCCTCCCTTACAGCAGCGTAGGTATTTCCATAGGATTTAGGATCTGGGATTCTTTATTAATGAAATAGTTGCCCCCCCCCACCATGCTCATGATAGGTTGTCTGAACAGGCCCCTGAGGTATAATAGGTATGGTGCTTCCCCGTTTGGGAGCCACTTGGGCAACCTGAGAAGGGATTTATATCCTTCCATGACTCCATTCAGTCATGAGTCCAGGTGCAGGTCTCCAGAGGAGTGTGAGAGAAGCAGAGATAAATACGTATACCCCAAGGCCAGAAACAATGCTCTATGAGAATCTTGTTTTCAAGTTAGAATAGGGTCCTCGGTTTACAAGTATAGATCTCCGAAATGTAGCAGACCACACAGAGGAAGAACTTTAGTTAGGCCATAAGACTGAAAGAACTCCTTACCTAAAAAGAAATTCTCTGGTATGTGTTTATTTTTTAATAGGTTTTTTATTTTAATTTTTATGTGCATTGAATCCCTTAGAATTAGAGTTACTTACAGTTGTGAGCTGCCATATGGGTGCTGGGAATTGAACCTGGGTCCTTTGGAAGAGCAGCCAGTGTTCTTAACCGCTACACCATCTCTCCAGCCCCCTGGTATGTGTTACTTATGTTCTTCAAGATAATCCTATGCACTCTACGTGCCAGTCAAATCTCTTACAGTGGGATCTGTTCAGCTTGAAGTTTCCAAGTGCCCAGGCACCCATCTGATATATACTGTAGGTTTAAAACCCTTCAAAGCTCTCAGCCTGTCTTTCCCTGACCACTTCCTCCCCAGCAAAAAGCAAGCTCCCCTAAAGGGGCTCACAATGGCCAGAACCTAAATGAAGCTGATGGCACTTCCTGGGTCTTCTAGGTTACCTGTTCTAGAAAACTCATCTTCTGCAGGCGACACTTCCCACTCTCATCACATGGTGTCTGTGGTGCCCAGCCGTTACCCTCGCTGGTTCACACTTGGACATTTGGAATCACAGCAGTGTGAACTGGCCTCTACCATGCTGACTGCTGCCAAAGGTAAGTACAGGGAGACATTAGACTCCAGAATCCCCATTGTGCCTGCCCACTCAGTCTTCTGGAAAAGAGAAGCCATGTGTTCTGTGTCGATAAGAGCAATGAAGATCCTCGTGCTGACTACTTATTAGAAAGAACACCTGAGGGCTGGAAAGATAGTTCAATGGTTAAGAGTGCTGACTGCTCTTCCAGAGGTCCTGAGTTCAATTCTCAGCAACCACATGGAGGCTCACAACCATCTGTAATGAGATCCGGTGTCCTCTTCTGGCCTGCAGGGATACATGCAGGCAGAATACTGTATGTGTATATAAATAAATAAATCTTTAAAAAAAAAAAAGAAAGAAAAGAAAGAGCACCTCGGTTCAGACTAGAATTTTGCCCTCTCGAAACCCTGAATATATAGAATCAAATGATTTTTAAATTTTTAAAAAATTTTTCATATTATGTGTCTGTGTACATGAGTGCCAGTGTCCAATGAAGTCAGAAGTTTCTGATCTCAGAGCTGGAGTTATAGGTGGTTGTAAGCCCCCTGACATGGGTATTTGGGAACTGAACTCGGGTCCCCTGCAAGAACAATATGCTATGCTCTCTTAATCAAAACCCATTTCTCCAGCACCATAATCAAATGATTTTTGTTTGTTTATTATTATTTTATTTGTTTGTTTTTTTCAAAACAGGGTTTCTCTGTGTAGCCCTGGCTGTCCTGGAACTCACTCTGTAGACCAGGCTGGCCTTGAACTCACAGAGATCCAACTGCTACTGCCTCCCTAATGCTAGGATTAAAGGCATGTGCCACCATCACCTGGCATATTTTTGTTTTTTTCAAAATAATTCTCTCTAATAGCCCTGGCTGTCCTTGAACTCACTACGTAGACCAGGCTGGTCTCAAACTCACAGATATCTACCTGTCTCTACTCCCCAAGTGCTAGGATTAAAGGTGTACACCACCATGCCTGGCTTCAGAATCAAGTGATTTAAAAAAAAAATATTTATTTATTATTTATACAAAGTTCTGCCTGTATGTATGCCTACAGGCCAGAATAGGGCACCTGATCTCATTATAGATGGTTGAGAGCCACCATGTGGTTGCTCTGGAAGAACAGCCAGCATCCTTAACCTCTGAGCCATCTCTTCAGCTTCTCTGAGCTATCTCTCCAGCCCCTCAAATGGTTTTTAAGTTAACTTTTTTTTTTTTTTTTGGTTTTTCAAGACAGGGTTTCTCTGTGTAGTTTTAGTAGTTTTAGTGCCTGTCCTGGATCTGTAGACCAGGCTGGCCTCGAACTCACAGAGATCCTCCTGGCTCTGCCTCCTGAGTGCTGGGATTAAAGGCATGTGTCACCACCGCCCGGCCTTAAGTTAACTTCTAAATGTACTCTTCCAGCTAATAAAGTCAGTTTATTTTTTCCAATGTCAGTTTCAAAATCTATAAAATGGAGATCATTGTCGTGATCTCTCAGCTCCAGGACCACTGGAAGATGTAAGAAAGACTAAGATAGAACTATAAATCTCCACACAGAGTCAGAGCCACTTGGTCTAAAGTTAGAGTCCAGAATGACTGACCCCTGTGAGCTCATGTAGTCATGTTAGCTCTGCGGATTGGTCCCAAAGAGGAGTGAAGAGAGGATCTAGACAAGGGGCTGTGACAAAAGCCAGCTGCCATGGACCTGAGGGGTTTGTGCCAGGAAACTGGGCATTTATTTTAATATGAATTTTTTTTAATATGAAATATCTTTGGTGGGAATGCCTTTGGAGGCCAGAATAGGAATCAGATCCCAGGAAGCTATCATTACAAGCTTTGCAAGGTGCCTAATACGAGCGCTGGTATGCAGTGCCTAATATGAGCGCTGGTGTGCGGTGCCTAATACGAGCGCTGGTGTGCGGTGCCTAATATGAGCGCTGGTGTGCAGACTTGGGTCCTCATGCTAGAGCAGCAAGTGCTCTTAACTGACAAGCTGGCTCTTCAGGCCCGTGAACTTCCCCTCTGTGGATGTTTTGGAAGAAAAACTCAGAGAAATGATGGATCTGCAGCATGGAAGTTTGTTTCTCCAGCCATCTAAAGTTGTGGCCAAATAAGATTTATTTTGTGACTATCAATGTAATACTGTGGTGGTAACTGCAGAACTCTGTCAGCAAGACAGGGAGAGCTGTCCCAGACTGGCATAGAAAGTGTTAATATCTGCAAGGTCAAAGTCCCTCAGATCAAGTACAGTCTTGATTGTATAATTATGTTTCCAACCCAGTGTACATTTTTACATATATCACCTAGACACTAGGTGAATTACTCGAGTACTGTGTGATTGGAAGTGGGTATTACTTGGATTCTGCTCAATATCATTTTATTCTGGCTTTTTAAAAAACCTGATACTCATCTCAAGTACCTGCCATGGATGGATTTTGGGAGAACCTGGCAAACTCAAGTGTAGTTATGTGAAGTGAATGTAGCAGACTTTCTCTCCAGGAATTGAGTCCAAAATAGGTATAGATAATAAGAGAATCAGGAGGAAATGGATTCAGAGTGGTTGAAAATGCCCATGAGTTTACTAGCAACTGGGCTCTTGGATTAAAAATTACTGACCTCGTTGAATCTAGATAGGGAAAATCTATCCAGAACTCCTCGGTGCCAGTAGTGGTAACGGGGATATATGGTATTGAAAATGAGTCTTTCTTCCATGGTTGGAAGTTAACCAGCATTATCAACAACAACGACAGACTGAAGGATGACGGGGTTGCACTGCCTACAAAGAGTGCAGACCCTGTGTGAAGCAGCCACGGGAACCTTAAAAATATGACTGCTGTACTCTAGGCTGTGTAAAAATTTAAGACTGCAATGTGATTAACCCTGAGCCTTAATTTTCATCCATAGACACAGGTCACAGTTCTTTGTTTTTGTCTGAGCCCTGGCTCTCCTGGAACTTGCTCTGTAGACCAGGCTGGCCTGAAACTCACAGAGATCCTCTTGCCTCTACCTCCCAAGTGCTAGGATTAAGATGTGTACCACTACAACTGGCATTCACAGTTCACTTCTTAATCTGTTACGTGAGCTCACAAAATCAAAGTATATATAGCCTTAGTTCGATGTTTTAAATAGCCCTTAAACAAACAAAATTTACTGTAGAAATAGTAAATGAAAAAACAAGCCATATACAGAGAAAGTACTAAAAAAACATACCTAGTGAAGGACTTATATCTCATGCCCAGTGGAGGTACTCGTCTTTAATCCCAGCACTCTGGAGGTAGAGGCAGGTGGATCTCTGTGAGTTTAAGGCCAGCCTGGTCTACAGAGTGAGTTCCAGGACAGCCAGGGCTACACAGAGAAACTCTGTCTCAAAAAACCTAAAAGGAAAAAAAAAAAGACTTATATCCCAAATATACAACGAATTCTTTTTTGTTTGCTTATTTCTGTTTTTGTTTTTCAAGACAGAATTTCTCTGTGTAACAGCCATGGCTTTCCTGGAACTCACTCTATAGACCAGGCTGGCCTCGAACTCACAAAGATCCACCTGTCTCTGCCTCCCAAGTGTTGGGGGTTAAAGGTGTGCACCATCACCTTCTGGCACAGAGAATTCTTAAACTCATCAGGAAGCTGGTGATATAACCTAGTTGGTAGAGTACATGCCTAGCATGCTTGAAAGCCCTGGGTTTGATCCCCAGCACTGCATAAACCAGGTATAGCAGTGTACTTCTGTAACCACAGCACTCAAGAGGTGAAGGAAGAAGGATCAGGAGTTCAAGGTCAGACTCTGCTACTTAAGTTCAAGACCAACCTAAAATACATGAGACTCTGTCTCAAAAAAAAAAAAAATTGACAGTCCAATTTAAAAAATGGACTAAAGCCAGGAGTAGTAGCACACACCTTTAATGCCAGCACTCAGGAAGCAGAGGCAGGTGGATCTCTGAGTTTGAGCCAGCCTGGTCTACAGAGTGAGTTCTGCAACAGCCAGAACTACATAGTGAGACCCTGTCTCAAAAATAATATAAATAAAATAAATAAAAATTGACTAAAGATCTGAAAAGACATCTTGCCAAAGATAATCTACAGATAGCAAACTGGCATATGAAATGATATTCAGGGTCATGTATCATAGGAAAATGTAAATTTAGTCAATGAGATACCACTATACACTGTTAGAATGGCTACAGACCAACATGTTGGCAACAGTGTGGAACAACAGAAACTCATGGCTTAGGGAATGTAAAATAGCACAGCCACTTTGGAAGAGATTTGGCAGGGTTTTGGTTTTTGGGTTTTGGTTTTTTGTTTTTTGTTTTTTAACAAAGCTAAATGTAGTCTTAACATATGTTCCAGCAGTCATGTTCCTAGTCAAAAACATATACATACCAAAACCTGCACAGGAACATTTATATATCTATTCATCCTTGCCCCCAAAGCAACCACAGTGTTTTTCAGAAGGTTTGAAAACATAAACAAATTGTGATATATCCATACAATGGAATGTTATCTAGCAATAAAACAAAATAAACCTCACATACAGGAACTTCAGTTGTATATTCCGTATTACAAGAAGTTCAATCTGAAAATGCTACATGCTGTGTGATTTCAACTGTATGACATTACAGTTACCAGGGTCCAAAACATATGGGGAAAGGTTTGATGAGCACAGGAGTTTTTAGGGCAGTGAAAGTATCCAGTATGACATTGTCATTATGTACTCATGTGACCTGTGTAACACAGAGACAATGTACTTTAAAGTATAGACTTCATTTACTATTTCAGTTGGGTCACCAAATACTATATGGGAGAAGTGATAGGCTGGAGAGGTGGCTCAGTAGAAGAGCACTGGCTGCTCTTCCAGAGGACCTGGGTTCAATTCTCAGCACCCACATGGCAGCTCACAATTTCCTGTAACTCCAGTTGCAAGGAACTGGAGGCCCCCTTCTGACCTCTGTGGGTACCAGGAACACACACAGTACACAGATCTATATATGCAGGTAAAACACCAATATACACAGAATAAAATAACTTTTAAAAAAAAGATGGGCAAGGTGAATTCATATGGGTCTCTAGGAACAGAAAGATCCACCAGAGTTTAGAAGAGGCACTTGACCAACCAGAAGAGATGGTAATATTCAGAAGCACTGAGCAAATTATCATAATTGAACTAGTGTCTGTTGTGAACAACTTACTAGGGAAACTCTAGGAAAACTCTCAAATGAACCCTGCCCCTCCCTTTCCTATCACTATAGGGGATACTCTGAGGCTACGAACTATTCTAGAAGCAATACAGAAGCACATCCATTCTTCCTCACTCATCTTCAAACTGGCTCAAGATGCGTTCAAGATTGCTACTCCCACGGACAGCAGCACAGACAGCACTCTGCTCAATGTGGCCCTGGAGCTGGGGTTACAGGTATGGGTATGAGACCACTGTGCCAGCTTTAGGTTTCCAAGGGGACTGAACATAGCCATGTCTGGTTCTTTCTGTCTTCCACAATACAAGTTCTAGGTAGACAGAAGGTAAGGATTCTGTAAAATTGGCCTCCATTTTAAAGTTAAGGGCAGAAGTAAAATAGTTTTAGGCATATAAGGTCCCCATTTTCTCTACCTCTCCCTTCCTCCAAGTCAGTCAAGGTATGATAAGAGTCTTATCTGTTGTTAGTCATGGAGAAGCCTCATGTCTAGTGAGTGGGGTGGGGAGAAAGTAAACCTATCCACACACAAAGAAAAGACCACTGTTTAAATTATGAAAAATATTTGTTATTGGGCTGGGAATGTATCTCATTTGGTAGAGTGCTTACCTTCATGCAACAAGATCCTGGGTTCGACCCTAATATTGCATAAACTGGGCATGGTGGGGTACATCTCTAAGGTCAGTAATAGGGAGGTAGAGACAGGTGATTAGAAGTTCAAGGTCATGTAGAGTAGAAGGCCAGCCTGGGCTACATGAGACCCTGTCTCAGGCAAACAAAAAAATGTCCTTTGCATGAAAGAATGAAGTAGAAGGGAGGAGAGGCTCCCAGTTGTCAGGCTCGGCCCCTGGAAATGGCTCTCGTGTCTAGGTAATGCGGATGACCTTGTCAACCCTTAACTGGAGGCGCCGAGAGATGGTTCGATGGTTGGTTACTTGTGCTACAGAAGTGGGTGAGTCTCCCACCTCCCTCCTCCTCCTGGGGAGTTTGTAGGCCCAACTTTTGGGACAGGAGAGTGAATCCTTAGAGCTGTCACATTTCTATTCCCGGCAGCCTGAGAAAGGGTGTGCTGCCAGGGGAAGATGGTCTCAGTTCAGCCAGCCTGAGCCCTCATTGCTCGGGCCATATCCTGATAGCAGCAGCACTTTGACCCTCTGTGATTAGAGAAATGTCTGAGAGTACATTTTCAGCCACCAGGCCCCATGTGCTCCCTTGGGAGGGAGGGAGCCCAGTGATTTGGTCCCAGGCTCTGTCTATGCTTCTGGAAAACCACAGACAACTTGGAGGCTTGAGACCCATTCTAGAACCCAAAGCCCCAGCACAAGACTCTCCCCAGATGCCCTACTTTAGCTAGAACCCCAGGGAAGCCTAGGGCCCTGCCTTAAGGCAGGCAAACCTGGGACTCTGTAGCTTATCTTTATGAAGAGCTAAGGGTACAGCAGAGACCTTCAGCTCTCTGGCCTAGGAAGGAAGGGGTGGGAAGAGACCCCAGACAGGGTCTGGCCATCTGGGATGCTCCCCTTGCCCTGGTTTGCCTCGGATCCTCTCAAGGCTGCTGAGGAGGAGGGAGAACTCGTCTCTGCAGGCCAAGTTCAGACCCCAAATGGTAATCTGGGCAGACTTGGATTGAGACCGAGTAGGCACTGCTGAGCTCAGGCTCTCCCTGACAGGTGTTCGGGCCCTGGTGAGCATCTTGCAGAGCTGGTACACACTCTTCACCCCCACCGAGGCTACAAGTATTGTGGCTGCCACAGCTGTATCCCACACCACTATCCTGCGCCTCAGTCTCGACTACCCACAGCGGGAGGAACTGGCTAGCTGTGCTCGCACACTGGCCCTGCAATGTGCTATGAAGGATCCGCAGAGCTGTGCCTTGTCAGCTCTTACACTCTGTGAGAAAGACCACATTGCCTTTGAGGCAGCCTACCAGATTGCCATTGATGCTGCTGCTGGTGGCATGACTCATTCACAGCTCTTCACTATTGCCCGCTACATGGAGCTCCGTGGCTACCCGCTGCGTGCCTTCAAGCTGGCCTCACTGGCCATGAGCCATCTTAACCTAGCCTACAACCAGGACACCCATCCAGCCATCAATGATGTGCTCTGGGCTTGTGCCCTTAGCCACTCTCTGGGCAAGAATGAACTGGCAGCTCTCATCCCCCTGGTGGTGAAGAGCGTGCACTGTGCCACAGTGCTTTCCGATATCCTGCGTAGGTGCACAGTGACTGCACCAGGCTTGGCGGGTATCCCAGGCCGTCGCAGCTCTGGAAAGCTCATGTCAACGGACAAAGCTCCACTGCGCCAGCTACTGGATGCCACCATCAATGCCTATATCAACACCACACACTCCCGTCTGACACACATCAGTCCCCGCCATTACGGAGAGTTTATTGAGTTTCTGAGCAAGGCTCGAGAGACCTTCCTACTGCCCCAGGATGGTCACTTGCAATTTGCCCAATTCATTGACAACCTCAAACAGATTTACAAAGGCAAGAAGAAGCTGATGCTGCTGGTTCGGGAGCGCTTTGGCTGAGGAAATGGATAGCTTGCTGCCAGGGCGGCCTGGGCTCCCAGATCAGGACATGGACTCTGAAACATCTGTCTACCCTGAGAGGACTCTGAGCACTTGTGGCTGAGCCAAAAGTACCACAGACCTAAGGATGGGGAGAGTCCAACTTTAACCAGTATTCCTGCCTTGGCAAGCTTGTCACGCCAGCCCCACTGTTCCTGGAGGAGCTGGGCCCTGCAGACCGATCAGATGTCCCCACAACATGTCACCTCACGCCCCTATATCCTGCGTGTCCTGGCCATTGGCCTCTCTCCCTTGGCAAACACAGAACACTGTTCCGTCTCAGGGATTGCTTAACCAGAGAAACAGAAGCATTTATGGTACTGTAAATACTATAGTATATGTGTTGTCAAGCATTGTAAAGCTGTAACTATTTATAATTCTGACTCTGATTTGATGAGCACTTAAAGTAGCTGTGGGTGGGAGGATAGGCTTGTTTTCTGAGGAGACTCACAACCATTTCTCAGGTTTCCCATACAGAGTATATGCTGTTGGCAGTGGGTAAGTGGGGGCAGCAGGGAGGAAAATGGACAGTTAAAATCCAAGTCTTGTCTGTGCGGAAACTGTGGCCTGCAGATAGGACAACTAGACTAATGGTCATTGAGGGCAGAGGTCAAGCCTGGGCTTAGACATTTGTCTCACAAAGCTGTGACAACAGTGAAGCTCCTGCTCTGCCTCACACACTCCAGGAGCCTGAGGAACACCTGAATAACAAGTGCAGGGAGAAGACCAAGGTCTAGGAAGCCACTGAGCTTATACGACACATCTGCTCTGGTCATCTTTCTGTTAGAGAATCTGTTTTCATCTCCAGTTTGTAAGTGTGTATATCTGTATGGATAAGAACATGTGTCTGTGTACAAAGTTACACATGTGCATGCCTGTGTCAGTTCTGTGTGTGTAAATTATGTGACACGTGCTAGACTGTGGGTTTGTTTGCTGTTTCATTTTGTGTGTGTATGATAATGCATATCTAAGTGTTAAGTGTACTCATGTCTACATGTTTAGTGTATGTGTGTCTAGGCACACACAGGTAGTACCTGTGTATAAAGATGTTTGTGTCTGACTGTATGCCTGCTGACCATGGTATGTCTTTATGTGAGTGGTCTCTACATGTAGTCTGCCAGTGTCTTCATTGAGTGTGCCTTCTCTCTGCCAGTTCTCTCTTGCCCATTCCTTAGTCTGTTGCTAGCCGGACACTGTTACCCATCTCTGTGCCTCCTCTATTTACCTTCTTTCAGCAAACAAGTCTCTAAGCACTAGTGTCCCTCTGCATTAAGATTGGCCACGTTCACTCCACGGTTCTTTTCTTACACAAACGTGTTTTCTTCCTCTGACTCTCTACCTCAACCTTCCTCTGCCTGCTTTCATCGTGGTCCCACTGGTAGCTGATTTGGAGGCTGAGGCTGGTATTCCTTTAGCGTTGCCCTCCCTGATGTCTAGTTCTAGTGGGTGACCCCCATCAGCCCATGTTGAGCTCCACAGTGTATCACGTTCCTATACTTCATGACCCCTGGGCTTAGCCTGAAATTACAGGAGGTAGCAAGGGCATTCAGAAGAATCAGTTGGATACAGGTGTCTTGAGTGTTTACTGTTTTGTGTCTTAGTTCCCTAGTTGGGTGGGGTTTGATAGGGAAGGGTGGTATAGCTAGAATAAGAACTAAGGACCTTTCTGTCTGACTTTATTTTTCTTTGGAAAACTACTTGTCATCTTTTTTATTCCAAACTGACCAGTAAGTTGTATTTGCTGTTTGTGGCTACGAATGTGTTACTGTTCAGCCAAGGGCCCTACACTGTCTCAGCCCAATGGGTTGGCAACAAAGGGAAAAGCCACTCCCATTTCTGTATCATGATTGCCCTTTTTTAGCAAGTATGTGAACTCAGTGCTTTTCTATGAATAAATCATGGATCACAGAAAAGATCATTTTTCTAAAAGCAGAAATTGTGTTCTATCAGTAAATGAGGCCCTTCTCTCCTTTGATGGGATAGGGATCTGGTTGGGCCTAGAGATATACAATAATGGACAGATGAAAAATTCATTACATCACACCCATCTCTATAGTTCTGACCTCAGAACCTTGTTCTAGGAACGAAACAGTCATGTCCTACTGTCAAATGATAAGCAGGATTCCAGGATTCTGAGAAAATCAGTGAGCATGCTCAGAAAATAATGCACAGTAAGCTGAAGTGGCAGCGGATCCTTTGGCTTCAGAGGCCTTCATGCTTTGTTGATGGAGTAGCCTAAGGCGCCAGTCCTGAGCAACTTGGCTCTGGATCTTATACTCTCCCTACTGTGGTATCAAAACTGAAGTCTCCTTAGCTCCTGTTTACCTAGATTCCATCTTCCTCTCCTGAACTCCAGAGTGGTTTAGCCACTTCTGTGCCCTTTTTGATCTGTCTTCTCCTTCCTTCAGAGACACAAAGCCCTGTGCCCTATGGACCCTGACCCTTTGTCTATAAACGCCAAAGCCCCAACTACCTGGAAAGGTATACCTAATATCATATCACGCTCAGGCTTGGATGGCTGATGATAGCACAATGGTAGTGTGAGCCTGGTGTTAATGGTGTAGGGCATGTTTACTGATACCTGAGCCCTGAAACTTGTGGAAGAAGATGCAGAGGAGGCATAAGGAAAAGGAACAAAGGAGCCTGGCCTGATATGGTACACACCTTTAGTCCCAGCACTTGAGAGACAGAGGTAGGTGGATCTCTGAGTTCCAAGGCCAACCTGGGCTACATAGTTCCAAGCCTGTGTGTGTGTGTGTGTGTGTGTGTGTGTGTGTGTGTGTAAGAGGGAGAGGAGGGGGGGGGGGGACAACTGAGGATAAAAACATAAACCTTTACAAACAAAGGAACATGTTACACTCCAACTCTGGAAGTTTATTCTTCTGGAAACAACCTGTGTTGGTGGTACTTGAGGGGAAGGCATATACTTAATTCTGTCGAAGTAGACGTGAATGTTTGTGTACAGCATCCACAAAGGCTCCTACATGTTCTGGGTCCATGTCAGGGTAAAGTCCGTGCCCTAGGTTGGCAATATAGCGTTGTGGCCCAAATTCATCCAGCATGTGCTGCACTAGTCGACCAATCTCTTCCTAGAGGACCAAGATAGAGGAGACGGGGAGCAGGTATAATAAAACCACACACACACACGTGATCACCCAACCTTTGCACAAAGCATAGAGAAAACCTTGTACACACATGCTGGGCCCGGTTATTACCTCAGATGCATACAAGGCACAGGGATCCAGGTTCCCCTGCAGGGTCACCATCTTGCCCACGCGCTCCCTGTAAGCACATACATCACCACATTCTCATCACTTCACATTTGGGGATTGTACCCCCTCTACTCAACCTCTAGTGCCTACTGCGCCATCACTCACCGGGCTTTCTTTGGTGCCACTGTCCAGTCAAGCCCAACTACCTCATAGCCAGCCTGGGCCAGCTCTTCCAGGGCAAAATGTCCATCCTTAGCAAAGATGATCTGGAGAAAAAGCAGATCTCTGACTCAGCCTTGCTGTGCCCAGTAGCCTTTCTTGGCTGTTCTTCTGCTGCCCTCCAGTGGTGACTTCAGTCCACGCAGGACTTAGCCCTGAAAGTGCTACAGGCCTTCACTCAGCCTGTCCCAGTCCTCACCATGGGCACTGGCGCCAGACCTTCCTTCTGCAGCCCAGCCTTTACCCGCTTGGCCACATCCCGGATGTAGGGCAGGGCAAACTTGCCGAAGAGCTCCGAGCCGAGATGTCCTGCGTGGGACTCAAAGAGCTGCAATGCCTGTAGATAGGCGATAAGAAAAAGGAAGGCCTAACACACAAAGAAGTGCCTCAGGCCCACATACAGATTATGCCTTAATTCTCCTCAGGTGACTTTAAACCCTGACCTACTCCCTGAGGCTAGGAGCTCAATTCTATTCAAAAAGTTTTGCCTTCAAAAAAGAAGCCAGGAAGTGGTGGCCCATGCCTTTAATCCCATCACTCAGGAAGCAAATGCAGGTAGATCAATGAGTTCAAGGCCAGCCTGGTCTACAGAGTGAGATCCAGGATGAGACCCTGTCTCAAAAAAAAAACAAGAAAGAAAACAGCCGGGCAGTGGTAGCACACACCTTTCATCCCAGCACTTGGGAGGCAAAGGCAAAAGCAGAAGCAGTTTTGCCTACTCCAGATCCTGGCAGCAGCTTCAATTTCCAAAAACTCAGACCTTTAAGCCCTGCTGACAGTTTCAGAAAGGGCTTAGAATCCAAGCGGTTCTTAACCTGTAGGTCACGACGCCTTTAAGGACAAATGACGCATTTCTTTCACAGGGGTCACATATAAGATATTTACATTATAGTTCATAACACTAGAAAACTTACAGCTATGAAGTAGCAACAAAAGAATTTTATGGTTGGGGGTCACCATAACATGAACTGTACTAAAGCATAAGCATTAGGAAGGTTGAAAACCACTTAGATACTCCAACCAGATCACTGGAGGGAAACTAAGATCCCTGCTTTCTCCACTTTAGAAAGCCATTGCTTTGGGTCCTGACGGACCAAGCTGCAGCCTGTTTGTCTCTAAAGACTCACCTGAGCACCAGCAGCCACCTGTCCTATTAGATATGGGACCAGAGCATCCGTGAGTATGCCAAGCAGCTTGTGACTGGCCTGTGGTCTTTGGTAGAGCCATCGCTTGGCCTGAGCCATGGTGCTTGAACTGCCACCCTCAATCATGTATGTCATCAGGGTCCACTGCAGAAGGATACAAAGATGTCACAGCACAGAATCCTTTGTCTATACCAGACCTGCCAGAATGACCTCTTCATGCTCCAGTTCATGCCCTGTGCAGAATTACCGGAGCACCAGCGAAGCCAATTAACGGCACACGTCCAGCCAGCTGCTGTCGGGTAAGAGTGATGGCTTGGAACACATAGTCCAACTCTGAGGCCACTGTTGCTGGATCCCGGAGACGCTCAAGGTCCCGCTCTTCTCTTAATGGCTCTGGGAATGTGGGTCCTTTGCCAGGTACCATGGTCACCTCCATGCCCAGTGCCTTAAGGGGAATAAAATACCTGGCTTCACAATCTGGAACTGCAGAGGGAAGGGTTCTATTCAACCCATGTGATAAGGAAAGAGAAGAATAAAACCCCTGGCAAACTCCATTTCTTAGTGTTTTCCTCTACCCAGTTATGTACTTATCTTGAAACCTGACAAGACAGAGGATTTCCAAGGAGTGTTTTCCTTTCCTTTTTGTTTTTTGTTTTTTTTAAGCCCACATTCCAGGATCAGGATTGAGTACCTGGGGTACAACAAGGATGTCAGAGAAGATGATGGCAGCATCCAGAGGGAATCTTCTTAGTGGCTGTAGGGAATAACAAATAGGTTAACAGGGAGACACACTGAGGGCATAAATCCCACGCTCGTTTGTGGGGCTCTCACCTGCAGAGTCAGTTCACAACAAGCCTCAGGAGAGCGACAGGTGCTGAAGAAGTCCTGGGTAGACCTAGTTTCCCTAAACTCTGCAAGAGGAGAGGAAGAACAGGACTCAACCCAGGAGGTCTTCTAAAGTTATCATTGGCCCCTGAACTTCACCTTCTAGAGTTTTATCTAGACCATAGCTTTGTCCCTGACCTGGTAAGTATCGGCCTGCTTGTCGCATGCACCAAACGGGAGTGTAGTCTGTTTCCTCTCCCCAAGCTGCTTTCAGGAACGTGTCATTCTTCAGCTCCGGAAAATTCTGGAGTCTGGCGATCGGGTGGAGAGGAGAGGTAGGAGTAAGTGTCATTACGCTAGACTGGGGTTTGGGGAAGGCGTGTTCAGTCAGGCACCGCTATCTGCCGCCTCCAGGTCGCTTGCAAACCATGGCTCCCCACCCATTCCGCCTCCTCTCTATCAAGTGGCGCACAAGACTCTAGGAGGGGGCCCCACTGGGGCCTCTCTCATACACGTTTGTCCAGCTTTCCCAAACTGGAGGGACTAGGGGGGTGGAATGAAAATCCAGTAAGAAGAGTTTGGGGGAAAGAAGTTAATCTCAGGGACCGGGCCGCGAGTGGCAGGGTGATCCCTGAAACGAGAGAGAGGATCAGAGTTGATGGTCCCAGGTGCTAGTCAGACGTTCTAAGTCACCTCTGAAAGTCGAGGGACGCAGTCCCGCGAGGTAGTCCCTGGAATGGAGATTAGGGAAGGGGGCAGAGAGCGGGGAAGGTTCTATTCCATGATTGGAAGATTTGGAATCACAGCGATTTGCGTTCGTACTGGGAGATCTCCAGAAAAATAAGAGTTTAAGGACATATCCCTGAATTGGAAGGCTCAGATCAGAAAGCAAGGTAGCCACAGCGCGTGCAGTTGTGTTGACTCACCTCAACCTGTTCGCCTCCATGGTAAACAGTAACTGAGCAGTCTCCGGTCACCGCTTTAATCTGAATCTCCGCCCACACAGCCCAGGCTCCGCCCCTTCCTGAAGAGAACCTGGGACGTCGCCATATTGAGAGCCACGTGACCGTTCCGTCACTGACAGCTGTGGGGCTGCCCTCCCTGCTGCCCGTAGGACCCCAACAATTTTTCACCGTAAAGTCTAGTGTTACGGCGCAGTAACAAACGACCCAAAGAAATGACTTCTCAATACGTCTTAAGGTGGCATGAGAAAATTGTTCCCATCTGTGGCCTGGAAATCCCGAACTTAGCCCAAGTCTCGCTTTCACTCCCATCCATGAGTCTAACAATGTCTAACAATGTTTTCTGGCAAAGGAATGATACAAAAGGCTGTATAAAGGTGCTCTTAACTGCTGAGCCATCTCTCCAGCCCCCGGTGATCACTTTTAGGTGGACAACGAATATTAGTCTCCCGGGATTAGAAGCAACAAATAGCATCTATCCAGAATGATTGAACACTCCTATCAGTGACCGGGGAAGGGGTCATTCTACCAAACATTTAGTCACACCGCCCCTAGGATAGATAGTTTAACAAATTTAAAGATGTTTCTCAAGCAGGGCATGATGGCTCAGCCTTTAATCCCTGCTCTTGGGAGACAGAGGCGGATCTCTGTGAGTTCAAGGCCAGCCTGGTCTGCATAATGGGTTCCGGGGCAGTCAGGGCTACACAGAGAAAGACTGTCTAGAAAAACAGGGGGTCGGGGGCGGGGGGAGGGGGGATCGTAGTTGCAGTGATCAAGGGAAGACAGAATAGTGGCTTGAACAAGGGTAGCAGCACTAGCTTGAATAAAGCCAGTGAGAGGATCGCGAGGTCGAAACTAGCCTGTGCTGCATAGTGAGACCCTACCTCAGGAGTCTACTTTTGAGTCTGGTTGGGTTAGCCGGGGCCGGGGTCACAAAATAGGGAATATCGTTGAGTGTCAGAGTACACCTGACCATACGGTGGCAATAGGCTGTGCACTTAATCCAAAACATACGGCCAAGTAGGGTGGAGGGCGGAGCAGGGCGTGGTGGGAAGCTGAGCTTGCGGTCCCCCTGCTGCTGCCGGGCAAGGTTTCCCCGGACGGGTTTCACCTCCGCGGCTTCACCATGGCTGGCCCTGGCCCCGGAGCGGCGCTCGAGTCCCCCCGACAGCTCCTGGGTCGCGTGCGCTTCCTGGCCGAGGCGGCGCGGAGCCTCCGGGCCGGGCTGCCGCTGCCCGCGGCGCTGGCTTTCGTGCCGCGAGAGGTGCTCTACAAGCTCTACAAGGACCCAGCGGGACCGTCGCGCGTGCTGCTGCCCGTGTGGGAGGCAGAGGGCCTGGGGCTGCGTGTAGGTGCGGCGGGCCCTGCCCCCGGCACCGGCTCGGGACCGCTGCGCGCCGCCCGCGACAGCATTGAGCTCCGGCGTGGCGCTTGTGTGCGCACCACCGGCGAGGAGCTGTGCAACGGCCACGGCCTCTGGGTGAAGTTGACCAAGGTGCGCCCCGGTGGGCCGGGACCCAGCCAAAGACCCCCCTGGATCCGGCCAAAGCCGTGGTTGTTCCGCCCTCTTTTCCCATAGTGAGCTGGCATTGCTTTCGGTGCTCTTTGCCCTGGGCTGGACTGGGCGAGCCGCTGGGCTGCTCCCTGACATCTGTCCCCTGACGGCTGTCCCCATCTGGCATGTCCCTGCAGGAGCAGCTGGCCGAACACCTGAGTGACTGCGGGCTGGACGAAGGCTGGCTTCTGGTTTGTCGCCCGGCGGAGGGCGGGGCCCGCCTTGTACCCATCGACACTCCAGACCACCTGCAGCGGCAGCAGCAGCTCTTCGGGGTAGACTACCGGCCGGTGCTCAGGTCCTGCAATGGAAAGAATGCGACTTGGTGTCCAACAGGGCAAGGGGTTTGGAAGCGCGACCCAAATCCAGACCTTGAGTTGTGTGAGATTTTGGGGTGGCAAGAACAGGCATTGATGAGACCTGGAAGGGGTGGGATAAGGTTTCTGGAGGCTTGGAGGTAGAACTCTAGAGAAGACTCTAGACGTTGGAGGTGGTGTCCTGTTGCCCATACCTCCCTCCTCATTTACCCGACTCTGTGCCCACAGATGGGAACAGGTGGTGGACCTGACATACTCACATCGCCTAGGGTCCAGGCCTCAGCCAGCAGAGGCCTACACGGAAGCGATACAAAGACTACTGTGAGTTATCTGGAGTGGGGTGGAAGAGGAGGGAGCAGGGCCTGAACCCAGCCTAATCAGGGGTTTGGGGTTGCTTAGCTATGTGCCCCCAACATGGACATTTGAGTGCGACGAGGACCTGATCCACTTCTTATATGACCACCTGGGCAAAGAAGATGAGAACCTGGGTAGTGTGAAGCAGTATGTGGAAAGCATAGATGTTTCCTCCTACACGGTGGGTGCTGAGACTCCCCCTGTGGCTACATACAGTCACATTCCTCAATGCGAGGTCCAGAACTCCCATTGCCAAACCGGGGCCAAACCATCGTCCCCACAAGCCACACTTCGTCCCTCTCCTCTTGGAACCCAGACACCCTTCCCTACCCCACACCCACCCCAACTCAAACACTTGCCCAGTGCAGATGTGACTCCACCTTTCTGCCCCTACCCTAGGAGGAGTTCAACGTGTCCTGCCTGACGGATAGCAATGCAGACACCTACTGGGAGAGCGATGGGTCCCAGTGCCAACACTGGGTACGGCTTACCATGAAGAAAGGCACAATTGTCAAGTGAGTGGGCTCTGGGCCGGACAGGGTGGGTGAGCCGTGTGCTCTGGGTGCCTAGAGACTCACTCAGACACATACTCTGAACCTTCAGGAAGCTGCTACTCACAGTGGATACCACAGATGACAACTTCATGCCTAAGAGGGTAGTGGTCTATGGGGGTGAAGGGGACAACCTGAAGAAGCTGAGTGACGTGAGCATTGACGAGTGAGCAAGCTGCCCCGGGGTGGGAAGTGGGGTGTGATCTTAGCAATGGGGCCAAGCTCAGCTTGAATAGAACCCCAGTAGTCCCTGAGGGCCTAAGGCAGCATGTATCTGAACTGCTTTATACCTGTCTCCTAGGACCCTGATTGGGGATGTCTGTGTCTTGGAGGACATGACTGTCCACCTTCCAATCATCGAGATCCGAATCGTTGAGTGTCGAGGTAGGGCTTAAGGCTATAAGGAATCCGAGGATGTGGTTGGGGGCAAGCTGCCAGTATGGAGAGAAGGGAATTGGCTTGGAGTTAGGGTAAAGCTATGGGGCCAGAGATAGGTATAAGCCAACCTTAAAGCCATAGGGATAGTTAAGCTCATCTAGAAAAGGAACTTGTGTTAGGATCCACAGGCATCCCAACAGCATAGAGGCGATAGAATCTAGAAGCCTCCAGTGGCTAACTGACAAAATGCCAGCCTTTAAGGAGCCATTCCCAAGTCTGAGAGCCAAGAAAGCTGCAGTCACAGGAAATGACCATACTCTGACCCCTTCCCTCAGATGACGGGATTGATGTTCGTCTTCGAGGGGTCAAGATCAAGTCCTCTAGACAGCGGGAGCTAGGCTTGAATGCAGACCTGTTCCAGCCAGCCAGTCTGGTGCGATATCCACGCCTAGAAGGCACTGACCCGGAAGTACTATACCGAAGAGCTGTCCTTCTGCAGAGGTAGTTACCGTGCTGGCCCTGCATGCCTCTCTTTTCCCTAAGCCTTGGGAATCTACATGAAGGAGGCCCCAAAGTCTGGTAAAATAAACTAGTCTGCTTTGAGGGCCAGAGCGTCTCCTGATCATCGCTCTGTCCCTATGGATTAAAGACTGGGCTCTTACATCCATGCTAAATTCTTTCTGTTTGTTTGTTTTGTTTTGTTTCTGAGACAGGGTTTCTCTGTGTAGCCTTGGCCATCCTGGAACTCACTTTGTAGACCAGGCTGGCCTTGAACTCACAGAGATCTGCCTGTCTCTGCCTTCTAAGTGCTGGGATTAAAGGGGTGCACCACCACTGCACAGCATCCACGCTAAACTCTTTATCTTTACCCATTACCACAGATTCATCAAGATCCTGGACAGTGTCCTGCACCACCTGGTACCTGCATGGGACCACACACTGGGCACCTTCAGTGAGATTAAAGTGAGTCTGAACCCTGCAGTACTAACCTGGGCACTGGGTTCCTCCTTTCCATTCATCTGGTTTTCACTCTTTAGCAGAAAGTTCCTGGAACCCCTAGGGCTAGACCCTTTCTGCTTCTGGAAACCAAGAACAAAGCCAGACACAAGTGATGAAAAGTTAGGGCTTGGGGGGCTAGTTCCCCCACAGGTGTGTGAAATAGGCAAGAGGAGGGAGGGAAGGAACCGCACAGGTGGGCAGCTATACAAAAGGTACCCACTGGGCGCTGCGGCAGCGCCACAGGACTTAAAACATACAGCTAGGTGTGAGTGTGACGTGGATGAGACTGGAAGGGGGCTGACGGGAAGCATAGTCTGTGTCTCAAGAGCCTCGTGTACCAGGGTGTGAAGTAGGGACTTAGCTATGTCAGTGGAACTATTAGAAAGCTTGTAAGAAGCCTGTGGTAGTGGTGTACGCCTTTAATCCCAGCACTCAGGAGGCAGAGGCAGGAGGATCTCTGTGAATTTAAGGCCAATCTGGTCAATAGATTGAGTTTCAGGACAGCCAAGACTATACAGAGAAACCCTGTCCTGAAAAACAAACAAAAATAAAAATAAAAAGAAAGAAAGCAGCCGGGCGGTGGTGGCGCACGCCTTTAATCCCAGCACTCGGGAGGCAGAGCCAGGAGGATCTCTGTGAGTTCGAGGCCAGTCTGGGCTACCAAGTGAGTTCCAGGAAAGGCGCAAAGCTACACAGAGAAACCCTGTCTCGAAAAACCAAAAAAAAAAAAAAAAAAAGAAAGCAAGAAACAAACATAGCTCGTAAGGTAATACTAGATTTGTTGTTGTTTTACAGAGTCCCACTTTGTGGTTAGTTTAAGGAAGAAACTATAGGCAAGCACAGAACGAACTAGACTTGACTGGGATGGTAAAATTGGGTCTAGCCATAGAGGAAAGTCCCAGGGCTAGACAAAAGCTGCCTGTCCGCTGAGGCTGCCTTGGCCACCTTTCCTCACCAGCAAGTGAAACAGTTCCTACTGCTGTCACGCCAGCGGCCCAGCTTGGTAGCACAGTGCCTTCGTGATTCGGAAAGCAGCAAGCCCAGCTTCATGCCGCGGCTGTACATCAACCGCCGCCTTGCCATGGAACACCGTGCCTGCCCTTCTCGGGACCCCGCCTGCAAGAATGCAGTCTTCACCCAGGTCTGGCCCACCTGGATTAGACTGAGGGAGGGTCAGTAAAGGGCCTAGGGCTTTAGTCCAAGAGGGACTTGAGCAAGGTCTTTGGGCAGGAATAGGGACAGCTTTTTAACATATACCTCCCATTTTCTCATGTCCTCCAGGTTTATGAAGGCCTCAAGCCTTCTGACAAGTATGAAAAGCCCTTGGACTACAGGTACGGCATGAGGGTTAGGGACTTGCCCAGGGCCTATACATCCACACACTGCACCTCACAACTCTCACTATTCCCACTCTATAGTCTTTTCCTAGCTGGTATCTGGGCCAGTTAATGTGCCTGAGCTCAGCCCTAGCATAGCAGAGATCCACCCATCCCTATTTCCAGGTGGCCCATGCGCTATGACCAGTGGTGGGAATGTAAATTCATCGCAGAAGGCATCATTGACCAAGGTGAGGCCATGACATGGGCCCCAATTGTTATCCTTTTAGAGTGTTAGCACCTTCTGGGGTTACCAGCTAATAGACACAGGAAGCCTGCTTGTTACCCTTTATGAAAGCCCAGCGGAAAGCTTCTGTCATTTCAGGTGGTGGCTTCCGTGACAGCCTGGCAGATATGTCAGAAGAGCTGTGCCCCAGCTCAGCGGACACCCCTGTGCCTCTGCCCTTCTTCGTGCGCACGGCGAACCAGGTGATTGTCTCCCCACCCACCACCAAATTTCCGCCACCTCTGCAAATCTCTTGAGAACCAGACGGAGCTGGAGGGGGCAGTGGAGGGACTGAATTACCTGGGCAGCCTCTGCACAGAGGAGAGGAGCATCCTTCTACATTAGGAGGGATGGTGGAGGGGGAGCAGTAGACTTCCGGTGAAGTCTTTAGGGTACCTGTGGTAGGAAAATAGGGTCTACCGCATATCCTGCTGATAGCTCTATCTCTGGGGCAGGGCAATGGCACTGGTGAGGCCCGGGACATGTACGTGCCTAATCCGTCTTGCCGAGACTTTGCCAAGTATGAGTGGATCGGACAGCTGATGGGGGCTGCCCTTCGGGGTAAGGAGTTCCTGGTGAGTAACACCATCATCACCTGTCAGCTAAGCCCAGGCCTGGAAAGAAGGGCCTGCAGACCTGAGAGGCTCAGTGAGAAGACAGATGTGTTTGTCATGCAGGTATTGGCCCTGCCTGGGTTCGTGTGGAAGCAGCTGTCTGGTGAGGAGGTGAGCTGGAGCAAAGACTTCCCAGCTGTGGACTCCGTGCTGGTGAGCAGGACCCGGACCCGTGTTTCCTCTGCCCAGACCCACTGTTCCCAAGTACATGTGTTCCCTCTCTAGTCCCATCGACTCCCATGGATTCAGCTGCTGTCTTTGCTCTGATAACTCCTAAAATCCTTATCTCCAGCTCGAACTTCTCTCCTCAGCCTGGGGCCATATGTGTATCTATCTCAAGATGGCCCATCTGACTCTTGCACTCTGCACTCTTCACCTTATCCCCAGTCCACCACCTCTTGGGCTCCAGGCTCAGAACTGCACCCCCAGCCCCCTTTGCCCATGCTAAAGTCAGCAGGGTCTTTTTGTGTTTATTCTGACTTTTGCCTTTTTTTTTTTAGCATATTTGTGCGTGTGTGTGTGTGTGTGTGTGTGTGTATGTGTGTGTGTGTGTGTGTATGTGTGTAGGTAGGTAGGTAGGTAGGTGCACCATGGTACATATGTAGAGGTCAGAGGACAACTTTTGGGAATTGGCTCTCCTTTTCCACCATGAGATCCTGGGAGTTGAACTCAGGTCATGAGACTTGTGGCAGGTGCTTTTATGCATGGAACCATCTTGCCGGCCCTATTTTTTCCTCTTTGCAGTAGGGTCTCATGTAGTAGAGGATATGCAGTTGAGGAGGATGGCCTTGAACTTCTCATCTTCCTGCTCCACCTCCTAAATGCTGGATTGCAGGCATGTGCCAGCCACCATGCCTGGCTTAGGGTCACCCTAACTCTTCTCCCCACCACATCCTGTCCAGTCTCTCCCTGGCATTAGTGTGCTAATTCTCCCATCACTGCTGTCCCCACGGTTTGGGCCACCTTTTCTGCTGTCCCAGCTGTGTATTGTGAAAGCTAATGCTCCGTCTCTGTTCTTGTCCATCTCATTCCACACTGCCAGAGTCAGTCATTTCACTTCCTCGGTTAAACCACGTGATGACCGCTTTGGGCTTAGGGCAGTAGGAACTCTGTAAAGGCCTTACCTGACTCCTGTGTCTCAGCCACTGACTCACACTCAGGCTCTAAGCAAAACATTCTTTAGGTCTTTTGAGTTTTCAGCTTTGTCCGAGATGTTCTCTCTCCCGACTTCCCTTGTGGCCAAGCCAATTCCCAGCTGTCCTTTGGGTCAGGCCAGGTGCCATTTCCTGCAGGGTGCCAACCCTAACCTCAAGGCTGGCTGGGTATTGTCTCAATGTTTCCACGGCCCTTTACTGGTCTCTGCACTCTACATTACCCACAGGAAGACAGAGACTGTCTCCCCAGTGAAGAGCTGACACCCCCGCCTCTCTCTCTCCCCAACCCTCAGGTGAAGCTCCTGGAAGTGATGGAAGGGATGGACAAGGAGACATTTGAGTTCAAGTTCGGGAAGGAGCTAACATTTACCACCGTACTGAGTGATCAGCAGGTGGTGGAGCTGATTCCTGGGGGCACAGGCATCGTGGTGGGATACGAGGACCGCTCTCGCTTCATCCAGCTGGTGCAGAAGGCTCGACTAGAGGAAAGCAAGGAGCAGGTAGCAAACCGGAGCTCTGGACCTTCCCAGCCCCTTCCCTGCACAGCCGGGGAGCCCACCGATAGGCCACCACTACCAGTCCCCATTCTAGCTCTCACCATAGCTGTGCCCCTCATTCCTGCTGACCAGTGAGTAGAGATGTCCCCTGTGTGTGCTGAAAGGAGCGTCCTCTTTCCCAGCCGGGCTTTCCCCTCCTCCCTAGGTGGCAGCCATGCAGGCAGGTCTGCTGAAGGTGGTACCACAGGCTGTGCTGGACCTGCTGACCTGGCAAGAGCTGGAAAAGAAGGTGTGTGGGGATCCGGAGGTCACTGTGGATGCCCTGCGCAAGCTCAGTGAGTTCTGGGGATGGGGCAGTGAAGCCAGAGGGCGAGACTTAAGGACTAGCAGAATGAGACCTAAGAATGGATTCTTGCCTTGGCCCCTGCAGCTCGGTTTGAGGACTTTGAACCATCTGACACGCGAGTGCAGTACTTCTGGGAGGCTCTGAACAATTTCACCAATGGTCAGTAGAGGGCAGAGTGCCACTTGCATTGCCTTGGGACCCGCTTGTGGGCTGGAGGGGCGGGTTAGAAGTTGTAGAAGCTCCGGTCGCCATCAGTGCAAGCCTTAATTCTCTTCTCCTCCACCCAGAGGACCGCAGCCGCTTCCTGCGCTTTGTCACAGGCCGCAGCCGCCTCCCAGCTCGGATCTACATCTACCCAGACAAACTGGGGTGAGTGTGAGCACAGAGAAGGGCCTGAGGTGCCTTCCACATACACACATCCTGCTACAGCTCCTCCTAACTTTTTGCCTCTCCAAACTCCCAGCTATGAGACCACAGATGCTCTGCCTGAGTCTTCCACCTGCTCCAGCACGCTCTTCCTCCCGCACTATGCCAGGTGAGTTTTCCTAGGTTCATGTTCGGGGGGTGACGTCCTCGTGTGGAAGGGTGGCGGGCAGCAAAGTGCACCCCTGGGCGCAGCAGAGCTGCCCTGCCTGTCCACCTTCCCTCCCCTCCTTTAGTGCCAAGGTATGCGAGGAGAAGCTCCGCTATGCCGCCTACAACTGTGTGGCCATCGACACGGACATGAGCCCCTGGGAGGAGTGACGCTGTGCCTACGCCCTCACCCAGGCCAACCCAGTTCGAGTCTCAACGGAAGGGACGGTTCCGAACACCTCAGCACAGTGGACCCTGCGCTGTGTACAGCTGCCGTGGGAGCCACGAGTAGACACTAGTGGTCCAGCCCCCGCAGACCCACAAGCCCTACTCCTCCGGGGGCTTGCTCTGTGAGAGGCATCTTCCCACAAGCCCCGCTGCATAAGCTGCCAGGCCTGAGCTACTTGAAGGGGGCCTCCAGCTCCCCAACCCGAGGACTTTGATCCCATCTTTGGTTTCCCCCATTTCCCCTTCTTTTCTAGCTTCAGCCATGGCTCAAAATGTTTAAAAATTGATAGGATGGTACTTCAAGCAAGGAGCCAAGGACACAGAGTGGTCATCTTCCTTGGTCACGTATCCCCAAGAATGAACCCCAGTTGCGTACCCCAACCCTTGCATTCTAGTCTTCTTCCTCCCATAGCAGAGGTGTGTGAGCTTTGTCCTTCCAGCGGCTTAGAATGTACGTCCACTCGACGTTGAGTCTTTCCTCATCCCCTCTGTGTGATGCCAGCCCAACTCCTTGTCTGCTCCTCCACCCCCGAGATCTCACACAGTTGTGGATCCTCATGTCCTCTCAGAACTTTTAGTAGTTCCCTTTTACCGTACTCTAAAATATTTAAAGCCTAGATGTTAAACCGGGGCTGTGCACACCCTGAGAGCCTCCATGACACTCCTTTAGAAGGTCTTGCACATGGGAAAATTGAATAAATTAATGAGTTCATTTCTTTAGGATGTGCTTTTGTGATGTGATCCCTACTAAACCCATGGTGCTACTATGTCCTGGGAGGAACTCTGATGCCCTTCTGGTAGCAGGGGACATGTGCCTAATGGTAGTGGTGGGGCTTCCCAGTAACACGTTACATCTGGAGTACAGGCTAGGAATGAGAGCTCAGAGCAGAGGACAGAAGTCCGACACATGTAGCTAGAGTTTTCCTGCCTGACCCACAGTCAGGACAAATCTCTCTCATCTGCCAGTCCCACAGCCCCTCAGACCCGACCAAGTAAACACAGAGACTTATATTGGTTACAAACTGTATGGCCGTGGCAGGCTTCTTGCTAACTGTTCTTACACCTTAAATTAATCCATTTCCATTAATCTATACCTTGCCACATGGCTCGTGGCTTACTGGCATCTTCACATTTTGTTTCTCATCATGGTGGCTGGCAGTGTCTCTCTCTCTCAGCCTTCCACTTCCCAGCTTTACTCTCCTCCTTGTCCCGCCTACACTTCCTGTCTAGCCAATGGCCAATCAGTGTTTTATTTATTGACTAATTAGCAACACATTTGCCATACAGAACATCCCACAGCAGACACATCTTGAGGTGAATGTGGTGGTTTAGAGCTTGGAAGCCCACGACCAGAAGCAAGCGAGCAGAAAGATGGTACATGGAGGGTAGAGCTGGGACAGCTGACTTTGACAGACTTGGAGCACCTGTCTGCCCCAGGTGCCTCATAACTAAGGCACGGAGACTCTTCCCCAAGTACTTGCACCCTCAAGCACAGTCCACTGGACAGCTGTCTTGGTGTCCTGGTACAATGTATGGCCATTAGTTGCCTATCAAAGCAGAGCAAACTTTCCTAACATGTCCTCTAGAGCTCACGCTGCCACTAAGAAAGTGCTTTTACTACCCTCTCCACATGGCTGTGTGACTGCCCAGACCTCTCTCCCAAACTTTGGAACTCACACCCAACTGAGCCTCCTGGGCAGCCCTGTCCTGCCCATGCTTTGGGTGGCCCACAGGAGACATACATGAGCACCCTCCTCCCTACCCCGCTCCCCCCACAGGGAGCCGAAGCAGCAGGAATCCCAGGAGCTGCAGGTCCACTAAGCTCTATTCTCAGCATCTCCCCCTGGCTCTGCTGGTGGAAGGCGTGCCTCCCCACTCTGTCTCCCCTGTAAGTGCTGTGGGGTGCAGTTTGTGTCTGCCCGGACAGCTGTCCTTAGTAGCTCTCTAACACTAGCAGCCTGCTTTGCATTCATTTAGAAATAAAGCATGGTCCTGCCAGTGGTGGGGCACGCCTTTAATTCCAGCACTCGGGAGGCAGAGATAGGTGGATCTTTGTGAGTTCGAGGCCAGCCTGGTCTACAGAGTGAGTTCCAGGACAGCCAAGGCTACACAGAGAAACCCTGTCTTGGGAAAAGATAAAAAAGAAAGAAATGGAGCACGGAGCACAGGTGTCAGGCATCAAGTCTTAAGCGCCATGGCTAAATGGGTTGTTTTTGCACCACAGCACACTTAACGGGACACTGCTGCATCTTCCCAGTGTGTAACAGTGTGCAGCATGCATCCTCTCCGCGATGAATCACCATACTTCCTTCTAAGTATGGACCCACTGAAACATCTGTCTCTTTCTTTAAAGCTTTATTTTATCGTTAAAATTGTGTGTACACATGTATGTCTGTATGGAGTGTGTGTACATGAATGTAGGCCCCCAAGGAGGCCATAGGAGGGCGCTGGATCCCCTACAGCTGAAGTTACAGGCATTTGTGAGCCGTCTGGTATAGATCCTAGGTACTAACCTCAGGTCCTCTGGAAGAGCATCGAGTGCTCTTAACTCTCTGCAGCCCCTGGAACATCGGATTCTTTATATGTTCCATCTAATTAAATATCTCTGAGAAACACTTCCTCCAACCCCCACTTTTGTTTTGTTTCTGAGACAGGGTCTTGCTGTGTAACCTTGGCTGGCCTGGTCTGAAACTCCTTATGTAGACCAGGCTGGCCATCAGCCTGCAGCAGCCTCTACCACCCACATGCCGAGAGTTCAGGCAGGCACCCGCCCCCACACTCAGTCTAAAACCCTTTAATGTGAAGGTTTTTTGCCATGGCCTGCTCTGGGACAGCCTGTGTATTGCAACTGCTTTCCTCATGAATGGAGGTAAGAGCACCCTCATGAAGCTGCCGTGGCGACAAATGTGTGGTCTGTGACAACAGGGTCAGCACACACGGTCAGCTGTTTACAAACCTTCAGTTTTCATCTCACTTCTAGTGTTACCATTTTCCTCTGTGCTGCACTTCCTTGGCCAGTTTGTTCTCTCTCTCTCTCTCTCTCTCTCTCTCTCTCTCTCTCTCTCTCTCTCTCTCTCTCTCTCGCACACACCTTTAGTCCCAGCACTCAGGAAGCAGAGGCAGAGGAACCTCTTGAGTTCAAGGCCAGCCTGGTCTACAGAGTGAGTTCCAGGGCAGCCAGGGAAACACAGAGAAACCCTGTATCAGAAAGAGAGAGAGAGAGAGAGAGAGAGAGAGAGAGAGAGAGAGAGAGAGAGAGAGAGAGAGTGTATTATTTTTAGTAATATAAACTGCTCCCTTTTTCTTCTAAATTTATTGGATAGGAAGTCATGGAGACTGAGCTGAAGGTGCTTGCCATCAAGCCCAAGGACCTAAGTTCAATCCCTAATGTCCATAATGTGGAAGGAGAGAACCAGTTCCTGCATGTTGCACTTGCCCCCTCCCCATGTGCACTGTGCACGTGTATATACATACATTCACACAAATAAATACATGCTAAAAAACAGTTTTTTGGAAAAAGAACAGTTGTAGAGGGACTGGAGATGGAGTTTAGGGGAACAAGACTTGACAAACATAAGCAAGACCTAGACAGATGTTGAAGTATAAAAGATTTAAATGAAACAAGTCTCAAGTTTAAATATCCTCTGATGGGCCAGGGATGTAGCTCAATGCAAAGTGCTTGACCAAGTGTGAGCCCTGGGTTTCCCCTGTACTGAGGTCGGGGAGAGGGCTTCTATAAAACTCTTAAGTTCTGAGCTGGGAAGATAAATCTGTCAGTAAATTAGTGAGACCTGACCCCAGAGCCCACGTGAAAAGGCTGGATGTAGTGTTCACATTTGGTATCCCAGCACTGGCGAGGCAGAGACCAGATCTCGGAGGCTTGCTAACCAGCCTCGCCTGATTGATGAGCTCTAGGCTAAATGAGGAACCCTGTCTCAAGGGAAAGAGCTCCTAAGGAACTACACCTAAGGTCTACCTCGTGAGTGCCACACGTGGATAACACAAACACCTCACAGCACCTCAGCGGTCAGTGTGGTCTTCTTGCCCAACTTACTCCCCCAAAATGTCACCTCTTAATAAACTCGCTTTAGTCATCATTGTTTAAACTCTTTATAATTTAGACTGCTGGCCTTGTTAGAATGTCAAGTCTACAGAGGCTGGATCCTTGTCTTTTGTTCAGATATATCACAAGAGCCTAAAATTGTCCTTGGGAAGGCGACTGATGTGGTGAATAATTCCAAGTAAGCATCAACTATAGACACTGAGTAACTAGTTGTTAAATGAATAAACAAAATATGACCTCAAAACCCTATTTCCAATTAAAAAGGGAGGAACCAAAAGTCTGAAAAGTTGTTTATGATAAAAGTGGGGAAACCACCAAATTAATCAAATTACTTCTTTAAAAACTGACCCATCGGGGCTGGAGAGATGGCTCAGCTGTTAAAGGCTAGACTTACAACCAAAAATAAAAACCGACCCATCAGCTTAGAACACCAATGTCTTGACTTCAAAGTCACCAATGGTGGGAGTTCTCTGTGCTTGAAGAAGTCCTAATTAGTGGGGGTTGCTGCCAAGCATTCATTTTATAACAGTAAACAATTCGGCATCATTCTCTCTGTGACTTATCATTAGTCCCTCGGTGATCACTAAGCTTATGCGCAAAAATTGAGTTGGAAGTACTTTAGTTCGCGCAATTAGCAGCCAAAGTAGATTTTTTTCTCATTTTTATCTTTCACTCAGTGCTCTAACAATAACAATTCCCCACCACAGTGACAAGCCCACAGCCAAATGGAATAGATGAGTATTATGATGTGGCCAACAAATTCCCAAAGAGAGATCTCTAGCAGACTGTGGGAAGAATATCTGTGAGCCAAGGCCCAACTTTGGAAGATTTCTTTTGTTTCTCACACTGCAGAGGACTTGCCCTTCTGAGCCTACCTCATCCACCTTAAGAAAGAAATGAGATGTAATCACTTGTGAACAGAAAAGCATTATAAGGAACAACTCATTTCTAATAAGCATTTACAAAGTACCTCCTGTATACTTGATATATACTAATATGCACAAGCCTAGTCACTCAAGAATAACATGAACCGAATTAGAAGGCATCTTCAGGAGAGGAGTTAGCAGTTAGGCTTTTGGCCTAGTTTCCCTATCATTAAATGGGATGTTAAAGGAAAATTTAAACTAATTAAATTATTCACTTAGCACATCTTAGGTCCCGGGAAGAAAGGAACAAATAAAATACAGCCTTTCTCCTCAAAGAATTTGATTAAAAAAGACCTGAAAAGGCCTGGAGAGATGGCTCAGCAGTTAAGAGCACTGGCTGCTCTTCCAGAGGACTCAGGGTCAATTCCCAGCACCCACATGGTGGCTCACAATCACCTGTAACTCCAGTTCTAGGGGACTCAGTGCCCTCTTCTGGCCTTTATGGACACCAGGCATGCATGTGGTACACAGACATATATGTAGGCAAAACACTCATACATGAAAAATGGGTTTTTGAGACAGGGTTTCTCTGTGTAGTACTGAGTGTCTTGGAACTTGCTCTGTAGACCAGGCTGGCCTTGAACTCAGGGACCTGTCTGTCTCTGCCTCCTGGGTGCTGTGATCAAGGGCATGCTCCACCATGCCTGGCTATAAGAAATATTTAGAGAAGAAGAAGAAGGCTGTAGTATTTTATGGTGAGTATCCTAAGTACTAGATGTCCTAGGAGCCTGGAGGAAGAAATCCACAATGCAACAGGGTTTTGTTGTGTTCTGACAAGCTCTCACACTGTAGCCCAGGCTAGCCTGAAACCCATCATGGAACCCAGACTGGCCTAGTACTCATGGCCTTCCTGCCGCAGTCTCCTAAGTGCTGGGACTACAGGTATCAGCCACCACTCAGCAGCAATTTTAATACCTCCCAGGAAGCTTTTTAGGGATGAATTAGGACAAAACGACTTTTGAAAGAATACCAAGACATCTTTTCCCTTTTTCATCACACTGATGTTTGCATTGATGGTGCAAATATAATGGTGGGTGATTATTTAGCGTGAATCAAAGTAGTGGCCCCAAACTATCCTAGTGATCACCGTATTCCTCGCAGCCCAAAACTTGGCAGTAGAAATGAAATAAGGGGCTGGAGAGACAGCACAGTGGGTGAGGACACTTAATGTTCTTGCAGAGGACCTGGTTTTGGTTCCCAGCATCCATATGGTGGCTCACAACCATTTCTAACTCTAGTACCAGGGGCTTCTATGACCTCTTCTGGTCTCCTCCAGCACCAGGCAAGCACTCGGTAAACATACATACATGCAGGCAAAACATTCATACACATAAAACTAAAAATTTTGTTTGTTTGTTTGTTTTTTGAGACAGGGTTTCTCTATTAGCCCTGGCTGTCCTGTAAAACAAAAACAAAAAAATTGTATTTATTCTTCTAGTTTCTCCTCCCTCTACTCCTCTCAGTCCCTCCCATTCACCTCCCTTCTCCCCCAGATCCTCTTCCTCCTCTGTTTCCCTTCAGAAAAGAGCAGGCATCCCAGGGACATCACCAGAACGTGGCATTACGGGTTACAATAAGACTAGGTACAAACCCTCATATCAAGGCTGGATGAGGCAACCCAGCAGAAGGAAAAGGGTCCCAAGAGCAGGCAAGAGTCAGTGACATCCCCCACTCTCACTGTTGAGTCCCACAAGCACACCAAGCTACACAACCATAACACATATGCAGAGGACTTAGCTCAGACCCATACAGACTTCATGATTGTCACTTCAGCCTCTGGGAGCCCCTATGAGCCCTGCTTAGTTGATTCTGAGGGCCATGAGGGGTGTCCTCAACTCCTCTGGCTCCTACAACCCTTCTTCCCCCTCTTCTGTAGGGTTCCCCAAAACTAAAAATTTTCAAATAAATATTTTATATTAATTTGTTAATTTTATTAAATCTGGGCCCTTAAGTACATGCCTTTTTACTATTCCATGTGGTGGAATAGGTGTGTGTGTATGTGTGTGTGTGTGTGTGTGTGTGTGTGTGTGTGTGTGACTTCTGGGCATACAAAAAAACAGGATAGTTAGCTCCAAGAAAAGCACCTACATGATTGCTTGGGTTGCAGCTGAAATGACTGTTTTGCCCCCACAAGGTATTAGATTTACTTGAAATGAAAAAGTGACTAACAATTTACAAAAATAAAGCCAGTCACTTCCAGAAACGCCACTAATAGGATTGTTGCCAGTGACAGTATTTGAGCCTCCTTCGAGAGAAAGAATTTCAAAAACCTTGCATCTCTCCTTGTAAACTTGCCAGCTTTCCAATAGTTAAGGATGGTTTTGATCAGACTGGCGGTAATGTTAACACATGTGATTTTTAAATATTGTGAAAATAAGTCAGCTTTGGGAAAATTTGCATTACTCAGGGAACTAATATTTTACAAACTGTTAGTATATCAAGTTGGAAAATCATGTGGGTAAATCAGAGGTCTGGTGACAACTAGGCAGGAGGTCACAAGTTGCAGACCACTCTGGGCAACTTAAATTCTATTTCAAAGTAAAACATACAGGACGGCCAGGTGTGGTAGCTCGCGCTTTTAATCCCAGCACTCTCAAGTAAATATATAAATAACTGCAAAGGGGCTGGCAAGATGGCTCAGCAGGCAAAGGTACTTGCTTGCTGCCAAGCCTGGCAACCTGAACTTGAACCCTGGAACCCACACAATTGAAGGAGAGAACCCTGACTCCCCAAGTTGACCTCTGACCTCTTCCACACAAGTGCCATGGTGAGTGGCTGGGAATGTAGCTCAGTGGCAGTGTTCGGCTACCAAGCATGAGGCCCTGGGTTTAAATCCCAGCACCACATTAAAGAAAAAATTAACTCTTTGGCCAGGCGGTGGTGGCAGCACTCCAGAGGCAGAGGCAGGCGATCTCTGTGAGTTCGAGGCCAGTCTGGTCTACAGCGTGAGTTCCAGGACAGCCAGGGATACAAAGAGAAACCCTGTCTCGAAAAACCAAAAACCAGACCAAAACAACAACAACAAAAACCCAAAACCCACTGACGAACCAGAATTTGTAGCATCTTGGGACGGGGATACAGAATGGCAACTCCCAAACGAAAGAGACTGGACGGGACACTCAGTGAGTACTGGCCATTTATGAATGAACGAAGGGGCAGTAATACAGAGACCCCAGGCTTGCTCCGGTCAAGAGCAGGAGCGTCTTTGCTCTCCGCCATCTATCACTCGGCGCTCGTCCCTCCTTCCTGAGTCGGCCCAGCGCGTCACATCGACCTGCTCGGCCACCGCGCGCCTGCGCCATTGGCCTGTCAGGCAGAGGCGGCGTGGGGAGCGCCGGGAGCGGCCGCGGCGTGCGGGGAGCTGAGGTAAAGCCGGGGCTTGTACGGAGCCAGGCGGTGCACGAGCTGGCTGAGCAGGGTGAGCGGCGCGCGGGTGCTGGAGAGCCCGGTTCCTGTGAGGCAGGCGAGCTCGCCGCCTAGGGCCCGCGCGGGCAGACGGGGTACCGAGTCCCTGCTGGACCCGGCCAGGGAGCCATGTGTCCCAACTGGGAGACTAGAGAATCCAAGCCAACCACCTCGTGCAACAGATGGAAAAACTGAGTTTCGGGGCGGGAAGGTTCTGCTCGAAGTCACACGAAGTGAGCATCGGATCGCCTCGGTGCCGTGCTGACATCTTTCCCGTCTTGTTTATCCATCCCGCATTTGTTTGGGCTCAGGGCAGGGACTGCAGGGGATACTGTAAGGCCCCTACTCGCAGCGCTCAAAGGTTTGGCAGACCAATTACGATGCAGCGGTCGATTTTACCATTTAGGACTGGAGAAGGCAGCTTGTGCGATGTGGAAGGCATGCTTGAGATGCTGTAAACGCCTCCTGTAAAACTTGGAGGCTGTTGAGACTTACCGTCTTGGTATCCGGAGTCCTGACGGTAATATTGAGACATTGGAGTCAGCTTAGTATTATGATTAGTTAGGTGAACAATTATTCTTGTTTCTTAGGCTGCATTTTTTAAACCCAGAGATTGAGAACTCTAGATTCTAGCCACCTGGGTTCTACATGCCTTTCTTGTTTTGTACACATTTGAGCTTCAACTCTAATGGACTGTTGTGAGGTCCACAGACGCTCATTCCACAAATAGTACCTGGCATCTGACTGGGAGTATTCTATCAACACACAGTCCCCAACTTCCGGAACTCAGTCCCCAACTTCAAAGAACTCACTCTTTTTTTTTTTTTCCCCCTCTGTGGAACAGCTCTGGCTGTCCTGAAACTCACTCTGAAGACCAGGCTGGATTTCACAGAAATCCACCTGCCTCTGCCTCCCAAGCGCTGGGGCCAAAGGCGTGCGCCACAGCCCGGCCAAGGAACTCACTCTTAACAGGGATTTAAATGATGCCTGCAATGAAGCCTGTAAAGGCTGATGCAGTCTGTACATAGTATAGTGGGAACAACTAGGGAAAGAAGTCCCATCCCTGGGGTGGGAAGAGTTAGTTGTGGCTTCGTACAGGTGAATCTCTTGCCGAGTCTTACAGTTTTACTAGTTGATTGCTAGGCCCAGGAGAAAGAAAGCCAACCGAGGGAGCAGGAGTAGCAGTGAGCCTGCAGTTCTGGCTGCTAAGGTGGTGAGACAGGAGGATCACTCGAACCAGGCACACTTGATAATCAGGTAGCGGTACTAGATTCGAAAGCATCAATGTGCTGACCTCTAGAGGAGTCTGGAACCACATGTCGAATGTGCTGATCTGGACTGGGGTCACATCTGGGAAAGGCCATCACGCTCTAGCTGTGGCAGCATAGTACTACCTATCCATTTAAAAAGGGCCTATAGAGGGCTGGAGAGATGGCTCAGTGGTTAAAAGCACTGGCTGCTCTTACAGAGGACGCAGGTTCATTTCCCAGCACCCAGATGGTGGCTCACAACCATCTGTAACTCCAGTGCCAGGTTATCTGACTCCATATATTCAGGCAAAACAAACATAAGATAAAATAAATCTTTTTTAAAAAGAGACTATATAGACCCAGAGTTATAGAACAGTGTGGTTCAGTTGGTATATTGGGTTTTCCATGATCTAGCCTCTGTCCCACAATATGAAACATGTATATAGTGCTTGTGATGGGATGGACATTACTTTGTATGTTTTATGTAGAATTTTTTGTTGTTGTTGTTCTTTTAATTCCTGTGCTGGGGATCTAACCTAACACCTCATACATACTAGACAAGTGAGCCCTCATTTAATCTCAACAGCTTAGTGAAATCAAAATCATAATTACCTCTATTCTAAAACAAACAAACAAGGCCAAAGCGTAGAAATTAGCTAGTTCACATATGCTAGAATTCACACTTAGTCTGGTTCCTGCATCTATGGACCTTACACCCTGTTCTAAGAAGCAAGGAGACTGAGACTTTTGTTGAGCCCTTGGTCATATCACTTGTGAGAGGGAGAACTCAGACTCAGGCCTTTTGACTCTGGAGGGTCTGTTCCTCTTTTCATAATATCAAATGTGATGGGAATTCTGTCGTGCCAAAGTTAAGTTCCAGTCTGAGGCAGTGCTTCTTGAAATTGAAATGACTTTACTTTTAAGTTGCTCAAGAGCCTTTACTTTGTGGCCTGTGCATACTGAATATTAAATTCTGTGGTTTAGATATTCATATGTGTAGTCTAGGACTGAATATTATTGTGATAAATGTAAATAAAACATTTGCCAATTTGATGTTAGATTTTTTTTTTCCTGAACACTGTATTTTGTGCGTTTTTAAAACTTAATTGATTCCTTGTGGATTTCACATCATGCATCCCGATCCCACTCATATCCCTGTGTATTTTATACTTTTAATAAAATGATTGCGTAATTTGTAAGTAAAAAAATATCTCCAGGTGTTAATCAGTAGGGATTCATGACCTTTCAAGGTTAAATAGTTTATTTTCTTACCTTTTTTTTTTTTTGTCTTCAAAACACAATTTTTCTATATAGCCTTGTCTGTGCTGGAACTCGCTCTGTAGACCAGGCTGTCCTCAAATTCGGAGATCCACCTGCCTCTGCCTCTCGAGTGCTGGAATTAAAGGCGTGTGCCGCCACCAACCCCAACCCCCCTCCCCCTCATCCCGGCTTTATTTTCTTATCTTGACTTTGGAAAAGAGAATTAACAATTTGGATTGTTTCTCCAAGAATAAGCTCCATTGTCAGCCTTCGTTTGTGTTTAGGGAGTTCTCTGTAACTGAGCTTATGAGAAGACTAGAGTAGATGACTGAATTACTGGGAGAGTCTTCAGTCGGCTTTATACTTTCGGATGTCCAAATGTTTTCAAGGAATAAGAGTCCATATTTTAGAAATCCACTTGGTAACTCTTAACTTCTTCAGAATCAGACCCATCTTTACTTTCCTGTAAAGCAGTGGTTCTCAACCTGCCTGAGGCTGGGACCCTTTTAATACAGTTTCTCATGCTGTGGTGACCCCCAACCATAAAATTATTTTCGTTGCTACTTCATAACTGTAATTTAGCTACTGTTATGAATCATAATGTAAATATTTTTGGAGATAGAGGGTTGACAAGGGGTCAAGACCCACTGGTTGAGAAATGATTTTGTAAAAACCTCCCTGTGTTTTGGAAGACATAAGTATTCTCTTCACTCTGTTCACTGTATCTTGGAGACATCCCTTTCATTGTACTATGGCAATATATTGTAATTTGCTGAATTTGTTGTCATCCTCTTTTGAGGGGGTTATAATTTTTCATGTGGGGGGATTATAATATAATTACATTGTTTTCCCATTTCCTTTGTTCCCTCCAACTCAACCATTTTGCCTGTTTTGCTCTCTTTCAAATTCACGGCTTCTTTTTCTTTAATTTTGTTTTGTGTGTATGAGTATTAATATGTAAACACGACCTGCTCAATCCATATAATGTTACTTATGTGTCTTCAGGACTGATCATTTGGTACTCAACATTCTTTAATTGCCTGTAGTTTTTTTTAGGGTTGAGGCCTTTTGGTTTTCCCTCTCAGATGTTAGTGTGTCTATTGGTGTCATCCTTGTTCAGGTCTTGTTTAGGCAGCCATATTGATGACGCTTCATGGGTGTATCGTCTCTGGTATATTTAGGAGACATGATCCCACAGCAAACTTCCTGTCCCTGTCTTTTTGCCCCGTCTTCCTGTCTTCCTTAATGATCCCTGACCCTTAGCTGCCAGATTAGGTATTAGTTGGGCCTGGGCTCCACAACTCTGTTTTGATCAGTTATGGTTGTCTGTACTGGTCTGAGTCTTTTGCGAAGGGAAGTTTCCTTGGTGAGGGGTGAGAACTACAGTTCTCCAGCTAGACCCTGGGAGAAGCTTGTGTTTTTCAGACAAGTTCTTACTATATAGTTTTGGCTGTCCCTATGTTGACCAGGCTAGCCCTGAACGCATGGAGCTCTGCCTGCCTCTGACTCCTGAATGCTGAGATTAAAGGCATACACCACTACCACTGGCACTTGAACTTGTATTTTCTTAAACAACTCAAGGGCAAGGGCCAGATGTCTATAATTTATATTACTCTACTTTAACATCACGTTGTTAGAGAAGATGAGAAAGATGGCATTTGAACTGCAGCTAAGGAGTGTTTCATACTCTGGTAACGAAAGCAGGAAGTGATGCATCTGGTCTAAGCGGGAATTACTCATGTAAATAAAAACAGAACTAGTACTGTGTGCCATTTGATTTGTGTTCCATCTCTTCCCCCACCCTCCTGTGCTTGCAGTTTTGTAAAAATGGAGTTTCAAGCTGTAGTTATGGCCGTTGGTGGGGGATCTCGGATGACAGACTTGACTTCCAGCATCCCCAAGCCTCTGCTTCCAGTTGGAAACAAACCTTTAATTTGGTACCCACTGAACCTGCTTGAGCGTGTTGGATTTGAAGGTGAGCTGTGCTGACGATAGATGCAGTCATAAAACTTTGAGTGTGTTTGATCCCAATAATTTGTCCGCATTATGAGAGTGAAAGAGGAGAGATGATAGCAGACTAGAGCTGAAGTTTGCTGGAGACTGGACGCCTAAGTTGGGGACCCAGGAGTACCCTTTTGCTATATGGGAAAAAATGAGAACATAGTGCTAAATATTGCTGTTAAAGAGGGGGGTTCTCCACGGTGATCCAACACGGGCCCTGTAAGGCTATCAGAAAGACAAGATTGGGAATCTAACTGCCTGGTTGTCAGTACTTGCTGAGACTCTGTGATGTGCGAGGTAATATTTTAAGCATGAGAACAGAAGATTGAAAAGACAGCTCAGGCACTGACTTCTAGAACCTTCCTTAAAATCAGGTAGGAAAAGTTGTTGCTTACTTCTCTCTTGGGTCAGATTAGATGATGCTATCAAATGAGAAACAGAATATGAGACAGGGAACAGGTCTGAACAGAGATAATGAGTAGATCTTTGGCCATATTGAGTTTGAGGTATCATTAAGTAGAATGAATCAGAATGCAATAAATCAGGGCCCAGACTGCTGCAAGAGAGTTCATTCAACCGTGAGAGTTAGACAGACCCACGCACGCTTCTGTGCGGTAGTCTAGAGGACGCTGCTTTCAAGAGATTTATTTTAAAGATTTTCTTTTCTTTTTTTTTTTAATTTTTATTTAACTTTATTTTATGTGCATTTGTGTAAAGGTGTCAGACCCCCGGAACTAGAGTTACAGACCATTGTGAGCTGCCATGTGGGTGCTGGGAATTGAACCCAGGTCCTCTGGAAGAGCAGCAAGTGCTCTTAACCTTTGAGCAATCTTTCCAGCCCCAAGAAAGAAAATCAGTTCAGTTCCCGTACCCACATGGTAGCTCAGACCTCACAGCCCACAGCGAATCGTCTGTAACTTTAGCTTCAGGGAATCTGGTATTCTGTTCTGGTCTCTGAGGGCACTTCATATGTATGCACACAGATACACACATAACACACATAAAAATAAACCCTTTCTATTATTTGTTTTAATATTTTTTTAGGTTTATTTATTTTATTTTATGAGTATGAGTGTTTTTGCCTGCATGTATTTATGTGCACCGAGTGCATGCCTGGTGCCCACAGAGATCAGAAGAGGGTGTCAGATCCCTTAGAATTGGAGTTATGGGCTAGGTAGGGGTGGCACACACCTTTAATTACAGCACTTGGGAGTCAGAGGTGGGCAGAATTTCTGTGAAATTGAGGCCAGCCTGGTCCACAAATGGAGTTCCAGGATAGCCAAGGCTACACAGAGAAGCCCTGTCTCAAAAAACCAAAAATAAATAAATAAATAATAAAAATAATAAAAGGGAATTGGAATTATGGATGGTTGTGAGCTGCCATGTGGGTGCTAGGAATTAAACCCTGGTTTTCTGAGAGCAACAAGTGCTCTTAACCACTGAGCCATCTCTCCAGCCCCTAAATCCCATCTTTCTTTTTGGGAAGTATAGGCATGGGTGTGCAAATGTAGGTCAAAGCGCAACCTTCGAGAATTTCCATCATGTGGGTACTTGAGGTTGAACTCAGAGTCGGGCTTGACAGCAAGCACTAAGCCAGCTTACCAGCCCTATAGACTCTTTTTTGCTATTGTTTTAAGAGGCCCATCTTACAGATTTAGGAGTTTATTGGATACTCCAATACATTTTTAAATAGTTTATTATTGACTGGTGGTGATATAAGCTTGTAGTCCTACCTACTAAGGAGGCCGAGGCTGTGTTCAGTGACAGCCTGGAAAACCAAAAGGGTCCTTATCTCTAGAAAAATGGAATAAGATATCCTACTTTCCTTTAGTAACTTTGTAGGTTATTTATTTGTTTGTTTATTTATTTGTTTATTTATTTAATTTCAAGGCAGGGTTTATCTGTGTAGTTTTGGTGCTTGTCCTGGATCTTGCTCTGTAGACCACGCTGGCCTCGAACTCACAGAGATCCGCCTGGTTCTGCCTCCCAAGTGCTGGGATTAAAGGCGTGCACCACTGCCACCTGACAATTAAATAATTTTTGAGACAGGGTTTCAAACTTGTGTAGTAAAGGATGACCTCAGTCCTCCTACATGTACTTTCTGAGTTCTGGGATTATAGACATGTGCCACCAAACTAAATTTTATGCAGTGCTGGGGTAGAATACATGATTTCATGCATATAGAGACCAACCGAACTATATCCACAGCCCTAAATGTAGAATTTTTAACATTTTGTGTACACTTATTTAGTATGTGTGTACCTAAGTATGTGTATGCATACATGCTGTGGCTCATGTGTGGAGGTCAGAGGACAATTTTTTGGAGTCAGGAGTTCCATATAGTGGAGTCCTTCCACTATATGGGCTCAGGTCATTGGGCTCAAGTAAGCGCTCTTTCATCTCACCAGCCCCTGCTTTTCTCTCTCTCTCTCTCTCTCTCTCTCTCTCTCTCTCTCTCTCTCTAAATATATATATAATATATGTGTATATATATGTATACATATTTATTATATATAAAATTAATATTTTATAACAACTAATGTGGGATCCTCAAGACTGCTAGGTAAACGATTTACCATTGAGCTATATCCCCCATCCCTCTTTAAGTTGCTAAAGCTATCCTTGAATTCATTTTGCAGTCAGACAGATCTTGAATTTATAATCTTGCTGCCTCAGCTTCCCAAATAGCTAGGTTTTCAGGCCCACATCACCACCTGGTAAAACTAAGGCTGACCTCAAAATCACTATGTATACCAGCTAGGTTCAAACTCATAATCTCCTGGAAGGTTTTTCCAGTCCTACCCAGCCCCGAGGTCCTTCAGCCACTTATAAAATAATCATTCAGAGGCTTAATATTAATTACCAATTGTATAGTCTATGGCAGGCTTCTTGCTAGCTAGCTCTTACAACTTAACCCATAACTATTAATCTAGGTATGTATTGCCATGTGTTCCATGGCTTTACCTGCGTCCCATTACATGTTGCTCCTTGGGTGGCTGGCTCACGTCATCCCCATTCTGCCTTTCTCTTTCCTGTCTCCTTGGATTTCCCACTTGCTTCTAAGCTGCCTTGACATAGGCCAAAACAGCTTTATTTATTAGCCAATGGGAGCAGCACATATTCATAGCATACAGAAAGACATCCCACAGCAATCTCCTGCTTCAGCCTGTAGAGAGCTAGGATTACAAATGTGCTCCACAATATCTACCAAACAGAGTTGACATCTGGTGTACTCTGCTTCAACCACACTTGATCTTAGCATCACTCAAAGATTGTTTTATTTTATTATTAATGGCAAGGAAGATTTTGTGGTCTTTTTTCTGTATCTAGTTTATCTTTGGAATGCCAGCATCATTTGCTTGCTTGCTTTGTTAGTTTGGGGAGTGATTTTTTTTTTTTTGGTTTTTGTTTTGTTTTGTTCTGTTTTGCTTTGTTTTGTTCTTTTGAGACAGGGTCTCTTTACATCACCCTGGCTGACCTGGAACTCACTATGTAACCTGGGCTAGTCTTTTTTTTTTCCCCCCCCCCGGAGCTGAGGATCGAACCCAGGGCATTGAGCTTACTAGGCAAGCGCTACCGCTGAGCTAAATCCCCAACCCCTTTGGGCTGGTCTTGAATTCACAGAGATCTGCTTGCCTCTCCCTCCTGAGTGCTGGGATTAAATTCATGCACCACCACAACTGGACAGTTTTGTTTTTATATTATGTATTTTGGTGTCTGTTTGCATATATGTGTATGCACTACATGCACACAATACCTACAAAAGACAGTGTTGGATACCCGGAAACTGTAGTTACAGGTGGTTATGAGCCCTTATTTGGGTACTGGGAACTAAACCCAATTCCTCTGTAAGAGTAGCAAATGCTCTTAATGGTGGAGCCGTCTTTCCATCCCCTATGTGTTCTTACTTTCCAAGTGTGATTGTTGTAAGAATTCATTGAAAGCATGCATCTAAAACAAGGTGAGGGCCAGTGAGATGGCTTAGTAGGTAAAAGCTACCTAGCAACCTTAGTTCAATCTTGGGAACCCCAGTAAAACTGGATGAGAAGAGCACACCCCACAAAGTAGTCCTGATCTCCACAAGTGTGCTGTGGCAAGTGTGTCCACACACATGCACAAGCATGCACATGAGAGTGTGCACCAACACATTTTTTTAATGTAATGCTAAGAGGTGGAGGATAGATTTGGGAGGAGTTGGTAAATATGATCAAAATATATGCATGTATGAAATTCTCAAATTAATAAAATAATTGCATTAAAAATTTAAATCAGCCAGGCGTAGTGGAGCATGCCTTTAGTCCTAGTTCTCCGGAGGCAGAGGCAGTTGGATCTCTGAATTCAAGGCCAGCCTCGTCTACAGAGTGAGTTTCTGGACAGCCAAGGCTGTTACATAGAGAAACTCTGTCTCAAAAAACAAACAAACAAACAAACAAAATTGAAGACAGTGCTTGCTTCAGCAGCACATATACTAAAATTGGACGCTACAGAGAAGATTAGCATGGCCCCTGCATAAGGATGTCAGGCAAATTTGTGAAGCAGTCCATTTTTTTTCTCCTTCCTGCCTTCCCGCACCCTGGATGAATGGGTTTTGTAATCAACTGTTACTTTGAATTAGTTGTTACTGTTTTCCTGTGAAGCAGAGGCTTTGGATGTGGGAGGTAAAGGCCGTAGTTGTTGCTCCAGTCCCTCCCTCCCTCGTCACTGCCTGGTTTTCCTGTGACTCAGGCAGGTTTTGGTCTTATGCCTTGCTGCAGAAAAGGAAAGAAAGGAAGAAAAGGAGCCTCAAGAGATTGCACAGAACTGGCTGGTTCTTAGGAGTCGTTTTCTTTCTTCCCCTTGAGGGGAAACAGCTGTTTTCACTGGTACATTTAAAGTCCTTCAACTGTAGGGTGCTGCGAGTTCTGGACAAGTGCCACTGCATCACAGAATGCTCAGAGGGGCTGAGCTTCTTCACCCTGAAGATGAAGTTCACTGTTGGCCACTGGTGTTTTAAGAATATTGGTGCTACATGTAGGAACTGCATGATTAACCCGTTCAACCTGTGACTGGTGATGTTGTCCTGTCATTTTCAGACACTAAATATGGAGTGACTGGTGATGTTGTCCTGTCATTTTCAGACACTAAATATGGAGTGACTGGTGATGTTGTCCTGTCATTTTCAGACACTAAATATGGAGTGACTGGTGATGTTGTCCTGTCATTTTCAGACACTAAATATGGAGTGGGAGGGCAGATGTAAAAAAAACTTGTACAATTTTAACATATTACAATTAAATGCAAGCTGGTTTTCCATTTAAAAAAATAAAACACCTTGAAAAGGCTTAGTAATATTAGCAGTTATTATTTTTGAATTTGAATTTGTGAGACAAGTTCTCATTTAGTCCATGCTGGTCTTGAACTTGATGTGTAAACGAGGATGGCCTTGTTCCTGAGCTTCCTCTCTCAACCTCTAGAGTACTGGATTGCAAGCATATGCTACCACAACAGAGCACATTTGACTGACAATTGAACTTGTCTCAGTGAATGAATTTCTGCATTTGTCTGTTATTTCTTTCATCCTATAGAAGTCATTGTGATTACAACCAAAGATGTCCAAAAGGCTCTCTGCACAGAATTCAAGACGAAAATGAAACTAGATATTGTGTGCATTCCTGATGAGGATGACATGGGAACTGCAGATTCTCTACGCCGCATATATCCAAAACTTAAGGTGAAAAACTATTTCTTGCCCCTTGTTTTTATTGAAGATAATATATTGTTTGGCAGTGCTTTATAGTTTACAAAAAACTTTGTTTTTAGACAGGGTCTCACTAGATAGCACTGGCTGGTGCAATGTAGATCAGGCTGGCTGAAAACTCACAGAGATCTGCCTGCCTTTGTCTCCTGGGTACTTGGATTAAAGACATGTACCACCATACCTGGCCTTAGTCTTCAAGACTTAAAAAATATATTTTCTTTTTTGTTTGTTTTGAGACAGAGTTTCATGTAGCTGAGGATGACCTTAAACTCTTGATTCTCTTGCCTCTACTTCCCAAGTGCTGGGATTACAGGCTTGTACCAACAAAGCTAGTTTAATATATCTTTATATCACATTCATTGTTGCCCACTTACTCTTTAACTGCTCTTTGGTTTGGTTTGGTTACTAGTAAAGATTTAGAAATTTAGTCAACATAGTTTGCTTTCCAAGTAATAATATATCCATTTTTGAGACACAGTCTCACTTTGCAGCCAGCCTGGAATGGAATTCTCTGTGGTCCAGGCTTGCATTGACTTCGTGGTGATCCTGTCTCAGCTTCCCGAATTCAGGGATTGAAGGTATGCACCTGGCTTAAAATAAAATCTTTGGCCAGGTGGTGGTGGCCCACACCTTTGATGCAGAGCCATTTTAGTGGCAGAGGTGGATCTCTGAGTTAGAGTACAGCCTGGTCTACAGAGAGTTCTAGGATAGCTAGGGCTGTTACAAAGGGAAACCCTGCCTCAAAATACAACAACAACAAAAAGAAAAGCAATTACTTTTAAAAATCAATTCGTGTGTGTGTGTGTGTGTGTGTGTGTGTGTGTGTGTGTGTATTTGTGATGTCCATGTGAAAGTCAAAGGAGAGCTCTCTGCTGTGGCTCCTCCGTGCCGTCTTAATGAGGCAAGGCTCTCACTTCAGCTGCTGCGCTGCTTCCCTCCGCCTGACAGCCCAGGAGCATCGCTCAAGTGCTGGGATTTCTGGCTTGTGGCACTCCAGCTGTCCGGCTTCTTATGTGGGTTCCAGGGATCAAACCCGGGTCAGGCTTGTGAGGCTAGCATGCTAACCCGAGTTGTCTCCCTAGTGCTGTTCTGCTTTGTTTTGAGGCTTTCTTCAAAGTTGCCATCCTGCTGCTGGAGGATGTACCCTGGATTGCCTCGCTTCAGAGTCTATCGTTAACTGTCCTCTGTCTTTCCAAGAGGAGCATTGTTTCCCATGTGATCATCCTCTGGGGAACCATCAGTTTCCTCCTCTCTAGCTGTAACCTGAGCCTGTGCAGAACTGCTCTAGGCTTGGCTTTGCCGCCTGTCTGAGAATTTCCTCTTCTTTCCTGTGTTGCCTGCCCTTGTGCCTAGATTTCACTTTCCACCATTCTTGGTTTATTCCCTGATTTCTGAAGAACCCAGGCCTTATTGGCTTTTTAAAGAAAATACATGAAAGATTAATGTTTCGAGAATTTTCATGCTTGAAAAGTTTATTTCACCCTTATTCTTGAGTGATGACTTAGATTTTATAGAATTCTGAGTTGGTTATAATTTTTTAGAATTTTTTTCACACTAAGCACATGAAAACAGTACAAGAAAGGTTTCCTTAAGATCTTCTCCCCTTCCCACAGTCTTCTCTTTCTGCGGCCTCATTCATGCTTAGGCTTATTACTTCAAACTCTGCCTTGAAACAACTTCTCTAACCACATCTGTGACTCTGATCCTTAAAAACCCCAGTTAAGGTTTCAGCTAATTTTCCAGAATTTTTAGATGATCTAATCCACCAGTTTTCCAACACCAGAATCCTCCATAGTGAGTATTTTAAGTGCAGGTTCCTTTATCCCTACCCCCACCCCAGTCATACTCTGGGGTGCATGTACCTTCATCTTCATTTTACAGTTGGGGAAAGTGTGTCTTGGAAGCTCCAGTGCTGTTTGGAGTGTAGGGAGAGAGAGAGCATACATTAGTGCCAGAGTCTTGGTTGATGCATTGAGTAACCAAAGCATTGAAACTATTCTGTCTTCTGGGTACAGCCAGGTGGCGCATGACCCAGTGAAAATTGTGATTTTATTTGAGAGTACAGTAGTGGGTGGGGTGGGTTGGAATTCCTAAGAAGTCAGGCGTGTACCAGGCGCCCTCTAGAGGAGCTGTTGGAAGTGCGGCGAGAATCTGCCTGTTGTGTTAGGAAAGCTTTACTTCTAATTAGGTCTAGCACAAAGGGTGAGAGTTTGTGATGGTGGAGGTGTGAGGAAGATACCTGGGATTATTTTAAACCCTTGTTATGTAAAGATCTCCCCCAGTATACCCTTAAACGTCTGAAACTTTAACTTTTACACGTGTTTATATTTGTTGGGAATTTACCAAGAATACATATCAGTTAAATAACAATACATGCCCCGCCCCCAAGCCTAATTAAGGTTTGATTTTTTGTTTGTTTTTGGTTTGGATTTTGGGTTTTTGTTTGTTCGTTTGTTTGTTTTGGGGTTTTTGAGACAGGGTTTCTCTGTATAGCCCTGGCTGTCCTGGAACTAACAGAGTGCTGGGATTAAAGGTATGTGCCACCACTGCCCAGCTCTCTTTTTCTGTAAAGACATCGTTTTGCTGTCTCTCCTTGGCTGGCCTGTAACTCAATGAAGAGACCAAGGTGGCTTCAGATTTGTGGTCACCTCCTGTTGCTGACTCCCACGTTCTGGGATTTCAAGCATGGACCGCCACACCTGACAAGGTTTAGTTTAAAAACAAAACTTTAAAAAAAAGAAAAATAAACTATTTCAGGGAGAAAGATCCAGCAGGTGGAAAATGGGAGGAGGGATTGAAAGCAACCAAGGCCAGCATTGTGTTAGCAGCTAATTGTTTACACATAAGAAGTGGAAGGGGTGAGGGTTGAGAGCAACAGAGGCCTGTTCTTGTAGTAACCACTAATTATTCACATGTCTCTACCTGGAACCTGCCTGAGCACTTCTCAGGATACTTGGATTTCATACAGTACACAGTATATCTGAGAAAGTAAGTTTATTACTTTGGAAATTTAATACCTGTTCTTAGAGACTGCCCTGAAGTAGAATTAGTTTATTAGCCAATTATGGTCACAAGGATGTCAAGTTTATTTTCCATAGGGTTAACCAGAACATTTGTTCTGAAGATCTCAAGAGTGTTCATACCTAGATCTAGATCTCTAATCCACACAGCCACTTTGAAAGATACACAACATGAATTTGCTTTAGAAACTTGACCTATTTAGAGAGCTTAAATAACCTACTCCAAAGCACATACCTGCCTGGGTGCTGATCCAAAGCTAGACCCTGTCCTTGAGAGGTCTTTGGTTTTCCTTTTGCTTTTGAGTTTTGGCTTTTTGAGACAGAATCTTGTCATTAGCCTGGGCTAGCCCCTGACTCTCAGCCTTAGCCTTCTGAGTGCAGTACCATGCCTGACATTATCCCTGAGTTTTTTTTGTTTTGATTTTTGTTGTTGTTTTGTTACTTTTTTTTTGTTCTTTATTTTTCTTTATTTATTATGTATACAGTGTTCTGTCTGCATATATGCCTGTTGGCCAGAAGAGGGCGCCAGATCTCATAACAGATGGCTGTGAGCCACCATGTGGTTGCTGGGAATTGAACTCAGGACCTTTGGAAGAGCAGCCAGGGCTTTTCACCACTGAGTCATCTCTCCAGCCCCCTGAGTTTTGTTATATACTTGTACCCATTGCTTCTACTTCCCAAAGTGTAAGTTTCATTTAAAAATTAGCAGTCTCAAGATGGCATACGCCTTTAATCCCAGCACTCAGGAGGCAGAGGCTGGCAGATCTCTGTGAGTTCAAGGCTAGCCTGGTCTACAGAGTGAGTTCCAGGACAGCCAAGGTTATTACACATAAAAACCCTGTTTCAGAAAGAAAAAATTAGTAGTATCCGGTAGCACTCATGTAGAATCCTTGACCTGCAAGTGTACACCTCTTGTTTCTTTGTATCTTTGTCTTCAATGAAGGGAAGTCTGGTCCTTCATACCGACTTGCTGTGTAGCCGAGGGGGACCTTGAATTCCTGATCCTTCTGTTCCTACCTCCCAAGTGATGGAATACAGGCGTATGTCACCATACCCAGCTGGGATTCGAGTATTATAGGAAGACGATCCTGTGTCTAAGGGCATATGAACGAGAAGCCTGTCAAAGTCGGGGTATAGTCTGTGCTCAGCATATAAAAACTGAGTGACTCCTTGGATAGTGAGCCAGATCTGCATTTGAGCCTTTTGCCTTTCTGAGGTCATTGGTGCTCTTCTTGCCCTTTAGAAACCAAGTTCGGTTATTCCTTAGATAAGTGTTTTAGGAGCAGGCTAGTGAGGAGTATTTGAGAGGCCTAAGTAGACCAGATCTATAGTAGAGTAGCCTGTGTTTTAAGCATTTACCTTATGTTACAGGTCTCATTGCTTCTCTTAATTTAAAAGTGGCAGAGTTGGTAATTCTCTGGTTAACCTACACAGGAATTTTTCTGCAGCCGCAGGCAAACCTCATTTGCTCTCTGCCTCAGTTTCACAACCCAGAAAGCAGGAGTAATGATCCCAGCACACTAGCCGTTAGAGGTCTAGTTATTTAAATCCTTTGATGTAGAAGAAGGACTATTGTTATATGTTCTATGAAACAGCAAACGTGCTATAACAAAGAGCAAATTATGATGAAATCCCCTGGAGACAGCTTATTAGAAAAATTGAATAAACATTCTATTTTTAGATGTGTAAAAGCTAAAGGTAAGTTATTTTCAGTTGAGTGTTTGATGTCCTTATCAAGTTACAAATCTCCGTCAGTCTTTCCTGGAACCTTTCATTTTGCCCAAGGTTTTGTTTTTGTCAGATTTCTATCTGTTTGGAAAAAGTAAGTATAATTTGGTCAAGGGAGGATCTGAGAACTTGGTCCTGACTTGCCTAAAGACTTTTTGTAAGTGGTAAACTTTCTTCTGATGATTGCTTTGGTGGGCTGAATTATATCCCTGAGGATTGCTTCTTTGCTACTACTCTTAGCACCTTGAAAATTCCAGGTGTTACAACAGAAACAGACTGAGGTTTTCAAAGCCTTTTTATTAGTATTATTTTTTCCTTTTTCTTCTTCTCACTTTAAGAATGCGCAATAGAACTTTTCCCTCGCTTGTACTAATCTCGTAGATCCACAGCTTGAAATGTTTCCATTCAATTGTCTCTCTCCTTGCTGCTGAATAGAAATCTGGTCTCTGGGGTGGGACTGCTACAGCCCCGTATTTCGTTTGGTAAGCCAGCAAACTGTAAAACTTTGTTTTTCAGCTTGAGTGTTTTCTTTCCCTGTGGGGAGCCCTTTCATGAAACAAAGGGCTGTAGGGTAGTGGGGACTGGTATACGCTAGGAATTTTGATAGAGAGCATAGACTGTCATCACCAACTTCATCGGTGGGTAACAAGCATCCTATTTGATTTTGACATCTGGAAGCTCCTGTTAAGATGGCTTATCCTACTCTGAATCGTGAGATGAAATTTAGATAACTAGTAGAATGGTCCAGTACTGTTTGGGTAAATTTAGTAAGCATTCTGTTACCATGACCAAGGAATTCCTCTGAAGGAGCCTTTACCTATTCAGACTCATAACTTATACTCATCTCTTCCTAGAAGCCTTCCCTGAATTCTTTTTTGTTTGTTTGTTTGTTTTTTGTTTTTTGTTTTTTCGAGACAGAGTTTCTCTGTATTGTTTTGGTACCTTTCCTGGATGTCACTCTGTAGACCAGGCTGGCCTCGAACTCACAGAGAGAGATCCGCCTTGCTCTGCCTCCCAAGTGCCCAGCTCTTCCCTGAATTCTTACAACCAAGTTTGGTGGTTTGGTGTCTTTTTTTTTTTTTTTTTTTTTTTTTTTTTTTTGGTTTTTCGAGACAGGGTTTCTCTGTGTAGTTTTGGTGGCTGTCCTGGATCTCACTCTGTAGACCAGGCTGGCCTCGAACTCACAGAGATCCGCCTGTCTCTGCCTCCCGAGTACTGGGATTAAAGGCGTGCGCCACCACCGCCTGGCCAAGAAATGGGTGAGCTGAGAGTGGTGGCACACACCTTTTTTTTTTTTTTTTTTTTTTAAGAGATGAAAAATGTCGTATCATGGGGCTGGGTGTGGAGGTAGCTCAGCCAGTATAGTGCCTGCTGGGCAAGCATCAGGACCCAAGTTTGGATCCCTGGCTCCCATGTAAGAAGCCAGGCACAGCAGAGTGTAACTGCAACCCCAACACTGGCAGACAGAGACAGGTGGACCCCTGTAACTCATTGGCTGACTAACCTATCCACATCAATAGCACCAGGTTCAGTAAGGGATTGTATCAGGAAGACACCTGGCAGTGAGCCCTGACCTCTACCTGAGCTCATACCTATATACACATGCATATGCATATACCACACACACAGAGTGGAGTATCATTATCTCTGTCTGTCAGACTTTGTTTTTCGAAACAGAGTCTCTCTATAGCCCTGGTATACCAGATCTCACTGTGTACAACAAGCTAACCTTGAACTCAGAGCTTCACCTGCCTCTGCCTCCCAAATGCTGAGATAAAAGATGTGCACCACCACACCCTTTTCTGTGTGTTAGAATTTGGACTAGAGCTGTCTCTGGGTCTGGTATAAAGAACACCTTAAATGAATAAATGTCAGATAGAGAAACCCTGTCTCAACACACACACACATATGTGTGTATGTGTATATGTATGCATGTATATGTGTATAAAAATAGAGATGTTATATGCTTGGTATAAATATATATGTATATATTGGTTTGTTTTTCTTTTCTTTTTTTTCTTTCTTGTTTTGTTTTTTTGAGACAAGGTTTCTCTGTGTAACTTCCCTGGCTGTCCTGGAACTCAATCTGTAGACCAGGCTAGCCTTGAACTCACAGAGATCCACCTGGTGTCTCTGCCTCCCAAGTGCTGGGATTAAAGGCCTGCCCCACCATGCCCATTTTGTTTGTTTGTTTGTTTGTCTGTTTTTATAAAAACAAAACAAATAGTATATCTGCCCTAAAAGAACAAGTTGAGCTATTAGTAGCAGGTAAAGTGCAGCCATTGGCTCCAAACTGGAATTTTTAGGAATGGATCCCTAATAATACTTGATTACTCAGGCTATTGCCAACAAGGTGTTGAGAGACAGTTTTTAATGATCAAACTGGAGTAGTAATGTTCTTCTAAATGAATCTAAATGGATCTTTGTCCCTAATGATTTATTTGTGCCTCACCAGGTATCCCATATATGGATTTTGTTTTGTTTTTTGTTTTTGAGACTGGGTCTCCTTGTGAGATCCTGGCTGGCCTGGAACTCACAGAAATCCACCTGCCCTTGCCTCCCAAGTGTTGGGTTAAAGGTATATATCATCACACCAGCTATATATGTCTTCTTATCCCCTCTCTTCCCTCCCATTATGGTTTTTTGTTTGCTTTTTGTCTTTTGTTTTTGTTTTTCAAGACAGGGTTTCTCTGTGTAACAGCCCTGGCTGTCCTGGAACTCTCTTTGTAGACCAGGCTGGCCTTGAACTCACAGAGATCCACCTGCTTCTGCCTCCCCAGTGCTGGGATTAGAGGCATGTGACATCACTGCCCAGCTCCATTATGTATTTTTAACTAATTAATAATTTTTTAGTGTGTGTGCGCGAGAGAGAGAGAGAGAGAGAGAGAGAGAGAGAAAGAGAGAGAGAGAGAGAGAGAGAGAGAGAGAGAGAGAGAGAGAGAGAGAGAGAGAGAGAGAGAGTGTTTGCAGGTACCTTTGGAGGCCAGAAGAGGGCATCAGATCCCCTGGAGTTAGAGTTACAGGCCACCAATGAGCCACCTCAGGCCCTCTAAAGGACAAGTGCTCATAATCATGTCACCTTCCTAAGACCTTGAGATATGTCATTATGTTATTTGTTGAGTTCTTTCTGGGTGTTAGTATGGTGAGTTTTTTATTTTTAAAACTATCTATTTATTTATTTATGTGGAGGCTGTATATGAGGGGTTATATGCCTGTCAGGGCATATGTGTGGAGGTCAGAGGACATCTCGGAGGAGTTAGTTCTCTCCTCCCCTCATGTGGGTCCCAAGAATCTTAGTTTATCAGGCTTGGTGGCAATACCCTTACCTTCTAAGCCATCTTGCTGACCCTGTTTCTGTTTAAGTACTGATAACTATAAACTTAGAACTAAGTTTCCATAAACTTAGAAACTGGTTTCTCTAGCTATTGATTCTAGTTTTGTGATCCAAATAAGTTGCAATAAATTATTTCCAGTTTTTGTGATTGTTAAAATTTGCTTTATGGCCTAAAAAATGTAATCTCTTTTGGGGACCATTCCACAGGCTGCATGAAAAATGTGTATTCTGCAGCTGTTAGATGAACTATTCTGTAGATATCTGTAAGTCCATTTGCTGGCTGATCCAGTTTAATTCTGAAGGGTTTTTTGTTGATTTTTTTCAATTTGGATGAGCTGTCTAGATGAATGTGGAGTGCTGAAGTTACCTGTTTGTCCTTCGTGTCCAGTAGTATTTATTTTATGAAATTGATTGTACCAGTGTATAATGTATATGTACTCATATTTGTAGTCATTAAAATCCTGATGGATTGTTTTCTTTATTACTATGCAGTGACCTTTTTGTACATGTGTGCTTATGTCTGTATGTATACACGTTTGTGTGTGTGTGGGCACAAGTATGTGCAGGTGTTTTGGTATTTATTTACTTGCAGGGCTTGAAATATATTGTTCTGTGTTTTCCTGGCTAATTGTTTTTTTGGGTTTTTTGTTGTTGTTGTTGTTGTGGGTTTATTTGTTTGTTTGTTTTTTTTTTAAAGATTTATTTATTTTGTATACAGCATGTATGACTACAAGTCAGAAGAGGGCGCCAGATCTCATTACAGATGGTTGTGAGCCACCATGTGGTTGCTGGGAATTGAACTCAGGACCTCTGGAAGAGCAGTCGGTGCTCTTAACCTCTGAGCCATCTCTCCAGCCCCCTGTTTTGTTTTTTGACACAAGGTCTCTCTCTTTAGATCAGGCTGGATTCAAACTCACAGAGATCTACCTGCCTCTACCTATCAAATGCTAGGATTAAAGACGTGTGCCTCCATGCCCAGCAGAGGATAAATTTACGACTATGCCCATTGAGCCTTCACTTGAAAGCGTTTATCTAACATATCAGTCTCCATCTCTGCCCTTCAGGACAGCTGTGTGAGATTTCTTTCCTTTCAGACATCTCCTTTTTTTAAAACCTGTTTGGGGATAGCAGATTCTTCTGTATTGCTTTGGAGAACTGCCTTGTGACCTCGGTAGCCACTGACTGCCCTGTGAGTGGTCAGTTCCTACAAAGGAGGCTCTCCTGTGTCAGAATGTATGCTGTCTCAAGACGTCTCAAATTGGGTAGATTAACCTGGAGTGACATTAAACAAGGAGCAGGAGGTACAGAAGAGCTAACATTTACTGTTGCTCGTCTCCCAAACTAGGTTGAGAACTGGAGAAACAAAGAGTAACGCTTTTGGAACCTTGGGTTTGATTATGGAAACTAATAGAGGATTATCTAAACCCAGCTTCATAAACTGAGTCATAACCTCCTATGAGGGTCACATAACTGAACACAGAGGTTATGAAGGAGTTGGCAGCAGTAAAGGACTTTAAATGTATAATGGTCAAAATTTCATTTCAAAGCAAATGAGGAGCAAATCCCGAGTTTCTGACGATGCTTACTGTTGCACTGGCCAGTTTTACTTCGGCCTTGGTTCCGAACACCCATCCTGCTCCCTTCACTGTGCATGGTGTTGCGCCACACAAGACCAGTCTGTATGAGGAACTGCGGTGTTTTAGTTTTCCCTCCTGTAGAATCACAAAGGACTTCATTAATATTGTCCTACTGTCAGAGCCCGAAAGAAGGCGCTATGACAAGCCCAACACCTGGGGTTTGACCCCTGGACCCACATGGTGGGCGGAGAAGAAACAACCCCAGGTTGTCCTCTCACCCCCGTATGTACAACATGACATGTGCCCCACCCCACAATAAAATAAATAAGCGGGGCGGTGGTGGCGCATGCCTTTAATCCCAGCACAGGTGGATCTCTGTGAGTTCGAGGCCAGCCTGGTCTACAGAGAGAGATCCAGGAAAGGTGCAAAGCTACACAGAGAAACCCTGTCTCGAAAAACCAAAAAAAAAAAAATAATAATAATAAAATAATAATAATAAATACAATTTGAAAATAACAGTCAACTCTGAAAAATATTAAGGATGTTCTGAGTCCTAGAATGTCAGATATTCAGCCAGTGTTTACTTGTTTACATGAAAATAAATATGCACATACATGTCATTATTATGCAAATTTGCATAAGCAAAAATAAATTTAGTAAGTGATAATAAATTCAATTTTTTATGTTTAAAGATGCTATTTTATGGTACCTTTGAGCAAAGAATTAAATATAGGAAAATTGGGTCTGGAGAGATGGCTCAGGAGTCAAGAGCACATACTGGCCCTCCAGAGGACCTGATTCAATTCCCAGCACCCACACGGCAGCTCAAAACCGTCTGTAACTCCAGTTCCAGGGATCTGATGCCCTCTTCTGCCCTCCACAGGCACCAGGCACACATGTGGTGCACACATGTATACACATGGAAGCAATCCATCATACACTAAAATAACTTCTTAAATAAATAAATATGGGGAAATTAGAAGTCAAAAGACCAGAATGGCTGTTTAAAGAAGTTAGCTGAGATGTGTAGAGTCTAAGACTGTGCACGTGTTTGTTAATCTAGGTGAATGATGTTTTTATAAGTGCTTTCATTAGGTAATTTTTATTTTAAAAATGTTTAAAGACTAGGAAAAGGTTTTGGGGCCGTAGAAATAAAGAGGAAAACCAGAAGATGTTGGATGTGGAGTCTGGGTGGAAGAGGGAGAGTTTCAGTCTTGGATGCCAGCAAGGTTTCTGACTTCAGGCCTGGATAGTGGTGACAGTATGACAGGAAGAATATTTAGCTCTGAGTCTAAGGATTATCACTTTTTTTCTTTTCTCTCTTTTTTTTTTTTTTTTTTTGAGACAAGGTCTTACCATGTAACCCTTAGTGGCCTCAAAATCACAGAGATCAGCCTGCCTATGCCTCCAGGGTGTTGGGATAGAAGGCTTGTGCCACCACACCCAGCAATCATCCCTCTGTGCACCTACCACCCCAGTCTCAGTGAAAATAAACTGGCAGTTGGCCCTTTGCTATTAGGAACTACAGACTGGGAATTTTTTTCCTAAGCATTTTCAACCAAAACTAAACCAGTGATGTCTCCATTACAGTTAATTGTGGTGCTTGTAAAAGCCTACAACTACTTTTAGAGATTGGATTAAGTTGGACCACATAGGAAAATATAAATTGGCTGTTTCTAGTCACACCAAATAGCAATTCATTAGTTCCAGGTGGGCAGGGATAGAGTAGGGAGTGGTGATTTGGATCCTAGCCATTGTTTGGGAAGTGCTGGGTGGGTAAAAGCATGGTATTTTACCAAACCCTGGCACTTTTTTCCAGGGGGGCTATGTTTTTCTTTTTCCTTGGTGTAGGAAATCATTTGCCAGATTGTATTATTTGTCACAATCTGCCATGGAACAGCTGCCAGGAACAAAGCTATTCCAGTAGTTCTCACTTCTCTGTCACCACCACACAGACAAGCATCCGGTTTTCTGTTTAACTTTCGAGTTTTTTCCCGTTTTACTCCGTGGTTTTGGCTTGATTGAAAATGTTCTTGTAATGAGATATTTCTGGGCTTTGTTGTGGCACTGTCATTGAGTTTTCTGAGCTTAGTGTGTTTGCTTTAGTCAACACTAACTGGCAGTAGTTTGTAGTTAGAATTCCTGGGTGTCTTGAATTCTTCCTAAATACTAAAGTGATGCTCTCTCTTGGAGACCATGTATGTTGGCATATGTCAACAAGGCACATGTTTATTGGAGACCATGTATGTTGGTATATGTCAACAAGGCACATGTTTATTATCCTTCAAAACTGTGCTTTTTACCCTCACTGTTACCCTGGCTTCTTTAGGTGCAGCCTTCCAGTGAAGCATGAAGACTGGTGGACTAGAGTAGGTGGGTCTTTGGAGATGTTTCTGCATGAGAGGCTGTTAGTGTTAGACAAGGATTGATCCCTTGAAACACAAGGCAGTTGAAGGCTGGTGTGTTCAGATTAGTTGCATTCTGAATCACAGTTACTTCACAGTCCAAACAATCCACGTTTATTCATGGCTTGTGGCCACACATAATCAGTAGTACTTCTGACTCATTAGTTTCCAATTTGTTTCTCTTTAGACATTTTTTCTTCTAGGATTTCCAGCTTTTTGATGAGACAGCAAATCTCTCCTATGGATGTAGTGGAACAGCTACTAGCAGGGGAGTGTTTGGTTTGCTGTGGATCTTACCTGGTCCATTCCCTGGGACAGTCATGGGGGCCTGTAAACAGGACTCCGTCTGTGTCCTGGGCCCTGCTTTTCAGCCTGAGAACAGATGGCAACCAGACAGCAGAGGGAGGAGGGTCAGTCCCTGTAATCCTTTGGGATTTTGTATTAATGGTGTATGACAGAACTTCTCCTCGGGAGACACACACACATCTACTCACCTCGATAGCACATCCATGACAGACCAGGTACGGACACCACCGAGGTCCAACTTGGTTTTCTAATGAGTTTGATTTTTATCAACTCCTGATTTCACCTACAGGAGTATGGGGAAGGGGTTACTCACAGGAGCAGAAATGATTCAAAGATAGCTGTATCACCAAGGCTCACACCAGCATGAGTGACAGCCGACGAAGGCTGGGAACCTGGAGCACGCTGCACAGCTTGAAGGCAGCTCAGCAGGTTGGAGAGTGTCCTTTCTAAGTGACTGGTCTACACCTCCTCCGGGCAGCTGGTCTAGTTTCAGAGTTTTCTTAGAGTCTTCCTTGTAGCTCAGCTTGTATTGTTTACTCTGGCAGGGAGGGGCCCAGTGAGTTGTTCTGTTTGGGGGGGAGCACACGACACACAGACAAGTCGAGGTCACTGACAACTGTTACACAATTCAGTAGGGGAAAAAGTCATCTAAAAGCAAAGAGAAATAAGCCTACAGGCCTGCTCACAATTATATAAGGCTTGCTTGTTTGGCATTCACAGTGATGACAGATTTCAACACTTTTGCAGATACTAAATAAGGTCAGCATTTATTTCCCAAGACAACTTTGTCACCACTTCAGGGACATCTGCAGAGTCGTTTTGTCTAGTTTAAGGTACACCTAATTCGATTAGTCATAAAACAGTCAACTTATAAAAACAAATATTAAGGCAAATATTAAGAAAAAAAGATTTTCCCCCTCCACCAGCTGTCTTCATTATGATGAAGTGGAGCAGCTTCTGTGCTGTTGTATTGAAAAATCATATACCAAAAAGTATATTCTGCAGACTTTTTCCTCCTTGGCTTGTATGTTAAGATGCTGTCTGATTGCTCTTTTTGGGGGGAGGGTAGAGTGGGGGTGGGCGGCTCCTGATTCATCTGCTTCTGCCTCCTGAGTTCTTGAATTATAGGCATATGCTACTACACTCAACACAAAATTACTCTTTTTTTCACAGCAAGGGAATACATAACCAAAAATACTTCATTTTTGAAACATGGTCTCACTATACAGCCCAGTTAACTTCTAACTTAGAGCAGTCCTCTTGCTTCCAAGTGTTAGGATTACAGGCATGTGCCACCATACCTTACTTAAAAATACTTTTGTTGGGGCTGGAGAGATGGCTCAGAGGTTAAGAGCACTGACTGCTCTTACAGAGGTCCTGAGTTCAATTCCCAGTGACCACATGGTGGCTCACAACCATCTGTAATGAGATCTGGTGCCCTCTTCTGGCCCACAGTCATACATGCTGTATACATAATAAATAAATAAATCTTAAAAAAAAATACTTTTGTTTATAATAATTTATTGATCTAGTTTTTCCTGTTGATCTGCTTAGCTAAATCTTGGCTCTTGTAAGAGTGAGCACCATTTAAACCAGGCACAGTGCACACACCTGTGATCTCAGCACTTAGGTGATGAAGACAGGAGGATCAGAGTTAAAGTTATCCTCAGCTTGGTCGAGAGACCCTGACTCAAAATAAGTAAATGTTGTCAAGTATTTGAAGAGTGTTATTTTCTCTTTTTTCCTTTTCTTGTACTAGGTGGCCCAGGCTGCCCTCTGAGCTATGATCCTCATGTGCAGCCTTTTGAGCACTGAGATTATAAGCATGCACTGCCATGCCTGGCTGCTGCTACTTTTTTCATAACCTCCTCCTGCGTGCTCCACACCACACAACTGTATATGCATTCACTTTCTTTTTTTTATATTTTCTTTATTATTTTTTTAATTGTTATTTTATGAGCATTGGTGTTCTGTCTGCATATGTGTCCTTGTGAGAGTATCGGGTCCCCTGAAACTGAGGTTACAGACAGCTGTGAGCTGCCATGTGGGTGCTGGGAATTGAACCTGGGTCCTCTGGAAGTGCAGCCAGTGCTCTTAACCACTGAGCCATCTCTCCAACCCTGTGTTCATTTTCTTTTCCTTACTGCAAAAAAGCTGTTTTTTCAGCTCTTGTGGTTTTTAGCCCCTTTACCATCTTGATAACCTTGCACTTAGCACATTTCAGTTTTTACTTTTTAGCTACTCTTAGAATATGATACTCTAGCTTTTGTGTGGTACCCATAATATGCATTATAGGACAGATCTCTTTGACTTATTGTTTGCAGTACTGCTGTTGCATCTAGGGTCCTGTGCACACTATGCAAGCATTCTATCACTGAACTGTACTTCCGACTCTAAGAGAGACCTAAGTTTATTTCAGACACTGTGGACTAGACTACCCTTAAGTGGGTCTTCAAACAAGCGAAGCTCTGTTTTTGCAGCACTCTTGAACAATAAAGATTCCTTAGGTACACAGATATTTCTACTTGTTAACTCTTAAACAGTTGCATAACAACTACAAATTCATTTCTTCATGTATAAAGTACTACTAATAGTAGTTCATACTGGATAGGGTTGTTTTGAAAGCAGAAAAAATGTGTACAAATTCCTAGTCAATAGTAAGCATTCATAAACATTAATTACCATTATTACTTTCTTTAAAATTTTATTACATCTTGTAGCTGTAGAGTTGTGCATGCTTGTAGATGTAACCAACCGTCTTTTTAAATAAGAAACACAGAACCAATGCGAAGAAGAAAGCCAAGAGGTCAGAGCTAAGAGCTAAAACCTTACCCTTCCTCCTGCGGTGGTCCTACCTCTCCGAACCAGAGCTACTTTCTGTGTTAAAGTCCTTATATAGAATTTCTGTTCTGCCTTCTCATTGGTTGTAAACCCAACCACATGACCGCCTCGTCACTGCCTGTCTGTATAGACCTCCAGATCTTCTATGGTTGGTATTGAGATTAAAGGCATGTGTATCCAATACTGGCTGTATCCCTGAACACACAGAGACTTACCTAGCTCTGCCTACCAAGTGCTGGGATTACAAGCGTACGCCACCACTGCCCTGCTTTCCTATGGCTTGCTAATAGCTCTGACCCCGGGGCAACTTTATTTATTAACATACAAATAACATTTTAATACAAATAAAATATCACCATACATGCTCATATGAATTAGTTCATGTCAGAGGACACCTTGTAGGAGTTGATTCTCTACTCCTACTTTCTGGGTCCCAGGGATAGAACTCAGGTTATCGGGGTTGGTAGCAAGGCACCTTTCCCTGCTGAGCCATCTTTTGGTCCTGGTTTCTTTTTTGAGACAAGCTGGCCTCAAATTTGCCCTGACTTTTATCTTTCAAGCCCCTCCTTCTGCTTCTCGATTGCTGGCTTTGCAGCCCCGTGTGCCACCACACCCAGGTTTATACAGTGCTGAAAACAGCCTGTGGCTTCGGGTGTCCTGAGTAAGCACTGTGCGACCGAGCTACATCCCTAGCCGCCAGCAGTAGTTTGCATTGTAATTCATTTGAATTATTGGGATGGTAATCAGAAATAACACCATTCTGAGGCAGGCAGTGGTGTTGCACGCCTTTAATCCCAGCATTCGGAGGCAGGGGCAGGTGGGTCTCTGTGAGTTCAAGGCCAGCCTGATCTACAGCGTGAGTTCCAGGATAGCCAGGGCTATACAGAGAAACCCTGTCTCAAAAAAACAAAACAAAAACAAAAAAAGAAAGAAAAAAAAGAAGCCGGGCGGTGGTGGCGCACGCCTTTAATCCCAGCACTCGGGAGGCAGAGGCAGGCGGATCTCTGTGAGTTCGAGGCCAGCCTGGTCTACAGAGTGAGATCCAGGAAAGGCGCAAAGCTACACAGAGAAACCCTGTCTCGAAAAAACCAAAAAAAAAAAAAAAAAAAAAAAAGAAATTCCACCATTATGAGAAAATATTTTCTTCAATGATTATTAGTTTATTCTTCAGCTGAGAAGCGAGAAAGGTGATTTATTGTACAAGAGTTACCCTTGGCCGCAGTGAGAACAGAAGTGTTAGTGCAGAATGCCGCAGGTCCAGGGCAGAGGGCCAGCCGGACTGTCTTGGGTGTAGACAGTCAAGTCTCTGGTGGTCTCTGAGCCGGTGGTGATGTTCCAGATCACGGGGACTCGTGACTGACAGCAGCACACAGTCCACGACTTGTCCCAGCGTCCCGTCCTTCAGTCCCTCCCTCTGCCCCTGCAGCCTTTGTGGGACACAAGCTAAGCTTCTTGCACCTCTGCCTCATCTTTCCTCTCTTGACTTGAGCCTGGGCGTTCGCTCTCGTGGTGCAGTTTTGAGGAAGGTGGCGCTAAGGCTGAGAGACTCTTTAGTGATTTATTCACTTATCATTTTTTGCTTAATTTGCTGGTAGAGATCAATGTAGAACTTTTCTTTTGGAGTGGGAGTTGGTTTCAAAACAGGATTTCTTTATAGCCCTGGCCAGCCTGGTCTACAGATTGAGTTCCTGGTCTACTCACTCCGTAGACCAGGCTGACTTTGAACTCTGAGATCCACCTGCCCCTGCCTCCTGAGTGCTGGGATTAAAGGCATCCACCATCACTGTCCAGCTGAATGTAGAACTTTACACACATTCAGCACTTGCCATACCACTGAGCTACATCCCTAGGACCTCATTCACCAATTATTAAATGCCTAGTGTATAATACTAGTCACTGATTGCAGTAATGGGCCTCACTTTTCCTATCCATAAAAAGAGGCCTGTAATGGTATTTGCTTCGCCCATAACCTTGGGCTATACGGCCCAAAGGAGGCGGTGCTTCCTGCTATTGTATGTGACCTCTGAGAAAGAGCAAGGAGAAGGTTGAGACAAGTCTGCTCCTGGCAGCACTGATTTACTTCAGAGAGGAGGATGGGCATCAAAGACACTCATGGAGTTTATCTTCTTCTTGGCAAGAATAGCCATTTGGGCAAGAAACTGCTCTTGCCTGGACTGCTAATAATATGTTATATAAACTGGACATGCAGGACTCATATGAAAATGACCACTGAGTTTGCCAAAACAAGGTAAAATGGTCCTTCAGGTTCCTCAGCTTTGCAGAGGAGACTGTCAGACATTCTACAGGACACAGGAAAAAGTGACTGAGAGACTAGGCCTATTGGCTGAAGATGGATGCCCCAACGTTACAGAGGAACTTTGGATGACTGTCCAGGCAGGCAGCTGTCTCTTGTTTCCAGATTTTTGGAAGTTGCTTACAATGTTCTTCCTGTTTACTTAGGTAATATTATATCCTTCTGAAGTCTTTGATGTAGTTGAAGTCTAGATGGTTATAATTTTCCTTGGTTATGATAAACGATAAATTAGATATGAAACTTTAGACTCACAAATATAGGATAGATAATATAATATTTTCTTTAATTTTGCCAAATACAAATAGACTAGATACTGTAGACCAGACTGGCTTCAAACTCACAGAGATCCACCTGCCTCAGCCACCCGAGTGCTGGGATTAAAGGTATGCGCCAGCACTGCCTGGCTTTGATAACTGTTTTATTGTATGTAATATTACTATGTTAAAGTTAAAACCTTCCTTTTTGATGAGAAAGAAAAGGGAAAGTGCTGTGTGATGTCTTTCTTTATGCTGTGAATATGTGTTGCTCTGATTGGTTGATAAATAAAGCTGTTTGGCCTATGGCAAGGCAGCTTAGAGGCAGGTGGGAAATCCAAGAGAGAGACACAGAAAGGAGAGGCAGGGAGGAGATGCCATCCTGCTATCCAGGGAGCAGCATGTAATGGCACATAGATAAAGCCATGGGAAGTGTGGCGATACATAGATTAGTAGTTATGGGTTAATTTAAGATATAAGAGCTAGCTAGCAAGAGGCCTGCTATAGACTATATAATTTTTAAATAAGATAAGCCTCTATGTGTTTATTTGGGACCAAGTGGCTGTGGGATGCGGGTGGGAGAGATTTGTCTCAACTGCAGGGCCCAGGCAGGACCGGAGAAATCTTCCAGCTACAGAGACCAATACTGTTAATAATAACAATACTGTTTATATGATGTTGCTACAAGATTAAATGGGTTCTTTGTATATGCTTCAAACTATATTGTAATTGTTCACTACCTAGAATGTGAATTAGCAAAGAATGAGGTATTAATTTAGATTTATCTTTACTTTATGTGTCAGAGTGTTTTGTCTGCCTGGTGTGTGTGTGTGTGTGTGTGTGTGTGTGTGTGTGAAGTGAACTCCTGGTGTCTGTGGAGGTCAAAAGAGGTATCAGATCCTCTCTAATACAGCCATGTGGGTACTGGTAACCAAACTCAGGTCCTCTGCAAGAGTAGTAAGTGCTCTTCTCTTAACTATTGAGTCATCTCTCTTGCCCCTAATGTTTTATAAAGATTATTTCTACCCAGCTGTGGTGGCACAAACCTTTAATTCTAGCACTTGGGAAGTAGAGGCAGGTGGATCTCTGTGTGTTCTAGGTCAGCCAGGGCTACACAGAGAAACTTAAAAACTTTAAAAAAAAATTATTCCAGTCATAGAAATAGACAGTGTAATAGTTTTCATAGCTTTAAGACTGTCCTTGAAGATCTGGTGCCAGAAGTATCTCAGGACTGCCCATTAAGGTTCACAAGGGGGCAGCAGAGATTACACATCCTGCCCCAGCACAATTCCATTAGGACAACCCCATTTATTTTACTATTTTTTTTTCTGTTCAAACGAGATTTGAACATACTGTGTGATTTGTATGTTTCTAAGTTGTGATATGCTTGTCTTTAATGATTTATGTGAGTCATTATTTTTTGTGATGTTTACTTTCCTCTCTTCATTTGACAGACAGATGTGCTGGTCCTGAGCTGCGATCTGATAACAGATGTTGCCTTACATGAGGTTGTGGACCTGTTCAGAGCTTATGATGCATCACTTGCCATGTTAATGAGAAAAGGACAAGATAGCATAGAACCAGTTCCAGGTCAGAAGGGGAAAAAAAAAACAGGTAAGGTAGATGAGAGTCGATTTTATAATTATTATTGTCGTTCTTCCTTTCATATAAGAAACATTTATTGGGAACCTACTATTCACAGTAGATACTGTGCTGGGGGTTCATGACATAAAATCAAGATAGTCTCTGATGCTTAAATGTTTATACTATTAATTAAATTCTGTTACATCTTTTTGTATATGGGAAGGATTACATTCTATTTAAGTCTCAGATAATTGAATACATGGCACTTGTCTCTTGATATCTGTGAGGAACTGGCTCTAGGACTCAGGGATGAAAGCACACATACATATCCACACACTATCACAGCTCTCTATACTCATCCCTTTATACAAAATGGTTTAGTGTTTACTTATAACCTATGTACATTTGAGTATACTTTTTTAAGAGAGGGTCTAACTATAAAGTTCTACCTGTCTTGCTACATAGCCTATGAGTGGCCTAGAGCTTGCTGTGTAGACCAGGCTGGCCTGGAACTCACAGAAATCCACCTGCCTCTCGAGTGCTGGGATTAAAGGTGTGAGCTGCCTCGCCGCGGTGTTTTTATATCTTAGCTTTAGGAATTATCTGTTGATTTCCTACTCAGGAACTTAAAGATGTAGGTCTGTTTTACCATACCGTCTGCTCCTGTTTTTAAACTCCATACAGCTTCCTAATGTGGCTATTGGAATCATATTATTAACTAGATATTTAATGGTTATATTACTATGATTATATGTAGTAGTCACAGCTGAGTCTTGTACATTTTTTTTCTTGTTCTTATTTTCCTAAATACTGTTTTGTTGTATTGCGTGCTTGTTTACTTTGTATTTATTGCTAATCCAACCCCAGCTCCAGCTGTGTGAATGTCCTGAACTACATTTTAGCATATTGGGTAATCCTTCAGTTCAAATTATCTCCTTTTTCTTATTGAGACAATCTCACTAAATGAGTCACATTGTAGCCCTAGCTGGAACTCTCAATGCAGAACAGTCTGGACTCTTACAGAGATCCACCTATCTGTGCCTCCCAATGCTGAGATTAAAGGATGCACCATATTGAGCCCCCTTTTTCCACCAATGGTGCTAGGAATCAAACCCAGGGCCCGATTTATTAAATTCTCCCAAGTCTTTTTGTCACATCTTTTTTTGTTTTGTTTTGTTTGTTTTTCAAGACAGGGTTTCTCTATGTAGCCCTGGCTGTTCTGGAATTCACTCTGTAAACCAGGTTGCCTTCGAACTCACAGAGATCTGCCTGCCTCTACTCCCGAGTGCCAGAATCAAAGGTGTATGGTACCACCTCCCAGTTTGGATATTTTCAGTATCTCTAAAAGGAATAAAAATCCTCAAAAGCCTGTCCACAGCCGTGTTAAATGTAACACATCCGCCTAAGGCTCCTAGGTGCGGCTCTTCCTTTTTGGGAGTTGTTTGCTGCTGCTGCAGCAGCCCTGTTTTGAGTTCCTCTCTTTCCTTCTTTCTTTCTTTTTTTAATTATATTGTGGGGCATAGTGGCTCACACCCTGAGTCTCAGCACTCAGAGGGTGAAGCAGCAGATCTCTGAGTTCAAGGCCAGCTGGTCTATATAGAGAGACCTTGTTTCCAAAACAAAAGCAAAAACAAAAAAGGACACAAACTCTTTGAAATCCCTTATTTGGATGATTGGTGTCCATTGCCTGCAGAAAACTGTCCTAGAACCTCATCTTCCAGGATTTTACACTAGTGTTCCCTTTCAGAGCTCTTCTTTTGTCTGTCTGTCTGTCTGTCTGTCTGTTTGCTTGTTGAGTACCAGCTTCTTGTCTTTTCTGAATCTCTCTCTCTCTCTCTCTCTCTCTCTCTCTCTCTCTCTCTCTCTCTTTTTTTTTTTTTTTCCGTTGGGTTGGTTTGGGTGTTTTGAATCCGGATGTTCTTATGTAGTATGGGCTTTGGCCTTAAACTCAAGGTCCTTCTGCCTTGGCCTCCCAGGTAGAAAGATTACAAGGATGTGATGCCATGCCCGTCTCTGAAGGGTCTTTTCCTCAGAAATGCCATGGCTTAATTTGATGCTATGGGCTAATCCACATACGTTTTGCCTGCATGTATGTCTGTGCACCATGTGTCCCCAAAGAGATCATGGGAGAGCTTCAGATCCCCTGGGACTGGAATTACAGATGGTGGTTAGCCTCAGTGTGGATGATAGAATCGAACCAGAGTTCCTGCAAGAGCAGCCAGTGTTCTTAACCACTGAGCCATCTCTCCAGCTCTATACGGTCTTTATTCAGATGGCAACTGTTTGTTTAAGTTTGGAACAGAATAGGGCCTTCCTCGGCTGCTTTCGCGTTTGTGATCTCAGTTTCTCTAGTGGCCCACCTCTTTTCTTCGCTTCTGCTTTACTTCCGTCCAAGGCTTTGACTCTTTCTCTTTATTTTACTTTGCGTTTGTTTGTTTGTTTGTTTGTTTATTGGGCAGGGTCTCTGTAACTCTGGCTGTCCTGGATCTCACTCTGTAGACGAGGCTAGCCTCGAACTCACAGAGATCCACCTGGCTCTGCTTTGCTTTTGTTCCTTACTTTACTTCTGTATCGTTGATGGCTGTAGTTTCTGCTCTTGTTCCCCCACCTCCTTTTGCTATGTTCTTCAGATTTAGCACTGCTCAGTATGTTTCCCTCCTTCTTGTAAGAAGCCTCAAGCATTGCTTCAGTATCAATATCATCTGCCATTTTCTCTGGATTCAGAGTCCAGGATGCTCTCCAATGCACCAGGCTTTCAGGTGCCTGGCACTAATATTCTGGAAGATATTGTTGGTCTGCTCTGACCCATAACTGTCATTGTTATCTCAGAGCCCACCCTCCACCTGAGGACTGAGGAAGGTATCGAGGGGCTCAGCTGTGAGAGCTGGCTTTCTCCTTTAGTTTAGTTAGTCACCACGACTTGTTTGCCATCAGCAGGTTCTAACAGTGGAAACGGAAGCTACCAGGTGTGTGGAGCCGTAAACTTGGGACATGTCACTTCAGCTATCCTCCTTTAGTCAAAGCTAGTTACCGCCTCAGGGTGGTGGCCCACCTTTAGTGCCAGCCCTTGGGGGGCAGAAAAAAGCTAGTTGCTAAGCCAGCCCAAGGATTGTAAAGTTATGGGGAACTAACCATATCTCTGATGGTAGAAGCTGTACATTTGTGACCTTTCAAAATCTGTGGTACAGACCGTTAGTCTGGGTTTAGTTTTGTTTTGGGTTTGGTTTTCAAGACAGGGTTTCTCTGTATAGCCCTGGCTATCTAGAACTTCCTCTGTAGACCAGGCCAACCTCAAACTCAGAGATCCATCTGCCTCTGCCTCCCAAGTGCTGGGATTAAAGGTGTACACCCACCACCACCTGGCCAACCATTAGTCTGGTTTTTAAATATGGTTTTCTGTTGTTTGGGACAGTTTCTCACCATGTAGTCTTGGCTACCCTGGAACTTGCTGTGTAGGTTGGGCTGGCCTTGAACTTGCTGCAGCTCCCTACCCTGTCTCTCCATACTGGCGTTATTACCCGCCTTTGCCCATTGCTCCTGCCTATGTAGTTTTGATTTGTTCTTAATTTGTGTAGCATGTTTGTGTTTGTGTAATGAGTAAACATCCCTGTCATTTATCCTGTCTCTATCTGGCTTTGGCATCAGGATCATGCTGATGTCATAAAATGAGTTAGAATTCTGAACTCCAAATGAACTTTTTGTAGAGTAGGAGTAGAGTACAGATTTACTGATGGAGTAGTGATAAATGGAGACGGGAATAACTGTAGAAGATAGAAAAGTCAATCAGAGAAGTAAAAATCAAGTAGAAAAAAGTAGGAATATTTGAATATGACAATTTTTAAAAATGAAAGTTCATAATTTTATTTGCTGCCTTAACCTTGTTTGTGTAGTCTTTCTTCACCGGGTAAACATTCTGAAGTCACTAGTTCTGCCCCCAAGTGGAGTTCGCTGTGGTAAACAGGAGTGTCTATAACCTCTGTTCAGAGTTTACAGTTACTATGGCAGCCACAAAGAAACAATACGAGGAGGAAAGCCCAAGAAGGAAAGCCATGTGGCAACATAGCCAAAAATAGCCTGGCTGGAAATTATGGCTCCCAGGACAGTCAAGTGATTCAGGGTTTTTGTGAGTCTAAGAACTTGAGTATGTTAAACACTCCAAATTAGATCTAGAAATACCATCTCTCTATTCCTCTATTAAATTGATAGCTCATAATTAAACCTTTACAAACTTTACTATAGTCTCAAATTGTCATATGATAGGTGAATTGATATATTTTAGAGTTGTGTGTGACATTTGGGATTATTTTCAAAATTTAGCTTTTTTTTTTTTTTTTTTTTTCTGGAACTGAGGACCAAACCCAGGGCCTTGTGCTTGCTAGGCAAGCGCTCTACCACTGAGCTAAATCCCCAACCCCTATAATTTAGCTTCTATTGGCCATATTTGATTTTCCTTCTTTGGATTTCACTAATTTTGGTTTCAGGGAAAAAATTGTAATTTTTTTCCTCATTCACATTCAAACACTGCATATGATGAGATGGACCAGCTACCGTGTGATTGATGGATGGCCTTGAGTGCTTCAGTCACCAAGCTAAATGTCACACAGTTACACTCTTGGAGACATAGGGACAACAGTGAAGCATGCCAGGGATAGTAGTACTCAGCCGTGCTCCCACCTCTCCAGAGGCTGAGGCAGGACAGTCATGAGTTCAAGTCCAGCCTGAGTTACATATTGAGACCTGTCTCAAAAGAAAGGTGGGAGGATGCAGACATATATGCTTATATGCGTGTGCCAGATAACTTGTGCATGTGTACATGTGTAAAGGCCAGACAGAGGTTAACATTGGGTGTCCTCCCCTCCTCACCCCCCCTTTTTTAAAGACGTGATCTCTCACTGAATCTGGAACTTGCTATTTCAGCTAGATTGGGATCTGTTTGTCTTTGCCTCTACACCCCTTCCTGGGGTTAGAGGCACATGCTGCCACCCCCAGTTTTTATGTGGATACTGAGGATTCAAACTCAGGTTCTCATGCTTGCTTAACAAGCAATGTATTTTGTTTTTTTTTGGGGGGGGGCGCGTTAGTTCGTTTGTTTTTTGTTTTTTCCTTGAGACAAGGTTTCTCTGTGTAGTTCAGGCTGGCCTGGAACTTGCTCTGGAGACCAGGCTGGCCTCTAACTCGGAGATCCGCCCACCTCTGCCTCCCAAGTGCTAGGAATACAGGCATGCACCACCACCGCCCTAACTTAAATTTTTGTTTGTTTGTTTTTTGTTTTCTTCAAGACAAGATCTCACTATGTAGCTCTGGCTGTCCAGGAACTCACTCTGTAGACCAGGCTAGCTTCGAACTCACAGAGATCCACCTGCCTCTGCTTCCCGATGTTGGAATTAAAGACATGTGCCACTATACCTGACAACTTAAATTATTTTTATTTTTTTGTTTTGTTGTTGTTGTTTTTTTCAAGACAGGGTTTCTCTGTGTAACCCTGGCCATCCTGGAATTCAATCTGTAGAATAGGTTAGCCTCATTCACCTGCCTCTGCCTCCTGAGTGCTGGGAATAAAGACATGCGCTACTGCCACTGGAAAGCAATTTAAATATTTTAATAGCTTGGTCAATAATACTATTATAAATTCTTTACATATATTAACTCATTTAATCTTCATAACAAACCTGTGTATTTAAAATACCATCGATCCCATTTAACTGAAGAATAAAGAGGTTAATTAATGTACTTATATGTAAGTAAGTAACCATGCTGATAGTGGATAGCTTTAGAAGCTCAGTTCTTATTCGTTACATTATGCTACTTCTGTGTATACCTGTTTTTAGATAAACACACTGGCAAGGTGGTGGTGTCGCGTGCCCATAATCCCAACACTCAGAGGCAGAGGCAGGGGGATATCTGTGGATCTGAGGCCACCTGGTCTAAAGATCAAATTCCAGGACAGTCAGGACTACACAGAAAAATTCCGTCTCAAAAAAAAAAAAGATACACACACTGTGTAATTGCTAGTGTGAATATTTGTATGTTTGTGCATGTGTATGTTAAATGTGTTCCTGTATGTGAATCGACCTGTATTTGGTGGCCAGAGGTCAATGTTAAACCTCTTCCACAATCACTTTCCACGTTGTTTTTTTTTTTTTTTTTATACAATCTCTTGTTGAACCTGGAGCTCTCTGATTCAGCTAGAGGAGCTGGCCAACAAGTCCCAGGGATCCTCCTGTATCTGCCTCCCCAGCTCTGGAACTATAAGTGAATACCACCGCATCTAACTTCCACAAGGATGCTAGGGCTCACTCGGGTCCTCATGCTTGTGCAGCAAGAACTTTATTCTCTTAGCCGTCTCCCCAGCCAAGTAGCACATATTATTGTCTAACAACGAGCTAGATGTTACAGGAAATACAAAACAGTAATAAACCAACCTTTGAGATATTTATATTGTGATTGGGGAAAAGAAATATACCATAGGAAGTAGCAACAAATTGGCAGCATATAATTGTCTACCATCGAACTCTCTATACTTAGTAAAGTACGCATTTTTGTCAGTGCCTTTATCATATATACAGTTGCATAGTAGATATGTAGTTAATTTTGATTAACTATGGATAATGTTAAGTAGTAGTATTCCCACTTTCACAGCGAACAGACCAAGATTATTTGCAAAGAGAGAATTCCTTGCTACACTTTCTGTGATATGTAGTAGATAAGTCATCTGCTGGTTTTTTGTTTTGTTTTGTTTTGTTTTTTTGTTTTTTTGTTTTGTTTTGTTTTGTTTTGTTTTTCGAGACAGGGTTTCTCTGTGTAGCTTTGCGCCTTTCCTGGAACTCACTTGGTAGCCCAGGCTGGCCTCGAACTCACAGAGATCCGCCTGGCTCTGCCTCCCGAGTGCTGGGATTAAAGGCGTGTGCCACCACCGCCTGGCCATCTGCTGTTTTGATTGGACTGTGTCTTGACTGTCTCACTTTTTGTCCTCCCTTAGATGCTGGCACTCAAACCTGAGACCTCTTGCATGCTAGGCAAATGCTTCACCACTGAGTTACTCCAGCCTCTTTCATTTCTTAGGCTGGGCTTGAGTTTGAAGTTGTACCACCACTCTTACCTCTTAACTTTTTTGGCGGGGGATGGGGGTGAGGGAGGGTGGAGGTGGGTTGTTTGTTGTTTTTTTGTTTTGTTTTGTTTGGTTTTTTTTTTGGTTTTTCGAGGCAAGGTCTCTCTGTGTAGCCCTAGCTGTCTTGAACTCACTCTGTAGACCAGGCTGGCCTTGAAATCACAGAGATCTGCCTGCCTCTGCTGAGATTAAAGGTGTGAGCCACCACTGCCTGGCTTAACTTTATATTTTTTAAATAATTTCATGTTTATGGAGTGGTTTAAAATATAGCAGTTTACCAGAATGGCACAAAGAACTTTACCTAGATTTTCTGATTTTTTTTTTCATTTTATTTATTTATTTATTTATTCATTTATTTTTTTATTATCAGCTTGATACAGTATAAATTCTTATCCTAAGAGTGAAATGTTTCACTGAAGCTTGCCCAGTAATTGAGTAAAACCAAAACTTATTATAAGCCACAGCCATCCTAGGGTCCCCCCTGCTATGTAGCCTCCCTGGTTCTGTGGGTTGCAGTCTGATTGTTCTTTGCTTTATATCTAGAATCCACTTATGAGTGAGTACATACCATGTTTGTCCTTCTGGGTTTGGGTTACCTCACTCGGGATGATATTTTCTAGTTCCATCCATTTGCCTGCAAATTTCATGCTGTCATTGTTTTTCTCTGCTGAGTAGTACTCCATTGTGTATATGTACCACATTTTCTTAATCCATTCTTCAGTTGACGGGCATCTAGGTTGTTTCCAGGTTCTGGCTATTATGAATAGTGCTGCTATGAACATAGTTGAGCATGTATCTTTGTGGTATAATTGAGCATTCCTTGGGTATATGCCCAAGAGTGGTATGGCTGGGTCTTGAGGTAGATCGATTCCCAATTTTCTGAGAAACCTCCATACTGATTTCCACAGTGGTTGTACAAGTTTGCACTCCCACCAACAGTGGAGGAGTGTTCTCTTTGCTCTACATCCTCTCCAACATAGATTGTCATTAGTGTTTTTGATCATAGCCATTCTGACAGGTGTAAGGTGGTACCTCAGAGTTGTTTTGATTTGCATTTCTCTGATGATTAAGGATGTTGAGCATTTCTTTAAATGTCTTTCAGCCATTTGTGATTCTTCTTTTGAGAATTATCTCTTTAGCCCATTTTTTAACTGGATTGCTCAGTATTTTGATGTCTAGTTTCTTGAGTTCTTTATATACTTTGGAGATCAGCCCTCTGTCAGATATGGGGTTGGTGAAGGTCTTTTCCCATTCCATAGGCTGTTTTTTGTTTTTTTGTTTGTTTGTTTTGTCTTATTGACCGTGTCTTTTGCCCTACAAAAGCTTCTCAGTTTCAAGAGGTCCCATTTATTAATTGTTGTGCTCAGTGTCTGTGCTGCTGGTGTTATGTTTGGGAAGTGATCTCCTATGCCAATGCGTTCAAGAGTACTTCCTACTTTCTCTTCTGTTAAGTTTAGTGTAATTGGATTTATGTTGAGATCTTTGATCCACTTGGACTTGAGTTTTGTGCATGGTGACAGATATGGATCTATTTGTAATCTTTTACATATTGACATCCAGTTATGCCAGCACCATTTGTTGAAGATACTTTGTTTTTTCCATTTTATAGTTTTGGCTTCTTTGTCAAAAATCAGGTATTCATATGTGCATGGATTAATGTCAGGGTCTTCAATTCGATTCCATTGGTCTGTATGTCAGTTTTTATGCCAGTACCAAGCTGTTTTTATTGCTATAGCTCTATAGTAGAGCTTGAGGTCAGGGATGGTGATGCCTCCAGAGGTTGCTTTATTATACAGGATTCTTTTAGCTATCCTGGGTCTTTTGTTTTTCCATATGAAGTTGAGTATTTTTCTTTCCAAGTCTGTGTTGGGATTTTGATGGGGATTGCATTGAATCTGTAGATTGCTTTTGGTAAGATTGCCATTTTTACTATGTTAATCCTACCTATCCATGAGCATGGGAGATCCTTCCATTTTCTGATATCTTCTTCAATTTCTTTCTTTCGAGACTTAAAGTTCTTATCAAACAGGTCCTTCACTTGTTTGGTTAGTGTTATCCCAAGGTATTTTATATTATTTGTGGCTATTGTAAAGGGTGATGTTTCTCTGACTTCTTTCTCAGCCCTTTTATCATTTGTGTATAGGAGGGCTACTGATTTTTTTTTAGTTGATCTTGTACCCTGCCACTTTAATGAAGGAGTTTATCAGCTGTAGGAGTTCCCTGGTAGAATTTTTAGGGTCACTTATATATACTATCATATCATCTGCAAATAGTGAAAGTTTGACTTCTTCCTTCCCAATTTTTATCCCTTTGATCTCCTTTGGTTGTCTTATGCTCTAGCTAGAACTTCAAGTACTATATTGAATAAATATGGAGAGAGTGGACAGCCTTGTCTTGTTCCTGACTTTAGTGGAATCACTTTGAGTTTCTCTCCATTTAATCTGATGGTGGCTGTTGGCTTGCTGTAAATTGCCTTTATTATGTTTAGGAATGTTCCTTGTATTCCTGATCTCTCTAAGACCTTTATCATGAAGGGGTGTTGGATTTTGTCAAAGGCTTTTTCAGCATCTAATGAGATGATCATGTGGTTTTTTTCTTTCAGTTTGTTTATATGGTGTATTACATTGACAGATTTTCGTATGTTGAACCATCCTTGCATCCCTGGGATGAAACCTACTTGGTCATGGTGGATAATTTTTTGATATGTTCTTGGATTCAGTTTGCCAATATTTTGTTGAGTATTTTTTGCATCAATGTTCATGAGGGAGATTGGTCTGTAATTCTCTTTCTTTGTTGCATCTTTGTGTGGTTTGGGTATCAGGGTAATTGTAGCCTCATAAAAAGAGTTTGGTAATGTTCCTTCTGTTTCTATATGGTGTGGAACAATTTGAAGAGTATTGGAATTAGCTCTTCTTTGAAAATCTGGTAGAATTCTGCACTGAAACCATCTGGTCCTGGGCTTTTTTTTTTGGTTGGGAGACTTTTGATGACTGTTTCTATTTCCTTAGAGGTTATTGGTCTATTTAAATAGTTTATCTGGTCTTGATTTAACTTTGGTATGTGGTATCTATTCAGAAAATTGTCCATTTCTTCCAGATTTTCCAATTTCGTGGAGTACAGGTTTTTGAAGTATGACCTGATGATTCTCTGGATTTCCTTGTTGTCTGTTGTTATGTCTCCCAAATCATTTTGTTTATTTGGGTGCTTTCTCTTTGCCTTTTAGTTAATTTGGCTAGGGGTTTGTCTATCTTGTTGATTTTTTTTTCAAAAAATCAACTCTTTTTTTTTTTTTTCAGAGCTGAGGACCGAACCCAGGGCCTTGCAAGCGCTCTACCACTGAGCTAAATCCCCAACCCCAGAATCAACTCTTTGTTTCTTTGATTCTTTGTATTGTTCTCTTTGTTTCTATTTCATTGATTTCAGCCCTCAATTTGATTATTTCCTGGTGTCTATTTCTCCTGGGTGAGTTTGTTTCTTTTTGTTCTAGAGCTTTCAGTTGTGCTGTTAAGTCACTAGTGTGAGATTTCTCCAGCTTATTTATGTGGGCATTTAGAGCTATGAATTTTCCTCTTAGCACTGCTTTCATAGTGTCCCATAAGTTTGGGTATGTTGTACTTTCATTTTCATTGAATTCTAGGAAATCTTTAATTTCTTTATTTCTTCCTTGACCCATTGGTGTTTCAGGTAGGCACTGTTCAGTTTCCATGAGATTATAGGCTTTCTATAATTTTTGTTGTTGTTGAGGTCTAACTTTAAGGAATGGTGGTCCGATAAGATACAGGAGGTTATTCCAATGTTTTTGTATCTGTTGAGATTTGCTTTGTGACCAAGCATGTGGTCAATTTTTGAGAAGGTTCCATGGGGTGCTGAGAAAAAGGTATATTCTTTTGTGTTAGAATGGAATGTTCTGTAGATACCTTTTAAGTCCATTTGAGTCATAACATCTGTTAGGTCCTTTATTTCTTTGTTAAGTTTCAGTCTGGTAGATCTGTCTTTTGGTGAGAGTGGTGTGTTGAAATCTCCCACTACTAATGTGTGGGGTTTGATGTGTGATATAAGCTTTAGTAATGTTTCTTTTATAAATGTGGATACCTTTGTATTGGGGGCATAAACGTTCAGAATCGAGACTTCATCTTGGTGGATTTTTCCTGTGATAAATATGTAATGTCCATCCTGATCTCTTTTGATTGATTTTAGTTTGAAGTCTATTTTATTAGATATTAGGATAACTACACCAGCTTGCTTCTTAGGTCCATTTGATTGGAAAGCCTTTTCCCAGCCCTTTACTCTGAGGTAGTGTCTGCCTTTGAAGTTAAGGTGTGTTTTTTGTATGCAGCAGGAGGATGGATCCTGTTTTCTTATCCATTCTGTTAGTCTGTGTCTTTTTATAGGTGAGTTGAGACCATTGATATTGATGGATATTAATGACCAGTGATTGTTAATTCCTGTTTTTTTGTTTTTTGTTTTTTTTGTGGTAGTGTTGCATTTTCCTTCTTTGGTATTTGTTGTTGTGGGATTATCTATTGCTTGAATTTTCATGGGTGTGTTTAGCTTCTTTAGGTTGGATTTTTCCTTCTAGTGCTTTCTGTAGGGCTGGATTTGTGGATAGGTATTGCTTAAATCTGGCTTTATCATGGACTATTTTTGTTTACTCCGTCTATGGTGATTGAGAGTTTTGCTGGGTATAGTAGTCTGTGTTGGCATCCAAGATCTCTTAGTGTCTGCATAACATTTGTCCAGGAACTTCTAGCTTTCATAGTCTCTATTGAGAAGTCTAGTGTTATTCTGATGGGTCTGATTTTATATGGTACTTGGTCTTTTTCCTTTGCGGCTCTTAATATTTTTTCTTTGTTCTGTATGTTTAGTGTTTTGATTATTATGTGGTGAGGGGACTTTTTTTTTTTTATCCAGCCTATTCGGTGTTCTGTAAGCTTCTTGTATCTTCATAGGAATTTATTTACTTTAGGAAAGTTTTCTTCTATGATTTTGTTGAATATATTTTCTGTGCCTTTGAGTTGATATTCTTTTCCTTCTTCTATCCCTATTATTCTTAGGTTTGATTTTTTCATGGTGTCCCAAATTTCTTGGACATTTTGTGTTACGACTTTTTTGTCTTTAGTGTTTTCTTTGACTGACGAATCTATTTTCTCTATTGTGTCTTCAACGTCAGAGATTCTTTGTTCCATCTCTTGCATTCGGTTGGTTATACTTGCTCCTGTAGTTCCTGTTCGTTTAGTCAGAATTTCTATTTCCAGCATTCCCTCCTCAGTTTGTGTTTTCTTTATTGTCTCAATTTCAATTTTCAATTCTTGAACTGTTTCCTTCATCTGTTTAATTACTTTTTCTTGACTTTCTTTGATTTCTTCTAATTTTTTGTTTGTTTTTTCTTCCATTTCTTATTTAAGGAAATTTTTTATTTCCTCTTTAAGAGTTTTTATTTCCTCTTTAAGGGCCTCTATCATCTTCTTAAAGTCATTTTTAGGATTGATTTCTTCTGCTTCTTCTGCCTTGGTATGTTCAGGTCTTGCAAGTGTAGAATCGCTAGGTTCTGATGTTGTCATATAGGTCTTTATGTTGTTGCCTGTATTTTTGCACTGGCTTCTACTCATCTCTTCCTCTGCTCGGTGTAGGCGGTGTCTGTGTCTGAAGATGCCTCTCTTGTTCTAATTGTTTGTCTTGGTCCACTAGGAGTTCTTGGTTAAATCGGTGCTGTTGGGCTCTGTTTCTTCGGGAGCAGCTTAGTCCAGTCAGTGTTAGTGGGTTCTGTCTCTGGGAGCAGTTGTTCCCAGCTGGTGCAGGGTGTGCTTATGGTTCCAGTGGTTGTTAGGTTCGTTGGGATTGGTGGGTTTTTTTCTTTTTTGGGGGGGGAGGGGAGCAGGGAAAGGTAGCTGTCTGGTCCCTGGGACTTCGATGGGTAGGGCCTAGGGGCTAGAGACCTGATCTGCCGGTCCAGAGATGGGGCTTACCTGTTCCCAGTCGGTGTAGGATAGGCTTATGATCCTGGTGATCTGGTTCAGTGGTTGGGCGGCGCCTTCTTTTGTGTTCTCAGGTCACATTTTGCTCATTTGTCAGCTCCTCAGCTGATCTTGTTTCCTCAGACTGCAGACTGTAGGATTCGGAATCCTCTCCCGAATGGATCTCTGCTGAGCAGGTTGTTTAGTAGGGTAGTCTCACCAACACCTCCAAGTTGTTGGGTTTTGCAGGATCGGCAGCTGGGCCCTGGGTTGGCCTCAGGCAGAGTGTTCGGATCTCATGGAGATGGCTCCTTCCCCAGGTGCTAGGATTAAAGACGTCCCTATTCCAAGCTTTTAATCTCCTTGTTTTTCTGGTCTTTATTACAACCGCGTCTTTGCCACCGCTCTGCCTCTGCAGCTGCTGCCTCCGCTCTACCTGATTTTCTGATTTTTAACATTTGCTCCATCCTTTTCTCTCTCTCTCTACAAATATATATAAAGCTGTATTATTTGGGAACTACTTGAAAATAGGATGCTGCTGAGTCTCCTCTGCTTTTAAATGTGTATTTGTGAGCCACCCCTCCCCCAGAAAATAGTCCCTTAAAATTGGAAATTACACTGGTACAGTACTTTATTTTTTTTTATTAAAGTTTACCAGTTTACCTAATAATATTCTTTTTTTTTTTTTTTGGTGTTTTTTTTTTTTTTTTTTTTTCCGAGACAGGGTTTCTCTGTGTAGCTTTGCGCCTTTCCTGGTAGCCCAGGCTGGCCTCGAACTCACAGAGATCCGCCTGGCTCTGCCTCCCGAGTGCTGGGATTAAAGGCGTGCGCCACCACCGCCCGGCGTCTAATAATATTCTTTAGAGCAATATAAATACATTTGACCGTTTGTGCTTTAAACTTTGTAGTATGTGGCAGGATGCTCATCTTGACTCCCCTCCTGCCACAGTCCTATTTGATTTAAGAGCAATGTGAGTAGGTCCCCTGCCCCCTGATTAGTCATGCAAGCAGGACAACTGGCTTGATCTGATTTTCTTTCTTTTACACGATTCAGTGGAACAGCGTGACTTCGTTGGAGTAGACAGCACAGGAAAAAGGCTGCTCTTCATGGCTAATGAAGCAGACTTGGATGAAGAGCTGGTCATTAAGGGATCCATCCTGCAGAAGTAAGCCCCTGGGGATTGTCTTTTGGCAGTTCTCCTTTTCTGGAAACCACCCACCATGGGAAAGGAGGAATGAAAACTAGATTATACTGTGTGAAATTGAGAAAAGTATGTGAACACTTTCCCCGGAGACAGGACACCAGCTTTTCTCTTCATGGCATGCACTTAACGTTCCCTAAAGCTTCTCTTACCAAGGTAGAGCCAAGTCCTGCATTGAAGTGGAGCAAAGAGTCTCGGGGTGGGGGGCAGGACTGACTTTCTGACAGAGTTAGAGAGCCTCCTTTGTAAAATGTGCTAAAAAGTGCATAACGTAATTTGCCATCAGTGGTGGTGATGTGACCTCGTTGTTAGGAAACAAAGCTCCAGAAGTTTCACATCTGGAAAATATGGAACTTATCTCACTAAACACAATTCCCTGTTCTCTCCCTCCCTGTAAGTCCCTGGAAATTACAATTCTACTTTGTTTATCAGTTAATTTGAGTAATTTATATACCTTCTATAAGTGAAATGCTTTGTGTGTGTGTGTGTATGTGTGTGTGTGTGGTTGTGTGGTTGACATTTTATTTTGTATGATATCCTCCAAGTTCATTATGTTGTATCCTATGGACAGAATCCTTTCTTATTTATTATCTATGAAATATGTATTAAGAGCCATTCTTAAACTTTTTTAACAGTTAAATAGTCTATCAATTTAACAAAATATGCAGAACTCCATAATCGTATCATATCCTAGTATCTTGAATGTATTCCGTCTACTCCTTTGTTTATTTATTTATTTATCTTGAGATTTACTTTTTTTTTAATGTGTATTGGTGTTTTGCCTGCATGTATGTCTGTGCACTGTGTACATGCAGTGCCCATGGAGACTAGAAACAGGCATCAGATCCACTAGAACTGGAGATAATTACCAATGGTTGTGAGCCACTGTGTGGGTGCTAGGAATAGAACCTGGGTCCTCTGCAAGAGCAGCAATTCCTAACCACTGAGCTCTCTCACCAGCCCCTTCATCTCCTTACAGACCAGGATTACCCAACAAAAACTTCTTAGTTTTTATCTGGCATTTTCCTCCCCAAGGGTTTTTGCACATATGGTGGCTGGTTCCTTTTGTTGGATTTTTTTTTTTTTTTTTTTTTTTTGTAATGAAAAGCAAACTTAAGGTTAGTAATCAAAATCTGGCAATAGGACATGTTATCTTTATTATAATCCTGTATTTTGAATGTAAATTCTCTTTTATTTTATTACTATCATTTTGTATGTGTTCATGTGGGTATGATGTGTGTGCCGCAGCACAAGTGCCACAGCACACGTGTGGCGGTCAGAGGACAGTTCGTTGTGTCAGTTCTCTCCACCTTTCTGTGGTCTGGGGATCGCACTCAGGTGGCCAGGCTCTCATAGCAAGTCCCTTCACCTCCTGAGCCTCTCTCCACACTTTATGTGAATTCTGCATCTGTCACTTCCACAGCCTCCTTGTTCCCCTCTTAGTATGCTGTCTGAAGAGTAGCTGGTCAGTCATCTAGACATAAAGAATGCCAGCTTTCCCCAAGCGTCATGGCAAACACTTTAATCCCGGCACTTGAGGGGCAGAGGCAGGCAGGTGGATCTTTCCAAGACCAGCATGGTTGTCTACGTAGTGAGTTCCAGGTTTAATATAAAGGTATATATGTAAGTTGACTCCTCAAACTCCAGTAAACAACAATAAAGGGATTTTATTTTAGAAACGTATAAATCCAGAAGACTAAAGAAAATCAGTTTCTGTACGCCTCTGTTTGTCCAGATGGATGTAGTTTAGTTATTCTTTAAAGAATTCCTGGTTTGGGGCTGGAGAGATGGCTCAGAGGTTAAGAGCACTGGCTGCTCTTCCAAAGGTCCTGAGTTCAATTCCCAGCAACCACATGGTGGCTCACAACCATCTGTAATAAAATCTGGTGTCCCCTTCTGGCCTGCAGGGATACATGCAGGCAGAACACTATAATAAATAAATAAATCTTAAAAAAAAAAAAAAAAAAAAGAATTCCTGTTTTATGGATGGGCAGTGGTGGTGGTATACACTTTTAGTCCCAGCACTTGGGAGGCAGAGAAAGGCGGAGTTTGAGGCCCAGCCTGGTCTACATAGTAAGTTCCAGGACAGCCAGAGCTGCATAGAGAAATCCTGTCTCAAAAAAAAAAAAAAAAAAAAAAAAAAGAAATGTGTTTTATTTCTGACAAACATATGTTTTTAATAGTTCAAAAGTGTAAGGTATTTGTGCCAAACACTTAATAAGAAAATCATGATGCTCTTCCCACCCTGTTATGTGGTTCACTTTTAAATTCTAGACAAAGGGTCAAGGGTGGTTTTTTGTTTTTTCCTAGAAGGGTAATAAGCATATAAAAACAAGCTTTTAAAGATATCTTTTAAAATGAAATAAAATGTTCACAAGTTTATCTTGGAAGGTTTAGGCATTTGCATCTGAGGAGACAAGGACATTTGTCAAGACTGCAAAAAACATGCCAAGTCTATTTTGGGACTAAAGATAATGAAAAATAGTTTAAACTTCAGTTGCTTTGTGTGTGGAGAGTCTTGAAATACTTATCTAAATTAGTATCCCAATTGATAGTTAACCAGCTCTAATTCCTAAAATACCTCTCTCATTTTATGACAAGGACAGGTGACATAGAAGGACTTCTTTCTAAGCCAGAATCTGACAGTTGTGGTGCCACCTTTAATCCCAGCACCCTGGAGGCAGAGGCAGGTGGATCTCTGAATTTGGGGTCCAGCCTGGTCTACACAGAGTTGCAGCCAAGGTTACATAGAGGAACCCTGTCTCAAGAAAAAAAAAAAAAAATTAAAAAAGAAGAAAAAGCAGCTAAAACCCAAAGCACTGGACTTTTATTCTTACTTTTGCATATTTTTTTTCAGTTCTGTAAAGAAACTTGACTAGGAAAACTCTTGTGTCTTTAAACATGACTATATGGACTGTAGAGAGCAAGGGAAATCTTCCAGCCTTCTGCCTGTGGGAAACATCGTGTTGCCAGTTCTGATCATGAGTCTTCAGCAGTACAAATCAGCGTGTTCTTAGCTTCCTTTCTTTTTTTTTTCCTTTGGTTTGTTTTTTTGTTTTTCAAGTCAGGGTTTCTCTGTGCAGCCCTGGCTGTCCTGGAACTCGAACTTAGAGAGATCTGCCTGCCTCTGTCTCCCGAATGCTACGCCTGTCTCTTAGCTTTCTTTTTAAGGTTCTGTTTTCTTGAATATGCTGAATCTGTTACCACCATTCTTCTGTTGTCCAGCTTCCAAAGTTTGTAGTTCTCTCTTCTCTTGGTCTTGGTCTTTGTCCTTGTGAATTTATAGCTTTGAATTAAAAACAAGTAAAAACCTTTACTACCATTTTAATGAGTTTTCAGAATACACAGTGATTAATGTCTGTGTTTAATCTTCACTCAGGATTATTTTTCTTTTTATTTATTTATTTTGTCTCTTCCCTTCTCCATCCTCCCCTCTCCTTTTCTGTTCCCTTCGTCTCTTCTCTGCACCTACCTTACCCTTTTCTTCCTTCTTCATCATCCAGTCCAGATCTTATGTGTTCAAGCTTCCCTCTCATATCCTTACTTATTCTTGTATTCTATCTACCTGTACGGCCTTCAATTTTCATGTATTTTATATATATATGAGAGAGAGCTATATATTAATATTTTGTCTTGTGTTGGGGAAGTGCACACTTGCCATGATATGCATGTGGATATCGGAGGACAGCTTGTGCAGTCAGTTATGTCCTTCCACCATTTAAATTCTAGGATTCAAACTCAGGTCATCAGGCTTGGCAGTAAGCTCCCTTGACCCCCTCCCCCCATCATCCCATTGCTCTGTAATAGTCTTTTTTGCCTTGTGGTACTGGAGGATAAACTCAGGGCCTTGTGCATACTAGGCAAGCTCTCTACCACGGAGCTATATCCCTAGCCCAGCCCTCAACCTTTAGTTACTTTATGCATCTATTTTGTCAACTAATACATAGATTTTATTAAATTTTTCAAGGGGCCTATTTTGTGTTGGTATGAATTGGCACCATTTTAAATTAATAGTTCTGGTCTTAATTGAACCCTCAAAACCATGCTGCAATCTTGCCGGTCTCAGACAAACCTTCTATTCCTTGTAGCAACTATTTTCAGCCATCAATCTCTAATAAAAGAAACTATTGCTGCTGCTCCTTCTCAGGGAAAATCCCAGCAGGTGATGCTGACCTCCTGATTTCCCAGCATCTGCTCTGCCTGCATGCTCCCTGTCACTCATATTCCCCTACAGTTCTGTTTCTGTAGTATCTGTAGTTCAAGGACCGCTTCCCTTCACTTAGGCTTTTTTTTCTTCAGACAGGGTTTCTCTTTGCGCCTTTCTTGGAACTCACTCGGTAGCCCAGGCTGGCCTCGAATTCACAGAGATCCGCTTGGCTCTGCCTCCCGAGTGCTGGGATTGAAAGCGTGCGCCACCACCGCCAGGCTTCACTTAGGCTTTTTATTCCATGCTCCTCTGCCACCGGTGAAACCTCACTCCACCATCTCTAGGCTTTCCAGCCTTGTTCTGTTTGTCTTTCCTCCTTACAGCTATGCACTGTTTATAGGATAAAACACAAATTCCTTAGGCGTCAGTCATCTATCCATCCTTCTTCTAACAACTACCCATAACCAACACTACAGCCCTACCACACAGCTATGGAGAGCTGCTCAGAATTTTCTGATTTCCACATTAGGTTTTTTATTCTAATGTTTATTTATTTTTTAGTGTATACGAATGTATGTCTGTATATGTGGCTTTGTGCACATGAATGCCGGAGGAGGTCAGAACAGGGCATTGGATCCCCTGGAGCTGGAGTTACAGGCAGTTGTGAGTTGCCTGATGTGGGTTCTAGGAACTGAATTTGGGTCCTCTGGAAGAATAGTACATGCTCCTAACTGCTGAGCCATTTCTATAGCCCGTGTGTGTGTGTGTGTGTGTGTGTGTGTGTGTGTGTGTGTGTGTGAAAGAGAGAGACAGAGACAGACAGACAGACAGACAGACAGACAGACACAGACAGACGAGGTCTTGCCATATAGGCCGAGCAGGCCTGAAGCTCACTGTGTAACCCAGGGTAGGTTAGGACTTGTGGCAACCCTCCTGTATCAGCTACCTGAGTGCTGGGTTTATAGACACGCCCTGTAGACCAGGCTAGCCATGAATTCACAGAGATCCACCTGCCTCTGCTTCCCAAGTACTGGGATTAAAGGAATATGCCACCATGATTTCTGGCTCCTCTCACCATTCCTGGTAAGTGTCTGCTCTTCTTTCAAGACTCAGCTCAGCTGTCTCCTTTAGGAAGCATGTTGACTCTCCCTGCCGTTGAAAGGGCCGTGCTCCCTTTATACTGTACAAATTTCTGTGGCAACACCTGTAACATCCCTCGGCTGTGCATATGCTTCCTATGAGGGTGGTGATCATACTTCGTATAATAGAAGCCAAATAAATGTGTCGGAAGAAGACAGTGATGGGTCAGGGTGTCATCCTGTATCTGAACGTGAGCTGACAAGGTGTTTGTATGGCAGACTGAGACATCTTAGTCTGGTGAGTTACAGGGAAGTCTGGAATTGCTTTGTTCTCACCACAGCCTTTTGGTCAAAGCAGTCCCACGTCAGATTCACAAAATGGGAAGTGGGACCTACATCCAGATAGGCAGAGAGCCTCAGAGCTTCACAGTTGTTGTGAAGAAAGATACAGCAGCTAGGGGCATGTGTCTGTAATCCCAGCACTCTATAGGCTGAGGCAGGAAGATCATGACTTCTGGACCAGCTTGGGCTCCATAGAAAGATCATCTTTTTTTAAGAAAAAAGGAAGATAACTGTAGTCTTTGAAAAAAAACTAAAATATTAAAAAATAAATAAAACGGGGACTAGAGCGGTTAAGAGCACTGGCTGTTCTTCCAAAGGTCCTGAGTTCAATTCCCAGCAACCACATGGTGGCTCACAACCATCCATAATGAGATCTGGTGTCCTCTTCTTTGAAAAGACAATTGGATTATATGGAAAGATTAGAGTTGAGTAAGGAAGATGCAGAGAGCAGGTCAAAGGGAATTCTGTAGTAACCCAGGTGAGGAATGATGGTAATGTGGACTAGAGTGCTGACACTGGGGGTAGGGCGTGGGTAAGTTAGAGGAGGGTAGCAGGTAAAGCCTAAGGACCTGGAGACTAAGAAACAGAACGGTGTCAAGAGGGAGTTCTAGATAGAGAACTGGGGCTCAGAGTTTTTTCAATGTTTTGGTTTTGAGACAGTATACTCTGTAGAGTACAGTGAAATTTTGTAAATACTAATATACAGATATTACTGAGACATGGAAATGCATGAACTCTCTTTGGAAGAGACCGTAGGAAGAGAAGAATACAGTAGACCCAGGCTTAAGCTAGCTAAGGGATTTTTAAAATTTATTATATTTATTAAATTTACATGAGTGTTTTGCTTGCATGTATGTATGTGTACCATGTGAGTGCTTGGTGGCCACAGAGGTCTGAAGAAAGGAGAGGATCCCAGGAATTAGAGATAGAAATCAAGGTATCAAAACTGTCCTGAAGTCCCTCAACATTTTATCTGTTGAGTCTTTATCTCTGGTTGGAATGTATGGGGTTTTGTTGTTGTTATTGTTTGTTTTTAGCTTTTTTTTGAGACAGGGTTTCTCTGTGTAGCTCTGGCTGTACTGGAACTCTGTAGACCAGGCTGGCCTCGAATTCACAGAGATCTACATGCCTCTGCCTCCCAAGTGCTGGGATCAAAGGCTTGTGCCACCATCACCTAGTAGAATGTGTGTCCTTTTAAGTGCCTGCCTTTCTGGATAGCATGCTAATAATATGATAATAAGCCTGAAGCTGTCATTCCTTAAAGAAGAAAAAAGACACAATGTGGGATAGAATATGTGTGCCATAATTTTCTTACAAGAGTCTATAATTATTATAAGTTTAGGGGGGAAATCTTGACAATTTCAGGAAAGCAGGAAAATTTTTAGAGTAAAAATGGCGATTGAAGTGGGGACTTTAGGGTTTATATATATTGGGGAAAGGGGAAATACATGGTTAGAAGAAACACTCCAAAAATAACTGCATGACTAGAAGCACAGGAGGAAAAGAAAAGTTTACATAGGGTAGACTGAGTTACTTTCTCTGAGACATAGTACCAAAGTGTTCGTGATAAGTAAAAGGAAACCGCCAGGCAGAGGTGACACAGGCCTTTAATTCCAGCACTCGGGAGGCAGAGCCAGGCAGATCTCTGTGAGGCCAGCCTGGTCTACAGAGCAAGATCCAGAACAGGCACCAAAAACTACAGAGAAACCCTGTCTCAAAAAAAAAAAGTAAAAGGGAGCCATTCGAGGTTTTTAAGCAATAAAAGTGATTACTAATCAGGTGTTTCATTCAGTATTATACATTACACATGGTGGCTCATGTGTAATTGCAGCACTTGGGAGGTGGAGGCAGGAGGATCAGGAGTTCAAGGCCACCCTCAGCTACTTAGTAAATTTGAGGCCAGCCTGGATTACATGGACCCTGTGTTACAGTAGACACACACCCCTAATATAATTTTATGTCTGGCACTCGAGAGTAATTTACCCAACCATTAAACCAAAAGATGGGGAATATCTGAACAAAGTTGTCTTTGTTTTGTTGTTTGTTTGTTTGTTTGTTTTGAGACAGGGTCTCACTATGTAGACCAGGCCCACCTGGAACTCACAGACATAAATGTAGGCAAAATACCCATACACATAAAATAAAAATTTGTAACTAATTTTTTGAATTAAAGTGAGTATAGATACGTTAGTGACAATTAGGATATTTATGCATTAAGGCTGGTAAGATGGCTTAGTAAGTATTTGCTACCAAATCTGATGACCTGCATTTAATCCCTATATCCATATGGTAGAAGAAGAACTGACCCACAAGTTGTCCTCTGACCTCTACACACATACCATAGCACTTGTGCACACACATACACACAAATAAATAAATATATGCATACATAATAAACAATTTTATAAATGAATATGTGGGGCGGAGTAATGGCTTAGCACTTAAGAACACTTGCTGTTCTTTGCAGAGGACCCAAGTTCAATTCCTAGCACCCACATGGTGACTTAAAAGTGTCTGTAACTCCAGTTCCAGGGGATCCTACTCTTGTCTTCTGGCTTCTAAGGACACTGCACACACATGGTGCACAGATGTACATGTAGGCAAAATACACATACACATAAAGTAATAAAATGGAAAAATTTTTAAATAAATAAAAATTTGATTTTTTTTCCCCAAAATAGGGTTTCTCTGTGCAACAGCTCTGGCAGTCCTGGAATTCACTTTGTAGACCAGGCTGGCCTCGAACTCACAGAGAGATCCACCTGCTTCTGCCTCCAGAGTGCTGGGATTAAAGACAGGGGCCACCACCGCCCAATAAAAGTTTTTTAAAGATTACATGGGCTGCTAAGATGGCTCAGTGATTAGGAGTACCAGTTGTCCTGGGAGGACCCAAATTCTGTTCCCAGCACTCACATGGTGGCTTACAGCTGTCTGTAATTCAAGTTTCAAGGGATCCTGTTCCCTTTTCTGTCCTCCAAGAGCACATGGTACACACACACATACATGCAGGCAAAACATCATACACATTAAAAAAAAAAAAAAACTTTGGAAAAAAAAGGAATATATGCATATGACACATTGAAAATTCCTGTCATAAAACTTAAACACACCAGGCAGTGGTAGCACACACCTTTAATCCCAGTACTCAGGAGGTAGAGGCAGGTAGATCTCTGTGCGTTCAAGGCCAGCCTGGGAAGGAAGGAAGGAAGGAAGGAAGGAAGGAAGGAAGGAAGGAAGGAAGGAAGGAAGGAAGGAAGGAAGGAAGGAAAAGAAAAGAAAGAAAGAGAGAGAAAGAAAGATAGCTAAACTGTTCAACAAGTGTTGGCTCACTTTTTTCATCTAAAGAGTCAAAATCAGCCAGGCGGTGGTGGCGCACGCCTTTAATCCCAGCACTTGGGAGGCAGAGCCAGGTGGATCTCTGTGAGTTCGAGGCCAGCCTGGGCTACCAAGTGAGTTCCAGGAAAAGGCGCAAAGCTACACAGAGAAACCCTGTCTCGAAAAACCAAAAAAAAAAAAAAAAAAAAAGAGTAAAAATCAGTCGTTATGTTGGGTTATGGTGTACACACAATAATTACTGAAAGCTGATGAGAATTCAGACCATACAAGAGACCTGTTATATTATGGTAATTATAATGACAAAGATCATGTACTGCCTTCAAACTGACTAAACCGACTCAAAAAGAAATAGAAAATCATAATAAACCTTATAACAAGTTTTGAAATCAAATGATAACTAGAAATGTCTCATCAAGGACAGGAAGAGATGACTGAGTGGTTAAGACTATATACCGCTCTTACAGATGGCCTGAGTTTGTTCCCAGCACCAGGAACAGATGGCTCACTCCCTGCTACAACTCAAGCTCCAGGGACTCCACATCCTCGTTTGGCCTCCTTGGACACCTGCATTCACGTGTACATACTCATATACTGACACTCACATGCATATGATTTAAATTAAATCCTTAAGAAAGAAAAAAAAACTCTCATCAAAGAAGATGGCTTCTTCGGTGAATTCTACCCAACATTTAAAAAATAAATGCGAGCCCCAGGAATAAGGGTGCACACCCTAGCTCTTGGGAGATGTCAGGAGGACCAGAAGTTCAAGATCAGCCTCAACTACATAGCCTCGGGTACCCTGTCTCAAAAAGTGTGTGTGTGTGTATATATGTGTGTGTGTGTGTGTGTGTGTGTGTGTGTGTGTGTGTATGTACACATCTGAGTGTCCAAGTATGGTAGTGCATGCCTATAATGTCAATAATTGGAAAGCTGAGGCATAAGGATTGCTACAAAATCAAAGCCAGTGTGAGTGACATAGTGAGATGCTATCTCAAAACAAAAACTAACAAAATTAATAAATAGAACAGTTATAACAATGTACTGTAATAAAAGTTATATAAGTAAATATTTCTTTCAAAAATATCCTATTATGCAGCTGGGTGGTGGTGCACGCCTTTAATCCCAGCACTCGGGAGGCAGACCAAGGCAGATCTCTGTGAGTTCGAGGCCAGCCTGGTCTACAAAGTGAGATCCAGGACAGACACCAAAACACCACAGAGAAACCCTGTCTCGAAAAAAACGAAGAAAAAAAAAATCCTATTATGCTTGTCATGGTGGCACATGCCTTTAATCCCAGTACTCAGGAGGCAGAGGCAGGTAGGTGGATTTCTATGAGTTCAAGGCCATCCTGGTCTATACAGGGCTACATAGTAAGACCCTTGTCTCAAAACAAAATAAAATAAACAAAATCCTATTATAACTTCACTTTTTGTTTTTGTTTTTAGAGACAGGGTTTCTCTGTATAACAGTTCTGGCTGTCCTAGAACTCACTCTGTAGACCAGGCTGGCCTCGAACTCAGATCTGCCTGCCTCTGCCTCCTGAATGCTGGGATTAAAGGTGTATGCCACCACCGCCCGGCAACTTCACTTTTTAAAACAAAAAAATTTGAAGGCAATATTTCACTATGTAACCCTGGCTGCCCTACAACTTACTATGTAGACCAAGCTGGCATTGGCCGTACAGAGATCTATCTGCCACTGCCTCCGATCACTGGGACTGAGGGCATGCGCCATGCTTGGAATAACTTAAAGGAAACACTTTATGTCAGCTTCACTGCCTTTGTACATTGGAGCCACTATAAAGTAAAGGCTGCTTGTCCTGTGTTGCTAGGACAGAGGATAACTAAGACGGCTAATAAATGACTACTGGACAGGTAGGTAGCACAAAGAATTTAGATTAAACCGAACAAAAGTGAATTTCTCAAGTGAGATGGGACCACATTTCACCACATGTGTTTCTAAAAGTATAATTTTTTGATTCCTGGAATTTTCCATTTCATATTATCAGACTGTAGGCAGCTACAATTGTGGAGGATGAAACTGCCAATGAGGGTATACTACTGTAATACCAGTCCTTCACAGTCCTTCCAAAAATAGAGGGCTCCAGGCATATACGTGGTACACTTACATACATGGAAGCAAAAAATCAAATGAATAAGCCTAAAAAAACACATTTTTAGAACAAAAAAACTAGCACCTACCATGTTAGTCTCCCCAGGCTGGGATGTGAGCATCATGACTCTGACTCTTCCACCTTTCTGGAGCCCATTACCTGATGATAGACTAACATCCATATTACCTGATCATGAGCCTGTTTTCTCCTGTCCTTCCTACAGGTACCCTAGAATACATTTCCATACAGGCCTCGTGGATGCCCATCTCTACTGCTTGAAGAAATATGTTGTGGATTTCTTAATGGAAAATAGGTAAGAAAGAGGAAGGTGGTGATAAGCCTACAGATTTTAAGCACTCTCTCTCAAACTTTTTGCTTTTTATTTTAAACCCACAGTTTTTAACAAGTATAGTTTTTGTTTGTTATTGGTTTTTCTTTTGGTTATATGTATGTGTGTGGGTATGTGTGCATGACTGCAGATGTTCTCAGAGGCCAGAGGCATCAGATGTAGCTTGAGTTTTCCTGTCTGGCCCACAGTCAGGGCAAATCTCTCTCACCTGCTAGTCCCACAGCCGCTCAGACCTGACCAAGTATACACAGAGACTTATATTTGTTACAAACTGTATGGCCGTGGCAGGCTTCTTGCTAACTGTTCTTACAGCTTAAATTAATCCATTTCCATTAATCTAAACCTTGCCACATGGCTCGTGGCTTACCGGCATCTTCACATGCTGTTTCTCATCGTGGTGGCTGGCAGTGTCTCTCTGACTCAGCCTTCCACTTCCCAGCTTTATTCTCCTCCTTGTCCCGCCTATATTTCCTGCCTGGCCACTGGCCAATCAGTGATTTATTTATCGACCAATCAGCAACACACTTGACATTCAGACCATCCCACAGCAATCAGATCCTCTGGAGGTGAAATCCCAGCGATGTGAGCTTAATGACTTGGGTCCTGGGGACTGAATCAGGTCTGCTGCAAGAACAGTGTACTCTCCTAACCAGAGTCATGTCTCCAGCCCTTGTTTTGGTTTGGTTTGGTTTTGGTTTTTCATTTTTTGAGGCAGGTTTTCTCTGTGTAGCTCTGACTGTCCTGGAACTCACTCTGTAGACCAGGCTGGCCTCAAATTCAGAGATCAACTTGCTTCTGCTGCCCAAGTGCTGGGATTAAAGGTGTGTGCCAACTGCCCAACTTGCAGCCAGTGTTCTTAAAAAGAAGAGGGAATGCTTTCTTAGTACTATCAAATCGAATGGTGGCTTTTGGATCCAGGGTGTACAGGCAGGTTTACCCCGAAGCTAGCCTTATCTTGGCTGCTGTAGCTCATTGGCTACTGTCTGTTTGCTCTTTGCACATCTGGCAAAGGTAATAAAGTGGTATGTGCTCTGAGGACAAGCCTGAAATTGGGGATGACTGTGACTGCTGGCCAGGTCTGCCAAGTGGGACTTCCTCTGCAGTCTCCTCTAACAGAGTGATCCAGAGCCTCCGCCCAGACTGGCCCCATCAATCAATCTGTTCCCTTCCCATCTGCCCACATCTCACACAGTTGCTCAAGTCAGAGTGCACAGAGTAAAAATTAGAAGATTGTGATATAAAGTATATTGAGCCAGGTGTGGTGACTCAGGTCTGTAATTTCAGCACTTGGGAGGTGGAGGCAGAAGGATTGCAAATTCCAGGCCAGCCGACACTACAGGGCAGGTGACCTTGTGTCAAAATAACAACAACAAAAAACTAAAGTGAAAACAATATACCTGTGGCACTAAAAACTGAACATAGAGTTATAAATCCTGAAACAAATAGTCCATTCAGGTACAGTGGTACATCCCTGCAGTCTAAGGGTACTTTGGAATATTGTGTCCAGCTAGTCAGGTGTTAGCCTTTATTTTAGGCCTAATATCAAGATGTTATGTTCCGCCGGGCGGTGGTGGCGCACGCCTTTAATCCCAGCACTCGGGAGGCAGAGCCAGGCGGATCTCTGTGAGTTCGAGGCCAGCCTGCTCTACAGAGTGAGTTCCAGGAAAGGCGCAAAGCTACACAGAGAAACCCTGTCTCGAAAAAACCAAAAAAGAAAAAAAGATGTTATGTTCCACATGGTTCACAATAGCCTTGCCTTGTACCAGTTCTTGGCACAGCTGTGAACAACCTCTGCGGCTAGGCCAACTACACTCTATGGGAACTGATCTGATGCTGAGCGTCAGCAGACGTGGCTGTGACCTGGCAGGACAGCATCATGTCTTTTCAGATCGCTTATTCCCGAGTGTCTGCTGATAGGACCATGTGCCAAGGCTTGCTTGCTTCCCCGTGCAGTGACAGTTCCGTTTGATCCATGAAGGCCATAAAATCTTCCAGCTGTCTGTGCTTTGTTACTTCTTCAGAAGAACTGACTTGTTTTCCAGGGGAAGGGACCAGGAATATTTGCTATCCACATTGTGTGGAGCATTGAAAACAGATATACACACACACACACACACACACACAAAAACAACTCTAAGAATAAATGTTGTTTCATTCTTGTATTCATATGGAAATTTTTAATCTCCATCAAAGGATCAAGAGAAAAAAATCCCATTGAAATTCAATACAGGGACTCTTAGCTTACACAGAAATGTTCAAAGATGTTTGATTTGATCTTTTAAAAATAACATAAGACCATGAGCTATGTAGCTCCAGGGTTCATAATTTCCTTTACCTCCCTCAGCCTCTGCTTCTCTCTTGCCTTCTTCCTTATGGGGCATGTGTGTGGTCCTGTGTCAGCATGCTGAGTTTCTTTTAGTGGGGCCTCTGGTAAAGAACGGGTACTCACAGCAGCAGCGAGGGGTCTGGTGCTGTTTACTCTCTAACTCCTCCCTCAGACCTCATCTCAGAGTATTGTGACTCATTAGCACTTGTCTGTTTGACCTGCTTTTTTCTCCCTTTCCCTTTCTTCTGCCCACTCTACGAATTCCTTTAGGCATTAGAAACAGTGTTTACCAAAGCCTAGCACAGCAACTGACGTATAAAAGATGTGTGATAAATACTAAACAAATTAATTAGTGAAAACCCACGCTAGTGCTAGTCTCTCACCCACCTGTTTTCATTCTCTTTGCTAAATAAAAGTCAACAACCTATTGTCTTTTTTTTCCTTTTTATATCTATTTATTTACTTTTGTTGTTGTTTTTGTTTTTTTGTTTTTCAACATAAGGTTTCTCCGTGTATTCTTGACTGTCCTGGAACTCATTCTGTAGACCAAGCTGGCCTTGAACTCACAGAGATGCACCTGCCTCTGCCTCCCAAGTGCTGGGATTAAAGGTGTGAGCCACTGCCATTCAACTTATGTATTTCCTTATTGAGAGAGAGAAAGAGAGAGTGAGAGTGTGAGAGTGAGTGCCCTCTTTGGGGCATACATACCCTTATATGTGTGTGGAAAAGTCTGACGACTACTTGTAGGAGTTGACTGTCTGTACCATGTGGACCCTGGGGATGGAATTCAAGCCAGCAGGTGAGCCATCTCTGCAGCCCCTGACATCCTGTGGTGCCATCAAAAAGAAGCTGCTTCCTGGGAACCAAAAGGGGCAAATGAAGAAGTACTCCAAAGCTCTGGCCAGTACCCCCCTGCTCCTCTCTAGGAGTCATTCTATACATTTATTAACTCTGATCTTGCCCTCAAGTCAGTCTAAGCTGTTATAATTATATTAAAGTAGGTTGAAGTTAACTTTGTGGAAATTCTTTAACAACCGTTAGTAAGTACAACTTTACAATATTTGGAAACCTGCTCTTCTGAGTAGATGGAATATAAAGTTTCTTAGGAACTACTTAGTGATAAGAATGAATTCTAAATTTGCAGAGAGGCTAGGCTTGGTGGCCCATGCCTTTAATTCCTGCCATCCAGAAAGCTGAGGCAGGAGGATTGGCCACTAGTTCAAGACCAGCCTGGACTACAGTGTTAGACTTTGTCTCAAAAATAAAAAGATCTAAGGTTATAATTCCATAGTTGAGTGCTTGCTTAGTGTATACAAGCCCTGGGTTCAACCCCTAGTATGAAATAAATAAGTATCAAACATAGTGGTTTATGCTCACAATCCCAGCACTAAGGAGACTGAGGTAAGGGAACCCTAAATTCTGTGCCAGCCTGGGCCACATGTAAGGCTTTTCCTCACAACAGTGTCTCCACAGAGCCAGCCATGACAGTAAAGCCTGTAATCCTAGCCGTTACAAGGTAGAAACAAGAGGATCAGGAATTCAAGGTTGTCCTTGGGTAGCCAGTTAGAGGCTCAACTTGAGCTATTAAGACGCTGTCTCCGTATAACAAAAAAAAAAACTAAGAAAAATCATCTCCTCACCTGGACATAGTAGCACTCACCTGTAATTCCATTAGTCTGGAAGGTGAACCAGAAGGGTTGCTAGAAGCTGGAGACCAACCTGGGCTGTAGTCTTGGGTGCCCCAGTGCTA